>NC_138548.1:306140476-307390476 GCF_964273705.1 Natrix helvetica | reverse complement strand
TAATCAGGATCTTCTCTCTCTCTCTCTGACACTTTCCTTCTTTCCCTCTTTATTTCTGGTGATTTGCCATATGAAAACAGCTTTGTATAATGTTTATTTTCTTTTGCATGCAATATTTGCCACGATCTTCATATGAATAATACCACAGTCTGTGACCCTTTGTATAATTTTTATGGAATGGCTTAAAAAATATTGCCAAAATCTCATGATAGCTGCTGATGCAGAAACATGTTGATATTCTGAATTTGATTTCTCATTAAATTTGCTTTCTTATTAAACTATTTTTAAAATGGATAACCGTTACATGCAAATAAGACTGACTGACTGACTGTTTGTTGTAGGTGTGTATGGGGTGCATACATACATCATAAAGATTGCTAGATATTTTTTTTAATATTGTCAATCATTCTGTCCTTATGGAGCAAGCATTGGGTTTGAAGAAGAAAGTGTGTGTTTGTGTTTGAGTGGTTCTCTCCTCTCTCTGTAGTTGGAGACAATAAGTGTTGGCTGGGGCTGGATGGCTGGAGGGAATCGATTGAGCCCCTTTCTGTGCTTTGCCCACCTCATATTTGGACTTCTGCAATATTATCTCAATTAATGCAAGACCACACAGAAGTTATAGTTGATCAAGAACGCAGGACAGGCAATTATGGGTTTGGCACAGTATGCACATGACACACCTTTCCTTAGTGAACTGCTGCATAGTTACCCATACCATTTTAGATGTAATTGAAGCTTCTGATTATCATCTATAAATTGCTTTATAGCATAAGACTTGGTTATTTGAGATAATACCTGTCTTCTCTCATTTCTACCCATTCTGTATGAACTAGCAGAGTCAGCATGCACTTGATTCCCCTCAATGAAATAGAATAATTGATGGGACCTAAGAAGCAAGCTTTCTCTGTTATGGCATTTATCCTCTGGAATAAGGTTTCCTAAAGAACTGTTAGGCCTCCACCCTGCCCTCATTTAAACAAGGCCTTAAAACTTGCCTTTTTTTACCAGGCCTTGGGCTCCAATAAGCAAAGGATCCCTTCAGAAATAATTGGCTTGTTGATTGCTTGTGTGTGTCTCTCTGTGTATTTTCTGGCTATTCCTTTTTGGATTATTTGTACTTTATTATTTTATATTGCCTTAAATTTTACTCTACCCAGTGAGAAGTGGAACTGAATATCCTACCAATTTAATAAATAAGTCATCACAATGCATTCTGCTTACTCAAAGTAGCATATGTGCCATATTTATTTATTTATTCAGTTTGGAGCTGGCCTCACTCTGGCCAAGTCACAGAGAGTAACAAAAACAAAATACAAAAAATAACCAATTCATTCAATAATATAAATACATGACCCATGCCTTTTTTTAAAAAAATATCAATGGAATATATCTTTTTGCAATTCAGAAACAAGAAATATGTGGAAACCTGACATTGCAACATCACATGCTAGAACCTGTTCAGAGAATTCCACGCTATGAGCTTCTCCTGAAGGATTATCTTAAAAAACTTCCTGGGGAATCACCAGATAGGAAAGATGCTGAAAGTAAGTGCAGTTTTCATCCATGCTGTTGTAAATAAGTTGCTGAACAGTAAAGACACATTTCAAGGATGAATGTTGATTATCCATAAAATACTTTCTATGTAATATAACAATTAAAACTTGTTCCCGTTGTTTCAGTTTAACCACGCATATAGTACTAATTACTTTAAGCTATTTATATACTACTAAAACTCTCATCATGACCTTTTCCTGGGAAAAATGGTGCATCATAGGGCAACAGTTTTTGAATCAAGGTACCTCAAAAGGGCTAACTTATAGAATGTATCCATGACTCTCAAAAAAATGAAATTTGGGGAAGTGATTGCTTCAATGCTACTGGCTGCTTGTGTGCTGCTACAGTTACATGATATTCATTTTCAACGTTCTGTGACAGTTTTCCAGCCACTCTCAGAATCCCTTGCCTCCTCTCCACATACCTGCCTGCTAAGAAAGGAAGGGAAGTTGTGATGGATTGTGTCTTTGAAGGGGGAGGTGGTGGACCACAATGAAGCAGCACTTTCTCAAGAAAAGTAAAATTTCCTAGGGTATATCAGAGTTAAGAGTGTGTAGGTTTAGTCTGGCAATATTTTGTTTATATGTGTGAACAAATAGCTGAACCTTGACTGGATTGTTCTACACTATTCTTGGGCTAGGCCTGAGGGGAAGGGAGGAAGGAAGATTACTGATGCTCCTACCCAACTTCCCTCAATAGGGAACCAGCGTGAAGTCAGACTCCTGCTTCCAATGCTTTTTTGCCTACCCTTCATCATTCTGTTTCTCTGTTTAAATAAGGAAATGTCTCTGAAACAATTATCAAACAGAGCATCTAGTCTAGTAAACCCACAAAATCAGGAATTCAAATCTTTAATTTGTTATATACTGTACAGTATAATATATAACATACATCTAGTAAGCACAGAAGTCTGTTTCTGTCACTATATTCCATTATGTTTAAAAGAGGGGAGCCTCTAGTATGTATTAATTCAAATGGGTTATTGACAAATAATATTTCCTGATATTTTAACAGCTGAAAAAGCAAAATAGTCCAGTAGCCAACTTTAAAAATCATGGTTCAGGGTCATGTCAATAAGCTCAACTAAAGTGTCAGGTTGTGCCCTCAAACATAAAGGTTACTTTTCATTAAATGGAAATAAACTTAGTTAAACAATCCATGGGTCAAAATTGACTTTTTAAGGAAACTGATGAATTTCTTTTAAGTTCTTTTAACATTTTCTGTTCCCAGTATATACAGGTGAAACTCGAAAAATTAGAATATTGTGCAAAAGTTCATTTATTTCAGTAATGCAACTTAAAAGGTGAAACTAGTATATGAGATAAGACTCATTACATGCAAAGCAAGATAGTTCATGCCGTGATTTGTCATAATTGTGATGATTATGGCGTACAGCTCATGAAAACCCCAAATCCACCATCTCAGAAAATTTGAATATTATATGCAATCAATAAAACAAGGATTGGACATAGAACAATATCGGACCTCTGAAAAGTATAAGCATGCATATGTACTCAGTACTTGGTTTGGGCCCCTTTTGCAGCAATTGCTGCCTCAATGCGGTGTGGCATGGAAGCTATTGGCCTGTGGCACTGCTGAGGTGTTATGGAAGACCAGGATGCTTCAATAGCGGCCTTCAGCTCTTCTGCATTGTTCGGTCTCATGTCTCTCATCTTTCGCTTGGCAATGCCCCATAGGTTCTCTATGGGGTTCAGGTCAGGCAAGTTTGCTGGCCAATCAAGCACAGTAATCCCACGGTCATTGAACCAGGTTTTGGTGCTTTTGGCAGTGTGGGCAGGTGCCAGGTCCTGCTGGAAAATGAAGTCAGCATCTCCATAATGCTCATCTGTGGAAGGAAGCATAAAGTGCTCCAAAATCTCCTGGCAGATGGCTGTGTGGACCCTGAACTTAATGAAGCACAGTGGACCAACACCAGCAGATGACAACATTTGAAGCCCATGTCCAGGATCCGTCTGTGTGTGATGGCTCTTGATGAACTGACTCCAGCCTCAGTTCACTCCTTGTGAAAGTCCCCAACACTTTTGAATGGCCTTTTCCTGACAATCCTCTCCAGGCTGCGGTCATCCCTGCTGCTTGTGCATCTTTTTCTTCCACACTTTTCCCTTCCACATAACTTTCTATTAATGTGCTTTGATACAGCACTTTGGGAACATCCAACTTCTTTTGCAATTACCGTTTGAGGCTTTCCCTCCTTATGGAGGGTGTCAATGATGGTTTTCTGCACAACTGTCAGGTCAGCAGTCTTGCCCATGATTGTGATTCCTACTGAAACAGACTGAGAGACCATTTAAAAGCTCAAGAACCCTTTGCAGTGTTATGGCTTAATTAGCTGATTAAAGTGGGACACTTTGAGCCTAGAATATTGTACCTTTTCACAATATTCTAATTTTCTGAGATTGTGGATTTGGGATTTTCATGAACTGTAAGCCATAATCATCAAAATTATGACAAATCACGTCTTGAACTATCTTGCTTTGCATGTAATGGGTCTATCTCATATATTAGTTTCACCTTTTAAGTTGTATTACTGGAATAAATGAACTTTTGCACGATATTCTAATTTTTCGAGTTTCACCTGTAAAGTCACATGCAATAGAATCCAGTAAGTATATATCAATGAAGTATCATTCTTTTAGTGACGTAGAAGAGAATGAGGTTACATTTGCATACTGAAACAGCCCATTTTAGTCCAAATTACCAATTAAGACACAAATGCTGTCCATTCAATACAATTTTATTATGTTTTGACATTTGAGTGAATTTTCTTTTGCTTAATAATATTGTGCACTATAGCAGTGGTGAAATTCAATTTTTTTTACTATCGGTTCTGTTGGGATGGCTTGGTGGGCATGGCAGGGGAAGGATACTGCAAAATCCCCAGTCCCTCCCCACTCCTAGAGGAAGGATATTGCAAAATCTCCATTCCCACCCCACTCTGGGGCCAGCCACAGGTGGTATTTGCTGGTCTCCGAACTACTCAAAATTTCTGTTGCTGATTCTCTAGAACCTGTCAGAACCTGCTGGATTTCACCCCTTCACTATAGTACTTTTTTATCAGTGATGCTAACACTGAAAGACTTAAATTCATATTGGGGGATACATGGTACAGATAGAAGTGAGTTCACTAGCTTGCGATTTTGGACTCAGATTATGAATACCAGGGAAATAAAAACTGCATTATTAGCCAATTATAATCTTCAGAATGTACAATTGTATATTGCAGAATCACTGGAGCTCATTTCTACTGCAGCAAACCATTCAAATGCAGCCATCCGAAAGATGGTGAGTAGAAAGTATGTAAAACAAACGTCATCTGAGCCATTAACTGAGATGTTTGCTTGAAACACTGTTTTTTTATTAATGCTTGAACTCTTTAATATTTATCAGACTAATATATAACTACTGTTTTTTTATATTTAATATTATGTGTATGCCTTGTGGGACTTTTTTTCCTCACTATTTGTTATAGCAATAGCAGTTAGACTTATATATGCTCCACAGTGCTTTACAGCCCTCTCTAAATGGTTTACAGAGTCAGCATATTGCCCCCAACAATCTGGGTCCTCATTTTGCTGACCTTGGAAGGATGGAAAGCTGAGTCAACCTTGAGCTGGCGAGAATCAAACTGCCAAACTGCTGGCAGCTGGCAGTCAGTAGAAGTAATCTGAAGTACTGCATTCTAATCACTATGCCACCATGGCTCTGTGCCAGTTGTTATACATTATTTACAAGATATGGTTAAGCTCAGAAATTTATTTTGTTAACAGGTCTTTCCCATATTAATAAGCAAATAATGGTTTTCCAGGCTCACTTTTACCTGGCACATATCCTAACCATCTCTCCAGCAGAGGTGGGTTGCTCCTGGTTCGGGCCAGTAGTAGCGGTGGCGGGAGGCTCCGCCTACCCAGCCAGACACTTTACGCGAGCGCTAGCACATGCATGAGCAAACCGGTAATAAAGCAGTTAGCAACCCACCACTGCTGGCCAGCCAGGTCTTCTTCCTCTCTGAAAAATCCCAGTTTTATCATTATTCCTTTTCTCCATGGTCTCACATCTGCTCTTCTTCCTTCCCCTCCCCAGTACTACCAAAACATTGGCCAGGCTGTTGAGTTTTGTTTTGCTATGCACTAGCATCCTTGGCAGGCTGGGCAGCGTTCTGAAGGGGAAAGGAAGAAGAAAGAGGGTTTTATCTAAGAAAACTAATCAAATGGCCTAGTTTTCTCAGGTGCTAATGCTCAGGAGGTTATCACAGAAGTTGAATTGCAAGTTTAGGTCTTATAGAAAACCACATTTTTAAAGTAGTCCTGCAGAGTTAAATTTATATATTTAAAAAACCACCTTAAATAAAATCTAAAGTATAAGACTGAAATGTTATTACTAGAAAATCTTCTAGTAAATCATCTAGACAATTATACCTTTATATTTGTAATTATTAGAAACAGACTCCATCTATGTACATGCAAAACTTTCTGCTTTCTAAAAAAAATAAAAGATAGTATATTAAAACCATTTTCTTAGTTGAAAGATTCTCAGATTATCATTTGTTATTTTATTTATTTATGTTAGTTGAGACTTGTCCCTATTGCTTGGTACACAGGCAGATTTTGCAGTAATTCTAAATATTAGTTATGCAGTGAGCCACTATAACAGAATTGTATTAAGCTGGTATTGTTATGTTTATTTTATATTGCTACAAGGTAAATAGGAACCGATTAAAAAAATCTGACTTCATCTGATAATTATTAATGTGTGAAAATTGTCATCTGCAGCTATAAAATGAAGATAAATGAAAAAAAGAGATAAAGAGAAATGTATTGAGAATATGGACTCCATAAAAACCTCACAAAGACAGATAGTAGAAATTATCCTTATTCACTATATAAAGTGGCTGAGACAGCTTTTATCTCTCTTTCTTGAATGTAGAATGTAAAATGTCCCATGTGTTTGTATTATTGTAGGTATTTTACTACTGCAGATGGCATACATGTTTAAGTTCTTTGAAAGCCTTGCGGGTTTAATTGTGGATTTCTTAGAAGACATTGTGTGACATTAAAAGAAAATGTGTCCCCAGTGCTATGATTGTGTGTGAAGTTTTTCTATTATTAGAAAAACTGTTCTGATTACTTATTTTGTACAAGTGTATAAAATGAAGGATGGCAATAATTACTTCATGTCTAACCTGTTCCTTTATTAAACGACAGAATTGCCTTCTCTTATAGGGCATTTATAATAAATTAGCAAATACTAGAAATACCAGAATTGTGTATTTCTTTTGTTCTTGTAGGAAAAGATGCACAAGTTGTTAGAAGTGTACGAACGCCTTGGTGGAGAAGAAGATATTGTTAATCCTGCCAATGAATTGATTAAAGAGGGCCATATTCAAAAACTGTCAGCAAAGAATGGCACGGCACAGGATAGGTATTTATTTCTGGTGAGTCACTTGACTTCTTTGATACAAAATCTTTACTCTGTCCACATAAGCTCCTTTGACTAAGTTAATCAATCTTTGACACACCTGCCCACAACCAGGAAATTCTATCAATAGTATTTCTACCTTTCTTAGCTAGCTTGTGTTATTGGTATTGAAAGAGTATTCCAAATATTTTAGGAATAGTTGATATTTGTGTGCCTGTGTGTAAATAAATTGTTGGGGTTTTTTGCTGGTGTGTTTATTGGTTTTTTTATGTGTTTGAATGTGAATACTGCTATTAAAGAGAATCTGGGTAGAACAAACAATGTTATTTAGCAAATGTTGTTTAGCATGCAAAGCTGTGCTTTCCTAGTTACGTTTACCTTACCTTTGATCATTTGGTGAGAATCTTGATAAGGGGACAAAAACACACCAGGAATAAGCCAGAATTCTGAGCTCAGACATAAGCATGGGTAAAACAAGGTGTCATTTGTAAAACAACTTCAATCCACATTATTAAGTTTCTAATTGATTGCCATAGTATAAACTGTGGTTTGTGGTCTGATATGTTTATAGGCAAAATAAATTATTCTGCAACTTTAGCACAAAACTATAATTAGGAATCTGCAAATAATCTGCAAGGCTTTACCTATCTTTCTATCTAAAAACTCTTTTCATGTGCAATTTTTGTACTGTTATATATGATACAGCAATATACTTTATTGTCCCTGAATCCTCTATTGTGAGGTTATATATGTGTTCAGTAGAAAAACGTAAATTTGGATTTATTTAACCATGGCATTCACTTGGTGACTCTGGGCTAATCACTGCATCTAGTAAGATTGCTATCAAAACTATCAAAACAAATTAGGAAGACACATGTATGTAGCCTTAAAGTCCTCGCATGCCAAAAGCGGGGGGAGCGCAGGGGGAGCGCATGTGGGCGTGCTACACCCATAATGCGATGCGCACAAACCCAGCATGCATGCGTGCATGACCAGTGCTCCCCCCCCATTTTTGGCATGCTTTTTTCACCCTCCCCAGGCTCCAGAGGCTTTATAGGAGCCTGGGAAGGGTGAAAACAGCCCCCCCTGCCCCTCCGGAGGACCTCTAGAGGCTTCTGGAGCTTCCCTGAAGCCTCCGTAGCACAAAAAACTGGTCCTAGAGGCAAACTGGAAGTTCAGGAATGGACTTCCGGTTTGCTCATGTGCCCGGTTTTAGCCCTCCGGAGCCTTCAGGGACCTTCCGGAGGCTTCCCTGAAGGCCCTGGAGGGCAAAAAGGGATACTCGGGAGCCAGGGGAGGGTGAAAAATGGCCTCAAAAGAATGCTAAAGTCAGCTGTCCAGCGCGTGCATGCGCGCTAGCCAGCTGACAGGACAACGCCTCACATACCCTGACAAATGGCTCCGCATGCCACCTGTTTGCCATCCCGGTACTAGAGAATACTGAAATACAAATACAATAAATAAAATACAAAACAATAACTCAGTACATGTGCAGACATGCCCTAAAGGGAATATGCACAGATTATTTGTAGTAGTAAGGAAGAGTAAAATTAGGGTACTTCCCTTAAAAGTGTACATCTAAATCTTTTGATTCTAGAATCTTCTGATAAAATAGCAAAATATGCAAATGTCTGTTATAAACCTATGTTTTATGATTCATTAAAAAGCTACATAAGAAAGTATTTGATTTTTTTATATACATATACGTGTGTGTGTTATTCTTATGAAATAATTATGTAAAAATAACTTTAAAACATACATCTTTTTTTGTTATTTACAGTTTAACAGCATGGTGTTATACTGTGTTCCAAAACTGAGATTGATAGGCCAGAAATTCAGTGTTCGTGAAAAGATTGATATTGCAGGATTGCAGGTTTGTCTCTGATTCTTTTGGTTTTACTTGTATGAATTTCTGGTCTTGGTTAAGATACACAGTTACTGTTTTATTTTTAATAAGGAGTTCATTTCTGAATGATCTTCTCCTATTGAGAGGAACACATTGGTTTGTCTGATCGTGATTAGAATTAAATACTAAAAAATGCCAAAATGTTGATTTGGTTTTCTAGGTCCAGGAAATAGTCAAGCAAAATGTGACCCATACTTTTTCAATAACAGGAAAGAAAAGATCCTTGGAGCTACAAGCCAGGTAGAGTTTATTTTTTTTCTCCTAAATATATTTATTTATTTTGAATTGGACCTTTCCCATCCTAAACTTCTAATGTAATGTTTAACAAATATTAAAAGGAGAAAAAGTTGATGCCTCTTGTTTGTATTATATTTGCTTAGG
This sequence comes from Natrix helvetica, assembly GCF_964273705.1. Lineage (NCBI taxonomy): Eukaryota > Metazoa > Chordata > Lepidosauria > Squamata > Natricidae > Natrix > Natrix helvetica. Next base: position 307,381,199 of record NC_138548.1, on the reverse strand, counting down.
CAACTAACTGTCATAATCCTATGTTCAATCCAGGGGTGGGCTTCAAAAATTGCAGCAACGGGTTCGCTTCCCCGTTGCTGGGTAGGCGTGGCCATGGTGGGCGTTGCCTAGTCGGCCTCCTGCACCATGGCTGGGTGTGTGGTTTTGCCCTCCCCAGGCTCTGGATGCTTTTTTTGAGCCTCTGGGAAGGTGAAAACTGCTTCCCCTGGACTCCGAAGGCCGGAAACAAGCTCACTTCTGGACTTTCGGAACTTCAGATAGGCCCGTTTTCCCCCCTTCCCGAGTCTCCACATGAGCCCTGCACTTATCTGGCATGATGAACTGGCCGTGTGGAGATTTCTGGGATGGGCGGAGTGGGCAGTGCCAAACAGAATACTAGCTAGGGGATCACCCGAACCCGTGCAAACCCCCTGAAGCCCACCCCTGGTTCAATCCCAGCAAAGAATGATTGCTGTTCACCTATAGCAGAAGTTGAGCATAGTATTGAGTCAGGATTAAATCCTTGTCACTGAGAATGTGTAGCTCCTGAGGAAATCCCACTGCAAGGAATAAGAAATATTTGAGGCATCAACTCTCCATCTTTCATCTTCCATCTTTCATATACGTTCATGAGAGAGGAAGGGGGAGAAAGCAGTGGAGAACTTCCCTTACCCACCCCTCACTTTTCCAATTGGAAAGTGCCAAGAAAATGCTTCAAGGAAGCCCTTTGAAACTGTGTCTTGAGCCATTTTTGTTCCTCTTTGCTATTTCAACAAGACAGGCAAAGATCCAACGAAGCAACTAGCTGCTTCCAAATGCTTCTGCCTTGAAGGCTGACCTCCCATGGAGCCTGGTTTGTTTAGTTCATTGGAAAAGATGAAGAATGGAAGAAACCTGAGGAGGTGACAGTATAGAGTGCCCAGAGCACTCTAAGGTGGAGGCTACCTGGAGGGTAGCATTATTTCTGAGTGAAAAAGCACAGTGGGACAGAAAGCCTCTGGAATTCTCTGTTTCATGGTTCTCCAGAGCCTTGCAACAGAAGAACAAGGGCAGAAACAATCTGAGACTTTCGTTTAGCTGGCTGGAACGTGAGGTCTAGAAAGATGCGAAGTTTTACTCCCTAGTTTATACCTTTCAGATGTTAAAACAATTCCATATATTAAATTATTTATGTCTGGTTCTCAAAGAATTGATATTATAAACAGAAAGGCAAACACCCTTTGCTCTAATTTTATAGGACAGAAGAAGAAAAGAAAGAATGGATTCAGGTAATATCTATTTTATCAAGGTTTTTTTCTTGCTTCGTTCTATGCTGCTGGAGCAGCTGGGTTTTCCCAGGGCACTGTGCATTTGCACTGCATAGCACAAGCAGTTGTGGCTTCCAAGGATGGCTGTGGGTTCACACTCCACTAGGTGGGTGGGAAGACCTGGAGGCTGAGTCTAAGGGCTGATAAGGAACAAGTCTGTAATGGCATGGATTGGGATGGGTCCTCAGCTAATAATTGGCAGAATGATATGATGTGATATGATGTGACATGACATATGTATTATAATAGTTTATATATTATAATACATAGTTTATATTATTATATTTAAGAGAGATCCTCTGTAAAGGAGATGGGTGATATGAAAAATAAATAAAATAAATAAAATAAATATATATAAACATCTCACATTAAAAAAATATTTCAATATATTATTTATCCCATTTCTAGGCTCTCACCTAAAGTTAGATTAGATTATAATTTTCCCCTTTTTCATGCTCTCCACTGCTTTGAGCTGTGTCTCTTTCATCACTTTTTCTTTCTTCACCTTGCTGGAGTCTTTCAGACATTGCGTCTCAATTGAAGTCCACACTCTGGAAATTGAGAATCGGTCAAAAACCATTAGGTTTTTTCAGAGCAGTCAAGATTCGTTCACTATATTTGCTTTGGATTAAAATTCATGAGATCATATTTTGTACTAACTCCATTTTCATGGGCACCCTGGTGTATACAATATTTCAATAATGCCACTTAACTTTTTAGAATGGAAACAAACAGATTTCTGAGTTACAATCTCATCTGCTTCCTTCTTCAAGATCCATTATCTCTCATTCTTCTCACTAAACAATTCAGATAAACCTTGTATTTAATTAGCAAAAGTTATTAGCCTCTCGTTATCTGCAAGACACTCTGTTTTCTGAATAATTTTAATTTGCAATTTTAGACTTGAACAGGTAAAATGGTTAAACAGTTGAAATCTATTAATGATCATTTAAGAAAAAATATTAAGTGTTGTTCTGATCTAAGTCTTTGATGAAAATTGTTTTTACTTACTACTTTTCTTTGAAACTACCACAGGTTATTCAAGCAACAATTGAAAAACATAAGCAGAACAGTGAAACGTTTAGGGCTTTTAATAACTCTTTTTCTCAAGAAGACGAGCACTTCCCAGATTCATCAGTAAGTAATCTAAGCATTTAAGATATATTGTATGGCAGAAACATTTTCACACAGGAAACAATAGTGTCTGAAGAGTTACCTATTCGGTGATATCATATTCATATTTAGTGGGATCCTTTGACAGGTCTGGATTTCGCCTGCGAGGCAGAAATAAAAGGTTGAAATGTAAGAAATAGGAATTTTAAATTAAATTTTGTTTTGATTTGATTTAGCAGTTGCCAGATTCCAAGTGACTTTAGACAAACTACACTTTAAAAAGTAAAGCACGATAAAATAGAAGTAAAGTACAAATCTGTAATACACAAAAGAAAAACTGATTGAGTTTAATAAAGACTCTAACGAAAGTACTTGGAAATATTTGGGGTATTGGGGAATACAAGCCTGGAAAAACAGCTAAGTTTTCAAAGATTTTTGAAATATCAGGGGAGAACCATACAGATCTCTGGAGAGATGCTGTTCCAAACTTATTCTAGGTTATTGTTAATATATGCACACAGTGGTGCTTAGAAATTTGTGAACTCTTTTTGAATTTTCAACATTTCTGCATAAGCATGACCTAAAATGTAATCAGTTCTTACAAATTCTAAAACTAGATAAAGAGTACCCAGTTAAACACAGGCATCAAAAAACATTATATTTGTTCATTTATTTAGTTGCATTTTTGCTGCCCAAGAGTTACTGAAAGCAAAGATTGACATACAGTTATTGGGCTGACTTGATGGGTTATTTTATTTATTCATTTGTTTTATTTGTATTCTGCCTTTATTATTTTTACAAATAACTGAAGGCAACAAACATATCCAACACACTGTCCACCTCCCACTTTCCCTACAACTCAACCCTGTGAAGTGGGTTGGGTTGAGAGAGAGTGACTAGCCCAGAATCACCCAGTTGGCATTCATGGCTAAGGTGGGATTTGAACTCACACTCTCCCGCTTTCTAGCCTGGTGCCTTAACCGCTGGACTAGACCAAACATTTTTATTTTTTTATATATTTTAAATGTTTATTTTGAATAAATAAAATATTTAGAATATTTTATTTAGAATTATCTTTCTATTAATTTCTCCAAGCCTTTGAGTCTAATTTCAGGATTGATTTGTTTTGATTTGTTTTTGGCTTTCTCTTTATCAGATAGTGAGCACCAGTTCCATGGAATCTATGCCAGGAACAGACAGTAGCAGCAGCACATCTGCAGGGGTAAGCAGTTGTGAAACCGATGCCTCATTAAAGCAGATGTCAGAATGCTTTGTTTAATGGGGCGCTCTCTGTGTGGGTGCATGTGGGTGCGTTTGTGCACGCACATGTGTAGGAAACAGAAACTGGTTTAGATAAGTCGTATTTCCTCCTTCCATTTTACTTACAGAAGCATTTTTGCCATGAGTAAAGGTTATGCTTTACCTTTTCTAATACAAAGCTTTAACACATACCTGATTTATGAAACCGATAAGCCCTTATTTCCTGTACTTTCTTTAAATGCAGTTTACTGCACATTCAAGCAGGCACTATAAACCATAGCAATGTACATAGTATATGACAGATGCCTCACCGGCTGCTGCAAATTTGCAGTTGCTCAGATACCAGACTGTATTTTTCATATGAAAACCCCCATTTAACTCTAGGCTAAACTGCTCTGCCTAATTCAGCTGCACCAGACTTCCTTATAATTAGGGTTGCCACCTGATAATATAAATTGTTGCTAGTTAATCAGTTGTGTTTCCGCCTAGTAACTGATCGCCTTATTAAGTCTGTGTAAATCTACATATGAATAAACAGTGCTACTGGAGAGGAAAATACATCCTTCCCTTTATATTTGCACATGAATGTTGTAGCAGGTGCCACCAGAAAAGAGAAGGGGCGTTTCCTGGAGATAGAAGAATGTCCAGCCTACAATCAGGGCTGGCTGAAGATGCTGCCTGGGGTGAAGATGGCTCGACTTAGAATGATATTTTCAGCCTTTGTGGTGTACAAGCATTACTGTGTCATAAACGTAGTCTCTGGGACTGCTTAATCCACAACACTTTGACAACCCTTCCTGACACAGACAGAGATGCTTAAGAGGATAGCTTCCCCTCCCCAGTTGAACAAATATAGGTAATACCAGCAGTAGAGGACCAATCAGAGATATTTCCTTCCTCCTTGGATTATAGTGGTTTTACCACAACCCCATATAACGGAAACTCAAATTTGTTTATTATTTTGATAAAAAAATAAGCATTTCTCTCTTCTAAAGCACACACATTCTTCTTGCATTTAAATCATTTAAAAGAAAATAAAAATATAACCAATACCTTTATTCAACCAAAGCAAGCAAAGATTCAAGCAGTCCTCAACTTACAAGCATTTTGTTTGCAATAGTTCGAAGTTGCAGTGGCCGTGAAAAAAAAAGTGACATATGGTCCTCGCTCTTAATAACCTTTGTAGCATTCCCACATCTGTTGAAAGCCTCTGGCTTCAGGTCCCTGGATATTGAAACCACCTCTTGGGAAACCTTGGCACAAGATCGATTGACATGGCGCACGCTGATCCACCAAGGCTACCAGACTTCTGAGGACAGAAGAACAACCAGAGCACAAAGAAGCCAGCACCCCGCAAAGCCAGAGCTGCAAATGCTGCAACAATGGTGCCCACACATGTCTGCCCGACATGTGGCAGAACATTTTGTGCCCATCTAGGCCTTACCAGCCACCTGTGGACACATCGTGGACAGCCCACAACCTGTTAGATGTCAAGGTCCTCTTCGAACACGATGGACGAACATCAGCATTCCTGCAACATCATCAAAATTTGATGCTTGGCATCTATATTTATAACAGATGCAGCATCTTGGGGGTCATGTGATTACTATTTGTGAATTTCCCAGCTGGCTTCTGACAAAGTCAACGGAGGAAGCAGATTCACTTAATGACTGTGTGATTCACTTAACAACTGCAGTGATTCATTTAACAACCATGGCAAAAAAAAGGTTATAAAATTGACACGGCTCATTTAATAACCACTTGCTTAGCAGTGAAAATTGTTGCCTTAGATCAAGCAGGAAACCTTTTAGCACCTCAGACAAATGAGTCTTTTTAAAAGTCTCCAGTGTTGGAGCACCCACAGCTTATGGAGTCAAGTTGTTCCACTGATTAATTGTTCTAACTGTCAGAAAGTTTCTTCTTAGTTCTAGGTTGCTTCTCTCCTTGATTAGTTTCAATCCATTGCTTCATGTCTTGCCTTCTGGTGCTTTGGTAAATAGTTTGACTCCCTCTTCTTTGTGGCAACCCCTGAGATATTGGAACACTGCCATCATGTCACCCCTAGTCCTTTTTTTCACTAGACTAGACATATTCAATTCCTGCAACTATTCTTCATATGTTTTTATGATTTGAATAATGATTTTAAGAAATGATTTTTAAATCATTTATATTTATTCATATCACTTAAATAAATATGTGGCTAAGAGAAGTTACTGAAACCCTCTGGGTCTACTTTAAGAAACTTTGGCTTGAACTGTAGGAGCAATGCCCATTTTTTTCTAACCATGCAGGAGTTGTTGGTTGGTAGCTGTCTATTCAATTTATGTCTCATCTCAGTGGCCTAGGCTCATTGGTGCTAGAAATGGCAGATACATGCAAAATATGTTATTGCTTTTCAGATGTGGCCAAAGGTAAAAAGAAGTATAAATACCCTAAGTTATTTGAGGCACACAAATATTAACTTGCTAAGGTTTTAAAAACTTTTTAAAAGTTTTTAAAAGCCAAGAAATTAAAAGGCTCTTGTTCCTGGGGAGGAAAGCTATGGAAAATCTAGACAGCATATGAAAAAGCAGAGACGTCACCCTGCCAATAAAAGTGTGTATAGTCAACTGGGTTTTCCCAGTTGCAGTGTATGGCTGTGAAAGTTGAACCATAAGAAAGACTGAGCGCCAAAGAATTGAGGCTTTTGAACTCTGGTGCTGGAGAAGACTCCTGCGCGTGCCTCGGACTGCAAGGCGATCAAACCAGTCAGTCCTAGAGGAGATCAACCCTGACTGCTCTTTAGAAGGCCAGATCCTGAAGATGAAACTCAAATATTTTGGCCACCTAATGAGAAAGAAGGACTCACTGGATAAGAGCCTAATGCTGGGAAAGATTGAGGGCAAAAGAAGAAGGGGACGACAGAAAATGAGGTGGCTGGATGGAGTCATTGAAGCAGAAGGCATGAGCTTAAATGGATTCCAGAGGATGGTAGAGGACAGGAAGGCCTGGAGGAACATTGTCTATGGGTCATGATGGGTCGGACGTGACTTCGCAACTAACAACAAAGTTTATAATGGGGCAGCAGCATGCTGTCTGTTGCCAACACATACAAAAAACTATCAGATCCTTCCTAGGATTTACACATGTCCATCTTATCTGCAGTGTCTGAATGTGGGTATGAAGTCCAGCCAGGCAGGAACTTATGCTGCCTTCATTTGTCCTTGAAATGGTGGATGTCCATCCCACACCCGGAGGTTAGATGGACCGTACTAGAAGCCCCAGTTCCCAGAGAGTAAGCTTATAAATAAGTGGTTCCAGTTTCCCCTTTTTATCAAAATGATCACGTTTGCACAGTTCTAAATGCCCTAGTGGTATATAGAACCAACACTAGATTAAAAAGAACACTGTGAAGGGTTTTTATTTATAATAAAGGCAACAAAGTAAGATTTGAGAAAATAATCTATCTGCGTGCATCAAGTTACTTGATGCTGAACTCTATAAAATCATTAGCTTTAAAATAAGATGGGAGGACATGGGAGAATGGAAGCAAATAGAAAAAAATCACACACACACACACACACACACACATACACACACACAAACTCTCCTTCATTCATCTGCCATATTTTTTGCAGCCCACTTCCTCTTATTGGTTCCAGTTCTTTCAGGACTTTTTGATTATTGGGTTCAATCCCAGCCTGATCAGGAAAATGTACTTTTTGGATGTACTGGTGCACTGGACTCCCTGGGGAAAAAGAAATGTCTAGCTTTTTCTCTGTCTAAATCCCACCCATCTGCCACTCATTGAAAGGGAATAGTTGCTTTAATTACAGATTACTTAAGAGTTGTCAGCTAGTCATCAGCCTTCTGGATCTACTGCAATTTTAGCAGTGTTTCTCTTTAGAATGTCACTTGTGTCAGTTACTTAATAATGATGTTATTTGAATAGACTATGTATGACCTTTGTTTTTAATAGAAAGGAAACAATCCTGTTGAAATTAGTGCTCTTTAAAATGCACAGGAGGGGCATGATGTTAAATTGAATCATTATATTTTCATACGGTGTTGTGAATGTAGTAATTCTCTTTTACTTGATCTTGTGCTTGATAAGAGATAATTAACCAGTTCAACAGAGGCGTATTCTGCCACTTGGTGGTGATAATAGTTAGCAGACCAGAAGCTGCCTTCTTCATACTGTTCAACATGCTAAAAAAAAATACTTTGCACATTGAGATATGACCACAATTAGTTTGGAGTGTTAAAGTTAGTGGGGGAAAATAGATGGGATTATATATGTTAGTAAATGATCTTCAAAAGTTGTTTTTTTAAAAAATTCCAAAGCAATAGAGATTGTTATTACTGCTGCTCTACTTTAAATTTGTAGGCGGTCCCTGCCTTAGTGGGAAATAGCCCTCTATTTCTTGAAGTTTTTGTGTTGAATTTGTTGACTTATATCTAAAATGAAAACTCCCAATACGTTCAAAAGTCTGAAACAGTGTGTAGAATCAAATATATGAGACTTAATTATATTTTCCTGTAATTTCATCAGCCATTTGGAATAGCTTTGTTTTCTTTTCTTTTTAATGTTGTAAGCTTTGTTGAAGAGACAAGGGGATTCAAAGTGGGTAATGGACATGACATCAACCAGGACAAGAAGCAAGCTTAATTTCCCATAAGCATACATGTAATTAACATTTAATTAAATGTAATTAAATTCTTCATGTATTTAGTAATTTTTAATATCTTTCCCATTAGAAGTTCCAATTTAGTGGCAGTCTTTATAAAGGCTCTGGCAGATAATACCCCAAGAAATGAATTTGTATCCTGTGTTAAAATATACTGTTGCAAGCAGACAGAGAAAACAGGAGATGATTTTTTCACTTATGACAATGTCCAAAATTATCCCTGATGGGACAGTATGCATATTTTTTTCTTGCTTCCTCCCAGCAGGTCTTGTCTGCTGAACAATAAGGGGGACAAGTATCCAAGCTTGTCCATGAATTTCACATAGGGATATTTGTACAACAAAAGGCTTGGTCATGATCAGATTTGCACAGAATACTACAACCACCCCTTCTTCTGGCCTGGAGTTGCAGTTGATATACTACCCAAATCCCTGCAAGGCTGATTGTCCTGTCACATTTTGTTGATATATGACAGGTCTGCCTGCTTCTTCAGCATTGGATCACTGTTCATTGTCTATGAAGCAGATGTTTTCAATATATATATATTTATACGACAAGCTTTAATTCAGGAAACATAATTATAGGGATGGATCTTAAGAAATACTAAAGATTCAGAAGATTAGCTTTGTGCTTCTCTATAGTGTCTGGTGCTATCTAGGCAGCCCTGCAGTAATTTGAGTATCCTTGTATAAAGAAACGACAGATCAACTCAAGGTGCTAAAGACTTCCAGGAGTTTCCTCAATTTTTCTGCATCATTTTTTTCTATGGTATGAGGTCTAGATTCTCAAAGATAAAGTGGATCATATATTGTGATAAGACTACCAAAACTCTGTAATTGTTACAAGGTGTGCTTTAGAAACTTTAGCCTTTGTCAGAAGTTATTTAATGTTTTATTTTAAAAGAGATCAGACTAACAAACTTTGGATCTGGGTAATTTTAATGCAGTATCACTCTTTGCATAGTTTAAATATGTACCTTATTGATATTAGATAATGCAATAGGAATTGAGCTGCATTTTATTGATTTGTAAATTTGTAAATTTCCTTTTTCATTCCAGCCTGAGTGCTGCAGAAAATCATCAAAATCAAAAAGAGATAAAGAGAAACAAGCTTGCAAAAGTTGCAGTGAAAGCTTTAACTCCATTACAAAAAGACGACACCACTGCAAACAGTGTGGGGCAGTGAGTATTAGAATAAAAAACACATTATTTCTCTTAATTTTTATCATGCATAGCATGTGCAGTTTAACAATCAAAGCAATATTATTCCTGACTTGCTATTGAAACAGGTTATATTTTGTCTTCAAGATCCTGCTAAGAAAATACCATATTACTATTATTTATTAAAAATATATGAATTTTCAATATTCTTTTCTATAACATAGCTGTATAAATAAATTGTGTGGGACTCAGTAAATATGCATGTGGTCTCACCCACCAACAGAAAATGTGTCAGCGCTTATATTTCCTAACTACATAATTCTTTTGGAAATTACATATTTGAAATCATGTTTCTAGTGGCAAATTAAAATTAGTGGCACTTTCATTTATTCCTTTTAGTTTATTTACACAATTTACATTTGCTTGTTTTAAATGTAAAACAATTTACATTTTTTAAAATATGGATTCAACCACTATGTGTTACCATTTCAAGTGGTACGTGGTTTAACCTATCAGATAAAAGGCAGAATATACACCCAGCTAATTAATACATGAGAAAATTGACTTTTCAATGTTTTATATTTTATTTTTCAATTTTGTTAGTTGCATTCAATGATACAGCATCATGTTGCTGTTCTAGATGAAAGATTCAGAATTGCCAATATCCAGATGTTCCTAAACTGTAATACCCTCTTTAGCCACTGGGATTGCTGAAAGTTCAGCAATATGAGAAAGGTGACTGATATGTGCTCTGCTGTAGGTTTTTGGGCACAGTAGGCACTTGTAGTCCAGCTGTTTTAACTCTGCAGGCCAAATACTGGAATCTAGAACTTCATTGCTTCCCAGAATAGATACCTTTCAACTGTATCATGCATGGTGTTTACAACAATGGTGAAACTCAAATTTTCTTACTAAGAGTTCTGTGGGCGTGGCTGGGGAAGGATACTGCAAAATCCCCATTCCCACTGCACTCCAGGGGAAGGTTACTACAAAATCCACATTCCCTCCCCACCCTTCCCTGGAGGAAGGATATTGCAAAATCCCCATTCCCATCTCACTCCTGGGGCCAGCCAGAGGTGGTATTTCCAGTTCTCTGAACTACTCAAAATTTCCGCTACCGGTTCTCCAGTACCTGTCAGAACCTGCTGAATTTCAACCCTGGTTTACAAGCAGATTAAAACAGGGATGAGAAAGAGTAGGAGTGTGGTTTATTTCATTAGATTTATGAACTTTGGAGGAGAGGGTTCAAAAGCAAGCTGATTCATGTGATCTCTTTTTAGATGTAAATGATTTAAGAACATCTTTGTTTATCTTCTGTATTGGAGCGCTAGGATTTTGTCTAGCCCCTTAATTACATCCAGTGAACTACTTCATTAGCCTGTACCTGGCATTTCTGACAGAAAGTTCACAATGACTGCTAAAGCTGACATCTTATCTCTTTGATACATACAGTATATAGATCAGGGGTGTCCAAACTTGGCAACTTTAAGACTTGTGGACCACAAGTCCACAAGTCTTAAAGTTGCCAAGTTTGGACACCCCTGATATAGATGGTCTCTATACTGTACAAAGAAAAAATATTTTAACATGTAAATTACTGATGTAACTTTTGTGCTGAAATTATATTTGGCCATTTCAGTCTTTTCCTGCCATTTGTTTCAAAAGATGAATTCCTTGCTAGATATTACTAAGGAAAAAATGTTTAGAAAGGTTTTCCTCCTCACCCTTAAATATGAAATAGGATTAAATAGGAAACATAAAGATGCCATCAAAGTCTAACATTTAATGCATTATACATTTTTAAATTATTGAAATATTTTCCCACAAATAATGCACTCTTTGCTTGAATGTTGCATACATACAGTATATCTTAACTTCAAACATATACAAAGTTTATATACTCATTTTAATCTGCGATTTTACCAAGTATTGTTTTTTGGATCAAATTTCAAGGTTATATCCTGGATAGGAAAGACTATTATTTTCAAATTGAGGGTTTTTGGTTAGTTTTGTTTTGCATGGGAGGCTGTTAAACATTTTATTGAGGTTTCAGTCACAATATCCTGTAACGTCAGAAGGCATGATTCAATAAGTTGCAACAATAGAACTAAAAACTGACTACAAAAATATCAATCTGAGGTGTTTCCTGTTCCATGCTCCAGTTTTTGTTCTATTTGATATTTATAAAAATTATGAAAAAGAACTTGCTAATTAGCCATCTGTTAGCGGATGTAAATACTTTTTGTGTGAAGTTTATCACATTGTTCCCTCTTTTTATTTGTTTGTTTCCTCAAATAAAAGAACTTGTTATTGGTAACTGCTACATTGATCCTGAAAATGTTCAGTAAATGATAATGATACATTTAATAGGACAAGTTCAATTTGGAAAGAATTAAATTGGGGCTCCTGATTATTTTCTCTGTATATCCTGTCCCAGGCTGAGCATTCAGGCAGAGTTGATCAAGTGGCTTACCTTGATGTTCAAGCACTTACAAGGCAATGGTTTACAGACCATTGGTGCATTTATGTGCATGTGTGTATTGGCACTGCTTACGAAAGGGAAGATTCTGAGAGAGAGCAAAGCAGAATGAGGAGGTGGAAGGATAGTCAAGAAACAGTAATAGTTCAGGTGTCACCTCAAGGATCCAAGGTGAAATTACTGAGCTTCAAGTGGCATATGGGATCCAGAGACTCTAGAGCATGGATCCAAGTTGGAGCAGTTGTTTCCAACAGGCAGCCAAGAACTGATAACCGATAAGTCCAGTTGCCAGACATGGCCTAATTAAGACCATTGTTGCCTTTGTTTTATAAGGATATGATCACCAATCAGTCAATGATGAAATTCAATTTTTTTTACTACCGGTTCTGTGGGCGTGGCTTGGTGGGCATGGCAGGGAAAGGATATTGCAAAATCTCCATTCCCACCTCACTCTGGGGCCAGCCAGAGGTGGTATTTGCCAGTTCTCTGAACTACTCAAAATTTCAGCTACCTGTTCTCCAGAACCTTTCAGAAGCTGCTGAATTTCACACCTGCACTCAGCCCTCTGAGGTTTGTGCTTGTTCTCAAGCTGGATGGCTACTCAAAGTAGAGAATTCCAGCATGTGAATTGTCCCACACTGTTCCTGATGGTTGCTGGTGAAGGTAGCCTCAGATTCATGGCTGTTCCCCGAGTCCTGAAGCTGACATTCATTCCAAGTAGGTTCCTCAACATTGGAGACCATAACAGTTTGATATAAGGAAATGAAGAGATTGCAAAGTGAATGTCAGATATACAAAGCACCAATCAATACCCTTTCATGGATGGTCTATTTAAATTTTTCATTCCAATAAGCTTTTAGAAAACCTTTTAGAAATATCAAAAATAGCCAAATAGTTCTGTAAAACATCGAATAAAAAAGAAAATCTATATATGTTTGCTTTTGTAGAGAAAATAACAGAGAGTGTTATTATTCCTTAATGTTCTCCAAGTAGAGGAAGTAAGCAGGAGGTAACTATATCTTGGATATTGGTACTGAAAATCTTAGTGCTACAATTCAGTTTAATTGTTTTTATGAACAGAAATCAATGCTGTTATCGGGATACTTTTTCCTAATGCTGTTGTTGATGTTGTTTAATCCAGGTTATCTGTGCCAAATGTTCTGAATTTAAAACGCTTGCTGATAATAGTCGCCAAAACAGGGTATGCAAAGATTGCTTTCAATTGCCATCAGCAAACCTGTGCGTCTCAGGGACTGAAGGTGCAGGAGAACAAAGGAAAAAAATAACCATGGAGGTATATTTATCACGTTTAATTGACTATAAACTAGCTAATTGCCTCGACAAAAGCAGTTTTCATTGCTGTTCCTAGTTTTATTATTTTATTTTTATTAATTTTTATTTTTTATTAATTTAGAGAAAAAAACTCAAGCAAAATGAAGACGTTATAGAATAACGCCGTGATGGCGAACCTATGGCACGCGTGCCACAAGTGGCACGCGGAGCCATTTGTCAGGGCACGCGAGGCGCTGCCCTGTCAGCTGGCCAGCGCGCATGCGCGCGCTGGCCAGCTGAGTTCACCTTTTTAAAAGCTATTTTTCGCCTTCCCCAGGCTCCTATAAAGCCTCTGGAGCCTGGGGAGGGAGAAAAGAGCCTCCCCCGCTCCCCCCCCGGAGGCTTCAGGGAACGTCCCGAGGCTCCCCTGAAGCCTTCGGAACACTTAAAACCAACCTCCGAGCAACCCGGAAGTGACTTCCGGGTTGCTCGGATGGTCGTTTTAAGCGCTCTGAAGGCTTCAGGGAAGCCTCGGGACGGTCCCTGAACAGGCACGAGACGTGCGTCTCCATCGCCCGGGCCCGGATCGCCTCCACCGCGCGGCGCCTCAGGCTCGGCGTCCTTGCGCCCGGCCTTCAAATCGCTGCCGCCGCCGCCGCCACCGCCGCTAGGACGGGCTCGGCCAAAGTGAAGTCCGTCAGGCTTCAGCCGCGCCGCCCCCGCCTCCTCTTCCTCCTCCTCTAGCCGCGCCATCGCAAGGATTACAGCGAAAAGGGGCGGGGGTGGGGAAAGCGAAGGGGGCTTTGCATGATTTTTTCGCCTTCCCCAGGCTCCAGAGGCTTTATAGGAGCCTGGGGAGGGCGAAAAGAGCCTCCCCCGCCCCCCCGGAGGCTTCACGGAACGCTCGAACGCGGCGCCGGGGCCCGGCAGGCAGCGAATGAGTCGGAGCCTGCCGACTGGAGAAAGAGGGTGAGAGGCGGTTCCTGTGAACGGCGGCAGCAGCGGCGACAATAGTCGCAACTCGGCTGCCTGCCGCCTTTCCCCTCCTTTGTCTCCCAGCCGGGGCGGCCCGCCGACAAGTTACGACTATTGTCGCCGCTGCTGCCGCCGTTCACAGGACCAGCCTCTCACCCTCTTCCTCCAGTCGGCAGGCTCCGACTCGTTCGCTGCCTGCCGGGCCCCGGCGCTGCGTTCGAGCGTTCCGTGAAGCCTCCAGGGGGGCGGGGGAGGCTCTTTTCGCCCTCCCCAGGCTCCTATAAAGCCTCTGGAGCCTGGGGAAGGCGAAAAAATCATGCAAAGCCCCCTTCGCTTTCCCCGCCCCCGCCCCCTTTCGCCTTAATCCTTGCGATGGCGCGGCTAGAGGAGGAGGAGGAGGAGGTGGGGGCGGCGCGGCTGAAGCCTGACGGACTTCACTTCGGCCGAGCCCGTCTTAGTGGCGGTGGCGGCGGCAGCAATTTGAAGGCCGGGCGCAAGGACGCCGAGCCTGAGGCGCCGCGCGGTGGAGGCGATCCGGGCCCGGGCGATGGAGACGCACGTCTCGTGCCTGTTCAGGGACTGTCCCGAGGCTTCCCTGAAGCCTTCAGAGCGCTTAAAACGACCATCCGAGCAACCCGGAAGTCCGGGTTGCTCGGAGGTTGGTTTTAAGTGTTCCGAAGGTTTCAGGGAAGCCTCCAGACGTTCCCTGAAGCCTCCGGGGGCGGGGGGGGCGGGGAGGTTTTAAGTGTTCCGAAGGCTTCAGGGAAGCCTCCGGACGTTCCCTGAAGCCTCCGGGGGGGGCGGGGGAGGCTCTTTTCGCCCTCCCCAGGCTCCTATAAAGCCTCTGGAGCCTGGGGAAGGCGAAAAAATCATGCAAAAATGGGCGCGTTATGCGCGCATGCGCACTGGGGGCGCGTTGCATTGTGGGTGCGGCACGCCCGCACACGACCCCCCCGCGCTCCCCCCACTTCTGGCACATGAGCCAAAAAAGGTTCGCCATCGCTGGAATAACGTATAAAATAACAAAGCATAACATAAACGTTATACTAGAGCAGGGTGTCAAACTCGGTTTCATTGAGGGCTGCACCAGGGATGTATTTGACCTCGGGGAGCATGGTAGGTGTGGCCAGGGTAGGTGTGGCCAGCTCGAAATCACTCATGTCACCTTTGGTGGCCCGAATGCTCTGCCAGGGAAAAGGGGCTCCCGACCTCCGTTTCTGCTGGCAAAGGCACCGTGGGCCGCCCTGTCAGATCTAAGTTCCCCCAAGGGCCGGATATGACCCCTGGGCCTTGAGTTTGACCCCTGTACTAGAGCAAAGTTTGAATCAAAAATGAAATTATAAAAAGTTTTTAAAAGACATAACAAACAGAAAAAAGAAAATAATAGGAAAAAGCATTCTAGTAACACCTCTCTTCTCTTCTCCTCCTTCCCCTCACCTTCTAACTGCTATTTGAATATTTTTAAAGTTTAGTTTATTATTACTCATTTCCCTTTGGATCATTTGATGATTTTTAAAGCAGTTTCACTTTTTCTTCAAAAAACATATTCTGAGTGTCTTAGCTTGCCTTGCTTTGTGATATGTACAGTATAAGGGAACCATTCCTGCTTGAACTTTCTTCGAGTTTTGCTAAGAATATATACTGCATTTTTTCCCTTTGCTGCATTTTTTCCCATTTTTAATCTTCCAGTCCTGTATTGATGGCAACATTTCTGTTTTCCCAATGTTGTGCTAAATTGATTCTTGCTGCTGTCAGCACATATTTTAACAATTTGAGATGTTTTTCATTTATATTCTGTGAGGTCATAACTAATAAATATTCATGGTTTTATTTGAATTTTATTTTCATAAATTTTTTTAGAAGTTTCAGTATACTTATTTCCAGTACTTTTGAGTCTTTTGGCAAAAAACAATCAGTAATAGTAAAATATTCCTTCTTTGTTGTGATATTTCCAAGGTTTATCATTGCTTCCTTGAAATTAATTGATGGAGTTTTACAACCATCTATAGAACATTTTGTACTAATTTTCCTTCAAATAGTGGCTTGGTGCAAATTGTGTTAATGTTTTCTGTAGTTATTTCCATTGTCCTATTGTTATTTCTCCTTTCACATTTTGCATCCTCCGTATCATACAATTTTAATTATATATTGAGTAAAAATTTGTGATTATATCTTAATAAATCATCTTGATTCAGTGTCTTTAAAATTCTTTTAAATTCTGTCATTTTTCTCAGGATCCCTCTTTCCTCTGAGATTGCTTTTTAGTTTTCCAGTTATTTGCAAACACATTAACCATGAGAGATTCCTTCCCTTATTAAGCAATTCTTATTGTGTCTTATTTCTTAATAAGTTCAGATATATTGGCATATGTGATCAGATCTTTCTTACTATTGTTCTTGAAATAAAAAGCATTGGTCTGTGATGTTAGACGTAAAATTGTCGGACTTAGCCTTGCTTTTAAGGAATTCTAAGTTTTTAACAGACTTTCTCTTATAATATTTCCCTTCAGATTCTTCTCTTCTTTTGTTTATACCTTAGATATTTAGAAAGTTCATTGACTAGGTTTCCTCTTCAATAATTGATATGCTGTTGTTGGGAAATTTTATAGCAGATTTGCTGTTTATGTTATAACTTAAGGAACTTGGATGGAAAAGTTTATGGTTGGGAAAAGAAGCCTATTTCTATAAAATCTTCAATTCTTCAAATTTAGTGATTATAGCAAAAATGCCCAGTCCGTAGGTATAAGAGGAAAACCAGAATTGTTGGCATGTAAACAATAGAAGGAAAAGTAGGAAGAAAAAAATGAATAATCACAGAATCAAGGGAAAAAACAACAACACTCTATCCTTGATTTATTGAAGCAAGCTTGGTGGTAAAGTTTTGTTGGTGGTGTGTGTGTGTGTGTGTATTTTAGACAATTTCATGATTCCTTTCTCTTCTTATACCCATCATTCTTAATCGATTTTTATATTGAAATGAAAATTTGGATATCATTAAACAAAACCCAATCTTTTATAGCAACACTGGGGGGGGTGTCTAAGGGAGCTATTTCATACTGGACTTAGCATAAGGATTATTTTAATACTAGCACATAAAAGTCTTGGTCTCTGTTTAATCTTTTAAAAATATGTTAAATGTCCCAATGAATTTTAGTTCAGTTGTTTTGAGTGAAATTGTAATTTCTTTGCTCAAGTGTTAAGATCTTGTTATCAGTAATAGAATGTCCTCCCAAAATGGATATTTTACCACTGTATCCACTATTTTGCTAGTATCCACACATGGCTGGATTGATTGCTTGACTGACTGACTGATTACATGCTATAAAGTTATATTCAACTCCTAGCAATCAGCTAAATAAATTTTCTCCATAACAATCTATCTCTAACCTGGTCTTTCAGGTTTCTCAGTGGTGCCACTCATCACCACTGTAACTGAGGCCATCCACCTTGCTGCTGATCATCCTCTTTTCTCTCTCTCTGTTCTTCCAACCATTCCCAGCATTCTAAGCCAGTGTGGAAATATAAACCCCTTTCCCATGACAATTGGGAATTTTCATTTATCCCTCCAGCAGTGCTACACTTCATTCACATTAATTTTAAATCTTCCCCAAGCTATTTTAAGCCTGAAAATGCTTCTCTTGTGCTAATAATTGTTCTCCGTTTCTATTGTGCAAGTGAAGTTTGCACCAATAATCAAATTAGGACTATATGAAAAGTTATCTAAACTTCTGTATATTTAAAGTTTGGTTTATTGTTAAATCATTCTTCCATGCACATTTGCTATGTGTGTGAACCAATAGTTAAACCAGGATGTATTAGCACATATAATGAATGATAAATGCCTGAGAATATAAGTCTATTTTTATTATTTTTACCAGAAACAAAGCATATTGGGCTCAGAAAACAGTCTCTTCAGTAGCCACCTCCTTTTTCATGAGAAAGGAAAGACTTGGTGTAAAGTTTGGGTCACCATTCCTAAGACAGAGCCTCTTGTCTTATATCTTCAAGGCGAAAACCAGGTAAATACCTCAGAATATTACAACTATAAGTTAGACTGGTAATTCTCAAGCTCTGAGCTGGAATGTACTTGTCTACTGCTTGGAAACTGCTGGCATGCCGAGGTATGCACCCAATATATTTACACTTTGGAAGCCTACTATTTATCTCTGCATGATCTACTATATAGAATTTCCCCTTTTCCAATCATCCTCCTTTATTAGGGCTTCCTGTATTTATATTGAGCCACGGTGGTGCAGTGGTTAGAGTGCACTATTGCAGCTACTTCTGCTGACTGCCGGCTACCTGCAATTTGGCAGTTCAAATCTCACCAGGCTCAAGGTTGACTCAGCCTTCCATCCTTCCAAGGTGGGTAAAATGAGGACCCAGATTGTTGGGGGCAGTATGCTGATTCTGTAAACTGCTTAGAGAGGGCTGTAAAAGCACTATGAAGTGGTATATAAGTCTGCTAATGCTATGTCCAATATGATCAGTGTCTTGTGGATTCAATGATGTAGATGATCTACCCTCGGAGAAGGTGGCAAATTGTCCTTGTACATTTTGCCTCTGTGGCTTTTTTTCTTCTTCCTTTCAGGGAGGTTAGAGATGCCTTGAGCAGAGACACACCTAGAAACATGGAGTAGGCCAGATCGTCCTGAGAATAGAACTGTCCTACAATTTTCAGGAGTCTACTGTCTCCAGCTTTAACTCAGACAGAAAGTGCCAAAGGTTAGGGAATCTTAGGTGGAAACATTTAGCTTAGTCGCTTTCAACCACAAAAGCACTTTATTGAATTTAGTAAAAGTTCCTGGAGTCTTTTTTCTTCTTTCATACCTTCTTATTTTCCCAACAAAGGGACACAAAAATTATTTGTTTGCCTTAGTCTCAAGAAAAGTATGTTTTTTCTCAAATAAATACTTCATAGGTTTTTGTTTTTTTAATCTTGAAAAACATTTATCCTCTCCAAGATTAAGAGGGGGAAAAATGACATGGCATTTTAAGCCAGCGTGACTTTAAATCTTGACTGGATTTGTAAAGTTCAGTATTGGATCCATGCAATTGTGGAACTGCTGAGAATGTGTTTTGATCATGCATGAAAGAAGCAGATTTCCTCAGCTCAAGCATACTTAAAAATGAAATCTCATTTACTAGAAATACATGGGATTTATATAGCAGTAAAAGCTATCCTTAGATCACTCTCTGGTATCTACACTAGAATGATAAAGAGAAATATGTTGATTCCAGTGGTGGGTTGCTCTTACCATCGTTACCGGTACGCTGATCGCGGTCTGTCCGTGCATGAGCCTGACCGGTACGCTGTGCACACATGTGATGTACACAGCACACACATGCATAATCCATAAATCTCCACACATGAGGGAGGACACACACTGGATCTTATCTTTGTCTCTGGCCGGTGGAGGAGCGATCTGGGAGTAGGGGATTTAGCTATCATACCCCTGTCATGGTCAGATCACTCACTTCTCTGGCTCGACTTTCCAGCCGCTACTCCCCACCGCAGGGAGGCGGAACCGGAATGTGCAAGATGGTTCCGCCCCAGGCGCCTGATGGAACCTGACAGATTCCAGACGGAGCTCGGGCCATTTCCTGTAGCCCTGACCCGCACCCGGATGGAGGACCTAGTGGCTGCATGGAATAGTGCGGCCACTGGGGCCTTGGACTGGTTGCGCCTTTGCGGCCTCTCTTGCAGCAGCGAACCACCCAGGCTCCTTGGTTCACCGAGGAGCTGAGGGTGATGAAGCGCCACAAGAGACGCCTAGAGAGCAGATGGAGATTGTCACGCTCTGAATCTGACCGAACACAGGTGAGGGCCCATTTACGGACCTACCTAGTGGCGTTAAGAGTGGCCAAGCGTCAGTACTGTGCCACTCTTATTGCGTCCGCAGATAACCGCCCTGCCGCCCTGTTTGGGGTAACCCGCTCCCTCCTTCAACAGAGGCCGCGGGAATCCCCTTTGCAGGGTAGAGCAGAGGAATTTGGGGAGTATCTGCAGGACAAAATCGCTCAGATTCGAAGCGAGTTGGTCCCTACTAGTGGTCTGGAGGGGACGTCGGAGGCGGGTCTTGAGGTTCCATTCTGGGAGGAGTTTGACTCTGTTACTTCTGACGATATGGACAGGTTGCGTAGGCGACTGCGAGCCACCACATGTTTACTGGACCCGTGTCCCTCCTGGCTTGTACTGGCATCCTGGGAGGTCACACGAAGCTGGCTCCAGGAGTTAGTCAACGCTTCTTTGAGTGAGGGGTTCCTGCAGGCCTCCTGAAAGAGGCGGTGGTGAGGCCCCTCCTCAAGAAGCCTTCCCTGGACCCAGCTTTGTTAGCCAACTACCGTCCCGTCTCCAACCTTTGCTTTCTGGCGAAGGTTGTAGAGAGTGTGGTGGCACAACAGTTTCCACGCCACTTGGAGGAAACTGATTATCTGGACCCACGCCAGTCCGGTTTCTGGCCCGGCCACAGCACGGAGACGGCATTGGTCGCGTTGGTGGATGATCTCTGGAGGGCCAGAGATGGGGGCTGCTCCTCCATCCTGGTCCTATTAGACCTCTCGGCGGCTTTTGATACCATCAACCATGGTATCCTATTGCATCGACTGGAGGGGTTGGGGGTGAGGGGCACCGTTTTGCGGTGGTTCTCCTACCTCTCTGGCCGAGCGCAATTTGTATTGGCAGGGGGGCAAAGGTCGACCTCGAGGCCGCTCACTTATGGGGTGCCACAAGGGTCGGTCCTCTCGCCTCTCCTGTTCAATGCATATATGAAGCCGCTGGGCGAGATCATTCGTGGGTTCGGGGTAGATTACTATGTACGCGGATGACACCCAGCTGTACATCTCTACCCCAAACCACCAAAACGATGCCGTCGAAGTGATGTCCCAGTGTCTGGAAGCCGTACGGATCTGGATGGGAAGTAACAGACTCAAGCTCAACCCGTCCAAGACTGAGTGGCTGTGGCTACCGGCGCCCCGGTTCAACCAGCTTATTCCATCACTGGCCATTGGGGGCGAACATCTGGCCCCTGTGGATCGGGCACGCAATTTGGGCGTCCTTCTGGATACCCGGCTGTCAATGGACGACCATGTGACAGCCGTGGCCAGGGGGGCGTTTCAGCAGGTTTGTCTGGTGTGCCAATTGCATCCCCTATTGAACCGGAGAGCCCTTCGCACAGTCACTCATGCGCTTGTGACGTCCCGGCTAGACTACTGCAACGCTCTCTACATGGGGCTCCCCTTGAGATGCACCTGAAGGCTGCAGTTGGTTCAGAATGCGGCCGCGCGGGTAGTTTCGGGAGTCCTTAGATACTCCCACGTAACACCTCTCCTGCGCGAGCTACACTGGCTACCTGTGGCGTTTCGGGTGTGTTTCAAGGTGTTGATTATCATCTTCAAAGCGCTCCATGGCAGAGGACCTAGCTATTTGCGGGATCGTATCCTGCCCCATACATCCCTCCGGCCGATTCGCTCACACAGAGAGGGACTCCTCCGGGTGCCGTCCACTAGGCTGTGCCAGTGGGCGACGCCCAGGGGAAGGGCCTTCTCTGTGATGGGCCCGACCCTCTGGAATGACCTTCCCCCTGACATTAGAACGACTACGGACCTCCGCTCCTTCCGCCGGAAACTCAAAACCCACCTGTTTCATCTAGCCGGCCTGGCCTAATTCCAGCTTTCCCACCCCAGTTTGTATTTTTAAATTTTATGGTTTGGTTTTAAAGTTTAAGTTTTTAAATTCTTTGTACAGGGGATATTTAATTCAATTTTAGTATGTATATTATCGAGTGTATGGTTTTTAAATTAGTACCTGTACACCGCCCCGAGTCCCTTCGGGGAAAGGGGGCGGTCTAGAAGTTTAATAAATTATTAAATTATTAATTATAATCCCTGCAACACCCAGCTGCTTGTCGGGGCGTGTATACACCGCACACTCTGAACACTTGCGTGGTGTTCCTTTTGGCATAAAAACAGCTATCGAGCACGGCCAGGCAAGTGGGCCAAATGAGCCACGATACCGGTACGCTCTCAGCTGCTCCCAGCCACTACCAGTGGTACGTACCGGGTCATACCCTCAGCAATCCACCACTGGCTGATTCACAAAATATGCAGAAAAATGCTTTCCTTTCCCAGCAAACCAGAAACCTATGGGTAGAAGGCCAACTCACCACAGTCTTTGGTACCATATGGGAATAGCATCAACCACCTCTTGTGTGTACCAGCTTTAATGGAAACCAACTTGTGGAACTATTTTTACAAAATGCTTTTATTTCCTCAAGTGTGAAAAACCAATTCACAAACGGCTTCCTTTCCAAATTATTGGCCCTGTTCATCTGTTGCATGCTTGTGCTCAACCTTTTTCTAGTTTTCACACCTTTCTTTATTTCTGGATGACATGTAGGATGGACGCATTCCACGCAGCATACCCTTGCTGGGATACGAAGTTGACTTTCCACATTCTGCTGAAAAGTTTGAATCAAAATACGTCTTCAAACTGTGCCAGTCCCAGCAGACAATATATTTCAGTGCTGAAGATGAAGACTTGCAAATGAAATGGATGGATATTCTCACCAAAGCAGCTAAAGGGGATGTTCATGACCAGTGTGAGGAAACCAGCAATCCCTAATGTCATTTCATGTGATCTTAATCATAATAGGGGATGGGGGGGGTGGAGAAAATACACCTGAACTCTGAATATTCATGGCACTTTGAAAACATACATGGCTTTATATTTTGGTATGTCTATACAGAAACCGCAGTCATTTCTCTCCCCCCCCCCCATCTTTTTCTTATTCATCACATTTGGTACCAATTGTTCAACAGCTATGTTGTTAGTGTGTATAAATTGATGTAGTTGCTATGAGTGTTCATATCGCTATTAATGAAAAGGGCAAAAGGGGGGGGAAGCATTCATTTTATCTAAGATAATTAGGAAGACAATGGTTTCCTGTTCCCCTTGATTGTTTACTTCATTCCTTTCAATTGCTGTTTCAGTGAAGGATGTGTACAGTCTGTTACAGATGTTTTGCCTCTAAGTAAAATGTTGTACAAGGGCTTGTGGCTGGCCACTGATGTGCTACTATTCTCTGTTTTCTCTTGGATCTTTTTTAAATGGTCTCTTCTCTGCCATATATGATCAAATGTAAGGGGGCTATTTCTTTTGTTAACACTGACTTTTCTTGACAGGGTTTTTTTCACAAGACAAATACTGTTTTTAAAGCTATTGCAGAAGGCATCTTGAAAGGTGAAATATCAGGCATTTCTATATATTTATATATAAATATTTTTCCATTTTTTTCTTTTTTTTTTTACAGTTTTACACCTACTTTTCTTATTTCTTTATATCGCCTCTTTTTTAATATGTGCAAGCAAATGTTTTTATACTGCAATCTGGGATGTTGCTGATCAATAAACATTTTTGGTACACCCAGGAAGGTAAACAATTAGCTTTTTTTGAATAAGGATTTATTTATATAATTTGTAAATATCATTTTAAACATCTTTTTAAAAATATGTTCATATTACACTTGTATAAATTGAATTTGTTTCCTGTGTCTTTTTTGTTGGCAAATGTATTTATGTATGCAAATAAAGCCCAGTTTCACTGATTCTTGTCGCAGCTACTCAAAATACAGGAAGACTTAAGAAAAACTTGAATAGGTTTTCGGTGCCTTAATTTTTTTTTTAAGTGGGGAGATGAAATCTTTATTTGATGGTGGTGATGATGATGATGATGACAATCATCAAAATTGTAGAGAAGTTTCAATGGGATGAACTGAAACCTCTGAATTTGCAGTATTATTCATTTTATAGTGCTTGTACTACAATTTTTATGTTTCCTATCTCAAAATGACAGAAAACCCTACTGTATATAAAAATATTTAAAAGGGCTTTTAAATGGGCTTCCGTGGGCCTACAAAGTCTATTGATTATTCAGCTCCAATTGTTACAACCATCTCTTAGTATTAAAAGCCAAGGTTACAGAATTTGCAATGAGCTTTCTATTGCAACAGAAGTTAAAATCTGATTGACTTCTGGATGCAGGTATTACTACCTGAAACAAGAACTGAAGAGTAACCATCAATTTCTTTATATAAAACCATCAAAATGAAAGAAAAGGAAGAAATAGGATTACAGGAAACTATAGAGTAGTGTTGGTGAGTGCCGAAACGGGAGCGCGTGCTGGGGGGGAGTACTAGAAACCGAAGAGCAGTTGCCCTGCACATGGAACATGGAAGAGCAACAGGTAACAACTGGTATTCCCAGAGAGATGGGTCTGCATGCCACTTCTGGCACATGTGCCATAGGTTCACCATCACGGCTATAGAATAATGTAAGTCAGGAACTGATATACTGCAGATTGCTGCTAGAATTATATATTAGTATTAATATAGGATATAAAATTCAGTATTAATATCAGTATTCAGATACTTTCTTCCCTAGTTTTCCCCAAGCTGTATATTGTGGAATCCTGGTCAAGTTCATTGGGAATTCTGGCTTACTTAACAGTGGCATATATTGTATGAGGGGCTAACTTTGAAAAGTATCTGGACATCGCAGACAAAATATGCTAAATGGTGTGAGATAAGTGATTGCTAGTTCATCACTGGGCACAATTTAAGGTTAAAAGGGAGGTGAATATTTCAGCACCTTCCAAAATGAGGAGGGATAGTGGCTAGTACACTCTGGGACATTTGTTCCTCAATGTGAGGACTATAGCAGAAAAGACCAGTTCTATCACTGATGCTCTTTTGACTCATGTGATGGAACTTGATGCAAATCTCCTTTTAATATTTGGACTGAAAGTCCTTGAGGCATTCTGTCACCACGCTATGTATGGACTTCTAAGTTCTATAATAACCAGCACTTTGAATTGACTCTCAAAACCTATTGGTAATCAGCACATCAGCTTCAAAATGGCTGTGATGCCCCATTTGCAGGTTTTCTATCCCAGCCATCCTTACCCAATGCACATCGCCTTTGACATCTGCAGATGGAATATGGGTAGAGATCACGAGACATTTTATCACCTTCAATGTCACCAAATAATTATATTATTAGATTTCCCCCTACAGTTAGCCATAGTTACCACTGGTTTTATTCCCTCGTTGCTCAAGGCAACTTATCACTTGTTACATCTCCTGAAGCCTCTCAGAAAACTAGAAAGATGCCAGTAGAGGAGGTGGCAAATTTTGTTAACCCTAATTACTGAGTCAGGTAATAAGCATTGTTACTATGGAAAAGATAAGCAGCTTTACTGAAATCCTATTTCAGTCTATTTCTAATCTCCTTGATCATGGCACAGAAATGCTTCAGTTAGATTGATTAATAATTATTCTTGCAGTATCCAAAAACTGCGACATGGTAATGGAGAAACGGGTAATGGGAAAAATTGATTTAGAGATTAGACCAACTTCCTGTGAAGTTAACGTTCTTTATTTCTCTAAGACCAAAGAATGCTTCCAGTTATTAGCATCTAATATCCATTAAGTCATAGTCGCGCCTTCTGCTCTTGTCTATTCCTATGTGGAATCTTCTGCTCTTGTCTATTCCTATGTGGAATCTTTGCATTCATAATTGGATTGGTTCTTCAAACCAGAGAAATTCATGGGAAAGAAAACATATTTGTCATCTACAACAGGAAATCTTTGACAAAATGTTTAACAGCTCTGTCCGTGCTTTAGACTGAAATGGTGGAATCTTACATCGAAACAAGATTGTATATTTAGGTGATGGGGAATGTTCTCATAATTGAAGGGTTGACATATTGCTAATTGCTTGTAAATGGACCAGGACAAAACAGTAGACATAACTCTCGTACTCTGTGTGGTAGAATTAGTGGACAAAGGCAGCAACAGAATCATAAACTAAGTTTATACACTACACAAAAACTGAATCCAAAGAAACCACATCATTCTGATTCTTAGTCTAGATGAAAGTCATAATATGAATTAAAGTGCAATTTAATCAAGTTTGGCCAACATTCAATTCACTTAAACTGATGGAACATAGGAAAGCTGCCTTATGCCATGTCAGACCATTGTTCTGTTTCAGTATTATTTTCCTGGCAAGGGTATTCTCCAGGGATTTTGTAAAACCTGAAAATGCATCGATTGAAAAAGTATGCATCTCTGAGTGACTGCCATCCTTTACCATTTTTGGTTCGCATGATTATATGCTGTGA
The DNA here is from genome assembly GCF_964273705.1 of Natrix helvetica. Classification (NCBI taxonomy): domain Eukaryota; kingdom Metazoa; phylum Chordata; class Lepidosauria; order Squamata; family Natricidae; genus Natrix; species Natrix helvetica. Next base: position 307,354,807 of record NC_138548.1, on the reverse strand, counting down.
TTCCATCAATAAAGATCACTGGAAGAGGCTACATCCAAAGATAAACCATAGCATAACTACTTCTTTAGGATGAATAGGATAATTTTAGAGGACTCCTGCTTGTAGAAGCCTATAGGAAGCTCGGATCTCGCAAAATAATTTATTTTTAAAACACAGGCCAAAAAAGGTCATTAATATCTTTAGGAGGCTTGTAGAGTGCTCCGGAGGGGCTGGGGAGGACAAAATGAGCAAAAAAATGGCCCTTTTTTTGCTCGTTTACCCCCTCCCAGCCCCCAGGAGCAACTCTCCTGAAGGCTATGCATGCCTCTTTTTTTGACAAAAAATGGGCCCATTTTTGTGAAAAGCAGGCCAGTTTTTATGAAAAGCGGGCCGGTTTTTGCTCACTTTACCACCACCACCCCAGCCCCCAGGAGCACTCTACAAGCCTGCTAAAGGCTATTAATGCCCCTTTTTGTCAAAAACCGGGCCCGTTTCCACGAAAAATGGGCCGGTTTTGGGAGGTCTGCAGAGTGTAAACACTTTTTTTAAAATTTGCTTCTTCAAAATCTTGGTGCGTCTTATACTTCAGTGTGTCTTATACTCCGAAAAATACGGTATATATAATTTTATTTTGTATTTTCTTTTCAGATATTTCAATTAACAGCCTTTTATCACAATTATTACAATTAACTTGGAATTCCAACAGTAATTTAAATCAGATTAGTCTGATTTCATTTGCAATCTGCAAAGAAAACGATTGCATCTCTTTTTGCAGAGGGGTTAGGACAAAATAACTGGAGAAATCTATTTTGAGCTGTCTTTAAATTATCATTCCTTTTCACAACACAGTCTGATATATGCTAGACATCTGATGTCTAGAACTATTTATCTTTTCTCAGCTCTGAAGCTTAGTGATTAGCCCTGGGCAATTTGCAGCTTCTTCAGAATTTCTGTAAGGCTAAAACACTCTTCCAAATGCCTTAAAGGAGGAGAAAAGTTCCTGGGCAGGAGAGTCTATAAACATCCACAATGGGATTGCTGTATGTATGTGAATTGCATATTCTTAAACAATCTGAGAAAACAGCTTACAGATAGGGTGACAGTGAATCATCATTATTTTAGAATAAGCATCTCTTCCACAATCAAAAAGAGACAAAAAGAGAAAAGAATGGGAAGGAAAAAAATATATGAGTAAATGCTGATACATATCCTGATGGTTACAACAGAGGTGGGTTTCTGCTGGATCGGGCGAACTGATAGTGGTGGTGGGAGGCTCTGCCCACCCACCCAGACACTTCTGTGCAGAAGCGGCCCATGCGCACGAGTAAACCGGTATTTTAAAAAACGGAAACCTACTACTGGGTTACAACCAAGGACTGAAAATCGGATGGAAAAGTCAAAGGCTGGCATGAAAAACATTTTTAAGGGCAATACGCATGATATAACTGATACCTGAGAAAGGCTAAACTGGTAAATATGTTAGAAATTTGATTTAAATAGATTTGAAATCCATTGGAAAAATCCATTTCGAGAGATAAGTATGCATTACGTTATTTATCAGATGCAAATGTGGGGTCCTGTTTACCTTATGACTTTCATCAATAAACTAAGAAATACTTGACGTTTACTTATCCTATCTATATTTTTCAATATTTATGTCAATATTACACAATAAAACCCTGGGTGGTTAACAATAGTCAAACCGTACCTGTAGATGTACAAGCAATGACCAGCTTTAAGCTAAAACTCCTTTCTTGTTCTCTGATGTCTTCTATCTAGGGCTATCTTTCCTTATAATACTACAACAATGCAGCAGTTGTAGTATTTCCCTTGTGAACAGAAATCTATTAGTTTGAAACTAAGCATACTAAGCTTTAATTACTGCTCCTCCACCACAAGTTACCACCTCATCAGAGTATTTTTTTTAAATGTCCACTGGTTATTGTTTCATAATTTCTCCAGTTATTTGAGGCAAAGGGATTTCAGCAGATTAAAACCCTGCACCTCAAGTGACTAGAAAATGAAAAAAAAAACATTGCACTTGCTTATACAGGAACTAGGGTATCTCAAGGAAAGAAAAATAATAATAAAAAAACATTGAATCAAACAATAACAACAACAACAACAAAATCCCAGAACTCCTAATCTACAAAAATGATGGCTATGGGTGATTCCCTACCCACCGTTTACATACCCCTGGCTGTGTTCAAGAGTGTGTGTTTATGTATCTCTATATGCATGTGTGTGCATCTATAGATACATAGAGATGTTATATGTACTGAAGAGAGAGAGAGAACTCCATGAAATTATCATGGAGCCATGGAATTTCCTAGAATGCAGTTCTTTAATAGCTGAAAAGGATCCCATTTCTAACGCTGCAGATGAGGAATACTAACAATTGCTTGTCTTCATCCTAAGGAAGAAATGGATTGGTTTATTTTTAAAAAATCTCTTTTTGTAGCCATGGGACACTTGCCATGTTGTAAACATTTACCTGGAATAAAATCCCATTGAACTCATTGGGGCTTCTTCCTGAACAAGATATGAGTAAGATCACAGCACGGCGTTCATCCACAGTGTAGGTATCAACAACATAATTGAGTATGATAGATGTTTTCTTTCCTCCTTTCGAAGTTGTAGACGTTAACATTTGGTTCTATAAAACACTGAATACAGTATGTCACTTTATTTTCTTCCTGTTAACTGTGGATATAATCTTTTAAAGAATTATTTCATATATCCCTCCATCTGACAGGTTATTCATATCTTGTTTGCCTGGTTGATAATAAATAGTAAACTGCCTAAGAACTGTCTTGGAAATAAGTTTCACTCAGTCTATGCAATCTACCCCAAAGAAGGAGGAATGAACAGGTAGCAAAGGGAGTAATTCAAAATGACCATAGAGTTATGACTCACTGCCTTTTAAATATGCTGTACAAAATAACATAAGCAGGAAATCTTAAACAATCAAAAGAAAGCTCCTAACAGCTGTGTACCGTGTTCAGATTTTGTTATCTGCTCATCATTCAGTTTAAAGAATCGCTACACATGAGTTCAAAACAAGCAGGAAAAGAAAACCACAATGATAGGACCAATTCAAACACTGGTTTGGTTTTGGCTTATCTGTTGCTATTAGAGCTCCATGTAGGGTACCCAACCAGTGTGCTTATTTTCAAGAATGTGCACAAGGTAAGTTGGACTGAATTAAACAAAGTATTTGTACTCCACAATGCAAAGCCATCCAGGCTCTAATTGCACCACTTTTACGAAGTTTTGGAGTTTTAGTGCTTCTTACAGATAGTTCTCATACTTAGGTTTTGGATCCCCGCCTCCCTGTTCTATGGTTGGCTCACTGAATAGCAAAAGCCTAGAAGAGGAAAAAGATCTAATTAAACGCAACTTTAAAAATCACAATATTTTATAGTTCCAAATGGTTTCATGTTTAAAAATAGTGTAGCTACAGGCATTATCTTTTGTAAATTTTATACAGTTCACCGTCACATTACCAAAGGGGCAGTAATATACACTTAGAACCACACTTTTTGACAAAAATTCACTCTTTGCAACAGACCTCGTATCACCTACTACTTTTCTACCAGCAATTGCACAGCCTAAATATTCTCTTTTCATTCCCCCATCTTTGGTAAACATTCTACTAAGGTAGTTTATGCTGTCAAAAATAGCATAAGCTATTCTTGCTACCTCGAGGAAGAAGAAAGCATATTTTACCTGTAGGGTTGTTTTCATTAATTAAAATCTATGCACCTCAGTTGTGAAGGCTTTTGAAAGTCTGGGATTATTTCACTGTTCCCATATCCTGGAATATGCCTTCAGATGCTGTCCCAGATGCTTCTTCCATGCATGAGAATTACACCAAATATACCTTTTGTGACCTGGTTATAGACACCATTGATTGCATGTGTCAATGATCTACAGGGGGCTCAGGATGGGGATGGTGCATCCATCCTGATTTTCCTTGATATCTCAGTGGTGTTTTATTATTATTATTATTATTATTATTATTATTATTATTATTATTATTATTATTATTATTATTATTATTATTATTATTATTATTATTATTATTATTATTATTATTATTATTATTATTATTATTATTATTATTATTATTATTATTATTATTATTATTATTATTATTATTATTATTATTATTATTGTATCATTCTGGGCTAACTCATAAATGGATGCCTCCAAGTCATTGCAAGTCATTGATAACCTGACTGTTTCCCCAAGTATTTGGATCCAATGGGTGGATGAGCTCTGTTGTTATTGGTGTGGGTTTTTGGATAAGTGGCAGGGGTGGGTTGCTGCCGGTTTTATTACCAGTTTGCAATCCATGCGCCATGCACACCAGACGTGCACTGTTCGTGCATGCACTGTTCAATGTAAATTGTTATTCGTGCATGCACAGAACAATTTACAATGAACTGCGCACATGTAGGCACTAAAAACCAAAATGGTGGCGGCCCAGCGGTGGCAAGGGAACTGGTTTGGGGGCATGGCAGGTCTGGGTTGCTGCCGGTTCTGTGACCCAGGCCTGAATTCCACTACCGGTTCGGCTGAACTGGGCCAAACCAGGAGCAATTCACCTCTGATAAGTGGGGTTATTGGTCATCCTCAGGTGCTGTGGATTGTATGTGGTGGGTTTTCTGTATTTTAGTCCAAAATTATTTGTGAGAAATAGGCAGCTTTATAAATTGTGAAATGATTTCATACTTCCTACCAGCTGGATGGACACTGGCCAGGTGATGGGGTCAAAAGCAGGTCCACATCTATCATTTTTCCATGTCTACCTCTCTGTGTAAACCCAACCCCTTTGCACAGCCATCAATTTTCAGCTCACGTAGCTGTTAGGTATATGTAGCCCATGTGATGTTTTCACTTTCTTCTGCTTGGGAAGAACATCTGCAGGTATATACTTTCCTCTAACTTCTAGCAAAGCATTTTTATTTCCAGAAATACATCTACAAAGTCACCTGCTGTTTGACAAGCTTAGTGGAAACTTTGATGCATATCTTTTAATCCTGAAAGGCTGGCAAACTCCGGAAAAAAGAATCAGTTGGCTTTCTGAAAAGAACTTCATTGCCAGTAGGATAATATAACAAAATACTGAGGGCTACCAAAATAATTATTCCCTGCAATTCATGTCTTGTGTAATTAAAGTGTGGTTATTCCAAGTTTCTCTTTCACGAGTTTCTCCTCCCTTAGATGTTTACATCTCTTCTTTAACAGCCCTCTTTCTTTCATATGTCTGGCTGCCTCCTTTGAGTTTCCAAGACCTGTTAGGTATTCTATGCCAACATATCAGAAATAGCAATAGCACTTAGACTTATATACCGCTTCATAGTGCTTTTACAGCCCTCTCTAAGCGGTTTGCAGAGCCAGCATATTGCTCCCAACAATTTGGGTCATCATTTTACCCACCTCAGAAGGATGGAAGGTTGAATCAACCTTGAGCCTGCTAAGATTTGAACTGCCAAATTGCAGGCAACCAGCAGTCAGCAGAAGTAGCCTGCAGTACTACACTCTAACCACTGCAACACCATGGTTCATAGATATAGAGATAGCCATCTCTAAAATGGATTTGGAATTTCAATGAGGAGAAATTAAGGACAAGTTATGATGGGTTATGATGCCCCCTCCAAATATCTATAAAGGAAATTGCTATGACTGCTTATTATTGCATGGAATGGGATTTCCATAAAGATATGGTAATGGATCCCATCCTGTTGATGTTTAGGAAGATCTTGAAGATCTGGTTGTTTATTCAACACTTTGTCTAGGGCAGTGGTTCTCAACCTGTGGGTCGGGACCCCTTTCACAGGGGTCGTCTAAGACCTTTGGAAAACACATATTTTCAAAAAAAAAATGGAAAACATAAAATAATTTTATGGTTGGGGGTCACCACAACATGAGGAACTGTATTAAAGGGTCGTGGCATTAGGAAGGCTGAGACCCACTGGTCTAGGGTGATTGAAGCCCTAATTCATGTGGGTATGTCTCTTCTTAATAATAATAATAAATAATAATAAATATTTATTTCTTAGCCGCACCCTCTCCCGAAGGACTCGGGGCGGCGTACAACAAAACATAGGAAATAAATATATCGACATACATATAACAAAACATATACCAAGACATATATACGACATATACAAGGAGGAGGTGAACTGATAGATAAAAACAAGTAAAAACACAATGTTTAAAAACCCCTAAATAAATTGAATGCAATTAAAATACCCCAAATAAAAAACCCGTCAGGAGCGATATAGTTGGATCAAAGTTGAGCCAGGCCAGCAACTTGAAAAAGTTGCCTGGTTTAGTCAAATTTTGTTCCTTTTGTTTTTTATTGTTGTATTGTTATTTTTCTGTATCTTTATTTTGTAAACAACCAGGAGCTACTAGGAGCTGGACAGCGTACAAATTTACAAATTAAATCAAACTAACAATAAGGCAGCCTTTCTACCCTGGTGTTCTCAAGAAAAGTTGGACTACAACTCTTAGATAGCTCAGATGGCATGGACATTTTGAAATTTAATAGAAATATCCTATCAATTTTACACAGTGGCTTGGTTTCTCTGGGAAACTCTGAAACAAAGTTGGCACTGCTATTTCCTTATTTCATCTATAGGAATAATCTGGATTGGCAATGGAAACTTATTTTAGCTTCTGTATCTTCAAGGCATGTAGCATGCCCAGATAGATTTCCCATCAACTCGGCAATAGTGCCCTGACATCTCTGCCCCAGACAGCTGACTCATTCACCCAATGGACCCCAGTTAGCTGGTAGAGGAAGCACAATGGATTGGAGAGAATAATGTAGCAAAGCAAATTTTACAACTTTGCCATCTCCTAGCTTTAGCCAGAATCAATGTTAATTCAATGCTGGAAAATATTTTTTCTTGATTTGATTTGTGAAATTGTGTGAAGTAGAAACAATGTTATTTGTTATTTTAGAGGAAAAATAAACATGTGAAATGTGGATGGGTCATGGAGCTTAATTAAGCAGAAAGCTGTATTACAGTATGGGTTGATCACTAGAGCAGGTCACTTTCGTCAACTTTTAAAGAAACACTGTAGTCAAGAAAGATCTCTTCCGAAAGTTTCCTCAGACCTTAGCTTTGCCAACCATTGCAAGAAGAAGGGCAAAGACTTCCCTGAGGAAATTGTGGTGTTGTTCTCTAGGCAATATTGCAGAAGTGATTTGTTGTTTCTTCTCGGAGATTTTTATTCAACTTCCCCACCTACCATGCAGTTCTAAGACTTATTAACCCATTCCAGCCCTGATTCACTTCTAGGGATCAGCCATGATGGGTTAAACACCAAAATGAGGAAAGTTATAGATGCAGTTTAGCTGAAGGGCACAGCACCTGATTTGCATCCGCTTCCTTTCTATATAATAATTGCTATTAAAATCTACAAATACAAAGATAAAAAACTGATGTAAACTAAAAATACAGGAAAAAAAACCTGCAGAGAAAAAATATAAAAGAAAAAATAGTAAAGAAAAAAAGAAGAGATATGTGAAGAAATGACTATCGTCAAGTGCAATTTTAGTGACTTATCACCATCTCTGATACTACAACAAAATATCTCTTCTTTCCATATCTCATCTCTTAAAGGTAAAGGTTCCCCTCGCACATATGTGCTAGTCATTCCCGATTTTAGGGGGAGGTACTCATCTCCATTTCAAAGCCGAAGAGCAAGCGATGTCTGAAGACATCTCCGTGGTCATGTGGTCGGCATGACTAAATGCCAAAGGTGCACGGAATGCTGTTACCTTCCCACCAAAGGTGGTCCTTATTTTTCTACTTGCATTTTTACATGCTTTTGAACTGCTAGGTTGGCAGAAGCTGGGAAAAATAATGGGAGCTCACTCCATTACGCAGTGGTAGGGATTCAAACCGCCGAACTGTCAACCTTTCTGATCGACAAGCTCAGTGTCTTAGTACAAATGAGTGACGTGCAGTCAGGGGAGGCTGGGGAAGCAGAGCCTCACCACTCTCATCATGAAAAGAAAAAAAAAGGAAAAAATTTCTCCCCTTTTCTCTTTCATCTCTTTCTTGCGTGTGCAAGCAAAATAGCCCAGGATCATGGTGGTGGGGACAGCAACTCCTTCCACTGCGTTGCGGAGAAGAGCCACGCTGTGCTCCTCAGTACTAGCCTCAGATCAGCGCGAGCCACGGTCCCCTTCATGTTGGCTCAGGAAGGAGGGGAATGGGACCGCGTGTGCAGGAGGCTCCTCAGCGCCAGCTTCAGATCAGCGCAAGCCGCGGTCCCCTTCCCCTCCCCTGCACACGCGGTCCCATTTCCCTCCTTCCTGAGCCAACATGAAGGGGACCGCGGCTCGCGCTGATCTGAGGGTGGCGCTGAGGAGCCTCCTGCACATGTGGTCCCATTCCCCTTTTTCCTGAGCCAACATGAAGGGGACCGCAGCTCGCGCTGATCTGAGACTAGTGCTGAGGAGCCTCCTGCACAGCGTGGCTCTTCTCCGCAGCGCAATGGAAGGAGTTGCTGTCCCCGCCATGATCCTGGGGTATTTTGCTTGTACGCTTGCAAAAATCAAAGTTGTCATAGTCCTCCCCTCATGATGATCATTGATGACGTCACCAGCCTGACCAGCCATAAACCTCACTGCATGTCACTGGTACAAACAAATTTTAAAACCTTGTCTTTGCACCTGCTTCTGTATTCTGGTTTTTTAAGCTATCCCCCCCCCCCTTGGCAGTGCCCCTTTTATCAGAGTCTTTCTGTGAACAGAATGGAACACATCACCCAAACCCAAAGTTCTTTTTGTTGGAAAATGGGCATCAAAGTTGCTGAGTCCTATGCCCTGCTTAGGAAACCAAATTAAAGCACATGTCTTAATTTGGGTGGCTGCCCAACCACTGCTGAAGGGCATCCAAACACAGAAAGTTCCCAGTGCTTCTAAATAACTGGTTCCACTATTGATTTTTTTTTAAATTCACATCCGACTAGAAGCTGCCTTCCTGTCTCTCATGTCCCTTGTTCCATGTTCTGCCCGGTATAGTGGTGTAAGCTTTCAGACCACAAAGGTCACTTTGTCAGATGAACAAAACTGGAGGTGGGGAAGTCTTTTTTCCCACTGAAGAATAGATTCTTTCTGAAGCATTTATTCAAAGCCACAGTTAAACAAGGATTAGGTTACCTTTTCATATCTTTCAGCTACCCGCTTTCCTCTCCCTTCTGTTCTTTTCCCTCCACCGTGCAGGCAACAGGGAAAGCTGATGCCAATTGCATGCACACAGATAATTTTTGAAGTTAGACTCCAGGTTGTTTGTCCCTGCAAAGTTCTCACCAAATTTGGATGAATTTCTAAGGTCAAAGTAAAATTTAGAGGATTGAAAGGCTCATGAATGCTAGATCCGCAGTAGCAGGCATGCATTTGACCTTGTAAAATGCAAACAGATACAAACCTAATCAAGAAGGCAAGTGGTAATTGGCAATCAGTACAATTAATTCATTTCTACTTTTCTGCTTGTTTGTGGAAGTGACCACTTCACAAAGACAAAGAAAACTCCTGCTTAGGAATAGAATTGTTTAAGGTGCCACGAGAGTTTTGTTATTTAAAAAGAACCATCTTGTATCTAGGCTGGGCAATCTAAGGTCAGTTCAGAAGTTCAGTAGGTCAGGCCTGATCAAGGGATAGAAAACCAGGAAACTCTTGTAGGCTAGGCTAGAAAATTATACAAAAGAAAAGGAGGCAATGACAAAGCCCTCTTGAATTAAATGTCAGAAAAATTGCATAGATGTGGCCATTAGAAAAAGATGGATTCAATGGCATTTTCATCTTTAAACTTAACGAGAATAGTAATAGCACTTAGGCTTATATATCGCTTCACAGTGCTTTCCAAAAAGGTGCCATAGTAGGTATAGGCTCCATATTGCACCTCATTGCTTCAGACAATGTCTACAAAAAAGTTCTTTCAATCCTTTCTGTTGTGTCTTCAACCTAATGAAAACTGTTACTGCCTGCATCTATTTGCTCAGTGGGTTCTGTTCATTTGCCCATTTGTTGTTTTATTTTGACAGTAAGACACAGGCAAACAAAATCTTTATAAGGAGGAGGTAGGTGTCAAGTCCAAAAAAGCTGCAAGGACTCACTGTTGCTATCCTTGTCACCCTTCTTCTTTAACTCTCTTGTCCCTGTACTTGCTTTTGCAAGCAACAGGACATGAATGTTGACAAGCAATTCAAAAGAATGCTACAATTGCAGTCTGATTAAATGCATATTCCTTATAAATCGTATTTGTAAAAAAGGTAGAAGAGGAACCAATCAATTATTTGCAGTGAAAATAACTACTAAGAAAATATCTTTAGCTCAAGGTTTAACTATGAAATCCTTGGTACTATCTGAGCTTCGTTGTTTGCTTGCATGCATTTTATTATTTATTTAAAATATTTATATAGCCACTATTAGCCAACTCTGGGTAGCTCCCCATCAAAGATTAAAAAACATATAAAATCATGTAAAAACTCTAAAATACCACTAATTAAAACATAATATTAAAAACACTACAAAAACATTACCCAACTAGGTAACACGATCAGAGCTAGGAGGGAATGGGGTTTGTTTTCTGTTTATATATAGTGCCTTGCTTATATTTGATAAATAATAATCAAATCATTTGACTTAATTTATACAATTGTATTTAGAATAAAGCTGAGTGCTTAGTTTGGTATTATAAATCACATTAAGAACACAGATGTGCGTGTTGCATTAGGATTTTCTAGGCATTATAATAATGTGATACAGAATAACTTAGAAAATGTATGCATTCTACATGTTACAAATTCTGCCAATGTTCTGCCATTAGAGACGTTGTTCCAATTTCTGGATTTTTCTCTGATTGCTCACAGTAGCAAAGAATTGAATACTAGATCTGGAAGACTGGGCAGTTGGCTTATAGTCCCCAGTGTCATTAGAGCATAATGGCTACAAAAATCAATGTATCCATTACAATGAAGATTGGTACCATAATGCAAAATAATGCATTTATTCAATAGAACTTGCCAATACAGCTGAAAAGACTCGCTAATTGTCCTGCATGGAGTGACTGAAATTAACCTCTGTCAGTAAAATGGTACCTTGGATCTCTATGTATAAGATTTCTAAGTAAGATTTACAGTATAAACTACTTCTGATTTAAGATCAAGCCTTTGGGAGACTTTTTTTTTAAAGAAACTACTTGAGCAAATTTGCTCCCTCCTCCTCCTAAAATGCCATTATAGTCTATAGCTGCACTGACACATCAGCAAATGGGTGTACCCTGTTTTTCTTAACGATAATTTTTGCTTGGATGTTCTATTCTTGGAAAAGCATCAGTAGAAATATGTCAAGTACATCAGGAAATGCTGCAGGAGGCTTGGCTCTCATTTGCTGCAACTTTATTAATCTGTCACTGAATGACTTGCTAAATCAAGAGAAATGTCACTAATCAAAAATAATGTTGGAGCAAACTGGATGGTATTGGGGAAAGGCATCCAAAGTCTCTCTAACTTTCTTCTGTTCCTATAATGAGACATGGAATCCGTTCACGCTTAGCTGAGCTATGCCCAGGAATATTGCACAAAAAATGTGCAAGAATAGCTGCCAGGCACACACATTCTCATTGAAATAGCAGTCGTTCCCGTGTGTGTGTGTGTGTTTATGAAAAAGAGAGGGGGAGGGGGGGAGAGAGGGAGGGAAAGACACACACACACACCTTGGAGGCGAGTGACAAGAGCTGCATCATGATGCGAATATCACAACTTTCAGAGACTTGTATTAATTTTAACTTTTCAAAGCTTTTTTTAAAAGCATGTGTCTAAATGTGATTTTGACCCAAATGGGCCTTTTTCTACCCCTCTCATAATGTAACGATTGGATTAGTCCATGCATATCATAGATCCAGTTCCTGTGATTCTTCATGACAGTTGGGACAATTCTGCACAGTAGCCTTAAGCTGCTTGTCTCCTGTGCTGACACTGATTGGAAATAACACCATCTTAGGAAATTGCTGTCAAGTTTTCAAGCTTTGGCAATAATCCTCGCTAGGTGTTCTTACTGGACAATGGTTATGACACCCTCCCAATTGCTGAGATTCCCTGCTTTTTTTTTTTACCCTTTCCACCTGGACAGGAAAAAATAAGTGCCAATAGTTTACCTTTCTTCAAGCAGGCAGAAGAAATCCAGAGTTTCTATTTGTGAGTACAAACTATAACTATTCATGGATCAATCCGCCTGGAAGGGACTTAAGAGACAATCTAGTCTGATTCCTCTGCTCCATCGCTTGCTCTCAATGGGTGCAATACAGATGGTCCTCAATTTATGACCACAATTGGGAGCAAAATTTCTGTTATTAAGCAAGAGCATTATACCACCCCAAAAATAAAACTGCAGATTACATAGGGAGATACAAATGCCTTTGCAGAGAAGAAGAGGAGGAAAAGACAGGGGATAAGAGTGCAGCTCTACACCCACTTGTTTGGAATGAGGCTGAGGAGAGCTTAAGAGCTTATAGCCAAGCAAGTGGATCTCAGCGTAAAACTCAGACTGAAGGGATAGGTGAAGCTGGGTGCATGCAAGGTCAGGGAGAGTGAAAGGATAATCATAACATCAGAGGAAATAAAAGGAAATAAGAGGTGGATCCACATTGGGAAATGTTGTAGTCTGATGCTCAAATTAGTGAGTAAGAGGGAGGGGGTGTTTGATTTCTTCTCCAACTATGATTGCAAAGTTCCTGCAAAAGATAAGACCCGGGAGCTGTGCATGGACTTTTCTTTAACTCATTGCCTAGACATTGATATTGAACATGCCACCTTATAGATCTTTTAAACATTCATATTTTATTACGTTTTCTTAATCTAGGTGAAATGTTAATATACATTGCAAGTTCATGTATGATATGCCACACTCTAAATAAACAAACAAACAGGATATATCTGGCAGGTTACCATTTTTCATCATAATCCCACTCTCCATTTCCTGGTTAATCACTGCCAACTCATATTCCAAAGGCACGATCTCTTTTTGGCCCTGGCCCTCTACTTTCATGACATTCTTTCTTCTCTGTGAAGAAGATGCTATTAATATTGCATGATTGGGTTTATTTCTTTTGCAGGAATTGGAAGAATTTCAAATACGCCTCCCCTGAGGGTGATGGAGAGACTGCTCTGTGTGTGTGTCTCTCTGTCTGTGTGTGTGTGTGTGTGTGCTTACTTTCCAAAGCTTGCAAGGTGATCAAAAGCTTCACACTGAAAATGCCCCATGTATACTGGTCCAGAAGGATCTTGTGGCTGACAGCATTGAAAGCCACTGAGACATCAAGCAGCACTAGGATGAATGTACCACCCCCTACCCACCAAAAGTCATAAACAAGTGGAACCCATGCTGTTTCTGTAATGTACCCTGCCTGAAACTGGACTGAAACAAGTCCAGATAATCTGTTTCTTCTACAAGATTCTCTGTAGATGTTGTTCAACCATATTTTCCACAGCCTGCTGCCCCAGAAAGAAGATTGGAAACTAGCCAATAAAATATCCAGCAGGGAAGGGTCTAGAGATAGCCTCTTGAGGAGAGGGTGTATCACTGTCTCTTTCAAGGCTGGTGGGACCATTCCCCCCTCTCAAAGAGGCTGAAACCTCTACATGAATCTACTTGTGGTCACCATCTGGACTGCCTTAATATAATAACCAAGAAGGGCCAGAGTCTAATAAACGGATGGCCAAACTAACTGGCATAATAGAATCAAACTCAATCCAGGAAAATATCATAAGATTGCACCTCGGTTAACTTACTTGGGCTTGCCAAGCAAATCTGAGCAACATTGTCTGGCAGATAGCATGAATATTTCTCAGTGTGGCTCTGAAGATGACCCTGTGGCTTAGCCCACCCAATAGAGAGCAGGTCACCCTAAGTAGGGCTGCTGGGTGGCTATGGCCAGACACAATATCCATACAGATATTGTTTTCCATTCCTTCCATTCACTGGGAAAGATGTGTTGCAAGATATACAATCAGTGGAACAGCTTGCCTCCAGAAGTTGTGAATGCCCCAACACTGGAAGTCTTTAAGAAGATGTTGGATAGCCATCTGTCTGAAGCGGTATAGGGTTTCCTGCCTAGGCAGGGGGTTGGACTAGAAGACCTCCAAGGTCCCTTCCAGCTCTACTATTGTATTGTATTGTATTGTTCCGAGGCGCTTAGGTTTGAGAATGGTTTAATAAATAACATGGCTATTTAACAAATTACTGCTTACAACATACTCATTCCATTCTGGGTCTTTTATTCACTGAACTAAGATCCAGTTCATTGGAGCTTACATTGTAATAAATCTAGTGGTCTTTAAAGTGTCCCCAGACTCTGCTTTTTTGATGTTGAGATTAACATAAACTTGTAAAACAATCACCCTAAATTATTTTCCCCCTCTCTTTTGCCTTGTCCTCTTCATTTGCAGTTCATCAGTGTCTTACACTACTCTGCTCTGCTCTGCTCTGCTCTACTCTATTCTGTTCCTCTGATGCACTTTGCTTTTTGTATTTGTTGCTTTTGATGTTCTTCTTAACATTTATTGTACACTGCCCAGTCTTTGGACAGCCAAATAAATGCTTTAAGTAAATAAACCCATCAGTGCAGAAACACAGCACCACTCTGTGTTATCTTGGCCAGCATGACTTATTTTCACAAAATAATATTAGTCTCAGAAGAGTTTGTTCATTTGCCAGACATGTCCTAAATATTTCAGGGCATCTGTTTTAGAGTTTACAGTTTATGAAAATCTGCCTATTCCACACCTCTGTTCTTTCTCCCTCCGTAGAGCACTTGAATCGCTTGAACAACTGAAATCAATCAGATGACTGTATCACTGTCTAACATAGACAAATTTACTTGGAAAGTAATAGTGGACCAGACTGGATAATTAATCTTCTAAAACATGAACCTAATGTAGCATGTAAGACAGATCTCTTTGCATAGGATTGTTTTGATCACTATGAAATGTAGTTTGCAATCCTGCCTCAGACTCAAGCAAGATCCATCATGACAGGACACAAAGCCACTCGGGAAGGGTGTTCCTGCAATCTTTGCTGTGCCTGTTTTTTGACCTGGCCTATCTTGAAGATCTGTTGCATTTTGTCTTCCATGACAAATAATACATTATATGGATTATTATAACTTCAGTGCAAAAAGCTAGTTCCAAAGTTCTATTATTAAATAAATAAAGGCCAGATATCGTCCCATGCTTTATTTGAAGGTTTATTTAAGATTTTTTTGGAGGGGTGTTGTTGGTTTGTGCGCTACGGCGATGCCATGCTATTATAACAGTCCATTGGTTAGGACTATAATATCAATAGCACTTAGACTTATATACTTTACAAGTGCTTTGTAACCCTTTCTAAGCATTTTACAGCACCAGCATTTTGGCTCTACAATCTGGGTCCTCATTTTACCGACCTCGGAAGGATGGAAAGCTGAGTCATTAAGTAGGACAGCGAGGCAGAATACTATTAGTCGGGAACATGATGAAAACTCCTTAATCCAAAAAAGACAGGGATAGGCTCAATCATAGTTTCTACTGGGAAACTGGGAGCAACCTAGACCAAGCTAAATCCCAAAACACTAGGAAATTCCTGGATGTTTGATATTCAGACAAATCAGCATCAATAGACACCTTGAGATAAAAAATTATGCCCTCATTAACATTGGCAAGGCAACATACCAGTTGTGGGTTTCAAATTTTTTTATAACCTCTTCTGTAGGTGTGGCCTGCTTTGTGGGAGTGGCTTGCTGGCCATGTGACCAGGTGGGAGTGGCTTGCCAGCCATGTGCCTGAGTGGGAGTGGCATGCCAGCCATGTGACCGAGTGGGAGTGGCTTGGCAGTCATGTGACTGGGAGGGCATGGCCAACTTGTAAAATGTGGTGAAACTCACTTAACAACGCTCTTGCTCAGTAACCAAAATGTTGGCTCAGAAACTCTGGCATTTGAAGCACGCAGGTCTTAAAGCTGTCAGGTTACAATGTCAGGGAAAAAACACCCTGTTGGAGATCAATGGACCGTGGCTGATTCCCTTCCGCATATCTTTTGAGATATTGAGAAAAATAAGTCTTTAAAATATTCTAATTAATAAACAAACTTTAATAATAAAATAATAAAAGTAAATGAAACAGAAAATAACTAATTGGTTACATTTTGATAATGAAAGCTACGTCTGCCAAGTTAGCAGGCGAACAAAGAAGAGAGGAATTTTGGAATGTGTAACGCGTGCGCAATAAATCACTTTCAGATAAGAACTTTTTGTTTTATGACCTGCGCAATAAAGCTTTCTTAGTTTAACTCTTGAGTGTCAATTCAGGCAGTTCAGGCCTAGCAAACTTTTTAACATCGTGACACCCCTTCTTTTGCTAGTCTGGGCTGACATCATCAAATCATCAATTAAGGCACATCTTCTTTCGCAGATACTCGTGTTGATTTGCGGCGAGTGGTTTGTTAAGCATGTCTGCAATCTGATCATGTGTAGAAACATATTGCAATTTAACAAAACCTTGCTTAACTAATTGCTTTGTGTTTTGATAACGAATGTCAATGTGTCTGGACCTAGAACCTGTAAAATGTGACTCAGAAATATAGACAACAGATACATTATCTTCCATCACGGTGATTGGTCGAATCGGACGTGTCCAGATATCTGTGATCAAAGCATCAAACCACGTTAGAGAATTACAAGCATCTGAAACACAAGCATATTCAGCTTCAGTAGATGAACATGAAACAAAACTCTGTTTTCTCACTTGCCAGTAAACAGGACAACCATTTAGGAACATCATGTAACCAGAAGTGCTTTTGCGTGACTTCTTGTCGCTCGCCCAGTCGGAATCAACAAAACAAATCAACTTTGGTTGATCAGTGTGTGTTGGTTCTAGCAATAACTTCATGTGCTTAGTGTGTTTCAGGTATTTCAACAACTTCTTAATGCATGACCAATGAAATTGTGTTGCCTTACCTACGTGTCGTGATAAAAGATTAACACTAAGTGTGATGTCAGGTCTGGTCCAACTACTAATGTATAATAGTGAACCAATGACTGAACGATAGAGTGTTTGATCCTCGAACTCAGGACTTGGTTCATGTGTTAAGTTGTGAAAATCTGTTTGCATGGGTGTCTTTGTTGTGCTAGCATCTTTCATGTTGCAATGATGTAGAATGTGGTCAATTTTCTCCTCTTGTGAAAGACTAAACCTCTTCTGTGTCTTTTCAATTTGAACACCTAAATAAGTGCTAATGTGTCCTAAAGATTTTAGTGTGAAGTATCTCTGCAAACTTTTGGCAAAAATCTCACTCATTTTCTTATTTGGACCAATATAAACAATATCATCAACATAAACAAGAATTATCTCATATGCATTGTTAGATCTTTTTGTGAACACGCATTCATCAGTTTCGGACTTAATAAAGCCCATTGAATTTAGTTTGTCAGTAAGACATAAATACCACATTAAACCTGACTGTTTCAGACCATAAAGACTTTTGTTCAGGAACCAGGTATCCCCTTCTTGCTTTCGGAATCCTGGAGGGCTTCTCACGTAGATCTCTTCATCTAGGTGTGCATGTAGATAAGCTGTGTCTACATCAAATTGGAAAACTTCTAAACCAAGAATAGTTGCAGTGGTTAAAGCAATTTTTACACTTTCAGTTCTGACTGTTGGTGAGTAAGTGTTTGTGTAGTCCTCAGGATAACGTTGAGCGAAACCCTGAGCTACCAGTCTGGCTTTGTATAAAGACTCACCATTTGGTTTCTTCTTGATTCTGTAGACCCATCGGGTGCCAATGACTTTCTTATTTGCTGGAGGTTTTGCAGGTGTGAATACATTAAGTTTCTTTAAACTGTCCATTTCATCCTGCATTGCATCATACCACTTGTCTTGTTCTGAATCAGGAAGCTGTTTGATTTGTGTGAATGTCTCTGGAGGAAGAGTAACGTTGCAAATCAAAGGTACTGGTATTTTTGTCAGTTGCCATGAATAACGTTGTGGAGGGATTCCTTTTGTGGCCCTCTTGGAGCATCTAGGAACATCAGTCCAGTCTTCTTCTTCTTCATCATCATCCTCGTCCTCACGTTCGTCGCTAGCATCAGCATCCGCGGCTTGCGAAGACGGAACATCAGGTTGTGAAGAACTGGTAGAAGGAACATCTGCCTGCAAATTGTCATCAGGCTGCGTGGCATCTGGAACACCATCTCTAGGAAAATAAACTTCAGGATCATTGGAATGAATCCTGGACCAGTCAATGTCTTCCTCAAAATTAGCAGATTGTGAAATGACAATCACATGTTTAGTATCAATGAATTTGTACCATTTTGAATTATCATCAATACCCATAAATCTCAGTCTCTTTGCTACTGTACCTCCCTTTCTTCTTTGACTTAAGGGAGTGTTCACCATAGCATATGAACCAAAAATGTGGAGGTTCTTGAGATCAGGCTTGTAGCCATACAGCATGTAGAAAGGAGTTTGATTGATTACACTGCTCCAAGTATGGTTGACAATGTAATTTGCATATTTGATTGCTTCACCCCAGTATGCGTTACTGAGATTGGCATCTTCTAGAAGACAACGCATCATGGTTTGTAGAACCCCTTGTCTTCTTTCTACGACTCCGTTATGAGCCGGTGTATATGGAGCAGATGTCTGATGAAGAATTCCATTCTTACGCATCCAGTCCTGGAAACGCTGAGACATGAATTCTGCACCACGGTCACTCTGGATTCTGGCGATGCGAACTTGATATTGTGTAGAAACAAATGCTGCAAAGTCTTTAAAGATCTGAAAGGTCTCAGATTTCTCTCTCATAGGATATACAAATCCATATCTAGAATGATTATCTACAATTGTTAAAAAATACTTTCTGCCACCAAGTGTTGGTGGGAAAGGACCCACTATGTCAGTGTGTACCAAATCAAAAATGCGTGTTGACCGGCGTGTAGCGTGTTTGGGAATTGCAGCCGCCTTGGATTTAGCCTTTTTGCAAACCGCACAATCCAAAAACACCTTACACCCCTTTAGATCCAAACCTTTTGCGAACTCCGGCATCGTTCTAAGAACACGGAAACTGGCATGCCCCAATCTTCTGTGCCACTTATGAATACACCTGGAATGCAAAGGTTTACCAGTTAGTGAATTCTCAACATTAACAGTTTCATGAGGACCCTCAGGCTTGCTCTGAGCAATCTGCTTTTGTTTTCTCTGTTTGTTGGCTTTAGGAGCCTTTGGCACAGTAACGTTTTCTCTCTCTGGGACAACTCTCTCTGGGTTCACGTTGTGCCTTTTTGGAGTTTGCATACTTGCCTGTGCTTGCCCTTTAGGCTTTGGCTTTAAGTAATAAACACCACCAATCAGCATGGTTTCAGCAACAATATCACCATCTTTAACTAAGTAACTTGCTTTTTCGAGGTGGTGAACCTGGAACTTTAACTCTCTAGACAAGTGACTTTGACTAAGCAAATTACTGGTTGCTGAAGATATGTAATAAACATCAGGGATGTGTGTATCGAGTTCTTCAATGTAAACAGTTCCTTTTCCCATAACCTTGCAAGTGTGGTTGGTGAAGGAATACAGTTCTCGATACTCGGGCTCTGGTTCGCCCATCTCTGTGAAAAGTTCCCTTCTGTGGGTAACGTGCACAGCTGCTCCACTGTCTAAAGTCCACAAAAGACGTCTGTCGAACTTTGGATCAGGTTGTGGAACGTTGGTTATGGCCAGTGTCACAAGTGGAGCTTGTGAATCACGCCTTGGACCACGACGACCTTGTCTTCCGCCTCTACCTCTGCCTCTGGAATCTGTTCCTCTGGGCTGGTACGTGGCGGGAGCTGGAACTCGTTGGGGACAATCCCGGGTGTCATGTCCCACACGGTTGCAGGTGTAGCATTTTGGCATCCTTGGAGCGTAGCCTCTTCCTCGGAAGGGACGTCTGGCTGGAGCCTTTGACGCTGGAGGTCGTTGCAGATGTGGGGTAGCTAACCTGATAGCTTCGTCTTCCACTAAAAGTCTGCAAACGTGGTTAACTGTGCGTTGAGCAATAGGCACGTAGTTAATCTTTGCAACAGCATCTTTCCATTCATAATTCAATGAGTTAATGATGATGCTAATCATTTGGATATCATCGATTACATGGCCATTTTGTCTCAATTCACTTCTCATTCTTTTCAGTTTGGTCAAATGTCCACCAATTCGTTCACCAGGTTTCAACTTCGAACCATGGAACTCAGACATAAGCAAACATGAGGATTCAATTGAAACGGGCCTGTAGCAATCTTCCAAAATAGCCCATATTTCTTGGGCAGTTGCATCAGGTGGAAAGATACCTTGGATCTCAATTTCCATTGACATGAGTAAAGTCGTGATTGCTCTGTTTTCGAGGTCTCTTATTGCAGGTGTCCAGGGTTGACGGGGAGGATCAAAAACCATGGAATGTGTGCCTTCTCTTCAAAGTAAGAGCGCAATTTCACTGACCCAGGCTTTATAATTCTCTCCTGACTCCTTTAATTTGGACTCACCAGTCAAGGGGGTGACTGTGAATACCTGCTGAGGAATGATTTGTTGCTCTGGTTGCAAAGCTGGTTGTTGAACCAGGGGATGCTGGGGTTGCATCATTGGCCTTTGCGTGGCAACATCAAATTGGCTTCCTCGAATTCGCCTTTGGCTTTGCCTTTTTCCATCTAGGGAGAATTCCGCACCGCCAGAGGGTGTTGAAGACTTAACCTTTGGGGGCAAAGTTTGGGCTTCTGTAAAACTCATAGACAGATCTCTAAAGATCTGGTCCAATTGCTTCATCTTTTGTTGTAATAATTTTTCTCCGCCAGCAGATGGCAGTGCAGCTTCACTTTTTGGCTGCCTCTCCTTTCTATACGTATGCGGAAGTTCAGTTGACTCAAAGGGACCACGTGACCTCGGTGACGTGTATATGTCTCTTTGTTCTAATTGACCAATGAACTCTGTGGGGTGTGTCTTAGGCTGTTGTCTTGAAGACAAGATGGCGTCCTCAGACATTTTGGGAGTGGGGGAGCTTCTCCTACTTCGCCTTATCTCTTCAAAACACACTCTCGCCTCCCTAGCATATTTTTCAAACAGTTCTATTTGATCAAGATAGCTTTGCATTTCTTGCTCATCATCTGGGGGGATTTCATAAAATCTGCTTTCTGCGTGGGAGGATTTTTTCTGTGCCGGCAGTTGCCATTCATCAATCGTTTGATAATCTGCGAGGGTCTGGGAATGGAGTGGCTCTGGCAGAGTGGGAAGTTTTGGCTTGGCCCCCAAAAATTCATAATCTCCTGGAGATATTTTAGAAGGAGGAACCACTGACCTCGTTTCGTGGATGTCGCGTCCTGTAGCTCCTTCTCCCATATTTGGCTCGGCACCTGAAGGAATTTGTTGTTCCTGAAGCACGTTTTGATCTTGCTTCTCTGTGTCCGAGGGAGCCTCCTTGTCAGAGGAAGCTGATCCATCTGTGCTCGCCCCGTCTTTCTTTTTCTTTTTTTTTCGACATTGCTAATTAGGCTTAGTCGGTTATCTTAAGATAGCGCGAAGAGAAAATACAGCCATAAATTGTAGCCATCTCAGCTTGTATCATCAAAAAGCCAAACTCTGCATACCAAGTTGTCAGGGAAAAAACACCCTGTTGGAGATCAATGGACCGTGGCTGATTCCCTTCCGCATATCTTTTGAGATATTGAGAAAAATAAGTCTTTAAAATATTCTAATTAATAAACAAACTTTAATAATAAAATAATAAAAGTAAATGAAACAGAAAATAACTAATTGGTTACATTTTGATAATGAAAGCTACGTCTGCCAAGTTAGCAGGCGAACAAAGAAGAGAGGAATTTTGGAATGTGTAACGCGTGCGCAATAAATCACTTTCAGATAAGAACTTTTTGTTTTATGACCTGCGCAATAAAGCTTTCTTAGTTTAACTCTTGAGTGTCAATTCAGGCAGTTCAGGCCTAGCAAACTTTTTAACATCGTGACATACAAGACCCTTGCACCCCTAACCCTTTAAGAAAAAAAACCCCAGGGTGTTCAAACTTGACAGCTTTAAGATTAGTGGACTTCAACTCCCAGAATTCCTCCTCTCACTCTTCAACTTGATGATGTGTTGACGGGTGGGGGGGGGGAGGGAGCTGGACCCGGTTCTAAACAGCACTGTAGATTTGTGGAACCTTTTCTATAGAAGAGGTTAGAACTGGCAGGAACCCACCCCTGCAACATACTATATATCCGTGATGGCGAACCTACGGCACGCGTGCCACAAGTGCAAGGCACTGCCCTGTCAGCTGAGTTCACCTTTTTAAAAGCTTTTTAAGCTGAGTTCATCTTTTTAAAAGCTTTTTAAACTGAGTTCACCTTTTTAAAAGCTATTTTTCGCCTTCCCCAGGCTCCAGAGGCTTTATAGGAGCCTGGGGAGGGCGAAAACAGCCTCCCCCACCCCCCCGTAGGCTTCAGGGACCGTCCCTGAAGCCTTCGGAACGCTTAAAACCACCCTCCGAGCAAACCCGAAGTGACTTCCAGGTTGCTCGGAGAGTGGTTTTAAGCGCTCCGAAGGCATCAGGGAAGCCTCGGACGATCCCTGAAGCCTTCGGAATGCTTAAAACAACCCTGAAGCCTCCGGAGGGCCTCCAGGGGGTCAGGGGAGGCTCTTTTTGCCCTCCCCAGGCTCCTATAAAGCCCCTGGAGCCTGGGGAGGGCAAAAAAAACATGTAAAAATGGGGGGGTCGCACGTTTTGCGCGCATGCGCACTGGGGAGGTCACGTGTTGCATTATGGGTGTGGCATGCCCGCACTCGACCCCCCTGCGCTCCCCCCACTTGTGGCACGCGAGCCAAAAAAGGTTCGCCATCGCTGCTATATATAAACCCAAAGCAAACCCCACACTCACTAGCACTGATGAGGTTACCTGGCTTGGTGATGAAACATCTGTAAGCAAACCAACCAACCTTGGAGAACATCAAAGACTTTACAGTTCTATATTCTCTTCTATTGGAAGAAAGATAATTTCAGATACTGAGACGATATTAAAATGCTGATGCATCCTACTGGGAATCAAAATATGCATTATCAAGATCACATTGTTTTCCCATTTGTAACGTATGGCTGTGAAGAGATAGGTAGAAATGGAGAGAAAATGGCTGAAAAGCCAGCACCAACTTATTTACAATGGTTGCTATCTGGCACTTTACAGCGACAGGCCAGATTTACAGAGCAGTGTCCTCGGGTGGGAGGTATCAAAATGAGCAAGATGATGAACAGAGCTTCATGATGCAAACCCTGCCCTTTTTAAATGTGTCCTCCTACAAAATGTCTCGGGGACAATCATGACATGAGACAGGAATCCATGTCATGATTGTCCCCAAGGTGTTGTTTCAAACAGCAACTGGACTTTCTTTTTCCTTGAAGACCTTTTGCTTCTGACCCAAGAAGCTTCTTCAGTTCTGACTGAATAGTAGAGGATGGAAAGATTTATATTCTTGAAGCCATCTGGTCGTTAGCACTCTTTCTGACAGTCCTTGAGGCTTTTGGAGGTTTTTATGTACCCCCAAGGTCACCTGAATAGAGCAAATGAGTGTGGAATCTTTTTGGAACTGCTTTCAGGTAACCCCGAGGGCACAGATAAACCTCCAAGTGGCCTCGACAAGTTTCAGAAATAATTCCAGACGACTGCAAGGAATATAAATCCTTCCATCCTCCACCATCCAGTCAGAACTGAAGAAGCTCCTTGGATAAGAAGTGAAACACCTTCAGGGGAAACCAAAACCCAGTTGCCTTTTGAAAAAGCACCTTTGGAGCACTCCTGCAAAAGGGAAGGGCTTTCGCCCTGCCTATATCTGGTTGATTTTGACCTCACTCCTAACTCCCAAGCAGATGCTGCTGTTCAGATAGCCAGGACTTTCCTTGAGCAATACTGTAGTAATAACATAGCTTTGCTAGGGAATCAAACCGGCTAGACTGCTCTGCTTGCCATGACACTGGCAACAGCATCAGCTCTTCCAACGAAAGGAAGAATATAGGATTCAGCCAAAACATTTAAAATCTCAATTAGGATGTTAGGAGTTAGGATGCTATGGACTCAGTTGCATCAGAGGTGGGTTGCTCCTGGTTTGGCCCAGATCAGCCAAACTGGTAGTAGCAGCGGTGGGAGGCTCCACCACCACCACCACCCGCCTGGCAGCACACCTGAACTGGTAGTAAAAAAAATTGGCAACCTACCACTGATTTGCATACAGCTTCACTAAACATGAAAATAAGAGACACTCTGTTGCCCATTTTTTGAAAGCCCTGCTGTTTCTTGACACATCAAGTTGAATGGTTAATCAAGAGAAGGGACATTTTTTGATGCAGGAGACCAGAGGTGGGTTTCTACCGGCATTGGTACTAGTTCGTTTCGCCCACGCTGCATGTGCGTGCACAGTTCACTGTAAACTTTTCTGCGCATGCACAAAAAACATGAAAAACTACTAAAAAACATGCTGGCAATGGCAGCGATGACCAGGGAACTGATTTGGGGACGTGGCTAGTCTGGGTCTCTGCTGGTTCTGCAACCACGGCCAAAGTACCACTACCAATTCTCCCAAACCAGTGCGAACCAGTAGAAACCCACCTGTGCAGCAGACCCAACAAGATGAATGCATTCCTTAATTTCATTAACAGGAAATGAAACAATTGAATTTCAGCAGGAAAGGCTTGAGTAATGTATGGTTGTGTTACATGTGTGACTGCGGTTTGTTTCAGGCTTTTGCATTGGTATTCAAACTAGTCTTAGCAGAGTCCCTGTGTTAACGGAGAAGACAATGGGAAATGCAGCTATGTTCTTAATTAGGGTTCAGCCTTTTCAAGACAATTTGCAAGGGTGTTATTGATCTCAGCTGCAAACATAAAAAAGAACGTTAATTAAAGCTGCATTTGTATCTGCATCTGATTGTTTTCAAGCTACTCATAGGAGCTGCTTTCTTTACAGCATAGATTAACTGACTGATGGTTAATAATACAACAACAGCTCTTGTTAGGAAGGTAGTTGCCCTTTTGTAGATGGTGTCTAGAGGTTGACAGTCCAGATCTGGTATCCTATTCTCTTTTTTAATCTAATATTTTGAAGCTAGCATGGTTTGCTATACTGATTTATATTAAAGACAGAATTAATTTTGGTTTGCTGTCAAGCTATCACTGAACTGTTGTAATGATAGATCACAGTCCTGCTTCAGATCTTTCTCCTCTTCCTTTTCTACAGTGACATAGCAATAGTGAAATGCAATCCAGAGGCTCCCCTATGGCTAACCCACTTTAAATATTGATCACTTCTGAGTTATCTAATCTGCCAAAATTCATAATACTATAGGCATATTTTTTTCATGGTGAAAGAATTCTATGCAGCCCTTGCATTTGACCCAAAGGGCAACATTTCCAGAACTTTCTCCAGATTTGGTGTGTGTGTGTGTGTGTGTGTGTGTGTCTGTGTCTGTGTCTGTGTATATATATGTGTGTGTGTATGTATGTATGTATGTGTAAACACACACACACACACACACACACACATTAATTAATTTTGAAGGAACCAGGTTAATATCTGAAACTGAACACTTCAACAAGAGAATAATAATGGAAGCTATTGAAATAGAGAAACACACCCACAACATGAATAAACGTGACGATACCTCCCGCCTACCAGTCATCTGGAAACCAGCCCTAGTTAACAAACGAGCCCCACCCAGGCCATTACAACACGAAACAACAACGGACACACAGCCAGCACCAATCAGCACCAATCTACCAATCTGTCAGCATTCCAAATACCATGCATGAAATCAATCAGAGACCAAGGCAGAATCATCCTTAAAGTTCCAATTTAATCATACAGGCATGTTGGCATTTCTGTGGAATTCCAACTCTGATTCTCTTCCTGGAATTCCACCCAGTTGAAAGTTCATGATCCTATCCCCACACCCTTAACCCATCACATGTTCCAATCATCATCTTCCATTCTGGCATCTACACCCCTCTGCTTCTAGTCAGATGTCGAGGTGCAGAGACAAGAGATGACCTTGAGCTTCTAGAAAGAATGACAACAAAACATTCCACAATCCTACTCCTTTCTATTCCCCCCTTCCAACTACTACACTAATGAAACAGCATAGGAAATTAATAGAAAGTGTGGCAGGCCAAAGATCCTAAAACAAACATAACTACAGGCCTGACACAATCATGATACAACCATACAATCAATCATTCCACTTACTGAAACAAAGCTAGCACTCCATCCCCCCCCCAAGAGTTATAGAAAGACGGCAGCTCTGACCACACTTTAAACCCAAAACCCAGTTTGAAGATTGCAAGTGAGACCTCACCGAAACGTTGCCAAGACAATCTCAATCTTACACGGGAAAAGACCCGAATACAACAAGACCAGCATACCTACACCCTTGAAAATCTATGAAAACATAGATATATATATATAAACACACACACACATGACCGCGCGCACGCACACACACACATACATACACACAAATATACATACACATACATACATACATACATACATAACATACATACATACATACACATACATGAATTCAATTTGTTTGCAATGTAGGAAAGCCCTCTTCATTTTTAGATTGAATATATTTCCAGGCTGGTCATGATGGTCACAAATCTGCTTAAGTTTCACTGTTCTTGGCATATGGGATTGCTTAAAACAGAGAAAGTGGGTGGGGTGGGGGAGAATGAGTGAAACAAAAGGAACCTCAGGCTAAACAGCTACTGGTGCAATATCACAAAACTCCAGTAGCATTCACACTGGTGATTCACAACTTCTGAGGTTCTAAATCAAATTGTTGTTATGGGAATTTTGAGTACTACTTAGTGAAAAAGGAAGGTGAAGGAAGAAATTGAAACTGAGTTTAGAAGTGAATAAATTATTTTAAGGGCCTAGGGCAGTAGCCAATTTTGCAGATCCCTGCCTGGGCTAATATGATTGATGCCCTTGGTGGACTTCAATTCTCAGAATTCTGGGAGTTGAAGTCCACAAGTCTTCAAGCTGTCAGGTTTGAAGACCCTGGTTTTTTTCGAAAGGGTTAGGGGTGCAAGGGTCTTGCAACTTGACAGCTTTAAGACTTGCATGCTTCAATGCCAGAGTTTCTGAGCCAACATGACTGGAGGAGGAATTCTGGGAGTTGAAGTCCACAAGTCTTCAAGCTGTCAGGTTTGAAGACCCCTTGGGTTTTTTTCCTAAAGGGTTAGGGATGCAAGGATTTTGTAACTTGACAGGTTTAAGACTTGCGTGCTTCAAATGCCAGAGTTTATTGAAACTAAAAACAGTGTACCATCCTATGTATTTTCGGTTTTAAAAGTGTGGCTCTCAAAATAAATTTCAATCGTGGTTTTGGCGAGATTTGGCTCAGTTGAAAAAAAAGGTTGCCCACCACTGGCCTAGGGGAAAGGTTGAGAAGAATTGAGGCCTTTGAACTATGGTGCTGGAGAAAACTCCTGCAAGTTACTTGGACTGCAAGGTCAGTCCTAGAGGAGATCAACCCTGACTGCTCTTTAGAAGGCCAGATCCTGAAGATTAGGAGAAGAGCCTAATTCTGGGAAAGATTGAGGGTAAAAGAAGAATGTGACAGCAGAGAATGAGGTTGTTGGATGGAGTCACTGAAGCAATCGGTGTGAGCTTAAATGGCCTCCAGAGGAAGATAGAGGACAGGAAGACCTGGAGGAACGTTGTCCAAGGGGTCACGACTTCACAACTTACAATAACAACAACAAAGGAGAAATGTGAAGATATTTTTTTCATGTGGCAAAAACAAGGGCAGAGGAGGAATATGGTTGAGTCTAAATCAATTAGCTAGAGAATTCTTGGGAGTTCCTTAAAACTGCTAAGGTTGAGAAGCAGTGTTCTACATGAACATAAAAGCAATTTTCCAGCTGTGCATAAATGTCAATTTTAAAAAGTATTTTAGTGAACAATGTACTGGAAAGTGGATAAAAATAACCCTAAATAGGCCTAAACAAAGTTATTGCAAAAACCACTTTCAGTCTACGGGCAGATTTCAAGTTTTTAGTGAGAGATTAAAATACTCTCCCTGCTCACAAACACAGCCTGCAGACAAAAAGGTTCCTTCAATCCTGGGAGAGATTGATTTTTTTTTAAAAAAATAAGACAATTACAGGAAAGAAGTTCCATCAACAGTTAGAAGAACATGATGGTAGACCAGATATCTGACATGGGGAAAAAGAGGAGAAATATGTAACAGCTACCATGTTGGAAAGAGGAACTGATCAGCAGTGGGATTCACTTACCTTCCTCACCAGTTCGCAAATGTGAGTTAGCATGCACTGCATCTGTGCATGCGCACCGCCTTCTGTGCATGAGCAGTGCTTGCACATTATGTCGGAATGGGTGGGGGGATGGAGCCTCCCGCAGCCGCTGCTACTGGTTCACCCATGTCAAGGTGTAAATTCAGCCCTGTATTTAATGAGGGATGAACCGTGGCTTCTCCTTGAAGTATACTTGATAATTAAGCAAAATAAACCCGAGATATATTCTAAGAAACACATTTTATTGTAAAGAAAATGAAAATACAAACTTACTAGCTAACGATTACATTTTGCCAGAGTTCCTGCCTACCACCTTGGCAGGCGAACAAAAGACAAAGAAAAGAAATAATGATGATGAAGGAATGTGGAAGAATGTGTGGACATGCGTAGTAAGCTTAGTGATAAGAGTCAGATCAGTCTACCGTATGTCTTAGAGTTGAAGCACAGCTGGCAAACCAAATTACGCAGTGACAACCCAAACTGGAGAGAACCATCTGAATACCACCTCTGGCACTGATGAAAAAAGAACAGCACTTGACTTTTCTGAAAATCCAATATTTAAATTATACTAAACTTGGCACCATTTAATGAAAGGCAAATATATCTTAGAGGCAAATATGATGTGAATCCTGCAAGTGGATTACCTGAAAGTTGCAACACTTGTAAAGTGATTGCGTGTTGGGATGATATTGACACTCATTGGACTAGGCGTGCACTTGGTGGTAGTTAAAAAAATGTAAACTGGAGACCATGCATAGGCATAGCACATGTAAAAAAAAGTAGCTTTGTTTTTGGTTTTCTTGCCCAATCACACCAATGTGGAGACCCTATACCAGGAGTGTCCAAACTTGGGAACTTTAAGACTTGTGGACTTCAACTTCTAGAATTCCCCAGCCAGCCATGCTGGCTGGGGAATTCTGGGAGTTGAAGTCCACAAGTCTTAAAGTTCCCAAGTTTGGACACCCCTGCCCTATACTGAACCCTACGAATATTAGCATCTTGATAAAGAAAGAAATGTCAGTGATGGTAATAGAAGGAGGACAATTTAAGAAGGTAGCAGTGAGTACCATAGACAAATGCTAAGATCAATGGCTTAACACTCTTAGAACTTTCCTATTTTATCTTGGCATTAGGTAAGGAGCAGTGGTGGGTTTCAAAAATTTTTGGAACCTACTCTGTGGGTGTGGCCTCCTTTGTGGGAGTGGCTTGCCAGCCATGTGACCTGGTGGGAGTGGCTTGCCGGCCATGTGACCGGGTGGGAGTGGCTTGCCGGCCATGTGACCGGGTGGGAGTGGCTTGGCAGTCATGTGACCGGATGGGAGTGGCCAAGACAATGTCACTGAATTTTTTGCCCCAATGAATGATCTACAAAAAGAAGATATAAAAAAGGAAATTTATTATTTTGTGCACTTACTACTTAAATAAGATTAAAATAAGTACACAAAACAATAAAAGAGTTTTACTTACTACTTGTATTTCAAAGGGAATAAATACATATTTAATTTTACACATGTTAACAGCTGTTGGAATTGTGTTTGCACAACAGTGGAAAAAACAAAGATATGAAAATGAATAAATATTAGAATGTGCAAGAATGAATAAATTGACAATTAAAACCAAGAAGGCTTGGAATACTTTTTCATGTGGAATTTGTTTTATCAATTGCTAACTAACAAAAACAGCAATTAGAAATCTAAAAGTATGAAAGAAAACACCAATTATGAAAGGAAAGGTCACTAAAATGTATAAGGAAATATTATTAGCACTTGATCATTATTAATGTGTAGATAACTGCGGGACATTACATACCCACAAACACAAACTATGACAGTGCCAGGAAAACAAACACACACACACACACAAACAATTTCCCCCCAAAAGACTGCAGATGAAACCAGTTTTTTTCCCTAACCCTAAGAACAGGAAAGACAAAGCCACTGGAATCAAAACCATCAAGGCATTGTGGGAAATTATAAAGGACAGTGCCAGGAAGCTCACAGAACCAGCAACCACATCACAATTACATAAACAACCAGGTATCACACAGAAACACACAAAATCTGGCAAAGCTGCCTTGCACCAACCTGGCCTGCCCACAGAAAAGAAGCCACCTTGAGACACATACCATACACCAACCTGTACACTTAAAAGCAACATATTGCATCACAAATAAAACATTTGCAAGAAGGAATAACATTTCTTGTAATAAACTTTCTATAAACAATAAATAAATAAAAATTCCCTAAAAATAATTAAAAACCACCAAGTTCAGAGAACACCAAAGGACCCCACAGTCCTCTCCCTCCTTATCTTTTTCCTTTTTGTCCTTCGACTTCTCCTCCTCCTCCTTTCCCCACAACCCCATCTAGCACTGATGATGTTACCTAGTTTGGTAGTGAAATGTCTGTAAAAAAACCACCAAGCTCAGAAAGCAGCAAGGATCCCACTTTCCCCCACCTCCTCCCTCTTTCTCCTTTTTGTCCCCCCCCCCAAAGACTGCAAATGAAACCAGTGTTTTTTCCCCCCTAACCCTAAGGACAGGAAAGACAAAGCCACTGGAATCAAAACCATCAAGGCATTGTGGGAAATTATAAAGGACAGTGCCAGGAAGCTCACAGAACCAGCAACCACATCACAATTACATAAACAACCAGGTATCACACAGAAACACACAAAATCTGGCAAAGCTGCCTTGCACCAACCTGGCCTGCCCACAGAAAAGAAGCCACCTTGAGACACATACCATACACCAACCTGTACACTTAAAAGCAACATATTGCATCACAAATAAAACATTTGCAAAAAGGAATAACATTTCTTGTAGTAAATATATTTTATAAACAATTAAAACATAAAAATTCCCAAACAATAATTTAAAAAAGATATTCTATAAATAAAAAAAAATCCTTAAAAACCATTGTTAAGTATTCCACCAGCAATAATTTATACTATAACTATTTTAAGGTATTGTACCAACTGTAACCATTATTCCACCAGCAATAATTTATACTGTAACCATTTCAAACTATTCCACACACAATAATTTAAAATGAAACCATTAAAAATATTCCATACTACAATTAAACAATTTAAAACAATTATATGCACAATACATTTTAAAGTATTGAGTATAGAATATTTTAAAATGGTTTATTTTAATTTATTTTGGATAGAATCTTTTTTTAAGTAGTCTAAGACAATTTTAAAAAAAGAATCCACACACAATAAATTGAAGTAAACCATTTTAAAATATTCTACACTCAATACTTTTAAGTAAAATTATTTAAAAAAATTCTATGCACAATAAATAAAATATTATTTTAAAATACATTTAAAAAATAAAAGAAAAAAAGCCAGGTTACTTACCAGCAGGCAGAATCAGCAGCTCTCCGATGCAACAGGCAGCAGACAGGCAGAGAGGCAGGAGGACAGGTAAGAATGTTTAAGACTGCTTAGGGCTGGAGAGGGGGGGGGGGCTTTTGGCCTAGCCTCGCGGAGGCTTGCCACCCACGCCAGCCCGGTGCTTCGTATCGGAAAGGCCCAAAGGCCTTTCCGAGGCGATGCAAAGCTCCGGGCGGCTGCGCCGCCCACGAGAGCACGGCGCTTCGTCTCGGAAAGGCCCGAAGGCCTTTCCGAGGCGATGCAAAGCTCCGGGCGGCTGCGCCGCCCACGCGAGCACGGCGCTTCGTCTCGGAAAGGCCCGAAGGCCTTTCCGAGGCGATGCAAAGCTCCGGGCGGCTGCGCCGCCCACGCGAGCACGGCGCTTCGTCTCGGAAAGGCCCGAAGGCCTTTCCGAGGCGATGCAAAGCTCCGGGCGGCTGCGCCGCCCACGAGAGCACAGCGCTTCGTCTCGGAAAGGCCCGAAGGCCTTTCCGAGGCGATGCAAAGCTCCGGGCGGCTGCGCCGCCCACGAGAGCACGGCGCTTCGTCTCGGAAAGGCCCGAAGGCCTTTCCGAGGCGATGCAAAGCTCCGGGCGGCTGCGCCGCCCACGAGAGCACGGCGCTTCGTCTCGGAAAGGCCCAGAGGCGTTTCCGAGGCGATGCAAAGCTCCGGGCGGCCGCGCCGCCCACGCGAGCATGGCGCTTCGTCTCGGAAAGGCCCAGAGGCATTTCCTCGGCGAAGCAAGCCTCCCGCCGGCCGCGTCGCCCACGCGAGCACGGCGCTTCGTCTCGGAAAGGCCCAGAGGCGTTTCCTCGGCGAAGCAAGCCTCCCGCCGCCCCCCCTCGTGCTTAGTTGCTTACCTGAGGGAAGCAGCAAGCTCTCAGCGAAGAGAAGGGAGTTTTGAAATGGAGGACGACCCGTTTTTAAACGGGTCGCCTCCAGCCCGCTCACTGATTGGCTGAACTCCAGCCAATCAATGAGCGGCTAGCTGGGCTAGCTAGCTTAGTGCGGACGGGCGGGGGAGCGAGCGAGCTCCGTTGGGATGGCAAGGGGGATAAAGTGACAGGACCGGTGCCGGTTCCCGGTTACTTCCGGGTCCGGTTACTTCCGGGTTCGTTCTTCAACCGGTTCGCGCGATCCGGTGCGAACCGGTAGGAACCCACCACTGGTAAGGAGGCAGTTAACTGAAATGAGTGTTTTTAGTAAAAAAAATCCATTGAGAAGTCAGCTCTTAGATGCATTTTCCCCTAAAATTCTACAATAATAAATGTCACTTTGGAATACTACCATATAAGTTGTCAGATTGTTTTCCATAAAATTCCCTTTCTTCAAATCCATCCCCAAACTAATAATCTTCTGAAATGAAATTTTAGTATGCATGACTGCCTTGCTATTTTATTACGGTTTATTGATTTATTTTCTAAATCTGTTACGGGATTTTTTTGGTGAGGCATATGTTGTCATAAAGTATAATATAACATCATCCAGTGATAGATAGCAGAAAATGCAATAAATAAGACTCAAGTAACCTTGTATAATAAAATACATGATCCTTATCTATTTACAGGAGATACCTGAACTTCTTGGGAAGGTGGGTGAAGAAAATGTTGAAAGCTACAGATTTGCACTGTCTCTCTGGCAGCTGAAAATTCTGCTCCTGTCTACCAACCACCACCCAGAAGGTGCAGAAGAGAGGGTTTCCCAGAGCCAGTTTAGAAGAACTTGAGATTTTGCAGCATTCTCCAACACTCAAGAAACAGAGTTTAGGATTTTCCAAATCTCAGCATTGCAAAACATGTGAAAAACTGTCCTTCCTCTGCTCTCCCCAGCCAGTGTGAGCTTAGTGGTGAACCTTTGAAATGCGTGTCAAAGTTGACGTTTTGGATGAAACACCAGCATTCACCAACACCAGACAGTAACCACCGTCCTGGACTGAGTTAACAAAGAAACTGAACAAGCACAAGTACAAGAAATATGCAACTCTGCACTATTCAGAGCTTAAAATGGATCCTCACCATCTGTATCAGCATCAGTGGTGGGATTCATTTTTTTTTACTACCAGTTCTGTGGGCGTGGCTTGGTGGGCGTGGCTTGGTGGGCATCACAAGGGAAGGATACTGTAAGATCTCCATTCCCTCCCCCCTCCATGGGAAGGTTACTGCCAAATCCACATTTTCTCCAGATCATCTGGGACTGAGGAGGCAGAGAACAGATGAGGGCGGGATCAATCAGAGGTGGTATTTACCAGTTCTCCAAACTACTCACAA
This sequence comes from Natrix helvetica, assembly GCF_964273705.1. Lineage (NCBI taxonomy): Eukaryota > Metazoa > Chordata > Lepidosauria > Squamata > Natricidae > Natrix > Natrix helvetica. The sequence continues at coordinate 307,320,803 of NC_138548.1, read as the reverse complement.
TTTCTGCTACCGGTTCTCCAGAACTGGTCAGAACCTGCTGAATACCACCTCTGATCAGCATGTAATCTGTAATCTTCAGAATTATGATTGGCGGTGACATGAAGGAGAGACCACTTGCAAAATGTGATAGAAATACAAGAGCCACATAGTTCAGTTGTCGTCCAACCACTGTACAGGATGGATGTTTATGTATCAAAGCTTATTATCTAGGTGCAAACCCAGAAGATATCTGTGAATGCTATCTCCAAAATCATTATTTGTTATTTCAAAGATGCTCTTCCAAAAGGCAAATGGACTTTCTTGGTTCCCCCTCCCCCCTTGAAAACATTTTACTTCTCATCCAAGAAGCTTCTTCAGTTCAGAACTGAACTGAAGCTTCTTGGAGGAGAAGCAAAACATTTTCAAGGAAAAGAATAAGAAAGTCGAGTTGTCTTTTGGAAAAGAAACTTTGGGATAACAATGACCTGGATGATTGAGAATCTCCATAGTCATATCAGCATTTGTCTGAAATCAGTTTTTGTGTTTGTTATTATCGATAAGCAATTGGTTAATGTTTAAAAAGTTTGCAACAAATTGTTGTTAAAGACAGGTCAAATTGAAATCAATAGTTGTGAATTTATGAGGCACTTTGCTCATAAACAAGCAAATGGACTACATGACAAGTGAGCTTAAGTTATTTTAACATTCATTTTCCACATGTTTTAAGCAAAAACAACTTTCTTTGGCCATATAACCTACAACCTTAACTTAATGAAATTAAAATAATAAACTGTACCAGTGTTGAAATGTAAACATGACACTGTTTGCATGTAAGAATCATAGTGTCTGTTCAGTAATTTGTAATTCCTCTGAAAATGTAATGAATCACCAAACCTCAAGAGAAATGGATTCTGAAATTATGAGAACTCTTGGAAAATTTAGCAGATGGTTATTACAATAAATAATAATCAAATATTCATTTGAAGTTATTATGTAATTATCACTTACATTAAATATTTCTCATTTTTCATGAAATTGATAATTTATAAAAAAAAATCATTCCTTTGATGTTATAGCTCTGTTATGGTGGAAACTCAAATTTAAAAATCCTGACTGAATGATAAAAGAAGGGGTCAAGTATTCCATAATGCATGGACTGAGAAATATGGGATTATTGATAAATCATTATGCCTACTGTGCAATGAAACCGATGCCGAACTGGAATATATGAAGATATTTTGAAACAAATCATCATTGGCCTTTGTGAAAAGCTAATGATAATTGGTGAAGAAGAAAGAAAGGATTATGTTTCTCAGCCATTGTTCCATGAAGGTAGCTAATAACTTCCTTAAATTCTTAAGAAGCCCTACAAATTTCATATCAGCATTGCTCAATCCATTGTTCAGCAAGAAAAGACCCTCAGTGAAGAAGATTTTATTCAGGAGTGGGCTTCAAAAATTTTAGCAAGAGGTCCACTGCCCAGTTGTTGGGTGGGCATGGCGATGGTGGGCGTGGCCTAGTCAGCTTCCTGCACCACAACGGGAGCATGAGGAGGGACTTTTTGCTCTGGAGGCTTTCTTCAAGCATCCAGGAGGGCAAAAACTGCCTTCCCAGGCTCCGGAGGCCCTCTGGAGTTTGGAACAGGCCCATTTCTGGCCTTCCCAAACTTCTGGTAGGCCCATTTTTTGCCCTCCCCGAGCATCGGTGCGGGTGGGGATTCCTGGCAGGGGAAGGAAGGGGTGGGTGGGGCCAGCCAATAGTGGGATTTGGGGGTTCTCTGAACTGCACAGAATCTTAGCTAGAGGTTCTCCTGAACCCCTGCAAACCCCCAGCAGCCCACCCCTGATTTTATGAAAGAAACTCTTCTAAATTGTGCATCTTTTTTTTCAAGATTCAAAACATGCTTAATAAAAACATAAAATAAGTATGCTATTATTAATCGTATTTCTGATTTACAAGCAGAAGAAATACCATTAAAGATTTCTGACACACATTCAATTAAAAGGAATAATAATAATAATAATAATAATAATAATAATAATAATAATAATAATAATAATAAAATAAGGTTACAATCATAGACATCGCAATACCAGGTGATAACAGGGTCGCCGAGAAGGAATATGAAAAAATCGCAAAATACCAGGACTTAAAAATTGAACTTCAACGATTATGGCACAAACCAGCAGTGATAATTCCAGTGGTAATCGGCACACTGGGTGCTATTCCAAAAGCACTGGAATTACATTTAAAACAGTTAAAAATTGACAAAATCACCATCAGTCAAATGCAAAAGGCCGCACTGCTTGGATCTGCACACATATTACAAAAATACGTTACGACGTCCTAGGCCCCTGGGTGGGGCCCGACTAGTAATCAATGCCAAATCCGGCGAAACAACTGGCCGCTGTGATGCAATTCTGTTGATGCAATAATAATAATAATAATAATAATAATAATAATAATAATAATAATAATAAATGTTCTTCAAATTATCTTGACAAAATTACTGATGTCACCTCATGAGCTTGGTTGGACTTTATTGCTAGCTTTTCTGAGACAATGAAACAGCAGTTGGTAAAGCTAGCAACAATGTCCACGACATAAGCATTGATATGCCTAAAGATGTCTCTTTGGCCACAGATGTGGGCACCCAATATAATGTGAAAAATGGGTCAGATTTGTGAAAGCATTTATGGACATCCAGTTGTGCCACTGCATTGCATAATCTATCAGGAGGCATTGTGTGCCAAGGCAGGATTCACAGAAACCCATGATGTAATGACAGTTGCAACAAAAATAGTGAATTTAGTAGCTGCTTGACCCCCCTCACAACTAAGAATTCTCTGCAGCATTGCAAGAGGTTGAATCAATCTACAGTGGACTGATGATGCACAACAATGTGAGGAAAAGTCCTCAAAAGATTTGCGGAGTGTTACAAAGAAATTAAGTTATTACTGTATGCCGAGAATAAAGATTTGGAACAGTTTCCTCAGCTCAGTGATTATACCTGAGTCAGCACACTGACCTGTTTTACAGGCCTCTTGCTTCATATAAATGAACGGAACTTAAAAGTTACAAGGTTTTGGCAAAGTATTGACATTATATTTCGATACAAAAAGCTTTTGAAGCTAAATTTTCAAACAAGATACGGAGACTAGAATGTACATTTTTCTTCCCTAAAGAAGTATTTTGCGGAGGTCAGCTGAGATTTGCAAAATGAAATGAAGCCTTGCATATAAAGTACCAGCACATTGTAAACTCAACCATTGATCGGTTTTCTGGAAGATTTAATCAATTCAGAGCAGACAATTAAAACAATTAAGTATCCGGATGTACTAGTTGACATGACTATGGAATTAAATGATTTCCGATGGCTACAAATTGAAGAATTAGAGCTGTGGTTAACAAGAGTTTCAGGTTTGTTTGTTTGTTTGTTTTCTATGTAGTGTCATGCATTTATGAACACACAACACAGGAGAACAAACACATCAGGCCAAGATTCATTAGTCCATTTGCATTCTTTTAAAACTCTTTTAAAGACAGCAATGTCCACATTTTGGACAGAGAGGACTGCTGGTTTAAAAGAGAGATCAAAGAGGCCATCTGTGTCAAAACTGAACAGCCCTCTCTCAACAGAGGGGAAAGGATATGGCATCATCTGTCTTCAGTCTACAACATAGTCCTTTCAACAGTTCCAAGAATGCTCCATACCCATTTGCACCATTTAGCTGGCCCCGAGGACACAGACAAACCTCCAAGTAGCCTCAATGACTCTCTAAAAAGAAATAGAAATGACCAGCTGTCTGCAAGGAATATAAATCCTTCTATTCCCCACCATCCAATCAGAGCAGAGGTGGGTTTCAGCCAGTCCGGTCCGGTACGCACGGACCGATGCCAGAAATCCGGCGTGCATTTGCATACCGTGGCCTCTGGTGGACCTGTACTAGAACGGTCCCTCCCCTGGCCTGCTCCCCCCCACTCGCTCCCCCCACCTGCCCGGTCCCCCCTCTCTCTCCCCCTCCCTCTCTCTCTCTCTGTCTCTTTCGATGTTTTAGAAAAATTCTAATTGAAATGGAAAGTTTAAAAGAAGTTGGTTAATTTCTGTTTATAAAGGTCACGTGGCGGCAGTGCGCGGGCTGCTGACCAACCCAGTGCTTGGCTAGGATGGCATGGCGGGGCTGTCCTGGAGTGTCTTCCAGCTGGGAAGTGGTGCCAGGAGAAAGCGGGGCTGCCAAAAGCCCAACTGCAGCCGGCAACGGGGCACGAAGGAGCGGCTACCCATCAGAATTGGGACCGTCCTCACTCCCTAGGTTGGTGGGCTGGCGAGGAGGTTGCGTGGGCCTGGAGGTGCTGGGGAGTCAGGGGCCGAGGCTGCCCTGGGCAACTGCAATGGGCGGCAACCCGCTGCCCGCAGCTCTCGGTGGGAGGAGCAGGGATGCAAGCCCCGGGCCTCATCCTCGAGAGCTGGCTTTGGGGACGGGCAGCCTCTCCCACCACTGCGCCCTTTACTCGCCTTCCACCCGGAGGCTCTGCTGGTGGGGCGCTTCCCATTTCACCTCCCACAAAACTGGGTGCAGCAGAACATACAGCAAAGATGCGTCCATGTCTGCTATTATTATCACCACAGCAGCAACAGCGGGGTAGCAGCAGCAGCAGTGGCTGGTCTCTGCTTCTGTGGGTGTAGCTGCTCTCTGCTTCCTGTGCTTTGCAGCTTGGCTGGAGATAAATGCTGCTGAAGTTGTGCTTTGCTTGCTGCTGTAGCTTGGACACCTGGGAGGCAGGAGTAGTGCTGTCCGGGTTTGGGGAAAGGTGGCTGGGGCCAGGCTGCTGCAGCCGATCCTCCACTGACCCCTAAAGAAGAGGAGGAGGCGGATGATTTGCCCATACAACCAATTATCCACCACCAAAGTGAGAGAGAGAGAGAAAAAAGAGAGAGAGACAAAGATAGAAAGAGAAAGAGAGAGAAAGAAAGAAAAAGAAAGAAATAAAGTTGGAGAGAGAGACACACACAAGAAAGAAGTAAGTAAGTGGGGGGAGAGACACAAGAAGGAAGAAGAAAGAAAGAAAGAAAGAAAGAAAGAAAGAAAGAAAGAAAGAAAGAAAGAAAGGGAGGGAGGGAGGGAGGGAAAAAGAGACACAGAAGAAAGGAAGGAAGGAAGAAAAAGAAAGGAATAAAGGAACGAAAGAAAGAGGGAGAGAGACACACACACAAGACAGAAAGAAAGAAAGAAAGAAAGAAAGAAAGAAAGAAAGAAAGAAAGAAAGAAAGGAGGGAAGGAAGGAAGGAAGGAAAGAAGGAAGGAAGGAAGGAAGGAAGGAAGGAAGGAAGGAAGGAAGGAAGGAAGGAAGGAAGGAAAGAAAAAGAAAGGGAACTTATGATCACAATTGAGCCCAAAATTTTGGTTGCTAAGCAAGAGCGTTGTTAAATGAGTTTCACCACATTTTACAAGTTGGTCACTCCCACATGGTCACATGACTGCCAAGCCATGCCCACAAAATAGGCCACACCTACAGAATAGGTTGTAAAAAAATTTGAAACCCATCACTGAATCAGAGCTGAAGAAGCTTCTTGGATGAGAAGTGAAACATCTTCAAAGAAAAACAAGAAAATCCAGTTGCCTCTTGAAAAAGCACCTTTGCAACAACCGTGATCTGGATGACTGAGAATCTCCATTGACAATGTGTTCCATGCTTTTTAAAATTTAGTTCAAAATTTCTATTACAAGTAGGGTATTTTAATGGATTCTTTTAAGTCCAATTATTAGTGAGCATATTTTTATTTGTAATGAAATCACTGGATTTTCTTTTACATTTTCTCTCTGTATATGTTTGCATAATTGTGATTTTCCTCCTGTTTCATTAGCATGCTGCACTAAGCTTAAGTTTTAATAATGAATCTATTTTTTCACTTTTATTATTTTACATGTGACTGGATTTGTTTTTCACTTCTGTAATTATTTGACATTTCTGTACATAATACATAACACTACACATGGTTATATTGCATTTTTTTTTTAAAAAATATTGACTATTGAAGAATTGTTTCTCTTTCATTCGGTTTTGTGTGTATGACACGTTCACAGAGTCTAGTTGGACATTTTCCGAATTTTTGACATGCCAAGCCCAAAAGGTTTAGCATCAGTGGCTTAGCAGGTGTTCTGACAGAGGCTTCCTGAGCAAACTCCTTGTCCTTACAAAAACCCCATTTTATTAATTTACTGTGAATTCTACTCATTCACATCCAGCAAAGTCTTTCAAGGGAGGATTTACAGTCACAGACCTTATCTGGCTTGGAGAGCTGACAAGCCAATACATGGAAAACCTGGCAAGGAATCTCAAAGAGTCACAAACCAATTAAGGAAAATAATTGTCTTCTGCAAACTCCTCTCCCCTTTGGCTCCTCTTTCTTTCCTCTGGGAGGGGCCATTCATCATCCACTTGTGGCCTTACTCCCAAGTCAGCCCTTGTTCCTTAGCTGTTCCCTTCATCTGGTAATTCTGTGCATGCACACACTGGGAACAGACTCCAGCTGTTCGTCTGCCTCACAGATGTCTGAATCTGAAGGCAGCTGATAACTGGCATAAGGCTCTGGCCCCCTATCTGCCTCCGACACAGAGCCCTCATCAGAGCCTTCCCCGAACTCCAGGACTGACCCATGTTCCTTCCCAACCTCCTCACTGTCTGAAACTACTGCCAGCTCTTCTGGCCGCTGGCAGGCCACAACTGCAGGACTCTGGACTTTATAATCATAAAGGAATCTTCAGCAAGCCAAGCTATTTGTTTCTGTAGCTGAATCCAGACAAAACAAGTATGAATCTTGCATTCTAAGACAGATCACTTGGTTGGGGGGTTCAGGAGATGCATCACACTTCCATTTCATGGGACTCTGTCTGTTACAGCAAGTTGCAGCTCCAATAACAATATTAATGTATTACTGATGGCAAATCAATATAGAATGCTTCAAAGTTCATTTGTATTCTTTCTTAGGACTCGCGTTTTGAAACAGTGGCAAATGGGAAGATGTGTTGTTGGCATTATTCATATCCGCCTCAACCCAAATGCTATTTTATTCGGTCCCTTAATCACTGTGAAGACATTGGGGCCAGGCTAGAAGTAGTCGCTTTCCACAAGGCAAAATATCTGTAATTGCTGGCACAACTGATAAGGTAATGAGGTTTTGAAAGATTACCAAACTCCTCAGTCGAGTGCCTTAATGTCCAATATAAATCAGGCCCTTGCTGAGAAGACTCAGCCATCCTTAAAGGGGAGAGAATGAACAGCCACGGGCTTCACTGGGGATTTAAAGGAACCTGGAAAGGTTGAAGTCTTACATTGAGCTAATTGTCTCTGATCTCTTTCTTCTTCACCTGAACCCTGGAAACCTCAGCTGTTTTGGAATACAATTGGCTTTGTCAATATATTTTTGATGATATTCCCAACCACATTGCAAATTGAGTTCCGTATGCTGCTTGCACTTCTAAGTTATTTTTTTTAAATGTAATATGAGTTATATTATTACATTTCTGCATTTTATTCTGCAGTTCCTCCCACCAGGGGTGGTTTTCACTTACCGTCCCTACCGGTTTGCAAATGTGTGTGTGTGTGTGCACTTGCTTCACTCACGCACACCCCATCCATGCCTGCGCCTGGCCTTCCGTGCATGCGCTTTGCTCAAAGAGCATCCCTAAATAGGACAAAATAGAGCCAGGGCAGGTGGGTGGTGGGTGGTGGGTGGGGTGGGGTGGCCCACCCAACGATTTCCCATTACTGGTTCAGGCAAACTGGTCCAAACCGGCTGAATACCTCCTCTGCTTCCTACGATGTGGGATGGCATTTTGTTTCAACCTCAAGTAGTCAAAAAGAAGAGAGGATGGAGAAGAAAAAGACAACAAGGGCTGGAAGGAAGAAATAAGAATAAGGAGACATAGAAGGACAGGAGAGAGAAAGATGACAAATGGATGAGAGATAAAAGTTGGGCTCTGCCCTTGACTCCATTCTTATGTAGCTTGTGGGTGACCACTCCTTAAGGAACTGAGGCTTAAGAGTCCCCTTTCCTGAAAAGATTTGTGAAAGTGATTGGATGGGTGTCCAAGGAAACTTTGAAGAGCCAAGTTCTGGGGAATACAAAAAAGTCAAATTAGATATTTTTTTTAAAAGAAGAGAAAGAGGTGAGGTTGAAGCACCAAGCAAAAGACAGAATAGAATGGAACAGAACAGAATACACAATACAACATGACAGAGTTGAAAGGGACCTCGGAAATCTTCTATGCCAACCATCTACCCAAGCAGAAGACCCTACCAAGGGTGTCAAACTGGCGACGTGCAGGCCAGATGCATCATTTGCAGACCACACCCACTCCAGCTCCCTGGATGGGCAAATGGCTACCCAATCTCTTCTTGGAAACCTACAGTAATGGAGCACCCACAGCTTCTAAAGGCAAGCTTTTCCACTGATTCTCTGTGTTGGGAAATTTCTCCTTAACTCCATATCCACTGTTGCTGAGCTGGGAAAAAAAGAAATGTAATAGCAAGAAATATAATGTATAGAAAAAAATGGGAGGACATTTTATGTTTGGCTTAAGTTTGTTTCATTTGAATGACCGCAAAATGGAGATTTTTCACATTTGTGTTTTCTTTCAATTAATCTAAGAGTTTGGTGAGATAAGTTGAACATTGTCCCCGTACTTAGTTCTCATCAAAAATTCTCCTTTTGAAAGCTTTTCTTTGCATTTTAAAGAAACATTCGTTATTTTTTCCTCTTCCCAATTTAGCCTTTGGCTCTGGGCAGTGTTTCTCTACCTTGCCATCTTTAAGACGTGTGGACTTCAACTCCCAGAATTTCCCAGTCAGCGTGCTGACTGGGGAATTCTGGGAGTTGAAGTCCACATGTCTTAAAGTTGCCAAGGTATAGAAGCACTGCTCTGAGCCCTCAGGTGATTTCTTATCTGAATCATACCAGGCCTTTTCCCCACTTATCATTGGAGCTGACAAGGTCAACCATCTGCCAATGTGGCAATCATTGAAATGTGGACAATATTTTTATTCTTTCCATTAACATCGTCTGTAGCTGGACCCTTGATAAGCAATTTAAGGAAGGTCTTTGACCGAAATCTCTTCCCCTTCCCCCCCCCTGGAAACATTCCTTTTACTTCAGGCCAATATTTCAACGTATTTTCTATTCCCAGACCTATTTTTTCTGCCAATTACACTTTATGGCTGTAATTTGGAAACAAGTCCCTTGATATTTCATGTTCTATACAGTGCGATGCTGTCCTGATGCCATAATTTGCAGAGAGGGGAAAAGAATGGCGTGCTGGGGCATCATAATATATCTGCTACATTTGGATCAAATCCAGCGGCTGCTGGTGTCAGACGAAAGTTGGCTAAGCACCTGTAATAGAGGGCTGCAAGTTTTCTTTAAAAAATAATAATCACAGCACAATACCTTTGTATTTATATTTCTCCCACTATTTGGCTTCCTGCAGGTAACATGAAATCAATGCAAGTATTCAAAAGGATGAAAAGGATGATTTCCAACTCTGGCAAAATGCAATGTTTATGGAAAAGAGTACTTGCCTGCTGTGGGACATCAATAATACCTTGTGGGATTGAACATGAACACATTGAACGGACTCTGCTGGGCAGTACAAGCATCTGCTTTGAACTGAGACAAAATGCTGAATTTATAAATAGAAATTAGTCTAGTTACTCTTCCCTTGAATGTTTAATGCTGAGGACTGTCACCCAACTTTTTCTTTTCTTCATTCAATTGTGTCTGATTCTCAGAGACTGCTTGGACAAGTCCCTTTAGTTTTCTTGGTAAAGATTTTCAGAATGGTTTGCCTCTGCCTCCTTCCTAGACGGAGATAGAGTGATTGGCCCAAGGCCACCCAGCTGGCTTTGTGCCAAAGGCAGGACCAAAACTCATGGTATTCTGATTTGTAATCTGATGTCTTAACCACTATATCAAACTGGCTCTCCACCCAAACATTAAAAGTGCCATAATTTATTTATTTATTTATTTATTATTCGTATTTATAGACCGCCTCTTCTCCCGAAAGGGACTCGGGGCGGTGTACAGTCACTAAAATGCGTTATAAAATACATACATAAAACAGTTAAATAATTAAATACGTAGGTGGAGGAGGTTGCAAGACTGTATATAGAATAATAAATATAGTACATTAAAAGCTTATTAAAACCCCAAACCCAATTAAAATGAATAAATCCCCGGGAGGTAAAACTAAGAAAGTGCCAGGCCAGCTGATTGAAATAGGTGAGTCTTTAACTTTTGCCGGAAGGAACGGAGGTCGGTGGTAGTTCGAATGTCTGGGGGGAGGTCATTCCAGAGGGTTGGGCCCATCACAGAGAAGGATCTACTCCTAGGTGTCGCCCGCTGGCATTGCCTAGCAGACGGCACCAGGAGGAGCCCCTCTCTGTGTGAGCGGATAGGTCGCAGGGACGTGTGTGGTAGGATGCGATCCTGCAGATACCTAGGTCCTATGCCATGGAGCGCTTTAAAGATGGTAATCAATACCTTGAAACGCACCCGAAAGGCCACAGGTAGCCAGTGCAGCTCGCGCAGGAGAGGTGTTACGTGGGAGTAACGAGTACTTCCCATAATAACCCGCGCGGCTGCGTTCTGAACTAGCTGCAGTCTCCGGATGCGTCCCAAGGGAAGCCCCATGTAGAGGGCATTGCAGTAGTCCAGGCGAGACGTCACCAGCGCATGAGTGACTGTGCGCAGGGCACTCCGGTCCAGTAGGGGGCGCAATTGGCGCACCAGGCGAACCTGGTGGAACGCCCCCCTTGCCACGGCTGCCACATGGTCCTCCATTGACAGCCGGGCATCGAGGAGGTCGCCCAAATTGCGTGCCCGCTCCACAGGGGACAGCTGTTCGCCCCCTATGGCCAGCGATGGGGTCAGCTGGCTGAACCGAGGCGCCGGTACCCACAGCCACTCAGTCTTGGAGGGGTTGAGTTTGAGTCTGTTGTCCCCCATCCAGACCCCGACGGCTTCCAAACACCGGGACATCACTTCGACAGCCTCGTTGGGGTGGAAGTCAGAAATGGGTAGCACTAGGATTACTTGCCTCAAAGCAGTATATTCTTTTGATGAATATCGTCTCTGTGGGTCCCTAATTCATACTGAATTTATACTGAAGTGCTACTTCATTTGAAGCATGCTATCATGTCTTCTAGAGCGACGCAGTGGTCAGTGGCTAAGATGCTGAGCTTGTCGATCAGAAAGGTTGGCAGTTTGGCAGTTCGAATCCCTACTGCCACGTAACAGAGTGAGCTCCTATTATTGTCCCAGCTTCTGCCAACCTAACAGTTCAAAAGCACATAAAAATGCAAGTAGAAAAATAGGGACCACTTTGGTGGGAAGGTAACAGCCTTCTGTGCACCTTCGGCATTTAGTCATGCCAGCCACATAGCCAAGGAGAGGTCTTCAGACAACGCTGGTTCTTCAGCTTTGAAACGGAGATGAGCACTTCCCCCTAGAGTTGGGAACGACTAGCACATATGTGCGAGGGGAACCTTTACCTTTACCTTTTTATCATATCTTCCCCCAGCTCCATTATCTTTTCTGTGGACTAACTATACCTAGATACTTTTATTGTTTTTCTAGGACTTGATTTTGAGATCCCCCCCCATCTTCATAGACCTTCTATGAACCTGCTCCACATTTGCCATTATCCTCTATGAACACACAGAACTGGACACAATATTCTGAATAGTGCCTGACCCAGATAGAGTAGAAAACAATTACTTCCTGTGATCTGGACTTTATACATCAATGAAAGCACCCCAACACTTCATTTAACTTTCTAACAGCTGCTGGCTTTTCTTTAACTTCTGAGCTAATTGTGAGTCCTTTCAGAAATAGTATCATCTAGACCAGGGATTCCCCATCCTTGATCCATGGACCTGTGGCACTGGGCCACAGCGTGCCAAAAATCAGTCCATGCAAACAAATGAAGCCCCATCTGTGGGATGCAAGCAGCATCTAAAACCACACACCCTCCAGTCTGTGGAAAAGACTTTCTCCATATAACCGACCCTTGGTGCCCAAAAGGTTCTAGACTCATATTTATATTTTATGAAGGAAAATATCATCACAGATTCTGCCCTGGTCAGATACTCTGCATCTTTTGACATGCTTCTGACGTGCCACTTTATCAAGTAAATGTACCGTATTTTTTGGAGTATAAGACGCACCAAGGTTTTGAAGAGGCAAATTTTTAAAAAAGTAGGTAGGTAGATAGAGGGAGAGAAAGAGAGAGAAATGCAGTAGGTAGGTAGGGAGAGAGAGAGAGAGTAGGTAGGTTGGTAGGTAGAGGGATAAAGAGAGAGAAATAGAAAGAGAGAGAGAGAAAGAGAGAGAAATACAGTAGATAGGTAGGGAGAGAGAGAGAGAGAGAGTAGGTACGTTGGTAGGTAGAGGGAGAGGGAGAGAGAGAGAGAAGGTAGGTAAGTAGGTAGAGGGATAAAGTGAGAGAAATAGAAAGAGAGAGAGAGAAATACAGTAGATAGGTAGGGAGAGAGAGAGTAGGTAGGTAGGTAGGTAGGTAGGTAGGTAGGTAGGTAGGTAGGTAGATGTTTCCAGGTGTATTTATCCATGTGGTGCTCATCAATCAGTTAAAGAGCTTTCCAAAAGGAAAAAAACGTTTTTTCACTCTGCAAACCTTCCCAAAAATGGCCCGTTTTTCACGAAAACAGGCCCGTTTTTTTAAAGGCATGAATAGCCTTTGGAGGGACTTGCAGAGTGCTTCTGGGGTGGGGTGGGAGCAAAAATGAGCAAAAAAATGCCAGTTTTTTGTGAAAACAGGCCCGTTTTTTGAACAAAAAAATTGCATGCATAGCCTTATGGAGGCTTATAGAGTGCTGCTGGGGGGGGATGGCCCATTTTCTGCTCATTTCTGCCCTCCCCAGACCCCAGGAGCTCTCTGAAAGCCCTCATAAGGGTATGCATGGCCATTTTGGTGAAGGGGGAGGGGCTTCAGGAGGCAAAAATGCTGTATTCAGTGTATAAGATGTCACTGCATTAAATGTTTGCTAGCTGAACTGAAAGAGTTACTGCGCAGGTCATAAGGTCTTATCTGACAATGATGTACTGCGCCTGCTCTTCACACATTCCAGAGACTTCTTTCCTTTTGATTTTTGTCCGTCTGCCAGGAAGCTGGTAGACAAACTGTTTCTGCCAAAATGTAACAATTAGATAGATTTGTTTATTTCTTTGTTTTATTATTTTTGTATTAAAGCTTGTTTTTCATTAGAATATGTTTTCCGGGATTTTATTTCTTTTTTCGCACCTTAAAGATAATGCTGTTTGGAAAAGCCGCGATCTAAGACCTCATCTAGTTCAGGGTGAAATATCTTCCTCTGACATAAGATGCACCCAGATTTTCAGCCTCTTTTTTGTGTGAAAAAGGTGCGTCTTATACTCTGAAAAATACGGTAATCCTTTGACATTCCTTTCAAGATATCTTCTGGTTGCATAATTTGTTCCCATATCAATCAGGAGGAAGGGATAATATTGGGGAAGGGTGATTTGAAAAGTCTCTTGTTCCATATAAAAATCCTTAGTTCTGCTGGCATTTTAGACAACCTTAATTTGGAGTCGCATATGCCTACCCATCTCCAAGTCATTTTCTTTCCTAAGTTGCCTTTTGTTCTTGGAGTAACAACAGTTTTAGTCCTTTCCTTCAAGAACAATAGCATACTTTTTACCAGATGCAAAGATAGAAATGCACAGAACAAAGGTAAAATTACAGGTTAAAGAGATGGAACTAAATGACTCAGAATGAAACTGGAAAGGGGAGCTATAACATACTTTGTGGAAGATATGAATAGAGTGAAGTTATTCTCTCTCCCTGTTACAGCAGGAAAATAGAAATGGGGATATTCAAAACTGATGAAAACGATTACTGCTCTACACACTTAATTATTAAATGATGGAATTAGGCACCATTTGATATTAGCAGTTCACTAAATTGAGGACTATCAAATGTTTCAGTACTGATGGCTGCACGCTGTCTCATGAATCCTTCTTAAAGTTTTTTTTTTATTTTTCCCTTTCAAATCCATTCATAGATATACATTCTTATAATTGCTATTTAACATTTGTCTATTCATCATTAGTCTCTATACTCATTTTTACACACATATATAATACAGTTTGGGTCACTTTCTTGCCACTCTGTGCCTCCATCTTATTTTGTAACAACCTTACTCCTTATCATGAATCATATGCAGAAAATCTTAACTCCCAGCTTCTGGGAAATAGGATTATCATTCGCCTACCCTGTTTGTGACCCCCTCGCCCGCTTGAAACACCAGGTCAGCCACTGTGTGATCCAGAATGTTTTAATAGATAGATTTTATTTAATTTTAATTTTTACTATTATTTAAATTGAAATTTATTTATTTATTTTATTTACTGAGCGCTTATAGACCGCCCCCTCTCCCGAAAGGGACTCGGGGCGGTGTACAGTCCATATCGGAAATACATCATATAAATAACTATAAAATTAAGCAATTAAAAATTATTAAATAGATAAATAGATACGAAGGAGGACAAAAAAGGTTTAACAGAACTGTACAGCTGAGTAAATAGTTTAAAACCCCTACAAATATCCCATAAAATCAAATTTAAGAAACAATTCCCCTAAAATACCAGTTAAGAAATATGTTTCCCAGGAGGTAGCAGTTGTGATTATGCCAGGCCAGCCAATCGGAACAGGTGTGTCTTCAATTTTTGCCGGAAGGAGCGGAAGTCAGTGGTGGTTCTAATGTCGGGGGGGGGAGGTCATTCCAGAGGGTTGGGCCCATCACAGAGAAGGCCCTACTCCTTGGCGCCACCCGTTGGCATTGCCTAGTGGTCGGCACTAGGAGAAGTCCCTCCCTGTGAGAGCGAATTGGCCGCAGGGATGTGTGTGGAGAGATGCGATCCCGCAGGTAGCTAGGTCCCGTGCCATGGAGCGCTTTAAAGATGGTGATCAAAACCTTGAAACGCACCCGAAAAACCACAGGTAGCCAGTGCAGCTCGCGCAGGAGAGGTGTTACGTGGGAGTACCTAGTACTCCCCATGACAGCCCGCGTGGCTGCATTCTGGACTAGCTGCAGTCTTCGGGCGCGTCCCAAGGGAAGCCCCATTTATTTATTTAAATAAATAAATAAAAGTTAAAATGCCTGGCAGAGCACATTGCCAATTCCTATTTTTATTCCTTTTGGGTGTAATGATTTCACCTGGAAAAAAAAACTTTCTACTCCTTCCTTTTTCAGATATTCAGAGTATATTTAATTGGGATGTGGAATCTGTGAGAGTCAGTTTGGTGTAGTGGTTGAAGGCATCAGACTACAACACCAGAGACTAGGAGTTCTAGTCCCCACCTTAAGCACGAAGCCATATGGGTGGCGTTGGGGCCAATCACTCCCTCTCAGTCCTAGGAAGTTGGCAAGGGCAAACCACTTCTGAAATAGTGCCAAAAAACTGTAGGAAGTAAGCCAGTCAACTCCAGGAATCAACTATTCCTTGTCAAAAAAAATTAAAATAAAATATGGGACAGTAGCAAGTAAGAGAAATTGCCCCATTCCTATGTCAGTGTCAGAAACCATTGTGACAATGGCTGACAAATGCAAAAAAATAAAGATACCCTCTCCCCAAAATTAAAAATTATAATTAAAAAAAATTGTGTGGATTGCCAAATCTCCTGTTACTGTTTCACTGATAGAAGTAAATTGTCCTGCCATTAATTCAGTGACAGAAGTCATTGTGTCAATGGGAAGGATTAATTAGAAATTTATTGTTATTATTATTTTAGCTAAACACAAAAAGAACATATCTGGGTGAATAGGGCATGAAATTGATTCCTTTAAATGTTTCTGATTAAATTCTTCCATCTCTTTGTTCTTTATATTTTACTGCAACTTTGACTTCCCCTCCCACTGCGTCAAATATTAAGAGAAAGAAGATTAGTATTCATGGTTTTAGAAAACTGCATAAATCTTTAATATTTACCCTTGATATTTAATAAAGCAGATAAAAGATAATGATTCTGTTTTCTTGCATTTTGGGTGAAACAATGGGGCTGAGCTGTCAATAATCAATTAGAAGCTTTGTTTGTTTTGAACATTCAATACACGTGCCGTCACTTCCACTTTGAAAATCAGATGGTGAGTTTCAGTCTGTCATTTTCATAGATGTCTAAACTACTGAGCTCATCACAAATTAAAGTAGGTTGGTGCAAGGCAACTTTGCTGTGCCCCTGGTGCTCTCTGAGTTTGGTTATTTGCTTGCAGATGTTTCATTACCCAACAGGTAACATCTTCAGTCCTAGAAGGCAGTGGGGTTTACTGTTTATATACAACATCTTTCCTGTCAGTGTTGGCTGCGGCTTTCTCCATGGCAATTACTTGATTAGGCTGTTGTTTAGTGCTTGATTGTTGTTCCAAGTTGGTTATTCCTTGATTAGAGTATTGTTTACCTGGTGTTAATCCCTGCTTATTTGGATGTTGATTGCTGGAGTGAATGTGTGTTGGTCTTTTTGTTCCCCTTTTAGCTTTTTTTATTGTCTCTTTTGAATGGTGTGTGAATATGGTTTATTTCCATGCACCTGTTGCCAAGCTTTCAGGAATTCTCTAGAAGTTTTGGATTTAACTTGATCTATGATGCTCACAGCGTCCCACTTGATTCCATGGTTAAGTTTGTCCATGTGTTGTGAAATTAAGGAATTTTCATTGTATCTTCCGACTGCTAATTGGTGTACATGTATGCGCTCTGCTAGTCTTCTATCTTACATCAGTGGCTGTTGTAGTATCTACACCGTATATTGCAGATAACATATTTTGTAGGGCATTATTTGTTTTATTGCTATAGTGATGTCATATGGTTATAATAGTCAGTTTGCTTGTTTCTAAGTTGCTTTTGATGTGTAGTATTGTAATCCTTTTCATAACGTGTGCTGGTTGTGTTATAATGGGTTGAATGGTCAAACACTTTTTGATAGATGCTTTTTGTAACCATTTTGCAAGAAGTTATTGTATAGGCAGTCTTGTTTCTTGACTGAAGGTGTTCTGGGTTGCTGCAGTGCGTTTGTGCTCATCTGAATAATATTTTTAAACAGCTCTTCTAGTAGGAGATGGGGTTGTTTCTTTGGAAATGGAACACTTAGTTAGTGTGGGCGTAGTTTTTTTAAAAAAAATAAGACTTGTGTTTCTATTTTGCAGCCATTTCCTCGGCTGATGAGAATATCCAGGAAGGGTAATGTGTTATTTTCTTCTTCCCTTGTGAATTTTATTCCTTTGAAAAAGTTTTTTTTTAAATTTTTTTCATGTGTCTTCTCTAGTTATTCTTTTTTTATTATGAAAAAGCTGTTGTTTATATAGCACATCCATACTTTGATTATATGTGTGAGAGTGCTTTTAGACACTGCATTACAGTCTCTGCTATGAGTACATGAATCTTTCTCTGACTTGTTGGTATATTTGTCCATCAAACTGGAAATAGATGGTGATGCAGAGTTCAATGAGATCCATGATTCAGATATTTCAATCTTTGATTAGGTCTGGTGTGTTCTATAGTATATAACATATGCTATATACATATTAAAGAAGATGTCATCTCCACCCTATTGTTTATTGGTTCCTCCTTAAATGATTTTTGTTGATTTTAATCTTAATATGTATCATTTATTATTTAATGTTTTACCTTGTTTTTATGTAGTTGTAAGCCATCCAAAGTTACTTGATAGTGACATGGGTGGCATATAAATTTAATAAATAAACATAAGCATAGCTGCTATGAATTCTTTCACTAATTCTACGTAAATGGATGAAAAGAATGCTGTGATATCAAATGGCAACATAATCTCATCTTTTCCTATTATTAAGTCTTTGATTTTCTGTAGACATGATAGCGGGGAGTTGATAGAATATTCACTATGAGATGCCCACACTTTGAAGATAGACTTCACTCTCCTACTTCCTTCTGATAGAACATGAATAGTTTCCCTTGACTCTAGTTTGACTAAAGCAAGTTTCTCCTGTATTTGATTTGAAATACTGATTTAAATTCAATGCTGGCAACACAACCCTGAATTGTGCTCAAGATGGTAAGAGAGGAGATAGGATAACAGAATTTGGAAGGAGAAGGAAGGAGTTGGAAGCTGCAGAATAATGCAGTATAAAGAAGTTGGAGCTCTACCTTTGTAATTTAATGCCTATTAGCATCAGTTCCTTGATAACTATTTGAGCAGATCCCCAGCTTCTCTAATTTTAGTTTTAACATTATACAAAACCACAACCTCAATTCCAAAATAATAAAATCAATACAATTATACCTTGGCTAAGAGAAAAACAAGATTATCGTGAAGAGAGATAACATCTATTTGAAACTCACCTGATCCAAAAACCTCAGCCTATGTAATTAAAATAATGCACTGAAGGATATAACAACCAAGCAAAATGTTGATTTTAGACAACCCCATGACCTGTTGGGTCATCCTCTGAGAGAAAGGTAGTGCAGGATGATGTGACCAGAATGCATATTAAATTTTAGGGAGATCATATATTTCTATCCCAATGCTGGATACATTTTGTGAATAAAATTGGCTGAACATTGTGGAAATTTCACTTCTAGAGGAGGAGTAGGTCCCAGATTTTTCATGTATTCTTTAAGCAAACCAATTTTAGGTATCTTAAGTTAAAAATTGTTGTGGTATAATGCACTGCCTGGAATAACTTGAAGATATGAACAGAAAGAATGAGAGTTTTAATAGCATATAGATACTTGCACCAAGAGACAATATCAAATATTGCAACAAAAGATCTATGATGAAAGACATCAAAAGACTCACTGTTCTTCAAAAAAAAAAGTGCAACACTCAATCCAATGAGTTTATGTTACTTGCAAGGTGCCATACTTGTATCTAATTCATATTGGCTAATGTAGGCAGGCTTTCGCTTAAAAAATGAATCACTATGGCGTTTTCTAAGCAACTTGCTTACTGATAGTATACACTAGATGAGTATTACATAATTAACATGTTTATATGCATCATATTTTGACAACTACAATGAATTTTAGAAGGGATGGAGTGGAGGTGATCTGACTTTCCATTCAATTTTCTGGATTGTGTTGAATGATCCTGACTTTTCATGAAAATCCTTTTTATGGATGCTGCTGAAAGCCTTTAGGAAAAGTAAGGCGTGAGATCATTCCATTCTTCAAGAAATATATAGGTAGATCAGTGGTGGGATATGACTGGTACACCCCAGTATGGGCGTACCGGTGCCTGCTGGGAGCACCAGGTACACTTCCAGTATGGTGCTCAGGAGGGCCCACCTGCCCACGCTGCTTACCTGTATTTGAGCTGTTCGAGGCTTCGGCGCATGCACATGGAGCATACGGTGGCTGTGCAATGCTCTGCTGAGCAGCTGGAATGTCATGGAGGCGTCGCGGATCATCACGGGCGGTAAGTATGCATGCGGTGGACGCCCAGCCCCGTTGCACCATACCGTTGCAATGGGATCCGGAACCCACCACTGAGGTAGGCCTTAACTTATGACCACAAGGGAGCCCAAAATTTCCATTACTAAGTAAGGTAGTTCTTAAGCGAGTTGTGCCTCATTTTATGGCACAGTGGTCTAGTGAATCACTGCAGTTGTTAAGTGAATTGTATGGTTGTTAAGTAAATTTGTCTCTCCCCATTGACTTGGCTGGGATGGTTACAAATGGCGATCACATGAACCCAGGACAGGACAAATGTCATAAATACAAGCCAGTGGCCAAGTGCCTGAATTTTGATCATGCTACCACAGGGATGCTACAAGAGTTGTAAGTGTGAAAAGCCAGTCATAAGTTACCCTTTTCAGTGCTGTTGTAACTTTAAATGGCCACTAAACAAATGATTGCAGGTGGAGGAGTATCTGTATAGAATTTCTTTCTATGCTTGTAAAAAACAAGAGTGGATTAACCCTAACCCTAACCCTAACCCTAACCCTAACCAATGTCCTAACCCTAACCAAATGTCCAAATATGGACATTTCTTCTTGAAATCAGTAATATCATGCTATTTGACTGAGAATTATAGGGCATTGAAGATTTCAACTGAAACTATGTTCTTCTGGGAAACAGAACATTTCACAGCTGCTCAAGTGAAGAGGACACTGTGTCACTTCACAGCTCTTGTTAATGTGGTTTAATATTCCAAAAAGTGTTAATGGCAAAACATTGCACTTTGGACTATTAGAATGCCACCCGCTCTGCTTGCTATCCTGCTTTCCCACTTTGGCGTGGGTGTACATGAAGTCCCAGTAAATGATCATTAGAATAGCTGGCTGCAAAAGATGAGCTCAATCAAGTGCAGCTGCATTTTAGATAAAAAGAAAAATAAATAAATAAATAAAAAGACCAGATCCACTTGATCTATTCCAGCCACATGCAAGAAGTTGCCGATGTTACACTTCCCCACTAGAGTAAGATATACTGCTCAATCATTAGCAAGAAGTTGATCAATATCAGGACACCACATTATTATAAAGTGATTGGCTCTAAAGAAATTACGAAGTTTCTGACAATTATGGGCTGCCTGTCAACATTATTCTGGCTTGTGACAGGCAACATGGTGTAGCTTTGGGGAAGTCGGAAATCAGATTTGGGGAGTCAGAGGAATGTTAGCATAAACACCCCAGTAATTACTTTCCCAGCGTGTGTAGTAAATTGCCCTGGTGAGTCTCATGGGGGAAATTCAACTTTTCTGAAAGGAACTTTTGGGAGGTGATTATCACTGTGCTTGGTTTTGCTGACACAAATTTGAACTTTCACTGTTGTGGTATAACTTATCCAACAGTGCAGTTGCAGTTGTTCTATGCAACTAGAAAAACTAGCTCAAACTCTTGGGTTATTAAAAAGGTGAAACCTCAGGGAAACTTAGGAAGCTGTACTATCTTGGCCTCTGGTTTGGAATCAATTCTGACAAATGTCAGCTAGTTGTTTATGTCAGAAACCTGTGATACAATAGCCTGGGAAAGTTGAGAAATCAAGTCACCTCCCAGTCCCTCTCGAAGCAGAGTGAAACTTCTCTCTTCAGGAGGGAACTGGTGTCTGCAAAGTGGCACAAACATTTCAGTCCTTAGACAGGAACTGAGGAATCTTGAAAAAAATAAGGTTCTACATTTAGGCAAGGAAAACCAAGTGCACAGGTATAGAATAGATGGTACCTGGTTTAATAATAGTAACTGTGAGAGGGACCTTGGAGTCCTAATGGACAAGCATTTAAATATGAACCAACAGTGTGCTGCAGTTGCCAAAAAAGCCAACACAGTCATAGGTTGCATCACATGAAGTGTTCATACCACTTTATAATGCCTTGGTAAGGCCACACTTGGAATATTGCATTCAGTTTTGATTTCCACAATATAAAAAAGATGTTTAGACAGTAGGAAGAGTGTGGAGAAGAGCAACAAAAATAATCAGGGAACTGGAGACTAAAATATATGAAGAATAGTTTCAGGAATTGGGTATGCCTACTTTATTGACAAGAAGGTATGACATGATAGCTGTGTTCCAATATCCAAGGGGTTACTACAAGAAGAGCAGGTGAACCTATTCTCCAGAGCACTTGAAAGCAGAACAAGAAATTAATCAAGGAGAAAATCAACCTAGAAATAAGGAGAAATTTGCTGACAGAACAATTTTGTCCATTGATGGTGCTCCATCACTGAAGGTTTTTAAGAAGAGATTGGACAACCATTTGTCTGAAATTGCATAGAATCTCCTTGAGGATGGGGTTGGAGTAGAAGACCTCCAAAGTCCCTTCCAACTCTGTTATTCTATTAAATCTCCTGAACCCACCAAAAACAGAGCATTTGTTTTCTATTTTGATGTGATTAAGGCTCAAAATGTCTGTTTAAAATCTGTCCAATGTTTAGGGAACAAGTTTGTCCTTTAAAATTCCCAGAGTAATGAAACAGATTTCTAATAATGTAATTGTGTCACCAGTCATACATTGCTATAGCTCTCAGGAGCTAAGCAAATAAAACCTACATCCTTTTGGCCACTACAAAGTTATTTGTTTCTATTTTAAAATGTCAGTATTAGAAAATGATCAATATTTGAACTCTTCTGCCAGTAAACAAATACCTGCAGCAGGCTGGCACCATGTCCCATCTTATTTCAATCATATCACTGTTAATCCAGCATCAGTTTGCAGATGTATTTATCCAGTACCAGCCTAAATCCCTAAAGCACAACTAATGAGGATGATGGGAGTATAGACCTATACTCCCATCATTCCCATTAGTTGTCCCAATAGACCTAGAAACTACTGGTTGGAGAAGGATGTGAAGATATTGGGCCATCTTTATCTAAAGGAACCCAATAGAAACCAACATCATTTCTGTCACTTAAGATGCTTAAGAATAAATGTTACTTGACAATTAAGAGGAACTACACAATCTAAGTTCAATTTCATGGTGAATTCCATGTTTTGAATGCAGAAACTCCAAGTTCCTTGCATTTCCACTTGAAGGTATGATTTAAAAGTTTTCTACAATGAGCCTTTGAAATCCTATAAACATCATAGCAATGTAAATAAAAATGTGCCACATGTAAGTATCTGATCATCTATATGATAGTGTAGGTGTCATGTTTAGATGGTTATTGGTAATTTGTTCCATGCTATTTTTCTCTCTCTATTAAATTCAGAAAAGGATGAGAATATTCCAGATTATTTCCTTATCCCAACTCTTTGAGAATCTCAAAAGTACAGAAGAAAAATAAATTTTATACAATGATTGTTTAATCCATCATGCTTTGCCTGAATATTTCTCCTTGTCATTACTGCCTAGAAGGACTCTTCTGATGAGAGGATTTGTTTTTTCCCTCCAAAATGATATACAGGTTTAGATCAGCAATGGGAGAAGACCCTAAGATAAACTATTCTGCAAAAGAGAACATAGCTACAAGGAGGAAGAAGATGCTAAGATCCACACCTGCCCTGGAATAATGCAGAAAGTAGAAGAGACAGCAGAGAATGGAGGAATAAGCTGGAGTCAACCTCTGAAGTTAAGAGAAAAATCAGGACTGCTCTGACAGAATAATTAGGCAACTGGTAAGGAAAATGCACTGTTCAATCACATTTAAAGTTATTCTCTGTTCCTCTTTGAGCTGCTTGCAACTGAAATCTTTCCAGTAACTGTGGTGAATCTCGTTATGTACCCCCAATATGGAAAGACTTTGAGACCAACTTGGGACTTTCCTCTTCTAGATTGCTCCTTGTACTCTAGAACTTCTTTGTTAAGAATATGATGTAAATATGAATCCCAGACAACACTCTGTGTAAGCAGCTTTAAATTATGAAAGCTGCTCAGAGTCTGCTGCAATGGCAACCATAATAAATTTAATTAATAAATAAAAGAGAGGGGGGGCAGAGTGAGGGAGGGAGGCAGAAGATCCTGGGCCTAATTCTAGGTCTGTCTTTGCCTATCTGTCAGAGAACTCTGTGTACTGTTTTAAATTCTTTGATTTATCACTATCAACTCTGTCACATTATGTGATTTCAGTCAGACTTGCTTGCTAATTAATAAATTGGGGCAAACTAATGAAAAATCACTTTTCTATAGAGTTAAAGCCAACCAGGATTACTGCTGTCTCAGATATATTTCTGTAAAAGTATTTCAGCTCAGCAAATGCATTACCTGTGATAGAATAATGAGGTGATGTTCATGTTTTTCTCTGATCCTTGGATAAAACTCTGCACAGTTCCTGATGTGTCTGGGATTTTTTTGACTGTAGTTTTTTTTAAATTTCTTACCCTTTACAAATTCCTGGTAAGTAGTTAGAGTCAAAACTCCCATTAATTTCAACATCATTTCCCCCAAGAACTGTGACAGATAAAAATTCTGCTTGTATAGTGATCTATCAAAAATACCAACTCCTTCAAGGGACCAAGATCAAACCCTACATCTTGTGTAGTTCGGTAATCACACAGCTGCTCCAGTTAATCTTTTGGGATATGTCAAAGCTATGCTGTTTGCATCAAATAAACTTTGATTTAGCCCCTATGACTGTTTCCTCCTAGAGTTTTTTTCCTACCTTTGGGCAGCTTAATCAAACCCAAATAATCTCAGAAATTCTCAACAGTCGTAAACTTTCTAAGGAATCATATGGCTAGCTCAACAGCAATAGCACTTAGACTTATATATCACTTCAAGGTGCTTTACAGCAGCTCTCTCTAAGTGGTTTACAGAGTCAGCATATTGGCCCCAACAGTGTGGGCCCTCATTTTACTGACTTCAGAAGGATGGAAGGCTGAGTCATCTGCAGTGCTGCATTTTAACCATTGCACCACCACAAGAAATCAACCCAATAGTGTCTTTCCTTTTCAGAGCCATTTGTATAAGCTGGCTGCTTTTCTGGTTGAGCTTTTAATTGCCTCCATGTTTTCTGCCTCCTCAATTCATTATTCAGTAAAAAAAAATGTCATAGTAATTTCAGGTCAGGAAGGAGATAAGGAAAATGTTGGTTGCATATTTGCTTTTCTGAATGCATACAGAAAAATCCTAACTTCACCCATCCCTTTCCTTCCCACCTTCTACACTTTCTGCTCCTAAACATTGCAAAGTTCCCTGTCACAAAATATTGTAAATCCTGATTTGGAGAGAGACAAAGTATCTCATCCCCTTTTTAATTAATCAGTTCTTTTGAGCTAACATTCTAGAATTCATAGGGTTACTATCACTTACCTGTTACACCATGTTTCTTTTTTCCCTTGCAAAAGTATCAACAATTACAGATTGCTAAAATGTTCAAGCTATGTCTCCAAATGGACATGTCTAATGTAATTTAGCTAGCTAGCATTGATTTGTGTGGTGTAGTGACAAGCTTGCTGCATTCGGATGAAAGAAATATAGGTTCAAATCCCATCTAAATTATGAACTATCTGTTGAATGTGTTAGCTGGGAATTATGAGAGTTAAAGTAAATCACATTTAGAGGGTATCAAATTGGGGAAATGCTGAAGCTCTTAGGCAAGTTGCTGTATTGATTTTGTATGTGACTGATTGTTTGCCTGTGAGAGTGGATTAGATGTCCGTATTATTCCAGCTTTCCTTTGTTTAACTACCTTTCCTGAAATGATTAGAAGTTCCAAGAATGCAGTGGTTATGTGGGATTGATTCCTCTGCAGGTTTGTTGGCAATTACTACGTTATTATTTATTCAATCTGTATTCCACCTATTTTTGCATTTTGAGACACAGCTTAAACAGCCATATTTATTGATCTCACATCAGATCTCACTTGGCACCTTAGGAAGCTGACATTGGTTTCATATCTCTTTATTTATCTCTCAACAAAAGTACAATCTGTTATTCTTCTCAAAGAGCAATATTCTGCTCCCTGAAACGGCAGGAAACCCACAAGTATTGTAATATCTTCCAGCTCCCATTGAGCTTCCTTAGCTCATGTACTATCGTAATTTGAAAAAAGAGCTATCAGCTAGGTCTGCAATATAAACAGATATAAAGTAAGAGGGGGGGGGGAAGGAATCAGAAATATTTCAAAAAAGAAAAAAAGATTCAAAGAAGTGGCTTACAATCTCTTTTAAAGCAGTTATAAATACAATGATAAATTTACCTCTTATTTTAAGATTACAACATGAATTTCTTCTCTCTATAATCTATTCCAGAGGTCTGGCATGCAGGGTGCTTAGATTTGGCCGGCAGGGCCACCCTGGAAATAACGAAGGACTGTCCCACAGTGCCTCTGCCAGAGAAAGCAGAGCTCAGGAGGGCAGCATACAGCACTCCTGAGCTCCGTTTCTCTTGCAGAGGGCTGTTGTGGCCGAAAACAGAGCTTTTGGAACCCGTTTTCGCTGGCAGAGCGCTTAGGCCACCACAGGCACCCCTGACACGAGAGATGTGAAGGTGGCCACACACAACCAGCCACGCCTCCCACCCCCGAGGTCAAACACAGCCCTTATGCGGCCCTCAATGAAATCGAGTTTGACACCTCAGATCTATTCTGTCTAATCATCAAGACCATGAATCATGAATTCATTTTTTTTCCTGTTTTGCACAAGAAGTCCATAAGAGGGTTGCAGTCAGCAATAAGCATATTGTCATTTTGGGGGATTGAAGAAGTCAATTTATCCATTTCAGTGAGTTTCATCAACTTCACTAATCATTCCTCCATTGTGGAAATGCCAAATCATTCCACCTTTGGAATGCTTTTGGCTTTATTCATAATGCAAACAATAATATTGCTGCAGTTATCCTATACAAAAACAATGCTCCCTGACTTTTCTCCCTACCGCAACTGTTTGTCCATTAATCTTAAAAAAAAAATCTCTGGTCTCAATTGTATATTAATTTTAAAAATCCTCTAACTCGGTGTATGTATTTGAATCCTAATTTTGGAGGGTTTTTTTACACATCTATCAAACATGAGAAAATGTTCCTTCTTGTTGTTGCCAACATAAATTTGAAATGCCTTTATACATTCTAGACAATTTCTCTGGTGACATACATTAGTGGTGCATCATTTTATTAAAATTATCTTTAAGTTTACAATATAATGTCAATTTCAATTCCTTCAAACTGCATGTTTTCCCATTGTATCATGTGTGTACTATAACCAAATTTTTAGGCTGCTTTATCATACATTATTTCACTTCTTCTGGTTCAAATTTCAATTAAAATATATACATTTTAGCAATGACATGTTCATCATTTGTAGACAATATCCGTTTTAAACTCAGTCTTGCACTGTTCAAAATCATAAAATCTTTTGTCTATTTTAAATCTTTCTAATAATGATAACTAAGAAGAATATTGGTTATTATAGTCCTCTGAAACCAGTTCTTCTCTTGATTTTATTTTGTATTCCCCTTGACAAAATTCTAGTTTCTCACACAGTGTAGGTTTATCTATTATTTCTTGCCTATAAAAATGCTTCTTTTACTAAGAGCCAAAGAATTGTTCAGGTTTATATCTATTCCATATTCTCAATAATGCAAGCCTAGCATAATGATTTTTAAAATGCAAATTAACCTTCACTTTATTGTACCACAAATAAGCTTGCCATCCAAATCTCAGGTCATGACCTTCTAACTTCAAGAGCCTTCTATTTCTCAATAGCACCCACTCTTTTTCCGAACCAAACAGCAAAGTACAAAACACAATTTCATATCAGGTAGACCCAAACCTCCACTTTCCTTTGCATCTTCTAACATTTAATATCTAACTTGTGTTTTTCCTGCCACACAAATATAGATGTATCCTTCTGCCTCTGTTTAAATAGTACATCAGTTGTCAAAAAAGATAATGTCTGGGAAAAAATCATTTAAAAAGGCCTTCATTTTTACCACAGAAATTCTCCCCAGCAATGATAATTATAGTTTCTCCTGTCTTGTGTCTTTTTTCTACTTTTATAATCAATATTTTTGCCATTTGTTTGTATTACCTCAAGATATCCAATCTTAGTTGCCTTCCCCGTAGATATTTGACAGGAAACTTATAACATATTTACGAACTATTCTTAAGATGATGTCCAAAACGGAAATATAAATGAAAATATAATTGTAGAATTATGTGATACAAGTTAATCAAAGTCCAAGGGTGTTTTAAGATTAAAATGCTATTTTAAGCTTCTTAAAAGAAAACCAAGGTACATATTTATTACCGTGTATGGATATTCTTTAGCTATATAAATGCATCATGGTTATTTTTTTCAATAGCTAAGTCAACTATTTGAGATACTTTCACCCCCAGCACAAATAGAGAAGTAAATAAAAGCAGTTATAGATATTATTAAGAGAAGACCTCATGCTGAAATTGCATGCAATTTTGGGTTGTTTTATTTATATAGTTATCATAATTGTGTGGTTGCCCATCTCACAAGAGATTGATTCTAGGTGGTGTACAATAGTTTCAGTACAAGGAGAAACATGTTGAGAAATCGTCCCCTATTTCCATATATACGCCCTCTGCACAGTCACTCATGCGCTTGTGACATCTCGACTGGACTCCTGTAATGCTCTCTACATGGGGCTCCCCTTGAGATGCACCCGAAGACTGCAGCTGGTTCAGAATGAGGCCGCGCGGACAATTGTGGGAGCCACTAGATACTCCCACGTAACACCTTTGCTGCGCGGGCTGCACTGGCTACCTGTGGCTTTCCGGGTGCATTTCAAGGTGTTGGTTATCATCTTTAAAGCGCTCCATGGCACAGGACCTAGTTATCTGCGGGATCGTATCCTGCCCCATACATCCCTTTGGCCGATTCGCTCTCACAGAGAGGGACTCCTCTGGGTGCCGTCCACTAGGCAATGCCAGCGGGCGACGCCCAGGAGTAGGGCCTTCTCTGTGATGGGTCCGACCCTCTGGAATGACCTCCCCCCGGATATCAGGATTACCACCGACCTCCGCTCCTTCCGTAAGAAGCTAAAAACCCACCTGTTCAATTTAGCCGGCCTGGCCTAATTCCCAATTTTAGTCCCTCAAGCCTGCATTTTTAAGTTTTTTAGGGGTATGCTTTTTAGTTGTTTTTAATTTTTACTTTTCTGTACAGCTGTATTAGGTTTAATTCATTTTTAAGGGTATAGGATATTTATCTTTTGTATTTGTTTTAATGAGACGCCTGTACACCGCCCCGAGTCCCTTCGGGGAGAGGGGGCGGTCTATAAATCCTGAAAAATAAAATAAATAAATAAAATAAATACTTCATTTTTTGAGGCACATGGAAAGATCAGAGTTCTATGAAAGAACCTTGAGAAGAGGAGCCTTAGTTTGTGGTATGAAAGAAGTGGAAAGGCTGATAAGGGAATGTTTTCCCCTCATGATGGTGAATTGTGGCATATGAAATTGGCATCAGAATAAATTGGAGGGATGTAAAAGCAGCTGCTATGTTTAAATGTCTTAAAAATGCTGCTGTAAATATTCATTGACCATAAGAAGCCATGGTATTGCAAGCCAGGTTAGGGGATTTTCTAGGTAACCAACCAGGAATGGGGTTAATGGTGGAATGAGGCAGAAGAAATAGATGAAAAGAGGAAGAAAAGTGAAAGAAGAAAGTGGCAGTGCAGAGAAAAGACTTAAGCTCCATCACTACAGTGGTGAAAATTGGGAATGGAGTGGATGTTTGGTTGGATGTTGAAGAAGATTCATGGAAGACTAGAAAGGAGAACCTAATGGAGAGAGTTAGAGATGAAAGAAGGGGCAAGATGCTTGTGTAACTCCTCAGAAATTTGACCCAAGGAGATTACTATTAAAATAATGCAGTAGTCTGGCATACTAATTGCCCAATTGTCAAATTGGTCAAGGAATATACTGAGATTTGGTAGCCCCCAATCTCCTTGATGGCCAGCTGTGATAGTGACATCTACCTGGGCTTGGAATTCGGTAGGAGGTAGGTGCAGTAGATGGTCAGCAGAATGGATTATGTGTCATAGGAAAGGTTGAGTAATACAAAAGGACAAGTTTAACCACAAACCACTTGACCACAAAAGGACAAGCTCCAAGAGGACGAGTTGTGAATCCAATAGGAGCAGGTTTGGGAAGCAAGGAGCATTGATAGGTGGCGGGAGTGAGAGGACAAGGAGCTATCCACCTAGAAGACCCAAGTAAGAGTGGGGTTTTCTTGGGAAACTGGAAGAGAGGAGAAAGAAGAATTGTGAAAGGAACTAAAAAGCTGGATGAAAGAGATTAAGAATGAGTTGGAGACTGGCGAGAGTTGGGTTGCTAGATATTAGCTTCCATTCAGCTTGCATCAGAGAGAGAATAAATCAGTACGGGTGTACCAGAGCCTGCCCGGAGCACTGGATACCATTCTGGTACGGTGCTCCACAGGGCCCACCCACTTGTCCGAGCTCCTTACCGGTCTTTCAAGTCTTTGGCGCTTCCGTGCACAGTGTATACAGCACCTGTGTGACGCTCCACTGAGCAGCTGGAGTGTCGCAGAGGCTCGCAGAAGTGGTAAGATGCATGTGTGCACTGTGTGTGTGTGTGCACATTGCGCATGTCCATGTGGATGACGCCGGGCCCATTCCAACTGTACTAGTTGGAATGGGATCCGGAACCCACCACTGGAATAAATGTAGGTTGAGTGCTTAGGGATTGTGGATTAGCTCTTATGTTTCCCAGTTATGTGAGGAGAGTAGGCAATAAGTTCACAACGTATTGGTTCTAAAGATTCATGGGAGTTATTTCTGGGGGCACTGGTTGAGGCATTAAAGGGGAAGGTGACTATCAAAGTAAATTGATCCATACTTTCAACCTGAATGACCCACTCCTAGATCCATGGGGTTGGATTGTTGCTTGACCTGGCCTTGTACTGCTGACAATGAATGCAGATCTATTTAAAACAAGGTCATGTTCATCACAATTTGATTGCGGATGAACAATCAAACTTGGAGTCAATTGCCAATACCTATTTGGGGAAAGGAGGCAATGAGATCCTTTCAGAGATTTACCCAATTGTGGGATTCAATTTTTTTTTACTACCGGTTCTTTGGGTGTGGCTTGGTGGGCGTAGCATGGCGTGGTGGGTGTGGCATAGTGGGCGTGGCTTAGTGGGCATGGCAGGGGAAGGATACTGTAAAATCTCCATTCCCTCCCCACTCCAAGGGAAGGTTACTGCAAAATCCCCATTCCATCCCGATCCACTGGGACTCGGGAGGCAGAGGATAGATGGGGGTGGAACCAGTCAGAGGTGGTATTTACCAGTTCTCCAGAACTGGTCAGAAACTGCTGAATATCACCTCTGAATTTACTCCTCCAGGTTTTAATACTTCAGCATTCTTGATTGAAGAGGTGGGATAGGTAGGGATGATCTTCACTTTGCATGTTCCAGGTCCAACCTCCATGACAGGATATGATTGCCTGTCTATTAGTTGAGAGCCTGCTTTCAGAACAGCTCCAATCAGCCTAGCAGAATACCTTCCTAGGTTCCTGGATCACGAAGCTGCTGGTGGAGTTCCCCAACTTATTGTGCTGACAAGACATCAATCTTCATGCCTTGGGATGATTCCAGGCAAGCTAATCCAGGACAACCATCAAGTTGTCTTAAGTAATAGCCAACCTGATTATATTTCTCTTTGTTCAGCTGTGTTGGATTACAGGCTCTGTTGGTTCTTTTGCATTTAGAAGCAACAAACAGACTAATATGAGTACTTAAGGCTTTATTCCAAGGCAGTATTATAATAATATAACCACGTAACATGAAGCAACAATCAATGAATATTAACACCAAATAGCAATTTTAAAATATTGAAGAATACACTAAGAAAAAAGAAAGACCTTACACTTCTTTGTCCAGTCATGGAATCCCAGAGAGATAATGACAAGCAGACTCCCTCCTCCATTATATCTGCACTGAAGCTCCATCCCATAGAGGTTTATAATTAGCTTATACTGGATAAGCTTCAAAATATAAATAAGCAGACCTGATTTACAATTGTCTCATTTCTCTGGATTTTACCAAGGACAAAGAGACAACTCTCTTATCTTGGAGTGCTTTGCTCTTCTGCCCAAGAGTGAGACCATCAAAGTTCAAGGTTAGGGAGTCTTGCCAAGAATGAGACCATCAAGGTTAAGGAGTCTTTGTTTATGCCAGGTGGTAGTCAGACCATCTCAAATTTCAAGTATATCTCAAGATTAATTAGATTGAAAATGAAAAAGATAATCCAACTCTACACAGGTGTCTCACCAAGGACAGGGTAAAGCAAAATATGATCCAAGAATGACCCTTTAAATAAATACTTGCATAGTTCTGAACTTCATACCGAACCATTATATGAAAATATAAAACCATATAGAATTCTGTATACCTACACACCACAAAGGGTACACATCACTACTCAATTCCTGGTCACCAATTTTCCAGTGAAACCACTAGCATGACACCAACTCAAGAGGTGGACATATGCTAGACCTCTTATGTACAATGGGTATGAAGAGATGTACAGTATCCTGGTCTCAGTGAGCTATAGGATCAATGGTTTTCTGATAAAGTCACTCAGATTTGCTGTAAATTTGATCATTCATCGATGGTGCTTCAAGTAATATCTTACAATATTACCTGGGATTCTGTTTATCCTATGAACCTTCCTCCCTGCAGATTTTATCCATGCCCTTTCTGGCTTAAGGTAGAAATGGGGTGTGTGATGAGTTGGGCCTGGGGAACATTGGATGTTTCACTACAAAAGAGAGACCTGGATGGAAGGAATGCACCCCTTCTGGTCTTTTTCAACCTCATTGAACATGGTACCACCTTGACTGCCTGTAAGGATTCAGAGTTAAGGGCACAGTGCTTTATTTTTTCCTTCTTCTTCCTAAGCAGGTGATACCATTTGGTGGCAGTCAGGGAGGACGCAGTGGTGAGATCCTGCCAGTTTAACAACCGGTTCGGTGATCATGCATGCACCTGACGCACTCTCCGCACGCATGCACAGTTTTAAGAATACTTATCTTATGTGTTACTGCAAATCAGCTGAGAACATATATGTCAGTATAGCAGAGAGAGAACCGGTTCACTCCCAGCTGATCGTCGGAGCTACCAGTTCACCTGACCTGGTCCAAACCAGTAAATCCCACCCCTGCGGAAGAGGCTCTGTACTTTTCCTTGTGCTACTTCCTTCTTTATGAAACCTTTGCAGTAAGTCTGCAGCAGTATGTCCAGTAGTCAATTTCCATGCTGAGAAAATGAATGGCTGAAGGAAATGAAGATTGACAAACTATGGTTTGCAGTTGAGGTCCTACGCCATGGAATAATGTACTTCTTGAAACAATCTCTGTTGACTTTGAATACTGAATTGTTACAGAGGGCATTTGGGAAGTGAATATTGGCCCCCTGGCACCACTTGCAGTTGTGCATTTGACCTTTTTATTTTGATTGTCCATTGTTACAATGTTTCATATTTTGGGAATGTAAATTGCTGAGGGTCACTTTGGCATCTGATGGCATAAAAATACATTGAACGAACAAACAAGCAATGTGCATATAAGCCCTTCATTCAGCGGAAGAAAGCTAGATACTTCAGGTGGCACTTCTATTACAAGGAGAGTAGCAAGCAGAAGGCAGAAATTGGTCTCTAAAAGCAACATATTTCCAAATATTTAAAATACTGCAGTCTATGAACTGCGTACATACAGAAACTGAAGAAGTCTTTATCATTTCTCAGCTATATCTGGAATTGTGCCCTGCATATACCACATTTTAGTATAAAATGTTCTTTTGGCCATCTCTTCAATCTAGGGAACACAATGTATAAATCAATCTTAAGTAACCACTGGATTTTTAAAATAGTTTTTGCAAGGTAAACTGCTGTAAATAATCAATGTGGTATTTTAGGCGTGGATTAAACCTCCCCTTTTATCTCAACATTTCTTTTAAGAGAAGGTTACAAAAGGGAATGTTTCTAGAATAACATTAGCTGAGGGTATTATGATGATGAGAACGGTCATCACTTTTGTTGTTAACTATTTTAAATTCAATGTCTTCTTCACAGCCTCCTTGCAAATGTTCGTATACATTAAAGAGAGGTCCTACCTAGAACTAAGGAGAAATTTCAATTAATCAGTGGAACGGCTTCCCTTCAAAGTTATGGGCGCTCCATCACTGGAGGCTTTCAAGAAGAGACATCCATTTGTCTGGCAAAATATAGGCCCGTGATGGCGAACCTATGGCACATGTGCCGAAGTGGCACATTGAGCCATGTTGCCTGGCATGCACAGCGTTGCCCATTTCTATTTTGGGTTTCTGGCACGCATGCAGCCATGACGATCAGCTGGCCTTCGTGCGTGCAGCAGTATCAGAAACTGGAAGAGCTGGTCTTTCATTTTCCTGCATGAGCAAGTGCGCCGGCTAGCTGATTGTCACATGCCAGAAATCTGGAAGACTAGATGGCCGGCACTCATATGTGTCCTGGAAACTGGAAGTTCATTTTCAGGAGCACGCCTATGCCCTGGGCAGCTACTCTTCTGGGTTGCAGCCCAGACGAGCGTGCACACTCCCTTTTCAGCACTTAGTGCTGAAAAGTGTCACCATCACTGCTTGAGCAAGGCATTGGACTAGAAGACCTCCAAGCTCCCTCTCAATCCTTTTATTCTATGTTCTATGACAGTGTTTCTCAACCTTGGCGACTTTAAGTCCTGTGGACTTCAACTCCCAGAATTCTCCAGCCAGCTGTAGGACTTAAAGTCACCAAGCTTGATAAACACTGTACTATGACCTTGAGGGAAATAAGCAACAATGTCGCATAAGCAAAGGGGACCAAAATATTCCTTAAGATCTGGAAAGCAAGATAGCATTTGGAAAGCTTCTCCTTTATGTCTTAAATGGGATGTAAGACGGAAGAAAAATAAGTCCTAATTGGGTTTGTCAGTTTTTGTTATTATGGCCTATCACACTAAAGTATGGTTCAATTCTTCCAATGGAGTCTGTTTCCTGATCCGGTATACTGACCTGTTGATACCTTACAATTGTATCTGGGATTCCTTTCAACCTGGTTTGAGTTTTATCTACCATCCCTTTTATCCCTCCATGAAGAAGGAGGAGATCAAGAGCTCATAAAATGACACAAGAATGGCACAGAATGCCTGATTTTAAATGTGGCACACTTTTTTTTTAAAGTGCAAGTCTTTGAAAATGTGCAAAATTGTAATATGATATATTAAAATTTCACCTTGTAGACCTGCAGAACTGTAGCAGCACGGAAAGCAACGTAAGTCTCCATATTTCAGTTTAAAAGCAAAGCCAATAGGTTGCCTCTGAGATAATATTATAGGAGTGTGCCTAAAACTTTGTTCTGGAAAAGCAGCATTTGATGATCATCAAAGCCATTATTTCACATGTGCCATTTATTGATATCAATGCACTACTTTAATAGCAAATGCAAAATAATTATACATTATGATAGATCTTTCAAAATGACCTTGATGATTACTATTTCTGAAATTCTCTATAGCTTTGTTCAAAATTGCTATTCCTAAACCTGATATTGGGCTAAATACATGCTAACATGCTCTCTCTCACACACACACTCTCATACACGCATACTCTCTCTCTCCCTCCCTCCCTCTCTCTCTCTCTCTTTTAGAATATATTTTCCATCTCATTATTTCAACCTGCAATCGTTCACCTCTGCTCACAGCACTATTTCCACAGTCTCCAAATCCAGCCTACTTCTGCTTTAAACTTGGCAGTTGAGCAACAAAACCTAATATAAAAATACATTGCTTCTTTTAAAATGTTAGTAACTTGACCCTTCGACCCACAACATTACCATTAAATCCAATAATCTTGGGGAAGGAAAAACTGGGCCGATGAGCACAAGATACCATGTGTTCACTTCCGTGGCCTTATGCACCCTTTCAGCATTCAATCTGAATTTAACATTTTGTACTCTTGAAAGAAAGGGATTATTCACATATTAGAATAAGGTTTAATAAAAGTGGATGGTGCTTGCATTTGTGTGTGTGTGTGTGTGTGTGTGTGTGTGTGTGTCTTTGTTGAATTAAAAAATAGACATGAAAAAAGAAAAAGAATTTAAAGGAAGGAAAAAGCAAGAAAAAAAGTGCAGAAGGAAAAATGAACAAAAAAGTAAAGAAAATAGAACAAGAATGGTTTCCAACTTTCTTTGATACAGACATAGATTAAAAAATACATTAAACTCTTACTCTAAAATTAATTAGCCCACATTATTTCTATAATCCCACATAATTCTAATCATCAAATTCCAAAATCACAATTTCATTTCTTTCAGTTTCTCACAAAATTCCAGGTAGAAAATAAAATTGGTCAACTTTTTTTTCTTCAATCAAATCTGTCAATTTCCCTATTTCTGCCAATCCTATCTCTTAACCATCCATTCTGCATAGTGATAGTCTTCATGAAAAATCACCTCCATTAATACAATTGTCCACTTAAATGGAGTACCATAGACCAGCCACAGTATGCATGTGTGAGTAGACTTGTGCATGGGTCTGTGTAGTAATAATGGGAGGAAATTTCTGTTCAATTGTGAATCTGATTTTAAAAAATATTCAAAAACATATCCCTGTTGTAATATTAGAAGCCTGCCTGGCAGTAGAACTGTCCCTGCCACTTTCTTCTAATACTCCTTAACAACATTACTTGACCGAAAGTAGTCCTAATTCTTTGACCATACCCAGTGATGGGATTCAGCCAGTTCGCACCACTTCAGGAGAACCAGTTGTTAACTATCTGAGCATTTTGTCAAACTGGTTGTTGGAAGAAATCATTAGGGCAGAGAACCAGTTGTTAAATTACTTGAATCCCACCACTGACCATACCTCTAGCTTCTCCATGCTGGTCTGCTTGGACCACTGAAAGCACTGGAAAGTAAAATGCTGGATTTGAATGAAGAGATGAAGTGGGTTGAGAAATTATGTACTTATGCTCTTAACACGCACTGACATGCTTTCCTAACTAGCTTGATTATGTTTTCCTGTCCCTACATACATCATATATTCATGTTCAACATTCATTTAAAAAAAACTGCTTGTGTGAATTGCATATTCCAAGCAAAAGTTCTCTTGTGAGAAGAAACTATGATGCAGGAAAACACAACACTTTCTCCTTTTTGATGCTTGCAGCCCATTATTGATTCAGATTCCATTCTGCTGTAGAAACAGACTGCTTCATCTCATCTATCTAATGATCAGAATTCTCCCTGTGTGTTAGAGAGCTGTCTCAGAATGGGATCTTCCTGGAGATAAACTGGGATAAAAATAGACCTGCCAATCCAAGGGTTAAAAAATACTGGAAGGTGATTTGTATTGATGTAAATACATTTTAGTGACCAGGTAATAATGGTGGCATCATCAGATTTGAAAGTCAACCAGGGTCAGATTTCTGTCTGGAAGACTTCCCGGGAATCCCAGGACTAGACTGAGGCTCAAATGAGAAACTCAGAACCACTTGGGGAGAAGAGAAGAGCGTGGGACAAACCACACACATATTGTTGCCCAGATAACAAGACAAAGCTCAACTACTTACTAAGAATCAAGCTCAATTCAAAGGAAACTTCTTATATTGTGGATTTTTTTTTGCTATAATATTTGCAGTTTGGCTCGATTAAATGCTACTTATTTCCATAAGAAAGAAATGCATCAACTTATCTCTAATGCACTAGCAAACATGACCAAGAGACAAATGGTATTCAGACCTTTTCCCTACCTAATTCTGAAATACCATGATGCTTGACTTATTTATCTAGCAAATTTACATAGCAACCCATCTCACACGTGATGCTGGATAGTGTACAGTAGGTTGAAAACAAATATAAAGAACCATTAAAAACAATTAAGCATAAACATAAGTAAAATTGTAGGAGAATGGACCAACATGCTAAACCCAATATGATCTTGCAGGCACCCAGTTTCCATGGGATCAGCAAGGCTGCTGAATGAACCATATTTTAAGGGATTTATGGAAAGCTAATAGGGTCATGGCTAAACTCATCTTTGGAAGGAATTATGTTCCTGTTTGTTTTTCTTCTGCATAAATAGCCGTTTGAGAAAAATTAGGCAACTGTTCTTGTTGTTCTTCTGGGTACTTCTGAACAACCCTGCTCTTTCTATATGCCAGGATAAAATATAACTACAAAAAGAATTACTTATTTCTATTGCAAGAAAGGGGGAAAAATCAACTTTGAATATACATAGTGTTATGCGTTGAATCCAATTCAAATCTTCCATAGATGAGAGGCTTTTGATTGAGGGAAGAGAACATTATTGGAGAAGGGTGGGCAAAGTGATCTTTGTTGATTTCCCGCTACACTTTTCTACCTGCCCCAAAATCTCCACTGGAAGATTTCTGAATCCTTCAGCAAATGAGATAGAGAGCTCTGGACCCTGCAGAGAAAAGTTCAATCATAGAATATTGTTGGTTTTTATTTTTATTTTTCATTCATGCATTCATAATTTATTCCAGCCTTTAGGTGGTCCTCCTTCACTCATGCATTACTCCCACTGCTGGAATAAATCTTATATTTCATTCATGAGAGCAATGAATATGAAAAAAAATCATAGTCTTTCAAAGTATGTATATTCTTTGGAAGAAAGAAGCACATCTTCACATTTTTGTCTTTGGAATGCTTTTAGATGTTGCAGTGCTTTTGTGGCAGTTCAATGTTCTGGAGTACTTTTTCTTATATATTTTTTTCATCTAGAAAAGA
Organism: Natrix helvetica; assembly: GCF_964273705.1. Taxonomy (NCBI): domain Eukaryota; kingdom Metazoa; phylum Chordata; class Lepidosauria; order Squamata; family Natricidae; genus Natrix; species Natrix helvetica. The sequence continues at coordinate 307,282,620 of NC_138548.1, read as the reverse complement.
GTTGTTCTTCCAAGTTGGAATGCAAACTTTGAACAGCTGTCCTGCAGTGGTTCACTTTCTTTTCCAGCCATCAGTTCCAATTGATATTCAAAGAAGGAGAGATCATGTGCACAGTCCTTCACCTGTGGGGTGCCTCAGGGGTTAATAATCTTGTCCCTTCTTGTTTTACATGGAAGTGTAGGGTAAAGTCAACTGTCAACCAACCCACCCCCCGCCCCGACTCTGAATGGTTTGGGTTTTAGGCCTTCCAAATCTGAAACTGCACGTCTTTTCTAATGAATAGAGCTGTAACTGGCCCAAACATACCTGATGCATAAGCTGGGGATCTTTTTGAATTCATGATTCCTGCTCAAGGAGCAGGTGGCAGTTGTGACTAGGCGGGCCTTTGCACAACTTCATATTGTTTACCAGTTGTGCCTGTTCTTGGATCATGAGGCTCTGCTCACAACTTCTCATATCCTGGTTATCTCCTGAATGGACTATTATAATATGCTCTATTCAGTGGTGGGATTCAATTTTTTTTTACTACTGGTTCTGTGGGTGTGGTTTGGTGGCCATGGCAGGGGAAGGGTACTATAAAATCTCCATTTCCTCCCCACTCCATTCTGACTTGCAAGATTTTGTTACGAAATCTTTACTATAAAATTAGTTGTAACCTACATGGCTTTGGTTTTCTAGTTTTGGCTACCTCGAAGGGCTGATAGGATCTATTCTATTCTGTCTTTGTTTGAACACCTATTATCTTTAATCAAATAATACAGTGGTGGGATTCAATTTTTTTTACTACTGGTTCTGTGGGCTTGGCTTGGTGAGCATGGCATGGCTTGGTGGGCATGGCAGGGGGAAGGACACTGTAAAATCTCCATTCCCACCCCACTCCAGGGCAAGGTTACTGCAAAATCCCCATTTCCTCCAAATCACATATGTTAACCCTCTCACAATCTTGTTTTTACTTAGGTTAATTGTTTAGCTGTTTTTTATATTCCATTTTAATTGTTGGATTTATTGTATGTCACCTTGTTTGAGATGGGCAGCCACAGAAATTTGATTAAATAAATACTGCAGCTTGAAATAAAAGAATCCTGCACTATTATTAAATCGGTCCATATTTTCTGGTTTCGCTTAAACATCAGTTCTCTCTTATCTTTTTTTCCCCATCTTATTTTGCTGATCCAATAAGTATATCGGGTATTTTAGTTTTAAAAAATGTCTTACCCTTTCTGCAGAGCAAGCTACGGTAATATAAATAGATAGCCCTGCCCTGCACAGATCAGCTTAGTTTCGTGCAGATGTCAATCAGTTGGTGAGATGGCAGCAAAAACTACCTGGAGGGGATTATGTTATCATATCCAAAGCCCAAGATTAATAATGACAAGTGATGAGTTTACTCACTGGGCTGACATACAGTCTGCTAAGTTAAGCAGGATTCAGACTGTTTGACACTTGAATGGGAAACCCCATTCTAGAATGTTAGGATAGTCTGTAAATATTTAAAAAAACACAACATGGCTGAAGAAAGCAAAGACAAATCCTTCTATCTTGATAAGCAGAAAACTGCATGGATGTCTCCTTGAAGTACAAGTCAAATTAACCCTCTTAACTTTTCAATGCTGCCTGAAATCAAACTCCCACACTTGTATACCTCTAGCTTCTCTATAAACAAAGCCTGACTCTATGAATTAAAGAAAGCCCTACTGAATGAAAGAAAGGTTTAGAGCCGTGATGGCGAACCTATGGCACGCGTGCCACACGTGGCAACCGGAGCCATTTGTCAGGGCACGCAAGGCGCTGCCCTGTCAGCTGGCCAGTGCGTATGCGCGCGCTGGCCAGCTGAGTTCACCTTTTTAAAAGCTAGTTTTTGCCTTCCCCAGGCTCCAGAAGCTTTATAGGAGCCTGGGGAGGGCGAAAAGAGCCTCCCCCGCCCCCCCGGAGGCTTCAGGGACCGTCCGAGGCTTCCCTGATGCCTTCGGAGCACTTAAAACCACCCTCCGAGCAAACCAGACGGACGCTTAAAACCACCCTCCGAGCAAAGCCTCGGACGGTCCCTGAAGCCTTCGGAGCGCTTAAAACCACCCTCTGAGCAAACCGGAAGTCATTTCCGGTTTGCTTGGAGGGTGGTTTTAAGCGATCCGAAGGCTTCAGGGACGGTCCCTGAAGCCTCCGGGGGGTCGGGGGAGGCTCTTTTCGCCCTCCCCAGGCTCCTATAAAGCCCCTGGAGCCTGGGAAGGGCAAAAAAAATGTAAAAATGGGGGGTCGCGCGTTGTGCGCTCATGCATACTGGGGGGGTCGCGCGTTGCATTATGGGTGCGGCACGCCCGCATTCAACCCCCCTGCACTCCCCCCACTTGTGGCACGTGGGCGAAAAAAGGTTCGCCATCACTGGTTTAGAGGATCGCAGCTTGATTAGTGGTTCTAATTGACAACAAGGCAGAAGGCCGGCATTTATTTGGATTTGGGATAATGGAGCAAATTTAGAGTTACCTAGACTGGGGAATAATAGGGATATGTGCACGGCCATCCAGACAGGAAGGAAATGACATCATATTTATCATTATGTCACTGGCAAATCATATGACTTACAGTAAGCCATTGGTTTCATGACATCTAACAGAAATTATGTCATTTATGTAATTTGAATGTTGGTTTTTATTAGATACGATGGGTATATGAGATGGCATTATATGGTCACAGGGCTGGCATTATTATATAGTCATGCGCAGTAGATGTACTGTACAACATTTGTTAAGTACTAGTATTTAATGGTTTACCTACAAAATCTTTATTCTTACTGCTCCTATTTGTCCCACTTCTGAGCTGCACAGCTGTCAATCATCCCATCCAGGACTTCTTGTAAAGTAGCTACGATCATGCAAACCCAGATATGTATAATACAAACCATTGTTCAGTACAGACTGATAGATTTATACACTGTGAAAGGTTGTGCATCAAAAATATTCCTGCTTCTGAATCATTTGATGCTATTAGTTCCTACCACAAAAAAATTTTTAAATGTTATTTTCATGTGGACATTTTGGAAAATATGAACATATGCAAATCGGGCATATTTTTAGGTCCACATCTAAAGGTTTCGTTTTATCTCCCTCCCTCCCTCCCTCCCTCCCTCCCTCCCTGTGTGTGTAGAGAAAAGAAACTGAATAAAGGCAGATGGAAAGTAACACTGAAGTAGTAGTAGAACACGGAAAACTGCGCAGGTTCAATTCCACTGTCGTGGAAATAACTTTGAGCTAATCTATTTTGCAGTCTGATCTACGTCGCAAGGCTCTGTTTAGGGAAAATATGAAAGGAGGGCGCGCTGTGTGTGAGTTCCCAAAGATCAGGCAAGATATGAATTATTAAAACAAGGAGCAACGCAAAACATAAATATGTGCCATTTTAGACCCCCCCCCCCAAAAAAGAAGCCCTGCCGTCTGCCTCTGGAGAGTATGTGTGTGATGATTCCGCCGCTCCCCAGCGGAGCGTGCCTTTTGTCTTACACGCTCTTATACAACCAGAAGTGTTGAAGGAATCACTCGTGCATATTCATGTAGCCTAAATGGTCCCCTTGCTCCCGTTTTCTGGGGGAAGGAGAGATAAGTTCGGACTGAGGAGCGCGGGGCCCGACCCACAGGAGGCCCCGGATTCTGCCCTAAGTCGGCGGAAGGCGCTCGTCCAACCTTGCGTTTTGACCAGATGGGGGATCGCGCAAACCGCTCCGGTAGAGGCGCCTCGGAGCCCCTGGCCGAATCTGCCTCTTGTGCGATCTTCACGGGGGGGAAGCGCGACGCACCTTTGGATTGGATATTCAAGGGGCGCATCCGACGGGAGAGCTCCGACGGCTCCGGCACGTCGAGTCCCCGATGGTCGTTGAATCGAGAAGGCGCGACGACCTTCGCTTCCTTCGCCCGGGCTCAGCGCTGAAGAGGAAGCGAGGTGTGCTGCCTTGTGTGGCGGGTGGGGAGGGAGGGGGGAACGAGCGGGGGAGGGCGGGGGAGGGCGGGATCTCCAGGTGCTCAGCACCGTCCTTCGCTTGCCGCTCGTTAGACGCCGCCGGGGCGGAGGCGGAGGGGACGGCGAGCGAAGCGCCGGCAGTTGTAAAAAGGAGAAGCGGGAAACGAAGCCGGCGCTCCTGCCCGCGGACAGAAGCCTGCTTGGAGCGCCGCGATCCCCTCAGCCGCGGCGGACAAGCCAGCGGGGAAGACCCGTCCCTCCTTCCCTCCCCCATCCCACGGGAAGAGTGTGAGACATTGCCCGGTGAAGAGGGCCAGGTCGCCCCCTCCCCCTGCGGCTCGGAAGCCCCGAGGGCCCGGGAGCCATGCAAGCAGCCACCGCCTCCATCCTCGACGTGTCGAGAACGGTGGTGATCCGCGAGGAGGGAAGTCAACGGCGAAACGAATCCGCGGGTGAGAAGGCGGCCGAGGGGCGGCGGGGAGTGGACGGGCGGGCGGGGAGCCAGCGATTGACCGAAGAGAGTCACGGTGCCGTTAGAAGGCAAAGGGCTCCTCCGGGGTTTGATATGCGGGACAGGGGCAGATGACGGGGGGGAGGGGGGAGTCCGTTTTCTCCCCAGGTTGCATCTGCGAACATTCGTTGCTGCTCTTCTCTTTTCTCGCGTAGGGTGGCCAGTGGGTTTGGCTCTGCCTTCCTTGGTTTAGGCATGTCCTTACGCTGGGTATTGAAAAGTGGGATGGTGAGCAGGCTAACAACTGGCCGAAACATGTCTGTCCTTGGGATTGGGGTTTTGCCTGAATTAAAATCCCGGAGTGAGTTTACTTGAATCTTGCCACCACCACCCACCTCTCAGGATCCCTGAAAACACGTGCAGGATGCCCCCTTTCAATTTCCACCTTCTCACCTGGAAAGAGGTCAGGGTTGAAGAACTGAAAGACCTCCTGCTAATTAGAGTACTCCTTAATCAGTGTCCTAATCCTGCCTCTCCTTAATAAATAGCAGAATGTTGTAGACAGACCTTGGTTGCCCCTTGATACTCCAAATGACCTATCAGGTTTTTTTTTTTAAAAGTAGTATATATGGTAAGCAAACCCCTCTCCAATTGTTATTGGATTTGTTTCAACCTTCTGAAAGGCTCCAAGCTGAATGTCATCTGAAGATGTATGAAGTCACATTAGTAGTGAAGCTAAGGTCTTCTGGTATCATGCAATACTTAATGGGACACGGCCAAGAGTCAGCTTGATTTTTCCAGGAGGAAAAAGAGATGGAGTAGAAATAACTAAGGAGAAGTTTTCTGAAATCCATCTTGAGCCCAAGGCTCAGATTTGTTCAGGAATCCTACTTAGGCTTATTCCCACAGGAAGAGAGTTCCCTCACTGAAATGTATGAACTGAGCTTTTCAGTAGAGAGAAATAGAGAGAAATATGGAAAGAATCTGAAATCCACCATGCAATTCAGTTAATGAGGCACTCATGTAATCTGTGAGAACAATGACAGGCCAGTGTTGAAGTAAAATTGGTACACACTGAGATGGAGATCTGCTTGTGCTGCGGTTCATCTACCTGGAATTGAAACCAGTTTCTGAATTATTGGAAGCTTCTACCAGAGCAAAAATACATATTATGTGAAACAACGGATTGGTTCACCTAATTTTATTTTATTTTATTTCTCGTTGCCCTGTTTTTTTGTGATAGACGCTTTCCTGAGTGCAGAGATGAAAATTTTGGGAGAGCTGGTAATGGATTTTCAAAATCTTTATCTAATAAACTCAGCTCAGCTTAGCTTTGCAGACATATCATATCCTGAGTTTGTGTATCTCTGAATTGAACAGATGCTGGCAAAAGCATGTTGCCTTGAGACGTAGTGAGATCCTGTCTTGCATAGAAGAGTGTAAAATGACTTGGGATAACACTGGACCTGGATTGTACTTTGGGGCAGGCTGACCAAAATATGCCCAAATTGATTGGTACAACTTGTACTGGGTCTAGTTAGAAGCAAGTGAAAAAGAAAACAAGTACTATACTTACCATTAGCAGGGAAAGCTTCATGTATTATCAGTATTGCCATGGCTGGAGATCTATCTTACTAACAATGAATTATGTGAACTAACAATGAATTATGGGAAAGCATTGATTAATTAAAACCGTGATAAGTACAATAGAAAGATATATGTGAACAGATCTGGTGGGGACCATGGCATATTGCAACGTGAAATGTATGGAAATAGCAGGAAGCATGAATAAATGAATGAAAGAAAGAAATGGGGAAAAATAGATTTCTTGTGTGCCTGTGAAATTAAGAGAAAGGGAAGGACTAATAATTGAATGAAAGTTGTTCTTTTGCAGTAGAGTTCATTAATATGAACAGGAAAGTGTAAGTATAAGTTTAATTATTAATTAAAGAGCTAAAATTATTTCAGAAAGTGTGCATTTCTATCACCTAGGCTATGGGTGCATATAAAATTATGAATTCATGGTTTGTAATATTTGCATGTGATGTTACATTAAATTGTGATAATGAGTGAAGTACCGATGAATTTTGGGGAGTGAATGTAATGCAAGAATGTGTGAAATGATATAATGGATGGAAGGGAATGAGATGAAAGAATGCAGCAAAAAAGAACTGGGCCATGGATAGGAATACAATCTTGTGTCCAGTAAAAATATCATTATATGAGAATGTTGAAAAATAGTAAGCCTGAAAATAGTATAATTGGAGAAATGTTAAAATAGGGATATGGCTGGTACATAACGTGGCTGTGCAATTTGATTAAGGTAGGTGTGAAGGTTGCACTTCTTTTTGACATTTGAAGGAATGCTAGCATTGTTCCCCTGTGCAAAGGGGAAGATACAGTAAAAACAAAATTAGTTTGTTAAATGTGCCTAGGAAGTGGCTGATCAGAATTCTGTTCAGATGGGTATGAGACATAACAGTGAACAATTTTGGGAAATGGAGTGTGACTTTGTGTTAAGGATGGGACCGGATCTTTTGCTCTTCAGATCATTAACTCATTTGGAAATGTGTGAATGTGAGAGAAGAAATTTCCAAGTGTTTCTTGTGTTGAAGAGCCAAATTATTTGCAGTAAATATTATATTGATTGTATGATGCGATGGAATGTTTTGATCTGATAATGAATGCACCAGACCAGAGTGGCTAGTTTGACAGGTAAAATAGAACAAATGATTAAATGGCAAAAAAAAAAAAAAAACCAAAACCCAGCAAAGTTTCTTCATGCTTACTAAGGAATAAGGACATGTTCAAATGCTGGTAGAAAGGTACTGGATAGTTGGTGGTGAGCTCCAAAGAAGGAATTTAGGGGGAGGGGGAGTATATATATGAGCATGCTACTAGTTCCTCAAAAAAAAGTAAAAAATTGAACATAAAAAAATTGAACACTAAAGACAATGACTATATTTTAATCACATCCTATAGTGTTTCATATTTTTCTCTCTCACTATTAATTTCATACTTTCAACTTCATTGACTTCCTATTTTTATTCCCTTTCTGTGCTTTACATAATCTGACTTATGTAGAAAGGGAATTTATTTATATTTATTTATTTATTTATTTATTTATTTATTTATTTATTATTTATTTATTTATTTATTTATTTATTTATTTATTTATTTATTTATTTATTTATTTATTTATTTCAGGAAACCTATATGCTCTAAGTATTCTTTGGTTTGACGGGAGAAAATAAGGCCAAGCCTACAAAATACAAATTTAGATTTTACATTTTAAACTACATTTTTCCCTCCCCAGTTTTCATAGGGTTCACAAATGAAATGTGGAACTGCTGTTAATCCATGGTGGGTGGGGAGAGTTTGGCTTTCTTTTTCCCCCAGATAAAATGTATTCTTACTCTGATTTTGACTCTTGGTTTTTGAAAAAAAAAAGAATCTTCTTCAAAGTGAAGCACATTCGTTTGGGCTCCAAATTGATTTTGCTGGAATAAAAAGCAGGTGTTTGTTACCTAGTATGCTTACACAAAGATGCAGAAAAATAGAAGCCTCCTTTGATTTGCTAATGTTATCTCAGAGATTAAAAAATAGAAGGAAACATGCATCCTTTTAAGTAGATTAAATTGTACCTTAACTTCCTTCTTGCTGCTGTACCAACATTTGGCTTCCTTTAGAATTTGTGCCATAAAGAGGGAAGTGATGTCAGTTGGGGTCAAGCAATAAGCTGGCTTCACGCAGGGAAAGGCAGTGTTGGTGAAGACTCTAACTGTGTTCATTAATGGAATGTGCCTGCAGACATGCCGTGCTATGGAGGCTAAGACTGTAGTGTATTCTGAAAGTCAATAAAAAAAAAAGTTTCTTAATACTTGGGGCTGAGACTGTGGTACTGCTTTCTTGAGAAATCATTTACTGAATTCCCAACAATCTCCTTTACTTCATGTTTCCTCTGCTAAGATTGTGTATCTAAAGCGCCATCTTTGCAAAGGAAGGCCTGCAATTCAGTGTGAAGATGATGGAATAAGTAGTTTTCCCTGCCTTAGGTTTAGAGCTGCCTAGGTTGCAGTGCCAACTTGAGGTTGCAATGCCAGACTTCAGAGGATAATTAGAATTGCAGAAAAAGCAATTGCTACCTACCTGGCTTCCATTGAGGACCTGTACACTGCATGAGTCGAAAAGAGGGCCGTGAAAATATTTATAGATCCTCCCCCCCCCCTGCATCCTGGACATAAATTGTTTCAACTCCTACCCTCAAAACGATACTATAGAGCATCATTTCTATCAGAATACTTATCGCTAATAATTTAATCAGTAAAAAGATCAATTATTATTAGAGTCCTCTATACTATGAGCGAATTATTTTTGCTCATTTTATTCTCACATTGCTGATTCGGGATCACCAGAAACTCATGACAGATATTAAGAGTATTAACGATTAGATTCAATATAGATTATTTTCTCCCACCGTTATTTGTGTGAATAATTCAAGATGGCAAACAAGCCTAATGCTTCTTCCTTTTATTTTCCCACCACAATAGACCTGTGACCCTGGACATAAATTGTTTCAACTCCTACCCTCAAAACAACTCTGCACACCAAGACAACTAGACACAAGAACAGTTTTTTTCTCAAACGCCATCACTCCACTAAACAAATAATTCCCTCACCCCTGTCAAACTATTCACTAAGGCTGCATTACTATTACTATTAGTCTTCTCATCGTTCCTATCACCCATCTCCTCCCACTTATGACTGTAGGACTGTAACTTTGTTGCTTGTATCCTTACGATTTATATTGCTTGTTTCCTAGTATGATTTGATTGCTTACTTGCACCCTTACTTGTACTCTATGACTATCATTAAGTGCTGTACCTTATGATTCATAACAACTGTATCTTGTCTTTTTATGTACACTGAGAGCATAGGCACCAAAGACAAATCCTTGTGTGTCCAATCACACTTGGCCAATAAAGAATTCTAGTCTGTTCTAAAAAGTTTATACCATAACTTTAGCTTGGCATTGCAACTGCAATTCTAGATAGTTCTAAATCAGGGAACATAGGCTCAAGGAGCAATTGATTGATTAAAAGAAGGTAAAAATCAAGAGAGTTTTAAATATTGTATTAAAATTAATTAATTAAAATATATCAAAACATCACACTAATACGAAAATACCAAAGTTACAGCTATTACTCTAAATGGCTATATGTACTATAATTAGTCGGTTGTAGATTTTCCATTCTTAGGAGATCCTTTTCCGTTCTTGCATCCAAAATGAAATTAATCCTCATTCTCAGCATGTCACACAGAAGCTACGATAGACTATTTACAATAAATATAGTCTTATGGAGTACTAGTTGTGGATTTGCTGTTTTGAGGCCACTGTGTCCTCAAAAGTTAGTTTTCTACCAATTTTCACAATCAAATTCATAATGAGAAAAATAGTCTGTCAGATAACCAGGTTGTAACCCACTTAAAATGTTGGGTTGTGTCTGATAAACATCTGATGGACAGTGCTTTATGTTTCATAAGCAAAATAATATGACTGTGGCATTTATCTGTTAACCCAGTGGGAAGAAGAATAAAATGGAGGGTCTGGAAAAGGTAGTGAGTGCAAGAAATATAAGTATATACTAGACCAGCGATGGCGAACCTTTTTTGGCTCGCGTGCCATAAGTAGGGGGAGCGCAGGGAGTCGTGTGCGCATGCGCGCACAATGCAATGTGCGGCCCCAGTGCGCATGCACGCACTACAGACACGACCCCCCATTTTTGCATGCATTTTTCACTCTCCACAGGCTCCAGAGGCTTTATAGGAGCATGGGGAGGGCGAAAACAGGCTCCCCCGCCCCCCAGAAGCCCTCCGGAGGCTTCAGGGACCTTCAGGAGGCTTCCCTGAAGCCTCCGGAGCGTTCAAAACGACCCTCCGAGCAAACAGGAAGTCCGTTCCCAAACTTCCGGTTTGCCCGTAGGGCCGTTTTTATGTGCTCCGGAGGCTTCAAGGAAGCTCATGAAGCCTCTGGAGGGCCTCCGGGGGGCCGGGGGGCTCTTTTCACCCTCTCCAGGTTCCTATAAAGCCTCTGGAGCCTGGGGAGGGCGAAAAATGGCTTTTAAAAAGGGTGAACTCAGCTGGCCCTGACAAATGGCTCCGCGTGCCACCTGTGGCACGCGTGCCATAGGTTCGCCATCACTGTACTAGACCTAACCCTAACCCTAACCAAGCCCCATTGGGTTGTCCTCTCAGAGATATTTTCTTACCTAAACAGAGAAACAGAACGACTACAGGAGGACAAAAAAGTAGTGGGAGCAGGAGTGACTTCTGACATCCAACTGGCTTCCCCTTTGACATAGTTTGTGAGAAGCTGGTAGGAAATGTCAGATATAACAATCATGTAGGTGTGGCTCACTGTGATCATTCTGCAATGGCCACAAGTTTGCAAATACAACTGATCTGAAGATCCTTGAAATTTTAATACCACAGGAATAATGGGTCCTGGGTTTTTGGTTTTTTTAAAAAAGATACATTCTTTTAGCTAATGCATTTGAGGTTCCTTGTAAGTATTGCCCTATGATGCACTGTTCCACTGAAGGCAATTAAGACAGGCAAACGAATATGTCGATAAAACAGTAAAGAATTCCATTCCAGTGACTTAATAGTTCTTGTTTGTGGAATAGATTAAAAAGCATTTTAAATGTCCTCCAAAAAACCCACAACTTCTTCAAAATGACTGGGCATGTTCACTGGTCCCAGAATGCTAGCAGATGGGGACAAGAAGAAACTGAATCATGGTAGAATGGAGGATAAATGGTTAGCGAAAAATAGCTTTTTACAATGCGACATTTTATGAACATATCCCAACAGGGTTTTTTTGTGTGTGTTTGTTTTTACGGATGGCTTTTGTAGCTGGTGACTGAAAAAGTTTAATTCTGTCAATACAATTGTATTTGGAAGGGTTATTTTAGGCCATGGGAATTGGTGAGGTTGGAGGACTTTTTAAAGGTACAAATGGCAATAGTTTGATTTCTAGAATGTTATTGCTCCCATTCTTATATTTATCAGTCATGCCCAATGTAATGGAATGCATGGATAACCTTAAGGAAAGGAGTTAGGAGAGGTTGCTTAGGAAGCTGTCAGACAAGAGAGGCAGGAGCCCTCAGTAGATTAACAGTTAAAGAAAGAAACTGAAGAAGGATCCACCCGAATGGATATAGCACTTAAAAGTGGTGGGCAGGAAGTTTGTACTTCCACACTTGCAAGGTTCTGTTAGCATAGCTTTACAAGAAAATGCGTTTTGCTCATCTGGTCTTGTTTCCTGTCTGATTTGCTCGGGTGGGCTAACCGCCGATTAGCCTTGCCTCTCTTGCTTATACCATCATTTTGGCAGTTTTACCTATAGCCCTGCTGCAAATGATCAAGAAAGTGAACTGTAGGTTCAAGCTCCACAAAAGTTACTGTAAATGATTTAGGCAGAATAATGAGAATCCATAGAATGGCATGTATAATAGTCTGCTTTATGCCTTGATATGTAGGGGGCAAAGAAAATGGCCTTGAAGGAAAGGAGGGAGACCCACATCTAAGACACCAATCAAAACAGAACATGAATCCTGGCCAAAAATTTGACACAGAATAACAGAGTTAAAAGGGACCTTGGAGGGCTTCTAGTCCAACCCTGTGCTCAAATGTCTCAGCAAACCCCTCCTTAGTTCACAGAAGGATAGAAGGGTGAATACATTCTGACTTGCAAGATTTTGTTACTCAACCCTTGCTATAAAATTAGTAGTAACCTGCATGGCCTTGGTTTTTTAGTCTGGGCTACCTTGAAGGGCTGATAGGATCTATTCTGTCTTTGTTTGAACAACTATTACCTTTAATCAAGTAATACAATGGTGGGATTCAATTTTTTTTACTGCTGGTTCTGTGGGCGTGGTTTGATGAGCGTGGCATGGCTTGGTGGGTGTGGCAGGGGAAGGATACTGTAAAATCCCCATTCCCTCCCAATCAGCTGGGACTCAGGAGGAAGAGAATAGATGTGGGCAAGGCCAGTCAGAGGTGGTATTTACCAGTTCTCCTAACTACTCAAAATTTCCGCTACCGGTTCTCCAGAACTGGTCAGAACCTGCTGAATACCGCCTCTGAAGTAAATACCATTTGTCTTATATCTGTCAAGGTAATTAGAGAGTAGAATATTTGAAACTTTCTTTAAAGATGGCTACATTATATGTCAGTGTATTATTTGTCATGGCTTTACTACAAAGCTTCCATTGGCTCAGTTCTTACCTAAATTTGATTTGCTTCAAAACAAATGTACATTAGAGTGTGTGAGGCTTTTGGTTATTTTTATATCTTTGTTTTTAGTTATACAACATGAAGAACATCTTGAGATGCCAATAAAGAAATGCACTGCCCCATATCAAACTTCCCAAAGAAGCAAACATCATTTGCAAATGTTATTCTCTTACAATATCCATTCAAACATTTAGCATTTCTTGTTTGAAATCAATCAAAAATAGAGATCGTTGCAATCTTTGCTGTCTTCCAGAAATATAAAATGAAGAAAGATGAGATCTCCATCCCCAGTATGAATACAAAATGTATCAGAATTCTCCTAAATTAAGAAGCAATAATTTAGCAATCAACTATCATTAAGACATATTATATAAATAATAACCTGTTAATACTCCTTTGTCAACTGTTTTAAGGCACTCGCCAAATATTGTTCCCGATCGGGGGACTCCAAACTTGGCAATTTTAAGGCTGTGGATCAACTCCCAGAATTCATGCTGTCAGGGGAATTCTGGGAATTGAAGTCCACAAGTCTTAAAGTTGCCAAGTTTGGAGAGTCCTCACCCAGTGGCGTAGCGTGGGGGGTGCAGGGGGGGGCCGGCCGCACCGGGCGCAACATCTGGGGGGGGCGCGCTCGCACTCGCAGCTCTCTGCCCCTGCCTGGCTCACTCACTCTCACTGCAGTGCTGGCTGTGCGAATCTGATCCGAGCCGCCGGGTCGCCGCCCACTGTGGAGGGGGGGTGCCAGGCATGCGGTGCGGTGCGGAGAGAGAGCGAGGGACTATCTGGGGGAGGGACAGTGCAGCGGCCGCCCAGCACAGTGCTGAGCGCGGGAGAGAACCACACCAGACCAGACCAGGCAGCAGCAAGAAGAAGCTGGCAGCGGCGGCAGGTGACACAGGCCAGAGAGGAGAGAGCCAGTGGTGACAGACGCTGCAGGAGGAAAACCTAGGTTCCATTTTGATGTTTAGTTTTTGTTCTTGATATTTTTTGTCGTTTACGATGGTTGTGAGACGACATATAATAGCATGGCCCATGCTAGGTTACTACATTTGTAGATTTGTATTCATAGACCTGCTGAAAATGTGGAGAATGTGTAATGCATGTTCGCACTCAATAAAGTGTTTGAAAATAAACTTGTATTTAGATGCATTTTACTTTAATTACATCAGTATTTTCATAACAAACAATACATGTGCTTAGGGGGTAAGGGTTTCTTTAACTAATCTAGTGGAAGAGACTCGCGTGCTAAAATCCACGGGTTAGGGGACGCAAATTACTTGCCTTGCCCCGGGTGCTGACCCACGCTACGCCACTGTCCTCATCTAGAGCCCGGATGGGTTAACGTTGGGAGACTAAAGACTACATAGGATTTTGATGGTCATTTGCCTCTTGTCCCCATTAGAAATTGGAAATATATGGCCAGGAAATTATTAGCCTCTTTGTGGCGCCTGTAATTTTCTAAGATTATGTGTGTAAAAAAAAATCCTGCAGGGAAAATAAAATAAAGCGTATTGAACATCCCTAAAATTATAAATACCATTCAAGCAAAACAAAATATGCTGGTGATATTATACTGAATCCATTATGGCTATTGTTGGGCAAAACCCACTTTTTTTGCAGAATCCCTGGTTTTTTCATGCTTAGTTTAAGAGAGAGAAATTTGCCCAGAGCAATTCAGAAGTGGATCTCATATAAATCTGTCACTAGAGCTATAAAATAGGGGATACTGCAAACAGTTCAAGAGTGCCAGAACAAACAAAAAAAAGAGTTGCCTACACTTGCCTGAGAAAGGAATTAAGACAATGGGCACTTGTGGCTGTATTGACAGAAATTTTAGAGGAAGCCCTATACAAATAATTTATGTTGAGAATCTGAAAAACCCTTTAAAGAGGAGACCAGCCTGGGCTCTTAGCCTTCTCTTCCCAAAGGCAACCACACTATCGCACTCTGCAAGAAGACTGAATAAACACAGTACCATTTGGTGACAATTTAATGGCTTCCAAGAAGAAAATATGCTCTGTTTATTGGTCATAAAGCAATGGAAGTGGAATTTTGGTATGCCTTTCCTCAAGGGTTGATGAATAGATAGATTTTCCAGGAGTTTTGTGATTGTTTGAAAGGGTGGCAATTGCTAAAAAAAGCATATTTGTGCATGACAAGTACACATAAAGGTACCTTTGAAGTGACTGCCTCTCGTCTTGTCAAGAAAGCAACCCGTCCATGTAATCTTCAGGAGTCAAGTTCAATTCAGGGGAACCTGCTTAATTTAAGGCAGGGGTGCACAAACCTGGCAACTTTAAGACTTGTGAACTTCAACTCCTGGAATTCTCCAGCCAGCTATGTTGGGAGTTGAAGTCCACAAATCTTAAAGTTGCCAAATTTGGGCACCCCTGATTTAAGGTCATACAGTAATAGTAATACATTTTCCCCACTTGGCTTTCTTGTTTTTACTGTTGTGGTTTTATTATTGATGTGAGCCTCCAAAAATCGTGTTTTACAAGATGGGTAAATTATAAGGTGTAAGCCTTATCAATAAATCAATAAATGACCCAAATAGGCAAGCCTCCATGTGTACGTAATATTGGACTACATCTCCCAGATTTTCCGACCGATATTGCAGGGATGCCTAATATGCACAGACGCATGTGTTAAATAATCGATCACATTCTGTTATTTCAATTTATCCACTTTTTTTTCATATTTAATGGGGTGAATCATAGAAAGTCCAACCTTCATTTTGCTGAATGCGAAGAAGGCTCTATGGACCCTTATGCCAAGAATGCCACTCATGGGAGCTAATAGAAAATCCCTATAGATAACCCTTCTCAGCTTGAGGTGGGTAAGGACATTTTGATTTCTTGTTTTAATAAGAAAGTGCCCTTTTGCGGTGCCTGGAGACTGTGAGGCCCTGGATGAGAGACAACTGAACCCTGCTAAGACAGAGTGGCTGTGGGTATGCAGAACCTCAGGATCTGCAGGCTTCTCGACTTTAGTTCTGGATGCGGATGTCACTACCCCAGACAGACCCAGCGCACGGCTTAGGAGTTCTAGATTTGTGACTCCTGCTTGAAGAGCAGGTGGCAGTTTTAGCTAGGAGAACCTTCGTACAATATCATGTGGTGTACCAGTTGTGCCCTTTCCTGGATTGGGAGACCCTGTGCTCCATCACTCACGCCCGGGTCATCTTCTGCTTGAATTATTGCAATGCAATGCTGCAATTGGTCTAGAATGCAGCAGCACAATTGGTTTTGGAGACACCCCCCCTCCCTAGGGTGGCACATGTAACACCACTGTTCTGCAAGCTGAACTGGCTGCCAATCTGCTTTCAGGTACGATTCAAGGTGTTGGTTATTATCTTTAAAGCCCTTTACTGCAGGGGTCCAGGATGTCCACAGAATCATATTTCCCCAATGCGGTTGGCCTGCCCCACTCGTACGTGCTGGCAAAAGGGGCCTTTTGCAGATCCCATCTGCCAAGGAATTGTGGCTGGTAGAATCCAGGAGAAGAACCTTTTCTACCGCAGCTCCGACCCTTTGGAATATTTTGCCGCAGGAGATAAGATCTCCCCTTTTTAGCCTGCAGGAAAGCCTTTAAAACCTGTCTATGATGGCTGGCAAGGGGACCTGAAGGAGAAGCTGCTGACTGGAGGTGGTTGATATACTAATGATGGAGACGCCACACCTCTCCCCTCCAAACTCCTGTTTTTTACTTTGTCTTAATTTTTCCAACTTTGATTCACTTTTACATTTATAATTGTTGTAATAGGTAATTTATCCTGATGTAAGCTGCTCAGATGGGATGTGGTGGCTCAGTGGATAAGACACTAAGCTTGTTGATGAGAAAGGTCAGCAGTTCAGCGGTTTGAATCCCTAGCACCGTGTAACCAAGTGAGCTCCCGTTACTTGTCCCAGTTCTGCCAACCTAGCAGTTTGAAAGCACCTAAAAAATGCAAGTAGAAAAATAGGGGCCACCTTTGGTGGGAAGGTAACTGTTCTGTGTGCCTTTGTCATTTAGTCATGCCTGCCACATGACCAAGGAGACGTCTTTGGATAGCGCTGGCTCTTCAGCTTTGAAACGGAGATGAGCACCACCCCCTAGAGTCGGGAACATCTAGCACATATGTGCGAGGGGAACCTTTACCTTTAAGCTGCCCATTGTTGCCTGAACCAAGAGATGGGAAGCAAATACATTTGATTGATAAATAAAATAAAAACAAATTATCAAATGTCTTCATAACTGGGGATGGAAAGAACATCAGGCCTGGGTGACCTCTGGCCAATTCCTCTGTCATGGCCTGACCTGCAATGCAGAATGCTGTTGAGAGGATCAGATAAGGGGAGATAAGCAGCCTAAAGTGTTCAGAAAACAAGCAGGATACAAAGTAAATGAGTGCAAAATACATTTTGCAGCCACTATGGTCCTCTTACCTATCAAACCCGGTGCGGTTGTTCCTGTCAGCAAATTCACAGTGCTCAAGCATAAAGCAGCCACATCCTTTGGAAGGCTTGACATGGTTGATTCAAAGCTGCTCTTGACTGATATATAAACACCGCTATTTTGCTTTGATGATGGGTACAGTGGAAATATTATCTGAGCATGCAAAAATGTTCAGAGAAGAGCCTCGAAGCAACTCCGTGCACCTTCTAAAAGTGCAGCTGCTTTAATGATTTCTTTGTACGTCAATTGAATGCTTTGCCTATCTTATCTGTATCTCAATCTCTCTCTTTAGCTCTGGAAATCAACTCACTTGCAGCTTTCCAATAGGTTCACCTTTGCTTTAATAATGTATCTGTTAAGGCTTTTGATTGTTTAGATCAGGGGTCGGCAACCTTAAACACGCAAAGAGCAACAAAGCAGAGGTGATATTTTGCCGGTTCACATCGGTTTGGGTGAACCGGTAGAGGCGGTGGTGCAAAGCTCTGCCCACCCAAGCCGGCGTCATCACGGATCACCTGCGCATATGCAGAAAGTTTTGCTCATGCCCAGATGGGCTGTCTGCGAGTGAAATGACCATGCAGGCATGCACATTACAGCTTCCAAACCAGTAGCAAAGATAAGAGGACTTCATGCCTGCCAGAATGGTCCTAACCAGAAGCCCTCCATTCAAATTTGGAGCTGACCGGAAGTCCGGTTTCCCCACCATAGAGTGTCCTCCTAGCATGGCATCCTTTTTCCTCTACCTGTCCTAACCGAAAGCCCTATCAATTGTGGAGCTAACTGGAAAACACATCCCTTGCCATAGAGTCTCCTCCTGCCAGGCCCTGCTTCCCCACCCCCACCCCGAAACTGGAGGTTTCTCTCAAAATCGTGGTGCTGAGCTGCAAGAGGCAGCTGCAGCAGAGAGATGAAAGAGCCACATGCGGCTCTAGAGCTGCAGGTTGCTGACCCCTGGTTTAGATAATGCCAGAATGTAGAACACAGTGAAAATATTGATTATGCCAGAAAACTGAAAAAAGACAGTGAATGAAGGAGTGAGACCAGGGTGAATATTGTACCTGTATCTTTTTAATTTGTACAGTGAATATAAGTGTTGAAGGATTGGAAGAGTTCGTAGCCGAATCAAACATTAAGCATTTGAAAAATGCAGGTGATGCCATTTTATTAGCTGCAGCTAAAGAATATGTTGAATATCTCATTACAGAAGGAGACCCAGAAAATGCAAAATCAAGGTTAACCTTAAATATTGGGAAGACAAATTTCTAGTGTTGCACTGCAATGAAGTTTTCCTTGTTGTTAAGGAAAAAAAAGTAATATTTATAGCTGATGTTGAAGAAATGATAGTTTTGTTTAGAAAATTTATGGATTCAGGGTTCAAAGAGGGATGGAAAAGAAGAATGAACTTCATACTTATATGTTTTCTTTCTTTTTCCACTTTCTTTTTTTCTTATTTTTCTTTTAACTATTTTTCTGTTGCATCGAAAATTTTAGATTAATTCTAACAAAGAAGACAATGACAGTCTTATATAAGATCTGGATCTGTTTGAAAATTGATTCCAAAAAATAAATGACGTAAACAAACTTATGTTCCCCAACATAACACTGACTGTTACTTATTAGATAATAGGTTGTCTAAAGAAGAAATTTCTTCTTCTACAGAAGAGAAACACCTGGAGAACTTTTGTAACTTTAATATTCCATACACATAAGTCCCGGTCTAATGAAAGATTCACTGTGAAAAGCTTTTTCCTATTGAGATTTGATTCAAGATGTTACAGGATAACATTAGAATTTTTATGAGTAAGTTAGATGCCTTGCAAGTGGGAAAAAAATTATTTATTTATTTTAGGGTGGTGATACTTTTCATAGATCTCTTTTATGGTTGTCAGACATGGTGAACATTATCCAAAGATAATATGCCAGCTTGAGTGCGGTCCCACAAGAAATAACTTTTTACAGGTATTGTTCCTTCCAGCAAAAAATATGGCCTCTACCGTAGTGAATGACTATGTACTATTTGGCTGTCTGTAGCTGTGCCATGGTTGGCTGCACATATTTAACAAAAGAGAGGTTATTCGTGCATCTGGTGGAGAATAATGATTAGGACTGAACCATAGGTTCTCCTGCTTTGCTTTTCCCTTAATGAGTAGTGGGTTCTTGGCCCACCTCCTATTTTTCTTCATGATTGCTTAGAGCAACTAATTCCATTCCAAGCTGCCCAGAGTTACTACTAGTGAGTGGGTGGCCATATAAATCTTCTAAATAAATAAATAAATTCTCCTCTTGTTTCAGTTACCTTTACTTTGTGTCTCTTTGAGCAATTCCATTCAATCAGGAACCACTTCCTGGCTAGCATAAGAGACTAAAGTATGATATGAGATTACAAACCCGGTCAGGTTTGCTAATGGGCAAATGACTGTAAAAATAAATGAATCTTATTCAGAGCAAGGGAAGTATTTCTTATAGCAATTACCGATGGAATCCTATCCAGCTAGGCATCACAATACCAATACAGCAATCTAGTAATTATGTTCCAAAGAGGGATGACTCCCTTTAGGTATATATTAGGACTTTCAGAGTGTTAGAAACAGACTATTTTACATCTTTACTTTATCCATCTTTGGATCCAGCTGGTACAGGGATGGGTTCCTGTACTGGTTGGTATTGGTTTACTGCATGCGTGCGCCCGTGGCATGTTGCTCACTCATGCATAGTTTACTGTAAATTGTTCTGTGCATGTGTAGAAATATGTCAGCAATGGCAGAAGAGGCCGGGGAACCGGTTCAGAAGCATGGCCAGCCTGGGTCACTGCTGGTTCTGCGACCCAGGCCAAATCACCACTACTGATTCAGCCGAACCAGGCCAAACTGGGAGCAACCCATCTCTAAGCTGGTAGCAGATTTCCAGAACCTCTGGCAGCCTTTCATAACACCTCCAGATGATCCTTTCAACGTGCAATGTTGTTCCTGAACCAAAATCTGTGAAGCAGGACCCAGAGCACCAAACTACCTTCTCTTCCTTTTGGACTAGTGCTTATCATTAAATAATTAATATTAAATCTCCAGACCGAAAGTTGCAGCAAGGGGCTAAGCCCGTGATGGCGAACCTATGGCACGCGTGCCACAAGTGGCACGCGGAGCATTTGTCAGGGCACGCGAGGCGCTGCCCTGTCAGCTGGCCAGCACGCATGCGCGTGCTGGCCAGCTGAGTTCACCTTTTTAAAAGCTATTTTTCGCCTTCCCCAGGCTCCAGAGGCTTTATAGGAGCCTGGGGAGGGCGAAAAGAGCCTCCCCCGCCCCCCCGGAGGCTTCAGGGACCATCCCTGAAGCCTTCGGAACGCTTAAAACCACCCTCCGAGCAAACCGGAAATGACTTCCGGTTTGCTCGGAGGGTGGTTTTAAGTGCTCCGAAGGCTTCAGGGAAGCCTCTGGACAGCCCCTGAAGCCTCTGGAGGGCCTCCGGGGGATCGGGGGAGGCTCTTTTCGCCCTCCCCAGGCTCCTATAAAGCCCCTGGAGCCTGGGGAGGGCAAAAAAAAATGTACAAATGGGGTGGTCACGCGTTTTGCGCGCATGCGCACTGGGGTGGTCACGCATTGCATTATGAGTGCGGCACGCCCGCACTCGACCCCCCTGCGCTCCCCCCACTTGTGGCACGCGAGCCAAAAAAGGTTCGCCATCACTGGGCTAAGCAGTGAGAGTGTGCCTTTCAGGAATTGTTGACTTCTTGGAACTGCACGGACTACCATAAGTCCTAGGATTGATAATGTTACCTAGTTTGGGTAATGAAACGTCTGCAAGAAAACAACCAAGCTCAGAAAGCATCAAAGACCCCTCTTTTCAACCCCGAGCTCCCAATATTCTCCTTTATTAGTGCATTGACTAGTCCCTGCAGTTTTCTTAGCAAGATTTCCAAAGTAATTTGCCTTGCCTTCTTCCTAGGCTGAAAGAGCATGACTGGCCCAAGTCACCTAGTTGACTTCATGTCTTTCACTTTCTAGCCTCACGCCTTAACCACTACACCAGTGTTTCTCAATCTTGGCAACTTGAAGATGTCTGGACTTCAACTCCCAGAATTCCCCAGCCAGCATTCGCTGGCTGGGGAATTCTGGGAGTTGAAGTCCAGACATCTTCAAGTTGCCAAGATTGAGAAACACTGCTCTACACCAATTTGAATCTCAAGGAGTACTTTGGGCTAAGGTTTTTCAATCTCAAGACCATAGCAGCAGTGGCAGTCCCACTCTCCTTCTGCATTTGAGTTCTTTTTGAAGACTACCTTAAGATTTGCTTAAAATAAGAGGCAGTTTGTAGATGGGTTAAATAAAACAGAATAAAAAGACTGGCTGCTGCGCGGAGCAAGGACTACTGTAAAGGAAGACAAAGGGCCGTGCCAAAAAGGAAAACATGCTGCTGAGATGATACAGAATTTGCATGTCCTTTTGGTTACTGATTTCTCAAAGGGCCCATTCCTTTTGCTCACTAATTTCTCATTCTGTTACTTATTCGATGCTGGGGCAATCATAAAAGCCAAAAACAAAGAGAAACTTTGCAAAAGGAATTCCTCCTTCCTTTTGCCCCCATTCAAGGCAAGACCTTTGGCACTGAGAAAGAGCCAGTTCTGTGACACAGTATTTGCCTACCTTACATATTTAGTAGTTATTGAGCAAAATCCAGGAGAATTGAACTAATTCTCTAGCATTCCTGGGCCTGATTTAATAGTGCTATTCGGTGAACAAAAAACCTTCCCCGGGCAGTGCTGCTTTTGTTCACACAGACAGCCATTTGCTGGTTCTTTAATGTCAATTGACTGTCCAGCACTTTTCCCCCTTTGAAAGAAACTTTGGCCCTTGTTCCTGTTTGTTTTTCAAAGGAGGACAAGAATATTAGGTGAAATTCTTAGGACGGGGATGAGAATTTCTTGCATGAATGTGGTTAGCTTAGCTTTCATGACACACTTTCCCTGCCTGAGTGGGATGCCAGATCCCGACAACACGAAGACAAACTTCTCATGTTTTATTTATATAACATTCAATTTCCATCAAACACTGATCTGGGTACAATTATTTTTAAACAATCATAATCCTCATATTTGTTGTAGGATTCATCACAATCATATTGATAATATAATATTATAATAACGATAATATTTAACATCTTCTTTAACAACTCTCCACTTTAATATTTCCTCTTTTTATGTCTCTCCTTTCTAACTTCTGTTTCTGTTTTCTACCCAGACAAACTTCTTAAGGTTTTTTTTTTCTGGGGCAGGAAGTGGAAAAGATTGCAGAGCAGGAAGATGATGTTATCAGCAGACTTTAAAAAGCCCCTCCTCTCTTTGTTTGTTTGTTTTTAATTTTCAGAATCAGGCTACTACAATTCTTGTGATAAATTTCTGGAAGTTGGTGGTGCAACTGGTTTTTGGTTTCTAGTGGAAAAATAAACAAAGTATGCTTAAAATGGCAAGAAATGGAAATCTTGAAAATTGGGAGGTGGGATTAGAAATCATGCCCCATTATGCTGTATCATGGTAACATTATTCTGTTCCATAGTGGCCCTTGTTCTTGGTCTTAATAAACTTAATGAAGTAGGGAAAATAAATGTTACCTGTTGTGGAAAAAGACTTCCTTGCTATGCAATATAATGATTGCTATAGGTAAGGAATAAAAAGAAATAACCAGCATGTGAAGTTCTAAAACAGTGCAAAAGCTTTACTGAAGTTCTACATTAACCTTAATTCATTTTGAGGAAAAAGGTCCCAAAGGTGTTGTGGCCCAGCAGGAGCCGTTGCAGCTGCCACCAGACTCCAAGAGTGAGGATCCCTATGAGTCGGCTCTGGAGAATGAGGAGGATCTTGGGCAGGGTTCTGACTCTGAGCAGGGATCGGAGAGTCTGGTCGGCCACCAGGAGGCGCCTGAGGCATGGAGCAGTGGTGAGAGGAGGGGGGCTCCTGATGCCATGCCTTGGAGCAGTGGGGAGGAGTCACGGGACAGTGAATCAGAGATCAGCAGGGAGTTCTTGGACGCCCGTTATTGCCGTGCCCATAGACGCAAGGAGCGAGGGCGCAATTATCGGCGGTAAGGGCTCTCAGCTGCTGATAAGAGGACTCCCCTTCAGGCTATAAAAGGGTTGACTGAGCATATGCCCTTTGCAGCAGTCAACAAAGAAATCCTGCAAGAAGTTTGGTCTTGGAAACGTAGCAGGCTGGATAGCTGCTTTCGTGTCTTGTGTTTGTGAGCTTTGTCGTGGTGGTTTACTGCCAAGAATCTGTCTGTCTGTCTGTGAAATAAACCCTGTTAAAATAGTATTGTTCCGGAGCGTATTCTGTGTGGGCGAAGGAGGAAGTGGGGTCAGAACACAAAGGTAACCTTCTTCAGCTCACCCAAGAAGCACCTTTGATACAACTATGACCTGGATGACTGAGAATCTCCATAGACATTGAGGATAAAGGAGAAAAACAAACACCTAAACTGAAGATGAAAATTTCTGGAGTATCAGAGAAAGGTTATAGAGCAGTCTTGCTGACTACATTAGACTGGCATCTCTCTCTCTCTCCCTCTCTCTCCCCTGAGGAAGCTGCTTGAACTCTACTTGTTAGTAGCTGCACTGAAACTTTCAATTCCTAGGAAGATAACATTGTCAACCTGCTTAGTGGTCCTTACACGGAGCTGATTTTTTAAATGTACCACCTTATATTATTGCCGAAAGCTTCTGGAAACTTTTGTTTCCGTTCATTTTTCTTTATCAATTGCACTAAAACTAGAGACTGTTCAGAAGATTTTCAATATAATCAATAGGTTTGCCATCAGGTTGCAACAGAGGCAACAGTTCATGGCACCAAGTGGTCCTCCTGTTACTTTCTCCCTACTTAGTATGGAACTATGGCCTGCCTAGGTGAGGATACAAAAGGTTTCCAGAGTTTCTGAACTGAAGCCACATATTTTTTAGGGGCCCTTTATTATCCATGTTACTAGCTAAGCAGCAACGTGTGGAGGTGAATCTTAAAATCTAGAAAGCAAAGCAGGCAGCTGTTTGATTTCCAGATGTTGGAAATAAATGACAGGAATAACAATCACCATGATTCTTTGCCAATGAGTGTTACAGAAACATCTATATAACTGAAGAAAAAGTTGGAATGTTTTATAGCCCGAGACAGCAGAATGATGTGTTTAGCAGAAAGATTGTGCCTCCTCAGTCAAATTTTAAGATCTAGAGTATCTGTTCCAGCAATAGTTACTATTCTTTGTAACCATCTGCAGATATCTATATGTGGTAGATAAGTAAATAAACTAAAATTTGCATGAACAGTCTGCAGAGAATGGGAGAAAATTAGTTTCTGCCTGCAGCTCCTGCTGATTTTATATCACTCCATTCTGATCCATGCCATTCTTGTGCATTGACACAGATATTCTGTGAGCTCAGCTTGTATGAATGGATGACAAGTTATAACTAATTTAGAAGGAATGAGATCAATTACCATCATTTCAGCCCCTTCCTTTTTACTCTTATCCAAGGTATTTCCTCAAAGATGCATACAGTTTTCATAGCAACTAAAACTTAGTGAATTAATGTGGAGAAAATACTGTATCTCAGTTCCCAAATTAGGTCTACATTTTTAAAGCAAGAAAGCAATATCCTTGTTTCTTGCAAATTTACTTTCAGCCCTATTATCTTTTAAACTTCCTGTTTGAAGTACAAACATTTCAGACTTCAATAAATACTTCCTTATAATATATATATGGATGGATGGATAGATAGATAAATAGATAGAATAAACAGAAACAAAATCATCTTCCATTACAAATGTTAGAAAGTGTGTCAATTGGTTACAAATCACTTTCGTGCATCCCTTCCACAGTCATCATCTATGATTCATATCAAATTATATATTTTACACCGCATATATTTATACAGTATATATTGCTATCATCATACCTTATCCTTCATATGACTATAGTTGTTTTAACGTCCCTTTATAACAAACATTCCAAAATGTAAAACAAAACCATATAGTGGCATTCCCTTATCTATTTTCAATATCATCCAACCACATTATACCTTTATAACACATTCAAAATAAATATTACTTATGCTTAATAACAAAAAATGTAGACCTCTTTTCTTAATCATTGTTTACAATCTATATCCAATTTCCCTTTTATCCTGTCAATACAAATTATTACATTATCATTATCAGTCATTTATTTAACAATAGTTTGACTAAGTTTAACTTACTTTTTCCCCTTTTTTCACCATTTACATTTTTTTACCAAATTTCCTCTTATCAAACCAATACATATATATACATTGTTATCATTATCAATTATTTACCTAACTTTATCATTATTTTTAACATAATGCTCTAATTTTAACTAAATTTAACTAGGGTTTTATTAATTTTCATATCTCAACCTGTGTCTTTCCAGTAATAGTGTAGTCCTATTTCTTTTGCCATTTGTGGAATTAGTCTTCTGATTATTTCCTTAATCAAATTTGTTTGGCCTTCTCTTCACAACTTGCTTGTTACATATCTTGTAACATCTCAAAACCCTCCATCAGCTTCTTTAATTAGTTTATCTTTGGTTATCAGTAGTGTTTTTGACAAAATTTCTCTCCTTAAGTCCATCCATTCTTCTCTTTCTTCTTCTTCTATACCTTGAAATCTGTAGTAAAGCACCTTTCCATCTATCTTCCCTTTCCTTGTTCCACTCTTTCCATCTCCAACCACACTCAGTTCATTGTCAATATCCATGGTTATCTTGCCTCTTTGTTCATTTCCCCCTGAGTTTCTAGGACTCCAGCCTCCACTTTTTTCATTTGCTGAATATCTTCCATTTGCTGGATATCTTCCATTTTTCCATCAGGTTTTACCACATTAAAGTTTATATTTTCAATATTTTCCAATCTCTTCTCAATTGAATTCCAGACATAATCTGTTGTAATGTTGTGGTTTCTTTTTGAAGTCATGCCATCCTTCCAATTAATAAACACTGCCACTCTAGTTTAAAAACAAATCTTTGTTTTCACTTCTTTCCAGCTAGCAACAAGCATCCAGAAAGCACCTGCGTAAACAACCCATGCTCTTCTCTATAAACAAGCTGAAGCCTTTGAAGTGCAAGGTCAAAATGATCAAAGGGACATAAGAAAAAGCAATGTTTCCAGGTCTCAACCTCCAACCTCCAAGTGGCAGTGTAACTTCTTTTCCCTCTAAGATTACTACCCTGTTTATATACCTTTTAAATATTCTTTATGTTTCAGGCTTAAAAGAAACAAAGTTCTTAAATAAAACGAAATAAAAAGAAAAAATCCATCCCAACCAGAATTGTAGAAATAAAGGAAAAGATTTAATCCATAGGTAAAAAAAGAAATAGAAGAAGAAAATCTGAAACTTTCACTTTAAAAAGTAAAAAAATGTTCACAAAACTTCCATCGATAGGGGCTGGTGGAAAGCTTCACCGCTTATTTCCTTTTCTTTATCAGTTTAATTTAACTTCAATCTTTTTTGGGCAGTCTTTTATAAAAATAAAATTTCCTCACCAGATGGACACACTTTCTCTTTCCGCTTTTCCTCCCATTGCGAAGCTGTCCCGACTTCAGCAGCTTGAGGCTATGCTTTTTGTCGCTGGCTAGAAGAGATTCTCTTGGATCAATCAGGGACTTTGTGATGTCCCTGAGATCAGCAAGACATATTCTTCCCTGTCACCGTCTCTTCAGGACGGTTTAGGTCCAGATGGACCATCCAGCGGCAAAAGTGTCAACTGCAATCTCAGAGCTCCGCGGTCGCACGTCGTACTGCCTTTCTCCAATACTTCATTTTTCTTTTGATTTACTTTTTCATAGAATGTGAGGCAGGATATGGCATTACAAAATTATCCTTGGTGGCAATGGGACAAAAATCAGAGAGAAGAACATGCTGATCTATGTTAATTACAAAATAAAATAAAGAGAACAGTTTACACCTTTTCCATGAGTAATTCACATTTGCAAATGCTGTGCTTATTCTGGCAATTTCCATTACTGCCTATTTTTAACTAGAAAATAACAGTCAAAGTGGAATGATACAACACCTTTAGTTTCTTTTAATTAGATTGCCTCTTTATTTATCTGAGGCGTTAGGAATCACTGTTTGCAGGGCTGAATGTGCTGATATAAGGCTTTCATTGCTATCTTTGAAGAAGCTGTAATTTTTTTTAATCTGGCAAATTCTCAAAATATTGAGAGGACTCAATAATTTACAGATCTATGAGGGAGAGCAATGGTTTATTTAATCAAATCTGGCATTGAAATAAATGAGAAAATGTAGCCACTGGAACAAATCTCCTATTGTAGTTAGAAAATAAGATAAAGGTACAATAAAAACGTTTGCAAAAATTTTCTGTACTTTGATTGTAAGGCAGAGTGCAAATCTCTCCAGGAGTCAGACCATGGAGCTGAGGAACTTTTTTAAACAGTTAAGAAGTTGCAAGTGTGCAAAGCCAGATGCTTCCCTCTCCTTCCCTCCCTTCAGGATGGGCTTGTTAAAGGGGGAATATCCTGAATTTTAGGAGGATCTTCTTAGTGGTTAAGTGCCTTGTGGAAATGGTACAGACTGTTCATGGTCTTGCCAGAGAGCAGAACCTGTGACAAAACCTGAATGCTGGAAATGCTTTCAAAATGATTCAGAGGAAGCATTTGAGCCTAGCGTGAGAACCATACAGCCCTGCTCTGCTGTCTATTTCAAATAAGCCAATTTCTTTAAAATAGCCTGAAAAAGATTGTGATTATTTTAGGAGTCACACTGACTTTCATTAGTTGACTTCTTCTAGAAACCACAACTCTTTTAGATTCCCAGGCTGTAAGTTGTAAATAAGTGCCAGAGCATGGTTTCAGTTCCTTTTATTTTACAGAACGACAGAATCACAAACTTGGAAGAGAATTTGTAGGTCATTGAATCAACATGCCTGCTAAGTGCAGAAAACCAAATTAAAGTTGACGTATCAGCTCTTCCTAAACGCATCCATTGAAAGGAGTTCACCACCTCATTTGATAATAGAGTCCACTGTTGAATTGCTTTTACAATTGGAAAAGTATTATTCTATATCCTGCACTGTTCAATGAGCGAGTACAGATCTTCACTTGGTTTTGTGTGATACACTTTCAGGAATTTAAAGAGGGTTATCACTACTCCCCCCCCTCAATTTCTTTAGCTAAACATTCCCAGTTACTTCTTGTTTTAATGCCTAACTTGTTTTAAGGCCTAACTAGCTCCTCATCATCACATGCTTCTCTGAATCTCCCCTCGCTTGTCGAAATCTTTCATAAATTTGTTATCCTAGGCAAAACATAATAGACAAATGGGGTATTATGTTTAACACAATGCAGATCAATACAGATAGTTAATTAAAACAATATCTTTTTAAACAAAGCAAATTAAACAAAGTTTGGTGCATGACAAGTGAAATGAAAGACCCTGTTGCCTATCCCTTGTATGAATTCCTTGTGGTTATTTGGGAATCAGGCTCTGTGGCAAGTAATGCTCTTTATTCAACTAACGAAGCTAGTGAATGCTACTGAATGACAAATAACTCTACAACAACATAGTACGATTGACTTGCAGGGCCGGCGCGACGTACAATAAGTTCACATGGTGCAATAGGACTGGGTGCTTGTTAGTAGAATTCACTGGGCTAGGGACTTTTTTTGTCTTTCACTGTGAGTTGTATTGTGTTGGGGGGGGGGCGCACGAAAGGAGGCTCAGCCAATCTCATTGTACACATATACTCTGACAATAAAGGTTTGAACTGAGTTGATTTGAATCAAGCTGGACATTTGATCATATTATTGTAAGACTGAATTATCTTCTCTCAGGTTCTAGGCCTAATGTAAAGTTCTGTTTTAAGCAATAAAGTGCTTCAGACCTCAAAGCCATTGTCTCTGAAGCAGGACCTCTTTCCATACATCCCTTGTTAATTAATTACAAATGACTGTGCTTTTTCAAGGGTATTCCCTCATCGCCACTATGGATTAATCTCCCTGGGGAAACCCCTTAAGCCTAATTTGTTATTTTGGTGGCATCAAATGAGGCTTCTTATTTTCTTGGGCCTCTTACATTTCCCTGTTCTGCTGTCCTGTTAGTTTTTTAAGTTGTTCCGATCCCCAAGGTATGTTTTGGCCTGCCCTGGGCACTTCTTTCTGGAGTTTGCTGCTTTCAAATTTAATTGCTGTTTCCATCCATTGTTTAATTATTTTGTTTTATTTATACTGTATATGTACCGTATCAGGGTGGGCTGTTGGGGATTCGCAGGGGTTCGGGAGAACCCATAGCTAAGATTTTGTGCAGTTTGGAGAACCCCTAAATGGCCCCCGCCCACCCAGCCCTGCCTCTCCCAGGAGGCCCCAAGGGGCCCGTTTTGGATGCAGGTGGATGCACACGCGGAGACTCAGGGAAGGCAAAAAGCGGGCTTACCAGAAGTTCGGTAAGGCCGGAAATGGACCTGTTTCTAGCCTCCATAGGGCCTCTGGAGCCTGGGGAGGCTCGAGGAAAGACTCCGGAGCCCAGGGAGGGCAAAAACGCCCCCCCCATGATGCAGGAGGCCAATTAGGCCATGGCCACCATAGCCACACCCACCCAGCAACCTGGTAGAGAACCTCTTGCTAAAATTTTTGAAGCCCACCCATGGACAGTATACTATGTTTATACATACATACACATGGTTGTATTTCGAGCGACAAGATGGTTCATACCTTGTAGTGGAAGTGCAAAGTGATAATAAGAAATATAGCTTCTTTCAATATGTGTTGGAAAACAATATGTGTTTCCCCTTGAGAGAAATAGAGCCATAAGGAGAGGTGGACTATCCTAGAACCTCAAATGGTAGCTTCTGACAGTTCAGCTGTCCCCCCCCCCCCTTATCTTGCTTTGATCCCTCGAGGAGCAAACAAGTTCAGAAAATGAGAGATTTTGTCCATTGGTTAAATCACCAGGCTGGAAAATGGGAGACTGTGAGTTCAAGTCCCACCTTATCCATGAAAGACAGTGGGGTGATTTTGGGCCAGGCCAACTCTCTGCCAGACCAACTCACAGAGTTGTTGTTGTGGAGAAAATAGGAGGAGGAAGGTGTGCTGGATATGTTTATCGCCTTCGGTTATTTGTAAAAATAATATATGTGACATACAAATAAAACCAAACAAACAGATAAACCAGCATGGGGAGAAATATTAACATATTCTTTGTTTCAGTGACTTGGGGTGAGGTTTATGGCTGGTGAGGCTGGTGACGTCATCAAACCGCGTAGTTGCTCCGATCGCACGGGCGCAGCCTGACCGGAGAAGTTTCTCTTCTCAGAAATGTCAGAAAGGGACAGGCAGGCTGCCACAGCTCCACTGAGAAGACATTTCTGAGAAGAGAAACTTCTCCTTTCTCCTCCTCTCCCCTCCCTTCTAGCACTGATGATGTTACCTAGGCATTTTTTGCATCGGGCGAGTCCAGGATCCTTGCAAAGGGAATGGGACCATGTGTGCAGGAGACTCCTCAGCGCCGGCCTCAGATCAGCACGAGCCGTGGTCCCTTCCCCTGCACACACGGTCCCATTCCCCTCCTTCCTCAGTCAACATGAAGGGGACCGCGGCTGCGCTGATCTGAGGCTTGCGTGCCAGCCTCAGATCAGCGCAGATTGCGCTGATCTGAGCAGATTGCGCTCGGATTGCGTGCCAGCCTCTGAAGTAGCTTTGGGAATGCCAGTCCATAAGCTCGCACGTTACCTTAAGTTTCAGGAAATGCTTGGCCTGTCCTTAGTCCTGAAGTAGAAATCAGAAGATGCTCAGTTTTTGTAAACAGAAATTAGGAGAAGTGGTAACATTTTGTCCAGTATCTCAGGCAGAAAATGTCTTCAGCCAGCCTTATGTGGATTAAGTATGCATCCGCATTTAAGAAATTATTGAGAAACAGAATTTTCTACATTCACCACATTAAAAACAGATCATAGTGGTTACATGTGCTTATTTATTCAAGTCGTGCCTTGCCTTACCTTGCATTTACATATGTCATCCCAGTAATGAAATCCAATTTTTTTTAGTACCGGTTCTATGGGGGTGGCTTGGTGGGGGTGGCTTGGTAAGCATGGCAGGGGAAGGATATTCCCATCCCACTCTGAGGCCAGCCAGAGGTGGCATTTGCCGGTTCTCCGAACTACTCAAAATTTCCACTACCGGTTCTCCAGAACCTGTCAAAATCTGCTGGATTTCACCCTTGTGTCATCCCTATTCTATTCAGTTGCATTTAGAACTTCCTAATTTGCTTCAGATTGTAGCTCTAGCTTCAGTAGCTTCACTTTTATAAAGTGAAACCCATTCCTTTTATGGTGTTGGTTTTGTTTCTTCGTCCTAAGTGGGAAAGTGGTTAGAATATTGTTTTATGGAGAGGGAAGAAATTCCTTCCCAGGAAGCCTGCCTGAGAGCCCTCTGTTCTAAGACTTGAAGGCAGAAGAAGGAAACCAAATCCAGTTGAAATACAGATGGCTTCACTGAGTCTCATGGGCTAGACAGGGTCCGTGTTTCAGGCTTCAGAGTGGAGTCCTTTCCTCTGATCTGTTAAACTGTTCTCAACATGGAGAGAGCTCAGTATCTCTCTTTGATTGAGAAGAATAATTCTTAAAGAATATACCCTGCATTTTTCTAGTTTTAAAAGAAACCTTATAGTATTTCTCAGCATTATTTCTGAATCCTTCCTTTCTTTAACTCCAATGAGCAGCTAATCAGATAGATCATATCTGAGGGTTTTATTTTTTGCTGTTAGAGTCTAGAACCGTAATGGCAAACCTATGTCACACGTGCCACAGGTGGCACGCAGAGCTCCCTCTGTGGGCATGCGCGCTGTTGCCAATTGCTCTTCTGGGTCCGCTCACACGCATGCATACTGGATAGCTGGCCCAGCGGCATGCACATAATGGGCAGCTGGTCTTCTGGGTTCCGGTGCATGCACACACCGGAACCCGGAAGAGAGCAGCTGGCCAGTGCACATGGACACCAGACCAGCTGTCCGGCGCACATGAGTATCACAGAACCCAGAAGAGCAGCTGCCCTCTGCGTGCATGCGCACTGACCAGCTGCTCTTTTCCGGGTTCCGGCACTCTGGCCCATGCATGCATGCATGTGCATGCTCCACGTTCAGCACTTGGTGCCAAAAAGGTTAGACATCAGTGATCTAGGACAATTACATCCCATCATAAAGTGAGTCCTGCTCAGCTGAGTAATTTAATCATTTGAATGGGGAAATTGCAGAAAATGAGGTTGGGCTTTGGAAAGGGAAAGGACCAAGAAGGAAGTAGGTATGGATGAAATCTGCTGAGAAAGTTGAAGCTTTGAGAAGGTTGGAGCCATGTGTGATCTAATAGCAGTTCTGGTCCTTGAAAGCCAAGGCTCTTTGCAGCTCATCTGCCTGAACAATTTGTAACAGCCTGGCTGTGACAATTCTGTCTATCTTTTCTTTCTATCCTACCCCCTGCCATTCTTTATTTTGCTTTGAGCAGTGCTGCCTGGCAGTCTTGCTTCTTATCATATCCCTGGCTAATAGTGTGTACCCAAGAAGACACTCATCAATAACTGAAGAAGGAAACCATATGAGCAAATTTGCAAAAGCAAACTTTTATGTGCACTCTTGAATATTCTCCCCTAATTATTGTATGCTATGATCTTCATTGATTATAGAATCTGATTGCATCAAAGTATATACAAGTTTGTTTCACAGAAATTAGTTGATTGTGTTGTTTTTAGCACAGTCATACAAACTGTCCTTTTCTGTTACAGGAGAGACAATAATTTGGTGGACAACATCCTGCAGGCCTCCAATTAAACTAATTGCTGCCACTTTTGCCAACAGTGCAGTCATTGTCGGTACCACAGAGCAAGTTATGTCTCTGCGGTCTTTTTACATACCGAGGTTGAATAACTTTTCTGGCAGGAAACAGGTCATGGAAGGACATTTTTAATTGTATCTTGACTTTAGGTGCCCTGTCCTAAAGTCCAGGGTGGTGGTGTGCATTCTCTCAACTCTCATCAATGTTAGTGATGATAAGCCTTCTTTTCAAATTAAAATAAAAAGAAGAATATGGTGACTTCTTTAAGCCTCAAAATAAGTCAGGCATAATGGAGCACTTGTTGCATCTCCATCTACCAGTGAAATGAGTTTCCCACAGCCATCTTTCATTTTTATGATTCTGGTGGGGAAGGTATTATTGCCTCAATTGGAAACCTGAACACCACTAAGACCGAAGAGCAGTGGTGAGCTACTGCCGGTTCGGACCAGTTTGAGCAAACCAGTAGTTGCGACCTATGGGTGGCACCCGCCCTGGCACTATGCTGTCCTATTTAGCCATGCGCACAAGGCACACGTGTGAGTGAAGCGCATGCCCAGAAGGCCGGGCACATGCATAGATGGCGCACATGCACATTTTTCGTTATTAATTCATGTGCCGCCCACCTCTGCCGAAGAGGGTTGAGCCACAGACATTAAAACTTGATCTAGATGGTTCTAGGAAAAAATACTATTCAAATAAATACTAAACCAAAGAGAAATACCATAGTGCTAGGAAGACTTTAAACTGCAGGATTTTGCAACTGTATAGTAGGCCAGGGGTGTCCAAACTTGAGAACTTTAAGACTTGTGGACTTCAATTCCCAGAATTCCCCAGCCAGCATGGCTGGCTGGGGAATTCTGGGAGTTGAAGTCCACAAGTCTTAAAGTTCTCAAGTTTGGACACCCCTGTGGTAGGCATATTTTCTCTTGATGGTATGACTTTTGTCATTGGATCTAATATTTGGTCTTTCTCCTTTCAGTTGCCATGATTGACTTCTAATGTCCCGGCAGGATAATGGACAGTGAAGTCACTTGTAATATTTTTTTAATGAAAGAGAAGCCATACTTAAACTAAATTATAACAATCCATACTTAAATTAAATTCAGCTCTGACTGAATGATTGGGATTGGAAATATTCTACCATCCAGTCAAAGCCGAAGAGGGAACTAAGGGAACGGTTCAGAGGTGGTATTCTACCAGTTCGGACCCGTTCACCTGAACCAGTAGCGGAAATCGCGGGTGGCCCCGCCCACTCACCCCAGCTCAAAAGCACATGCGTGGAAGGCTGTGCACGCGCACTCACATTTGCGAACTGGTAGGGAAGGTAAGTGAATACCACCCCTGGAACTATCTGAGTAACTATTAGAGATTCTCTGTGAATTGCTAGAGAGGGTTCGCTCTCACCCTCTTCCTACCTACCAGGCATTCCGTTTCCACTTTCTCTTTGCCCCCAGAAAACAACCCTTCCCTCCCATAATTTCAGGCTACATTCTACCTAAAAAGCTGCAGGAGTTGGTAAAATAGCAGCGGAACCTCTAAGTCACATAGTTGTGTCTTTTAATGAGTAGCAGACCAACTTTGGTATTCTATTCTTTCATCTTTAATATGCAATTCCTTAATTTTTTCTCTCCCTTCTAGCCATTATAGTGAGTAATTAACATCTCTGAGATTATTGGTGCTTTTCCCAGAAACATTTCTATTTCTGCAAATTCAGCTTTTCTCACAATATGTTCTGCATATTGTGCATATAAGTGTGTGTATATTGTGTGATTCAGGAGGCACTCTTACAGCTTTCAAAAGACCATCAAGACTTTGCTTTTTACCGAGGTACTAGGGTAGAGTGAGGATTTCTGGAGCGGGATGATTAAGTTACTGGGTTTTATTTTGGTTTTATGTTTTAAAAATAAATGTACTTTGGGAATTCCCCTTCTTTTGCACTATTCAACTTATTTAGTTACTTAAATTTATATAGCCACCCGTATTTTAACAAAGTCTGGGCAGTTGCCAGTCAATATGTTAGGGAGGTACAGGTAATCCAAGGTGCCTCTACCTCTTCTGAATTCAGCTTGTACACTAGGAAATTCTCTCTGGGTATGGTTGAAAGTTGAATTGCAAAGTCTTGAGCATTCTCTTGCAAGGATGCGAGATAAACATACCGTAGTTGTTCAGTAGTATTAGCATTATTTGCCAATGTTATCTTTTTTGGTAAATTACAGTATCAATTGATATTTTCTAGTCTGTTGGCTACTGTTGTGCTTTTCATATCTGCTCACAAAACACATAACAGCACTTTAATTGCATTATTTCGGAAGACTTAAAGGTTCCACTGCTATTCCATTGACTTCTGCAGCTTCTAGGGTCCTTTAACTTAATGCCTGG
This sequence comes from Natrix helvetica, assembly GCF_964273705.1. Taxonomy (NCBI): domain Eukaryota; kingdom Metazoa; phylum Chordata; class Lepidosauria; order Squamata; family Natricidae; genus Natrix; species Natrix helvetica. Next base: position 307,247,280 of record NC_138548.1, on the reverse strand, counting down.
CTCTAGTTCTATGGTGAAACATTTATGTATATGCAGGTAATCCTCGATTTACCACCATTTGTTTAATGACCGTTCATAATTACAACCGCACTGGAAAAAGTGACTTACAACCATTTTTCACACTTATGACTGTTGTCCCCATGGTGACATGATCAAAATTGGACCCTTGGGCAACTGGCCTGTATGGATGCAGTGTCCCAAGGTCATGTGATCACCTTTTGCGACTTTGCACCATATGGAAGCCACACTTACTTAACAACCATGTTACTAACTTAACAACTGCAGTGATTCACTTAGCAACTGTGGCAAGAAAAGTTGTAAAATGGGGCAAAATGCACTTAACAACTGTCTTGCTTGATAATGGAAATTTGGGGCTCAGTTGTGGTCATAAGGCAAGGAATACCTGAAACGGATTTGGATTCTTGTTGCTTTATACAGTTCTCACCATCTCAATTCTGATTATATTTTCTTTCATCAGTACAGGTTTGATTCCGTTGCCTTTTATTATACTCATCTTGTTTTCTTCTATTTCTGTAATTAAAAAAATACATCTACCTATATCTCCCATCTAATTGTTATCTTCCAATTCTTTACTTATTTAGACATACACTGAGTGATTTCTTGTTTCCTTTTGCTTATCTCTAGATATCAGCATTTTGTTGGGTAAATGTTCTTCTATGTGTTCTGCCTTTTTATTTTCCACCCTTCTCCATTTTCACTATTAGCAAACAGCCATTTTGCCTTATTTTGCTTTTTTGCATTTCTAGATATATATTTTTTGTTTCATCTTGAAGAATGTCACAAATTCAGAGTGCTTTCGGTGCACAATTTATCATTAAATCCATTCTTTTCAGTTCTTAGCATAACTCTTTCCCACAGTTCTATACCAGATGCTTACTCATTTCATCGCAATTGTTTTTAATCTCATGATGATATTCAGATGCATTCATGCTAAATACGTTTCTGTCCAAAATACATGGTGATAAAAATAAAACAACTGCTTTTATTCTTCCCTTTTGAATTCCTAGGACAGTGCAGCCAGATATTTCCTCCTCATCTTGGCTCATCACAGATAATCTACGGAAATGGTACCACTATTGGCTCTGTAATTACATTTCATTGTTCTGAAGAGTATCAGCTGATTGGTCACGGAGTTGTCACATGCATTTGGAAAGAAAATGCTACACAATGGACAGCTGACACTCCTTCATGTATACGTAAGTGTTTTTTTCCCCATTTTCCTCTCCCTGCTAAATGATTTATATAAGCTTCAGAGTCTCTCTCTAACATGTAGGTGATCTATACTACTGTAAAAATTGATGATAACAGTTGCGAGACAGAAGAGCAGATTTTAGACTTTGCAATTCTATTCATTTTCAGAGATTGCTGACTATTATCAAAGAAAGACTTGATACTGATTAGAAATGCCACGGGCTTTTTTTTTTTAAAAAAGATGAAATTTAATTAAAAATAACGTTACTCTTTCATTTATTTCATTTCTGTTTCTTTAAGTCTTGCTTGATATTTAATTAATTAATTAATTAATATCTGAGAGACATATATTTGCTCAAAACATTCCAGCTCAGATAAATGTTCAGTTTTAAATTCTAAATGTGTTGATGAAAAGGAGTACAGCTTTGTGTGTGTGTGTGTGTATATATATATATATACACACAACACATGCATACATGCACACACACACACAGTTAGGCTATTATTTATAATTGCAAAACAGAAAAGCGATTATAGATTCACGCTAGCAAAGCAAGTCAGACTGCAGCATTTCTAAAATTGCGTGTAAGCCTGTGTTCCTGTAAGTTTCCTGGAAAGTGGGCGTCTGCATCATAAAAACCACAAAAATCACACAACAATTTAAAAACTACTATGTTTCTCATTGGTTTTGGTGGATTGTAGGCCATTCAGTCAGTGGGCTGGACTTAACTCTATGAAAGTTAATGTCTTAAGAAGTATGTTGGTCTTCCAAATGCTACTATAGCTTTTTCTGCTTTTCCTTTAACATAACCCAGTTAATCCCAGTTAATCAAGTGCATTAAAATAAGTTCTTCAACTATGCCATTTTTGTGTGATTTTAATAGGATGATAAACAACCATGTTGAAATTTTCTTCTGCCTTTCTATCTGTGGTTTCCAGTTCATTTGACTATTCTAGAGAGAAAAAGTTGTGTTAACAATATATATTAAATATGTTTAGAATATTTCTAAGCTATCCTAAAGGACAAGAGCCTTCTCAAGGCATCTTATAATAATAAAATCAAAATGCTATAAAGAGCATAATAAAAATATTAATAAAGCCCACAAACATTCTGCCACAGTATCAAAATTGAACCTTGTGTGGAGTTGAAACCAGAACAGAACAATAGAATCCCATTTAGGAAAAGTCTTGGGAAAAAACAAATGGAAGTTTAGAGCTTTTACAGAAATGAATGGGAATGAATGAGTGGAGTGTGGTCCCACTTGCATTAATTGGCTTAACTGCTGTCAAAGAAAAGAAGGTAAGAAGGATTTCCATTCCTGAAAATGGAAACAGGGATGAAGGTGAACTTGACCCCAATCAGTTTTAAGGCTTAAAATATTAAAACCAGCGTTTGCGGTTTAGTTCAGGACCTCACTGGTAGTCATACAACTGGCGGACTAGTGACGTCGGATGTTCTGACTGCTTTGCTCTCACCAAAGCTGGAGTTTCAGTACCATCTTTTGAAGCAATCCTCTGAAGAGAAAGCAAAGTATCTGCGGTTCCTTCCTCCTTCCATCCCTCTCTTACCAGTGAGGGCAAATTAGCAATGGAAGCATGGAGAAAACCACATGACCAAGTGACTTGAGATATTGGCAGTGGACTCTCTACTGGTACATTGGGCCTTAATAGCAGGGCTCAGTCATACCATATCTTACCTCTAGCCCTATAATACCGATTATGCACTCCAACCTTACTGTATCTATGCATTTGATTTCTATCCTACCGATGGCTTCATCATTACCATTCCAACCATTGTCTATCCACTGCAGGATGAAGGCCTCTTCTGCATGTTTCCAAGCAATAAGTTTTCCTTTGCCAGTTGGGCCTGCAATACTAGCTGATGTCGTCACTCCACCTTCTTTTAGGTCTCTTTTGTGGATGCTTTTTATCAAGTGGGATCCGTTCTGTGACTGCCATAGTCCACCTCCCATCAGTTCTTCTTGCTATGTGACCAGCCCATTTCCATTTCAATTCTTTTACTCTTCTGATGGCATCGTATATTTTTGTTTGTTCTCTTATCCATGTGCAGGTTTTTCTGTCTTGTCTTGTGATGCTGAGCATGTATCTTTCCATGGCTCTTTGTGCTCTTTGTAGCTTTTGTATTGATTATGAGGTTAGTGTCCATGTTTGCTGGTGTGTGTTAGAACAGGTTGCAGTGGCATACAAATACAATAAAAATACAGTGCAAAAAGATAAAAATTCAACAGTGACCGCACAAAAAAGTCAATATTCTAAGCAGCACAAGCCAAAATCTCTCTAGAAGAGTTTAAGTTTCTTCCACAAAGCAGTGAGGCTTGGGACTGGTCTAACCTCAAGTTTTAGGTGCTGCTATGAGAAACAGCTAGATTAGCATTTGTCTGAAATGGTATTGGGTTTCCTGCCAAAGCAGGGGATTGGACTAGAAGACCTCCAAGGTCCCTTCCAACTCTGTTATTTTATACAGTGTCATCAAGGATCAGCTTCCATGACCTGCAAATGGGAAATCAGCTGCTTCTCTTGACACAAGCACAGTGTTAAGGCTGATTTCAGGGAGAGGGGGGAGCACCAAGGCTTTGTAGATTAAAACCAGCCCTTTAAATTGCACGCCAAACTAAATACAGTGATGACAGCTGGCGAACATCCAGGCCACAACATTTGATACCAGCTGAAGCTTCCAGACGAGCAGCCCCATATAACACACATTACAATAGTTTAAATAGTGGTGACAAGGGCAGCAATCATAGTTACAAGGTCCTCTTGTCCCCAGGGATATCCCGAAGTGATGCTTTGAAGTTACTACTCCCCCTTTTGTTTTTGTCTGAGTTGTGTTGGAGTACGGTAATTGCTGTGCAAAGTTCCTCATGAGGATTTCATTGCTCACTGATAAATAAGGGGCTTTTAAATAGTTGGCTTTGAAATGTTTCCAGATAGGAGCTAAGTCAGAGCACTCCTACTGTTGGTGCATTTAATTGCAGGGGTATGAAGGTTATATCGAGATGCAGATGTCCTCCTCTGACTGTGTTTGCTTTATTCCAGCCATCTCCAAGTATGAAACCTTTGGATTTAAAGTTGCTGTGATTTCTTCCATTGTGAGCTGTGCCATTATTCTCCTGATGTCGATGGCTTTTGTCACCTGTTGTCTTATCAACTGTATTAAGAAAAGTGAAAGAAGAAGGGCTCAAAGGTGAATCTGGGTTTAGGCTGTTTACCGAAGTGGCTGTAAGACAGAGCTGTTGCTCTACTTCTGCTTCTCTCTTAGTAAATGCTCATTTCCTGCTCCTGGCTGCAAATACAAGCAGGAAGATTCTCATCTGTGTGCATGTTCCATATGACCGCATCTGCAATTTTTAAATAGAATTTGTAGAAATACTTTTTGGTGTTACTTTGCTCTTAGTTTAACTTCACACTAGTAAGTCTATGAGGTAGAGTCTTGGCTGAGAGAAGGGACCAGCCTGAATAATCTAGTAAGGTCTGTTCAAGCAAGGGCTTAAATCTAGATTTCTCAGCCCCAGTGCAACACTTAAGCATTGGCATTAAGCCATTAAAGTGGCATTAGGGTAGAGTCACCATTTATGCCTTTCCTCCTTCAAATCTAGAGAATGAAATTATCTTCCTTTTGGGCAACTGTCTTCATACTGTAACTTTTCTCCCATTTTTTATTTGTCAGCCACTCAGAGTTGTTCTGGAGTTGGGCAACCCTAGAATGTGCCCAATATGTTACATTATATTACATTACATTACATTACATTACATTACATACATACATACATACATACATACATACATACATACATTACATTACATTACATTACATTACATTACATTACATACATATGAATATGTTCTCCAACTATGATAAGGTCCTATCATCACCCATGTTTACTGACCTTTTGGCAGAAATACTTTTTTTTTCAAATTTTGTTAATCTGATTCAAGATTAAACTGTTTCAGGAGAGTTCTGGGCCAGTATAATTTGAGAGACCAAGTTCACAATAACTTTTTGTTCTACTGACTGCCAGTATGGCAGCTTTTACAAGTCAATTAATTTGTCAGGATCTGTGAGGTGTTTGGCTGTCTCTGTGGAATTTCCTAAAATGGCTTCCTCAGATTTCTGACATGGCAAAGAAACAAACCTTTAGCCATAGGGGCTCACAATAATATGCCAAGGGAGATGAAGGTTTACTTAATTGTTAATTTAAGTACATATGCATGCCTCTTGAATCAGTGGTGAGATTCAAACATTTTTGCTACCAGTTTGGTGGGCATGGCTAAGGGGGGGGGCTGTGACTGAGTAGGTGGGCCAACATGACGTCACTCATGCCCATGCCCATTCAGTCACATATCCCCCCCACCTAGCCATGCTCACAGGAAAAGGTAGGAAAATGTTTAGGATTTTTCCCTATCTACCCCCGCCCTCCCTTCGCTAGTTGCCCCCATTTCCCCACTTCCTCCCCCACCACCACCTCTTTGGTTGCTTACCTTCCACGGCGGCTGGTCCAGTCTGAAAAGCAAGCTGACCAGAGTTTTTGGTATCCGTCAGCCAGCCGCCACTGCTGGGAAGCGGCTGGCTGGCAAAGAAGCCTCCCAGCCACTGCCTCATTGCATACCAGCTCTCAAAGAAGTTGGCAGCTGGCTGCAGGCCGCTGAAAAATCCTCTGTTCAGTGAAAAAGCGGCTGCCGTCTTCTTCACACATGCGCATCCCATTGCCTTGTAAGTTCAAGTGGGCTGAGCAACTGGCAACAGGGGGACCGGTTCAGGGGTGTGGCCAGCCACCCATCACTACCAGTTCGCTGAACTGGGCAAAATTTCTGCCACTGGTTCGGGTGAACCAGTGCGAACCGGCTAAAAATTTTCTCTGGCTTGAATCTTTTCCTCCCGTAAACCCAATCGGTCTCACAATTCCATTCATACATAAATCCCAGTCCTTTGGTTCAACTTCCACAACAGAATAAAGGTACCATACTGTTTTATAGCCATTGTCCTTTAATGGCCATCATATTTATCTACATTCCCTTCTCACTGTTATTGCTCCAGCTGAAGGTCAAATTGGCACTAGTGCCAGTTGGGCAACCAGCTCCTGTTCTCTATTTAATTTTCTATTTTTTTCCTTACCATACCCATTGGTCATTTGCATTCATTTACAGTCCAAAATTCTCCCCGATCTTCCTGATTCACTCTCACCTTTGCTTTAAGTTCATTTCCCTTCAACATTCATCCTGTATATTCATTTCAAACCCAAAGATTCTTCCAACCAAGCACTCCAACTTGATACCATCTTGATACCTTATCCGTATATTTGGAGAAATTTGATTCTCTCTTGTGTGGAGAGAATCCACATATATATAATTCACACATATTGTACTGTCATTATTCAGAATTTAGATGATTGTATACAAAGATGGAATCAGGGGCAACAGGCACAATTTTGCATTTGCAATAAAGATGAAAAGGGACCCTTCCACTAAATTGGAGAAAAGCATTGCCAGTATTGCCATCACAATTTTAGCTTATTTAAGTTATATTGCATAAGGCCAACATCATATAAAAGAGAGACGATAATGGGGGAGGGATTCATGATAGGCATGTGAATTTCAGAGACTGTCAGCTGTCTCAACCTGGTCAGTTAGAAAAGAAAGACTCTCGAATCCATTGTTAAAGAAAATGCACTTTACTAAAGACAAATGGTTACAAAGTAGCAAAGCCGGATCTGAAATTACGTGCTCAAAGCATTTGGTTAACTCTTCCCTTCATCCCCACCCCACCCCCTTGGTTATCTTAAACTATCCAATTACATTCAAACAAATTGTTTTGGCAACTGTCCCTGGCTTGGGGGCGGGGGTGGATGATCTCACTTTTCCATGACCTTGGAACGGCCAGCAACTCCCACTGGACCATATGAAGAGTAGTTCTGATTCCCTTCATCCCAACCTCCCCTTTTACCTCCCTGCGTGTCCCTCCCCTCATTGCTTATGGCAGACTGGCATCTGGCGAAGTATGGCTGGTGTAGCAGGATGACAGTCCTGATAGAGACTTGATGTGATCTGCTATTTCAGAGGTTTGACATTAGTCACATTTGCACAGTACACATTTGCTGTGATCTTCTACGGATGATAACAGTGCCTCTTTTTAACAGGGATATGCAGTTCTGGTACCAGCTCAGAAGTGAAGAGCTAGAAAACATGCAAACATCTTACTTTGGTTTGAAAGGCAGGAATAACAACAACAACAAAAATATTAAAATCCAGGCAGAGTCTGATGCTGGTAGTAATGTGGTGTATGACAACCAAGGCTTCTGCAGGTAAGGAAGAGACCAATTGATATTGTGCTGCTTTTCCCGAGCAGTTTTTACACATGACTGGGCAATCTACTTATCACCAACCACTCAGTACTCTTTGTCATTTTTGTGTACAGCTCCATCTTGCAGAGTGCCTAAAATGACTCTGTCATTCAAAGCTCTGTTGAATGTTCTGTTTTCTACACAGAAACCATATTGTAAAATAAACCTCTAGATCATTCTCAGAGTTGCTCCTCCAGGCCTTCTCTGCATTCCTTCCTCTAATTTAAAATGCACCGCTGTAGTTATACTGTGCAGTTTTATTTATGATAATGCTACATAAGCTATAAAAGTTACACTGCATCTTTAGTCATTCCGCAGATCAAGAATCAAGCTGCATATTAGGCTCAGTGCATGGCATGTTAGTTTATCTCCCACATTTAATTTCATCCTTCCAGGAATGGAAGAAATGGAGAACAGCTGACGTAGAAAATATTCAGCCTCTTTATTTGTCTGTGTAACAGCCAATTGATGGTTAATTCTCCTGCAGGATTTGTAATTATGGACCAAGAAGTTGTTCCATGCATACCAAAGATGACCATTGTGGCATCAAACAAGAATAGGAACCAAATTCATCAGATTTATTTGGGTGATAAGGGGAAAATAGTCCAATTTGACATTATCAGCTTTAGTGTTTTTCACTAACACTCCCAAGAGTGTGTATCTCCTCCCATCATGCTGTAATAGTATAGAAAACTTATATCTTCTTTATCTTTAATTATACTTTTAAAACGATGTGAAACTTCAAGTTGTGCATTAAATATAATGCATATGTTTAACCCTAAATGAACTCATGCGATGATTTACCTTTGGAAATAATCATAGGCTGTTTATAGGATTTGTTACTTAGCTAAATAAAAGTTCTCACAATTGGTAAAATGATTCCATTTTTTAAAATAAAAAATGCTAAATATAAATAAAGGAATTGCTTCACTGCTGCAATTATGCTGGATAATTAAAACCTACTTTCACTATTTCACCAAGATCGTTCCCTTTTAGAGAATCTAACACAGGTGCAAATCCCCCCCCCCCACACACACACCACTCATATAGGAATGGAAATGTAACAGGACAAAATTTGCAAGGATTTTGTCTGTTAACTACTTAATGCCATTTCGTCTCTTCTTTGGAAGAGAAATCTGCTTAAAACTGAGCTGCATTAGCTGCTCCATCTTGTTTCTGATCATGGGAAAAGTTCTTACTGCGGCATCTTTCACCCTTAATTTGTGAAAGTATCACTGCCGTTGTTACTGCTAGTGATAGAAAGAAAGCTAAGTGCAAAATGGCTGCTGTGCCTTGCAGTAACTTGCAAAGGTCAGAGCAGATAATATAATAATCTGCTGCTCCTGCTGTGTGGCTATCCGAGTCTCCCTAAGAAGCCACTCCTATGCACCCCATTAGTTAGTGCTGCCTTGTGCTGGATCAGTTGGAGGACTTCCAGCATTCAATTATTCCAGCTGCAGTTTCCAGTCTACCAACCACTGGGCCAGAAATTGCCCTTGTAGAAGGACAAAGGAATCTCCTTATGGCCTCATTAATACCACTTTAGCTCCATAGGAAACCTTTTTTTAGACCATATCAAGCTCTTTGTCCATCTAACCCAGCCTTGTCTCTGCTGACCAGCAACACCGGTCTTTCTTATTCCTATCTGGCCTATCAATTCAGGGTGCCAGGGATTGAATGTATGACCTTCCCAAGGGGCAAAGAAACTATTGTTCTACACTTACCTTTATTATCTGGGTTATAATGTACATTTCTAGTATAGTATATACCAGTGGTGGGATTCTTTTTTTTTTACTACCGGTTCTGTGGGCGTGGCTTGGTGGGTGTGGTGTGGTGTGGCTTAGTGGGCCTGACAGGGGAAGGATAATGCAAAATCCCCATTCCCTCCCCAACCCACTAACCTGCTTTCCAGCTCCGTTCTCCTGTTCAGGGAAACAAAAGAAGATCAGCTGGGAGGCTGGAAAGCTGGGAGGCAGCAGGGCGGGGCCAGCCTATTTGCCAGTTCTCCGAACTACTCAAAATCTCCACTACCGGTTCTCCAGAATCTGTCAGAACTGGCTGAATACCACCTCTTGTATATATACACTTTAGTAATAATCGATATCTTTATTTTTCTCCATTTTTGCCTGGTAAGTGATTCCTTGCAAAATTATTGTTATCAGTAACTCTAGGCAGTTCTTCCTAGAAGGTCTGAGATACTGATATTTTTTAATCTTCCAAATACAGGTTGCCCTTGACTTACAACCGCAATAAAGCCCAGAATTTTGATCCTAAGTCCTCATGGTTGTTAAGTGGGTCACCGTTGTGGGTTGACTCGATTTTCTGACTGTTTTTATGATAACCATTAATTGAATCACAAGTCATTAAGCAAACCATGTGGTCATTAAATGCATATGCAATAGGTGGGGTGGGGTGGATTGCCATTTCCTGTTGGAAAATAGTTAAAAAGTCACAAATCATAGCCATATGACTGCAAGATACTGCAACCAGTCATAAGAGATTAAGAGCAAGCTGGGTGAGTGTCTATCACTTACCACTTTGCTTGGCATATGATTGCTACTGTCTCCAATGAATGACTGGCATACGATAGCAACAGTAACAAAGTGTATCACATCAAAGGAGCAGCATATGTCCATTCCTCTGGGCTAGCTGCTTCCTACTTACTTTAATCCCAAAGTTTTAGTGATGGTGTCATGCTCCCACGACCATGGGGGCTGCTTTTTTGAGCCAACTTGGGCCAGTTAACCAATTAAAAAGGAAGAGGGGTAATCAGTGGAATCCCCAAGCTATGATGGGCCTAAGAATGTGACTAAACACAAAAGAATGACAAAGGAAATGGAACTGGTATTAAGGTAGAACCCTCCATCTTAACTTTAGGCTTAGGATGGGCCCCACTCAGTGGACCAGACGGGCCGCCAACAGCGAGTCTTGTGAGACCATCCTGGGAGGAGTTTGATTCTGTTGCCCCCGAGGATTTAGATAGGTTGCGTGGACGGCTGCGACCCACCACATGTTTAATGGACCCGTGTCCCTCCTGGTTGGTACTGGCATCTTGGGAGGTGACACGAGGCTGGCTTCTGGGCCTGGTGAATGCCTCATTGGGTGAGGGATCCTTACCAACCGCCTTGAAAGAGGCGGTGGTGAGGCCCTTACTTAAGAGGCCTTCACTCGACCCAATGGAGCTAGCTAACTATCGTCCAGTCTCCAACCTTCCGTTTCTAGTGAAGGTTGTTGAGAATGTGGTGGCCCAGCAGTTTCCACGACACCTTGACGAATCCGAGTATCTAGACTCACGCCAGTCCGGCTTCCGACCTGGGCACAGCACAGAGACAGCCTTGGTCGCGTTGGTCGATGATCTCTGGAGGGCCAGAGATAGAGGTTGTTCCTCTATCCTGGTCCTATTAGACCTCTCGGCGGCTTTTGATACCATCGACCATGGTATCCTATTGCGCCGGTTGGAGGGGATGGGAGTCGGAGGTACCGTTTTGCGGTGGTTCGGCTCCTACCTCTCCGACCGGAGGCAATGTGTGTTGACAGGGGGACAGAGGTCAACCCCGAGGCCACTCACTTGTGGGGTGCCACAGGGGTCGGTCCTCTCGCCTCTCCTGTTCAACACATATGTGAAGCCGCTGGGTGAGATCATCCGTGGTTTTGAGGTTGAGTATCACCTCTACGCTGATGATACTCAGCTGTATATTTCAACTCCAAACCACCCCAACGAGGCTGTCGAAGTGATGTCCCGGTGTTTGGAGGCCGTCGGGGTCTGGATGGGGGACAACAGACTTAAACTCAACCCCTCCAAGACTGAGTGGCTGTGGCTACCGGCACCTCGGTTCAGCCAGCTGATCCCATCGCTGGCCATAGGGGGCGAACAATTGCCCCCTGTGGAACGGGCGCGCAATTTGGGCGTCCTCCTTGATGCCCGGCTGTCAATGGATGACCATGTGGCAGCCGTGGCAAGGGGGGAGTTCCACCAGGTTCGCCTGGTGCGCCAATTGCGCCCCCTACTGGACCGGGATGCCCTACGCACGGTCACTCATGCGCTGGTGACGTTCCTCCTGGATTACTGCAACGCTCTCTACATGGGGCTGCCCTTGGGACGTGCCCGGAGACTGCAGTTAGTTCAGAATGCAGCCGCGCGGGCTGTGATGGGGAGTACGAGGTACTCCCACGTAACACCTCTCCTGCGCGAGCTGCACTGGCTACCTGTGGTTTTCCGGGTGCGTTTCAAGTTGCTGATTACCATCTTTAAAGCGCTCCATGGCACGGGACCTAGTTACTTGCGGGATCGCATCCTCCCACATACATCCCTGCGGCCAATACGCTCACACAGGGAGGGGCTTCTCCTGGTGCCGTCCACTGGACAATGCCGGCGGGCGACACCGAGGAGTAGGGCCTTCTCTGTGATGGGCCCAACCCTCTGGAATGACCTCCCCCCCGACATTAGAACCACTTCTGACCTCCGCTCCTTCCGGCAAAAACTGAAGACTCACCTGTTCCGATTAGCAGGCCTGGCATAATTCAACTGTCCCTCCTGGCAAACGTATTATATCTGGTTATTTTAGGGGTTTTTTAATTACTGTATTTGTTTTTAGGGGTTTGAATTTATTTTATATCTGCTTTGTACAGTTCTTTTAACGGCATTTTAACCTCCTCCATGTCAACTGTCAACTGTACATATTTAATTTTATTGTATCTTGTTATATTTTGTATGAACTGTACACCGCCCCGAGTCCCTTTCGGGAGAGGGGGCGGTCTAGAAGCATTAAATATTATTATTATTATTATTATTATTATTATTATTATTATTATTATTAGTTTGATTTGTTTTATTGATTAGTCTCATGAGCTGCCCTAAGGATACCTTTGTCCCATGAACCAAAGCAAACAACATGCAATTTTTTTTTACTACATCTATTTCAGTAACACGGAAGATCTGTATATGGCACTCTCTATATTATCAAATGATATATTGCCATTGGTCCACTGGATTGTGTGGAAAATGAACCTTGAAGATGACAGATGAGATGCCAGTTTTGTGTGTCACTTAAGGGATATTGTATAATGAATTAGATAAGAGTCAAATGATTCCAACGCATAAATTGCTGTTAACAGCGTGGCAGTAAATAGGAATGATTGGAGTAAGAGCAATCTCAAAAAGGGCCATCATGTCTAATGTTAGAAATCCAATTGGAAGACAATAAATTAGATGTCATTTTTGCATCCTATTTCCTAGATTCTTGTCCTCACATAACAATTGCTATTTTTTTTAACATAGTTATGCCTCTCTAAGCTAAGACAATGTGCCAAATAGCTAAATGCTCTGGAAACCAGAGCCAAGCTTTTATCCACCAAGGGCAATTCCTTCCTTTATTATCCTGAAAAGAAAGAAGCTGTCAACTTTGAACATTAGGCAGTCCTCACATTTATCTTAATTTATTTTAACAAACGGCTGAAAGTTTCTTTTCCGCTACTTGGATGTTCTTACAGCATCCTGCAAAACAATGCCTTTTTTTTTCAACATGGGGGCAACTATATCAATAGTTTAAATGCTTTGCCATTGAAATCCTGGATGGTCAGAACAGAAATTTGTTATTCAGAACCAAATAAACTTACTGCATGGATTCATTCTCCCATATGCTCCTTCTTCTTTAAGTATTGCTGCACCAAATGAATTTAAACTCTTTTTCTCAAGTACTTGCCCTCCCTATGTGATTTGGCCACCTTTAGATGTCAACATGTTAAGGAATCTTTAGATTTTGGCCAAAAAAAAAATGTTTAATGAACAGGGGATCCCTGGAGGCCAGAAACAAACAGAAGTGTTCAAAAATCCAAGAATAAAGTTATAATGAATAATGAAGCAATGCACTTTATTTTTTTAAAAAAACAAAGGAGGCTAATCACTGAACATTCATTCATTCCAATCAGCAGTGTAAAAGCTAACACAGAGATCCGAAGTAGTTAATACTAAGCTATGAAGAATGAAGTACGTTCAATTAAAGGAGAGAGAGGGACAAAGAGTGAGTTCAGAGAAGGGCGGGGAAGAGATGATTTCTAGAAGCAATTGACTCTAATGGAGCTCACACAGAGTTCAGCTATATAGGCAGAAAAAAACAGAGAAATCAAAGGAGAAACTAAGCACACCAGAAGACCTTGTGCCAAGGAGGTTGAGCAGTTCAATGTAATGAGTCTGAGGCATGCCAGCAAGCAAATAAGTCAGTAGCTTTTGAATTCAGCGTTAATGGCTCCTGCCATAGTAGAAAGGGCAGGAGACTTAAAGGTGTGATGTTAAAACTTTATCCAGAGCAAAGACAGAAAGTGTAAAGTGCAGGGGTGGGTTGCTGCCGGCATTACTGCCGGTTTGGCGTGCAAAGAAGTGTGCGCATGCGCACTCGCTTTGCTCACATGCACACCAAACACGCACTTTGAGTGCATGCACATTTGCACCTAAAAAAGTCTGTGCATGCGCACAACCTTAGAAAATGCAAAAAAAAAAAAATCTGCAATGAAGATTGTTCTGTGCATGTGCAGAACCAAAAATCAAGATGGCAGTGCAGGCAATAGAACCGGGGCATGGCAGGCGAGTTACTACCTACTCGGCTGAACTGGTCTGAACCGGTAGGAACCCACCTCTGTTAAAGAGACAGCATTCATAATGTCCACTTGTTTGTACGGGTATCGCTTGTTCAGGGAAAGGCAGTAGAAAAGGAGATTTCTGCAGAGAAAGGAAGATTAGCGTTTTGGGGCAGAGGAGTAAGTCAAGTCAATCTTTCCTGGAGATGCTGGGCTGGATGAGCTTTCTTGCTGGGGTAAGGAGTTACCCAAGAACGCGGATAGCACACACAGTAATACAATGGACAATACAAAGTGTGGTGACTTCTCTGAACGCCTGTTCAGGAATAGCATAAAGAGGGGACTGTAACAAAAAGATCATTAGTTTAGGGATTACTATCTTCATGGAAATAGATGGGTGGTAAGGAAGAGTGATAGGAGCTATTGTTGACAAAGATAATCAAAATGCAATTGCTTGGCTGTGGTATTGGGTTTGGTTAATCCTTCTTATTTTCAGGATTGACATAGAGGAAGATAGTCTAACGGACTTCTTGCAGGATTATCTGGGATGAGTTTGAGCCTGCCCATTTTAAGGACTGATGTGCACTCACTTGTGGTTTAGACCTTGGTTCCGTTGGGAGGTGTTGGGAGCTTAACCAGGATGATTGTGTATGCATCTTCAGGATGGAGGTAGTATTATTGACCTGAAAGGAGATGATGATGATGCATCCCCTCTTCAAGAAACTATTGGTCCAACTAGCACGTCTAGATAAGTGACAAATGGTCTCCAACCTTCCCTTTTTCCCTGGAACTCCTGAAATGATGATTGGTCAATGGAATTGAAGCAAGCAATGATTGAGAGTCCAGAGCATGAAGGGTTGAAGACACCAATTCTCATTCCCCAACACAGACTTCTTTCCTCATACAGATAACCTCTTTTGTCATCACCAAACAGCACCGGGCAAAGAAGGGTGAGACAAATCTTATCAAAGATCTAAACTGACCTCCTGAAGGAGGACTTTGAACTTAGACCAAGGGTCGCCTGCGACTGCAGGACTGCAGAATCATCATCCTGATAATTTCTTATGAAACATCATACTATATATAGTAGATGCAACCACCAAACTATGCAGCTACAAGTGGGTTTCTGGTATGTAGATTTGCAAAATAAATGTTTGATTTTTCTAAAAACTCTGTATTCATTTTTTTAAAAAGCTAAAGAATTTTGCTAAAAGTTGTTGCTAGTTTATCTAGCTGAAATTGTAAAAGGAAAATGTCACTGGTTAGGTAATCTAATTGCTGGTTGAACAGCAAAAAGCTTCATTAAGTAGGAGAGACTGTCTTCTGAGGATTGGTTGCACAGCTGCTACGTACCAACAGCAAAGAAAAATATTTTGGTTGGTTGGTTGGTAAGAGCTACTGTTTGGAGTGTTCCAGACTAAGTATTTGCAGGTTATTTTTAGATGTTGCTTTCTCTGAAAGACTTATATTATGAGAGTCTTTAAAAGGTTAAATCAGGATGCTTTTAGCTGAGGTTTGTAGTGAGGGAAAGTGGAGGATTTAATGAAAAGAAACACATTGAGCCTCCAGGAAAATTGCCATTGGGAAGAAAAAGAATAAACATTTGAAATGAAATGGGTTATTGCCTGTGGGAGCTTACAAATAAAAAAAAGCAATCCAAGGTTCAAATCTTGACTAGTTCACTTGGAAATAAAACCACTAAATTCAAAGGGTTTTCTATTTGAGTAGACGAGGGCTTTAAGCACCTGTTAAGATGCTACCATATATATTTTTTCTGCCACAAATTGACTTAACAATATACCTGGAAAAGGAAGTGCTCCATCAAAATGAGTGAAATTGCTGTAATATGTTTATTTTGCAGTAAAGATCTAAAACATACAAGAAAGTAGAGCTTATACGTAATTATCAGGCTCCAGTAACAAAAAAATCAGTTACAATAGATGTTTTATTGTTAAAAGCAGCCGCAAAATCTAGTAACACTGCATATTTGAATAAGTGGCATTTGATGTAATAAAACTAGCTGTTCTGTTCCCAGAAATAATAACTGCTTCTGCTATCTCACTTTGTCAATGAGATATCCATGCCGTTTTTCTAAACTAGTGTTTCTCAATCATGACAACTTTAAGATGTAGGGACTTCAACTTCCAGACTTCAACTCCCTAAGTGTGCTGGCTGGGAAACTGTGGGAGTTGAAGACCCTGTATCTTAAAATTGTCAAGGTTAAGCAAGATTGATCTAGACTTATGTCACAGATCATTAGAACGTTTTACATTCAAGGCAAATAAAAGGCACAGGGCTCTACTTATTGTAAAATCCTGCTTGTATAATCATCACAGTCCTACAGCTGGTTTCCAAAACAGTCTTTCTTTCCTGCTGTTTATCCCACCCTGGAATCGGTTTATTGTCTCTATATTTGAAAGCTTTATTCTGTTCTAATGACTAAGAGAAATTCTATAACTATCTGCTGAACAGTCCTTTTAGGCATAATGTCCTTTCAGAATTAGCATATAGAATTGCAACTATTGACACATTTTTGCTGATTTTTCTGATCTTTCAAAACACATTTCAATTACTATTCATCACCACATCTCAAGGCATCAAATACCACAATTTTTCCCTCCCATCCCATCCCATCCCATCCTCCCTTCCTTTTCCACATCTTCAGTCTTTCATTTATTTAACTTGCACACAATTTTTGAAGGAACACAAGTAATACAGTTTTTAAAACAATAAAAGAAAAACAGCAATAGTTTATAGTTTATAGTTATAGTTTATAGTTTATTTAATTTATAGACCGCCCCCTCTCCCCGTAGGGACTCGGTGGTAGTAGTAACTAATTAACAGCAATATGTTGCAACTAATTAGGCCGCACATAAAAGAGATATCACAAACAAATCAGCCTCTCCCTGGCGTGCTGGAAAACCAGGAATTGTAGAGTTCAAAAAGAATGTTAATCTAGATAGAAGGGCTGATATACAAGAATCTATAAGCAGTTTCACTAATGGGCTTTGGAGCTGGATGGCTGCCAGATCTTATTGGATTTATAGATTTAATCTATCTGTCCCCAATCTGGTGACCTCCAAACTTTTTAAGCATGACTTTCATCATTCCACCTCAATGTGACTATCACTAATAATAAGTGGTATCTAGGATGCATATTATTGGGGCTACTTAGATTTATCACATGGCGATCCTTTATTTCTTGTACAGTCTCATCTCCTCCACCTAAATGTTTAGTATTCAATTGTTTTATATTATTTATATTGTTATTCATGTATTTTATCTGCATTTTATCTGACTGTACACCGCCCCGAGTCCCTTTTTGGGAGAGGGGGCGGTTTAGAAATCTAAAGAAATAATAATAATAATAATAAGATAGGATAAACTTTTCATTTTAAATATGTAGGATTTTTTTTTCCAGATGGCCAATAACCAGGCCTAGAAACATTAGTACCTTTTTGCATTTTTATGGGTTGTTGGGAAACTGGGCTGGAAAATAATCTCACGTGTAAATTACATATTTATGCTGTATTTTTGTGAGACTAATAAGTACAAAAATCACACGACTGAAAGTTGTTGGTTTTGTCACCCAATTTCAGTGGCAAAATTAGGAAATAATCTGATGGTTACAGAGATTAGACTGGAGGGACCAACCCTGCTTTATGAGCTCTATATAGGCTTTGGAGTTTTCATACATATAGGAATGAAGGACCCATTAAAATAATCTTAATGAAACATTCCCCAATATTATATTCAAGTGGTTGAAATTCTAATCAAAAACATTAATGAGAAAGGTAGAAACTAAGATATACTACTCTGGTGTAGCCTCTGTTTTCTAATATAAAGCAATACTTTCTTTTCCCTTCTGTTTTCTGTGCTCTGGCATTTGTTAAGGCTCAATCTTACTTTTACGAACTAGCAACTTGTTTTTTTATAAATCCTCAATTAACACTTTTTAAAAAGGTTGTAGGACAAATTTCTGTCATTTATCTATTTAAAACTTCTTTCAGCACCTATTCCTGTGGATAGGAATAGTCTTGAGGCCATAGAGAGCTCAGGGCAGTGAGAAAAATATTGGTTTGAAAGACTAGAAAGTATTAACTAGTTGGAGATTAGTTGGAGCAGCAGAATGGATCGATATAATGGAGTTCCCTGTGTTTGTATGACTTCAGTATCCAAGTAAATGGATAGGACAGTGGCCCACAACCTTTTGGGCACCAGGTATTGGTTCCGTGGAGACATTTTTCTACGGAATGGAGGGAGTGTGGGTTCATGTCTTGCCTGCATCCTGCAGATAGGGCTTCCTTGTTTGTGCGGCTCGGTTTCTGGCATGCCTTGGGATGGTGCTGGTCCATGGACCAAGGGGGGGGGGGGACCCCTGAGATAGGAGATTTAGATAAATCAGAATTTATCTAAGGCATTTGATATATGGCATTTTTGTCCCTTTAGTGATTTGTTCATGTTGTTGTTGTTGTTGTTGTTGTTGTTGTTGTTGTTGCGGCTGTTGCTGCTGCTACTACTACTACTACTACTATGACTACTACTACTACTACTACTACTACTACTACTACTACTACTGTACTATTTTTTATTAAACTTAAAGGAAAAAAATAGAATCTGAGGCACCTGGTCAATTATTTCACAGTTTTGCATTGCAACAATTATTCGTGAGGGGAATGTAGGATTCAAAACACCAGGAGAATAAAGAAAGGAAGTCCTTCTAGGTTCATGTACAACCAGTATGGAATATGACAGAGTTGAAAGTAAATAGCAAAGCTCTATGCCTGTTTCTAAAATAAGCAGAAATGATATACAGGCAGAAGGACTATATAATATGGATACCACTTTATTAGGACTTGTTTTGATTACACTTTGCATACCCCCTTGATTTTTGGAGGATATAGAGTAGCATAAAAGTATTTTGAATTAAAAGATAGATAAATCAATGATTTTCAGATTGTTGTGCAGTTAAATCCTTTGAGTCTAAATAATTTCCTTTTGGTGAAGACAACAAATTCAAACAATATTTAAAATAATGTAATTCTGCTTTCTTTATATAGTATTATGCTGTTGCAAACATTGTGTTCCCTTGTGCCTGATTTTCTCATAAAGAATCTATTACTGCCACTAAAATGGATATTTTGGAACAAGAATTTTTGTTCCACTCCCTTTTGGAAGAAATTCATTTGCAAAGCCATTTTTAACATCTGTCAGGAAATATATGACCACACTTATAATGTCTTAACTGTGCGGGCATCTTTTTATTGCTCGTGCTATTAACATAATTATCCCTTCTGGCAAGAAGCAATAATAACAAAGGAAAATTAAGGGAATTTTTCTGAATGCCATTGGTGCTTACTGTATTTTTTTTTCTTTTTAAAAAAAGAGCAATGCAAAATAAAACCAAAACTACAGACACCAATCAAACTGTCAAAATATACTGCTGATTCTACAAGTGAAATCTGCATGTAAATACAGTTATTCATATGCATTTGTAGGAATAAAAATGCATATTTATGCACATGCCCACCCTGTTGTCATATCATGTACACCTTTGATACATTTCTTATAAACTAAATTACTACAGAATTGAAAAGTACAAAGAAGTCATCCCTCTGTTGAAATGATAGCACTTACAATATCTACTGTAGTTTCAAATTTACAGATGCTTCCATAAAAAATGGGCTGCTAGACCCCGTAGTCATTGCTTGATTGCTGTAAGCTAAATGAAAGGTGAAAATTTAGTTAACTGCTGGCATATTACAGGAACTAATGCATCTCAATGTATTTTTCCATACAGTGAATGTGGTAATCGAATGAGCAGAGTTGGTGACTCCACTTTCTCTATTTTTTGTAGTTAAGAATTAGGTTTAACTATATTTCTCAACACTGTCGATTCATGCATCCATTTCTCTACTAAGATTAAATTATCCAGGTTATGATTATTTTGCCACTTCTGTTGAACTCCTACCAACATCAGGGTCACTCCTTCCAGTTTCACACAATCTGTGACTGAGTTGCCATCTGCAAGAGAATAATGAAGTTTTAAGGAAAATAATTATGAAAATAAAGCCAAAGTGAGTTGAAATATTCATAAAATGCACCACCCCCAAAAAAATCTGCTGTATGATCAAATTCCCATTAGAGTTGTTTCCACAAGACTTCTATTCCAGGTAACATAGACAGCCAGTTTGGTCTAGGAGTTAAGCCACCAGTTAGAAACTGGGTGAGTTCTAGTCCCACCTTAGGCATAAAGACCAGCTAAGTGACTTTAGGCCAGTCAGTCTCTCTCAACACAGAGAATAGAATAAGAATAAGAATAAGAATTAGAATAGAATAGAATAGAATAGAGCAGGGCTGTCCAAACTTGGGAACCTTAAGACTTGTGGACTTCAACTCCCAGAGTTTCCCAGCATGCTGGCTGGGAAATTCTGGGAGTTGAAGTCCACAAGTCTCAAAGTTCCAAGTTTGGATACCCCTGGAATAGAGAATAGAATAGAACAGAACAGAACAGAACAGAACAAATAGAATAGAATAGAATTCTTTATTGGCCAAATGTGATTGGACACACAAGGAATTTGTCTTTGGTGCACATGCTCTCAGTGTACATAAAAAGACAAGATACATTCATCAAGAATCATAAGGTACAGCACTTAATGATAGTCATAGGCAGTGGTGGGTTCCTGCTGGATCGCACCGGATCGCGCGCGCTCCCTTTCAGCGCTCCACCTGGCTTGCGCGCTCCCTTTCAGCGCTCCACCTGGCTTGCGCGCTCCCTTTCAGCGCTCCACCTGGCTCTCGCGCTCCCTTCCGGCGCTGAAACCGGAAGTACAGTCTTGCCCCGCCCCTGGCGAAGCAACGACGCCTGCCTGCGCTCCACCAGCTCGGCTGGGAACGGAGATGTTTCCTCAGCGGAGCGGAGCGCCTGAAAAGACTTTTCAGGCGCTCCGCTCCGCTGAGGAAACATCTCCGTTCCCAGCCGAGCTGGTGGAGCGCAGACAGGCGTCGTTGCTTCGCCAGGGCCGGGCAAAACTGTACTTCCGGTTTCAGCGCCGGAAGGGAGCGCAAGAGCCAGGTGGAGCGCTGAAAGGGAGCGCGCAAGCCAGGTGGAGCGCTGAAAGGGAGCGCGCGCGATCCGGTGCGATCCGGGAGGAACCCACCACTGGTCATAGGGTACAAATAAGCAATCAGGAAACATTCAATATCAATATAAATAGTAAGGATACAAGAAACAAAGTTACAATCATGCAGTCACAAGTGGGGGGGTGATAGGAATGATGAGAAGACTAATAGTGATAGTAATGAACCCTTAGTGAATAGTTTGACAGTGGTGAAGGAATTATTTGTTTAGCAGAGTGATGGCATTTGGGGGGAAAACTGTTCTTGTGTCTAGTTGTCTTGGTGTGCAGTGCTCTATAACGTTGTTTTTACGGTAGGAGTTGAAACAATTTATGTCTAGGATCACATTGTTCTTGTGATGGGAAAATAAAAGGAAGGAGCTTTGGCTTGTTTGCCATCTTGAATAATTTACAAAAATAACGGTGGGAGAAAATAATCTATATTTAATCAAACCGTTAATACTCTTAATATCTGTCATGAGTTTCTGGTGATCCCAAATCAGCAATATGAGAATAAAATGAGCAAAAATAATTCACTCATAGTATAGAGGGCTCTAATAATAATTCGATAATTTAATTGATTAAATTATTAGTGATAAGTATTCTGATAGAAATTATTTGTTCAGGAGATTTCTTAGGAATTTTGTAAATGTGGGATGTGAGAAATCTCCAGTAATTGTGATTGATGTTTTAATATAATTCCTAGAGATTTTTCCCAGTCCCCACTCTGTTGACAATTATGTTTTATTCTTATAAAAATCATACTTGAGTCAAGATAATTTGATTTAGACAAATTGAGTTTTATTGAGATTTTAAGGTACAGATTTTAATGACATTTATTCAATGTCTACCGGTGTTTTAAGCCTAACATAATTATTTCAATGATTTATTTTGTTTTACCCTGACAAAAGTATTCTACCTGCTGTTTCTTTGACATAAAACTTCAAAGAATATTCTAGAGAAGTATCTTTCAGACTTGGCAACTTAATGCTGGCTAAGGCATTCTGGGAGTTGAAGTCCATATATCTGAAAGTTGGCAAGTTGAAAAAACAACTCTACACAGTCAGTTACAGAAAGATAGGTAATACCAAAGATTTTTTAAATAATTTGTGTCTGAGGGAACTTTCTGTTTGAATCACTATTGCCTTCTGCCAGACCTTAAAATTGAAAATGATATTCTATGGCTTCCAGAAGCTAGAATCAGAGACAGACATAGTTGACAACCTCACCTTCTCCTTCAAATTATATTGTACATCCTTTCCTCCCTTGTTGGCCTTTCAGTTTCACTTCTGACTTTTATTATTTTGTGAAAATCCAATGCTGTATCCAATGTCATTAATCCATTAATACAATGTCAGAAGCACAAAGTGTGGTATTCAGTGAATTATTTCCTGTAACTGCTCTTGCATAGCTTCAACTCTCCCTAAGGCCATTGCAAAAGTGGTGTTTGAATGTCAGAAACAAAAAATTAATAGAATTCCAAGGAATCCAAGTGAAGAATGTGCCATAAAGAAGGCTGTGTGAATGTGGATTATGCAAAAGCTTCTTTCCAGTAAAGGTCAATATAAAGACTGCAAAGCTGGTGCAGTTGAGAATAGACTTCCTAGTTTTTGATTCTTGGGTCCTTGAATGGGAAAGTGGCAGAACTCCCTCATGGAAATATCAAGGTGCTGCGGGAGGGATGAGGGTGTTGCAGAGAGATGCGGGAGGCTGTGGGAAGGCCACACTGCAAGCCGTGTGCGAGTCCAGACTAGGCTTTGGATGCCTAGCACAGGCTGGGTGGAAATCAGAGGGAGAGCTGGGCAGGCCCAGGAAGGCCATGTGTGAATTTAGAGAAGTTGAGGAAGAGCTTGGAAGGCCCAGGGCAGTCTGCATGTGAGTTGGAAAGACCCTGTGCCAGTGGAGGTTGCACCCAGGTAGGAGGTGGGAATGACTTATCAGAGCAACTTGTGTGACCTTTCCTCCCGGCTTCCCCATTGACTTTGCTTGTGACAAGCTAGTAGGGAAGATCACAAATGGTGATCACATGACCTGAGATGTTGTACTCGCAAGCTAGGCATCAAAGGACCCAAATTGCGATCATGTGACCCTGGGGATGCTGCAATGGCCAGAATTTTAGGGTCACACATTCATTTTTTCAGCACTGCCATTACTTTGAACAGTCATCGAACTAATAGACATAAGTCAAGATCTACCTGAAGTTCTTTCCAGAAACATGAGTGTTGATTGACATGAACTATTCTGCTTTGATAATCCATGCTAACTTTCCAAACTTCCTAGAATTTCCTCTGTCCCCAGACCAGAGGTGGGTTGCTGCCACTTCAGCCCGAATTGGCTGAACCAGTAGTAGCTCCCAGATGCTTCTGCACATGTGCAGAAGCGTCGCACGCACAGGAGCGCAGCCGAACCGGTAATAAAAAAATTAGCAACCTACCTCTGCCCCAGACACATAGAGCAGAAATCAAATCAAATCAAGCCTTTATTGTCAACGCACAACATGTGTAGAATGAAATTGAATGAGCCTCCCTTGGTGCAGCCCACCCCCACCCCGAAACACAAAATAAATAAAAGAAAAAGAAATCACTAAACCCAAATAAGTAATAACTAGCACACATTCCCATATACATATATGTATATAACATTTATGTATATAACATATAGAATATTTGGCTCCCTTGTTTATTCGGCAGTGAATTTTTTCCTCACCATTTTCAAGTCCCAAATTATCTCAGTGAAAAAATGAACAATTATGTCTTCCAGCTTCATCCAGTTATACAGTTAACTTAACAAAATTTTATATATACATTTATTTTGTGTTACATTTTTATTGATAAAGAAATGAAGGAAAACTAGTATAGATATTTCAAGCTATTTAGCTCTCATCAGCTGGCCATACCCTTCTAGGATGCGAACTTGGGCATATTAGGCATATTGGGCAGTTGTAGTAACCTCTAAGCCACAAGTTCTCCTCACTTTATCAGCTGAACAAGGGGGGAGATTAAGTGTTTTTTCTTCTGTCAGATTATCTGGTCTACCCAAATATGGGAGGGAAGTGTGTGTGTGTGTGTGTGTGTGTGTGTGTGTGTGTATAATATTATATAATATATATGTATTATATAATTGATTTTCCTACAAAAATCTTTATTTGCACAAATCAAGCATGTTTCATTATTAAACTGGCTAATATTTTAAAATTGTCAAACATGTCTTGCCTTTATGCCTTTTCAGGGAATAAAGTTTATGATTTTAAGTACTTCTACATGCACATAACTGCAAATGATTGTATTTCTCTATATTCTTTTATTGTTTTTTTTAATCAAACAGTACACATCTGGCAGTTAGACTGGTTTTAAATTAATGTAACTATTGTTGAATAGATATATAACTATTCAAGTTACAAAAGTATTAACTATTTGTTAATACTGTTAATAATGTATTTGTTAATACATTCTTATTTGTTGTGCTTTTAATTTCAAATGCCAGGCAAAATTGCAATACTGTAACTAAATTAAACCAAAGCTATTGTTTTTTTTTCTCTTCTAAATAAATAAAAAGAATGTGTCTTCTTTGTTTTCCAGCTTCAAAGAGGACTGGATTAGAGACATGGCACAAACACGCTGTTCTGGAGAATACGACTTACAAAATAAATCAGCTAGAACTAGTAATGCACTTGCTAAACCTTTGGTCCCTGGACATAATGGTGGTGTACAGAGGATCCATACAGTACATGCAGTAGCCGTCTACGGGCAGGATAAAGATATACTTGGAAAATTGCATACTCACTTACCTGGATAAACAGCCTCAACTGTTAAAAGTCATCCCGGACCAAAGGAAATTGTGAATACACATGCTTACTGAATGTGCCTTAAAAACAACATTAAAATAAATGTCTGTCTCTTATATATCTGTTGCGGTATATGTCTGACTATAGCTATAATTTAGCAAATTTCCCAAAATATGGAAAACTAAATTCATTTTCACAAAAAAGCAAAATAAAATGCATTTTTGATATTTATCAGGGCAGCGCATGCTTAAAAAACAATTAGGAAGAAATTACTTGGATTTGCACAAGCACAGCACCTCCTTTCATTAAAGAAGCACAACTTTATTCCATGTGAGCTTCAGTAAAAGGTGCTGGTGCTTTAATGAATGGGACAGAAGCTGTACTCTGTTCCAAGGCACTTTGGAATTATTTTTAATGTTTGTGCATACCTGTAATTTCATACCAAGCTACCGTAGAAACACTTTGCTTAAAAAATTTAAAAGGGATGACATCAAGAAAGGAATTGTATATTGTTTTAATATGTGCTTTAATGTTGGCTCTTAACAGTTTGTACCTTTTCTGCATGTGACCATCCTGATGATAGTGAGAATGAATTCTAACTGCACATTTAGTTTACCTTCTCTTTCTATATATATATCAAAGAAGAAAAATGTATTTTTTCATAAGAAGATGAAATTAAAACAAATAAATATATATTTTAATGAGAAATTGGTCAAGCAAACATGTTGGTTCGGTGTCCAGGTTGCATCTTCTATTTCAAGTCCTTTATCATGTGTCCTATTTGAGCTGTGGTGGCACAATGGTTAGAATGCAGTACTGCAGGCTAATTCTGCCGACGGCCAGCAGTTCGATCCCGACTGGCTGAAGGTTGACTCAGCTTTCCATCCTTCTGAGATCGGTAAAATGAGGACCCAGATTGTTGGGGGCAATATGCTGACTCTGTAAACCACTTAGAGAGGTCTGTAAAGCACTGTGAAGAGGTATATAAATCTAAGTGCTACTGCTATTATTATTGTTAGAACTTAGATACCACTCTTCCGTTTACTGAATGTCACAGCAGCTAATGTAAAAATAAAGCAAAATTCTTTTGAAAACAAAAAACAAAGCAAGTGCAGCAACCTAATTTCAAAGCTAATAAGTAAAAAAAGCTGCCATATCAATCAATTGAAACTGAAATTACCTACTGGTGCCTTCAATAAAAAAAATCATAGGGTGCCTAAAAGGGATAAAATCAAGGTTATGTGAAAAAGAGAGAACAGCTTATTTTTTAATAGCCATGCAATTATCCTTTGAAGCACAGCTTCTGGTGATTATCTTAATAGAGGAGCTGGTTTGTTCTTACAGGTACAAGAATAAAGATTGTGAGAGAATAACAATGCTGAGATGCCACCCTTTGATTTTTAAAAGTATTCAGTGATAATGAATTCTAACAAGTCAACAATTAAAACAAAAACAAAAAAATTCAACAATGGACAATACGAAGAAAAAACAATAAGGCAAAGGATAGGAAAGGAATAGAAAATCCACACAATTATGTTTCACTACTTATTTATTAGATTTTTATCCTGTTCATATTATTTTATAAGTAACTCAAGGTAATGAAAATACCTAATACTCCTCCTCCTCCCACAGCAACTCTGTGAGGTGATTTGGGCTGAGAGAGAGAGGGACTGGTCTAAAATCACCCAGCCAGCTTCATGCCTAAGGCGGGACTAGAACTCACAGTCTCCCGATTTCTAGGCCAGCACCTTAATCGCTATATGAAACTGACTCTCACAGATCCTAGTGCCAACTCATCCTCGTGAAAGGCCCGGATCAAAGGTTCTAGCAGAGGAGTCATTCAAAGTCTCAATGTCATATGGACCAGGGCTTTTAGGTTGCTCCATGGAACCCTAAGACTCTTCAAAAACTTGATGAGTTTCATGAGAGTCTAATGACACAATGAAAAAATTAATTTAGAACCATAGCATCATAGGACTGGAAGAACTTTGGGTGTCTTTTAGTCCACCCCCACCCCCGCCCAAGGCTGGAATCCTTAATACCATCCAGGACAAAACATGATTTAGCCTCCAAAGTCTTCTCTGCATTCTTTCTATGCCCTCAGCATTTTTTCTGTATTGTGTTTTAATTTACGTATGATTTTGCAACTATTTTGGCAGCCTAATCATAAGAAAAAAGCACAGCCTAAACGTAGTAATAGAAGGAACAATCATAAGTAGCAAAGATCAAATATCTAGGAATAAATGTTCACCAAAGATGTATAATGGACAAAGAGATTCACGTACGATGCAATAAGGCAAACCAAGAATGGGCAGCATGCTCCACTCCTACAACATAAGGCAGTACCAATCAGCACAAAGAAGCATCTCATATAAGGCCTACTCATCCCCACCCTATGTTACCAGGGCCAAACATGGACATTTACAACAAAACATAAACAACAGTTAGTCACCACAGAAATGAGATGTTTGAGGAAAGTTCCTGGAGCGACCAGAAGAGATAAACTCAGAAATGAGACCATAAGAGAAAGAATTGGCATATCAAAAAAAAACAGTAAATAAAGTGGTTTGCTCACTTGGAGAGCATGTCGTGGGAGTCTTATGCCAAACAATGCAAATGCAAAAGGAGGAGAAGGTCAAAGAACACAAGGCAGACCCAGAAGACGGAGCGACAACATCAAAGCTACACTACAACAGCATCAAAAAACAATGAGGCTGCCAGAAGAGCAAGAGCCAAAACTTTGTTTCTCCCCTGATACCTAAAATGGTAAAAGAGGAAGAAAAGAACTCATAACTAGTAATTTCTTTTTTTTTTTAAAGTCTTACTGAATCTGAACAACATCAATTTTCTGCACTAAAGTGTTGCAGTTATTATAACCATCTTGCAGGTGTTCTGCCTCCAAGTCAGGATTGATTCCCGATGACTGCCTGGCCCTGGACATGTCCCTATAGTTTTCTTAGCAAGAATTCAAAAGCAATTTTCCTAAGATGGGACTGGAGCTCATGGTCTCCTAGTTTCTAGCCTGATATCTTAACCATTACACCAAACCTATTGTTGATAGGGAATAATAAAAATGAAGAGAGACTAAAAAAAAAAAAAGGATGTCCATGTTCATCAGAAAAATTGACCTCAAAACTCCTTGTTGCTTAGCTACTACTACACTACATGCATCTTTTACATATAGCAGAGAAAACAGGAAGAGGTGGGCATGTAAAAACTAGCAATAGAGTGAAGACAGATAATGCTTAGGGAAGTGGCTGCTGGGGCTTCGTAGTGGGTTTTGTTGTTCAGCATGTGGTCCCAAAAAGAGCAATAAACAGAAAAGCATTTTCAGCTAGAGAACAGTCTCGATCCCCAACAGAGACAGATAGGCACAAAAATAAGTAATACAGCACATTCCTTTTTTAAAAATCCAAAATAGAAATAATAACACCAACAATAATCAGAAACAGCACAAAGATACCAAGCCTTAGGAAAGCAGTAGATTTACAGAAGGAATATTATTAAAACAGTAAGATTTATTTAAGCAATTTCCATCCTGCAAAGTATAAGGTGCTTTATAAAGAAATTGCATTCAGAAAATTTGGTGATGATTATCTTCTGTTTCTCCTGTAAATATATTTTGTTTATGATAATGATGTCCCTGGAGCTTTAATTATTGCCCATGTAGGAAATTATGTATCATTTAAAATATGCATAAGAAAAATGAAAGGAAATGAGTAAACCCAGCAAACATATAAACTAACATATTTAGGGAATTATAGTCTTCCCGTTCTTATCTGTTAATGAATTGGAGCAGGCTGTCTTGTAGATTGCTTTAATGTGCAGAATAGCATGCAGTTCTAGAACTGTATGGTTCTACCAGTTCTACCTCTAATTGTCTAGTGGTAACAACAGTCAATAATGCTATGTGCACTTTCAATACCTCCACTGCCCCAGCTTCTACTCAACCTGTTTTAATGGGCATATCTTGTTTGCATGACATAACAGTATCACAAGAGAGACAGGAAGTGATCACAAGTAACAGTATTGTTAGGAGCCTCCTGTTTTTATCAGGCTCACCTAGACAGTTTTAGGACCAAAGCTAAACAACACACTATATAGTAAACTCTGAAGGTGATACTGATGCAAACTCCAGCTTCAGATATTCAATACTCCCTATGCCACCAATAAGAATTCATTGAATGTAGCGCAAAAAATCTACAAATCTTACGATTGTCGTTTAATCCCACACTCTGAAGGTAGCAAGCTGAGTTCCCAAAGTTTGGAATAGCACTGTCAATTATTCCCATATTCTAAAAATAGCGAGCTGAATTCTCAAATGGCATTAACTCAGTATTTTCCTTCTAGGCTACTCTTAGTAACTTAGCTCATTGAATAATTGATTATGTGGTCCCTGTTCTGCCTCTACCTTCACTGTCTGAAACATTAGTATGTCTTCAGTGGTGCCTCTTGTCTCTTGACCTGGAAGATCAGGTGGGTTTAAAGGATCCTCTTCCCAGATAAGTGAAAGTTGTTTTTTGTTACCTCACCGATAAAATACCTGTCCAGAGATTCTTTGGGGGAATCGTCTTTAAATTCCAGGAATCTGAAGGGGCCATTAATCCAGTCCTATGTTTGAGTCCATTCATGGGTTGTTTACAGGTACTCAATTTTTCAGAGTACTTCCAGGATTTAAGAACATTTTGCTCATGAAGCAGATGATTTCCCACACATCTAACCATTTTATTTAATGGCTTTTATCTACCTACAAATCGTACAATTTTAGTTGGTTATTATTATAATTATATTTCTATGCAATTGAGAACAGAAGGATACTCTTTATTTTGAGGGTGCATCATAGAGGGAATGTTATCTCTCTTTTTTAAATCTTAATCTCTAATTTGGAGTGTTCAATATAAATATTGCTACTTGGTTATTAATTGCAACTTTCTTTTTAGTCGATTAAGTGCTTTTAACTGGGTAATATAACTTAATAATTAATTAATGGAAAGGATTGTACTATAGAAGTATTACTTTCAAAAATTAATGTATGACAGCATATTTTAAAACATTATTCCAGGAAAGAGAAGGTTTGCTGTGGGTATATCATTGTTTTGTCAACAGTATGCCAGTAAACCTTCAGTTAATCTCATTTTAAGCATATAAGGATGATTGAGGATGGAAGAAAAACAGCGTACAGTGAGGCTGGACAACTTTCAATAAAAATAACTACACGTAGGATTTTAAAAACCTGAATGAAACCCAAGGGCAAAGAAATACCATTGGGTTACACTTACCCTCCCTTCCCTGAGCAATGTATTTTTCCAAGGGCGAAAAAAGGACCCCTGGTGGCCAAAACTTTAATAAGGTGACATTCACATTTTACTTTCACTTTTCCATAAACTCGTCATTAAACTTCCGTTGCTGGCAGCAATGGAAGGAGACAACTCTTCAGCTTGCCAAATTTAATGGGTTTCTTTCAGTCATAGCGGGAAAAACTGTCAAACTCATAGACAATGATCTTCAGAAAATGTAAGTGATAAGATTCCTCCCCCCCCCCCCCAAGGATGTCTTTTCCAACCAGGCTGCTGAGAAAAATGTGTTCTTGTTTTTTCAAGACAACGGAAGTTTTGCTCAAGGGATAAGAAAATTTATGGACAGCTTTAGGGGAAAAGGGAGCGCTTGCTTAATCTCAACTTCCTTTTTTGTGTGGATCTAGTCCACTTATTTTTTGCTGAGATATTTCAGACTTTATATTTATAACTTTTAACCATGTAAAAATAAATTGTATGCAAGAATATTCAGGGGAAATGCTGTATAATTTTTCAGCACAAGCAACTGCAAGTAATCTTATTTTGGACTGAATTTATTCTTCTGTGGGAAATATTTCTGATATTATTTCTGGGCAAGTCAAGATAGCAGTTTATTATATAAACAATTATATGCACTAAAATGATATATTTGACTGTTAGGTTTTAGATCTGCTAACCAAAAATGGGTCTATCTTTAGAAGTATGATTGTGACTTGTAAAGGATAGGGATATGGGGAGAAGGAACTCCAAGAATCTTTTGGAATGATTTCTCTTGCTGCCAAGTTTAGAACTTAAATCAAGAGTTTAAGGAGGGAGAGGTTTGTCTCAACCAACATCAGCGCTAATATTTCTGAAGGTTAAGTGTGAGGACTTTTCAAAAGCAGCTTTCCATATATAGGCAGCAACTGGAAACCTTTTTCTATAACCTTGGTTGTAAAATCTTCTTCACAGGTTATTAAGTCACAATTGTGATTCCAAATGACCAGTCTTATATGTTTCCAGAACTTGGAATCACGTGATTAGTTAGCAAATTAAGAGCTCCACGATAGCTCTTAGAATGATTTTCAGTACTTCCTAGTAACTGGGAAAGTTGTCTGTAGCATCAGGTGTATTAACCACACCCCTAGGCAAAGCACAGCAAAGAGCCGTGAACAGATGAATCACACACTTCTCCTTATTTTTTTGTTAGCACATCAGTGACATTAAGAAGCGAGTGTGCACATTTCGCAAGGTCCTAACATGTCGATTAGTGGATTACTGAACCAGAGAGCCAGTTCTTCTCAGAACTTTGGCTTTACCGTATCTTGCCTTGATTTTCAACTGTAAATTCCAATCAGTTCTGTCCACAGTTCTAAATTTGGCAATGTTTACACAATCAACTAATCTAATCTGATCTAAAATGTGAAAAACAAACTTCTGAATTGTTACCTAGTTACACTTTGATTGGAAATTCTGGAACTTCTTTGTAGCAAAGGTTGTCAAGAGTGTGGTAGCACGTCAGCTTCCCCAGTACCTGGATGAAGCTGTCTACCTGGATCCGTTCCAGTCGGGTTTCAGGCCTGGGTACAGCACGGAGACGGCATTGGTCGCGTTGGTCGATGGTCTCTGGCGGGCCCAGGACAGGGGCTGCTCCTCTGTCCTGGTCCTATTAGACCTCTCAGCGGCTTTCGATACCATCGACCATGGTATCCTACTGCGACGACTCGGGGGGTTGGGAGTGGGGGACACCGTTTCACGGTGGTTCTCCTCCTACCTGTCGGATCGGTTGCAGTTTGTGTTGACTGGAGGGCAGAGATCAACCCCCAGGCGCATCACTTGCGGGGTGCCCCAGGGGTCGGTTCTCTCACCCTTCCTGTTCAACATATACATGAAACCGCTGGGCGAGATCATCCGTGGTTTTGGGGTACGGTATCATCAATATGCTGATGATACCCAACTTTTCATCTCTACCCCAAACCACCCAAACGATGCCCTCGACGTGATGTCCCGATGCCTGGAGGCTGTGTGGATCTGGATGGGGAGGAACAGGCTCAAGCTCAATCCCTCCAAGACTGAGTGGCTGTGGTTTCCGTCATCCCAATTTGTACATCTTGTCCCATCTCTGACGATAGGGGGAGAAATTTTAGCCCGCTCAGAGAAGGCTCGCAATCTGGGAATCCTCCTGGATACGTGGCTTAGTTTAGAAGAACATCTGATGGCTGTGACCAGGGGGGCCTTTTACCAGGTTCACCTGGTACGTCAGTTGCGCCCCTTCCTGATTGGGATGCTCTGTGCACAGTCACTCATGCCCTTGTCCTTTCTCGCCTGGACTACTGCAATGCTCTCTACATGGGGCTGCCCTTGAAGAGCACCCGGAGGCTTCAGCTGGTCCAGAATGCGGCCGTGTGGGTTGTCATGGGGGTACCTAGGTGCTCCCATGTTGCACCCCTTTTAGGCGGCCTGCACTGTTGTTTTCTGGGTGTGATTCAAGGTATTAATTATGACCTTTAAAGCGCTCCATGGCTTAGGCCCAGGGTACATGCGAGACCACCTACTGCCACCAGTAGCCTCCCACCATCCAGTACGATCCCACAGAGTTGGCCTCCTCAGGGTGCCGTAGGCTAGACAGTGTCGGCTGGTGACCTCCAGGGGGAGAACCTTCTCTGTGGGAGCGCCTTCCCTCTGGAATGAGCTGCCCCCGGAGCTTCGCATAATCCCTGACCTCCAGTCCTTCCGACACACCCTAAAAGTTGGCTTTTCCAGCAAGCCAGCCTGGCCTGTTAATTTTAACTTATTTTAAATGTATTGTCTTTTAAATTCGGTTTGTTTTTTTGGATATGGATTTAATTTTTTTTTACTTTTGGGATGTGTTTTTTTTTTTTTATGTTGTACGCCGCCCTGAGTCCTTTTGGAGAAGGGCAGCATATAAATCCAAACAAACATACAAAACAAACAAACAAACAAACTTGGAAGTGTTGTGGCCCGCCAGTGGCCAGCAGAGCTGGTGGCAGACTCCGACAGTGAGGAGGTTGGGGAGGAACATGGGCCAGTCCTGGAGTCTGGGGAAGGCTCTGATGAGGGCTCTGCTTCAGAGGCACAGATGGGGCCAGGGCCATTTGACAGTTATCAGCTGCCTTTGGAGTTGCAGATCAATGGGGCAGAAGAACAGCTGGAGCCTGTTCCCAATGTGCGCATGCACACAGTTGCCAGGAGAATGAAACAGTTAAGGAAGAAGGGCTGGCTCGGGAGTGAAGGCACAGGTGGACAGTGAATGGCCCCTCCCATAGGGAATATAGAGGAGCAAAAAGGGAGTGGAATTTGCAGAAGATCATTAGTTTCCTTAATTAGTGTGAAGATTTGTTTGTGACTCTCAGAGGCCCCTTGCCAAGTATTTTCTTGTACAGCGTTGCGTTTGGAAGATATTGGCCTGGCAGCTCTCCAAGCTTGATAAGGTCTGTGGTTGTAAGTTCACCCTTCGAAAGACTGTTTGCCAGGACTTTGCTGGATGTGAATGAAGAATTCATATTAGCTTCATAAAAAGGGGTTTTGTTGGGACAAGAAGTCTGCTTTGTGATTTTGTGAAGCCTAGGTCAGAACAGGAAATTTCTTCTAAAGCAGGCGTCCCCGACCCCTGGGCTGTGGCCCAGTACCGGGCGGTGACCTATTTAGAACCAGGAAATGCAAGCAGTAGTTGAGTGCACATGCCTGCCGGGTCCCACTTGCGTGAGAGGTGGATGCTCTGTCTTGCACCACCATTTGTGTGACAGGCACATGCACCCGCCACTTGCACAAAAGGAGCTGCTGCTCACACTGAACCAGCCCTCTCTCCCCCTACCAGTCTGTCAAGCCAAAAAGTTGGACATCATTGTTCCAGAGTACCCAGGTTATAGAAACCAGTTCTGCATGTTAACATGCATACCCAAGCCCAAAACACTCTCTCTAGATGCTCGTCCACAGAACAGTGAAGAAATCAAAATAGTAATGTTTGATAACTCAGCCTCCTAGCCTTCTGAAGGGACAAAGATAACTGTTAGTTAATGCTTTCATGTCACTGGAAGGGGTTGATTTAATGAAGCAGCCATGCAGCTTAGTCAGTCAATGTTTTGGTTATTATATGCTCTTAATTTCCAAAATTCAATTGTACTTCTAGTATGGTCAAGAAATTGAACCCAAGATCAAACTGTGATCTTGTTTGAAAAGATTTCCACTGAATTCTATGGGATTGCCCTGGCAGGAAGACAATATTATAGAATTTCATGTCAGGAAATAATCTATACAAATTCAATTTGGATGAATGAGCCAGATTTGCAAACACAAATCTAACCCACCTTAATCCTCATTGTATCTTCAGGCAAAGGTTTTTATGACTATTGGTCATAAAAGTTTGGAGGAAAAAGGAAAGGAAAAACCTGGGAGAAAGTTACTATAAATCAGATGCAAATATCCTGCAGAGAAGAACTTGTCCAAATTAAAATCCCTATGTTTTTCTCCAATGTTTATTTGAACAGCCCAGCCACCTCTTATGCTTTAGAAACATTCAATTAAACAATGTTGTAATCTGTCCAGAATCCTTCCATTTCAGGCATTATCATCACCTCATGTGAAGAGAAGAGCAGGAGCCCTTTAATAAAAGTGCTCTTCTCAATGGATTCCTTTACCATTGTTTGTTTCATTACATGTTGGTCAAAGTTAAAGTATCCGCAATAATGTAATGTTGATGTTAATTCAACATTAGCCCTGAAGCCAGTTTAATGTAGTGCATAAGTAATCAGGCTAGAAATTGAGATGGTGACGTTTAGTCTTGCCTTGGGCACAATGTCAGGTGGGTGACCTTAAGGCCAGTCACTTTCTCTCAGCCCTACGAATGAAACGATGGCAAACCACTTCTGACAAGCCTTGCCCCCAAAACTGTAAAGTCTTGTCCAAGTAGTGTCCAAGAATTGAATACAATTGAATGAAAGGGAAAAAAAGAATTCATACAATTGCAATGAGAGGCTCCAAATTTGATCAGATTCAAGAGCTCCCAACATACACACGCAGAGCAGCATCTGTATCATTCCAACCACTGGGCATAACTCAGCGAGTGCCCCATTGAACTCAAACAATCCTCTGATTCAAGGGGACCCCAATCTAGTCCTTGGCGTAACCCTGGACTTGGATGAATGCTTCTCAGACAACAAAGGCAGAATGGTCCGAGTACGACAGCTTTTTATGTTCCATGCACATGATGAGGCTCATTCTATGGGCTCCTGCTTAGTTCTTGCAAATTCATTGTACATTTGGGGAAAAAAAGATGTATCACTTATTGCTTGTAAGTACACTGTGAGGTTATAAACTGGGGACAAACTCCTTGTGTGTCCAATCACACTTGGCCAATAAAGAATTCTATTCTAAAAAGGCCTAAGAACTGCTGGTTTTGTATTCAGACCCTGATGCCTTTCTAATGGCTTCTTAAAAAGTAGGTTCTAAGAGCGACCTCCTCCCCCAAATCCAGCCGCAGTTGCACACTGACACGGCCGAGAGTTATCTTAATCGCCTGCCATTTTCATGCATCCTGCTACATTACGGAGACTTAAACAAGCTCCGGCCAAGGAGCAGAATACCGTTTCTCTCTGTATGCGTGTGGGTGTCTGTGTGTGTAGATCCCAGCAGCAACGTTTTAGAACCAGCCGCGAGGCGGAATGCGAGAGTTTCGACTCGGCTTTTCCAATCCCCTGGCCAAGTCTTTAGAGGACAAGCGGGGAGGAAAGAAACTTGCTGGCCGGGCGGCGGCTCCTATCCCACTTCCTCCTCCGCAGCTTCTGACAGACTTGCAGGAAAGGCACGGGAACGAGGCCGGCCTGTAATCAGAGCCGCGCAGCTGGAGGGCCTCCTAGCCTCTCGGGAAGGCTCGAGACGCCCCCGAGGCAGCTCGGAAGGGAGGGCTCGCCAGCCGCGGGACAAAGACGCTTCCTGCCTCGCCACACCGGCTCGTCTTGCCGCCATAATGCCAGGTCAGTAGCTTCTTTCCCAGCCAACCGAGCGGAGGGAAGACAGACGCCCGTCAGCGCCGCCGACTCTCGGCTGCAGGGGGCGCAGAAGGACAGGACCCGCCTGAGTCGGGGAAACCCACTTGCGAGACCGCGAAGTTCGGTCTCTTAACGCCTTTGTGGGTGTCGCGCGGCGCGGTAGCGTTCCGAACACCTCCCAAGTTCGCACCGATTCCTGGCAGGAAAAGCGTTTAGCGGAATTCCGCAGAGTTTACTCCGGGGCACTTCGGAGCGTTCAGCCCAGGCAGGGGCGTCCTCGGTGCAGGTTTTAAACGGGTGTGTGAAGCAAGAGTAAGTTTGTATTAAAGTGCCGATCCGAGACTCGTAGGCAAGTTTCAGGCTTGTGTTTTATATAATTTGAATCTCTGTATATTCCCAGTTTTATACGGTACTTTAAATCAATGTAACCTAAATGTTGTCTTTGCATAGGCATACGTTAACAGTAAGTACTACATGGGTGATAATGAAATAAAGCAGTTAGTATGTGGCTTTGCGTCGAGTGAGTCATGCATGTGTGACTCACTGAGATGGTAACAGAGTCACTACTTCTATACTTTTGCCAATACGCCCCACATAAACTTTTACTATAGCAGTCATAGTTAACCCTATTATACTAAACATCACTTAACATGCAGAGGATTCAAATGTATTCCAGCCATTGGCCTTTTACTATCGGTAGCTAGAACTACAGTTTCATCGAAGGCTCTGAATTTCGTGATCCTGAAACCTTGCTAAGACTGGAAAATAGAGTTGCTACATTTTTAATGAAACATTCTTTCCATAATCCTGAAGAGTTGCCCATTTGAAAAGGCTGCTCTGGGTTCCTTATAGTTTCCATTGAATCATTCCTTTCCTTGTCTCCCGGCACATAGCAATAGCACTTAGATTTATATACCGCTTCATAGTGCTTTTACAGCCCTCTCTTAAGTGGTTTACACAGTCAGCCTATTGCCCCCAACAATCTGGGTCCTCATTTTACCCACCTTGGAAGGATGAAAGGCTGAGTCAACCTTGATCCTGGTGAGATTCGATCTGCTGAACTGCAGCTAGCAGTCAGCTCAGTAGCCTGTGGAATATTACATGCTGTGATATTCATTCTGCATAAGCATTCATGCTGAATCATCTTGTTCTCCAGTCCTTTTCTATCTTAAGTGTTTCTCATCCTTAGCAAGATTAAGATGTATGGACTTCAAATTCTAGAATTCCCCAGGCTGCATGCTGGGAATTTAAGTCCAGACACCTTAAAGTTGCTAAAGTTGAGAAAAACTGCTCCGGAACATTTGCTTCTTTCTTGTCTGCTTCTTAGATGTTATTCTACCTTTTTCTGATCATCTGAATATCTCTTTGAACTTGAGCACCATCTCTCTTATTATCATCAGGCAGGTCTCACTTATCCTGTAAAATTCTCCACCTTAGCAGGTATTTGTAAGTAGAATGGTGAATGCCATTTTATTTTTGCTGTTTCTTAAGCAGCAAATTAGTTGCTAACTTGGTCAAGGAACAGAAGTAGGCTAGGTAAGATGGTGCCACTTTCAATTACTTCTAAAGAGAATGTGATAAATTTAAATAGGATAGGATCAGGGGTGAAATTCAGCAGGTTCTGGAGAACTGGTAGCACCCCTGAATGGGGTGGGAATGAATATTTTGCAGTATTCTTCCCCTGCCACGCCACCAAGCGACACCACAGAACCAGTAGTAAAAAAAAATGGAATCCCACCACTGGATAGGATATATAGACTGGCTGGAAGGGGTGGCTTTTATTGATTGATTGATTCAATTTATATATTTATTTAAAGAAATGTCTCAGAGTGATCCTACAATAGCCAATAAAAAGAGAATAAAACCAGAACAATCTTTCCCACCTGGGGCCATGCTAACCCCTATCGGTCTCCTGGCTCAGCCCCCATCCTAGTTCAATGCTCGGTGGGAAGAGTCACATTTCATGGTCTTCCATGAAGGTTGAAGTGGCTTATTATGCATTGTAACCATGGAAGCCACTGTAATGAGACTCCTTTTAGAGAAAGAACTCAGAGAAAGTGCTGTGTTCTTTCTCCTAACTCTTGTCAGAAACCCATTTTCTAGAAACTAGGGCAATGATGATATGGTAAGAGAATTGAGGCCTTGTTTGCAGTGCTTGGCTGTCCCGTGGCACTGAGCATAAACTATGCCTTTGACTCAGTAAAACAACTATGTGCTCCTGGAAAGAGAAAGGGCTGCTTTGATGAGTAGACTGCAGCGCAGGGGCTTTCAAAACATTCAGGCTGCAGAACTTGCTAGTCTAAAAACCAACACCCCTCTTGAACCCCTGGTCAAGAGGCAAAGCTCTAGTGATAAAAAAAATTGGCTGCATTTAACTGCATGTGAATTTTCTTCATTTTGGCTCTTAATCTCTCTTGAGACCCCATCTGAACAGATTTAGAAAAATATACTCCAGTGCATTTTGAAACATTCAGTCAAATTGGAAAAGTTGCACAATTCTAATAGCTACTGTAGTGTTAAAATAGGATAGAGTTTGTACATTTTTAACACAGTCCTTGATTTACAACCATTCATTTAATAAAAGTTCAGAATTACAATGGCATTGAAAAAAGTGACCTATGACCATTTTTCACACAACTGTTGCAGCATTCCCATGGTCACATGATCAAAATA
Organism: Natrix helvetica; assembly: GCF_964273705.1. NCBI lineage: Eukaryota > Metazoa > Chordata > Lepidosauria > Squamata > Natricidae > Natrix > Natrix helvetica. Next base: position 307,208,280 of record NC_138548.1, on the reverse strand, counting down.
TAGATTGGCAACAGGCTGGTATTTATGACGGTTGCAGTTCCACAGGGTCATAGCAATAGCAATAGCATTTAGACTTATATACTGCTTCCTAGTGCTTTACAGCCCTCTCTAAGCAGTTTACAGAGTCAACCTATTGCCCCAACAATCTGGCTCCTCATTTTACTCACCTCAGAAGGATGGAAGGCTGAGTAAACCTTGAACCTGGTGAGATTCGATCTGCCAAACTGGAGACAGCTGGTGATCAGCAGAAGTAGCCTGCAGTACTGCTCTCTAAGCACTGTGCCACTGTGGCTCATGTGATCACTTTCTGGGACCTTCTAATAAGCAAAGTCAATAGGGAAGCCAGGTTCACTTAACAACTGTGTTACTAATTTAACAACTGCAGCAATTCACTAAATTTCATAAAATGGGGCAAAACTCACTGTCTTGCTTAGCAATGAAAATTTTGGGCTCAATCATGTTTGTAAGTTGAAGGCTACCTGTAGTAGTATGCAGAGGCAGTTGTGCATCCATAGATATATGGGTCTTTCTGAGCTGTTGTGTAGAAAGCTCAATTAGGACATGGGTGTGACTTGGGTTCAGATCTGCTTGCAACCAAATCACATGGAATAACTTCGGACCCATCATACCACACCTGTGGCTGATCCTAGGCAGGAAAAGGAGGTATGAAATGCTTGTACTACTTCAAGTGTAAGAAGGGCAAGAAAAGCTTCTCTTGCTAGATTCATGTCCTGTGGGACTTTAAAAGCAGAGCTGAAGCAGGATGTACTGTTGAGGCTGCCTGTAATAAGTGCCTGGGATGCACGTTGTCATCTGATTGATGGCAAACAATAACCCTTTTAGATGTTCTAAGATGAGACACTGAAGGAAATAACATGATGCACTTATTAGCTTTTACTGTGGTCCTTTGAAAGCCAAAATTATATGCATGTCCTGACCTGAAGTATCTATAATAAGTAACATCAAATAGCTTTCCTATCAGATGGTTTAACAGCAATCAAAAAATAGGCATAACAGTTCAGTCACCCACGAGGGGACATTTCAGATAGTGTTTTTAACACTTTTATGAAGGCCTGGTTTTATTCTGAAGTGAATGGCTATTTTTTAACATGTCCACAAATTGCCCATTTAGAATTTTAATTTTTTTTAAACTTCTCAGTGCTATCCTTCAGAACTACCTTTAGATTAATTTATCTGTGTCTAGCATTCATAATAATCTGAAGGTGTTTCTTAATCAGAATTGACTTTGGTGTTGTATTGCTGTATTTTTGAGAGCACATGCTTGTTATTTTTTTTAAAGTCATTAAGGAGCAAGGCAGTGAAATTTGGGGAGCCGTTCTGAGTTGTTATATATTCTCTCAATTCTCTCAATCTTAGACTTTTATCTGTGATGTGGTAAAACAGAAAAGTAGACTGAAAATTATTTGTTTGTTTATTGGATTTATTGGAATATCTGTAGGTAGCTGTAGACTCCAGCTTCAGGGAGCACAGTCCAAGAACTGCTTGTTTTAATTGCTGGTTCTAAGATTAAGTAAGGGCATGCATAAGTGCACCAGCATTCCTAACATCCCTGTCCTACTATCCCCATTTATTTGTACCCATTTCCTGTGTTCTTATTCATGTTTATTTTTATTCCTGTTATCTTGTACATGAGTGACAAACTAAATAAAATATAAATAAACAAACTGCAATGAGCAATATTCCCCCCCCCCATTTTTTTGTACAATGCAAACCTGGTAAAAGCCAGGGTTCCTTCCTTATAATTTCTTTTTCAGATTTGCCATCCATTGTTCATACACTTTTTATATCTAATCCAAACTATCTTATGGTCAAATCAAAATATTTCCATTTTTAAGATATTATGGATTCACCTTGCTCCCTAGCCAAAGAAAGTTTTATTTATTATTTAAATTTGTTGGTGGACTTGTGGGCTTTACTTTTACATTTTCTTTTCCTTTACTAATACATTTCTAGTCTCTGTAAAATAAGAGTTGCTCATACTAGATAACAGCATGTTCCAATTTAATTTAGTAGCCCAGCCAAACTGTAGACCTTGCAAAAGGCAAGAAAACTGCTTTTCCTTGTTGCTTGCTTCCCCTGTGATGATCAGAAACTGCAGAAATCTCAACAATCAGAAATTGGGAGCCTTTCTTGCTTCCCAATCTGGGTCTGAAAAGTTGCCTAAGTTTTAACAATTTCATAACTACTTTCTTTCAAATAACGATGCCTTATATATACCTTATAGTTTTGGTGCCAGCAGCAATAAAATTCTCTGTTTGTATGGATTTGTCTGATTCTTTCAAAGAAACAAGGAAAGGTGGGCCTTAAACACCTGCAGTTATCATAATGACCTGGTAATTCAGCAGTCATTCTGAGTTTCATAATTGCCTGCTTTGTGCAAAAGAGCACTTTATCATCTATGTCAAAGCCAAAATAAAGAGCATTTACCTTTGTCAGCTTTCCTCTTGTCCATAAACAAAAATAGCTGAATTATTCCTTTCTTTGGGTTACTACTGACATGGTATTTAGTGATACACTGTGTTTACTTGAAAAGATACTGTGAATTCTATTTCTTTGAAGCTGTGTTTGTTTCATGTGTCTTGTCTAGTTGTTCCTTCTTTTATTATGACAAAGGTGTCGTCTACATACCAGAGCCTTGCTTTTAGTTGTATGTGTGGGAGTGCAATAGTTTCTAGACACTACATTGTAGCACAGAAGATCTGTCAAACTCTGATGGGCCACTCTCCCACAATGCATTCATTGTAACTATAATTCATTTAAATGTCAGATATCATTATTTCATTGTTATTAATAGTTTTAAACAGAGTGGATAAAAATTTAAATTGATTTTTTAAAAAAAAATCAAAAAAACTTTTTTTAATTTAAATTGATTTTTTTTAAAATTTAAATCAGATATTTTATTTTTATCAAATTTATTTTAATAAAATGCTTTTTGTTTGTTTGCCATATTATGGTAAATTACAGCAGTTGTTAAGTAAACCATGTGGATTTAAGTGAATTTGGCTTCCCCCTATTGACTTTCCTCGCCAGCTGGAAAGGTTGCAAAGGGCAATTCCATGACCTTAGGATATTGCATCCATCATAAATATATGCTGATTTTCAGGCACTCAAGTTTTGATCACATGGCCCTGGAGATCTGCTATGGTCATAACTGCAAGGAACAGCCATAAGTCACTTTTTTCAATGCTGTTGAACTTTGAATGATCACTAAACAAATGGTTATAACTTGGACTACTTGTAACTAGAACAGATTAAGGCAGTGGTCCCCAGCCTGACTGGCAGCAGTGAGGGCAGTAGGGAGGGGATGATTTTGCATGTGTGTCTGCAACTTCCATAGACTGGTTCCCAACAGGCCACAGACTGGGGGTTGGGGCCTCTGGATTAAGCCATCTGTCAAATGTATAAATTGATTTTATCAGTTTACATAATATGTAGGGTGATGATATTGGTTTGTGAAATGCATTTGATTTCATTAAGGAAAGATGAGGAAACGCTGCTTCTTTCAAGACAATTGATGATAGGCAAGAAAATTTCTTTTGTTAATTATGTAAATTATACCAAAACAAAGCTACAATAGCCTGAACCTGTATATGTTTACAAAAAAATGGATTTAAAAGAAGAAACTCATTTCCTATATCTTCCTCACTTATAATGGTCCTAATGTTTGTACTACAAACACAATAGAGATAACACAGCACTGCTTATCCCGTGTCGAATTGAGTAGCAATTATACTACTAGAGAGGCTCATATACACAACTGACTCTGGCAAAGGGTCATTCTTAAGTTTGATGGGGTAAGTAGCTTAAGTGGAGCCTCCAGGAAGGGTCAACCCAGGCAATATGGCATCCGTGGCATTGCAATCCAAGGCCTGCCCCTTTAAATGTTGCACATATCTAAGAAGGGATGTAGCTTCACGACATGAAATACTTTCGAGGTATGTCTGAAATCTATTAGCATTGTAACGACCTGGTCAGAATGAAGTATGTATCATTTCCATTTCAGCCATGCTTAAGAGAGAAATCACCTGGGTTTTATTGTTTCTGTTTCTGTTTTATAGATCAGACTTATTGTGATCGTTTGCGACAGGACACGGCTTTTCTAACCAGCAATGGCAGACTGAGTGAACAGCTGGTTGATAAAATCATTCTTCAGCTAAATCGAGTTTATCCCCAAATTCTCACCATTAATGAAGCTGAAAAGGTAATCAAGAGAAAATGGTGTCTCCAGATACATATTATTTTTTCTGTGCTCATTTTATGCAGCTACAGTTGCATTCTTGAATTCTTTTTTTAAAAAAAATTCTAAATCTATAATATCCCTGGATGTGGCTGAGAAAGGGTTAAGATCCAGAAAGCAATAACTGCTAGTGGTCCAAGAATAAGAAGCCAAAATGAAAACCTTCCAGTGTAGAAATGTGATTCTCATACCACATTTGTAGTATATGTTTAAAAAAACGGAACAATCCATATACTTCTAGAAGACATTGATTTTATAGATGAAGATTCTGAAAGCTGAGACTTGTTCCTATGTAACTAATGAAGGCACAGCATAGAATCTGAACTCCCATTCTTTTATCATTTATGTAGCTTAATTCCATTCAAGTTGGTTAAATAAAAGTGCACAGGATTTCAGTATTGGCATCTCTTTATACCCGTCATAAGTCTGATAGTTATCATGAAGGAAATTCCAAGAATAGATATGAACACTCTTAATATATACACTGTTAATGGATAATTTCTATTCATATCTGCATCATGGACGCAAGAGTAAGTGGTGTTTGTCAAAGGTGCAGTACACACAGCATAATTGATTAGAAGAATAGCTCAGTTATTTCAGTCACAGCTGCAGGATTTCTTTTTGAAAAAAAGGAGGTAGATTCTATGAATGAGAATAGTTCAGCCCATGTTTTTTCATGTGGGCTAGAATATTATTTCGTTTCTGCTGTTAAGAAAAATCGGGACCCGGAGGTTAACCTGACACTCCTTCTCTTAGTGAATGAGGCACTTCAGTACATGAGACTTTGATTCTCTGTATGCATTATTCCCCCCCTCCCCGTCCCCCGGACATGCTCCCAAGTCCTTGACTCTGAAGCTTGTCCTGAATAACATAAATTCTTTTTTAAAAATAATAATAATTGCCTTAAAAGTTTTAAAGACAAAGGTAAAAAATAGTGCAAATTATATAAATAAGAAAAAAAAAATCAGTGAGAAAGCTAAAAGTGCAAGGGAGAAAGAAAAAGAAACATAGAAAAGAAAATGATACAAAGTAGCGGCTTCTTTACAGCTGTTACAAGTACAATTATAAATTTCTCTAAAGTTATACAATGACACTCTGCTTTCTATAATCTGCCCCGCCTAATCTTCAAAACCATACATAAGTTGTTTTTTTCTGTATTAGACAAAAAGTCCATGAAGGGTTTTCAATCAGCAATAAAAGTAGATATTATTTCTCTGATTAGAGAAGTCAGTTTGGCCATCTGAGTGAGTTTTCTTATCTTCACTAACTCTTCCTCCATTTTGAATGGAACAAAATGGATCCTTGAACCAAGGTTCCAGAGTGGTGTCACCAGAAAAAAAATGCAAGGTAGACTAGTTGTGAACAGAAGATCAGCATGTCTGATCCCTGTTACAAAGAATAAGTAGTTTCTTGCATATATACAGATTGGGGAAAATCTCACTCCTTCCTTCCTCTGCTAATTAGCCTTGCTAAGGTAAGGATGGTTTGTCCAGGAAACTAGGATCCCCCCAAGACCTGTTATGCTGCTTGAGTAAAATTAGTCCTTCCCTGGCTTGGATAAAAATCTAAAAGAGAAACTAGGAGGGGTTTCTGTATTGCATTGCACATTTCTTTTAGAAGAACATGTGAGAGCTGCTATCATTTTTACTCCAAGCCAAAAAATGGCAATACTCAATGACACATCAGGAAAACATGTGGAAGGTAAGAAAATATTTTTAATTCATAAGTTGTTGCATAGCTCCTTCAAATAAAGCTCTTTTAATCAGAGAGCACTTATCTAAATGGCATCAAACTTCCAAATGCTATGAACATATGCCCACACTATTTAGATTCTTATTCTGTAGCTGCAGGAGACATATCCATGTGTTTGTTAATATTCATGTAGAACTCTGAGTGGGATTGCCCTCTGTTTGCAGCCATAACATCCAGTCTGAAACAAAATCTTCCATAGTGCACTTGTAGTGTAATTGTCTCTTGCTTGCACCTGCACACATACGTCTTCTCCAGCAAAGGAAATTACAATTGCATTACTGTGTAAAATAGGAATGAGCTGATTTACATGTAGATGCACTTCCAAGCCTGAATGCTTCCAACCGATGCATAGGTCATGGCTTTCCAGTTCAATCCACAGAAAGTATCAAAATGTGAATAGAGGCTTATAGACTTATATAGATAATTAAGTTGGACTATATCAAGTGCGGTATGATGATTTGAATTTGCCCTTTGAGATGTAACTCATAAATAAAAAAACAGGCAATCAAGCAATTTTGAAAATATAGAATCCAACTATTCTCTGGAACTGCCAATTATTATCTGGAACTAAAGAATGAGCCTTTGAGTCTATGAGAATTGGCATAAAGTTCCTGAATCAATGATTGGCCTTTTGTTCCCATAAACTCCATAGTGGACAGACGTTTCTTGCTTACTCAATTCATTGGATAAGCAAGCCCAATCACAAAGGTCTATGTGGCTTCCTCATGGTAGGTGACCTTCAGAGCTCCTGACTTAACTGGTGGTGGAGAGAATATACTTTAGACATGAAGAGTCCCTCTACTATTTTGCATGTGTGTTAACAAAAAACAAGGCCAGAACTGTAGCTATGTGAAAGATCTCTAATCACCAATTGCAAATGCACAAAACTACAGTTCATGTAACTATGCATAATAAGGGCTAACTATACCATTGTACATTCCTAAGACCACAGCAGAGATCTTGAATGTATAGCATATTCGTTCCTTATTTATTTAAGCATTTAAAGGATGAATATTTCTGCCCAGAGATGAACATTTCATGTCGTAGAAAATGTTTTATTCCCATCCTGTTAGAGAAGCAACATGAACATGTTATGTTGACTCACATATTCTGCTGATAAGTTTGAACAGATCCTGAAGATGAAACTCAACTACTTTGGCCACCTAATGAGAAGGAAGAAGATCCTAATGCTGGGAAAGATTGAGGGCAAAAGAAGAAGAGGAAGACAGAGAATGAGGTGGTTGGATGGAGTCACCAAAGCAGTAGGCGTGAGCTTAAATCGTGTAATACTACACCATTTAAGCTCACACCTAGGATGGTAGAGGACAGGAAGGCCTGGAGGAACATTGTCCTTGGGTCAGACAGGACTTCGCAACTAACAACAACTAACAAATTTGAAGAAGCTACAAATCTAGTGTTGTACTCTTTTGTGTGCTGCAGAAATGAGATGGGGAACTGTTTTAACATTCTACGGTAGTTGTGGCAGTGACATCTAGTTCTTGCAATCTAAATAGTACTTTTTCTCTACAGTTTCGGAATCCCAAAGCTCCTCTTCATAATCGGCTATCAAACCTTATAGCTCACTTGAAAAAAAAAGGAGACAAACCCTGTCAAGAATTTTACCGAGCTTTACAGATCAATGCTGAGCATCTCTATAACAACTTGCCAAGCAGGAAAATTATAAGTAAGTTGGATGCTAGCAGCTTTATTCAGTCATTGTTTTTTAATTCTTCCAAATTCTTGTGCTCAGATTTGTCTTATTTTCAGAAACTTAAGTGAAACTTCTGCTATTCTGTTTCTTATACTCAGAGCTGCTCAAGTGCTCTGACAATTAAAAGTTTGTTCTCAATTCCTTCTTGATATTTTTTTTTGTGATTAAATCTGATATCTGTTTACAATCACTAGGCGTCACTAGCCATACCCAAATGTATATTTAAATACATACTTCTGCATAACGTTGAGTTCTCAAGCTGCTTGTTAAAAACATAGAAAAGTGATATTGCTTCTGGACAAAGAGGTTAAAGGCTACAGGACTCCGTTGTGCTTTGATTAGACAGTAATCATCTATGTTTGCAAAGTTGCCTCTTGACCTGGAAGGTTAAGGTCATTTTCAGAGTCAATTGTATGCATTCTGTTAGGAGAAATTCCACAATTATGACCTTTATTGCACAAGAGCTACCTAAGTTGAAATGATTGCTTCTGCTGTGTGGCTGTAACATAGGCTAACATACAGAGAGACTGGATTCAGATTTACCATATTTTTCGGAGTATAAGACATATTTTCCCCCCTAAAAAATTAGGTGTGTCTTATACTCCGATGGTAGCTTTTTCTAAGCTTTTTTTCAGCCCTAATGAGGTGTTACCAAGTGAAATGATCTTCCATGCTTTGCCCTGCTTTTCTCATTGCTTCTCCCTCCAACGATCAGCTGTGCTTTAGAAGCTGTTTTTCAGCCCTAATGAAGCACTAATGAATGAAGTGATCTTCCATGCTTTGCCTGCTTTTCTCATTGCTTCTTGATCTTCCATATTTTGCCTGCTTTTCTCATTGCTTCTCTCTCCGACGATCAGCTGTGTGTTAGAAGCTGTTTTTATCCCCAACCCAGGGGTAAAAACCAGCAAACTTATGTGCTGAAGCTGACCAGATTAAGGACGCTAGCCAGATGAATACCTGGTAGGCAGAATTTATTTTTTCCTATTTTCCTCCACAAAAACTAAGGTGTGTCTTATACTTCAGTGTATCCTATACTCCAAAAAATACGGTAATTTAATCAAGAGAATGGATGATGCCAAATGTGTAGCTATATCTAGATTATGTGCAGATTGTATAGAAAAGTTTCAAGATCAAGCCTAACTTCGTTTCCGTTATTTAAATTCTTTTTTGCAATTCACCTGAAAATTGATTATGAATTAGTTTATACCTCTATTCATATTCTCTGTGTTACTAAACATTCAAACTCTTCCGTTTTTGTGTTTGTAGTTCTTTGGTGAGAACTAATTTAGTGTAGTGGTTAAAGATACTTGGTAGAAACTGAAAGACTAAAAAGTCAGCTGGGTAAAATAGGACCAGTCAGTTTCTCTCAGTCCTAAGAAGAAAAGAAGATGGAAAATCATTTCCCAAAAGGTTGCCCCTAAAAATTGCATGTTCTGCTTCTACCTGATTCTTTTTCTATGCCAATATATATCATTACTATTTATTTATTTGTTTATAAAATTTATATAGCTGCCTGTCTTACAAGAAGTGACTGGGCAGCCTACAATAATCAATATTTACCATTGTGAAAAAATTATATGCATACACTATTCAGGGACAAAAATATGAGTTATTCTATATTGAAAAATGCAACAAACCATGTTCTGGTCTCTACGACAAATGTGTTAAAATATGAAAACATTAGAAAAATTTGAAACCGATAATGTTCAACCAGATATGTATGTAGGTTTCTAATTGGCAAGAAAATTGCAAATCATGGCAAGAACTGATCATCCATCATTATCAGTTCAAGTTCTGATATCCTCACAGTTGTTATTTTCATAAAAGTGTGCACATAATTCAATGTTCACAAAGCAAAATTCAGCAGGGTAAATATTAGTTAAAGGAGGGAAAACTTGAGATATGTGCTTAGGCTTAGCTTCAGTCTGAGTTATAGCAGGACCTGAAAACCAAGAAATCATAACCCTGGGTACAACCCAAATTTTTACCCAGACTGTAAATATTTCATCTCTCTTTAATTATATGCCATTATCATTTATGTGCCATCAGAGCAATGTTTACTCTCATCAACCTTTTCCAAGATGCTATGCCCCCAACTTAGCCCTTCAGATCTTCCTATAGTATATCCATTGCCACTGTAATTGAATCCATCCACCTTGTTGCTGGTGATGATTAAGCCTGATCATTTGTGCTTCCAAGTAAGAACTCTAGATGATTGATTTGTTTCTTTTCTTGACTACCTATGATAGTCTTCTCCAACACCAGAGTTTAAAAGAATCAATATTCTTCCTATCCTCCTTCTTCCATAGAGTGTCACAGGGAAAACCATCAGCCTACACCCGTGATGGCGAACCTATGGCACGCGTGCCACAAGTGGCAGGCGGAGTCATTTGTCAGGGCATGCAAAGCGCTGCCCTGTCAGCTGAATTCACCTTTTTAAAAGCTATTTTTCGCCTTCCCCAGGCTCCAGAGGCTTTATAGGAGCCTGGGGAGGGCGAAAAGAGCCTCCCCCGCCCCCCCGGAGGCTTCAGGGACTCTCCCAAGGCTTCCCTGAAGCCTTCGGAACACTTAAAACCACCCTCCGAGCAACCTGGAAGTGACTTCCGGGTTGCTCGGATGGTCGTTTTAAGCGCTCTGAAGGCTTCAGGGAAGCCTTGGGAGGGTCCCTGAACAGGCACGAGACGTGCGTCTCCATCGCCCGGGCCCGGATCGCCTCCGCCGCGCGGCGCCTCAGGCTCGGCATCCTTGCGCCCGGCCTTCACATCGCTGCCGCCGCTGCCGCCACCGCCGCTAGGCCCTACACAATGCTGATCTTTGTAGGTATAGAGAGCTACAAACTGACTATCTTTCTAGGACTTTATAGCTATGCTACCAAGCCTGAAGAACATTTTTGACTATTGGTTCTTTTCCTGTCAATAGTTGATTTTAAAAAGTAAACCTAAATACAATATCTTCACTGCCATTTCAGAGGCTGGGTTTTGTACCTATTTCATTGTATTTAATCTTAATTCCAGTTTTTCCCTGTGTTCGTCGACTTTTGTTCCTTGGTTTCATTTTCATACTATTTGCATTTTCAGGTATCAGAGTATTGCCATAAGCGTAGGGTAGGCTATCAGTATTTCTTCATCCACTTTTAAAACCACAGTAATCATCTCCTAGTCCAGTTTCCCTCTGTATATTTAGCTGTTTCTGTTTTTATGTCTTTTGAGTCAGTATTGATTCCTGAGGTCTGTCTGAAGCAGCTCCTATAGATTTTTGACAAAATTTCAGAAGCCTTTGCCTTCTTCCTAGGGCTGAAAGTGAGGGACTAGCCCAAGGTCTCCCAACTGGCTTTGGGCCTGGTGCCCTAACTATTACACCAAAATGACTCTCATATTCAGCATATAGGTTTAATAAATAAGGCAACAGTATATACCAGTGATAGCTAATCTTTTTCCCATTGCATGCCAAAAGTGGGGGGAGCACAGGGGGGCCTACCCACCGCCTGCACACATGAGTGTGCGACCCCTGCATATGTGCACGCGACCTCCACCCTCTCCCTGCTTTTGTCGTGCAAAGGACCCATTTTTCCCCTCCTCAGGTTCCAGAGGCTTTCTAGGACCCTGGGGAGGGTGAAAACGGGCTCCCTCCTCCCGGAGGCTCTCCGGAGGCTTCAAGAGGCTTCCCTGAAGCCTCCAAAGGGCAAAAAATGGCCCTACGGGTAACCCAGACGTTCGGGAACATGCCAGAGGTTCGCCATCACAGGTATATATACCTTTGTCTCATTCTTTTGCCAACCTGCTGGTAGTTGATTTAACCATGATTTGATTTGGTTATGGAATTTCTTCATCTCTCAACACATAGACAAGCCGCAATTTGAAATAGGAAGCTGTTGATATCCTAGACCAGTGTTTCTCAACCTTGGTGACTTTAAGTCCTGTGGACTTTAACTCCCAGAATCCCCCAGCCAGCAGCTGGCTGGGGGATTCTGGGAGTTGAAGTCCACAGGACTTAAAGTTGCCAAGGTTGAGAAACACTGTCCTAGACCAATCCAGATGCAGAAATGCTAAGGAAATTCTGAAACCATAAACAAAGAAGCCGTATCCCAACCAAGACTAGCAGACCAGTGTATTGTAGAGGTAGTCCTCGACATAACAGTTCCTTTAGAGACTGTTCAAAGTTACAATGGCACTGAAAAAAACTACTTATAACCATTTTTCACACTAAGACTGTTGCAGCATCTCCCTAGTCATATGATTTACATTCAGATTCTTGACAGTTGGTTCACATTTATGATGGTTGCAGTGTCCCGGAGTCATGTGATCACTTTTTGTGACCTTCTGACAGGCAAAGTCAATGGGAAAACCAGATTCACTTAACAACATTGTTACTAACTTAACTTGCAGTGATTTGCTTAACAAATATGTCAAGAAAAGTTGTAAATTGGGCAAACTTCACTTAACAAATTTTTCACTTAGCAACATAAATTTTTGAGATCAATTGTGGTCATAAGTTGAGGACTACCTGTATATAATCAGGATAATTGACATCAAATCCCATTCTCCATGCACTAGCAATGTTACCCAGTCTGGTAATGAAACATTTGCAGGAAAGCAAACAAGCTCACAGATTACCAAGAACACTATATCATCTGTCCTTTGGGTTTGTTGTTGGCAAATATACATGAGTGAAATAAGGAGCTCAAATAAATAGATTGCAGGTAGCAAAGAGGAATAATAGATGTACTATACTCTCCTTAACAATTCGCAGGTGTTCAGTCGAGAAAGCATATTTGCATTAACATATTATGATGTCCGTCCAATTGATTTGGTATACAAGCTTCTCTTTTGTGGTTGCTGTAATAAACTTTCATTGCATTGTTTCTGACATTCCAATTTACTAAAACAGTGTCAAGAACTGCAGTTCCTGATGACTTTTTATGAATTGTAAGAGAAGGAAAATTTCTCCCATTATCAAATTCCTTTCAAATGTTATTTCTATGATTTTCTTCTAATAACCTGGAATCAGAAGAATATTGTTTAGTTTGACTGTGGTTAATGTGCTGATTTAAGCTTTGAGCCAGGATTATTTTTCAGCACTGTACATCATTTGTCAGGTTTCCCACTTCATAATAAACTATTTGTACAATGGACAAGAAAAGCTTCAATGAGAACCAGATGTGCCGTTGTGGTTGTCTGCTCCTATCCATAATAATACCAAAGTAATGAAGCTTGCATCTGGACACGGTGGCTCAGTGGCTAAGACGCTGAGCTTGTCAATCAGAAAGGTCGGCAGTTCGGTGGTTTGAATCTCTAGCACTGCATAACGGAGTGAGATCCCATTATTTGCCCCAGCTTCTGCCAACCTAGCAGTTCGAAAGCATGTAAAAATGCAAGTAGAAAAAATAGGGCCCACCTTTGGTGGGAAGGTAACAGCATTCTGTGCGCCTTCAGCATTTAGTCATGCTAGCCACATGACCACAGAGACGTTTTCGGACAGCGCTGGCTCTTTGGCTTTGTAATGGAGATGACCACCGCTCCCTAGAGTCGGGAACGACTAGCACATATGTGCGAGGGGAACCTTTGCCTTTTAATGAAGCTTGCATTATGACATATGACTGTACTCTTTTGCACTTTTATGATTACATGGTATGCAAGTACATAAATGTCTTTAGAATTTGCAAGGCAAATGCATGTTTTATCCTTGCTTCCCCTAGACACCATTGACTTTCCTTTTAAATTTATCTATTAATTGTCTAGATTTGGTTGTTAGGATTGCTCTCCTAGCTAAAATGATGTCAAGAACTGTGATAGCTGATTCCTCTGAACTGTCATAGAAGTGCTAAAACAAAAGACATCAGTGGTTGATTTATGGTCCCTTAAATAGTTCTTTTGCCAGCAAGCACACGAGACTTGGGCAATAGACTAGTAAAGAGCACCTCTGATCTATTTGCAATATGATTGAATATTTTGATGAACAGGTTTAGTAATCCTACTTGTATCTTGTATTTTCCCATGGAATTGAGACCACCAACTACTCTGAGAGAAGCAAGGTGAGAGCTCCACAGAGTTTTATAGGCAACAGATTACAAAGGCAGCTGTGGAACTAAGTATAAGCTGAAAAGTAAATTGTAACCTGTCCCATTTAACTCTCTACAATTTACTCCTAGAAAGGCAGTGCATAACATTATATAATAGTATTGTTTGCAAAAATCACTATTAGCTTATATAGTGATAACAATAAAATAACCCAATTGCCATTTTTTGTGTCGCAGCAATGATGGGAATTAGGAACATGCTTCATTTTAAAGACCTTTATTAGAAATATAGATTGTCTGGTATCAAGTGATTTGAATATTTCAATCAATACATCATTATTCTATTTTGCAATGGTAAGGCTATAACGAATGGGGCATAGTTCTTTCCTAGTAACTGTTTGTTTCACAATTTATCTGTTCCTGAAAGAGCCAAATATAAGGGCATATGTTTTCAAAAGCTTTCCAGACTTATTTCATTGTTAAGAAGATAAGAAAAGTGTCTGCTCTTTAGCCTTTTGTGAAAGTGCAAAAGTTAATCAGCTCCTTTGGTAGCTTTAGTTCAACATGTTCCAAGAACAAAGTAAGGGGATCAATCAACCACATTTATTTTTGTCTTATGATTTTAGACTTGAGCTTTTCCTTTTTTCTTTTCTTTCTTTCTTTTTTTACAATAAAGAGCTAGGCATTTGCATGGATTTCCAGTGCAAATTACATGTTACATTGCAGCTGTGTATAATGATACCCTGAGGCCTTGCTGTCAATTGTACAAGTCCTGTGGGTTTGCAATGTTCATGAGAAAAGAGACTGGAACCATAGGCTTTCTACCACTTCTGTCAACTTTTCCGTACTGTAAGTGCTGGTGTTTGAGACCCATTCTTAGAGTTCAAACATCGATTTTGAATACCCTGGTAGAAGCAGCACTGAGCTTGGTCTGTGAGAAAGAGCACTTTCAGATAGAAAACAGTTGGCTTTTAAACAAATGTCTGGGAATTGCACCAGCTATATTCAAACCAATATTATAAGAAATTGTGACAATATTGTAGTTGAAATTAGATGTTGGGGAATATCCAGATTTGGTCCAAATTCTCAAGATGGCTTTTCTTATTATACTGCTTCAGAATTTGATGCATGTCTTCCATAATTAAACCTTTTGGAGTAGGAAGGAAAATAGATTTATAGTTAAAGTTTGTCTTGCTGTAAAATAACTTTAAAAAAAAAATCTATGTAGGAGCAAGGCTTTTCAAGCCAGGTGAAGGAGGAGGAAGAAGGATGGGTTTTTTTGGGGGGGGGACATGCCTTCAACATCAATTGAGCATTGAAACACCTAATGTTATTTATACCAGAAAGTCTTTATAACAGATCCTTCTCTTTATATGCAGCAGCAAAACACAAGAACGAAATAGGCTAAATATAGAAAATAATGAGGGTTTGAGGCCATATTGTTTTGATTATATTATTTTGAAAATTAATTTCATTTTTTTATTATTTGTTTCCTAAACTTGTTGGACTGTGTATAGCACTAACTCAGTGTGTTGCTTTTGTTTCTAGAAACCTCAGATCCCACAGGGATAAACCCTGAGAAGGAGAAATATATTCTAAATGACAGGGGTAAATAACGTGTAAAATATTGTTGGCTGCAAATGAATAATGAGGTTAACAAAATTACTACGTTAATGTGATTGATTTTGATGACGTTAAGCTTAAAAAAATATTCATGCTGCAAGCATATGCATCAGTGTGAAAAGATTAAGGTTATATATGTAAAATCCAAAAGGGGGTTAGTAATAATTAGAACTGGGTTGTATCTACCAATCAGCTTAATCTATTTGCTGTCTTAAAATTCTGCATCTTCTAAGGATTGGGAAGGGATCACCTAAGAATGCACCTGTGCCTGCCTCACATAAGGTATTTGGCAAAGAATTTCAGTATGCTTTTCCCAGTAGAGCATCCCAAGGAATTGTGCCTGTGATCTCCACAATAACAGGTTCAGCTTCAGCATCTATTCTTGCCACATAATTTTTGCTCTCATTTTTGAAGATTGCATAGGGTTTCATAGGCAAGGGACTGTAGGGCTCTACTCAATATTTTAAACAATGACATTTTGATTTAAACTTAAATATACCTGCTGGCTGGGTTTCCTGGCAGGGTCCTGAGTGTTCAAATATGTGTCTTACTTCCTCTTATGATATCTCTGCATACAATTTTTAAAAGGAACGCTCCCTTTAGCTGCCCTCTGGCCCCCGACTCCTTTTCTCTTCTCTTAACGTTCTTCCTTTGAAGCCAGAAGGCAGGGAAGCAACTCGGCAGGTAGAGGTTATTAATGCTGTACCAAACCCAGCACATTGTTAAGGAGCCTATTGTAATGTGAAAACTGCACACCCGGCTCCTTTTCTTTCCCCAGTCAAAGCCCCTCTGTCTCTTTCTCTCTCTTTCTCTCTCTCTCTCTGTTAGATATTAACATATATCGGGATAGGTCTTCCCTCTGGTCCGCTCCTACAGCGGGAAACAGGTATTCCTCTGATTGGTCGAGGGGCGTGCCCACTCCCTATAAAAGGGGAACCCTCCGACCTCAGAGTAAGCTGGATCACTATTACTACTAATAAAGAGCTGTTAAGTCACTTCGTGTCCGCAGTCTGTCTCTCGTTGCCCAGATCCAACACTCTCCCTTCCTCTCTCTTCCCCTCTCTCTCCCCTCCCTCCCTCCCTCTCACCCCTCTCTCTGTGTCTCTTTTTAAAAACATTAAACACTGTACCTTTAGGGCTGCACCCACTGACCTCGTTCTAACAGCTCCATGTTTTGGGGTGATACTTATCTCCCAAATGGTTGAGACACAGCCCATTTGCAGTTAAGTAAGATGTGAACTGGTCTAGTCCAAAAAAGACTCAAATTTGTAGCCTTCAGGTGGTGGGCACCGATTGGGTGAAGGAAAGATTGGCTTTAGGATCCTGTAAGCAAGGCTCCAATCTGGGTCAGGCACTGGGACCAGAACTTTCCCCGAGGATGGGCTCCAGCATGAGTCTGAAAGCTAGAAAGACTAAACCTCTGGTCCCGGGGGACCGAACCAGATTGGATCCTGCAACATTACTCTGGGAGATGTGTATTTGCTTTCATTCCTGTAAGCAAGTTTAACTGAACCTGAGCAGCTCTGGCCATACAAGCTTCTAAATTTCTGAAGCGCTGAATAAATAAATATTTTTTTGCACATTTAAATCAATTTATCAATGGTATTTGGTCTGCATGACCTTTGAGAGATTTTTACACTTAACACGTGTAAATGGGGAAAGCGTCCAGTTGGCAGGGATATTGTGGGAGGAGAGAGTCATCATTAGTCCTATCAGATTCTCCCGTATTTTATTCAGCTCTGAGCCTGAGAAGGTGAACATGGATAGCCAATAGGAAAAATGAGGATTCATAAGTTCAGCCATTGCAAAAAAGCCATCACATAGCCTCTATTGGATAATACAGTATCATTTTACATTATTTTAGAATAATACACAGTATGATTTAATTTGACAAAAATGCCAAACTTATTACTATAGAATTTAAATCTCTGAAGAACATTTCTTTTTGCAAGCTTTTAAAAAGGCTGGTGATGAATGAAAAAAAAAAGTTACAAAAGTTACAATAAAGGCATCCATGATTCTAATTGCATTTGAAAAAACAAGTGATATACTATGAAATATGAAGGAGAAAACAAAGTAGCCGCTGCTTTTATTTCTTTCCTTTTCTAGGTCCTACCTTCTTTCTTGCCTGTTTCAGTATTGCTGCGGGATTAGCATTCTTCATGTATTGCTGCAATCCAGGTAATAAAAGTTTGATATTTTTCTCAAGACTTGAGCCAGTTTAAAAGGGTGCTCTATTTGGCTTCTTTAGCTTTCTATCAGGCATACTTTAGTAGGGCTCAAACCTTGGTGGATGTGGGCTGAGCAAGAAGAGGAATGCATGCAATTAAAGAACAAAACTAGTCCCAGTAAAATACATCATTTTCTTAAATTCCATCTGTTTTTGTTAAAGGTTGATCTCTCTCTCTCTCTCTCTCTCTCTCTCTCTCTCTCTCTCTCTCTCTCTCTCTCTCTCTCTCTCTCTTTCTCTCTCTTTCACTTTCCCATATTTTATATTGACATTCCTTGTCATCAAAATTCAGAGTTTTATTTTGGTAATTCAGTTGTTAATTTAGTATATTATTGTAGACATTAGCACTTTTGGGGATTACCTTTCTTTTCAGTTTTGGTAAATCAAAATGTTTTTTCGGTCCAAAACTTGAAAGATAAGTTTATTGGGATAGGTATAAACACATGAGAGTGTCTTGCATATCTTTATACAGAGTTGTTAAAAGTCATAACTTGATGTGCAGGTTTGTTTGTTTAAGATGAAATACTCCATCACTCAGAACAGGCTTAGATATTCTTTGGGAGAAGCCAATTTTCATAATATTTTTAATTGGTTCTCCTTGCGTAAAACTTTAGCAAGATATTTTTGTGAAATATTTGTTGAAGGAAAAATCCAGTATGCTTACACACCTGATTCCCTTCCCCTCCCCCCACCTTTCCATTTCATTCCATATTATCATTTCATTTTAGATTCGAGAATTCTGGGAAAAGCCAAGAAGGTGCTGGGATTTTCCCCAATTATCATAGGAAGACATGTTAGCAACATCTGTTTGTTATACATGGAAGATTCATCAGGAAGACAGTAAGAATAAATGGGGCAGCATCAGATTTCCCTGCTAATAACACGGATGCTTTGCAAGCAATTACTTTTTCATATACCAAAGATGTAACTCAGATGCTTTAGCAGTCTTTGCTGCTTCAAAGGGCTTTCAGAAGATCACTTGTATTTGCCTTTTACTTGTGGAGCAGATTTTTTTTATTTTTGTACAAGCTTATTTTTAAAAATTATTTATCACCTTGATAAAATATATTTTAATGCAAATAAGCATTTTAACATGCCTTTATTCATTGCAAAGTCTTGAGAGTCAAGTCATGTATGTATGTGTATACAGTAAATATATATATTGCATTCTGCCATTTTCTGTTACAAGATGAACTGAAAGCTCCTGCTTAGGCTACTACTGAATGATGGAGCCTTGATGTGTCTCATTATTAAGAGGATAATGAACTCTACATGAAAGCTGTTCTGGGTGCCCTGCTTCATTGAGAATAAATGGAAGTTTTCCACCTAATATGAGTGACAACCTTGAGTGCTGATGATAGAACCCATCAAGTTTTGTACATCGGCTAATCCATTACCAATTGTTCTCTTTTTTTGTATTAATTGTATTAGACAAGAAATAATATTTGAAATAATGTATAAGCAATTATAAACAAATGCTAGAGGTGCAAATGAACCGAAAGCCTTAATGAAAGATGGAGTGTACAGTTTTATTTTTTAAATGTTAAAAGAATGCTGCATTCTTTGTTTTTAACAGACTCCAGGAGTTCACTGATACGAATAACCTAGGCAAAAATAAGCATTTGTTAGCATTTGCTTCTTAGTCCAACCGTGTCAGATTTCATGTTACGTTCCAAACAGAAACTTAAGTGTGTAGCCAAGAATTTAGCCTTTATAATATCATGCGCTTTTGAGGAGCATAAACTGCCTCACACACCTGAAGGGTTCTGTCCCATGAAAAATTTCACTTCTCAGAAGCTCATTTTACATGCTCATTCTGCCTAGCAATTTCATGGAGCATCAAGACTCTGTCATCATCCTTTAGTCCCTTCTGCCTTGCCTTTTTTCACCTCTCTTAACAAGGGTAATCTGTGTAGCTGGAAAGACTTAAGCACACAAAGCTTCAAAGCTATAATGGTATAATATAGGCGACTACAGATGTCTTTAAAAGCACGGGGTGCAACACTAGTGATAATGATCTTTGCTTTCCCTCTCCTTATTTCCACGAATTCCTCAGCTGTGAGAATGCATATTGCATTTGTACGGGCAACTTTTTTTTTTCTTACATTGGAATTCAGAATGTCAATACATTATACCCTTAAAATTAATGCTACAATCCTGCCTTCCCCTAATTTTCATCTTTGATACTCTGAATAAGTGGAATCTTTTCTTAGGTGTACGTAGAAGTGGCCATCCTTCAATTTCATAAGGGATGTTTCCAAATCATTGTTAAGTTAATCTTCCTTGGTTGTCTATGAAATCATGTTGTTTAAAGCATCGCAACTCTTCGGAGGATTGAATGGAAGGTGCTGACTTTAAGTTTTTTGAAATGCCCAGAGTCCACTTTTTTAAAGAAGGAAAAGGTGCTACACAAATGTATAAAACACGTACGTGCCTGATCATAATTGCTACTTTCTTTGGAGTAGTGAAGAAGAAAGGTGAAAAAGAGGGTTGAAATGAACAGCAGTAGCAGACAGCAATTGGAGTATATTCCAGTAACCATTCGTTGGAAATGAATTGGGTTGCGGTTTTTCAAGCAACAGCAGCAATATTGAAAAGCAACAGTATGCAAAAGATTCATGTCTAAAAACAAACTTAGTCTTTATTTGACCAAAAGATTTTTCATTGTTTTGGTGATTGAGCAGAGGCCTGGTTCAGATGAAACATTGAACTATCACTTACTATATATCCAAATCTTGAGGTCTCATACACCTCTCCTCCTAGCTGGGTAGATTCAAAATAACATTGTATATTACAGTTTAATTAAAAATGCCAGTGAATGCATACATTCATTGGACAGCCTTTGCCAAAGAGCAGAGGACTGATGCTACTTTTTCTTGGGCTTGAAATGGATTGTGCTTCCCTACCAAAACAATAGAAACTGTGGTTTAACCATGGATTTTGGCTTTTCATACATTTAGAGCAGGGGGTCAAACTCATGTCACGACAGTGTCACATGACGTATTGGGACTTTTCCTCCCTTCACTAAACCGGACATGGGCGTGGCAAGTGCATGACGCATCCAGCCCACGGGCTGGGAGTTTGACCACCCTGATTTAGAGGCACTTTCTGAAGAGAACATAAAGTAATGCAAGCAGAGGGTGGGGGGTGCTGTAGTGGTGATTGAAGATGTATCTGCCTCTTTTTAGGGACATTCTGGGTGAATTGTTTAGCCCAGGGGTGTCCAAACTTGGGAACTTTAAGACTTGTGGACTTCAACTCCCAGAATTCCCCAGCCAGCATGGCTGGCTGGGGAATTCTGGGAGTTGAAGTCCACAAGTTTTAAAGTTCCCAAGTTTGGACACCCCTGGTTTAGCCCTTAAAGAGGACTTTTCTTCCTACCTTCCTAGCTAAAAGATTTGTACCTGGCAGAAACCACATCATGTATTTCCTTGAGTCACCACAGGATGGGGGGAGAGCACTGCAGGAGACGCATGGCTAACTTTGCATTCATGTGCAGGATTCTTAAAAACTGAAGTGTCAGCTACTTATTTTCTGCATAACAGGAGAAAGAATGCTGTAGCACTGCTCAGCATACATCATTGTTAAAAGGATTCATCAATTTCAGAATGCTTTATTTCTGGTGTAATGATCTCTGGCCAATTGCCATTTTAAAATACGGGATTGATTAAAAAAAGAAAGACAGCTTTTTTTGGTTTCAATGTTGATAGTAGTATAAGACATGAATTATACACCTGAAAATCTATGGAACCCTTCGTAGCATCAAAGCTCAAAGTGAAATTCAGCTTTGAAGTTTAAGCTATTCCTCCAGTCAAATTTAAAAGTATTTTTATATGTAATTTTTATTAAAAACTTTTAAATCAGAAGGTGACATCTAACATAAACTAATAGAAAAAAAGGAACAAAAGAAAGAAAGAAATCAAAGAAAAGAAAACAGATGTAAGAAAAGGGGAAAATGAAGGAAAAAAAGAAAGAAAAAATACACAAGGAAGTGGCTTCCAATATTCTTCATAACAGTTATGAGTACGGATGTATTTTAACTTCTCTAAAGTTACATCGTATTATTTTTCTTTCTCTTCTATTTAATCATTAACACCATAAGTCCAAGTTGTTTTTTCATTTTTATGAAAAAGGGCAATAAGAGGCTTCAGGTCAGTGAGCATAAAAGCATTTTTGAAGTTGTAGGCTGGTTATATGACAAGCTCTATAAAAAAGAACCCTAATGTGTACATTCCATCATTCAAGAAGCTTTTGAAAAGAAAACATATCTCTCCCCCTTTCTTTAGCCAATATTCAAAAAAGTTATAGTCCAGTTCTCTCAAGGGTAAAGAGGGAAAAAAAATCCCACGAGGGTGTTCCCTGAGTTGTTTGCTTGCAGACATTTCATTACCCAAGCAAGGTAATATGAACAGAGAGTCTAGCATTATGAAACATCTTCCAAGAAAACAATCAAGCTCAGAGAATGTTCATCTCAACCCTGAGCTAGAAATATTCTCCTCTATTGTGAAAAAAGAATCTAGAATATTCTGATGTTCCGTTATATACAATCTGCATACAAATGACAAAGTTTACTTAATATGTTATTTCCAGTGACGTGCGGTGAGGTTTATGGCTGGTGAGGCTGGTGACATCATCAGGAAAGCGGGGAATGGGACCACGTGTGCTGGAGGCTCAGGCTGCCTCAGCCTCCAGCACACGTGATCCCATTCCCCGCCTTCCTGATCGTGCTCTGCCGGCTCGTGCTCCGCAGTCCTCGAAAGCGACTGGGGAACGACGAGAACCTTCCTGCCTCTGCTGGACTTTGCGCGCTCCTCGCGACTGCATATTGCAGTCGTGAGGCGCGCACGAAAATCCAGCAGAGGCAGGAAGGTTCTCGTCGTTCCCCAGTCGCTTTCGTGCCTTCGTCATCCGGGAGCGCCGACAACATTTCTGCCTCCGCAGCTCCCGGGCGCGGCCAGACAGATGTATATAATAATATAATATTATAATATTATAATATTATAATATTATAATATTATAATATTATAATATTATAATATTATAATATTATAATATTATAATATTATAATATTATAATATTATAATATTATAATATTATAATATTATAATATTATAATATTATAATATTATAATATTATAATATTATAATATTATAATATTATATAGTATATAATATTATAATATTATAATATTATATAGTATATAATATTATAATATTATAATATTATAATATTATAATATTATAATATTATAATATTATAATATTATAATATTATAATATTATATAGTATATAATATTATAATATTATAATATTATATAGTATATAATATTATATACTATTATTTCATGAAGAGAGGTGAGGCTCTGCCTCCCCTGCCTCCCCTGACTGCACGTCCCTGGTTATTTCTATTTATACCCTTTTCTGTGGATGTTGCCTTAATCAGATCCTGATAGCATCTGCACCACAAAAGCTATTCCTAATATTACATTTGAGGATAGAAGGGTCAGGTTGTATTCTAACCTGACCTGGCATCATTAAACCCCTGGCTTCTAAAAATTTAAAATTCCTCAAAGGAAGCAAATGCCACATTCACTAGCACTGATGATGTTGCTTAGCTGGGTAATGAATGTCAAGAGTGTTGATGGTCCAATGTGAAATGAGAGACTAAAACTTCATAAAGATGCCCAGACATTTTCCATGACCCTTACAGAAAGTCTTAGGAAGTAATAACATTAATTATTAGGTAATAACATTAGAACAAAGAGGTCCAGAATTTTTTCTTTGCGTGATTAGATAAAATATTTATTTTATTACCTTGTTTCCCTGAAAATAAGACCTCCCCGGATAATAGTCGGGTTTTTGAGCGCATGCGCTAAAATAAGCCCTGTCCCTGAAAATAAGCCCATCCTGAAAATATTGCAACACAGCAGGAGCCAGGGGTTACCACGCTCGCCGCCTCCTGCATCTCAAAAATAATAAGACATCCCCGAAAATAAGGCCAAGCGCTTATTTTGGGGGTCAAAAGAAAATAAGACCCTGTTTTATTTTTGGGGAAACATGGTATATTTAACAATAAGATTGGGAGTTCCCTATTTTCCAGGAATAATTAACATGCCTATAGCCAACACTCTCCCCTCTGACAATACCCCTAGAGCCCCCTATTTCAGCTTATGATTTTTTTAGATTGTTTAAATTAAATAATAAACAGGAAGCTGGCATCTGGTTGGAAGCTGCTCAATTAAAAGTTAGAAGTTAAAAGCTGGCATCTTTAAAGTGTATTATAAACATTTTACAAAGTAAAACATTGTGGTTGGTGCTGAAATCAAAACATGAGATTGTTTTATTTAAAGTGTTTTTATCTGCCCAAAAAGGGCAAAAAGAGGTTTAAGCGATAAAAAGCATTTTGGACAGTAGAAGAAAACATAGTTGTATCAACTGCGCAATACTTTGCTTCTGACTTGGAAGAGCTGCTTCAGAATGTGCAGGAATGGGAACGCGGTGATTTGTGAATGCAGCTGTGTGTGCTTTACGGAATCATGGGTTAGAACTGTCTTTGTATTGCTGTCCTTTCCAATATTTTTCTTCCAATTCAATCTGGAATATTGCGTAGGCTTAATGCACTGACCATTTCCATTTGTTTATTGAACAAAGTTTATTTGAATGCAGTATTTCAATGCTATGCATTATTATCTCTAATTTGGCTTAGGCATAGAAGACTCTTAGAAGTGATCCATCTGTTTTCAAAAACAGAAATAATACCTTTCAGGTGGCTTGAGATCATGACACTAGCAAACCAGACCTTGTACAGTATATTAAAGAAAACAAAATGGCATGTGGTAGTAGCTTTCTCTGCTGGATGATCCCAGCAATATTCTCTATACTGCCTGAACACTGCTCGTAAAAGTAAATAAAATGGCTGCATAATGTATGTGGAAATTGCTATATATTTAGCTTAAATATTCAAATAATGAGGGATGCAGTGGCTCAGTGGCTAAGACGCTGAACTTGTCAATCAGAAAGTTGGCAGGTCAGCGGTTTGAATCCCTAGCACCGTGTAACGGAGTGAGCACCCGTTACTTGTCCCAGCTTCTGCCAACCTAGCAGTTCAAAAGCATGTAAAAATGCAAGTAGAAAAATAGGAGCCCCCTTTGGTGGGAAGGTAACAGCATTCCATGCACCTTTGGCATTTAGTCATGCCATCCACATGACCACAGAGACGTCTTTGGACAGCACTGGCTCTTTGGCTTTGAAACAGAGGTGAGCACCGCCCCTAGAGTCGGGAACAACTAGGACATATATGTGAGGGCAACCTATACCTTTACCTTTTTATTCAAATAATCCAATGATGGTCTTAAATATTTTTTGACCAATTCTATTTTTTTTTGGGAGGGGGGTTCCATTCAGCCCACATAAATGCAATGTACTGTACGTGGTATCTTGAAACCGATCAGTTCCATTTTTAAAACCAGATTTCAGGTGATATTCATGCAGTTGCCTTTTAAATGTGGTTTTAGGGATACAGTCTGGAGGGAGAGAAGAGAAAGCTGCTGCCCACAGGGACTGACCTGATGACCCAATGTGGCTTTCAAAGACACTGATGACAATATATTCATTTGCATTAAAGAAAATGTTGGGAACGGCTGCTCTAGATGTTAAAAAATGTTAGAGATAAGCTAAAGGAGATGACAATTCTAACATGAAAACAGTTTTCCAATTGCTCTACAAGGATGGTTTTGCAATAAAAGAATACATCTCTATTAGGGCTCTGTGGTAGTCAGGATTTGAAAGGGAAAACTGATGTTAGCCATTCGAAGTCCTGTAGCAGGTGAGTGGCCTTGCAAACTGAAGAAAAAAAAAGAAACACGATTCCAGTGTGCGTGAGTAGGCACATCACATTGGTCTTTTGTGTCAATCCAAGAAAACAACATGATTCCACAGGAGCCAATCAATATCTTAGTAGTCTTTGAAATTTGCAAAATAACGTTTTCTCCTTGAGAGTCTCCATCTCAGTGAATCAGGTAAAATGTTAAAGTGTGTAATGAGGGAGCTTGCAGGAGAGATTCATTTTTAAAATGACTAATGGGAATACAGTATGTTGCATTAAAGGCAGCATTTTACTTTTTGTTATGCCCAGATTCCAAGAATTTTATAACAAGGAAGCCATATTGAGAAGTACCAGTGTCTATGTGTGTCAATAAGCATTAGATTTGGGAACTTTGTTTTTTGTTACATTGCTATGTTATTTTATTTTACTTTTAATCTATAAATAGAAAGGGAAAAGACCAAATGAAGTATAATAAAAAGAATAAAAATTAAAAAGAAATGTGCTTGTTAAGATAAATGTATGTACAAGATTCTTCTCAATAAATGTATTAATGTAGGTTCCCAGGCTGTATGTAACATGTGCATAAAATACTTGCATTCTTATTTATAATGAGTGTTTAATGTACCTGGTTTTATGTTATGAAAAACCTTATGTGTGTATAAAATAAAATTTTTAAAACCAAATTAAACATAATCTTGTGACATTTTAACAGAAAAACAAAAAAACCATTAATTCATGTTTTGTGTTTTATGGGAGAACTGAAATAACAGAAGATCTGTTGGGAGGCCACCTATACTAGAACTCCCAGAAGGATCTGGAAATAAAAGTTTTTAAATGGAAAGGCAACACAAATGCAATCCTACAATGAACACTGTCCTTCAGATAATTTTTGATTGCAGTGTATCGCGAGAATAGTGCTTATACAGTAGGTCAGCACAACTTACAGTGGAGAAAGGGGGAACACTGATACATTAAAAATGATACTGGCCACTAAGAAGATCAATCAGCTGTTTGGCAAGTAGCCGAGTGATGAGGTTCTGGTGGCGAGGCCTGATGGCCATCACATTATGTCTTTTGGGATGGTGGTGGCGGCAAAACATACCAGGCAGTGGGGATGGATTTGCTGAGGTGAGGCCAATGGGCTGCACAAGATTGCTTGGCAGTTCTCATGTGTTGTATAGGCCTGACATACACCGTTGTTTAATTGCCAGCATCTTGACTATTGAGTTACATCAGTCCTTCATGCAATCTGTTTCAATATTGTCCAAGGAATGAGAGCTAAGTGCAGCCAGCAAATTTCAGAGGCATTCCAATATTATTCTGATGAAAGTATCTATGTATCATCTATCTATTGCCTTTCATCTATCAGTCTGTCTTGTCTGTCTCCACCTATCTACATCTCTCCCTCCCTCTCTCTCTCTCATCTATCTCTCATCTATGTACCTGCCATGGATATACAAAGTCCTCACACTGCCCTCTGCCTTTTAGTTTGATACTGTCAAGTGAGCACAACAGTAAGATGACAGTTGCTTTCTGGGTTCTAATGCTTGCAAAGGTAAATAAGAGGCCGTCCATTGTGGAAAGGAGCACTACTCTCATATTAGGTGCAACTGCCTCTTAATAGGATTTCCTCCTGAACTTTTCACCATTGGTGCCTGCCTGTCAAAATCAGGTTTGCTGGGAAGTTACCTTCTTTGAAAAATATGGACCTTTAATAGATGGCTTTGGAGGAATGCTTTGTGAACATGCTGGCTTTTTTAAAAAAAAGTGTTTTTATTTTTAATCTCATACACACATTTACAAGTATACATTCTCTGTTGTTATTCTCATCACATTTTAACACTTTTAAACATTCATTTTCCCATATAAAAATTAAAATATATGATAGGAATTGCTTTGCTTACCATCCCATACACCTATTTTGTTTTACCTCCACTCTACTTTCCTTTCCTTTTCTCCCTCCCTTCTCTACTTTCTTCTCCTCCTTCCCCTTTCCTTCTCCCCCTTCTTCTCCCATACTCCTCTCTACCTCTTCCCCTTCATACCCTTTCTCCTCCTCTTCCTACCCCTCCCCATCTTCCTCTCCTCTTTCTTCTTTTCTTCTTCTTCCCTCTCTTCTCCAATATGCTGCCTTTTTGAAGATGTGAACATGTCATTGTGGTTTGCGGCTTATTCTCTAGAAAATATGTATAAATGGAGATAATCCAGTGGGTTCTTTGGTAGAGACAGCTAGTGCTTTTTAGACTTCATTTCTCCCCTTTCCCCCCTGATAAGCCCCAAAACAGGAAGCATGTGTTGACATCACTGTACACAATGACTTTACAAAAATTTATAGCTAAGCATGACTCTGTTAAGTGAACCGAAACTACTCTGCAACCGAGAGATGCCCCTAAATTTATGTCACTTTTTAAAGAAAGAACATAATGGGACACTGAAGCTTAGGTGATAAAAGCTCCTGCTGGAGAAACCTTGATTGAATGCAATTCATTGATTAAAAAAGTAAGGTTTTGCACTTTTGCACAAGAAAAACTAAATGCACGGGTATAGAGTAGGTTGTATGTGGCTCAACAGCAGTAACTGCGAAAAAGATCTAGGAGTGCTAGGGGATAACCACTTATATATGAGACAGCAGTTTGCTGCAAGTGCCAAAAAAGCCAATGCAGTCCTAGGCTGCATCAACAGAGGGATAGTATCAAGGTCACGTGAAGTGTTAGTACTACTTCATACTGTTAGTAGAATCACATTTGGAATACCTTGTCCTCTTTTGGTGACAATGATACAAAAAAAGTTATTGAGACTCTAGAAAAAGTGCAGAGGGGAGTAACAAAGATGATTAGGGGGCCGCTGGAGGCTAAAGCATGAACGGTTGTGGAAATGAGAATGCTAGTCTAACACATGGAAGGACTAGGGGTGACTTGATATCAGTCTTCCAATATTTGAGGAGCTGTCACAGAGAAAAGAGAGTCAACCTATTCTCCAAAGCATCTGAGGGCAGGACAAAAAGAAATGGATGGAAGGTTAACAAGGAGAGATGCAACCTAGAATGGTTTAGGGAAGGCCCTCCCTGGGAAATGTGGAGGCTGTCCTTTATGAACATTTCCCCTCTTTTTTCTTGTAATATTGCTAAATTTCTCTTGCTTCAAACAAAACAGTGACAGCAGGGACATGCAGCTTAAACTTCCTCCAACATCACCCTCTGGTCTTCTGCAGGTGGATCAGTGCAAATACTGATATGGCAGCCAAGTGTAACTGACCAAACAGAAGTTCCTGAGGTCCTTTCTCAATGGTAGCAGCTCATTTTAGAAGAATCTGTGTCAAAATTAATTCTTTGAATGTGTAATAGCAGTAGCAATAGCACTTAGACTTATATACTGCTTTACAGAACTTTACAGCCCTCTCTAAGCGGTTTGCAGAGTCAGCATATTGTCCCCAACAATCTGGATCCTCATTTTACCCACCTCAGAAGGATGGAAGGCTGAGTCAGCCTTGAACCTGGTGAGATTTGAACTTCCAAATTGCAGGCAGCTGGTAGTCAGCAGAAGTGGCCTATAGTACTGCACTCTAATCACTGTGTCACCGTGGCTCCTAATAAAGCAGGGGTGTCAAACTCGTGGCCTTTGAGCCAGATGCATCATGTGCTGGCCCCGCCCCCACCTGGTTTAGCAAAGGGGGGGAAGTCCCTATACGTCTTGTGACGCCACCATGACAACATGAGTTTGACACCCCTGTAATAAAGCAAAGATGGCATGGCTTTGGCTCTGAACCCACCTGACTTTGTTGAAATGTGTATTTCTACCAACAAACTTTCTTTTAAAGGCAGCATCATGACATTTTTCACACAGTACAGGGAACTCCCAACTAGTAAGCATGGCAGATATATAGAAGCATCTTGCAGGGTTTTCAATCTCAGGAGCCATCTTTTAGCTCTAAATGATGGGGGTGGTTAATTATGTGTCGAAAGATTCAAAATAGAGCATTTGCTGATCCCACAACTCATATGTGTGAATCACAGGGACCATAACGAATAGCATTTAATTGGTTTCCAACAGCACGGAGTATTTCTTTTCCCAACATAACCCATGCAAAATGTTGCTTACGATGTGAGCATGGATACAATAAAGCAGACATTCGTGAGTGAGTTGTTCAAGGATATGATTTTAATTACTGCTCTTTCCTAAGCAAAAAACTCTTTTGTCAAAAAAATCAGATTTCTCAGCCTAGTCATTTTTAGAGGGCATTTAGCTCCAAGCTAATAGCATAATGTAAATACCTTTACCCATACAATGGGTTTTTATTCCAGTAAATTATAGAAGGTCATGTGCTTCAGGGAATTAAAATCAACTTGTGATAGACTAACACTATAAAACAGTACTTGAGGCTGTAGGCCAATAAAGATAGAAGTTGTCAACCAATAGTCTGCTCTCATTTTAATTCACCCACTTATAAAGAGCCGAGTAAGCCTTATAATGAGCGTGGTCCCAAGGTGCCTAATAAAAGCTTAGGATATTTCATTATTCATGATTTGTTCTCTACTGAAACTTCTGTCAGCATGGAATAAAACTTAATGTGTATCAGGAAATACACATTATTTAAATCCATTTGGTCACCTGACATTTAGTTGTAAAGGACCGATAGTAGGAGGTTTAAAACCTCCTACTATCGGCAGTCTATCCTTTCATGTGCTGCTCCAGGAACAAAAAGCCCAGCATTTGAATGGATTATAAATCATTTTCAAACAAAGGTCAGAGCAATGGCTTTGTCCTACCAAACCCTGAATGACTTGAGAGGTGGATGCCTATTGGATTCCTTTGCCCATATGAGCTTCCTTGACACATCAGGACTCTGCAACACAGAGAGAACATCATCCCACAGTATGGATCACTATTCATGAAATCTATTCAAATCTCTATTGCATGTAGCCCTAGTGGTTCCTAACTTGATTCCCCAAATTTCCAACCGGGATATTTTTATCCCTTCTTATTTGGCTTTTAAGTGGAGGCGGTGGCTCCGTGGCTAAGACGCTGAGCTTATCAATCAGAAAGGTTGGCAGTTCAGAGGTTCAAATCCCTAGTGCCGCGTTCCTTTCAGTGCGCCTTCAGCATTTAGTCATGCCGGCCACATGTCCACCGAGACGTCTTTGGACAGCGCTGGCTCCTTGGCATTGAAATGGAGATGAGCACTACTCCCTAGAACGGCTAGCACATATGTGCGAGGGGAACTTTTACCTTTTTATTTGGCTTTTGGCCACTCTTGGAAAAATCACTCCCAATGGGCACAGCAGAGAAAGTAAAATACACTGTGTCAGGGACGTGCGGTCAGGGGAGGCAGAGCCTCACCTCTCTTCATGAAATAATAGTATATAATATTATATACTATATATATATATATAATATTATAATATTATATACATCCATCTGGGCGCGCCCGGGAGCTGCGGAGGCAGAAATGTTGTCGACGCTCCCGGATGACAAAGCCAAGAAAGTGACAGGAGCGTGAAAGCGACAGGAGCACGCGAAATCCAGCAGAGGCAGGAAGGTTCTCGTCGTTCCCCAGTCGCTTTCGTGATTTGGTCATCCGGGAGCACTGACAACATTTCTGCCTCTGCAGCTCCCGGGCGCGGCCGGCCAGATGTAGCCACAGCGACGCCGAGGCGGTCCGGGCGGACGAAAGAGCGAGCGACGCAGCCTGATCCTCGGTCGCTCGCCCACCGGACTGCCTCGGCGCCATTCTGGCTACCTCTGTCCGGCCGTGCCCGGGAGCTGCAGAGGCAGAAATGTTGTCGCCGCTCCCGGATGACGAAGCCACTAAAGCGACTGGGGAACGACGAGAACCTTCCTGCCTCTGCTGGATTTCGCGTGCTCCTCGCGACTGCAATATGCAGTCGCGAGGAGCACGCAAAGTCCAGCAGAGGCAGGAAGGTTCTCGTCGTTCCCCAGTCGCTTTCGAGGACTGCGGAGCGCGAGCCGGCGGAGCACGCTCAGGAAGGCGGGGAATGGAATCACGTGTGCTGGAGGCTGAGGCAGCCTGAACCTCCAGCACACATGGTCCCATTGCCTGCCTTCCTGATGACGTCACCAGCCTCACCAGCCATAAACCACACCGCATGTCACTGCACTGTGTAATGATGTGCATGTTTTATGTTATATTTTAAGTGCAATTGGTGTGGCTAGCCCTTTAAGAAGGCTAAGAGACAGTTAACCTTTTTAATGATGTCATCAAGGGCAGAAGTCCGTTTTTAAGATAGCTGTCGCTGAATAAAGACAAGCCTCTATTTCAAGCTCCTTGCTGTCTGCCTTTATTTTATGCCAAAAGTCATCACATGGTACCAGGAGTGGGGTGAGAAGAGTCATGGCAGCAAACAGCAATACAAATAACACTCCTTCCCTGGATTTGGAATCAGGGAACATATCTGAAAACTGGTTAAGGTGGAGGGAACTGATAGAGCTCGTGATTGCAGGACCTGATGCAGACAAATGGACTAATCAGCAGAAAGCAGCACACTTTCTAATATGTGTGGGACAGAAAGGACATGATGTGTGCAGAGCCTGGCAAGCAAGTGGAGAGATCACTGCAGAGGACAAAAAGAAAACAGAGGTACTGTTTGCAAAGTTTGAAGCATACTGTAACCCAAGAAAAAACTTCACAGTGCAGAGAAAACTGTTTTATGAGAGAAACCAATATGGAGTTGAATCTGTGGATGATTGGATGACCCAGATGCACTTGCTTGCCAAAGACGGTGCTTTTTATGATGCTGGAGATATGATTAAAGACCGTATTTTGATGGGCAGTGAGTCTAAGGAAGTTCAGGAAAAACTGTTGCAGAAAGAAAACTTAAACCTTGAGAAAGCCGTTAGGGTTGCCAGTGCATATGAAAGATCAAGAAAAGACATGCAGATACTAGAAGGAACACAGCACCATATCAATGCTATAGAAACTCAAAGCAGTAGATATGGTCAAGAAAGGGCATACAAAGGAACAAAAGGCAGCTATGGCACTGGAACAAGTAACAGAGAAGCAGCTTGTGGATATTGTGGAAATATGCACCATAAAAACAGTGTCTGTCCTGTAAGGGGGCAAACATGCAACAAATGCAGGAAAAGAAGACACTTTGCCAGAGTGTGTAAATTGTCTTTGCAAACCTAAAGGCAACAACCACTGGCTGTATATGCTATAGAGGACAATGATGACGATGCAGGGTCAAACTTGGACTGCTCCCTGATATATCTTGCAGCAATACAGAAAGCACATCAGTCTGCAGATGAAGCCAATGTAACATTACAGATAGGGGCCAATAAAACTCCAGTCACATTCAAAATAGATACTGGAGCACAAGTAAATTGTGTGCCAAGCCACATATATCTGGAACACCTCAGGAATGAATCCCCTTTGGAGACTCTGAATTTACCAAATTTAATGGGATATGGTGGTGAAAAGCTGAAAGTAATGGGTCGCTGTCAGGTACAATGTGCCTACAAGGGATCGGAAAGGGCTTTATAATTGTTTGAGATAGAAACACAAGCCCCAGCTGTGCTAGGTCTCAAAACAAGTAAAGAGATTGGACTTGTGAAGATCCTTATGACTCTGGATGGTGGGCACAGAGGTCTGACGAAAGTTGACATTAAACGTGAGTACTGTGATCTATTCAAGGGCCTGGGGTGTCTCCCAGGCATAAACCACATACGTATAAAGGAGGGTGCATAGCCTGTCATCCATGCACCAAGGAAAATACCTCTAACTCTTGTGGATAAAGTTAGACAGGAACTCACTAGGATGGAGAAGTTGGGAGTAGTAAAGAAGGTCACTGAACCATTGGAATGGGTCAGTTCTATGGTTGTGGTGGAGAAGAAGAACACAGGTGCAATTCGCATATGCATCAATCCATGTGACTTGAACAAAGTAATAATGAGAGAACACTACAAACTCCCCACCATAGAGGATATAGCACACAAGCTAGTAGGAGCAACAGTGTTCAGTGTACTAGATGCCCAGTTTGGTTACTGGCAATTGCGTCTTGACGAAGCTAGCAGTTATCTCACTACTTTCAACTCTCCTGCGGGTTGATGGTGCTTCACAAGGGTGCCTTTCGGCATAGCATCGGCACAGGAGATATTTCAAAAGAAATCACATGAACTAATTGCTGGTCTACAGTGTGTTGAAGTAATAGTTGATGATTTATTGGTCTATGGAAAGGATCAAGTAGAGCACAACAGAAACCTTACTGCTTTGCTAAATCGATGTTGTGAAAGAAATCTTAAACTCAACCCAAATAAAATGCAAATTGGGGTAGGAGAAGTGACATATTTTGGACACCTACTAACCAAAGAGGGCTTGAAGCCTGATCCAAAGAAGATCACAGCAGTTCTTAATATGAAGGCCCCAGCCTCCAGAAAGGAACTGGAGACGTCATTGAGCATTTTCAATTATCTATCGAAATTCTCTAAGGGCCTTGCACAACAGACAGCACCATTACGTGCCTTGCTGCAGAAGGATGCCATTTGGTGTTGGGATGCAAACATGGAAAGGACTTTTGACAAAGTGAAGAAACTGATCACTAAACATCTAGGGCCAATACTGAAATACTTCGACGCAAATGCTGACACTGTGCTTCAAGTGGACGCATCCCAGTTTGGGTTAGGTGCTGTACTGACTCAACAAGGACATCCGGTGGCTTATGCTTCACGTGCACTAACCACGACACAAGCTAATTATGCTCAAATTGAGAAAGAGATGTTGGCCATTGTGAATGGATGTGAGAAGTTTCCCCAGTACATATATGGCCATCCAGTAGTTGTAGAAACCGACCACAAGCCGTTGGAGTACATACTACAAAAACCACTAGCTTCCACACCTCCACGTTTGCAGCAAATGGTTATGAAATTACAGCAGTATCATCTCACAGTGAATATAAGCCTGGGAAGAAAATTCCAATGGCAGATTGCCTGTCAAGAGTGTTTCCAGAAGGACATGAAGCCAGGGATGAACCTGAGTTGGAAGAGCAGGTACATACAATACTAGTGAACATGCCAATATCAGATGTACGGCTGGAGAAAATAAGACAAGACACCAAACAGGATAAAGTACTGGAGAAGCTAATGCATGTCATGTGCAATGGCTGGCCAGAAAAACGCAAGAAGCTGTGTCCTGAGCTGCAGGAATTCTGGCCTGTGAAAGATGAACTATCTATTCATGAGGATGTCATACTAATGGGTGACCATATTCTTATACCTAAGTCGCAGCGGGCAGAAGTAATGGAACAAATTCATCAGGGACATTTGGGCATCACTCTGTGTAAGCGCAGAGCACGGGAGATGGTCTACTGGCCTCAGTTGGACTCTGACATTGAAACACTTGTAAAGAAGTGTGACACCTGCCAGACTTTTCAAAAAAACAATGCAAAAGAACCTCTTACACTGTGGAATGCTCCTTCACGGGCATGGCAGAGATTGGCTATGGACATTTTTCATTTTGGAGACATCCACTATCTGATAATAGTAGACTACTACAGCAAGTACTTTGAACTAGTGCAGCTCGGAAGTCTAAAAGCGGCAACAGTCATATGGGCCTTCAAGACAATACTCTCAAGACATGGAGTGTGTGAAGAACTGGTGTCTGATAATGGGCCACAATTCTCATGTGCCAAATTCCAGTGCTTCCTGCGTGAATGGGGAATCAAGCACAAACCCACAAGCCCTTATCACCCACAGGCCAATGGCCTAGCAGAGAAGTATATTGGCAGAGCCAAATCCATTATACAGAAAGCACAAACGTCAGGGCAGGATGTGTATTTGGGCCTACTAAACTATCGTGCAACACCCATTGAGGGTTTATGCTCACCAGCTCAGCTGTTAATGGGAAGAACACTGAGGACTACAGTGCCTACTGCTCCGCATAAATTGCAGCCTCATTCCATCGCACATGAGTGGGTAATAGCTCAGAGGAACATAAACATGAGAAAGCAAAAACTGTATAGGTCTTGATAAATCTACCAAGCCTCTTCGTCCACTGTGTGCCGGGCAAGCGGTGAGACACAGAGTCACTGGGAAAACATGGGAACCTGCTCGAATTGTCAGAGAGGGCAATTCATCAAAATCATATGTAGTTGAAACCAAGTGTGGACAGCAATTGAGAAGAAACAGGTGTCATCTGCATCCAGACACGGCTTCCGATACTGTGTTGGAAGAAGAAAACAAGGAAAGTGAAGCACAAGCGCATGATGGCACAAAACTCCTGAACACGAATATACAGCCTACTGAGAATGCCAAGGACAATGTAAGCATATCAGCATGTGACAATGCTGGGACTGACTCGCAACCTGACAGTAATTTTACTGATGATCAGACAGCGGTAACTTTTTCTTGCTATGGTCGAGCTATTAAACCTAAAATATGGAAAGATTTTGTATTATATTAGATGTTTTATACTTAAGAAGGGAGATGTAATGATGTGTATGTTTTATGTTATATTTTAAGTGCAATTGGTGTGCCTAGCTCTTTAAGAAGGCTAGGAGACAGTTAATCTTTTTAATGATGTCCTCTAGGGCAGAAGTCAGTTTTTAAGATAGCTGCCGCTGAATAAAGACAAGCCTCTAGTTCAAGCTCCTTGCTGTCTGCCTTTATTTTATGCCAAAAGTCATCACGCACTGGGATCCCTCTTCTTGGGAAAAGCCCACTTTAGATGGGAGAACTCACATTCAGGATCTGCTCCTTGACAACTGATTTTCCCAGGATGCAATGGCTGGTTGATTGCACTCACAACTCAGCTGTTCCCTCCCCCCATTAACTCTTGTTGTATCTAAAGTTTGCTTAAAATATAACTTCTCCTATTCCAGGGAGGTCTTGGGGGGGGAGAGTGGGTGCCATCTGTTTGTGACCATCATTCTGGCTTTCTTGACCCCCCCACCCTTCTTGCAGACATCCCTGCCAAACTCCCTGATTCTTGAAGCTTCTGTTGGTCCCAATCCTGAAAGGCCCACACTAGTTATATTCTCTGGAGGTGAAGGAGGAGTTGAACTGTGGGACATTTTCAACTTGTCCATAGCTGAAAAGCTGTTACAATCATGTGTGTGTTTCTTCCCAATAAGCAGCATGATGCACGCTCTAAGAAGTCATAATTATTATTTTTACCTGTGAAATCTGTTTGTGGGAAAGGAAACAGAGGTTATATATCCTGTTGCAAGGCACAAAGACAGAACGACCCTGCTTTAGTTTGAGTATAAAGAGTGCTCCTTGATTCGATTCTTTCCTGCTATTGAAACTTGGAGTGTTACTAGCATCAAATGGCCAAGGAAAAGGAAATGAAAATCACTGAATGGGAAACTTTGCTTCAAAGTGGAAAAAAAATGAACATGTGAGATAGGAGGAGGGTAAGAGAATGAAGTGAACACAATCCCAAGTTGAAAAGAGCTGAGTAAATAAAATGCTTGGGAGAAAAACCAAAGGATGTACAAGAAAACAAGAGTCTGACTGTGCCTACAGCTTAGAGACCCTTAAGTTTCAATCTTATTATCTGGGAGTGAAGTCCACCTGGGCGAATGGGGCCTCTGTCTAAATCCACAAAGGACTGCATGGTGCTTCCAGGCAGATTGCTTCTGATGCTGCCTGTCTTAATGAGTAGAAGGTGCTGCAGTGGGACAACACCAATTGCAAATGGAGGATGATCCTCAAAATGTGATTGGATAGGGGGTAGTATCTTGATTGGAAGCACCCACAAAGGATCTAGTTAAAATCATGATTTCTAAGAGAGCTATAAAATTAGAAGAGCTTTGGTGCTCATTCAACTCCTGCCCTCTTTATTTCTCCTGCACTATCTTATGTTTCTACATTGGGTTACTTCATGGCTTTTAAAGCTTGAGTTTATTGAATAAGTCAATTCATACAACAGAGGTAGTGTCCTGTATGTTGGTTGAAGACCAGAGAGAAATCTAGATACAAATTCACCCTCAGCCATGAAAGCTCACAGGGTAATTTTGGGCCAGACTCTTCCCCCCCACTGCCATTTATTATCTATCTCAAACTTGAGCTCCTGCAAGAAAGGCAGAATATATGTACGGGAAGGAAGGGAGGGGGGGATCATGCCTGACTGAACCATATTATAGAATCCAAAATGATCATGAATAGAAGAGCATGTAGTCCAACCGCTCATGGTTGCAACATGTCATAATCTTCCCCTAGTCTTGCTTCACAACAACCTTAAAAGGATTGCTGAGGAATGGTGAAATCAAGCAGTACATGTAAAGTAAATCTAAAAGATAAAGCATAGAAGCATAAGCCTTTTGCATGTCAACATTGGCTGAGATGGGCTATCCAAGTGATGAAACAACTGGTTTAGATTGTCCAAGGCTCTGCAGCAATTTAAGAGAGGCATATAACGTTTTTTCAATGACAGTAGATTACTTATTTGTTGTGTTTAAACCTGTTGCCTTTCCGATAAGTGTGCTCCTGTGTTACAGAGCATTTCCTTGGGGAGGAAGCCAGTTAAAACCATTCAAATCCCTGTGCCTAGGTGTGTACCACTAAACTAATATAGCGAAGATACACAGCTGATGTTATCCTTATTATGTACACCAGATTTTGTTTTACAGGCTTCAAATGAATCATGATCAGTGGTGCCGAAATAAAAAACGCTGTGCACTTTTATCAAAACTCTTTATTGACCAGCAATGAAAAGAAAATTAATGAAAACAATGCAATGCAGTAACAATCTAAGTACAGGATTCTACCGTGAATAGGAAAATCAGAATCATGACGAGTTGTGTCTCTAGTAGGGTTTTCAATAAAATATTTATGATGTTCTGTAATCCAAACCATGCACAGGATGCCAGATTAAGACCAGCTAATTTAGATTCATCAGTTTCAATGACAGGGCTTGGATTGCATAGTCATGGTTACCTTTCTATCTTCATTTTTTTTTGACCCCACTCCCACCCTCACAGCTGTGCCTAGTTTACCCCATTACTGACACCAAGCAAACAAATCAGTATGCTGTAAAAACGTTTTGCAAAAATCTGTGACATGAATTGATATTCCATTTTAGAACACTCCTCACTTGTAGTGCCTGAATCAATTTTACTGTTTAGGTAAAAATCTGATTTTATCACACATTAACTATGAAAAACAACATAACATTATTTGATTATACTCCATTTTAATATAATTTATTAAAAAATATAATCTATGAAAAATATCTGCTCTTGCTGAAGCAAGCCTTACTTAATCCATTAATTCATTTCCTGGTAAGAATGTACAGAATTGCAGTTGACTCTTATGCAGAAGCATCCCTACTCATACAATTTATGAAGGCAGTAACTGTAAGCTGACATTCAGCAAACTTTTGTTCAATTTTCATATCTGAACAAAAGAACATCTCTCTTATTGATAATAAAATCCAATTATTTTCACGGAAAATAAAACAGATGACCAAATAAAATGCTCTCCTTTTTGTTCTCTATTTTCTTGCTAGAAAAATTATCTTACTCTTTAGAATCTTATGACTATAATTTTATTAGTAGAAAAATACAGCATCTGAAATGGTAAAGGAAATGGCTGCTATCCTGTGTCTATAATAATATCTTATATGCTATATATTTAATGAATCAAAATTAAAAAATAAAACATTAGTAACATTATATCTGTAGATAACTAAAAATAGAATGCAGTTTGTGCTCACAAATGTTAAATGAGAAAAAATGTTCACTATCTTTTTTTAAAGGAAAAAAATGTAGTATATATAATGTATAATATTCTATGAAAGTTTAATTTACTGGCTTAGTTTCATTAAATATACTTTTAAAAAATTATTGTTTCTTATATAGATTGACTTTAAAAAAGCTAATGAGATAATGAGAAAAAATTTGATATAATCAAAATTTGGTTCTCATCTTGTGCATAGGATGAGCCTTTCTATTTCTACTTTACAGTTTTAAAGTTAGCAGTGCAGGCCAGAGAAAAATGCACTGTGGCTTTTGAATTGTGTTGGAAAGATCCATGAAGAGATACACACTCTGAGATGCATTCTAGAATGAGTCTTGGTCACTGAAGCAGGACAAATGGGGGAAACCTTGGCATTTCTCTATTGAAGTGTTGACAAGCCATCCTTAATATAAAAAAGATAGACCTCTCAAGATTTTGCAGTGAAAAGTAATCCTTATTAAAGCAGAAAATATTCACCATGTTGTGAAATTTATTTATTCATTAAATTTATATGCCACCCATCTCGCTATCAAGAGTGACTGAGCAAAATGAGCACAGAGAGATATTTCTCACTGACATTGTGCACAAAAGGAATAAAAAAAGGTGCAGCACCATTTTGGGATTCTTTCAGAACGACTGGACCACAAAAGGAATAAGAGATGTACTTTTTATATCCCTGTTCTTCACAAGTGTCAGGGTGAAAAGTTGGCAGATGTTTAAGACACTCAAAATGGTGTAGCATATGGAAGGAAAGAATTGAGAATAAAATTGTTATTCTGTCACACATGACAACACATGCATTTGATTGTTCCCTTGCATCATCCCTTAATTTATGGTAAAGTAGATGGAACTCAAACACGCACACACACACAAAAACCAACCCCTAGCAATTGTGTGAAATTACATTTGGGAATGCAGCTCGGAGTTTTGCTCTGTTTTAGTCAGGTAAGCAAACTGTTCTGATCAAGTACTATATAAAGATAAACTCTCTTAAACAATTGATCAAAAGCTATAATAAACAGTAATTCCAGAGGCAAGAAATAAACAAAACTATTTATATCAAGGGTGTCAAATTTGATTTCTTTGAGGGATGCATTAGGGTTGTGTTTGACCTCAGGGGGCCAGGGTGGGGGTGGCCAGGGCCAGCTCGACATCACTGGCCCAAACATTCTGCCAGCAAAAAACAGGTTCCCAAGCTCCGTTTTCGACTGTATTGGCTTCCTGCAACGCACTGCCAGCAAAACAGCTGTTTTCTGTTTTCGCTGGCACAACACCGCAGTCTGGTCCTTTGCTGTTTCCAGGGTGGCACCGCAGGCCAGATCTAAGCACCCCGTGGGCCGGATCCGGGTCCTGGGCCTTCAGTTTGACACCCCTGATCTATATTATGCCTTTATGCAAAGTTGTGATGTGTTCACACAGTAAGGTCATGCATCATGCTAGACTATAGTTAACTTAACCATAGTTTATTGAATAACTGGCTGGGTTCGCAAAATGTTCTCAGCCATAAACCATGGTTTACAAACCATAAGGCGTGGCTTCACACATCACAATTGTTCTAAGCAGACTAGAGCATCAATGAAATAATACAAAATTGTACAATATATATATATTTCTACTTGGGGGAAAAAAGGTTGGACACCCACCTCATTGGAACACTTTGAATGACTATCAGTGACCATTAGTTAAAGGGAAGTGGTCTTTGACAAACAAATGTTTGTTTGTCCCAACATTACCATCACTTTCTGCATTGATTGCACTCGCTTTCTTCTTATCCATAGCACCCTACCAGATATAATTATTCATATGAAATTATATAAATAATGAAGAATTTGGGTATTATATCTACATAATTCATTGAGATTTGAAAGTCTTGTAGACAAAATTACTGTTTAATGCTGAAATGCACATGGGTCTTTCACTACCTATGCAAAGTCCATGCTTTCATATATAGATGCTCTCATTCTTGGTTCAGCATTTCTGTGAAGGCACAGGGACTGAGTTTCAATGGTGATAAGAAAGTCTCCGGGATTTACACTGTGGTTTTTCTTGAAGCAATACTATTAGGTTTATGTGGAAAGTTCAGTGCAAGCATCCTTGGTTGCAACTCTTTACACTACAAATAAAAATCAGTTTTCCTCCAAATGGCAGCCCATCATTTTTATAAGATTAAGAGCACATATAAAATGGCCTTTCTGATAAATAATCCAGCTCAAAGAAAGACATGCTTGTTGAGTTTCTTCATCCAAGCGAAACTGGCACAAAATACAGAAACTGTCTTCAGAATTTTAAAGAATGTTGATCTCTGGGAGGAAAAAAAGGAAAAATGAAAAACCAGTTAAAAGGATCAAATTCAATTTGCTTGTTTTCATTTAAAGTAGCCCCTTTAATTCCTTTTCCCCATTTTATCACAGAATATTCAGACCAATTTCTATAGAGAAGGTGACATAAAATAAATCTACAATGATAGCGTTGTCCCATAGTTGCCTTTTACATGCTTAATTTCAAGAATCACTGTTTGATAGAAATGCATGGCTTTGGAGAGGAGCTGATGTTGCGACGATGTCGACAGTCGATACTTTTGCCATTGGATGGTCCTTTTGGACCTAAACCACCCCAAAGAGATGGTGACAGGGAAGAGTATGTCCTGCTGATCCCAGGGACACCTGAGAATCTCTTTTTGCCAGCAACAGAAGTGCATCCATTGAAGCTGCTGAAGTTGGGACAGCTCGGGAACGGGAGGAAAACGGAAAGAGAAAGTGTGTTCATCTGGTGAGGAAATGTGTGTTATCCTTTTTAAAAAAAAATTATTTTACGGATGGAACTTTTGCAAATGTTTCCTATTCTTTAAATTGAACGAATTAGTTTTTCTTCAACTACTTTTTATATTTTTTTTTATATACCTACGGATTAAAATCTTTTTCCTTATTTTTATAATGCTGGATTGGACGGGGTTTTTTTTTTTTTGCTCCATTTAAGAATTTTGCTTTCTTTAAGCCTGGAATATAAAGAACATATAAAAGGAATACAAAGAGGGCTGTAATAACCCAGGGAAAGGAAGTAACACTGCCACTTGGAGGCTGGGGGCTTGGAAAGTTTGGAAATATTGTCTTTTCTTTTTTCTCTTTGATCATTTGACTTTGCATTTCAAGGTTCTTCAGCTTGTTTACAGAGAGTGATAGTGAGAAGAGCATGGGTTGTTTATACAGGTATTCTTCGGGAGCTTTATTGGCAGCTGGAGTGGAGTGAAAACAAAGCCTTGTCTTGAAA
Source organism: Natrix helvetica (assembly GCF_964273705.1). Taxonomy (NCBI): domain Eukaryota; kingdom Metazoa; phylum Chordata; class Lepidosauria; order Squamata; family Natricidae; genus Natrix; species Natrix helvetica. Next base: position 307,165,908 of record NC_138548.1, on the reverse strand, counting down.
GATTATAAATGAACTGGCTTTAAATTTAATAAAAAGTTTTGAATGCCACAGTGGCAGTGTTTACAAGTTGGAAGAATGGAGCAACATGAAAAAGAAACCTTAAGATTGCAAAAGATTATGTTTGAAATTCAAAAATTATTAGAAGTAACAGAGAAAATTGAGAACAGACAGGAGAACATAGATCGTAGAACAGTAAAATTTGACAGGAAAATTGAGGATGTTCATCAAATGAAGAAAGTGGCGGTCAAAGTTCTAAAAACTAAATAAGCAAAGAGACAAAAAAATTGTTGATACTGACAGTGAAGTGAGCGTGGTTGGAAATGGAAAGAGTGGAATATGGAAAGGAGAGATAGTGTCAACTTCTAAAGCGTTGTCATGACTATTATCAGGTTGGCATTCGAGGGAGGATTCCATGCATACCTTCGCCCAGAGTTGGATCTCATATTTCTACAACCTCGTTCATGAATATGATGTATGAAGTATGACAGAAGGGAGGAGATAGAGGAGTAAAGTTCAAATTCAATTAAGCGAAAGCCAGTTTAGGCTCCACAGAAGATCAAGCCAAGATGTTGATCCTAATAAATGAATATTTTTGTTTGAACTTTGTCTCGAGGCTCGTAAATTAATTAAGTCATCTCTTGGGAACTTCACAGATAGATGGACTGGAGTTCTATCCCAGATTTCAAAATATAGAAGAAGAAAAGAGAGAAGAATTGATGGAAGTGATAACCAAAGATAAGCTGATCGAAGAAGCAGATGGAGGGTTTTGAGCTTATACAAGATATGCAGCAAGCAATAAGTTGCAAAGAGAAGCCCATATAAAACTTTCTAAGGAAATAACCAGAATACTAATGCCACAAATGGCAAGAGACATAAGACTGCACTATTACTGGAAAGACACAGGTTGATGTAATGAAAGCTTATAATAAAAAATTAAGTCAAATTTAGTTACATTTAGAGCATTATGTATAAAATGAAGTGATAATGGATATAGTTAAATAAATGATTGATAATGATAATAATGCATATAAATATATTGGTTTGATAAGAGGAAATTTGATATAAATTGCAAATGGTGACTACAAAAGGAGGTTTAGAAACTCTGTTATTAAATATAACCAATTTTTATTTAGAACATGTTATAAAAATGTAATGTTACTCTAATGTTACATTAGAGAAGAGCTAATGGAATGCCATTATGTGGTTTTGCTTTAAATCTGGAATATTTAATATAAAAGGATGTAAAAACAATTACAGTCAAATTAAGGTTGAAGTATGATGATAGTAATATAAAGAATATTTTTGATTTAAAATATTAGCGTTCGAAACACTAAAAGAAATGTTTGCAAATGAGCCGGTGCTGAAGCATCATGACCCCCGAACAACCCTTCGTGATCCAGGCAGATGCCAGCAACAAGGCAGTGGGAGTGGTGCTACTCCAAAGAAACAACCAAGGAAAGTTACAACCCTGCGCCTACACCTCCCGCAAGGTCACAGACACAGAGAGACGATGGGCTGCCTGGAAAAAGGAGGCTTTCGCAGTGAGGTGGGCACTGCTAACCTAGAGACACCTGTTGGAAGGGAGCCAGAAACTGTTCGAAGTCTGGACCGATCACAAAAATCTGGAGGTGATTAGGATCCCACGGAAACTATCACCCAAACAAGTCCCATGGGCTCAATACTTCAACCGTTTTGATTTTGTCTTAAAGCATATTCCAGGCAAGAGGAACTTTCTAGCTTATGCCCTCTCCCCCATGCCTCAGTATAAATGCGAATGGGAGCACGTAGTGGACACCATCATTCCCTCTACTCAAATAGCTGCCCAAGTAACCACCAGGCAGCAACGCCGTGACTGGCAAGACCAACCCACAAGCAACCTAACCACGAGACTCAAAACTGAACTGCTAGCAGACTCCTGGTTCCAAAACAACCAACACATCTTGACAAAAAGAGATGACCTTGCATGGAAGGGGACAAAACTCTACGTCCCAGAATCCCTATGTACCCTAGTTCTTCAGAGGAGTCACAACACCAAACTGACAGGCCACTTTGGGTTCCTAAAGATTTTACACTTAGCCCGGAGGCAATTCTGGTGGCCTGGCATAAAGAAAGATATGGATAGTTATGTGAAAAGTTGCACCATCTGTGCCACAATGAAGAGATGACTGGGAAAAACCCCCGGACTGCTGCAAACAGAAGCAGAGCCAACGAGGCCGTGGGAGGAGATTGCAATGGACTTTATAGTAGAGTTGCCAAAAAGTGGGGGAAACATAGTGATTTGGACTGTAATAGATCTGTTCTCCAAACAGGCACACTTCATACCCTGTAGTGGACTACCCTCGGCTCACAAGCTGGCTAAACCGTTCGTGAAGCATATCTACCAACTGCATGGAGTACCTTGAAGAATTATCTCAGACAGAGGGGTCCAGTTCACGGATAAATTCTGGAGGGAGTTCCTGCGGTCCATTGGGTCATCTCAGGGTCTTAGTTCAGCTTTTCATCCGAGCACTAATGGGGCAGCAGAGAGACTGAAAGCCATGGTAGAGCAGTACCTGAGGCGCTACGTGAACTATCATTAGTCCAATTGGGCAGATCTTTTATCTTTTGCTGAGGTCACGTACAATAATGCTGTTCACAGTAGCACAGGACTCACACCGTTCAAAGTAGTGAGTGGCATGGACTTTGTCCCAATGCCTGAGTATCCATGGGACCCCCCCCCCCCTCAGTCAGCTTGACTGATTGGATGTCGATGCTGAAAGCAACTTGGGAAAATGTCAAAAAAGCACTGGCTAAAGCGGCACGAACCTATAAGAAACAGGCAGATAAACACCGGGCTCCGCAACGGCCATTCCGAGTGGGAGAGAAGATTTACCTCTCCACAAAATATTTGAGATTAAAACTGCCTAGCAAGAAACTGGGTCCAAAGTTTATGGGACCATTCCCCATAGTAGAGATCATCAACCCAGTCACAGTGCAATTGAAACTGCTTTGATTGCTGTGGAAGATACACCTGGCATTTCATAGTAGTCTCTTAAAACCTGTGATCGGATCCACTCTGCGACCACTACCCAGGGAGCCCCCGGGCCCTATGGTCATAGTGGGCCAAACCCATTATGAAGTTCAACAAGTCCTTGATTCGAGGTGGCACAGGAGACAACTCTAATAGTTAATCAAGTGGAAGTGCCCTTATCAGAGGCATCTTGGGTAAAAAGTAGGAATATTCAAAATTCCATGCAGAAAATCCAGGCAAGCCTGGGGGAGGAATGCATCCCTAAATTATATACCTGTACTCAAATTGTCTTTGTGTCACACAGACTGCTTTTGGAAAGTGAGGGGAGCCAGATGTCAACTTCTAAAGCATTGTCATGGCTATTATCAGGTTGGCATTCGAGGGAGGATTCCACTTCGGCCAGAGTTGGATCTCATATTTCTACAACCTCGTTCGTGAATATGATGTATGACATATGACAGAAGGGAGGAGATAGAGGAGTAAAGTTCAAACGCAATTAAGCGAAAGCCAGTTTAGGCTCCACAGAAGTTCAAGCCAAGATGTTGATCCTAATAAATGAATGTTTTTTGTTTGAACTTTGTCTCGAGGCTCGTAAATTAATTAAGTCATCTCTTGGGAACTTCACAGATAGATGGACTGGAGCTCTACCCCAGATTTCAAAATATAGAAGAAGAAAAGAGAGAAGAATTGATGGAAGTGATAACCAAAGATAAGCTGATCGAAGAAGCAGATGGAGGGTTTTGAGCTTATACAAGATATGCAACAAGCAATAAGTTGCGAAGAGAAGTCCATATAAAACTTACTAAGGAAATAACCAGAATACTAATGCCACAAATGGCAAGAGACATAAGACTGCACTATTACTGGAAAGACACAGGTTGATGTAATGAAAGCTTATAATAAAAAATTAAGTCAGAGCATTATGTATAAAATGAAGTGATAATGGATATAGTTAAATAAATGATTGATAATGATAATAATGCATATATATGTATTGGTTTGATAAGAGGAAATTTGATATAAATTGCAAATGGTGACTACGAAAGGAGGTTTAGAAACTCTGTTATTAAATATAACCAATTTTTATTTAGAACATGTTATAAAAATGTAATGTTACTGGATGATATTGGGAAGAGCTAATGGAATGCCATTATGTGGTTTTGCTTTAAATCTGGAATATTTAATATAAAAGGATGTAAAAACAATTACAGTCAAATTAAGGTTGAGGTATGATGATAGTAATATAAAGAATATATTTGATTTAAAATATATGATTTGATATGAATTGTAGGTGATGACTGTGGAAGTGATGCACAGACGTTTTGGTAACCAATCAACACACTTTCTACAATTTGTAATGGAAGATGGTTTTGTGGGGTTTTTTTGTGTTTATTCAAATATATATATTGTATTTGTGCTGATAAATAAATAAAGGGAGACTAGTATAGATCCATTTCAAGCTATTTAGCCCACATCAGCTAGCCATACCCTTATTGGGATTCGAACCAGGGCTGTATTACATATACAGCCCTGTATATAGGTATCCATAAGAGAGTTTGATGCTGATTATTTTTCATATTCCACCCTTTTTTATCTCATGAGCAATGTGGCACTTGGTGGCCTAAACTATTTCTCCCAACTGATTCTATATTATGATTGCATTTTCAATATAATGCTAGAAAGGTAGCATGAGTAAGTTTTGGGTTCATAAACTTCCTTCTTATCTTTGCACATATCAAGTCTAATGGAGATAAGAAACTTTGCATTCATTTTAAACTAACTGAGATTTGAACAAATCTGAACAAACCATTGAAACATGAACAAATCTTCAACAAACCATTGAACCAACAATGGTTTGCATTAGTTGTAGTCTGGGGAAATTAGCCAATTTCAGTTGATTCCAGCTTATTTGTTAATGCTATCAACCTACCTATTTATCCATCAAAACTCATTTAAAATTGAGATTAAAAAGCAGAGACAGAATAACATAGTTGGAAGGAACCCTGGAGATCTTCTGAAATAAGATCAATGTTAAGTACCAACTCAGTGTCCTCGTGAAATAGCTTCTATAATCACTCTGCCATAACCAAAAAGGCCCTGTTTCCCGTTTATGTTCACATGGAACATAAAAAGTATTTTCTGTGTTTCTTAATATTTGGCTAGACATAAACAGAAAGTTGTACTTTCTGAAATACTGACTAACTGTATTTGTCCCATGGTTTTACCATGTGCAATTATATTAAGTACAATTAATTAAAAATGGAAAAATAATTTACTGAACATGAAGAGGAAAAAATTCTGATCTTCATGAGGAAGAGTTTCAAAGGAGAGTAATGCAATCTCTTCTGTGACTAGGGCACAGATATGAAATAAAGAATAGTATTACTCCTGAACCCATCTATAATACCTTGTACTCTGTAATACATAGAAATGGTGTAGAGTTTTAAAAATGTTTCTCTACAAGAAGAAACAGACTTCTTTCAGACTAAAGCCACTACTGTTTTATGATACTTTAAACTACAGCTTACCTTTCTATGTCTTCTGATCTGGGATAGACGGCTTCTGAACTCCAAAAGCAGTGATAAATATATTGACAACTACTATAACAAACACCAGTCCAGTGGCAAGGTTATTGAGAAAGTCCAGTCTGGAGTGTTTTGCAGGATTATTAAGGTCATATTTAACTAGAAGGAAAGAACAGTGAAAGAGATTATATTCTCACTAACGAACAATTACTTTTGGAAATGAAGAGGTCAGCATGAGGAAGTGACATTTCAAAATCGCATGCCAAAGAGATTTCTGTCTAATTTAAAAGATGTGCAAAAAATGATTCTATGAGCATAAGGATCATTTTTAACATAAAAAAGGGGGAATTTCCACATAGTAATAGTTATACTTGGTATAAGATAGACTATGGTATACTATTATCACATGGTAATCGTTATTTTTCAATCAACCTGCTGATTGAAATAAAATACAACAAACACTGAATTCAGTAGTCATAAGAAACATCATTAAGTGAACTGCATTTATCAATAAGAATAATATGCAAAAATAAGCTGTCAAAATCTAGTTAAGCAATAACACCTTGTTTACCATTATGTAAAAGTTATGAGAACTGGGGGGAATACCATTTCCTGCATGATGTGGCTGTCAAAATTTGTAACCATACCCATCACCCTTTTCCTTAAAATTTTGTAAAAATAATTAAAAAAAATTTTTTTTTTAAAAGAACAATATCTTTATACAATTGAAAAACAATATTACCAGTGGTGGGTTCCTACCGGTTCGGCTGAACTGGTAGTTGTTTGGCGGCCTGGGTCGCTGAAACTGGTAGCAACCCAGGCTTGCCATGTTCCTGAACCAGTTCTCCAGGTGGCGCCATAGGCACGACCATCTTGTTTTTGGCTTCTGTGCATGCGCAGAGCAATTTTTATTGCAATGTGCATACGCGCACTCATGAGCAAACCAGTAGTAGTGCCTGCCAGAACCCATCCCTGAGTATTACATATATGAATACGTATTCAGTCTATCATTATTTTCCTGTCCAGATACGGAAAACTCTTTGGCAGCCCTTTAATCCAACACTTCCTTTTCACTCCTTCCTACACAGACTTATTCAAAGAAGGATAAAGAAAAGATGCCAGGATGTCTGCATGCAATATACACTTAAAGAACAAATCAATCACACCCTCTCCAGGCCAACATCTTGAATTCTTTGGCCATATATACTGCTGACAACCCTGAAATAAATTGATTTGTTTTAAAGGACCAAACCTCTCTCCACTTATTTTCTAGTTTCAGAAATGAACTTCTTTGTGGATAGTCAAGGAAACAATCTGCCAGGCTCTACTATCATCAACTCCTTTAAAAATGAAGGTAAAGGCTCCCCTTGCACATATGTGCTAGTCATTCCTGACTCTAGGGGGCGGTGCTCATCTCCATTTAAAAGCCAAAGAGCCAGCACTGTCTGAAGACGTTTCCGTGGTCATGTAGCCGGCATGACTAAATGCCGAATGTGCACAGAATGCTGTTACCTTCCCACCAAAGGTGGTCCCTATTTTTTCTACTTGTATTTTTACATGCTTTCAAACTAGGTTGGCAGAAGCTGGGACAAGTAACGGGAGCTCACTCTGTTACACGGTGCTAGGGATTCAAACCGACAAACTGCCGACCTTTCTGATCAACAAGCTCAGCGTCTTAGCCACTGAACCATCGTGTCCCACTCATCAACTCTTTTACTCAACTGTACTTTCCCAGGACTGTCCTGCCATGGAGCAAACCCAGAAAACAGTGCAGCTTAAAAGGTGCCAACAGGTACAATGAGTCCCCCCCACTAAACTCACCCCAAGCAACTTTCCCCCTTCAGATGTGAATCACAAATCACAGGATTATGCAGACTTTCAGAGCCACTTCACAAGACAATGTCTCGGTTTCCCTCCTTCTGAAGAGTGTTTTATTTTCCCCCCTCTTTTGCTATGCTGTTATAATATGCCACCCTTTGTTGTTAATATTATTGCTATTTTAATTTTTATAAATTTGTACAGGGGTTTAAAGTTTAATTTGATTTTAACTATATTTATGATTATTTGTATGGTTTTTAATTTGGTACCTGTACACCGCCCCGAGTCCCTTCGGGGAGAGGGGGCGGTCTAGAAATCAAATAAATAAATAAATAAATAAATAAATAAATAAATAATAAATAAATAATAGTATGTTGAGAATGCCTCTATTCAATGAATATTCCACATTTTAATTTGGTTACTTATTAAAATGTATTTGATTTTAAAAAATAACATTTACAGGAAATACAGACTGAAATCCCCATAATTAATCTAGTTCTAGCGCAAGCGGGGGATTTCTTTTCTTTGTTCCATTAAGCAACAGACTTCCTAGCTAACTCTGAGAGTCAAAAGTGAATTTGAAAATAGGGCCACTTTGGGGTGAAGGATGAATTCTGTTCATACCTTGCACTGTGGTTCCTAGTCGTGACACTTTCTTCCTGCATGAAACCACAAGAACTAAAAAGTGGAAGTGAGCTTCATGAAATTCAGAAGAATAAGCATAAAAGAATCACCACTCTTACACAATGCATTTCCCAGGAGCCAGCACTGCAGTTAGATTAAGACATTCAGGTACTTTCCCAGACTTTGGGGGAATTCTTTGGAAAGGAATATCCACCAGTGGCAGTAAGAGGCTTTCCTGATTTATAGTGCGTCCAAGAGGAAACTTTCCACACATTCTCAACTCAAATGGCAAATCTTTCATTTGTGCTGTCCAGTGTTTTTCTTTAAACATTAATCTGGGAAAGAAGTTGTGACATTTTCAAGTGGGCAAAAGTTCATTTGATCTCATGAAGACAGCAAAGATCAGTTCCTGTCCTCCTCCAGTTTTCTCTCAGCCTGTAAAATAGGGAAGCTGAGAGGTATACACTGTTCCCAGCCCTCACAATCTAAAAGGCATAAGAAAATAGAGGGGGGGAAACATATAATCCAACTGCAAAAACATGGACTTGGAACATGATCAAAGGAAGAAATTGTGGACGGAGGAACAAGAGGCAGAAAAAAATCATTCTGGTAGTGAAGCTCAAAGCTTCCTTCCTCCCTTTTTACCTTACAATTTACAAGGCGGTGTCTTCCAAACAAAGTAACACAGAAAAAAAAGCAAAAGAAAAAGCTACCACTGTATATCCCAGCATGATAATGCAGAACAATCAATGCAAGAAACACCATTCTTATTTTATTCCTATCATTGTCAATTGTACCAATCTCCCATGCTCAACCTGCCTTCATACCAGAAATCTGTCACCACTGAGACCCTGTTAGGGCACAATGTTTCATCCCTTCACAACCCCTTGTCTTCTGGATATTTATAAAGTGTTCAAAATTCATGTTTCGCAGAATACATTAATATAGATATAGAATATTTCTTGTAAGAATTAAAGCAGCCATGTCCTCCAAAAACACTCTTTTGATGTCTAAGTGTGGATATGTGGCACAGAAAACATTCCCACGGAGACTGCATTCATATCTAGGTGTAGTTATTTGTGACAATGAGGGAATTTAACACTGTCTACATCAAAGAAGGCACAGGAACAAACAAGCTAGAAACCTCCAGAGGATAATATTTCCACATACAATTATTGTAGATGATGCACCAAGCAAGAAATTGGACTAGATAACTACTGAGACACATTCTGTGACAATATTAGATCACAAAATAACAACAACAACCCAAATAGTGGGATATAATGATAGAAAGTATGAAGATAATTACATACAGTAGTGGAGAATGAAATCTATAAGGCAGGCAAAGGAGGGTTAGTTTAATTATCTTCAGAATGATAATTTTTTAAAATACTGGACATCTCACATAGTGTAAAAGGTAATAGAACTGATCGATAGGAAGGCAACTATAGATTCAAACTGAACTGGTGCACAAGATTTTAGATAAAATGTGAGTATTGTTCAACCAACTGGAAAGTAATCACAGTGCTATTTGATCTATAAAGTTTAAAACAGTCACATTTTACTCTGAAAGGGAAATATTTAAATAAAGAGAAGGTTGGCAAAAAAGAAGTTGAAAGAATAAGACCAGAGAGCTTTCTTTCAAAGATACATTGAGGTTACTCAGAGCCAGAATAGCACACGCTCATTTATGCTGAAAAGGCACTGCCTAAAGGGCTTAAAAAAGGGCAAATGAGATGAGAAATCTGAGGATCAGAAACCACGCAAATCATTAGATTTCAAATAGTCTTTCTAAAGAGTCGTAAAACAACTGAAATATGATATTGATGTTCTTTCATCATAAATATGTAACAATTTAAGACTATTTTCTATAACAGAGTAGAAATATATCACTTTATTTACTAGGCAACTGGCCAATATAATATCAACTTTTAAAGTGTTCCTGGTCTTTTATTTTATTTTGACAGAAGTTTCATCATCTAATCTGGTGGCACAAGTATAAGTGCAGTATTGTAGGCTAACTCTGCCCATAGCCTGAAGTTTGAAACTGATGGGACTCAAGGTCGAAAAAAGTCAGTGAAAGAGAAAATACGTGTTTATGTAAATATGTATGGGATTAATGAAAAAAAATAAATCTTCCAGTAACTGATGTCTAGATTGTCAGGATTCCAAGTAACACCGCTAATGAAAGAAGACTCCGGGGCTTGAGGTTCCTCAAAGTTCCATTTTATTAGAGATGTCATATTGGCACATCTTGGAAAACCCGAATCTGAAAGCTTCCAGGTTTTCCCCACCAAAAATAAAGTTCAAAACCCTGTCAAACACCCACATGTCCATCACAGGATCCAATCAGGCACCACCCATACTGGAGATGCCTCTCAATCACCTCATCGCAACTGCAGGACAAAATGGCCTTGACTTTCAGAGAAAGCATGTTATTTTGGCTATATATCACCCACACTCTGTATAATCCCCCCTCCCATTTTCCCACAGTAGAAAGTGTGGCAGGCCTGAAGTCCCAAAGAGAAAATATGGTTTCCAGGTCTGACATAGATTTTCCTTCAATATAATACATAATACAATAGTAGAGTTGGAAGGGACCTTGGAGGTCTTCTAGTCCAACCCCCTGCCTAGGCAGGAAACCCTATACCGTTTCAGACAAATAGCTATCCAACATCTTCTTAAAGACTTCCAGTGTTGGGGCATTCAAAACTTCTGGAGGCAAGCTGTTCCACTGATTAATTGTTCTAACTGTCAGGAAATTTCTCCTCAGTTCTAAGTTGCTTCTCTCCTTGATTAGTTTCCACCCATTGCTTCTTGTTCTACCCTCAGGTGCCTTGGAGAATAGCTTGACTCCCTCTTCTTTGTGGCAACCCCTGAGATATTGGAACACTGCTATCATGTCTCCCCTAGTCCTTCTTTCTCTTAAGCTAAACATACCCAGTTCCTGCAACCGTTCTTCATATGTTTTAGTCTCCAGTCCCCTAATCACCTCTGTTGCTCTTCTCTGCACTCTTTCTAGAGTCTCCACATCTTTTTTACATCGTGGCGACATAAGACACATAGTTTATAACAACCCTGAAAAGTATGAGTTGGAGAGGACAATCATCTTTAGGCTCTTCTTGTGGTCTCTCGTTAGTATCTGGTTAGCTCATATGGAACAAGATTGCTGAATCTGAAAGGCCTTTAGACTGATTCAGCAAGATATTTTGCACACGTTCTTGAGTTATGTCACTACAAACTGTTGGCATATAAACTATATCTTTATTACTGCCTGCTTCCAGCACTGGATGACTATGTTTTATTTCCTAATACAATACTATTTAATATATACCCGCAAAGAAAACTATGTATGCGTGTAGAAAATGACAGTGTACCTAAAATACTTGTTACAGTTTTCTGGTAGAAGACAAGTATAATTCAGTTTATACATTGGTTTTAAAATGTTATTCTTAGGTTTCTATGCAATTCCTGAGCTAAAAATTACTTCTTGGACACAACAGTAAATATCTATAATCTTCTACCAAATGTATAATTTCCCAGAGCAGATGAATGATAATCTATGATCCCTGAAAAAAACAGGTTATATTTTAGCCTGCAATCCCATAGAGCTGATGATTATATTACAATTCCAGTCCCAGTGTGACCACCTAAGGGATTTGACTAAATGCAGAAAAATGTTTACCCTTGAATAGAGAGTTCTGTTCTGGGGTTCTCTTTTCACCTGCCACAGAATGCTCCAAGACCAATTATCTCTACTATTGGAGGGTAGAAAGAGCTGTGTTTTGGTATGGGTCAAGAGAAGCTGTGCATATTCCTTAGTAATAGCTCTAAAACAGCATCTCATCTGTGTTGGCCTGACAAGGAATAATTCTCTTCCATTCAAGTCTTGGTGGTGCAGTGGTTAGAATGCAGTATTGCAAACTAACTCTGCCCACAGTCTGGAGTTTGATCCTGATAGGCTTGAAGTTGACTCAGCCTTCCATTCTTCTGAGGTCAGTAAAATCCAAATTGTTGGGGGCAATACGCTGACAGTGTAAACTGCTCAGAAAGTGCTGTAATGTACTATGGAGAGGTATATACTGTAAGTCTAGGTGCTATTGTTATTGCTATTCAAACTATTAACACTGACTTGGAAGGAAAAACTTATATTCTTGATGTAGTCCCTATAGCTGTCATGAGCCTTTTAAGTTTCTGAAATGATGGTTACTGTTTTTGGCTCTCCCTCTTATAGCAGGAGGGACTACTATCATTTTTAATTAATAATTCCATCATATGGGAAACTGTACAAATAAAGTTAAAATGTCACTCTGCACTCTGTTCAGATTGCTAGTTTGAATAACAATAACAATAGCACCTAGACTTACATACTTCTCCTAGTACTTAACAGTACTTTCTGAGAAGTTTACAATGCCAGCATATTCAAATGTTCATACTGAACTCTGAAAATGGAATGGGGATGACAAATCCTACAAGAAATCTGAGAAAATACTGGGAGATCTTTTCTCTCCGATGAGAAATGTTGTATTATTTTCCTGAAAGTTAAAGATTATGAAATTCATTGTTCACAATGCAAAAAAATCTTTGACACAAGGCCTTTATGTACTTATGTATTATTAGTGGACGATTACTCATACCAAATGATTTCACAGAATTACATAATTATGAAGACTATATATATATATACAATATGTCTTTATGTAAGAATCTACTTATTCCTCCTCCTACATACTAGAAGTAAGCAGTACACTACAACTCTCAAATGTGTTATTCTTTTGAAAAGGATTACCATATCCTACAGATAAGCGTGATCAAGATCCTACCAGCCTTTGGCAAATTGCTGAAGGCTTGGATGAGCTTCAGAACATGGGAGACAGGAGGTTGAATAGCCCATGAGACAAGATCTTATAATATTGTAGCATGCTTGTTGTATTTGTTCTTGGTAACCACTGAAGGAGTTTTTTTAAAAAAATGTTTTGTTGATATTATGGGGCAGGCATAACACTCTTCCTTTTAGCTCTTTGGGAATTAAGAATGAAACAATGTGAAATACACTGATGACATGAGGGACCATGTCCCTATACTTCACCTCCATAGTGATGGGGAAAAAAACTAGTATTCATGTGTGCAAAGTGTGGGAACTGCCCCTGGCCAGACAGAAGGTATCATGACGTGAGGCAAGGTATGACCAGTAGAAGAGCTTGGAAGAGCCGGCAAGCTGAGTGCCACTAACTAGTCAGTGTAAAACTAGTTTGCCCCTTGCGGTACACCAAGGATGAGCACGCAAACGCCGAATGAGATCATTTAGCAATCTATTTCAAGAGGCAACTGTACTTTCTTGTTTTTCTTTGAAGAAGTTTCATTTTTCATCCTGAAGAAGATTCTTGGATGAGAAGGGAAACGTCTTCAAAGAAAAAAACAAGCCCTGTTGCTTCTTGGAAAAGCACCTTTGGGACAACCATGACCTGCATGACTGAGAATCTCCATAGAACTAGCAGTCTAGGCTGTCAGGACTGCATTGTGTCTAGCATGTATATATTTCCCATACTCTAAATAAATAACCTCTACAATTATATCCACATGGAAAGTAACATCTAAAAAAGTCTAATAAAAATGGTTTTATTTTTAAATCTGAGGGTGTAAAAAGGGAGTTGGCTATAAAACACTTTTTATATAAATCCGCTATTAAAATGGAAACAGTGCCATAAGCAGTTATGATGTGGCACAAAATAAGCAATGGTTTAGGTTGCCATACATACCAAGGAATATTAGGAGCACGCCAACTGCAATCTGAAGTGCGAGTGAGATGCTGATGAGAGTGATCATGGGAGTATAGAATCCGAACGAGGGTCCTTGCTCCATCACAGCTTTCAGCTGGGATGCGTTGGCCATGAGCAAAGCAATATCCAACATGCTTTCGGCTGCACTCTTCTTATTGGCATAATGATTCATATTAATTTGTTTATTTGTCCGTAGCCACCGTCTTCCAGCCTGAAAGGCAAAAAAAATATTTCAAAGGCATTTATCAGCAAAGATTCAGATAGCACTCTAAACATGATAGGGGTGGAAAAATTAATAACTCATTCAAATTAGTTACATTTTTGTTTGAAATTGTAAGAACTTTCCATAGGGACTGAAGGTAAAAAGGGAACGGTTCAGATTAAGGAGATATAGCATTGGCCACTGCACGTTATATTGCATTATCTTAAAACAGGGGTCCCTAACCGCAGGTCCACGGGTCTGTACCAGTCCTCCTCAGCCTATCTAGAACTGGGCCACTCAAGCGGTGGGCATGTGAAACTTCATTTGTGCATGCGCAGGAGCTAGATTGCAGACATGCAATTTAGCTCCTGTACTCCCCCATCTCCACCCCTGGACTCTGGAGCCGGAAAGGTTGAGGAGCCCTGTCTTAAACATTCTAATTAAAAATATATTAAAATGGAAGAAGAGAGGAGAAAAAACATATAGCATTCACAGCAGGAATATAACTGAGTCTAAACATGATGTATGTTCGGGAATTGACAGGAAACAGTTTAAGTGCCCATGCTTTAGCTTTTTTTTTCTCTTTCTCTAGTTTATAAAAGTTTTAACTATCCTGTTACTGGGAGGGGGGAATATACTTCTTTTCTAAACAGTTTTTTAAAAATATGTAAAATCAGAATATATTTCTGATCATTCTCTTGAACAACTTAGGTCATGGTTTAGCCAGTAAACATTAAGATTTAGCAATAGCATACTACTAAATACACGAAAAGCCGGGCGAAAAAGCACTTTTTATGGAGACAAACATGTTTCCAAGTTTCCTCACTTACATCAGTTTCAATAGAATTTTTACAGATTCACTTTACTAAATTAATCATTTTACTAAGATAAGAAAGTTACACAAGAGCATCAAATGTCTATTAAGATTTTCAGTCATCCCAGGGCATGGTTGCCCCAAAAGTGCTTTTTCAAAAGGCAACTGGACTTTCTGGTTTTTTAAAAAAAAGACATTTCACTTCTCATCCAAAAAGCTCCTTCTGGTCACAGCCGAAGAAGCTTCTTGGATGAGAAGCGAAACATCTTCAAGAGAAAAACCAGAAATTCCGGTTGCCTCTTGAAAAAGCACCTTTGGGACAAGAGCATCAAATCAAATATTTAAATAGCAGCAAGTCTCATTTGAAAAGGAAAAAAAATACTGGATGCCCAGCTGTTTTTTGTGGTAGTGTTTTGAGGATAACTAGCTGTTGAAATGACCTCTCCCCCATACAACCCTTTCTTCCATATTTATTTTCCATGTAAACTACAAATTGCTACACATGTTTATATAGTAAATCTGCTTGAGAGTTACATGATGTAAAAAACAGTGAAATAATTGAAACGTTAGCAATGTAGTGCAGCAGCAGTATTAATGAGTGGAAAAAAATCCCCATATTAATTCTGTTCTTTTCCCACAGTCAAATAAAGGAAACAGGCATGTTGTAATATCCTTTTGTCAGGAATCTTGTTTCTGATGTATTCTATTTGTAACTGATAAGACCTATGAAAATAAAGGATTAATCCAGCATACTGGCACCAAATAGCACTAAGAGTAAAACATGAAGAATAAGGTATTACCAGCATGTGCAATTGTCCTAAAAAACAAATTGGTGGCAGATAAAGATAGTCCTTGGCTTACAGCCACAATTGAGCCTGGATATACAGCCATAAGTCATTGGGATCATTAAGTGAGGCACCCACATGATTGTTTCACATAATGACCACAATCCTAGCCCTACTTGTTGTGGTCATTAAGATAAATGTGCAGGTTGCTACCCAGAGTACTTGGAGACTCAGGGGATGGCTGAGGACTATTGACACTCACTGAAGCTAGCTTAAGCCTGACCTCTGCACTCAAGAAAATATTATTTTTCTTTTTCATTTACTTTGGCATTTTTCTTTTCAAAGTGACCTGTTGCTATGTAATTACTTGGCACTAATTGTCTTTTTAACAGTAAATTTATTTTTTTTAAAAATCAAGAAATGAAAAAGAAAAAAAGAAAAAAACAGTTCTGATGTCAACAAAAGTCCATTAACGGGTTACTAGAAATAACAGCATATCTATTTTAACCTTGACCAAATAAACCAAGTTTATATTTCTTCTTTTTTTACTTTTAACAATCTTGATTTTGGGTCCCTTCAAATGCCCCTAGAATTTGATTTCTTTTTATTTTTTGTTTGTCCTTTCTCACAAAATTTTTCAAAGCTTTAACAAGTCTCCAACATAGGAAAATTATTCGGGACACTCTTGGTTTCTTATTTGTACAAACCTTTTAATTATTAATACATCAGCAGGGGTTGCACTAGAAGACCTCCAAGGTCCCTTACAATTCTATTATTCTGTATTGAGTAAGACTTTGCAGAGAACCAGTTTTGAAGGGCAAACTGCTACATATATTTTTCCAGGGTTTCTTGGCAGTTGTGCATGACAACCTTGTTAGTACAGAAAAAGACAAATCTGCTTTAACAAGTTCCCAAAGTTGATATGTGTTCCCCCATATGCATTCTAAATCACATTTAGCTTTTTAATCCAGATCTTTGCACAGTTCTGGTTTTTATACACCTGATGAGGCAGCAAGAAAAGATGTAGAGATCTTTTCAATGAAATGAGAGTATATATCATGACTGGATTCTCCCTTTTCCTCCAATACATTTTTCTCCACTACAATTTGGCATTCTCTGTTAATTTTCCCAGTTGAATCCTGAATCATGAGCAAGGGCTTAGACTCAAAGACCATTCTGTTAAACTCACTTTCACTTTGGGGGATTTTACAGCTTGTTCACTAGCAACATTTTTGAAACAGTAGCTTTATATAACTATTTTATTGCCCTTCAAAGTATGCCTATTATTTACCGCATTTGCCACATTTTACTCCTAAACTTTCACAAGTGTCATTATGATAGTGTCTATTGTAAGAAGACACAGTTCTAATTGGTATCAGGCTTGTTTTCATCAAACATTATTTTATGAGGTCAGAATTAAAATCATGTTGAACTCAGAAAATTAGCATTTTACCATTCAAAATGTAATGCAATAAATGCAATTATTGGAATTATGCACCAAAAATATGTGTAAGTATTCACAAGACTGCTTTTGCAATCAAGCTAAGTTTTAAAATACAGTTTCTGCAAATATAGTTTTAAAATATATATTCTGCAGAATATAGTTTCCCTATTTAAGACACATATTTAGAATTGTACAGGATATTGCTTCAGGGGAGTATTCCTCAAACTCCCACAACTTTCCAGCATTTCAGAAAAAAAATCCATCTAATATTTTTTCAATATATTTGTCAGAAAATCCATTAGGTGTAGAAAAGAGCAACAGTGAGAAAAGGGTTTGTTTATTTAATATTTTAGGTGGCGCTTAAGTGTTAAACCACAGTGAGACATTTCATCATTTAGCCTATTGCTAATGTAAATACTGACCTTTTAATATTAAAAGCATCATTTCATGCTTTTCCCCCTAGACTACAGGTCTCTGCAACAACTCAGGTCTAGCGTGTATGAATAGTAACTTTGTAGGTTAAGATGAAAGGACTGGGTGTCACTGCATAAGAGCCATAAAATGAAATATTGGTCCTTTATGAAAGAAACTTTGTTTAACTCAAAGCAAGGGCATTGAAAGAGGATTCATATATTCCACCAAGCACTTTCTTTGGATTCATCCTACTATAGTACTGTGTAACACTGCCTTGAAGACTCTAGTAGGTTTGTCTGCCACATTGAGGGCGACACTGAAAATAGGCTTTTAAGGGTGAAATTTAAGTCTCTGAAAGACTCAACCTACCATCACCAATCTTCTTCCCAAAGGATCACACATCTATTTAGCGCCATCGATTCTAGTTTAGTACAATCTATGAAATGGCATTAATATATATTTTCAATGGGGCCTTTGGCTTGTTTCAGAAGACAAAGCATTGCAAAGAATCTTGTAGAATTTAGGCGTGTATATATTTTATTTCCTTCTTTGGTTCCTTCTTTGTTCTCATCTCAAAGGAATATATTAGACAAACAAAATGAAAATACCTTTAAGTACACTAATGTAATTTAAATGGGAATTCTAAGTTGTTTAATTGCCATAATTAACTGCTTCTCAGGATTTAAGTCCATTTATATCTACTTTTCACCTAGATATTTTAACATGCTATGATAGCAAGAAAGGGCTGTTGTTAGGAATTACACTATCAACACCATACCTAAATATGAGGCAGACATTTTCATTTACATAAAAATCCATTAAATGTTTAATCAAATTCTACTCTGCAAAAAAATGTCTTTTAATGTTTTCCTCTCTGCAGAATATGCTTTATAAGACATGAGGACATCCAAGCTCCTCAACTACAAAACGCCAAATTGACAACTTTTCTACACAATTCCTTCATCACAAAAAGGAAGTCGAAAGTAGCCTTCACAAAATAGATTATTCATTCCATTACAGATGAAGCATCACCATTGAATGATTTTTTTTCCCCATGGCACAATTTTCATGCCTGGACTAAGCCATTTTATCCTGAAATAGGACAGTTCCACAATTATATGACAATATATATTCCATGAAGAATCCCCCTCACTGAGACTGTTTCCAGCTGTTAAACTTATTACAATGAAGAAATCCTTAAGATAGGATTATCACATATCTAAATAGGCAAAGGGAAAAATTGACAATTGGAAAGGAGAATAAATGGGGAGGAAAAGGAGGAAATGCTAACTATTTAACCTTCATGGTGTCAAATTACAGTGAAAAACTGGAAAAAATGCACTTAGACCTACATGTGGTATATGAAATTACATTTTCCAATATTAGAAAGGCTGGCTTTTCAGTCATAGGAATCTACCAGATCAAGTAGGAGGCAAAAGATCAGAGCTTGTTAACTTTCCTGAAGAAAACCTACCTACTCAAACAGCTGGACAATATTTGATTTTAAGACTAAGCCTGCCAGTCATGTCCCCCTTTTGCCAGAAGGCTCGTAATCCCCAATTCCAAAATTGGCCTTTGCAGCTTCATGAAATAAAATAGAAAGCTGCAAAATAGACCAGCCCCATAGACATTGAACTGAATGCATGTAAGCATGACAATTGAACTACTTATACATTTGGAATTTAAATTCAGTGGGAGCTCTTGGTAGACAAGGTGCTCCTTGGCATATTTACATGTATTGTTAATTAATTGGCAATACAGCTGGACTCTCTTTAGAAACAGAAAAAAATATACTTAGATGCAAATATTCTTATTAAAGAATGCCGATACAGTTAATCTGCTAAAGTAGTTGGTTAACTACTTTAACACTAAACCAGATGAGAAGCAGACCTTTTTCCTTTTTCTATCTTTGCCACTTGCCCATTTGTTCTAAAGAATTCACAAGGCAAAGAGATGATGCAACACATAAGCAATTCAGTTTTAAAAAGAGAAACTACCTTGTTGGAATGGTAATTCAAAAATGGTGTTTAAGATATTTGGAGACATCAGTCCCAATAATGAAATTATCTGTAGAATCTTGTAGTGGCTTGCCAATTATTACAATATCACTGAACAATATGCTTGAACATGAACTAACAGCTGGGCAAGTGGAGAAAGTAAACAAGAATCTGATTCATAGGATTAATGCTATGACACATGCATTTTCTAATTTCACTTCTGGCTGGCATACCGGTAATTCACTGAGACTCAAAATCATCAAACTAAGCAGCAGACAGTTATTTAAAAAGCAGTACATAAACAAACTTTTACAGATGTCATAGTTTTGTCAAATGCACAAACACTCACATCTGGCATGTCCTATCTCTTGACAACCTCTGATAAACTATTTCCTATTTGGTACCAAATAAGGAATAAATTAACCAATGAGGATGTAAATAAAGTGTTTGAAGAAATATAACCTATAACCTCTCAGCTTGAGTTTGATATTCGTGAGTAACCCAAGCTAAATACAGTGAATGACTGAATATAGGAAATAAGTCATATTCTTCTGAAATAGGAATTTGCTTCAGAGAGGATGGACATGAAGACCCTTTTGTAGAATCCTTGTAACTATTATCCAATTCAAATATCTTTTTTTTTCTTGCAAAGTAACATGCACTTGATTTCATATATTCCTGAATTAAACTCTTGTTTTGGAACCATTTAAATTCTGACATGATATAAGACAAACATGTATTTTCGATGTATCTACAATATTCAGTACAACTTGACTCCTGGTGACATCATGAGCATGTCAACCTACAGGTAGTCCTCAACTTATGACCACAATTGGAACCAGAATTTCTGTTGCAAGCAAGGCAGTTGTTATGTCAGTTATCTCTGATTTTATGACCTTTTTTGCCACAGTTGTTAAGCAAATCACTGCAGTTGTTAAGTGAATCAGGTGGTCATTAAGTAAATCAGGCTTTCTCTGTTGACTTTGCTTGTTAAAAACCAGGTGGGAAGATGGCAAATGGTGGTCACATAACTGGAGGATGCTGCAACTGTTATAAATACATGACTTTGCCAAGCACCCCTGAATTTTGATCATGTGATCATAAAGATGCTGCAATGGTCATAAGTGTGAGGACTGGTTGTAAGTCATTTTTTCGGTGCCATTTCATTTTCAAATGGTCACTAGGTGAATGGTTGTAAGTCAAGAAAAATAATCTTTAATGACTCGTGTTCACTTAATGACCATGGTATTTGCTTAAAAACTGCCCCCAGTCATTAAATTGGGTCAAAGTATGATCATCAAAGCTTACAACAGCAATTCCAGGCTCCATTCTTGTTGTAAGTCGAGAACTACCTGTGCTTCCAGATTACCTCCATTTCAAAAGGGAAATTACTTAATGTTTGATTTTGAAGCATGGATCTGAACTGAAATAAACAAAATTTCTTGATGAACAAAGAAGATAGCATGGGAATCATAGACATCAAATCCTAAAACTTGTAAGATTATCAAATTTCAGCATTTTCACTCGAAGATCCTATGATATGTTGGCATTCTCAATGTAGATCACATTAGATTTCAGGCAAGTATACTAATATCATGTGATTGGATTTTTAAAATGTTTAATGTGCATGTGTAAATTGGGACATTGTGGATAACATGTCAGATCCCTGTTCATTAATCAAGAGAAAACCAGTTGAGAATTGGAGATTGTCATCAGTCAATAATTTCCCTCCGCATTGAAAAGCAAAAAAGTAAGAAGGAATCTGGTAGCACTTTTTTCAACTAATGCATTTTATTAAAATTAGTTAATGGGAAAAGATACTGTACTAGACTTGTCCCAACTTTTTACCACACTGTTTCTCTCACACATGGCTCTCCTCCTAAAGTACAATGTCTACGAAGCAACAAGAGTTAATAGCAAAGAATTTCTGATCTCCCCATACTTAAGGGATTATTGTTATTTCCAAAAGAAAAAGTCTATCTGGAAACATGCTTTCTTAAGGCCATCCTTTTATTATTTTTATTTTTATTATTTTTATTTTGTATGTATGTATGTATGTATGTATGTATGTATGTATGTATGTATGTATGTATTTGTGTTAGGCTAAGACTCCTGCCTAAGATATAATACAGCCCAGGTTCAAATCCCAGTAATGGTATGGCTAGCTGATGAGAGCTAATTAGCTCGAAATAGATCTATACTAGTCTCCCTTTATTTATTTATCAGTACAAATACAACATACATACATACATACATACATACATACACACACACATACATACATATATATAATTTTTATTGAACGTTTTAATCTTTAAAAACAGTAAAGAAGACACAACAAGAAAAAAACAAAAAAAAAAAACAGAACATACATAACAATATACAGTAATTTTACAGCTTTCTATATCGGCTTTCCTGCTTAGCTTTTATAATTCTCCCTTCTGCATTGCCCTGAAGGCCATCCTTTTAATGGAGGGACAGTAATGGTTTAGAATCCAGAAAAGGCCCTGCTACAATTTATTATCCCCAAAGGCCATAACCACACAGAAGGGATCATGAGAATTATCTCAAAATGTCTAGAGGGAACCTGTTGCCAGTTTCTTTGTAGAAACTGGATTGCATTCTGTACCTACTTAGAGATCCACATGTGTGTAAATTAATTTACCAATCCATTTACATTCTTGATGTTTCTGAAAGAATTACACTGGGGAGTGCATATCTTTTTCTCTTCCCACACCTTTCCTAAACTTAAGCTTGGACAGAATTCCTTTCCATCTCCAAACTGAAAAGCAAATGAGAGAAAACCCTATCCGGTTTTTGTGAGCTTGGTGGAAAGCTTCAAGGATTTTACTTCACTAAGTTTGTATCTTTGTCTCCCTAATTTCCTTTTGTTGTAGTGATGTGATAAATGATAGAAAGTTGGTAATGTTCCCACAGACTGACTAGCTAAGGCAATATTTATAGACATGACATTTAGTGCTCTTCTTTCCCCCACCCATTTCAGTCCTGGCTTTGAAAACAGATGACCGGATGGTGCCATTGTAAGCCCCAGCATAAAAGATACCCAGTTCAGTTCAACCACGTGATTTCTATAAAATTGCTGAAAGAGTTCTAAAGAAGTTCCACAGAAGGCAGATATATATAGACACACACACTTTCCCAATCCCTCCCCTCCTCTCTCTCACACTCTGTAACCCCTTAATTCAGGATGATTTTGTTAAAATCAAAAAAACATAGAACCATGAGTGACTGTGGCCCTTTCTTGCATAACACATTCATCCTTTACATCCTTTATATATATATATATTCATTCTTCCAAAATAAAGGAAATGAAGAACTAAGTTCTCTACGTGTTAAGAAACAATTGGGGTTACAACACAGAACACACTTCTCAGAACGAAATTCTGTTGAAGTGTAATCACTTTTTCTCAAATTGCAGAATAGAGGAAGATTTATCATTTATTTATTTGTCAAATATAGCTAGCTGCCCATTGCACACAATTCAAACAAAACAATTAAAAACAAAGGCTGAAAACCAATAAAAGCAAAAATAAACAAAACCATGGGAGAGCACATTTAAAGTCTTATGTGCATTATAAGCATTTCACCGGCTCCTTATTTCCATGAGATCCCCAAACCTCCTGATAGGACCAAGTATTAAGAGATTTCTGGAAAATCACTTCGGGCCAATCAGATTCCAGCTGGTTCAGTCTAGTTGTCAATGGTGTATTAACCATGAAGCAGACTAAGCAAATTCTGAGGGCACCAGGGCTAAAGGGGACATCACAAAATTGAGAAAGAAAAAAAAAGCAATGAAGATTTGTACAGTATGTACAAAGGAGGGGGAGGCACCAAGATTTGTCAGTGCTTAGGGCACCAGGGAGCCTTAATCCGCCACTGCTAGTAGTCCATCTCTCCCTAGCCTAAAACTGTGAGTTTATTATAATCCAATCGCGATTCTTCTCCTTCCCTGAATGCCATATGTCACCTGGCCCCTTGTTTGCCTCTTCCTGTAAATTGGTGGAAAGTCTTCCCAGTTCTGCAGTCTTCCATCGCTTTTTTTCTTTCTTTCCACAAGACTGCCCGCTGGCATCTATGAACGGGAAAACAAGCAGCCTCTTGCCAAGCACCCACCGCCCATTAAATCTTTTCCAATTGAGCAGCCGGAAAGCCGCCTTCGCTGTCTAGAGAGATCCAACTTCGCCTTTGGAGGCATTCCAAAGGGAGACGCAATTTACGGGAAATCTCCGCGCCGGGAAGAAGCGGGGCAGAACGGCCCCTCAGCCCTTCGGAGGTGCCCCCCCCCAAAAAAAAACGCCCGGCAAGAGGAGATTTTTACCCGCTTGCCTATCAGTGAAAACAGGCCCTTCGGATACACAGGCCTCCGCGGCGCTGGCTGACGAACCCCATGTCCCCGGGGCACCTTCGCCCAGCTTCCCGCCCAGAAGCAGCTGCCCGGTAACTGCTGGATCGGTTTTTTGTCCTCTTGGCCTGCCCGTCCAGAGAGCCTCTTACCTCGTCTGGAGGCGTCGCGTCGCCGTTGCCGTTGCCATTCCCCATTGCCGTGGTCAGCCCGTTCATCTCGTGGCTGTCCGGGGTCGAGCCCATGTTGCTGCGGTAGCTGCGGCGGCGCGGTGCACAATGAGACGGGCGAAGGCGCGCAGGGGAGCGAAAACAAGGCACGCGTTAGGAGGTCTTGTGCTTAAGCCGGAGCGCAGTTCTCCCGGCCGCCCTCGACCCTGCTCGGGAGAAAGAGAGAGAGCGGAAGGGAGCGGGGGGAGCGCTGGGTTTCCCCTCCTGACTCGCAGCGCCAATCCAGAGGCAAAGGGAACCGCTCGGCGCGGCTGCAGATAGTGAGGCGTTGCTGTGGCGACCAAAGCCGAGGGTTTTTTGCCCAGCTGTTGAAGGACTTTGTCCGGACGACTGACCTCTGGCGGGGAGGGACTGTGGTGGGCGCCCTCCCTCCTTTTCCTCGCAAGGGAAGTGGGAATTCGCCCACGTCAAGAGTTAACAATCCTTGCCAGCCAGTGATGTCTTGACCCCTGTGGGAAATCCCGAAGACGGAGACTGCCTTCCTTTGCTGCTCTCCCAATCTGCATCTTTCAATAAGCTCAGGGGTTTTCCTCTTTCTGCTGTCTCCAAGGGGCCAGAGGAAACATTGTTGCGTCACTAGGGTTTGGGGCGTTTTTTCCCCTCTCCCTGGGGGCAATGCAATATGCAGTGCAATGTGGGCGTTTATGAATTAACCTGTAGCCTTTTGGATGGTGATTCAAGAAGAAATTGGATACCCCAGCCCAGTTAATACATTTTGAATTAGAAGGACGTGATAGCAGCGTTCCCGTATTTGAGAGGCTGCCACAAAGAGGAGGGGGTCAATTTATTTTCTAAAGCGCCAGAAATCAGAGCAAGAAACAATGCTTGGAAACTAATGAAGGAAAGAAGCAATCTGGAACTGAGGAGAGCAGCTTGCCTTCAGAAGTTGTGGTAATGGTATAGGACAGTGATGGCGAACCTATGGCACGCTTGCCACAGGTGGCACGCAGAGCCATTTGTCAGCCAGTCACTTCCGGTTTGCTCGGAGGGTCATTTTAAGCGTTCAGAAGGCTTCAGGGAAGCCTTCAGAGGGCCTCGGAGGGGGGGGGGCGGGGGAGGCTCCCTGAAGCGTCCCTGAAGCCTCCGGAGAGCCTCCAGGGGGGCAAGGGAGGCTCTTTTCGCCCTCCCCAGGCTCCTATAAAGCCTCTGGATCCTGGGGAGGGTGAAAAAGCATGTAAAATGGGGGGGGGCGTGCCTGTTGTACGCACATGTGCACTGGGGGGGTCACACATTGCATTATGGGTGCGGCACGCCCGCACATGACTCCCCTGCGCTCCCCCAATTGTGGCATGCGAACCAAAAAAGGTTCGCCATCACTGGTATAGGATCTCCTGCTTGAGCAGGGGGCTGGACTAGAAGACCTCCAAGGTCCCTTCCAGCTCTATTTTGATTCTGAATTCTGCTTCTTCTCATCCATTGGTATCTTTTTTGGGTGCCAAGGTACAACTTTTACAGATAAATTTTTTTACAGTATTACTACAGCTCCCATAAAGGGTGGTGAGGAATTGGAAGAATTTATTTATGTCATTTGTCAAATTTTTGTCAAAATTTTATACAGTCCATTTCACCTAAGTGACTCTCATACTTTTTTCTGCCTTTTGTCCACTCAAAATTGCATTCCATCTCATTTTTTTAACAAGAAGTCTTCAGTCATGGATGACGGGAAAGAAAAAAAATCTAGAGGTGATAGTCTAGAAAAGCATCTTGTTTTGCTCCCTTCTTTCTGCTGCTCATGGAAATGAATTAGTCAAGAAAAATAAGAGCAACAATGTCTGAGAACTGGTCCTCTCCTGAATCTCCACAATGTTCCTGATCATGCTGGTTTGTGGCCAACCTCTGTAATGCCCCCCCTCCCAAACTGCCTCCTTCACTCCCATGATTTCTTCTTGCATAATATAATAATATATCCTCCATATTGCAGTGTAAAATGTTATCAACCCTTTTTTCACAAGAGACTCTGCTAACCCTCAGAGTTAAGAGGGAGATCTTTAGAATTTTTACCTGCACATTGCCAGCCTATTTTTACTTACTTGAATTTCAGAGAAAGTCACGATATTTATTTGGATGCAATTTCTCCATACAATTAAAAATAATAATTTCTGCCCCTGTAGTCTCAAATTTTTATGTTTTATTGTAAGCATTTTTAGCATGGCAGTCGTACCCTTCTGCTTAAATTTAAGAAGACATGTTTTTTTCTTCTTAGTCAAGGCCATTTCTTTGATATGCAAGAACTGGCTTTTTCAGCAATTACACCATAGAGCAGGGGTCCCCAAACTTGGCAACTTTAAGACTTGGGGACTTCAACTCCCACAATTCTCCAGCCAGCTGTACTGGGAGTTGAAGTCCCCAAGTCTTAAAGTTGCTAAGTTTGAAGACCTCTGTCATAGAAAGTGTAATGTGAAATACACTCTTTCAGTACATCAGTCCTTTTTGATTTGGCTGAATTACTTGGTGATTTGTATTTTCAGGTAGGCAAAGAAGCCTCTATGCAAGGGTAAAAGTCTCCCACAAATCCAGGGATCAAGTTCTTATCAGCTCCACACCAAACTTGGATGTCTGAGTTTGGGAGCAACACTGCAAGAATTTGGGGTTTATTAACATAAAGGGAAAAGTTTAAAAAGCTGCAAAATGCCCACTTATTCTTTGTGGAAAAGTTTTTCCCCCATCTCCTTTTATCCAAATATTAATACATTCCAAAATACAAAGCAACTTCAAGCTAGAATAATGTAACACAGCAATCTTTTGCTTGCTTGAAAAATAGAGGTTTCTGGGGACAGCCTCAATCCATGAAAAAAAATACAGCCTACCCCTTCTCTCTTGCTTTTTCTTCTTCTGAGTAATAGCTGTCACATATACAATACAACCACAATATTCCATGCTTTGACTCTTTCAATAAGCTAAATGTATAAACAGAGGTCTAAATATTTATAAATACTAAATCAGTTCGAATATAAAGAAGGAAGTTAGAAATTAAATATTTACTTACTTTTTCCAAGCAACATATTTTCCTTTTTGTTTTTTCTCTTTTGACATTTATAAATAACAAATAATACAGAAGAGAGTTTAGTATTAAATATTAAGCTCAAAGTTAGAAATCTTTCTCATAAAATAATTCAATGCATTTTGTAACTATTTATCAATGGCATACTTAATGTTAATTGTACCTTATGTTTATTACATTTTAGAAATCATATTTAACATTGAAATACACTTTTTTTCTTATCTTTAAAGATTTAAACAATCTGTATCATTGCAGTGTTAACAATTTCTGGCTTATTTGTGAGAGCACAATTATTACAAAATTATATTTTCAGTCAGTAATTCTAATGCATGTTGTGATAGACACTTAGTTTTCCATATTGTTGTTTTGTGATCCATCTAGGCTTATAGTATTATTTGGTGATTATATTAGTCTTTTAAATAAATAAAATAAGTTTGGCATCATTGTACTTTATTAAAAAGTTGATAAATTGACCCTATGCTGAATAAATTGAATTCAGCTTTTGCTTTTCTAAAAAGCCTCTTCCATGTAAACATGGAACAAAAGCAGAACTAGAGGAGAAAAAGGAGGAGGAGGTGAAGAAAAGAAGGAGGAAGAAAAAGAAGGTGGAAGAAGAAGAGGAGGAGGAGGAGGAGGAGGAGGAAGAAGAAGAAAACAAAGAGGAGGAAGAAGAGGAGGAGGAAGAAGACTACTCTTCAACTATCTTCTCTGTAAATAACCCTGAGCAAGTGCTGAAATTCAACAACTTTTTCAAAGAGGTAATAAATAACTAGCTTAGCTGGGCTGACTGTATTGATTTTGTTTAATAGATCTCTATGGATTGCTTTCTCTTGTTTCCCATCCATTTCCCCTCTCCCAATAAACTCTTTTGTTACATAGAGAGATTTATTTCCAATGGTTTAACAAGGGAATTTCTCACTAAGCATTGCTATGTGCATTGCTGGTCAGTTCCACAACTACTTTCTTTTCACACTGGCACAAAGTTTCTTAATCTGTATTTTGAAGCTCCAAAGCAACTTTGATATATATTTTTTCTAGGCTGAAGATAAAAGTCCTGGCTATAAAGGCTAAAAAATGTTTCAGTTCGACAATCAAACATGTGATAGACTATTCAGTGTGACTGGTGTCATTCTATCAATAGAATAGAATAGAATAGAATAGAATAGAATAGAATAGAATAGAAAAGAAAAGAATACAATACAATACAATACAATACAATACAATACCAGAGTTGGAAGGGACTTTGGAGGTCTTCTAGTCCAACCCCCTGCCTAGCCAGGAAACCCTATACCGTTCCAGACAAATGGCTATCCAACATCTTCTTAAAGACTTCCAGTGTTGGGGCATTCACAACTTCTGGAGGCAAGCTGTTCCACTGATTAATTGTTCTAACTGTCAGGAAGCTTCTCCTTAGTTCTAAGTTGCTTCTCTCCTGGATTAGTTTCCACCCATTGCTTCTTGTTCTACTCTCAGGTGCCTTGGAGAATAGTTTGACTCCCTCTTCTTTGTGGCAATCCCTGAGATATTGGAACACTGCTATCATGTCTCCCCTAGTCCTTCTTTTCATTAAACTAGACATACCCAGTTCCTGCAACCGTTCTTCATATGTTTTAGCCTCCAGTCCCCTAATCATCTTTGTTGCTCTTCTCTGCACTCTTTCTAGAGTCTCCACATCTTTTCTACATTGTGGCAACCAAAACTGAATGCAGTATCCAAGTGTGGCCTTACCAAAGCATTATAAAGTGGTATTAACACTTCACGTGATCTTGATTCTATCCCTCTGTTGATGCAGCCTAGAACTGTGTTGGCTTTTTTGGCAGCTGCTGCACACTGCTGGCTCATATTTAAATGGTTGTCCACTAGGACTCCAAGATCCCTTTCACAATTACTACTGTTGAGCAAGGTACCACCTATACTGTACCTGTGCATTTCGTTTTTGTTACCTAAATGTAGAACCTTACTCTTTTCACCATTGAATTTCATTTTGTTAGATAGTGCCCAATGTTCAAGTTTGTCAAGATCCTTCTGTATCTTAAGCCTATCTTCTGGAGTGTTGGCTATTCCTGCCAGCTTGGTGTCATCTGCAAATTTGATGAGTTCCCCATTTATTCCCTCATCCAAATCATCGATGAAGATGTTGAAGAGTACTGGGCCCAAAACAGAGCCTTGGGGTACTCCACTGCATACCTCCCTCCATGTAGATGCAGTTCCATTGAGGACTACACGTTGAGTGCGGTTGGTCAGCCAGTTACGAATCCATCTGGTGGTGATGCTGTCCAACCCACATTCTTCTACTTTATCTAGTAGTAGGTTATGGTATCAAAAGTGTCTTGTACCAGGGAACCATAAAAATAGCCAGGTACAAAGGTGTTTTCCCAAATCCACTTTGTAACACAGGTTCTGTGATTTCCTTAATTAAAGTATTCTGAGTAAGTTATATAGAGAATGCTAATAAAATCCCATGACAAAAAAAGTTGATAGGCTAGTATAGGTCTGTGGATCAGTTAATTGGCTATTGCCTTTTTTGGTTATTAATATTCAAGAACTTTATTCTTTTATAAATGCATAATGTAGTCTGGGGAAATATTAATTCACATAGTTTAAGATGCAGAGGAAGAAAGCTGGAAGGGATAGTTATGAACAGCTCAAATTCCATACCTATATCTTTTTATTTTCTATATGTGTTTTTCATGCCTTTGAGACAGCTACTTGCTGAGGATTTGTGCTGTAATTAACCAAAATCGCACTATTTACTTGAAATCCTTGCCTGTCCTGGCCTTTGAGTCAGTGTTGACTGGTGGCAACTGCCTGAATTAGTTCCTGCAAGGTTTTTTGTTTGTTTGTTTGTATGTTTTGAGTAAGATTTTGGAAGTGGTTTGGCATTGCCTGCTTCCCAGGCCTGAGAAAGATTGACTGACCCAAGGTCACCCAGCTGGCTTGTGCCTATGGTAGAACTAGAACTCCAGGGTCTTGGTTTTTATCCTGATGCCTTAACCGCTCACCAAACTTTCTATTTACTTGAAAATGGCTAACATTTAATTTAAAGGAGGCTTTTTTCTGAATAGGCCAGGTGAGTCACGTGCTGGCCATGCCCATGCCCACCCCAAAGGGGGGGGGGGGAGTTACGATAAGTCATGTGATTCCGCCATGATGGTGCGAATTTCACACTCCTGATCTATAGGATTGTACTGTAACTCATTTCTAACTGTATTAACATGCAATAGGTGAGTTGAACTAGTTTCCATAAAGATTTGGAGCCTTCATTGTTAAATGTTTATGGAGCTGCTTACGGTATATTAGTTGACTTTTCTTCTGTAGATACTTTTCAGAGAAGTTAGTTGAGGAAATTACACAATCCTCAGATGCAGAAACAAACATACTTTGACTGTAGATATGGATTTAGAAAACCTTTATGTTTTTCTTCCTTTTGTAACACCAGCCAATCATCGCTGAAGCAATACAAAGGCTGCTCTTTGTGGTTATAGTGCATTGTTATACTGGCACAGCGATAACTGAATGACTCTAGAACGGATATTTTCAAACTGGCTTCTGTTGTCTAAGGATATCCAGAAGATGATTTATCTCAACCTCTCACACTGAGTGTTCAAAGGCTGGTAAATTATTTTAGCAGGCTTTCAAGATTGCATTCTGCGACCCTATAAAAATGAAGGCTGTCTCAGAAATCCGAGAATGACAGCCTTATGGAGCTTGACTTCTGCTCACTGCAAATCAGCTGGCCAAACCACAGCCACCCATGGCCTCAATGGCCAACTCTCACCTTCTGGAATAGTCTGTTGGCCAGACCCTGCTTATTGTTTCAATCTCTGCTGAAATGGTAACTGAATTCTTACATTGTTTAATAAAAGATAAAAGATAAAGGTTGCCCCTATCCAATCAGAGTGCTCATCTCTGTTTCCTAGCCAAGGGAGCCAGGGCTGACCACAGAAGCAAAGATGCAAAGATGATTTGCATGCCAGGTCATGTGGCTGGCATGATTTTATGCCAAGTATCACAGAACTATTAGCTTCCACCAAAGTGGTACCTGTTTATCCATTTGCACAGTTTAATAGTACTTCCCAATATTTTCCAATGTTATTTTTGTAGCAGTATGTTAGAAATACTGCTGTACAAGAAGCTATAATGGGCTTGTGGGAAAATGTCTGACTATTTGTTGGAGTTATAATGCTATGCTTCCACCTGCATTCATTCTGTATATTTATAAATCAGGTGCTTCGTAATTCTTTTCCATGAATGAATGAATGAATGAATCTTATTATATCCTCTGGCCAAATAGCAGAACAACAGTAATGAAAATAAATAAAATTAACCTCATACACAAAGTCTGTTGCTGCATCAGAAATAACTGACCTTTTGTCTTAATAGGTGTATAAAATAACTTAAATTGTTTTAGTTAAAACAAAATTCACAGCTGCAAGACTGCAAGTAATTTAAATAATCTCTTCCTGGGAATCTCAAAACTGGGAGTTTTATAAGTTCTTTCCTTACATCCCAATGAAGAATATGATATAAGAGAACCCATGACATAAGTTCCAAAACAAAATCTGTATCATAACCGAGAAGCAAATAGATTTGCTGAGCCTGTAGGACCCTAGTTTCTGGTGCTTACATTGTAAAGACATTGGGAAAGGGCTTCTGAACTTTTTGTGTAAATTAAGTGTAATATGATATATTTTAAAATACATCTGTTAATTAGCAGAGTGGGGAAAATGGTTTCCTTGAGGTTCTGACAACTTAACGCTCAAAGCTGATCCTAACTACCATAGTTAGTTGCCCTCAAGTTGCATATGATTGGTGACTTTCCAGAGCAGGGTTTGCTGTCTCAATTTTGTGTAATATTACAATATTGTGTAACTCTTCCAAAGTTCTGTTCTCATGCTGGCTAGGAAATGTAGGAATGTGTCTAATTCATGTGGAGGGTACTAGTTGGGAAGATTTTCTTCAAGTATCCCGGGAAAAAGCTTAGTTGTTTGACACTTGTCAGGGAGAGAAAGCTACATGATCTCTTTTGTTGCTGCTCTCTTTTGTAACTGGATATTATTAATAGACAGGTGACAAAGGCCTTTTAAGACATCCTTCCTTGGCTCTCTGAAGATAACATCAGTGATTCTTTGGAGACGCAAAGACTAATTCATCTATTCAAATGAACTCTGACACCTGTAACTTTTAATAGATTTGGCACTCTCACTCTTGGCATTTCAATATGCTTGATTACCTAGATGCTTCTCTTATCTTCTTGTGGTCATACGTTTTATCTTCTCCAATTATTTTAGCTTGGCATAGGAAAGCAGGAACTATGAATTTATGTTTTTAAAAAAACACTTGCTTTTCTTCCTGCTGACAGGAACCCAGCATGATATTACACCATTTAGGTACTGATATCTAGGATACGAGGGGCAGGCTGCTGGGACTTGTCAACCCTCCTCCTGATAATCATTCCTTGCTCCTGATTCATGTGGGAATGGACAGAAATGTTAGAAGAGGCTATGGCCAGATTTTCAGATGTTATGAAGACCATGGAAAAATGAAGGGAATGGGAAGACTGGTTCTGTTTTCTTCAAATCCTCCAGGTGAGGGTGGTGTTTTAAGAAGAATAAATAGGTTTCTAGAAGTAAACTACATAGATGGTCCTACTAAGAAATGATCAGGTTCTTTGATCACGGATGTTACCACATGAAGGACTCCTGGGAAAGGATAGGATGAAAGGTATCTTGTGAATCTTAGGGATCTTCTAGTTCAACCCACTGCTCAGGCAGGAAACCCTACACCATTTCAGACAAATGGTTGTCCAATCTCTTCTTAAATACCTCCACTGTTGGACCACCCACAACTTCTGGAGGCAAGCGTTCCCACTGATTAGTTGTTCTAACTGTCAATAAATTTCTTCTTACAGCATTGGCTGGCAAGTCAAGAAACAGAAGTACCATATAGGATTTGGCCTAAGCTGCTTCTGCCTTGTTCCGTCCATTATTGTTCCATTTGCCTGATTTTGTCTGCTTGCACTGACAAGTCTACATTGGTGGAATGACTGCAGCAACTTCACTGCTATTTTTCCTACTGCTTATCTAGACCACTTCACATACCCTGTAGCCCCTTAGCAGCAATTCTTGATGACAGCATCAGAGCCTTTTTTGGCATAGCATTAATTACATTGAAATTTAGTGTTATTAAAAATGGTATTTTGTTAGATATTGATGTCTAATTATGCACTATCTTGTCCTCTTGTCCTGAAGTTTTTATTACTAATTTCCTGTCTGAAGGAGAAGCCTGTGGAAGGTGAAAACTTTCCCCACTACTTCAACCTGGTACTCTACCTGAGCTGTAAAAATCCAAATGCCCACTGGAGGGCAGCAAAGCATTAGTAATTGTAGAGATTTTTTGCTGCTTAGATAAGATAGGGCTACATTTTATTTGCATTTGATAATTACAGTACATAGCAGTTCTCCCAGACTAGATGGGACTCCATCTCCCAGAATTCCTTAAAAAACATGGCTGCTAGCTGTGGAATTTTGGGAGTTGAAGTTCTAATCCATTTGAAATATTGATCTGTTTTTTTTTATGACAAGTAAATGTTATATAATCGAAGGAACTGAATAATTTCATGTTTTGTTTAGGTGTGGAATGCAAGGACAAGAAACTTTAGAAAAAGCAAGGCCAAACTGGCATTTTATAGTGCTTATTAGTGCTTTCATTCAGATGACCTTTTCTAAATCCCAACACCTAGTGTGAACTACTAGGTGATTTGAGTTCTGAAAATTTTATAAACAAATTGTTAGATTCAGCATTAATCTGGAGTTTCATGGGATATGCTGCATAATTTATGGACTATGCACATTTCTCATTTTTAATTTAATATACAACACAGATTGCTTTTTAAAAGTATAGTACTCTTCTAAAAGGGTTCCCTCCCTCACTTTTGTTGCTTTAATAAAGAACACAGCGCCCTCTAGCAGTCACAATATGCAATTAAAATAATAGGTGGAAGAACAGTAGACTCATGAAATTAGATTTAATAAATAGGGCTATCATACGTTGATTTGGATTTCTGGATCACTTGGTTGATGTTTCATGGTTATCTGGATGTTTGTAATACAGATATAATAGCTCTTTAACTATTGAATATATCACAAGACTTCCTTCCAGCCTTGGGTGAGTGCAAGGAGAAGACAATGCTATAAAAGAACTCCTTCCTGAGGTAGTGAAATCATCTTTCATCCAGTTTATTTGTCCCCCTCCCACAAAAACATATACTGCTGCTTTGTTCCACTAAGGCATTCAGAGCTTTCCCACTGATTATGAGCCATGTTTATGCAACTATTTATGCTGCAGAGAACAAGTAACGGGAGCTCAATCCGTTACACGGTGCTAGGGATTTGAACCGCCGAACTGCTGACCTTTCTGATCAACAAGCTGGGTTTCTTAGCCACTGAGCCACTGCATCCCTACCTTTCTCTACCTTTCCTGCCTATCTGTACAGAATATGTAAAAAAAACATTTTCTTGCTATTATGTGCTTTAACTCTTCCAATCAGCCATCTATTATATATAATAATACAATACAATACAATAGTAGAGTTGGAAGGGACCTCAGAGGTCTTCTAGTCCAACCCCCTGCCTAGGCAGGAAATCCTATACCGTTTCAGACAGATGGCTATCCAACATCTTCTTAAAGACTTCCAGTGTTGGGGCATTCACAACTTCTGGAGGCAAGCTGTTCCACTGATTAATTGTTCTAACTGTCAGGAAATTTCTCCTCAGTTCTAAGTTGCTTCTCTCCTTGATTAGTTTCCACCCATTGCTTCTTGTTCTACCCTCAGGTGCTTTGGAGAATAGTTTGACTCCCTCTTCTTCGTGGCAACCCCTGAGATATTGGATCACTGCTATCATGTCTCCCATAGTCCTTCTTTCTCTTAAGCTAAACATACCCAGTTCCTGCAACCGTTCTTCATATGTTTTAGTCTCCAGTCCCCTAATCATCTTTGTTGCTCTTCTCTGCACTCTTTCTAGAGTCTCCACATCTTTTCTACATCGTGGCGACCAAAACTGAATGCAGTATTCGAAGTGTGGCCTTACCAAGGCATTATAAAGTGGTATTACCATGCACTGTTAGAACATGTCTTCTAAATTATCTCAGTGCCTTGCCTCACCAATTCAACTCTCAGCTCATCAGCAAATCCTTTTTGAAATTGGTCAGTCAGAGCCAAATTAGATACTCTGTGATGACCTTGAGGGAATTTCTCAATCAGCTGTTGCTCTGCTAGTTAGATCATTGAAGGATGCTTTAAATCTTTGCTTGGAATTTTGGAAATTGTCCAGGACTTAGTCATTGCTTTCAGTGCAGCCTACTTGGCTGCCACTTCTTTCAGTAAACTCAGCGCGAAAGTCACCTTGGTGCAATATGTAAGAGATTCCACTGGTTGACACACACACACACACACACACACACACACACACACAATAACAATTCCTGCTAAGTTGTAAAAGCCAAAAATTGCTTTTCTCCAGATTTTTCTGGCAGAGTCCCATGAGAGTGCAGAAATGCAAATTGAACTGCAAGCTGCTTTACCACTGTTGTCTGAAGTGTAGAAATTTAGCACCCACTCCTCTCCTAGAAGAAGGAAATATTTTAGGAAATATTAAAAAGACAGAATATTTCCCCTAAAAGAGAAATAGAAATCTTAAAAGGGAGACAGAAACTCAGAGCTTCATCTCCCTGCCCCCAGCAGATATTTTGGTGCACAGTAAGAAAGACTGGGCCACCCTATCTACAAGACAAAAGACCTCCAACTCCAGGGTGATGGGATAAAGACCTAATAGGATTAGCTTTCCACCCATTTAGCAGCAGGACTCACTGCCTTTCAAAATTTCCAAAGGGCATTGCATCACCAACCAAACCTATCTCAGACAACTTCAGCTATGACCCTGCATAGCGCCATGGGAGTCTGACAGCAACCAATAGAATACATATTATTGAACAGGAACAGGAAGCTCAAGTTCAAAGCCCAAGGGAGGTAAAAATACCTCTCAGTCTCCACTCCATGTGGTCAGCTACTCAGGACCTCAAACCCATGCGGTCCTGTCCATCAATAAACCATCTTTCCAATCAGCCTTCATGTTTCCAGTGTCTTTTTACCCACTTGGAACTGAACCAGATGGATATTTCTTCTAATAGAAGTAAAAGTTTTTTTTAAACACCATGTTAGCTCCATCCTGGCACTCTGCTGATTACTTATTTGTAAATCCACTTGGTGGTGGTATTGTAATGATGCTGCAGCAAGGTATTCTGCAGACAATGCAGGCCCCTGAGAGCCAGCTGTCATCTCTGATTCTCTCCCTCCCTTAATACAGAGTAGGAGGCTTTTAAGCTTGAGGTAGGTCACGTTAAACAAAAAAACCAGACCTTGCAAGCTTGACTAGAACTATACTTTATTGATATAAAGAATCTTGCAAGCCTGACTGTGGGTTTTGTTTTGTTTTGTTTTGTTTTGTTTGTTTTATTGGATTTATATGCCGCCCTTCTCCCAAAGGACTCAGGGCGGCATACAGCATTAAAAAACACATATTACAAAAGTTAAAAGGAAATTAGAAACAATCCAAAAAACAAACCCAATTAATATAGCACTAACA
Source organism: Natrix helvetica (assembly GCF_964273705.1). Classification (NCBI taxonomy): domain Eukaryota; kingdom Metazoa; phylum Chordata; class Lepidosauria; order Squamata; family Natricidae; genus Natrix; species Natrix helvetica. Next base: position 307,129,257 of record NC_138548.1, on the reverse strand, counting down.
TTTAAAAAATTAGATAAAATTAACAGGCCAGGCCGGCTTGCTGGAAAAGCCAACTTTTTAGGGCACGTCGGAAGGACCGGAGGTCAGGGATTATGCGAAGCTCCAGGGGCAGCTCATTCCAGAGGGAAGGCGCTCCCACAGAGAAGGCTCTCCCCCTGGGGTCACCAGCTGACACTGTCTGGCCAACGGCACCCTGAGGAGGCCAACTCTGTGGGATCGTACTGGACGGTGGGAAGCTACTGGTGGCAGTAGGTGGTCTTGCAGGTACCCTGGGCCTAAGCCATGGAGCGCTTTAAAGGTCATAATTAGTACCTTGAATTGCACCCGGAAAACAACCGGCAACCAGTGCAGGCCGCCTAAAAGGGCTGTAACATGGGAGCACCTAGGTACCCCCATGATAACCCGCGCGGCCACATTCTGGACCAGCTGAAGCCTCCAGGTGCTCTTCAAGGGCAGCCCCATGTAGAGAGCGTTGCAGTAGTCCAGGCGAGAAAGGACAAGGGCATGAGTGACTGTGCATGGAGCATCCCGATCCAGGAAGGGGCGCAACTGACGTACCAGGCGAACCTGGTAAAAGGCCCCCCTGGTCACGGCCGTCAGGTGATCTTCGAAACTAAGCCACATGTCCAGGAGGATTCCCAGATTGCCGACCCTCTCTGAGGGGAATAAAATTTATCCCCCTATCATCAAAGATGGTACAAGATGCACAAATCGGGATGACGGAAATGACAGCCACTCAGCCTTGGAGGGATTGAACTTGAGCCTGTTCCTCCCCATCCAGATCCACACAGCCTCCAGGCATCGGGACATCACGTTGAGGGCATCGTTTGGGTGGTTTGGGGTAGAGATGAAAAGTTGGGTATCATCAGCATATTGATGATACCATACCCCCAAACCATGGATGATCTTGCCCAGCAGTTTCATATATATGTTGAACAGGAGCGGTGAGAGAACCGACCCCTGGGGCACCCCACAAGTGACACACCTCTGGGTCGATCCCTGCCCTCCAGTCAACATGAACTGCGACTGATCCGACAGGTAGGAGGAGAACCACCGTAAAACGGTGCCCCCCACTCCCAACCCCCCAAGTCGTCGCAGTAGGATACCATGGTTGATGGTATCAAAGCCACTGAGAGGTCTAATAGTACCAGGACAGAGGAGCAGCCCCTGTCCCAGGCCTGCCAGAGATCATCGACCAATGCGACCAATGCCGTCTCTGTGCAGTACCCGGGTCTGAAATCCGACTGAAACATTTCCAGGTAGACAGGTTCATCCGGGCACTGAGCAGTGACTTGCGGTGAGGTTTATGACTGGTGAGGCACTGACACAGTGCTGGGTTTCAAATATTTTTAGACTTGTGGACTTCAACTCCCAGAATTCCACAGCCAGGCATGCTCAGTTCCGATTTAAAGCGACAGCATTTGTTTTTCTCCTTTGCTCCTTCTTTCTTTTTCTTTTTCTTCTCCCTTCCCCTCCTTCCTCCCTCTCTCCCTTCCTCCCCCTCTCTCAAACACACGCACACACACACCCAGAAGTTGGATTGGACTATCTCTCCTACCCCCTTCCCTCTCTCACTCACTCTCAAACAAACCCACACAGACACAAAAGTTGGATTGGATATCTTTTCCAGTGGCTTGAAAGCAGTTCCTCTGCATTCCCCCCCCATTCCCCTGCTGCCTTCCCCAAATACCTCCACCATTGCAAATGCAGCCTGCTGTCTGGGTGGGAAATGCCTGGAACACAATAAAGCCCACCCACTCACCTCCTGCTGGCAGGCTGGGGTGAGAGGAGAAGCAGAGAAGCCGGAGGGGAGCCAATCTGAGCCTTCCAAAAGAAAGAGGCTGGGGGAAAGTGTGTGTACTACAGCATGGCTCTTTGCCTGGCTTCCTGCCTCCTCCTGTGGTCTCCTCAGTGCTCGCTTGTGCTTTCCCTCCCCAAGTGTAGTTTGATTGCAGGCGGAGCCACGTTGCCTTTTCAAACTTGTAATCAGTGAAGCTGGGCTAGATTTTTATATAGTTTTATCCAGCTGTGTGTGTGTGAGAGAGAAATGAATGGGGGCCTAGAGAGGAAGTCACTACACTTGGGGAGGGAGAGCACCAGTGAGGAGACCACAGGAGGAGGCAGGAAGCCAGGCAAAGAGCCATGCTGTAGTACGCATGCAGTTCTCCTGCCTCATAGTAGAGGGTTCTTTTTAAGAGGCTTTTTTAAACAGTTAAGCAGAGTCATCCACGGTGAGGCAGTAACTAGCTCAGCCTGACCTCAGCTCTCTCCCTTTTCCTTTTACATTTTTTTTCTTTTCATGATGAGGGTGGTGAGGCTATGCCTCACTTGCCTCACCTGACTGCACGTCACTGGTACTGAGGAAGCTGACGTGCTACCACACTCTCGACAACCTTTGTTACAAAGGGAAGGTTGGAGACCAGACGATAGTTGGCTAAAGAAGCTGGGTCCAGGGAAGGCTTCTTGAGGAGGGGCCTCACCACCGCCTAATTCAAGGTGATGGGAAAGAACCCCTCTCTCAATGAAGCGTTGGTAATCGCCTGGAGCCAGCCTCGTGTCACCTCCTGGGAAGCCGAAACTAACCAAGAGGGACACGGGTCCAGCACACAAGTGGCAGCACCGAGTCTCCCCATAATCCTGTCCATGCCCTCAGGGGTCACAGGGTCAAACTCATCCCAGATTGTCTCCACAAGATTCATCCCCGTTGACTCGCCCTAATCTACCCAGTCAGAGTCTAAGCCTGTCCGGATCTGAGCAATTTTATCCTGCAGATACTGAACAAATTCTTCAGCCCTACCCTGCAAGGGCTCTTCCCCAGTTCCTTGGTTAAGTAAGGAACAGGTCACCCTAAACAGGGCGGATGGGAAGTTATCTGCGGACGCGATAAGAGCGGAAAAATGTTGCCGTTTTGCTGCTTTTATCGCCACTAAGTAGGATTTAATATGAATTCTTACTAGTGTTCGATCAGATTCGGATCGGCTGGCCCTCCAACCACTCTCTAGGCTTCTTTTCTGGCGTTTCATCTCCCGGAGCTCCTCGGTAAACCAGGGAGCCACCCGGGATCGACACCGGGTTAGAGGCCGCAAAGGCACAACACGATCCAAGGCCCCAGTGGCCGCCCTATCCTAGGCTTCCACTAGGGCTTTGGTCGAGTTGTGAGCAAGGGATTCAGGAAAAGTCCCAAGCTCCATCAGGAACCTTTCAGGGTCCATCAGGCGCCTGGGGCAGAACCATCTAGTTAGTTCCGGTTCATTCCTAACCAACCACTTTTTTATCCCAGCAATTTTATAATTCTGTACAATGCTTTCATTGTTTCCTGGGCTTAAAGTGTGTTTTGTTTTTTAAATTGTTTTCTGCATATTTCCTTCAAGGTTGCACTCTACATGGTATAGTTTTGGATCCCACCCACCTCCATCTAAGCAGGCCCCATTCTGCTTAGCTTCTAGGTCAAAGCCAGTACGATACTAGAACAGTGATGGTGGCAGCCAGTTTAGGAGTACTTCTGTTGTGTTCCCCTGCATGTTTCACTTTGGTTAATAACAGGTATGGGAAGGATTCAAGCCAGGACTGTCTCTAGCACAAATCAACCTCCATCTCCCTTTTTTTTCTGTAGCAAAAGAGCAGAGGGGAAGGTAGGTGCATCTCTTCTGCCACAGATGATTCTTTAATTAGAGTGGTTTTTTGGTTATGTTTGATTACAGCTTCTAATGATCCTTTGCTATTGGCCATCCTGCTTGAAACTGAAGGCAATCTAAACCTATCAGCATCCTGAAAGCAAATTCTTCCCATCCCTGCTCTTAGTGTCTTCTGGGCCAAGAAACGGAAATCAGGACCAAAACATCCATCCTCAAAGAGAATGCTTCCATTGCTTCTATCCTGATCTGTTTCAGTTCTTCCTATCTAATTATAAGAATGTGCAACTGTGTTGGTAGTCCTTCCCTTCTTTTCCCCATTCCCCTTCCCCCCATTTTATGTCATGTATTTTAGATTTGTTGGTTCTGGGTTTCAGAGCTATCTTGGTTTATTGATTATATGTTAGCTACTCTGAGAGTCTCTTCAGACCGGAATAAACATGCTTCAAATAAATAATGGACAGTGATTAGGAAATCCAGGCAGGGCATATTTGTCAGTGGCTATGAGCAATGACCAAGCGTTCCACCACCTCATTTCTTACAACAGACAACCAGATGACAATAGCCCCGTCTCATCTTCACTCCTTGGTAGCTCCTTGGTCTAGGACCACAAGGACATCTTCCCCAACACTTCTGGCCAGACAGGATTCCCCAAAAATTGGGTTTTTCAAAAATCCTTGTAATGTTCATTGCCCACAAGCATTCTCATAGCAAGCACAACCATTTTGCTAGTTAATATTTAAAACTATTATAGATATAAGATTCTGTTTTTGGCCCTTAATCAATATTCCTAATATATCAGTGGTGTCTGATGAGTACCACTAGCTTTTCAGAAGATCAGATTGTCACTGAAGTGCCTTCCAGCACAGACTGTGTTAGTAGGGAATGTTGGGAGTTGGAGACTTAAAACATGTAGATTTAAAATTGTGGAAGCCTGACCCACAAATCTCATCTTCTTTTTGAACTACATAAGGGGGATTGAGTCCATTTTTGGTAAGTGGCTCATGTGGTCTATTTCAGCAAAAACAAAGGAGTAAAACTGTCAACGTGATACTTGTGATACTTAATGCTACAAAGCTCTCTCATATGAGTAGCATTTAATAGTAGTATGACTAGCATAATTTATTGGTAGGAGTGTAAGAGTTCAGCAACCTAGATTAAAATTTAATGTTAATATTAATGTAGACATTTGCAATATTTTGTTATAAGAATACAAGGATCTTATGCAAGTGAAACAAGAAGGCAGTTTATATATATGCACATCAAAAAGCAAAGGATAATAGTGTCAACATGAAACTAAGATTGTAAAGAATTAATATTTTATATTGGAAAGATATAGGAAAAAATTGCCTGATGCCAAATGAGTACAGCGTAGGCAATAGGCAAACAGCTCTCCCTTGCTTGGGAGAGAATATCATAGCTGGGTTATTCTTTTGCTCATTTCTTCTTCTTACCAGATACTTCTTGAAATTAGCTCTCATTATACAATAATACAATAGTAGAGTTGGAAGGGACCTTGGAGGCCTTCTAGTCCAACCCCCTGCCTAGGCAGGAAACCCTATACCGTTTCAGACAAATAGCTATCCAACATCTTCTTAAAGACTTCCAGTGTTGGGGCATTCACAACTTCTGGAGGCAAGCTGTTCCACTGATTAATTGTTCTAACTGTTAGGAAGTTTCTCCTCATTGGTAGTCTTACTGGCAAAAGTAGAGTTGGTTTGGAATTGGGTGGTGCCTAAGTCGAATTAAATAAACAATTACATTAATTAAATAAAGAAACCAACAGGTCTGAGGCCCAGTACTCTTTAGGTGGCTCAGATGAAGAGGTGGACACTTATCCAATCGTAGAAGTTATTAAATTGGGAGGAAAACTCGATGCTGTAAAAGACCAAAACAAAATACAAAATAAATGGACAGGTTAGAAAAGTGGGTTGAAATATTCTAATGATAGAAATAAATGCAAAAATTTTCACTTAGGAAACAGAAACCAAATACGTGAGCACTGCTAGGGGATTCCTCAGTTTGGTGACAGTCTGTGGAAAAATGCTGGGCAATCTCTCTGATTTACTCTTAACATCACTTTAATTCCAAGGAATGGAGATACCAAGAAGGAATCCATATCCTAGGCCATTTTTATAGCTGAAAACAAGGGCATAGAAGAATAGAAATGACATGCAGAATGGAAAAAAACATAACAAACAGGACACAAACCATATAAAGGTAAAGGTTCCCCTCGCACATATGTGCTAGTCGTTCCCGACTCTTGGGGGAGGTGCTCATCTCCGTTTCAAAGCCGAAGACCCAGTGCTGTCCAAAGATGTCTCTGTGGTCGTGTGGCCAGCATGACTAAACACCGAAGGTGCACGGAACACTATTACCTTCCCACCAAAGGTGGTCCCTATTTTTCTACTTGCATGTTTACATGCTTTCAAACTGCTAGGTTGGCAGAAGCTGGGACAAGTAACGAGAGCTCACTCTGTTACGTGGCACTAGGTATTCGAACCACCAACCTGCTGACCTTTCTGATCAACAAGCTCAGTGTCTTAGCCACTGAGCCACCGCATCCCTCTACAACCCATATAGATGTAGTATAATGAAAATATGCTAATATTCCTAATATGTGACTTCAGGAGATATTTTTCTTAGATGTAGCTTATTTCAATGCTTCTCGTAATTAAGGACTTCCAAGGTCATAATCCCAAATGATTCAGAGTTACAATATGCTCTTTTCCTTTGCTTTAGGCAAACTTACTGCTGAATTGCACACCCAGAAATATTATATTTGGGATGGCGCAGCTGCTGCAGAATAGGATCTGCTTCCCAAAACAGACCGGACACCCTGCTTCGAGGGAGGAAAAGAAGAAACAAGAGGCACCATTCAGACACATCGAGTCCAGCCAGAGAGTCTATTGTGCACTGACTTAAAATGGATTGTAGTAACAATAAGCACAAAGGACAGCTTTGATGGAGGTCTTATCTGATATACTCTGATATTACTTGGTTTGATGAAGAGACTGCGGCTTCAGTGAAAGAAGATATCAGCATTTTTATCTCCTTCTGGGACAATGCAGGAGAGCCAAAACTGGCTTTTATGAATATAATGGATGCTTGGAGGAAAAAGAGGAGAAGGTGCACTCGGGAAAGGAATGTCTCTTCTTTGCATAATTTTTATATAACAAACTTAAAAAATTGAGAACAAGTACAAATGGTAAAATTATTGTTTTTAAGAGTTTATGTCAGATAATTAATTCAAATAATTGATGGATATATAATGCAAGTAATCATTTGAAGAAGGAAACTGGTGATTAAGGAAAAATTAAATTAAAAATTAAATTCCAAGGAGTTGGAACATCCCTCACTACAGTTGTTACGCAACATGTAAAAGGCCATCAATTCATGACCCTGTTACTCTTTTCCTTTCTCTTGTCTTGCAGAGGTCCTTCCTCTTGCACTTGCCTTTGTTTTCAGCTAGTATTGATAGTAAACAAATGAAAGTGCTGATCTTCTGTGAGTTCCTTTTGTTTAAAATATTTATATCCCACTTCCCCACTTTCATTTCTGCGAAGACTTACACAAAAATCCAGAGACCCACATAAGAAATAAAACCAATAATATGCAAATAGCAGTAGAAACAAAATGGACATTAGTAAGCATATAAGCAGCTGTAAAAACAACAATGCAATAATAAAATCACACTTTGTATAGATCGTGTCTTTTTTTCCTCTTTTCTCATTTCCCGTTGGCATTGTGTATCATGTTAGGATGTGTACAGAACATGAAGGAAACCTAACGTGGGGATCTGCTGACAGATATGTTGGGAAAAGGAGCAAAAATAAGAGACAATACTCACTGGCCAGTCCTGGAAACTCTGTTTCCTGCCTTGCTTGGAAAGGGACATTCAGAAGATGAGATGAGGCAGCCTGAAATCTAACAGATGGTGCTTTGAGATGGTGTTTTGGCTCTGCAAGTACCCGGCCTTACTTAATGGATTGGGAGGGGGTGGAAGGAGAAAGGCAGATATTTGTTCCTTCAGCCCATTATCCTGATATACTTTTTCCAAGGCTGCCTTTTTATAACCTCAGAAATCCCTTCAAGGAAGGAAAGATGGAATTTGCTGGGGTCCTTTGATTGGTAATGCTCAAAAGAAGTTTCCATCTGGAAGAATCCAGAGAGTCAAAGAATGGAAAGTGTCTAACTGGCATTGGGTGAATATGCCTCTTGTTTTGACTAAGTGGTGGCATAAACTGCAGTTCTTTGCAGGTTGTATCATTCTTCCATTTTACTCCCATCTGTATATTTTAAAATAAAACAAGAATTAAAGGAATGGGGAGAATTTTGCAAATGTATTAATATTAGTGTATACAATACGTTAAATTTATAAATATAAATAAGCAGATTAACATGTAATGTTCAGATCCCAGCCTTTCCATTCTGTTCCTTGCCACCTTAAGTTTCACATTTCCCCCTGGTCAGTCGAATATTTGGTGGGCGTTACTGGCATTTATTTCTCAGATGCTCTTAGGGGATTTTCCTTTCCTCTGAGTGTTTTGAAAATGATTCTTTGTACTTTTGAAACTCTCAGGTTCCCTGGGATCTCTATAACCCTCCTGGTGTGCTGCTATTCTGGCTTGCATAAGCAACAACACTCTGATTTGGCCTTAGAAAGTATATGGTATTATTTTTATAGCATCAACAGGGGAGCTATCTGGAATGTATGTTTATGTTTTAAAGGGAGGAGTGAGTTGTTATTCAACATATAAAACAATTGTTTTAAGATCTGTTATTTCTGTTGCAATATTAGTACAGACATTCGGTTCTTTTCTAGTTATTAATACTAAGAGTATAGATCTCAAATTCTGCAGTCCTGGTTTCCAACATTATGTATGTGAAAAGCCATCATTCATAGAATATGGATGCAAGGTTATATTGCTAATAGGTCCAAGGTCACATGAAAGTATTGCCCTGGCAATTTGACCCAGAGATCTACCAGGAGACTAAATGAGTGTAAATCTTTCTTTGTGTAAACGTTCCATATATCCTGGAAACCCGTTCCTACATGCAATGCTCTTTCAACTAATGCATGAGCGAAGTAGGCTAATGTTTCTTTGAATTAAAATTACGTTACCAAAAAAACCCAGTCTATGGTAGAAATGAACTTCATTTTTTTCTGAAAAGCCTGAGGTTTGCTTTCATCTTCCTACACTTTTTCCTATTGATTGCAATTTTCATTTTTCTAAAATTTCAATGCCTTTGCCTACTATTCCCCGTTGGCTTTCATTTTTGTAACAAAAGGTTCAGTTAAGCAGAGTGGTGTGATGAAGCTGGCTCATAGTGGATTGCAAGAGCCATTTGTTAAATTTTCTGGAATTTTGCAAACCGATTGAGAGCAGAGCTGAGCCACTACACCTAGCATGCTGATCTGTAGTTGGTGGCACAGTGGTGGGAATGTGGCCAGCAGAACCAGTTTTTCTTTAGAAAAATTAGCTAACATGGCTAGTTAAGTACTGTCTAGTTACTAGTAGGTATACTAGCTCCCAGGATCTATATGAATCAATACTCACTATCTTCATGATATGAACATCTCATAGATCTTCTAGGGACATTCCAATAATAAACTCTTTGGCCCTATCCATCCACTTATGTCCATTATCTTCCCTTTCTTCTTCAGTCTTGCCAATCTTTGTCCCTTGTCCTCTTGTTTGAATCCGCAAAGTCTCAACTGTTATGAACTGTTAGGAACCACTCCTGCCCCCCAAATTTTTATTCATCATAAAACCTTCTTGGAAGGAAGACAAGTGTTCTAGCAAAATGATTGCCCATACTATGTTTCATACTCTGGCTAATTTTTACAGTCAAAGGCCTTGCTGAAATCAAACCTCTTTTGTTCTCTCCACTTTCTATTCATGTTGGCTGTTTGACCTTGTGTCCATCTTCTGAAGCCTGCTTTTTCTTGGGGTGTTCCTTGCACCATGGATAGCTTTCTCTCCTCCTCCTCCTCCTCCTCCTCCTCCTCCTCCTCCTCCTCCTCCTCCTCCTCTTCTCCTCCTCCTCCTCCTCCTCCTCCTCCTCCTCCTCCTCCTCCTCCTCTTCCTCCTCCTCCTCCTCCTCTTCCTCCTCCTCCTCCTCCTCCTCCTCCTCATCCTCCTCCTCCTCTTCCTCCTCCTCCTCCTCCTCTTCCTCCTCCTCCTCCTCCTCCTCCTCCTCCTCCTCCTCCTCATCCTCCTCATCCTCCTCCTCCTCCTCCTCCTCCTCTTCCTCCTCCTCCTCCTCCTCCTCCTTCTCCTCCTCCTCCTCCTCCTCCTCCTCTTCCTCCTCCTCCTCCTCCTCCTCCTCTTCCTCCTCCTCCTCCTCCTCCTCCTCCTCCTCATCCTCCTCCTCCTCTCCCTCCTCCTCCTCCTCCTCCTCCTCCTCATCCTCCTCTTCCTCCTCCTCCTCCTCTCCCTCCTCCTCCTCTTCCTCCTCCTCCTCCTCCTCCTCCTCCTCCTTCTCCTCCTCCTCCTCCTCCTCCTCCTTCTCCTCCTCATCCTCCTCCTCCTCTTCCTCCTCCTCCTTCTCCTCCTCTTCCTCCTCCTCCCCCTCCTCCTCCTCTTCCTCCTCCTCCTCCTCCTCCTCCTCCTCCTCCTCCTCCTCCTCCTCCTTCTCCTCCTCCTCCTCCTCCTCCTCCTCCTCCTCCTCCTCTTCCTCCTCCTCCTCCTCCTCCTCCTCCTCCTCCTCCTCCTCCTCCTCCTCCTCCTCCTCCTCCTCCTCCTCCTCTTCCTCCTCCTCCTCCTCCTCCTCTTTTTAAGATCATGACCCAAATTCTGCTTGTGAAAAAGTTGGTGGCTTCAATCATTTGTACTATTTCTTGGATCTCTTTTCTTTAGTACATGTATTTAAACACATCTCTCTCCGTGGGTCTGTATACACACATACATATTGATCCATACACAGTCTTGTTCTCTATTTGTTTTTGGCAGGTTAAGTTCCTCTCCTCTTACAGCTTTAAACAGATCAATGGCCACTTCATCCGTGACTGATGCCTTTCTATCTACCAGCTGGTAAGAATGTCAGTCATATAACCCTTTCTAGGAGATTCTGATTACATTATCTACAATATCTCACTACAAATGTTTCTGTCATTCTGTCATTCTATTTTTAAAGTTCTTGGCATAATCTTTTAATTTTCCTACAATTTATTTGCCAGAATCAAACCCCATTCACAAATATTTTTATTATTTTTATTTTAGCTATAACATTTTCTCTGATCTTCTTAAAATGATCACGAGACCCATAGAGTGAAATTTATTATGGGGCCCACCTGCATAAGATAAAATGAATGTAGAGTGAGCCTTAAAACCTTTATGAAGATTACTTCATAAAGGTTTTAAGGCTCACTCTACATTCATTTTTACATCTGTTTGACAACAGTGTTCAAGAGAAAGTGGAGAGGAGAATTTAATCTTTTATGCCAATATAATCCTGCTTGTTGATATAATCTAGCTTTCTATCAGTGGTATCTGATTCTCATTGTTTTGGTGCTCCACTGTCCCCATTAATTTAGTCTTCAGTCTGCTAACAAGTCAATCATCCTTGGTAGCTTCTTGAATTGTTTATTCTTTGGGGAATGAATAATGCTGTGCTAGTCTGGTTACATATATATTAATAAAATATGCACCTGTCTTTATGTATTTCCATATACATGTGCATAATATGCTTTGTTAGGTGAGTAAAACACATCCCCAAACTTTCTTACAATTGTTGTTCCTGTTTTAATGTCAATAATAACCAAGTTTAGAAAAAAGACACATTTTCAAAAGAATAATTCTATAGTTCTTTTATTAGATGTAGGCTACAGTATTCCTAAACAGAGGTTCTACATTTTTGTATGCTAAGCAGCATATTACATTTGTATTTTAACAGTATATTATGTTTGTATTTTAACAATAACAGTTTTCATATTAATTGTTAAGACTTTAAGAAGGTCAAAATTCTCAGTCAGAAAAAGTAAACATTACTGTTAGATTAGCTAAGATGCAGACTGCTGAAGCCATTAGAAATAATGTAGACTAATTTTTATATACAGATAAATAAGTATAATTCTGAAAAAAGGAAAGGGAGGGAGGGAGGGACGGAGGGAGGGAGGGAGGGAGGGAGGGAGGGACGGAGGGAGGGAGGGAGGGAGGGACGGAGGGACGGAGGGACGGACGGACGGAGGGACGGACGGACGGAGGGACGGAGGGACGGAGGGAGTTCAAAGTCATCATTATACAAATGTTGGACCTATAACCATTACAAATAAATATAAACATAAGCCAAATAACCATTCATTTTGGAAATACTTTATCTAGAACAGTCAGCAGTCCCTAAATCATCTTTGTTATAGTCTCAGCCTAAACACATTATTTTCCCATATAAAAATTATATCAAAAGCTTAGAATTGATTTAACCCATTTCTTTAAAAATACCAAAAACACAAAGAAAAAACCTACACTCTCCACCACCAGCACTATCCCCCAAATCCAACTTCAGTGGCATACATTGCTTCCACTCTGGCCACGGATTTCCTTAAAATATCATTAATAGTGACTACCCTTTCCATAGATAGGCACACACATACACACGTGTACGTATGTGTTTGTACCTTCAAGTCAATTTTTACTCCTGGTGACTGCTTGGATTAGTCTCTGCAGTTTTCTTGGCAAAGTTTGTGGAAGTGGTTTGCCGTTGCCTCCTTCCTAGAGCTGAGAAAGAGTGACTGTCCCAAAGATACCCAGCTTGCTTTGTGCCTAAGATGGGACCAGAACTCATACTCTCCCACTTTCTAGCCCGAGTCTCCTTGAATAGCTGAAGGCTTATTTCCTTCTTGGATACAATAAATGTAATCTCTTCTGTTCAGTTATAAATTGTATGAGAAGCCAGATTTTTGGGGACAGTATGCTGACTCTGTAAACCGCTTAAGAGTACTGTAAGGCACTATGAAGCAGTATATAAATTTAAGTGCTGTAATTGCTATCTTAGAAAAATCTAGTTGAAGAACTTAGTCTGGCTGCTCCACTCAGTTCCTTGAATGGAAAACCTGAATTTTGGAGATTTTCCCCACTAAGCATGGTGTCAACCTGACTGGGGAACCTCTTATCTTCTGCCCTATCCCCATAATGTTGCTTTCAGATTGTCCCATCCTATGCGTAAGGCAGGGGTGTCCAAACCTGGGAACTTTAAGACTTGTGGACTTCAACTCCCAGCATTCCCCAGTCAGCCATGCTGCATGCCTCATAGCTGGCTGGAGAATTCTGGGAGTTGAAGTCCACAAGTCTTAAAGTTCCCAAGTTTGGACACCCCTGGCGTAAGGCATCCTAAAAGTGTACTATTTTCCCTGTATTCATATGCCATTCAAGGACAGTCTCAAAATTGTCAAAAAAAAATCTGCCTGGCTCTGTTTTTCTATTATCTTGGATGAAAATCAGAGGACTGCAGTGACTTGAAACGGAGCCATTAGAAGAGTAAGGATCAGCAATAGGCACCACAATTTCACCTGAATTATTTTCTGATGATTCAGAAGATGGGTGGAGAACATTTCCACTCAACACATTCAGAGAGAGATTGGCATGCATACTTGGCTTTTACTAACCTGCAGTTTTGCTTGTTTTTAAAGAGAAAGTTTTCTTTTCCTAATCAACAAACAATATTTAATTTCACAAATAAGCTTGGGGAAAAAAACCCATTCAGAGTCCACGTCAGCTAGCTTTAATCCAATGCAGCTCAGGAAGGAAATGAAAACAATGTATGCTATTCTGTAGAAAATAATGTTTAGATGCTAAATTGGATCTATAGTACTGGGAACGTATGAAGAGAAATAAAAAGCGAGTTGAAAATATTAACTGATGAAAAGTATAATTTCCACTAAAAATAGATAGCCTTTTATTTCTTGTAACCCACACAAACAAGCAGGAAATGCTATGTGAGGATAATAGATTTAATAGGAATGTAGCAGCACCCACTACAGTATGTCATTATTTCCTGTCTTTGAAGATGAGTCTAGGTTTTTTTTTAACTTCCGCCCCCATAAGAAAATGTTAGGGTAACTGACTCTATATTTAAATAGTGGGATTTAGGCTAGTTGTGACGATGTTGTATTGTCAAAGATTCCCCCTTTTGTGGATTTTGGTTCACTATATGTTGACTAGGCTGTTATGAAATTCACACACACACACACACACACACATATGTGTGTGTGTGTGTGTGTGTGTGTTGTATTTGTACTGATAAATAAATAAAGGGAGACTAGTATAGATCTATTTCGAGCTAATTAGCTCTCATCAGCTAGCCATACCCTTACTGGGATTTGAACCTGGGCTGTATTATATCTTAGGCACGAGTCTTAGCCACTAAGCCACAGGCTCTCCTCCTTATCAGTTGAGCCAGGGAAATAGGTATGTATTTGTGTTACAACCCCTGGTATGCCTAAATATGGGAGGAAGGTCACTACTCCCTCTTTCTGTCCTTCGGCTCATCACAGAAGACCATGCAGGCAGAAAACCATATTTTTATTTTTAATGTTGCCTTTTTATATTTGTGTTGTATTTGTACTGATAAATAAATAAAGGGAGACTAGTTTAGGCATACCAGGGGTTGTAACACAAATACATACCTATTTCCCTGGCTCAACTGATAAGGAGGAGAACCTGTGGCTTAGTGGCTAAGACTCCTGCCTATGATATAATATACAGCCCAGGTTCAAATCCCAGTAAGGGTATGGCTAGCTGATGAGAGTTAATTAGCTTGAAATAGATCTATACTAGTCTCCCTTTATTTATTTATCAGTACAAATACAACACAAATATAAAAAGGCAACATTAAAAATAAAAATATGGTTTTCTGCCTGCATGGTCTTCTGTGATGAGCCGAAGGACAGAAAGAGGGAGTAGTGACCTTCCTCCCATATTTAGGCATACCAGGGGTTGTAACACAAATACATACATACATACATACATACATACATACATACATACTTACATACATACACACACACACACACACACACACACATATATATAACTTGCACCCTTTTTATAATAGCAATAGCACGTATGCTTATATACCGTTTCATAGTGCTTTTACAGCCCTCTTTAAGTGGTTTACAGAGTCAGCATAATATTGCCCCCAACAATCAGGGTCCTCATTTTACCCACCTCGGAAGGATGGAAGGCTGAGTCAACCTTCAGCCGGTGAGATTTGAACTGCCAAACTGCAGCTAGCAGTCAGCTGAAATAACCTGCAGTACTGCACTCTAACCACTGCGCCACCTCGGCTCTTAACTTATAACTTATCAATATAATGCACTGGCAATTTGTGTTTGTTTCAACCACCATTTTCAGAAGTGTGCTTGCGTTGAGAGAAACCTCAAAGTACTTTTCCTGCAATATTCTTTTGCAGCTTTTGCTGCAATATTCAATTAATTTCCCTGAAGGTAAAAACAGAGTTTGAATTTTATGAGCAACAGGATGTTCAGCAAACAAAAGGCAGAATATAAAACGCCCTCTAATTTACTTTATATGGCATATGTTTCTACTCTTGATAACTTAGTTGTGGGCATATAGAAAACAGGCCTTTTAATCCCATAGTTTGAAGATTGCTTTAAACCACTTATCATGCAGCCTTTGTAACTGCTAGAGTAGATAGTTTCACCTTCTTTTGACAATTCATTTCTTTAGACTATTTCAACAACGCAATATAAGTGAGCAAATTTAGATTCCAGAGATATGAATTATCAGATTCCTGTTAGTTATACTGATCTTAACAAGTTTTGCTCATCTTTCTGTTTATTCTTGCAATGCACTTTTTCATTCCATGGTAAAGGCAAACATTTTTTATTTTAAAAAAATATTCTATTTTGGTATGACATATGCTGTTTATGTGTCATACAAAATAGCTCTTTTAAAGCAATTTAAGAAGATGGTATATATACCATCTCCCCAGCAAACTATAAAGTTTATTATTGGCAGAATAACAGACACCTGAGGCATTGTTGTTGGAAAAAAGTAAATAATATAAAGCCATATTTATGAAATAGAAAGAAAACAAGACTATATCTTTATATCTATCAAGTTTATCACCTTGACTACTAATCTCCACAGGTTAAGAACTTGTGGTAACACCACCTTCCAGGCTGAAACATTACCGTATTTTTCAGACTATAAAACGCACCGGAGTATAAGACGCACCATGATTTTGAAGAGGTAAAAAATTTTGAAAAAGTTTTTGCACTCTGCAGGCCTCCCAAAGCCTTTGCATGCCACGTTTTTTTGCAAAAAAAAAAGAGGGGGGTAGGACATGCAGAGCTTTGGGAGGCTTGTAGAGTGTTACTGCGGGCGGGGCAAAAATGAGCAGAAATTGCCCCTTTTTTGCATATTTTTGCCCTCCCCAGTCCCCAGGAGCACTTTACAAGCCCCCCAAAGCCTCTGCATGTCCATTTTTGGAGAGGGGGCTGGGTTTCGGTAGGCCAAAAATGCTGTATTCAGTGTATAAGACACACCCAGATTTTCATCCTCTTTTTTGGAAAAGGTGCGTCTTATACTCCGAAAAATATGGTAAATATACTTTTATATTCCTAATGTTCAGAAATAATGCTTTCATTCAGTAATTGACATCTTTGTATTTTTATGATTGAAAATCTATCCAGAAGCTCCATTTCTTAACAGAAGAGTAAAAGTACGGGTAGTCCTCGACTTACAGCAGTTCATTTAGTGACCGTTCAAAGTCGCTGATAAGTGACTTATGACCGTTTTTCTAACTTATGACAGCTGTAGCATCCCCATGGTCATGTGATAAAAATTCAGGTGCTTGACAACTAACTAACTGATAGTTATGATGGTCGCAGTGTTCTGGGATCATGTGATCACCTTTTTCTCATTACAAGAAGATCCTTCTAAGGACTTTACCTAAACCTCTATCCAGATATCCTCCGAAAGGTGCTGGACTGAGACTTTCTCTGTAATACAAGGCCACAGGAAAATAGGGTGAACTAAATCAGACTACCATGATTGTTCACCAGGAATCTGGAGAAACCCTAGAACAGGGGCGTTAAACTTGTGGTCCATGGGCCAAATGCGTCATGTGCTGGCCGCCCCCACCCCCAGTTTAGCGAAGGGGGGGAAAGTCACAAGACATCACTTGATGACGATGTGACGATACGAGTTTGACACCCCTGCCCTAGAAGGCATGTACGTTCAGATGATTCCATTATTTCTGCAGGCCTTCAGGGCTATGGAAAGTCCCCAGTGCCCGAGAACACCCTGGACCACAACAGTGTCCCCAAAAGTATCAAGAAATACAAGGGACATCTTGATATATCTTATCTCCTGTGCCTGTCAGACCTGGAAGCCATCTTTTACATTGGGCCTTCAGGCCTGCCACATTTTCTACTATGGAAAAATTGGAGGGGGGGTTATATGCAGTATGGGTGATATATAGTCAAAATAACATTCTTTTTTCAGAGAGTCAAGGACACCTAGCCCTGCAGCTTCAGAGCCAGTGCCAGCCTTTCTGGGTGACTTCTATTATCTCCTGCGTGCCGACAATTGAGCGACAATTTCCAATACTTCCAACCTGTGCTCATGCTAGCTAGTGCTAATACATGCCGCACAGGGAGTCCTCAACTTATGATCACAATTGACCCCAAAAGTTCTGTTGTTAACAGAGACAGTTGTTAAGTGAATTTTTGCCCCATTTTATGACCTTTCTTGCCACAGTTGTTAAGTGAATCACTGCAGTTGTTAATTCAGTAATATGGTTGTTAAGTAAACCTTGCTTCCCCATTGACTTTGCTCATCAGAAAGTCGGAAAAGGTGATCACTGCAAATGTCATAAAGGTGAGTCAGTTGCCAATCGTCTGATTTTTGATCATGTGATCATGGGGATGCTGCAGTGTAAGTGTGAAAAATGGTCACAAGTAATTTTTTTCAGTGCTGTTGTAACTTTGAACGGTCACTAAATGAACTGTTGTAAGTCGAGGACTACCTCTATACATTTGACAGGAAGGCTGAATTAAAATGTGATTTTAATGACAGCAGGCGGGATGATGGGAAACTTTCTCCTTAAAAGCTCCTAAAATAATTCAAATAAATACTATATCCCAACATTTCCTCCATCTCCCTTCCATTACCTTGACTGATAGCTTTAATGCAATTTCTCTGCAGTATATATTACTTCGCAAGCAGATGAAACAGGCATCCAAAAGAAAGTTCTTAGATAATTTTTCTTCCATGATGAAAAACTGAAGACTTGGGGAATCTACTTTCTTCCCATCCAACTGGATTCCTTTTCTAATTCTAGCTAGCCTGGGCTACAGGTTATCCAGAACAATGGCCATAAGAAATCTGAACCAACCACCTTATGTTTTCTTCAGGAAAAGATATATCTTGTTTCTGTCCTAGGTAGAACAGCCAAGTTAAAAGACTAAGATGACCTTCTTTATCCCACTCCCCCAGATGTAGAGAATTGAATGCCCAGAATACCTGGCAAGCATGTATTTTGGCCTTGTTGATTGGGAATCCTATTTGCAGATTCAGAATATCTGAAGTGTCTGGGAAGGGCTGGCTTAATTCTCTGCTACTTCCCAGCAGTCTCTGATGCCACAGAGATCTCTATGAGGCTTAGGGTTCTTTCCATGTGCAACATTTGTCTCTTTGGCTGCAGATGCTTCTGAACAGTTCCCATGACTGCTTCATCTGTATGCATGGGGTAGTGGAACCCCATAGATTTATTACTACAACTGACTATAAAGCATAATCCTATCTGCTGTTGGAAGGGAAGGGAAGGGAAAGAACATTTTCAATGATAATACCAAATCAGTTTTTCTCAACATTGGCAAATTTAAGATGTGTGGAGTTCAACTCTCAGAATCCCCCAGAGCCTTGCATTTCCCTTGCTGGTTGGAAAATTCTGAGAGTTGAAATCCAACACATCTTAAAATTGAAAAACAGTGACCCAAATAATGAAATTCTGATGTAAGGGAAAGAGCAAAGCTTTGCCTTCTTCTTCTCTCTCTCCCCCCCTCTCCCCCTCTCCTCCCTCCCTCCCCCTCTCTCTATCCCCTCCCTCCACCTCTCTCTCCCTCGCTCCTCTCCTTCTCCCTCTCTCCCTTTCTCTTCCTCTCCTGCTCCCTCCCTCCCTCTTTCAAAGATAGTTTCAGATATTTTTGGAGCTCTTATAACAATAGATAAGCTAGGGATCATATATCAGGCCATATATCTTGCTTTGTATGTATTTGCAATTAGTCTTTTTAATGTTTTTACTTTTTTAATGCTTTTTACTGTTTTTAATGTTTTGAAGATCTCAGTATGTGTTTTAAATTGTGAGCCACTCAGAGTCGTCTTCTGAGATGGGTGGCTATAGAAATCCACTAAATAAATAAAAATTATTTCATAAGAAATTTCCCAATGCTCCTTCACCTTCTCCGGGTAGACCAGGAAATACTCCTGCCTAGGAGACTAACAAAACTATGCCAAATGGACAATAAATAGAGTCAGGTGTGTAATCATTTAGCCAATGAGGAGGTGAAGCAGAGTTGTGTTAGCCTACAGTATTTAGAAATCAAGGGGAATTCGGTAACATCTCTTCCAAAACATTAATATATATTTTTGTTGTTAGTAGCAAAGTCATGTCCGACCCATTGCGAACCCATGTACAATGTTCCTCCAGGCCTTCCTGTCCTCTACCATCATCTGGAGTCCATTTAAGCTCACGCCTAATGCTTCAGTGACTCCATCCAGCCACCTCATTCTCTGTCATCCCCTTCTTCTTTTGCCCTCAATCTTTCCCAGCATTAGGCCCTTCTCCAGTGAGTCCTTCCTTCTCATTAGGTGGCCAAAGTATTTGAGTTTCATCTTCAGTATCTAGCCTTCTAAAGAGCAGTCAGGGTTGATCTCCTCTAGCACTGACTGGTTCGATCGCCTTGCAGTCCAAGGGACTCCCAAGAGTCTTCTCCAGCACCACAGTTCAAAGACCTCAGTTCTTTGGTGTTTAATTCATATATATTTGGCCTCAATTCATATATACAGTATTTACCTCCCACCAAAGGCAACAACCTACCCAACCCAAATCACGCATGAGAAATGTAACCCAGAGGTGTTTGCAATATGCCTCACCTGCATTGTCAAACATTTTTCACACACCCTGAAAAAAGGAAGTATTCTGATCGCAGAATAAAAAGACTCACATAAGCCAGATGAATTGGTTCATTACCTACCACTCCAAGGCCTTAGCACAATTGGATGTTCTTTGAGTCAATCCTTACTTAAATGATTTTAGCTTAAATAGGATTGATCTGTATTCATAAAGTGGATTCTCCTTTTATTCTGATGCTCTGAACCTGAGGAGCCCTACATACTTAACCTGCTGGTTTCATAAGCCAAGAATGCCTTGGCACACATCATTCCCAGTTATGTCATTTTGCTGCTGACAAGTTATTGTTTCCCTGAATAAACCAGAAAGAATTAAAAGAGAAGGTTTGGCCAGAGGGATATAAAGGAATTAAATCAACAAAGAGAAGAGAGAGGAAAAGTTCCTTCTTTTCTATGTACCCGGATCTCTATTCTATCATAAGCCAAAAGAGAGTTCATATGCCAATTGGACAAAAGGTAGAATAGACCATGCAAAATCCATAATAATAAAACCCAAACAAAGATGCATTGATTGATACATTTGCAGAAAATTCTCAGCAATTATCCACATCTTTTTTTGAAAGAGCTAAAAGTGATATAAATAAGTCCCCAAGTCCTCATAATATCCCAGTGACAAAGTAAGGCTCAGAATTATTGAGAAATCCAAAACCATTAGTTGGAGGCTCCTGGATCTTCCCAGTTTTAACCTGATGTACTTGTTACAACACCGCCACACTATATTTTATCAGCAATATTGTTAGAGCTTTGATAGCCAGAGTTCCAAAGAATAAAGGAATTAAATATTTAAATAATAATTAAATAAAGGTGAGATTTTAGCTTTTCTAAAATGAAACAACAAAACAATAGTAGAATAAATTCTACTATTTAGAATAAAGTGATATCACTTATCACTCTGTACTTTTATAATTTTCAATTAACAAGTCCAAGGATTTTGTTGCCCATTCTGTTTTAAGGAAGTTGGTCAATCTGACAATTGCTTCTTATCTGGACCCCAGCAATAATCACCACCTTTATTGTTTTATATTGTTTATCTGCACCTCTATAACTGCCTGGTTTGGTTCCGCAACCCAGCAAGACAGACACAGACTTCAGAGGATAATCAGAACTGCAGAAAAAACAATTACTGCCAACCTGCCTTCTATTGAGGATCTATAAACTGCACGAGTCAAAAAGAGGGCTGAGGAAATATTTACAGATCCCTTGCATCCTGGACATAAATTGTTTCAACCCCTACCCTCAAAACGACGCTATAGAGCACTACACACCAAGGCAACTAGACACAAGAACAGTTTTTCCCCGAACACCATCACTCTGCTAAACAAATAATTCCCTCATCACTATCAAACTATTCACTAAGGCTGCATTACTGTTACTATTAGTCTTCTCATCGTTCCTATCACCCATCTCCTCCCACTTATGACTGCAGGACTGTAACATTGTTGCTTGTATCCTTACAATTTATATTGATATTGATTGTTTACTGATTGCTTATTTGTACCCTATGACTATCATTAAGTGTTATACCTTATGATTCTTGATGAATGTATCTTGTCTTTTTGTGTACACTGAGAGCATATGCACCAAAGACAAATTCCTTGTGTATCCCATCACACTTGGCCAATAAAGAATTCTATTCTATTCTATTGAGAACATCAATCTAACTAATGGAATATAGACAGGCCCTCTGTCCATGCCTACTTCCACAGCACCTGCTGTATAAGGAATCCATCTTGTTTTGCCAATGGTACATCTAGCCTGGTTCAGAAATGTAATCCAGAATGATTTAAATTTACTGATCCAATTGTTCTAAGAACACAAGGTCAAGTCTTGTAGCTTCATAAGATTGATCAGCTTCTGCAAGTTCAAAGATAGGCTCCTAACATTAGACCCACCACCATCGTGTGCAAGGATTGAGAAGTCCTGACTTCAAAAGGCATATGGCAAGCAGTGAAGTACTAAAGATTCCACATTCAGAAAAAGGAAACAGACTAGCTTGAGATGAGCTGGTCAAAATATATTTTGTAGCATTCCATGCAACTTCTGCGTGTTATTTAAATGAACAACTAGAACTGTGATGGCAAACCTATGGCACATGTGCCACAGGTGGTACACAGCGTCCTCTCCGTGGCCACATGAGCCATCACCCCATTTCAGCTCTGCCATGCATACGTCTGTGCCTCCCACTGGCCAGCTGGTGGTTGGGTCTCTGCTGTGCATGTGAGGGGGGCATGTGGGGGACCGCACACACAAGTGCATGGGGTGGAGTGCATGCAGGGGTGTGCGGCGCATACATGTGCAGGTGTGGGGTGTATGCACAGGGGCTGTGTACGCATTGCATTTTGGGGGTTTGGTCGTGCATGTGCTTTGGGCCCTTGGTCCAGAAAAGGTTAGCCCATCACTGAACTAGAACAAAGAATTAGATACCTGTCTCACTAGAACTGAAATTAGGAATAGATTGAAGGCATCTACACTTTCCCCAGTGCACTTTTACTTTGAACTCTTCAGGTTCAAAATCCAGAATATTTTCTATAGTTTTATATGGTCATAAAACCAGTGTCATAAATTAAGGAGGCACTTATTACTTTGAGGTGGTTGGAAATTTATGGATTTATTTTAAATTGAAAATGTTTCAGCTAACTTTGAAGATGTGTGCTCAGTATGCAACATTGGTACATGTGGTTGTATGCTATAACAGCTCATTTTGGGTCACAGATTATTTCACTTATTTGTTGCAGTAGATTGCATATTCATATTATGGTGGTGTAATAGTGGAAACATCTGAATAAACCTGGGAAATCCAGATCATCTTCAAACAGGAAGCTTACAGAGTGATTTTGGCCTATTCACTAACAACCCTACTTACCACACAGGATTCTTAGGAGAAAAATTGGAGGAGAGCATGGTACTGAATATACGACATCTTGATCTAGTAAAGATATAAATATGGATTAGATATAAATCAAAATATTTTGCTTTTGCCAAGACAGTCCAGAGTTTCCCACATTCGGTGTCTGCTGTTTTTGTAATTATTGTATACTGGTTTCTTAAAATGATGAGAGAATTCTGGTTCATTTGTAAATTGCTTTTGAAAGGATTTGTATTCTTAATTTATGTCATGGGGTAGCTTATTAACATTAGAATACATATTACTTGGATCACGTAAAGTGTTAAAAGCACTATATAGTGCCTTGGTAAGGCCACACTTGGACTACTGCATCCAGTTTTGGTCGCCACGATGTACAAAAGATGTTGAGACTCTAAAAAGAGTGCAGAGAAAAGAAACAAAAATGATTAGGGGACTGGATGCTAAAACATATGAAGAACGGTTGCAGGAACTGGGTTTGTCTAGTTTAATGAAAAGAAGGACTAGGAGAGACATGATAGCAGTGTTCCAATATCTCAGGGGCTGCCACAAAGAAGAGGGCGTCCACTTATTTTCCAAAGCACCTGAAGGCGGAACAAGAGGCAGTGGATGGAAGCTAATAAAGGAGAGAAGCAACCTAGAACTAAGGAGAAATTTGACAGAATAATTCATCAGTGGAAAAACTTGCCTCCAGAAGTTGTGGGTGCTCCAGCACTGGACGTTTTTAAGAAGAGATTGGACAACCATTTGCCTAAAATGGTATAGGGCTTCCTGCCTTAGCAGGAGGTTGGATTAGAAGTCCTCCAAGGCCCCTTCCAACTCTGTTATTCTGTTACTTCCTGCATATATGCATTGAAAATTGAGAGCCAGTATGATCTCATGGTTAAGCCACCAAGCTTAACCAATCCCACTTTAGGCATGAAAGCCCCTAGGACTTTGGGCCAGTCATTCTCTCCCAGCCCACAATATCAGGCTTTGTTAATTCCTGTTGCAACCAATGGAACACTCAGTTGGTTTAAAAAAAAGGTGGACCATGCACTTGCAAGAAAGACACCAGGAAAAAAGAAAAATAAGTGCATTGTAAAGAAATTGAACTTGAACTTCAGGAACAATGAAGTTTGCCCCACAGTCAATTAGTAACTCTACTTTTATATGGAGGTCATTAAACACATCTCCTTCTAAAAATGAGATCAAAGTACTTGTTAACCATTATTCAACTCACAGCACATTTTTTTCACATTTCATAAGTGTGAGCTGGCTGCACTTTTGCCTCTTTGCGATCATTTCATCTCTATAAAAGCAACTGATAAAAAAAGTCCAGTGAGATTAAATGATCGAAAGAAGCAAAGCTAGGAAACATGACAAGAAGAACCATGGTGATCTGGAGAGAGGGACCTAAATGCATTCTACAAAGTGTTTTTCTTTTCTTTTCTGAAAACCTTTTGCAAATGTTCTTTCTCTGAAATACAGCACTGAAAATTAGGATTGGAACAAATCAGGAGGGCAAAGAATCTGAAGATGAAAACAATGAATTTAATGGACAATCTGGCTGCAGAGGAGAGGGACCAGGCTTCTGACTAGAGATGTAAAGGGTTAAGAAGCCTTTAATTATAGAGATTACTGTATGAAGTGGCAGATATTAATGTGGGAGAGCCTGCCAAGAATGGTTAGAGCATTTTTTTTTCAGAGCTCTGTCCTCCAAAATTTCTAAAGTAGTTTCATGATGCCCCCTGAATGCCCTCACTACTGCTGACCTTGTCGTAGATAGATTTCTCTACATCAACCACTGTTTGCTTAAACTTGCCAACTGCTGAATACCGAAATCAGCAGCAAGCTAGCGTCTCTTCCGTTTGCCCTCATTCTGACCTGCACTTCTTTCTGTCGCGAGATAAAAGCAAGAATAGCTGCCCTGGGTAGGGGGAGTAGCAGAATTGTCCCTGAGCCTAAAATAAGATTTGAGGAGAAGGAGCGCCAAGGCACAATAGCAACTGGACTTCTGCAAAGAGGGGGCAGAGCTGAAGAGTCAGAATAGGAGATGCAATGAGGACTCAGCCCAATGGAAATCTGAGTGCCACACAGCTGCAGTGGAAAAATTACAATTCTACCTTCGCAGTGTTTCCCTGGAGCAGCAGCTGAGTCACAAATTAATTGGCTTAGCTACTGAAGTGCCTTAAAAGACAGATGGCATCACGGGGTGTATGCTGTATAGATCAATCTCAGATTAATGTAACTCCTATACGTAGAAGGTCTTGATTCATACAAATGGTAGCTCAGGTAACCGAATTGGTTCCAGTCTACTCGATCAAAGGAAAAAAGATGTGCCTGGATTTGCTGGTCTGTGGGTGAATAAAGATTAATTTCATGTGCCTGAAGACTTCTTTTAAAAAATATCTATACGTATATCCCAAATTAGGATCGAAGTTGGTCCAGCACCGTGATGGCAAACTATGGCACACATGCCACAGGTGGCACACGGAGCCATTTGTTAGGGCACAGAGGCATTGCCCTGTCAGTTCCAGCGCACATGCGCATACTGGCCAGCTGACTTCAGCCTTCTTTTGAGGCCATTATTTTCTCTATGGGCAAACCAGAAAAACTGGCCCTACAGGCAAACCAGAAGTTCCGGACTGGACTTCCGGTTTGCTCATAGGACCATTTTTCATCATCCGGAGTCTTCAGGAGGCTTCCCTGAAGTCTCCAGAGGGCAAAAAATGGCCCTATAAGTAAACCAGGTTACTTCCGTTTTGCTCGTAAGGCTGTTTTTCACCCTCTGGAGTGTTCAGGAGCCTTCAGGAGGCTTCCCTGAAGGCTCCGAAGGGCTTCTGGGGGGGGGAGGCTGTTTTCACCCTCCCCAGGCTCCTAGAAAGCCTCTGGAGCCTGGGGAGGGTGAAAAAATGTGCCAAAAGTGGGGGGGGGCTGGTCACATGTGCATACGCGTGGGGGGAGCGCACACATGCATGCATAGGTCATGTGCATAGCATTATGGGTGTGGCACGCCCGTGAATGACCCCCCCGCGCTCCCCCCACTTTTGGCACGTGCACCAAAAAAGGTTAGCCGTCACTGGTCTAGCATCATTTACTTTCATGTACATGTTCTACATCTACCAGTGGAGATTATAGGTAGCATTGTGTTTCTCAGTTCAGATTCTATATTTCTGGAACATAATTATGATATGGCAATAAATATTTTATAGTAGCACAACTGGTAATTGTGTTTGAAACTGTACAGGTAGTCCTCGATTTACAGCAGTTTATTTACTGACCGTTTGAACTTACAATGGCACTGAAAAAAGTGACATGGCCATTTTTCACACTTATGACCATTGCAGCACCACCATAACCATGTGATCAAAATGTAAATGCTTGGCAACTGATCATATTTATGGTGGTTGCAGTGTCCCGGGGTGATGTGACCCCTTTTCTGACATGGAAAGTCAATGGGGAGGCCAGATTAACTTAACAACCACGTGACTATTTTAACAACTGCAGTGGTTCACTTAACAATTGTGGCATGAAAGGTCGTAGAATGAGGCAAAACTTTCTTAACAAATTTCTCACTTAGCAAGACAAATTTTGGACTCGATTGTGATCGTAAGTCGAGGACTACTTGTACAGAAAATTCAACAGAGAATTATAATATAAAAAACTGGAAGACTTTTTTAAAAAAATAAAACAAAATAAAAATAAAATTGGACGTTGGAAAATTCAGCTGCCTTCTTGACAGATTGGGATGGGGATAAGAAAAAAGAAATGTGAGGAACACAGGAAAATTAGAGTTGGGAGTAAAGTAACATCTGAATCTCCCATAATCATTTCATGAACAAAGCAGAATAATTGAATGATTAAATGAAATCAATTGTATCTAGAAGTACCTGGAAATCATGGTAGCCCAAAAGGTAAAGTATGTTTCTCATGTAAACAAGTGAATGTACTGATATATAGTATTATCTGACGGAAGTGCTTCTCATCTAAGCACCATATTTTATACAGGAGGATTACCTACTTAAGCTTGAAAGAAAGAGTGGAAGATTAGAACACACGATTGGGAAGAAGCTGTGATACTTCAAGGAGAGT
This sequence comes from Natrix helvetica, assembly GCF_964273705.1. Classification (NCBI taxonomy): domain Eukaryota; kingdom Metazoa; phylum Chordata; class Lepidosauria; order Squamata; family Natricidae; genus Natrix; species Natrix helvetica. Next base: position 307,102,528 of record NC_138548.1, on the reverse strand, counting down.
GAACAACCACTTTCAAATCAGAGAAAAAGAAGGGAATAAATAAGTATCGTGAGGCACAAGAAAAGAAAATAATTGGTAGGTCAATTTACATTGTTTTTCCATGGCTCTTCAGAATTGCTTGAAGAAAATTGTAAGGCCCTTACACTTAGAAACTGTACCAGTTCCTAACACATTTTTAACTACAAAGGTGAATGCCAAATGCTAATGTACTGGCATAATTGGTGCTGCCTCAGTAGCTAAGTTCCAAAGGCAGGGATTGATGGTGGTTTTAGGCAATTTTCAAATTTCCTGACAGGTTGCTTAATAGGATACCACTCCATAGTGGTCACTTCTCCTCACAAAGTTTATTTCTGCCCACTTGTCTAGCAGTCTTCCACAAGCACAGAGTAAATTAGGAGAGCATCTCATTGGGAAAGCTTCTTCCTATTTCATCCTGTGTGTCTCCTCTGCCTCATTCACATGTCAGCCAAGCTATTTTTAGACTTTCTAAAATCTAGACTACTTAGTTTGTGATCATAAATAGCTCAAGGGACAATCTTGGCAGAGGAGTTGGTTGTTTAGGAGCATTTAAGCACTCATTGGCTTCACCCCAGATACTTGAGCTGTACCTGTGACCTGTTGCTTGGACCACATGGGGAAACAAGGAGAATGTTTGTCCATTTTGCTCCAATTCCATTGTATCTCACAGTGATAAGTGCTACATGGTATGGCAGTATTGGCAACGACGGGCAGCATCTTTAAAGCAGCCCCCAAGGGATTCAAATTGGCACTGGTGCCAGCAAAATGGATCCTTGCCCCAGCCCCAGGTTTATAAAACCTGTAGAATCTTCAGCTACCAGAAATCTCTTGTCAACAAAACAGGCAAAAAATTTCAATGCATTTATTATAAGACAAGGCTGGCAACACTCCAGCTATCTTTCACACTTTAAATGGAATTGTGTGCCGCCGAGGAATGCCCGCTTCTCCAGAGACTGCTGGTTTTCTTTTTATAAACATGGTTGTCTAGTGTTCTTTCAGAGGACTAATAAAAACATAGATTTTAAGAAAGAGATCCAGGGCTTGTGTATAACCTTGTATGCAAGGGTCTAGATCAGTGTTTCTCAGTCTTGAAAACTTTAAGATATGCAAACTGACTAGGAAATTATGGAAATTGAAGTCCACACACCTTAAAGTTGCCAATGTTGTCCTGCATCTGCTACTGCAAAGATCAAGCACCTATGTCCCCCACCACCCAAGCCCAGATGGGGAACTTTCCAGCAGCTAAAAAAGAGGGGATAGCAGCCTCAAGTTGTCAACTTAATCCAGGCAGTTCCCAGCCCATTGCCACATTGTCAATAACATTGAGGAGACAAGATGTGTGTCTGGAGGCAAAGGAAAATCCTACTTTAAAATTGAATGTATAGTGTATGTGCATGCACATTTCTGTTGCACACAGCAGTTCACTTTCCATGACAGCTTCGTATCTTTCTTCGAATCTTAGTGAAGGGTTTTTTTTTTTTTGCAAAAATTGTATATTTCAAATTAGAAATACCATTTAGTGACTGGTTACTAATTAACCTCCCGAGCAAAACAAAAGCAGCTGCATGAAAATAAATAAAGGCAAACAAATGAGAACATTTCACATGGCCGCCTTAAAAATAAACTTCCCTTTAAATAATTTCCATTTGGAAAGAAGTACAATGTTTATTTCTAGGCACTTTTCATTTGTTTTGTATATTCCCTCCTCCCTCTTGATGCTTTCATTTGGAGTGGGTAGGCTTCTCTGGTGTGATGATCAAAATACACTGGCAGCTTATTTGGGGAAAGGATGGATAAAATTACAGGTTCCCACAGGAGGCTATTAATAAAACCTTCGTCCTGGTTCCTAGGACAGATAAAAATGACTATTTGATACAAGTAGTCCTCAAATTACAAACACAACTGAGCCCAAAATTTATGTTGTCAAGCGAAACACTTGTTAAATGAATTTTGCCCAATTTTAGGACCTCTCTTGCCAGAATTGTTAAGTGAATCACTGCAGTGGTTAAATTAGTAACAAGGTTGTTAAATACATCTGGCTTCCCCGTTGAGTTTGCTTGTCAGAAGTTTGCAACAGATGATCACATGACACGCCCCCCCCACCCATACAGATACACACTGCAACTCTCATAAATATGACTCAGTAGCCTAGTGTCTGCATGTTGATGAAATGACCATAGGGATGCTGCCACGGTTGTAAATGTGAAAAATGGTCATAAGTCACTTTTTTTTCAGTGCCGCTGTAACTTTGAATGGTGACTAAGTGAACTCTTGCAAGTCAAAGATTGTATGTAAGAAATTGGTAAAGATGTATTGTACATGGTACCCTTTGTTTATATCAGGGGTGTCCAAACTTGGGAACTTTAAGACTTGTGGACTTCAACTCCCAGAATTCCCCAGCCAGCCATGCTGCATGCCTCATAGCTGGCTGGGGAATTCTGGGAGTTGAAGTCCACAAGTCTTAAAGTTCCCAAGTTTGGACACCCCTGTTTTATATGGAGTGACGATCAAGTGAAAAGAGAAGGCAACGTGAAAGGCAAAGAGAGGCAGAAGAGAAAAAATTCGGAAGCAGCTGCATGGATCAGAAATGGTCATTTGTATATCACAAAAGCAAAGCAAATGTATTGTTAAGTGAGGGTATCAGAGAATAGAGGCACCCATAAACTAACAGTGGCTGATTGTAATATAGAGATAGGCATTGAGGTATAATTGCAGCTTATCTCATAGTAATGGCCAAGTGATCTGTATAATTGCTTAGCCTGCCATCCGGAGCTGATATGAAACTTCAAGGCTCTTCCCGCTTCATATGGTGCTTTTCTTTTACCTTTCAAGTGGACTTGGATTGGGCAGCCTTCAAGCAGAGGTCAGTTCTTGGTAGGTTAGGGCACCTTAACAGGGTGGCTTCAAAAATGTTAGCAAGGGGTTCTCTGCCCAGTTGCTGGGTGGGTGTGGCCTAGTCAGCCTTCTGCACCACTGTGTGTGTGTGGGGGGGTATTTTTGCCCTCTCTGGGCTCCAGAAGCTTTCTTTGAGCCTCTGGGAGGGCGAAAATGGCCTCCCCAGGCTCCGGAGGCAAGAAACGGGCCTGTTTCCGGCCTTCCCCAACTTCTGGTAGGCCCATTTTTCACCCTCCCTGCGTTGGGCAACAGCCAAGCCACCCCTGATTGGCTAAGCGCGGGCTGCCAGGGATACTCCTATTGGCCGCCCTGCTTGACAGCTCCGTATAAATAGCTGTCAAGCAGGGAAAGTGCTGAATTTCACTCTGTAAATAGTTCTGCTGCCGCTGTTCGTAATAAACGCTGTTTGATTTACCTCAGCTGCCTCTCACCTCATCTGTTCCTCAAGAATATTAAACTCCCCAAGCCTCCACACGCACCCTGCACTTACCTGCATCCAAAACCGACTACATGGGGACTCCAAGGAGGAGTGGGGCAGGGTAGGCGGGGCCAGCCAGTATTGGGATTTGGGGTTCTATGAACTGCACAGAATCTTAGCTAGAGGTTCTCCTAAACCCTTGCGGACCTCCAGCAGCCCACCCCTGCCTACAACAATAGTTTCAGGTGTCTTCCTTGAACCATGCCTGAACAGAGTTAATAGCACCAGTGATTATAACATTGGTGGTGCCCCATAGGTTATGTTATCTTCTCCAGCACATGGGAGCAGCATGGCATTTTTATGTAGGGATATTTTAATGTCTTACACATCACTGCAATACAAAAAGTGAATTCATTGTTCCCTGTTAATTATTAGACATGCTATTGCAAAATACCAGAAAATTGAACTTTATTTGAATCAGCAATACTTAACACTGTAAAATACACCACAACATCAAAATCTCTCTCTCTTTCTTTCTATAACACACACATATCCAAATTTTCTCTTTATTTTTCATCTATGTAACACATAGATCCTAATAGATTATCTTCAACTTTAAAAAAATCTGGGTAGAAATGCTGAATAATATTTGAAGTTTAACAATGTAATTATGTTCCTTGAAAATTACTTACACATTCCTTCATCTTGCCAGACTTTTGTTTTCTTTTTTTCTTTTGTTTGCTTTTCCTTCTCTTCTGTGTCTTGTTCTGTTTGCTATTCCCAATGACCTGTTGATGCTCCATTTGTTTCAATCCAATGTTCATTCACAAACTCACAAGCTATACATTGTTTCAGTCCAATGCACACTCACAAGCGGATTTCTGGGAATCCATAGACATCTTGAAATCAACGCTAATTATTAAAAGATGTGATCATGCTATCAGTTCATGATGAATCATTTCCTGTACCCTGTCACTATAATAATATTTTTAAAAAACCATGTTATTGCTGCTAATTTTTTTAACACAGAAATTGGCATCATATCTCAGCACCATTCAGTTCCCTCAGATTAACATACTTTAATTAGATTTTAAAAACAAGTTGCTAGCTTTGGAAGAGAAGGATCCTACTTAGTTAAGAGTAAAGTCTGTTTATCTTAACAAGGCTTACGTCTGAGTACACAGGCATAAAATTAGACTGTAAGACATTTTTATTGATTGATTGACTGATTGATTGATTATATGCTAGCAAGTCAATTTCAACTTCTAGTGATCACATAGATAGATTTCTTTATGATGCTCTATCCCTTACCTGTTCTTTGATGACTCCCAACAGGGTACTCATCACCACTGTGACTTCATCCACCTTGCTGCTGGTCATTTTCTTTTATTTCCCCCTACTTTACCCAACATTAGAGCTTTAGAAACAATTCATTCACATTGTGAGTCTGTGGAGAGGTAATCAAATGAAAAGGTACAAAACTGAAAAGCAAAAATTTGCAAAAAGTCTATATGGACCTTATTAGTTCAAGCGGCCCACCTGAATTTCTCATCTGTTTCTTATGAGCCGAGAAGTTGGAATGTTATGCAGTAACATATTTCTGTACTTTAAACCTGAATGAACTTGACATTCCTCTAGCCTTTTTGGCATGAGAAAGAGTATATAAAACAAAGAGGAGACAGGATTAAAACAGCTCTGCGTTTTTAGAGTTGTTCTTTTTTTTTGAAAATTTTTACTTTTATTTTTGCATAAACACAAACACAACACAAAGAATCCTCTTTCTTTATATACTATAGAAAGTGTGTCAATTAGTTACAAAAAGCTTTTATGCATCTCTTCCACAGTCATCACCTATAATTCATATCATATCATATATTTTAAATCAAATATATTTATATATATTACTATCATCATACCTCAATTTTCATTTGACCACAATTGTTTTAATGTCCTTTTGCATAGAATATTCCAAAGTTTAAAGCATAACCACATAATGGCATTTCGTTAGCAATTTCCAATATTATCCAATAACATTAAATCCTTATGACCTATTCTAAATAAAAATCAATAATATTTAGTAAGTTTCTAGTCCTCCTTTCCAAATCACTGTTTACTATTTATATCCAATTTCCTTTTATTAAGCTAATACATATATATACATTATTATCATTATCAATTATTTATTTAACCATGTCCATTATCACTTCATTTTTTACATAATGCTCTAAATTTAACTAAATTTAACTAATTTTTTGTTATAAGCTTTCATATATCAACCTGTATCTTTCCAGTAATAATACAATCTTATGTCTTTTGCCATTTGTGGAATTAATCTTCTGGTTATTTCCTTGATAATATTTGTGTGGACTTCTCTTCGCAGCTCATTGCTTGTTGCATCTCTTATATAATCTCGATACCCTCCATCTGTTTCTTTAATCAGAATATCTTTGGTCATCAATAGTGCTTCTGATTAGATTTCTCTCCTTAAATCCAGCAATTCTTCTCTTTTTTCTTCTTCTGTACCTTGCCGTCTGGGGTAGAGTTGCTGGCTATCTAGCTCCCCTTTCCATATTCCACTCTCTCCACTTCCAACCACATTCCATTCACCGTAGATGTCAACAAATTTCTTGTCTTTGTGCTCATTTTTCTCTCCCATTTTTAGGACTCTAGCCTCCACTTTTTCCAATTGAAATTCTCCATCATATTTTGCTGTTATATGCTCTATGTTTTTCAGTTTCTCCTCAATTCTCTCTGATACTTCTAATAATTTTTGAATTTCACACATTTTCTCTTGCAATGTTAAAGTTTCCTTTTGATGTTGATATTGTGCCATTCTTTCAACTGGTAAACACTGCCACTCTGGCTTTCAAAGCTTTTTATTAGATTAACCACAAATTCATTTGCAATCTCTCGCAATAAGACCTTGTTTTCTCCAGCTGGCAATAAGGTTCAAAAGAACACCTGCATAAACACTGCATGCTCTTCTTATCACTCTCTGTAAACAAGATGCAAGGTCTTAAAGCACAAAATCAAAATGATCAAAGAGAGAAGTGAAAGTACAACGTTTCCAAGGCTCAAACCTCCAGCCTCCAAGTGGCGGTGTTGCTTCCTTTCCCCCTAATGTTACAAACCTCTTTGTACTCCTTTTGTATCTTTTTTGTATTCCAGGTTTAAAAGAAATAAAATTCTTAAATGAGGCAAAATAGAAAAAAGGAAAAAATTCATATAGAAATAAAAAAAAGAGTTTCAATCCATAGGTCACAAAAATTAAAAAGTAGAAGAAGAAAAACTAATCCATTCACTTTAAAAAGCTTTGCGCAAATTCCATCCATAAAATAGCTTTTAAAAAGAAAGATAACACACTGTCCAATGCAATCCAATGTAGCTTAATTTCGCCGCTTATTTTTTCTGTTCTCAAATTTAATTTAGCTTTAAGGTAAAATTTTACAAATTTTTTTTTGTAAAATTTCCTCACCAGCTGTATACACTTTCTCTTTCCGTTTCCTTCCGTTCCAGAGCTTTCCCAACTTCATCAGCTTGTGGCTGCACTTTTGTCGCCAGATAGAAGAACTTCTCTTGGATCAATCAGGGACTTTGCGGGGTCCCTGAGATCAGCAAGACGTATTCTTCCCAATCACCATCTCTGCAGGATGGTTTAGGTCCATATGGACCATCCAGCGGCAAAAGTATTGACTGCGATCTCGGGACTTCGAGATTGCAGGTCGTGTCGTCCCGAAGTCAGCTCCTCCTCTCCTAGAGGTGTTCTTAAAATGCTTCCTTGTCAGCTTGGTCAATAGGAATGGACAGAATTGAACAAATTAAGTTTTGTGTGCATGAAAACAGCAATCAATAGCTCTGGAAATGATGCAGTAGGGTCTGAATTGAAAGTGTTGCTTGGATCCAGACTGAAATTAGGAAAATTAGGCCTTTGTTGTCACATAATTTAGCATGCTGCCAACAAAAATAGCCACAACACTTTGGCTTTCAGCAGAATATAATGCCATTCACTGAAGAGATGAGGATGAAACATTCTACATTTCCAAATAATTAGTGTCTAGATATCCAAGCCATGTTTCTAAGAATTCAGAATTTTGCTGCATGAGACAGAGTGGGGTGACATTTTGCAGTGATAGTAATCCTGTGCCAAGCAAATGGGTTTTTGTGCAGAGTTTGGTAAGAAATAATGATCCTTTCTACTGAATGCGAGGGAGCCATATTACTGCCTTTTCAAGTACTCAAATCTCTGAAAAGATTCTTCATCAAAATCAGAAAGATTTGGGACCCACTTGCTCCATTTTGAGAAAATGACTGCATGTTGCAAATGAAAGTGTTATTTTTCAGACTCTGAAACCATGCTGGCTGGGGAATTCTGGGAATTAAAATCCACCCATCTAAAAGTGGCTGAAGTTGCCAGGCACTGGTTTGGACCCAGAGACAAAACTCTATGCTGAAAATTCTTTAACGTTTGATTGTGTCAGCAGTAACAGAACTTTCACTCTTCAGACAATGTCCAGGAAGAAAAAGAAAACAATGGCACCATATCAAAAGTTAGAATTCCCAAACCTTCTGGTTTTTTCCATCAGCTTTGAGGTAGGTTTGTCCATCTTTGGGAATTTGGAATGTGTGATTGATGGTTTCACATGCGGGAAGTTGCCATCCTACTCCTCATACTTCCTTGCCTTTGCAGTAATCTCCATGCCATTTTTTAAAACATCAAGTTTCTCAATGTTGTTACAGTCCAGGACTGAATTCATATTTCCCTACACTACAACCATGCCTTTCTTTTTGGTTTGATGGTGGAATCCATGAGGGTAACAAAAAATAATAATAAAGATGTTGGTCACTTCTACACAAAGCAGCAGAATTTTCATTGCACAGCCACCACTGCCATCTTGACATTTTGATTTCTTACATGGGCACCACTAGATGCTAGTATGAGTTAGATTGATGTTTTAAAAGTGTGCATAGTTCATTTGTGGTTATAACGTATTCCTGTTTATAGACCTTGACTACAGAGGTAGTATTCAGCAGGTTCTGACCAGTTCTGGAGAACCAGTAGCGGAAATTTTGAGTAGTTCAGAGAACTGGTAAATACCACTTCTGACTGGCCCTGCCCCCATCTATTCTCTGGCTCCCAAATCCCAGCTGATCGGGAGGAAATGGGGATTTTTGCAGTAACCTTCCCTGGAGTGGGGAGGGAATGGAGATTTTTCAGTATCCTTCCCCTGAGACGCCCACCAAGGCACGCCCATCAAGTCCACCCACAGAGCTGGTAGTTTAAAAATGTGAATCACACCAGTGTTTAACTACTACTAAACTTATTTTCTAAGCTAAACTCCTAAGCAATCTACAGAGGCACATTACAGCATAACTGAAAAAGAAAGGGAAAGGATTGACCAGCTAAGAGCAAAAAATGTTCATTAAGACCAAGACCAAGTCACAGGTGGTTTACAAATGCATTTAAAGTCTGTCACAACTGAGCAACAAAGAAATAAAAGTAAATAAATAAAGATGGTTTGATTGATTTTAACTTATGCTACACAAATACACCAAATTTCATCTCATTAAAAACAAGTTTAGAAAACAAGGTAAGTAAAGTCTGTGAACCCAATTTGGTTCCAGCTTGTTCATTTTTTTTATTTTGAGGATTTATGTAGTAGCTTACCAAATTGCCTAATATGTCAAATAATACCTGTTTATTTATTGTCAAATAAAACAATATTGCCTGTCAACAAAAATTATGTTCATAAATGAACGTTCATAAACTAATATCAAACAATATATATCCAAAGCTCACTAATCATATATGCCATCTCTCTGAAGATGGAATCTTTGATTGTCCTGCCTCAACACCCAGAGAATAAAGCTTTCCTGAAGAGTGACAGATGGCTAATAGCTTTTTTAACATGCATTTCCTCATTGATCCCTCTCTTCTTTATGCTTTTTCCTGGAATGAAATCTCTAGATGGATATATTCTGTATCATGTGAACTCTTTTCTTTCAAACACAAGTAAGACACTGGAGAAGGCTTTGTTATAGGTACACTCACAGTAGAAGAAAATGTGGCTTGTCATCCAGATGGTTTTGAATGCAGACAATGTTTTGTTTGTCTTCACAACTGGACACTGGCTGTGTGTGTGTGTATGTTTGTGTGTGTGTGTGTGTCGTTCGCTTTTAATAAAGAAAGATGTCAGCAAGCTGGAAAAGCAATACTGACACTGCATACTTTTAGGTAAACATGTTATCTAACCTATCAAAGCATTTAAAAAACAGCATGCCTTTGGTAGAGATATTTCCAGGTTAAAAAAAAAGCAACATTTCAATATACCGCATTTATTGGATAGTAATATTGACTTTCTCAGTATGAGCCTTCTGCATCAGACTACAATTCATTTTGATGCAGCTACAATCAGTCTGATGGAACAAAGAAAAATCCATCTTCGCATCATAAACAATGCTGCCTATATTTAGAGAAGTATATTTATCAATTTCTTTATGACAGATGCATCATGTTTAAGCACCTCTCTCTCTCTCTCTCTCTCTCTCTCTCTCTCTCTCTCTCTCCTCCCTCCCTCCCTCCCTCTGTGTGTGTGTGTGTGTGTGTTACAACCAACTAGAAAAAAATCATGATTTTATATTCTGCAACACGATTTACTTTTGAATTCCCTTCCCTTCTGTTGCCCTTCTCCTCCTTCCACCCCTCATGGATCTCCTTTCTTGTTACAACACCCAAATCTGTCCCAAATGTAAAGCGCCAACACACCCCAAATTGTAGATGTGTTTGCCCTTCAAACAAAATTTTAAATCCCAAGTTATATATGCAGTTGGCTGCACAGAAAACTCTTGTATCTGGCAGAGATTTGGGATGATATTAAACATAAGGTACGTCTCACTAGCTTGCAATCATAGTAGTGCTAAAACAGTTCTGAAAGGCTGACTTGTAGCTGATAGGCAAACAAACCATGATTTAAAGATTTATTCCTTATATTCGACCACTCCTAAATCTGTATGGTTTCATTTTGTGATTTTCTTATATTTGTTAATTATAAAATTTCAGTACTAAAATACTTCTCAAGATATTGTAGCAAGCTGATTGAAATGTAATGCAGTTTTTCAATATCTGCCAAAAAATAATTGTAAAACCTCAGTAATTTTTGGTATGAAGAAAGTTTACTGATTTCAAGGCCTTGTGGAATTAACTACCTTTCAGGAGCATAATAAAGGATCCAAGATTTGCATATTGAAGAAGACAAAAGCTGCTACTCAGGCAACACAAACTGAATTAATTTATAGCCCTTAAGAATTATTTCTGATTCACAACGTATTTTCTAGATTACAATTATAACATTTTAGTTTTTAAACCCCATCATGGGGACTTCCAGGGAACAAATGGAAGATTGAAGATGGTTCCTCAAAAATTGGAGCCCACAGCTGGGATGGAATGAAAAACCATTGAGTAGACCAGGTCTTTGTAACTCATTTCCAGACTCCAGAGTATTTGAGATTGCCTACAAGTGCTCCATACATCTGCTCCTCATGAGGAATCCCCATGACAGTAGTCTCCAGTGGATTTAGAGCTCTGTGAGACTAGGGAATAGCCAACCTGCTTAAACCATGGTCAGTGCCTTTGAAAGAACATAAACTTTGCATATTTCCTTTCTAAATCATTTTTTGAAACAATTCTTGCTAACAGTGGTCCAGTTATTGGAAACCTTTGGATTGACAAGTTTTATAGCACTATGTGAATGTTCTTCCTTCAAACTTTAACAAAAGAAGTCTTAACTGCAAGCTTAAAAACTTATTTTTTTTAATAAACAACAAAAAAGATGATTATGTTGGAAGAAATGTCCTTCTGGGTTCAGCTCCAAGTGGGGAAAAAGACACTGGAGACTGCTTGGAAAGATGGTTTAATGGTGGACAGGACAGGCTTGAGTCCTGAACAGAAAAGGTGATCACATGCTTCAATGTTGGGTGAAGAAGAAGAAAGAGAAGGAAAGTTCCTGGCTTTATACTCTCTGTTCGGCCCCACCTCTCTGTTGCATTGGTTGTCAGACTCCCATGGGACCAAGTTTGGGTTTCCAGATGCCATGTGGTAAGTTTCTCTGGAAGGCTAATCCTTCCTTTATTATGTAAAGTATACTAGCTCAGCCTTTAATGACTCATTGACAGAGGAGGGAGCAGGAAGCTGCAGGGAGGTACTCTGTCTTTAAAACATGTTTCTCCCTTTTCACATCCAGGGAAATATTATATTCTGCCTTTTCAATATTTCCTAGGATATTTCATTTTTCTAGGAGAGGGCTGGGTGCTAACTTCCTACAATTAAATCTTTCATTTTAGAAATGCTGTAAGGATTCAGATAAATTTGAAATAAGATTTTTGAATTATTTATTAAAAATCCCTTCCATGGAAAAATGCATTGGTTTTGATTTTTTTAAAAAACATAGTAAGATAAGACTTTAAAAAATAGACACTAGAGGGAACCAGAAAAAACTAAATATTGTAATTAAAGGAAAAGAACACTCAAATTTGACTTACAATTACAAAGTGAAACAAAATATTTTAACATTGGACATACAGTAGAAGTCTCATTTGATATCTACACTTTTTTTCAAGAATTAATCCATGCCATCAATATTATTTGTGTATTTTAAAAAATATCCTGGAAAATCAGTCTGAATTTATCATTCAGATCTTTCCTTAATATAAAAAACTTTTGTGTGCAACTTCCCCTAAGGTATATTGTTTTAAGAATGTAATTTTCACTATTGGTTATTTTTTTAAAAAAGGAATTATTTTGATGTACATTAAAAAAAAATAGTAATCCCAATATTTTCCTAAACTATATGTATAAACCTACAATTTTCTGGACTCAGAAATTCAGCTTTTGCGGATTCATCTTTTAGAACTAATTCCCTTCCCTTTGTTTGTACAGAAAATGATTGGCAGCCATGATGACGTCATTCAGCTGCTCCAGAGCCCATTTCTGTGGATTGTACAAAATAGCTCATGTTGATTTCTTTTATGTTCCACTACAGTCCACCGCAATCAACTATCACAAGTATTTATAGGCACTTGTCAAGGTGAAAGTCTTTTCCATCACTAAGTATTTGATCTTTATTACTGGAAAAGCTGCAGACTGGACCACATTCCAGTGTGCAAAACCCATGTGAGGATATGTTACTATGGATCGATCTGGTTAAGAAAAACAACATTTTTTTCCAGATCCTCTTTAGATAGATCCTTTATTATTGAAATTGAAGATTCATAATAATCAACATATAATCTGTCCATTGAAGGACTTTCTGAAGCTTTGCAAGTTTCTGTTAATCAAAGAATTCATTCAGTGTGCATTTAAGCTTCAAAGCTAGGTCACTGACAATTGTATTATCTCTGGAAAATACTGACTCTTTAGCATTCTCTACTAACTTTTAGTGGCAGCCTCATCGCGATAGCTTCTTGATAGGTTTTGAGAATTTGTCAAGTACTTTTAAACTTAAATAACCCTTCATATAGTTTCAGTTATGGTATTGCTACTGGTGTAACAGTGGAATATATGGTTTTAGGATATGTTTTTCAAACTCAGCAACAGTAAGATGTATGGACTTCAATGCCCATAATTCCCAAACAATACTGCCCTAGGGCATGAAAATGGCTTTCAGAATACATGCTAAGTACTGTATGTGCTGAATTCCACTATCTTAACATGAAGGCTTAGTCAGAAAAAGACTCTACTAAAACTAGGAGTTGTTTTTGTACATTACTGCATAACTCTTTATGTTGAAGGGTTGAGATTCAGATACAGACTGAACTGTATCTAAAATTGCATAACTGCTGAATAAGCCCACAATATAATTTTTCTGCTCAGATAGTGCTATAACAGTGTCACTGATAGCATTTGTTCTTTTGGATTAGGTATCTGAAAACATAGACATGTTCTACCTTGATCATATTCTTGAAATGGAGCTAAGCCTTCATTGTCTTTGCAAAAGATGAACCTGAACGGATTATCTTTCTAAAACACCACTCTTGATAGTTGGAGAAAAATCACTCACCTTTTCTTTTTATTTCGGAGCAAGATACAGTAGGGTACAAGTCTGAAATTTTCAGGACACAACTTTTGACATAATTCATGACTACAATCCAGTCTATCAGAGGATAGGATTACGACCACAATTGATCCCCAAATTTATGTTGTTAATTGAAACATTGGTTAAGTGAGTTTGCCTCGTTTTACGAGTTTTCTTACCATAGTTGTTAAGTGTATCATTGCCTTTTTAAATTAGTCACACGGTTGTTAAGTGAATCTGGATTCCCCATTGACCTTACTGATCAGAGGGTTGCAAAAGGGGATAACGTGACCTTGGGACACAGCAACAGTCATAAACATAAGTCAGTTGCCAAGTATCTGAACTTTGATCATGTAACCATGGAGATGCTGCATTGGTCAAAAGTGTGCAAGGTCATAAGTCTCTTTTTTCAGTGCCATGGGAACATTGCTTACTACTGTAAATGAACTGTTGTAAGTTGAGGACTACCTATATTCACAGACCATTGATTGTTTACTGAGTATACAGTGATATATTTCCCTTTTGTTCTAAGCCCTGTGATCTAATACGAACAGCTGTTTTTTACACAGATTTGGAAACTTTAAGGTGAGAAATATTTTCAAAACTGGAAAAAAGGTGGGTTTCAGGTGACAAATCTCCATGAGGTTGGCTTTATATCAGGCTGCATTAGGAAAATATCCCCAACTGAATTGTATCATGCATGAATCAATGCAGCAATGATTTAATTTTAACAATCCAGAGAACAATTTTAAAAAATCAATATAGGATAATTTTAAACAGAATGTCAAATTTAAATATTATATTCATTACATTTGGTTTTTTTTTCTTATCTTAATTGTTTACTGGTTATGATGATAAATTATGTGCCATCAAATCAGTATCAACTCTTTATCAATGACCATATAAGAAGAATTTGTAATTGACAATCTGTCCAGATCTGACCTTCCAGTGCACCCATCACCACTGCAACTGAGTTCATCCATCTCACTGTTGGTCATTCTCTTATTTTTCCTTCTGCCTTTCATAGCATTGCAGTCTTCTCTAGAGAGTTAATGTGTCCGAAGTATGATAAATTATGCCTGGCCATTTGTGTCTTGAGTGACAATTTTGGTTTGATTTGTTCAATTTGTTCATTTGTTTATTTTTTTGGCTGCCCGTAATTTTCTCAGAAAACTTCTGGAACACATTTTGCTCGTAAGAATCGTCTTTTAGAGTTTTGTTAATTCATAATATCAATTGTATGAGTAATAGTGATTTATCTCATCTAACCTTTATGCTGTTTTGAATTCTACATCGTTGTTCTTCTCCTACATCTTCAATGCCACATGCAAAGTCTAGTGCAATACCAGTATGCCCACAAACACCTTCCTTGGTATCAACCAAGTTTTATTCCCCACCTCATTTTAAGATTCTTTCAGGAGATTAAAATTAGACAGAAGCTAGCCTGTTAAAAAACTAAGTACTGGCCTGAAGCACATTTATAGTCTTGATTTATATTTTGTATGCCTTCTTAGAATCCATGTATCTAAATACTTTGGTGGTTAGAGCTGTGTCTCCTAAATGGAGAGGAGAAATTATGGAATAATTGGGAAATCCTAGTGGAGATGCAGTTTAGTTCTTCTCACAGTTGTTATACAACATGTGCTTGTTTTTGAAAAAGTTCTTAATCCTAGGATTATTGCCTTTTCATTACTATTCTTTTTCAATTGTGTCCTATCTTTTCAGTCCTAGGATACTCAAGGTAACTAAATAGTACAGTATATCTATGTTTATGTTTTCAAACTCGGGTAAGAAATACAGAAGCAAAAGCTACTTATTACTAATAATAATTATTACTAATGATTACTAATCCAGTTCAAAAAGCCTTGTTGTATAGAAAAAAAAATGGACCTTGTTTTCTAAAGAGAGAGATGCATATTGCACAGTTCAGGAGCAACACGTGAAAAAGAGGTTTTGGAAATTGGCAAGATCTTGAACCATCAGCTTTAGTGCTCGGATGTCATGCCAGAGCAAGCAATGCCTCCGGTAGTGAGGCACTAAAACTTGCAAGGATTAGAACCAACTTTATGAACTGGATCGGCATCAATCTGGAACAGTTTTTTCAGCTCAGGCATAGTATGAATCTTGCAAGGTTTGGGTTTTTGGTCTTTTTGCCTTGGTGCCATTCATTCATTAGAGAAAGCTTTTAAGGGGTTGTAATCAGGGGTTCTCACCAGATCTACCAGGAAACAGAAAATCCTTGAACTCATCTTTGAGTCATGATTAAATATAAAGAGTTAAAGCCTAATTCTTCCCTAAGCCTTGTTATTGGAAGAGCACCAAAACATCATTCTCGCAGAATTTTCATACTTGGTGAGAGATCTTTGACTATTGAATCAATTCCAGGGTACAAAGAGTAACATAAAACTTAGCCCTGGAGCAAAAGCTCTCTCACTTTTTGACCTAGCTTTTGGTTGTTGCATTTTGTGTGTTGTGTGTGTGTGGGGGGGGGGGAGGAGATGCTTATAATATTGAAACAGCTGCTAGAACTATTAAGAGCAAATGAAGCAGTATTTTGCATGTAAGAAATAATACTGAGACGGGAGCAGTAAAATACATCTTGCATTTTAATTAGTTTTTTTTTTTTCTGTAGGCTTTCCTGTTATTCTCCACTTTAATTTAAATCTCCATGTTACTTGCTGGGTGAAAATTGCAAATGGAAATAAGCTCTACACAATATGCCTATTATTTTATTTTCCAAAATAGAAAATTGCATTTGAGATTTAAATTACTGGGTATATCTTGCATGCATTTCGTCTCTAAACCAATTGCACCCAGCATATCACTACATTTGAAATAGTCATCTAAACTCCCATGTTCTGCGCTTGTGAGGGGGCTGGAAAATTCAGTCTGTCCCGTGTAAATGATTTAAATAGAATATCTTAAGCTGATTGAAAGGGTTTTTTTTAAAGGAAAAGAAACAATTCTTGATTCCTTGCATATGTCACCTTGCTGCTGGTTGTCCTCTTTCATTCCAACTTTTCAAGCATTGTAGATCTCTACAGTGCTCTGTCTTTGCATAATGTGTCGGAAGTGGATAATGTGAGTTTGGTCATTTGTGCCAAGCAGGAGACCCTAGACCATTTCAGACAAATAGCTGTCCAATCTCTTTTTAAATAGAGTGGTGGAGTACCCACAACTTCTGAAAGCAAGGCATTTCACTGATTAAATGTTCTGTCTGTAAATTTCCCCTTATTTCCAAGTAGGTTCTCGCCTTGATAGAATGACAGAATAACAGAGTTGGAAGGAACCTTAAAGGTCTTCAATCCATCCCCTTGTTCAGGCAGGAAACCCTATACCATTTCAGACAAATTGTTATCCAATATCTTCTTAAAAACTTAACATTATTGGATCATTCACAACTTCTGGAAGCAAGTCATTCCACTGATTAATTATTCTGTCAAGAAATGTCTCCTTAGTTCTAGATTGATTCTCTCCTTGATTGGTTTACATCCATTGCTTCTTATCTTGCCTTGCTTTGGAGAACAGGTTGACTCCTACTTCTTTGTAGCAACCCCTTAGATATTGGAACTGCTGTCATGTCATCTCTAGTTCTTCTTTTCATTAAACACCCAATTCCTGCAACTGGTCTTCATATATTTTACCCTCCAACCCCTAATAATTTTGTTGCTCTTCTTTGTACGCTTTCTAAAGTTTTAACATCTTTTTTATATCATGGTGACCAAACTTGGATGCAGTGTTCCACGCGTGGTCTTATCAACCCTTATAAAGTGGTATTAACATATCATGTGATCTTGATTCTATACCTCTGTTAATGCAGCCTTGGACTGCACTGGATTTTTTGGCAGCTGCAGCACACTGCTGACTTATATTTAAGTGATTGTCCACTAGGATTCTAAGATCCCTCTTGCAGTTACTATTATTGATACACCTATACTATACCTGTACATTTGGTTTTTCTTGCCTAAATGTAGAACCTTACTTTTTTCATCATTGAATTTTACCTTGTTAGATAGGGCCCAGTGTTCAAGTCTGTCAAGATCCTTCTGTATCTTCAGCCTGGAGTGTTGGGTATTCCTGCTATCTTAGTGTCATCTGAAAATTTGATTAGTTCCCCATCTATTCCCTCATCTAAATCATTGATTAAGATATTGAAGAGAACTGGGCCTAAGACATAGCCTTGGATTCCTGCACACTTTCTTCCATGTAGATACAGCTTCATTAAGGACTACACATTGAATGCAGTTGGTCAGCCAGTTATAAATCCATTTGCTGGTTCTCTCCTCCTTGATTAGTTTCTACCCATTGCTTTTTATCCTATGAAGGGCAGTTAAAGGAACTGGGTATGTTTAATTTGGAGAAGAAAGAATTGAGAGGTGATATGGGGTTAAAAGTTATCATACAAAGGGAGGATAGGACTTGGTTACTGTTCCTCAGAAGGCAAGACCAGAACCAATGGGTTGAAGCTATAGGGAATTATATTCACTTTAGCTATTAGGAAGAATTTCCTTATGGTGAAAACGGTCAATTTGTTTCATAGAATAATATCTTCCTCTTCACAGCAGGACTTCAAATAGAGTCCAGATGCACATCTGCCAGAAATACTGTAGTGGATCCTACAAAAAGCAGTGGTTTGGATAATATGACTTCTGGGATCTTTTCCAGCACTTGTGATTCTTGATGAGTGAATGGTTTGACTTTGTACAAAGCAGATTCCCATAACTCTAAATTTAAAGCTATCATGCTTCTTACAGAGCTTTACTTTTCCGACAGTTTTACAAATTAAAAGATATAAAGAATGCTATATGATATATGACATCCTCAATAAAAGCTCATTTAAAGCATTAATGGTTTCAAAGCATGATTTCATTTGCAATTGTTTATTCCCCATAAATTATCAGAAAAACTAATTTTACTATTACTAAAATTAAGCTTTAAACAAGGGGTTTCCAACTTTATGACGTGGTCTTCGACTTGTAAGAATTCCCCAGCAGACCATGCTGCAAGGCTGGCTGGAGAATTTTGGGAGTTGAAGGCCACAGGTCTTAAAGTTGCCAAGGTTGGGCATCCCTAGTCTAAATTATCAGTTTCAGTCAAATGAAATAAGATATTTCCACAAAGCCTAAGTCTGTCTTAAAGAGGCAACACACATAAATACCCACCCACATTACTTCATTACAGAGAAGATGCTTCCTGTTTCCCCAACAGGTAAAATGATTTGACAGAAATCCAGGAGTCGTGCTCAGCATGCTTCCCAATTTTGTTTTATAAAGCTGAGAAGAACAGTTCGCCACAACTAACAAGCTGAGTGAAACATCCCTTCTTGTTAGAAATTATATGTTCTCAGAACCTGTGAGTGGGCTTATATTTCCTGGTAGTTTTCCCTCCAGACAATTACTCCTCCACAGTGACATCTTTCAAAATATGTTCTCTGCAGGGCTGAAATATTAACTTTGTTAGTTACAGAATGAATATTTGCAAAGCTTTGTAGTGACAGCTACCTGATCGTTTCAGATAAGCAGTGTGTTTTGCTTCTGGGTTTAACAATTTGCACTTTTTTGGGTTCACTCATGGCTTTTAGGTAACACCTGTAATGACATCAGAAAGTTTCCGTGACATGAGCTTTCTCTCAAAATCAGCCCAGTTTGTCCATTGAACTTTTGATTAACATTCCTCTGAGCTTAATGAGATTAGGAGCAGATGGAGCTATAGAGTATGGAGATCCTTACTGAATAATTCAAATGTGAACATTCATGACCTCATCATCAAACATGTGTCCTTTTAAATCAACCTAAGCTTTATTCATCAAGTACAGTCAAGGTGAGAAAATAAAGTGTTTATGCATGGCAATTTTGCTATTATATTGAGGGGCCTGAAGAGAGAGAAGGTAGGGGAGAGATTATAGGTATAGGTATATGGATAGGTATAGAGATAGAGATAGAGATGATAGATAGATAGATAGATAGATAGATAGATAGATAGATAGATAGATAGATAGATAGATGATAGACAGATAGATAGATAGATAGATAGATAGATAGATAGATAGATAGATAGATAGATAGATAGCTTCTGCCAACCTAGCAGTTCAAAAGCATGTAAAAATGCAGGTAGAAAAATAGGAACCACCTTTGGTGGGAAGGTAACGGTGTTCCGTGTGCCTTCGGCTTTTAGTCATGCCGGCCACATGACCACAGAAATGTCTTTGGACAGCACTGGCTCTTCAGCTTTGAAACGGAAATGAGCACTGCCCCCTAGAGTCGGGAACAACTAGCACATATGTGTGGTGGGAACCTTTATCTTTTAGATAGATAGATAAATAGATAGATAGATTGATTGATAGAGAGAGAGACAGAGAGAAGATATAGAGATGAATGATAGTTATAGATATATAGGACTTATACAAAAATTATTCATACCAGGTCAGCCAAATGGTGAGGTATTTTATGTAAATAAGATCAAAATAACTCATCTTTCTTTAAATATTATTTAAATATTATGACAGACTTTAGTGATGCTTCCAAAAGTTATTATAACTGTACAGTAGGTAACCTGCAGAGAATGTCTTTACAGTGGGCCTCTCCAAATTGTTTTTGAAAATGGATTAACCAAATTATGTCCCTTGTGATTCAAGTGGGTCTATAAGCAGTGAGTAACTTCTATGCCGAGAAATAAAGCCAAAAGAGTGACTGTATTGAGCCCTTCGTTTAATCTGGTAGTTCATTCATTTCAGTTATATAAGAATTGGCTATCAAGCTGCAGGTGGACTGAGCCAGTGAATTAGTTTAAGATAAGTAAATCCTCAGGTTTTTCCCCCCAAGCTAAAGGCTGCAATTTGGCTTTTGAATAACATGACAAGGCTGCATGCCAAGAAGTGAGCAAGGCTAGGACAAAGAAATAGATGGGGTCATGGCAGTAATTCAATTTTCATTAAAAAGAAATGGAATTAATTAAATATAGTTAATATGATTATCCTTAATAATTTCCCTTTCTGTCCAAAGTGCCTGCATGAGAAAGTGGGTCAAAAACCCATCACCTTGATGGCAATAACCATGCAATCCAAGTTCAGACCATTTTCTCATATTAAAAGCTACAGATCAGCAAACAGAAGAGCCAGGAAGAAATCATTTCAGCTCTGGCAGATCCTCTCAGTCAGATAAGTTAGAAAAACCTTCTTCTTTTCATTATCTGTATTAACTTTATAGTTGTACTCAGACATTTTAGCAAGACGTTCTTCTCCAAATGATGGAATGCCTTCATTTGAGAATTTGACCCTCAGTTATGGAATTCCAGATCCTCTGAAATAACTCAGCCTCACCCAGTTGATTTTTCAAAGGAATGTTTGGTCCCAGTGCTACCATGGGTTGTATTTTTTTAAATTTCATTTTTAATTTTGATTTGTATATTTTAGGTTAATTGAAAGTTAAGGATTTTATCGAGAGAATTGGATGAGGATGAAATTTTTCAAAACCACAAAACTGCTTCTTACTTACCTTTGGCCATGTCATTTGGGGGAATTTACTGGAAAAAGCAATTATGTTGGAAGAGTTAGTGGCAAAAGGAAGCCAGAAACAAGAACACCATGGCTGGACACAGTGGTAGGATTCAGCCAGTTCGCACCACTTCGGGAGAACTGGTTGTTAACTTTCTGAGCAGTTTGGTGAACTGGTTGTTGGAAGAAATCATTATGGTAGAGAACCGGTTGTTAAATTATTTGAATCCCACCACTGTCTAGACACTTATCAAAGCTGACACCAGCCAAAGCATAGAAAATGGTGCAAGATTGGAAGATGTGCAGAGGTCTGGCCCATAGAATCACCAAGAGTCGGAATTGACTGAATGGATAACATCATCATCATCATATTTTTATGTTTTCAGTTCAGCATTGTGAATTGATTTGTCTGAATAACAAGCTTTCAATCCCCTAGCATTTTGGTATTTAGCATTGTCAAGGATGTTCATACCCAGTTGAAATTACAGTATGGTGGGGTCTGTGTTGTAAGAATAAGGAGTTTTCATTGTGTTTTCAGACTGACAAGTTGATGGTCATGGATTTGCTGTGCTAGCCTTCTGCCTCTCTATCTTAGATAATAGCTGTCACTGTCCTACAGAATAGATTACTCTGTTTTCTTCTTCTTGGGCTACTGAATCTTTTCGTTTATCAAGCAGCTATCAAACCGCTGGTTTCTCAATCAGCCATCAATGAAATCAATCACGCATCAAAAGATACATAGAGAAAACTACACATACATACATAGTGGCAGGTAAGCTACTTTATATAAACAGGAACCCACAATCACTAGTGCTTATGATGTTACATAGTTGCATAATTAAACATCTGCAAGTGATTAACCAAGGTCAAAAAGTATCAAGGAACCCACAGTTCAACCTTAATAGTCTTTTGTGGTACTTGTTTATGACTGCCACTTGGCACTGCAAGTTTCATAAACAGTTATCACAAAAATCAACCAAAAGCTTGACTTTGTCATCATAGTCAAAAAGAGGAGTTGAACAAAAAGACAGATGAATGCTTAAGCAGGATTAATTTCCATATGATTTGATTTGAATTCGTTTATTTCTTTAATTTATGTCCAAACTCATCCCCTGGGCTTAGATGGGTTACAGAGGTCATTCTTAAATATGAATAGCTCTATTCAGTGTGGACTTACAAGTTTATACAATGAAAAAAGTTGGGATGGGAAGAGAAGAAGACAAATGAACCGTGACACTGCACTCTAAAAACAAATGAAACGCTAATACAACAGCACAAGGAATGCCCCTTAAATCCTTTCAAAGGGCTTCAGTTTTGGCAATTGCCTGCTTACAGGTTGTTTGTTAAGGAAAGTGGGAGAGTGACAGTTTTTCTGAGGCTTCACATAAGAGACTGATGGCTCTTTGCAACTAAGCTCCCTACATAGCAGTCAATTCTCTTGCAAAGATGGTTTTCAATTTGTTTCATGTAGGTAAAGTATATTTATTAGGCCATGCAACTCTTCAAAAGGATCCTTGGTCAGTTGTTCAAAAGAAGTGCTGCTTCAGCTGAAACCATAATGCAAACTAGTGCCCACCTACTGGAACAGTGTGAATCCCCAATGCAGCAACTGTGAGCTTTGCACATGCACAGGGAATGTCTTTGTGCAAAAGCATATGTGTCAAAGTCATGAAAAAGAGGGGGAAGTGCTCCCAACAGGAAAATACCTCAACAAAGTGGATTACTTGGCTTTCATTTCTTTTCTTTTGTTAAAGATTCTTTTGATGAGAATTTTTTAAAAAAGCACTGTCCCTGTGAAGAACCAAACACCGAATCTAGTACCAGTCATGCCTCTGAGCCCTCTGTAGATTGCAGAGTCATTCCTATGGAATAAAATTGATCTAGTGATTGTTATGGAAATTAGCCTACCTGTCCAGAAATATGCAAAACTAAGTTAGAGAACACTTGGAAAAATGTGGATGCAGATGAGGTGCCAAAGAGCAACGTCACCAGGTTTTCTTTGGATTTATGATTATTTTAAAACATGACAGCCAGTTTATGATAACATTCACAATCTTCATTTATCTTATTTACTTACTCAAGGTATCTGGCAGCCCATCTCACTTTTGCCTGACTCTAGGCAGCTTACAATAAAAAAATAAAGGGAAGCACAAAATATATACTATAGCAGGGGTCCTGGACCATGGACAGTTCAGAACTGAAAGGCACAAGTGGTGGGTAAGCATGCACACACATAGCTCCATTAGTGCAAGTGGTGGGCAAGCACGTGCAGGTGAGAGCGTGCCCCATTTGTGTGAGCAGTGTGCATGTGCACCAGCCACCTGTGCAAATGGAGCTGCATGTGCATGCTCACCTGCCACTCACACGGAAACATCCTCTCTCCCCCACTCTGCTGTTGCTGGCACCACTGCTCGTCTGTAAAGCCAGAAAGGTTGAGGACCGCTGTATTATAGAACAAAAATAGAAACACAAAAATAAAAGGAATGTATCCATAATTCTAAGGATGCTATTTGCATTGAATGGTTGGCTATCCCTGATTTAGCCAGCATATTTTCTCTTTTCGGGTGTTGCCACTGCTTAGCTTGAGTATCTTCTATGAAACTATTCTGAAGCTTCTCCCTGGTTACAAGAATTAGATCAGAGGTGTCCAACCATGGCAACTTTAAGACTTGTGGACTTCAACTCCCAGAATTCCCCAGTCAGCCATGCTGCATGTCTTTTTTTTATTGTCCAAATTTTATTGATTTTAAAAGTTTTACAGGGAAAAAGGGGTTGAAAGATTATAAAACATTTTGACAGCTACATTGTGCGGGGGGGGGGGAGAAGCCCCCCCAGGTCTCGCAACTTTTACAAAAAAAGATAGAAAATTATCAACATTTACATAGGTATTAGCAGTTTTAAGTTTAACACAAAATCATCAGTATGTTTCAATCATTTTGCTTTTTATCACTTCCATAAAGGTACATTGTAACAACATTTGCAATAATGTTTCAAATCACTTTTGTGATTTGAGTCTTCTAGTTGTCCCATCCTCCCCCCTGTCCACTGGCAGAGCCTCAGCCCCTCCCTCCTTTGTTTCTTGTGTAAGATCCCCCATGTCACCTAAGAGAGCACTGTGTTTTTAAGTGAAAGCCTCTGCTTCCACAACTGTGTTAATTCTCGCCATGCTGCCTGTCTTATAGCTGGCTGGGGAATTCTGAGAGTTGAAGTCCACAAGTCTTAAAGTTGCCGAGGTTGGACCCCACTGGACTAAACAGTACCAATACTTTGCTGAACTTTCTTCATAAACCAGGATACCAGAGAAAGTAGATTAGTTCCATAAGAATTGTTTCCTTTGGTTTTGTTCTGTGTTTGTATGCTTGCACTTTCACTCATCCGAAAGTGCAAGGAAGCCTTTTTATATTTTATTGTTATCTCACAATGCCAGTCTTTAAGAAACTGTACTGATTTCTTCAGTTTGTCTTTCAGCTCTGACTCTGGGCTAGTGGGTAATGAGCCCAACAAATTTCTGTCACTTTTGTGCCATTGAGTTTGCTTTTTTTTCATAATAGAGTTTATGAATTTTCAGTATTGCGAGGTACATTATCTTCCAGTCTTAAATCCTCTCTTGGTAGTTTTATTAATAATTACTTTTTCATATTATTACACACATGACATCAGACCACAAGAATGTAAGAATAGCCAAATTGGCTCAGACTTAAAATCCATTCAGTCCAGTGTTTGCCAATCTTAGCAAAATTAGAATACATGGGCTTCTACTCTGAGAATTTCCCAGCTACTCATGCTGGTTGATGAATTTTGGGAGCTGAAGTCCCCATATTTTACAGTTGCCAAGTTGAGAAATACTAAACTAGCTGGAACTAGATCTTTTTTATACTTTCTAATCCAGCCTACAGTCATAGTGGGTTTGGTGGTCTTCCTTCTAGATAGCAATGAAATTTGATCCTGTTTGGCTTTTTGTGAGTAATGAAAACTCTGGGGAGTGTGGCACTTGCCCATCAACAAAATAAAAATCCTCTCTCCCTCACTGCTTATGGAGGGATAGGGGAATAGACTGCTAGCCACCAAGCTGTGGTGGCACAGTGGTTAGAATGCAGTACTGCAGGCTAATTCTGCCAATTGACAGAATTTCGATTCTCACTGACTCAGTGAGAAGGATGGAAGGCTCATTCAGGAACTGGGTATGTCTAGTTTAATAGAAAGAAGGACTAGGGGAGACATGATAGCAGTGTTCCAATATCTCAAGGTTGCCACAAAGAAGAGAGAGTCAACTTATTCTCCAAGGCACCTGAGGGTAGAACAAGAACAAATGGGTGGAAACTAATCAAGGAGAGAAGCAACTTAGAACTGAGGAGAAATTTCCTGACAGTTAGAACAGTTAATCAGTGGAACAGCTTGCCTCCAGAAGTTGTGAATGCTCCAAAATTGGAAGTCTTTAAGAATATGTTGAATAGCCATTTGTCTGAAACGGTATAGGGTTCCCTGCCTAGGCAGGGGGTTGGACTAGAAGACCTCCAAGGTCCCTTCCAACTCTGCTATTGTATTGTACTCAGCCTTCCGACAACAGTAAAATGAGGACTCAGATTGTTGGAGGCAAGA
The DNA here is from genome assembly GCF_964273705.1 of Natrix helvetica. Classification (NCBI taxonomy): domain Eukaryota; kingdom Metazoa; phylum Chordata; class Lepidosauria; order Squamata; family Natricidae; genus Natrix; species Natrix helvetica. The sequence goes on along the minus strand of NC_138548.1, from coordinate 307,077,039 downwards.
TGCTGACTCTGTAAACTGTTTAGAGATGGATGTAAAGCATTTTGAAGTGGTATATAAGCCTAAGTGCTACTGCTGTCTAAGTGTGCTAGCTGAGGCCAAACAAACAAATAATCAGTTTTGTTGACCAAGGTTGAAAAGTTATCTGAGTCACCAAGAGATAGGTGTATATACTCTATGTGGAAGATGACTAAGTAGATACTAAGAAAGATGGCCTTCTTGATCTACTCACCATCCTAAATCATTTTGTGCCATTCATCACACTAGGTAATAGATACTGAAAAAAACAACACTATTGGACCACCTTAAATGTAAGTCCCAGTGTTTGCATACAATAATGATACTTGCTCCTGTTTACTTTGTGCAGTTTTCCCAATGCCTTTGTTTGTGTGTTTATGGCCATGCTTCTGATCTTATTGCCTACCTTGCAGAAGGATAAGTGTTTGGCACCATTCTCTCGTGTTTATTGATCATAAAATATATTGTCCCTCCATTTCATTCTCAAGATAAGGTAGAATATGTGCTCCTTTTGTTTCATTTATCATTGTCCCTTAAATTTTCTCATGGGCTTTTTGAAAACCCCTTTATCCCACTAAAAATAGCTGAAAAGTAATGAGTTTTGTCAAGTGGCTATTCAGTTCTAGCTCTGTTTTCTATCTTTCTCATTTTATATTGTTTCTGTCCCATAGTTTATTGGATAATGTGTGATGCAACCTCAAAGTGACCTCACTATAGCAAGATCAGTTAAAAGTACAATAAAAGTGCAGATAGCAAAATAGTAAAACACAGAAGCAGTTTGAAAAACTTAAGTACAAAAGCAAATAAATCCATGTAAAGCTTAACTGAAAATTGCTTGCTTAATAAAAATGGCTTGGTGCTCATTTGAACCCAGATAATGTGAAACAGCCAATAGTACCTTTTTGGATAAGTCACTTTCTCATCTATAAGCCTATTATTTCAGCATATTTGTGGCTGATTCAAATAGTACAAATATATACTAAATAACAATAACAAATCAGTGGGAAAAATTCAAAATGCAGGGACCTGCAGATCAAAATCGGACATTTATGGATAATGGAATCCACTGTTGTACCAATCATGAATGGAGCCCTTAGAGCAGTGATGGCGAACCTATGGCATGCGTGCCACAGGTGGCACGTGGAGCCATTTGTCAGGGCACGCGAGGAGCTGCCCTGTCAGTTGGCCAGCGCGCATGCACGTGCTGGCCAGCTGAGTTCACTGTTTTTAAAGCCATTTTTTGCCCTCCCCAGGCTCCAGAAGCTTTATAGGAGCCTGGGGAGGGTGAAAAGAGCCCCCCAGTCCCCACCCGGAGGCCTCCCTGAATCCTCTGAAGGGCAAAAAAAACAGCCCTATGGGCAAACCGGAAGTTCAGGAATGGACTTCCGGTTTGCTCAGAGGTTCGTTTTGACTGCTCCGGAGGCTTGATGGAAGCATCCTGAAGATCCCTGAAGCCTCCGGAGGGCGTCCGGGGTGTGGGGGAGGCTGTTTTTGCCCTCCCCAATAAAGCCTCTGGAGCCTGGGGAGGGCAAAAAAAGCATGCAAAAATGGGGTGTCGCGCCTGTAGTGTGCGCATGCGCACTGGGGGGTGTCGCGCATTGCATTATGGGTGCGGCATGCCTGCACACGACCCCCCTGTGCTCCCCCCACTTATGGCACGCGAGCCAAAAAAGGTTCGCCATTGCTGCCTTAGAGCAATACCTAAAGGTCACCGTCAATGATTGGAAACTTTGAATTTATTGGACCAATAGATTCTACCTAAAATATCTCTTGAAACTGTCTATATCCTTAGGTCCTTAGTTAGGACTTGAATTATTAAGCTTTCATCAGTCTTAGATGGTATATCTAACTGCAGATTATCCATCATCATCATCATTATCACCATCATCACATAAATACAGACTCCACAAAGCAGCTGAAGAAACAATGGACAACCTAGTTAGCTGTTATGAGAAGATCACACAGACTGACTACAAACATCATGACAAAGTAGCAATAATGGTGCACTGGAAGATCTGCAAGAAATACCATTCTCCTGAAAGCAAGAACTGCTGGGACTACCTAATAGACAGAATAATAGAAAATGAAAAATCCAAAGTGCTCTGGGACTTTAGACTTCAAACAAATAAGCACCTGCCACACAACATCCCAGACCTATCAACTGTTTGTATGAAGGAAAGAAAAAAAATCTGGATATTGAATACTTTAGTACTTGGAGATAGCAGAAGACAAGAGAGAAAAAATGGAGAAAATATAAAGACCTGCAAAAAGAAGTATAATGACTATGGCAAAAGAAAGTAAAGATAGTACCAATAGAAATCTGGAGCACCACCTGAGCATCATTGACAAATTCACCATCAGTAAATTGAGAAAAGCACCTTTACTTGGAATAGCTTATATCCCGCGACAACACTTCTCACACCATCAAACATCTACCTGTCTCAAAAGACTCGGTAGGTGGAGGAAAATGCCAAATCCAGTCTAAACATCTGGCTGATTGTGTGATCAAATAATAACACCCCTACCATAAGCAAGGGGAAGCAATGGATTTACTTTCTATCTATTTACTGCAGTTCTTAATGCTACGTACAGTTTTGGAGCCCTTTAAATCTCAGAAGTGGCTAAGATGCTGAACTTGTCCATCAGAAGGTCGACAGTTCAGCGGTCCTAATCCCTAGTGCTGCGTGACCGAGTGAGTTCCCGTTACTTGACCCAGCTTCTTTCAAATTAGCAGTTCGAAAGCATGTAAAAATGCAAGTAGAAAAATAGGAACCACCTTTGGTGGGAAAGTAAGTGTTCCATGCACCTTCAGCATCTAGTCATGCCAGCCACATGACCACGGAAATGTCTTCAGACAGCACTGGCTCTTCGGCTTTGAAAGAGAGATGAGCACCGCCCCCAAGAGTCGGGAACGACTAGCACATATGTGCGAGGGGAACCTTTACCTCTTTTAAATCTCAGAACTAACTGTTTAGTACTGTAATAACTTGCATCAAGAAAGGGACTTGTAAAAAGTGAATGTCTCCTCTTGATGGAATATACTCTTGTACTCCCAAAAAGCTAACTTGGATATATGAAGGAGATAGAGGTGGGTTGCTCCCGGTTCGGCCAGATTGGACAAACTGGTGGTAGCATCGGCGGGAGGTTCCGCCCACCTAACCAGACACTTCTGCACATGCACAGAAGTGTGGTGAGTGCGCAGGGGAGCATACCCAAACCAGTAGTAAAAAAATTAGCAACCCACCACTGGAGGAAGATGAGAGGTCTAGAAATTCAAAACATAAATACATAGACTATAAAATTAGACTAATTCAATCTCAACTGACCTTTTATTCTATTACTTTTCTACACTTTGAAACTATGGCGTTTTCTATATCAGCACTTGATCTTTTCTGTTTTTGCATTATGTGCTTTTTATATTATTCACACTATTAAAAATTTGGATGCAACAGTAAGTCCTACATTATGGATATTAAATATTCTTCCCTTCTCCCACCAAGGAATGAGCCAGTTTCATGGATAAATTCCTTTTGAAAAACAGAATATGGAAACTCTTCAAAGTATGGAAGAAGAATCAAGCTGCGGCATGTTGAGGTTATCAAAATGTTAGAGGAGAATGCACAAAGTACCAATTTGGTTTTCCATGTGGTGAAAGCCTAAACATCTGAAAACCATTGGGAGCTTCTCACTAAATGTAGAAAACTTTAGGCTGCAATAGCAATAGCACTTGGATCTACATACGGCTTCATAGTGCTTTACAACCTTCTCTAAGCGGTTTACAGAGTCACCTTATTGCCCCCAACAATCTGGGTCCTCATTTTACCCACCTCGGAAGGATGGAAGGCTGAGTCAACCTTGAGTCGGTGAGATTTGAACTGCTGAACTGCAGCTAGCAGTCAACTGAAGTAGCCTGCAGTACTGCACTCTAACCACTGCGCCACCTCGGCAAGATGTGAAAGTCAAACTGACCATTGCTTAGTATTTCCCTGAGTATGATAAGTTACCTTATCCTTGTCTAGAATGTAACTTTATCTTAATGTTATCTATCCTAACAGCTTTTCATTAAGACCTTAGGCACTGGCTTTTAAAGCATCTGTGTATTTGGATTCGGGAATTTAGGAAATGAATCTATGACTTTCTGCAGACAAAGCACATGCTTGACTTCTGAGATATCTCCCCCACCCCCGATGGTATTGATACTATGATCAAACTTTTCTAAGCCTTCACAAGGAAATCTCTGTTGTGATAGAATGTATATGTATGTATGTATATATACACACATACATACATACATACATACATACATACATACAAAAAATATGAATTTTCAAATACAGTATCATCGCCATTAAGCAAAAGAATTCTTTGTCAGATTACTTCCACGTGGACATCATAAAATTTTATCTGACCTTCATAGGAAATCAAAATTAAAAAATTAGACTTTAAATTTGGGGGTTAGCTCCCTACAGGAGGCAAGCTTATTGTTGCATTGCACCACATATAGTTCATTTGCCTGACCTATCTAGAGGCCTTCTGATCCCTTGTGTAGACTGCACAATAACCAATGATAGGCCCTCTGGTGAAAGAATGAGACATCTAAAGTTTTATGATTCATCCTTCAGACTAAATTAATTTTAACAAGAATGGTATTGCCTTTCAATTATTTTTAGCCTCTTACATAAGAGGCTTCCTAGTTCTTGTATAAAATAGAAACATGTCCATTGAGCTTCTGAATCCAAGGCTCAAAGCACTGCCAAAGAAACACATTAAGAATAATAGTTCTAAGTGTGCAATAAAGAAGAACTGCAATTAGGCACAATTCAGGTTTTAATCTGGTATCTCAGCCAACGTTTTGAATGATTCCAGTTGCAAAAGGCTGCTATTGAGAATTAAGGTAATCATTCAAGAAGATAAGGAAAAGCATACTAGTTTTGGAGATGCAGTTAAGAAAAAGATGCAATGATTCCAGTTACCTGGAAGTCAATGCCATTGAATTCAATTGAGCACATTATTGATTTTACCAAAGGAGTTGATTCTTCCCCCCCCCTCTATAAGCATTGGTGGGATGATCTTTGGAGTGGGCCTGGGGACACATAGGAGAAACTGAACAGGAGGAATAGACTAGAATAGAGTTCTTTAACGGCCAAGTGTGATTGGATACACAAGGAATTTGTCTTTGGTGCATTTGCTCTCAGTGTACATAAAAAGACAAGATACATTCATCAAGAATCATAAAGTACAACACTTAATGATAGTCATAGACTACAAATAAGCAAACAGTAAACAATCAATATCAATATAAATCGTAAGGATACAAGCAACAAAGTTACAGTCCTGCAGTCATACCGGTAAGTGGGAGGAGATGGGTGATAGGAACGATGAGAGGACTAATAGTAATAGTAATGCAGCCTTCGTGAATTGTTTGACAGCGTTGAGGGAATCATTTGTTTAGCAGAGTGATAGCGTTTGGGGGAAAACTGTTCTTGTGTCTAGTTGTTCTGGTGTGTAGTGCTCTATAACGTCATTTTGAGGGTAGGATTTGAAACAATTTATGTCCAGGATGCGAGGGGTCTGTAAATGTTTTCATGGCCCTCTTTTTGACTCAGTGCAGTGTACAGGTCTTTTTATATCCACAATTAAAGGAAAGATTTAATAAAAACAGGATGGCAAGTGAAATTGAAAAACATAAAATGGGATTTGAAAAGGAATTCTGTACGAACAATGAGCATGAAATTGCAAAAATGCATAAACTTTTGTTAAGATTTGGAATGGAAGTTCAGGATTGTATGATAAAATGGGCCACCAATTTTGACTATAATAAATGGAAAAGAATGTGGGTAGATGGATAAAATTTATATTGAGCTGTAATTTTAAAGAATTTAAAATCTAATTTAATTTAAAAGAATGTTTTCGTAAAATGAGGTATTGTTGGTTCACGCCAGTACACAGTCAAAAGTGTATAAAGGTATCTCAAAACAACATTTGAAATATGAAAAACATGAACAGACATTTTATCATGTGTGACCTACTTGTTGAAAAGCCAAGATGTTTTGGATTCATTATATATAATGAATAATAAAGATTAATATTGCAGAAACCAGAACTTTTTATTAGGGCTTATGGTACTGAATTAGAAAAGATTAATGAAAGTTTAATTTTGTATGTAATAACTGCAGCAAGTTCCTTTCTGAAAGAGGAAACAGGTGATTCCAAAATGTGAAAAATAAATAAAGTAAAAAGTATATGCATAAAGATGGAAGAGGATTGAAATACCCACAGTGGAGGAATGATTTGTAAAATTGTCAGAAGTAGCAGAAACAGCAAAACTGACCTGTTTTGTCAGGGACAAAGTAACACGTGTTTTTTTTTTAAAGTTAAAACTTTTTTTAAAAAAAGGCTGGAAAACTTTTATGGACTTTTTGCTAATAGAAGAAAAATCTTTGAAGTGATTGTGAAAAGACTGTGAAATGATGATTTGTTGATTTAATGTTTGAAAAGGATGAGAATTTAATATGAGGCTGATGGAATTTCTGGAAGAAATAACAGGAAGAGGCTATCCAAGGAGGAGAAAAGAGGAAGTCATTATTTTTCAGAACTTTAGCTTTCTTTTTTCTCTTTTTTCTTTTCTTGCACCTTTTTTCTTTAGATTAGATTTGATTTTACTTAAAATTTGCAATAAATATAAATAAGTGAGTATCAACCATTTCTTTAATAATCATAATCATATGCAGGGGAATAAATGGTTTTCCCAAGTGCCTTGCATAATAGGTAGTCCTCAATTTACAACAGTTTGCTTAGTGACCATACAAAGTTACAACGGTACTGAAAAATGTGACTTATGCCATTTTTCACACTTATGACCTTTGCAGCAGCCCCATGATCATGTGATCAAAATTCAGATTCTTGGCAATTGGTTCATATTTATGGCCGTTTCTGTGCCCCAAGGTCACACGATGCCCTTTGGCAACCTTCTGATAAGCAAATTCAATGGGGAAGCCAGATTCACTTAGCAACCAGGTTACTAACTTATCAGCTGCAGTGATTCACTTAACAGCTGTGGCAAGAAAGGTTGTAAAATGGGGCAAAACTCACTTAACAAATGTCTCACTTAACAATAGAGATTTGGGGCTCAATTGTGGTCATAAGTCGAGGAGTATCTGTACTCTGTATGTTACTCCTGTCTTTTAAGCAACTCTTCCATGCCAACAATAATTGCCCTGCTCATATTATGGCAATAGCACGTAGACTTATATACTGCTTCATAGTGCTTTTACAGCCCTCTCTAAGCGGTTTAGAGTCAGCATATTGCCCCCAACAATCTGGCTCCTCATTTTACCCACCTTGGAAGGCGGGAAGGCTAAGTCAACCTTGGGCCAGTGAGATTCAATCTGCCAAATTGAGTCAGCCGGCAGTCAGCAGAAGTAGCCTGCAGTACTGCACTCTAACCACTGCGCCACCATAGGCTGCAACCATTTACTTCCCAGCCACATGAATGCTAAACCTCTCATTCTGGAGTGATATGAGTCAGAGCCTGCTGAATGGGATTGCTTATGAGGACACAACAAGGGGGAATTGACAAAACGAGCATGTTGGGAACCTAATCTGCCTCCATGGTGTTTCAGAACATCATTGTCTTCCTCACAAAGTCTCTCCTTCCACTAAATAGAGTAACATAGTCTTTTGAAGTGAGAAGGAAGTTGGGAACCGAGGCCAGAAAGAGCAGGCTTAGAATTATCTGCCTGGTGGCTTCTGGGATCATCTACAGGAGGGATCCAGGAATAGTCAAGGACGAGGGAAATTGGGTTCAATTATCTTAAAAAAAATAAATTAAAAGCTATAACTAGCTAGGACTACGTTACTCAGGAGAAATTTACATTTCCTTTTCTGTGTGGTGCCAAGTCTAATATCTCTGAGATTTATTTTATTTTTCTTTAAATTTGTGTTGTTTTCATATATGTTGTTTATCTTCAATAAAAACATTTTTTTCAAAAATGAAGAAGTCCAAGTTGCTTCCAAATTCAAATTCAAGTGGGTTGGAAAGCACGAACTGGTGTCACCTAAGTTGTTACGCATGCGTATGAAAGTAGGAATCTGTAAGCTAAAGAATTTTGCATTTTATATTTGAATGAATTGGAAAAACCAGAGATGAAAAATTCAAATACTCTGTAGAGAGACATTCTCTGAAGATGGGCTCTAGCATGAGTCTGAAAAGCTTGAAAGACAAAAACCCTGGTCGCTGTAACTGACCCAGACTGAATCCTAGAAATTTTAAAATGTGCAGAAAAAAAGTGGGTATGGTACAGACTGCAGAGTTAGTATTCGGCAGGTTCTGACCAGTTCTGGAGAACCAGTAGCGGAAATTTTGAGTAGTTTGGAGAACTGGTAAATACCGTCTTTAACTGGTCCCACACTCATCTATTGTCTAACTCCCGAGTCCCAGCTGATCAGGAGGAAATAGGGATTTTGCAGTAACTTTCCCCTGGAGTGGGAAGGGAATGGAGATTTCACAGTATCCTTCCCTGCCACACCCACCAAGCCATGCCCACCAAGCTATGTCATGCCCACTACTGGTACGGTGTTGTATGGACTGTTTGCAAGGAGTAAACTGATTGATAGAGACCAGTCTTGCTTCGTATTATATTTCTGCTCACTTTATTTTTTGGAAACGAGATTTAATTATGTCAGGAGAAATGGAAAAGTAAGTTGAATGAAGTGGAAATGTTTATTTTTTTAAATCCCATTTTTATAAGTAACTCAAGGCAATGAACATAGTCAGCCCACCAATTCTGTGATTAAGGCAGGACTAGAACTCAACAGTCGCCTGATTTTTAGCCTGGTGTCTTCTGCACTAGACCAAATTGGTCTATTGCAGAGGTGGTATTCAGCCGGTTCTCTCCAGTTTGGGCAAATCGGTAGCAGCGGCTGCAGGAGACTCCGCCTACCCATCCTGACATAATGCGTGAGCACTGTGCATGTGCAGAAAGCGGTGCACATGCACAGATGCAGCACATGCACTCACATTGGATATGTAAGAGGTCTGTGGGTTAGAACAAGGCGATAGAATCAAGAACTGAATGGGTGATGGATGAAAATGGACTGAGTACAAAAATAAGAGTTCAGTGTGAAAATAAAAAGGTTATTTATTCTTATAGAGACAATAATAAGGGTTGAATGGAAAAGCAACATGAAAGAAGAGAAAATAAGTTCTCTTTACTCTAAGTTGAGAGTAAAGGAAAGATTCTTGAGCCGTGGTGGCGCAGTGGTTATAATGCAGTACTGCAGGCAGTTCGAGTCGTACCAGCTCAAGATTGACCCAGTCTTTTATCCTTCTGAGGTCGGTAAAATGAGGATCCAGGTTGTTGGGGACAATATGCTGACTCTGTAAACAGCTTAGAGATGACTGTAAAGCACCATGAAGTGGTATATACATCTAAGTGCTATTGCTGTTGCTAATACTTCATGCATGGAGTTACAAACTTAGGGAAATTAGAGGCACATGACAAATTTAAAGGACAAAAGAGAATACATCCATATAAGGATGTGGTAAAAATAAAGATAAGGAAAGAAAACTAAGCAAAGACTGAGTGAATGGCATTAGCATTACCTAATTTAAGCTCTATGTCAGAAAAACAGAAAACAAAGTTGGACATTAGAGGTCTTCTAGTCCAACCACCTGCTCAGGCAGGAAGCCCTATACCATTTCAGACAAATGGTTATCCAATCTCTTCTTTAAAACGTCCAGTGTTGGAACACCTAGAAGTTCTAGAGACCAGTTGTTCCACTGATTGTCCTCACTGCCATAAAATTTCTCTTTATTTCTACATTGCTTCTTTCCTTAATTAGTTTCCATCCACTGCTTTTTGTTCTGCCTTCAGGTGCTTTGGAAAATAAGTGGGCCCCCTCTTCTTTGTGGCAACCCCTGAGATATTGGAACGCTGCTATCATATCACCCCTAGTCTTTCTTTTCATTAAACTAGACAAACCCAATTCCTGCAGCTGTTATGTTTTAGCTTCCAGTCCTCTAATCACCTTTGTTGCTCTTCTTTGCACTTTTTTTTTCCAGAGTCTCAACATCTTTTTTATATTGTGGCGACCAAAACTGGATGCAATAATCCAAGTGTGATCCTACCAAGGCATTGTAAATTGTTGTATATCCCCTTTTCTCCTGCCTTTAATTTTTTGCCTTAATGTTTCTTACTCCTTTTCTGCACTCTGCAGAGGGTTCTTTAACCCATAAAGGAATAGTGTAACGGGTATCTAGATATATGTAGACACAAGAAAGCCTCAGACAAAATGTTTGAGAATTCTCTTTGTCAAACCAGAAGCAAAAAGCATAAGGTTATATGTTATTATTACATGCAAGATTATTACATCTTTGAGGGCACATTTCCCCCCTATTTGGAACATTGATGTTAAAAAGGTTACTATGGAAAGGAGTTCTTCACATTATGAAAAGCATTGCAGATGATATCTGGAACAGTTTCCTTTTCCATCTCCATCCTCAGAAACCAAACTCTACAATACATGAGAGATCACAGACTATTCCAAGAGGATCTGATAGTTTCCAGCAACCTTTGACTGTTTATTCATTTTTATATATCATGTGCAGGAAATCAAGTGCAGATGAAATGAATGAAAACAGTGAATGAATGAATGAATGAATGAATGAGGAGACAGAAAAGCTGCAGGTGTTTTAAAATATTTATTTGAGGAAAAAGGTTCCGCCAGGAAAATGTATAAACAAGATTCTGCCTAGCAAAATCCCTGGAGGGTAGCCAGCATTTGCTTGCATGGAAACCATGCTCAGCAGTCAGTGGCCTCCAGAAAAAAAAGAAAAAAAAAAGGGGGGGGGCTAAAAGAAATAACCTTTTTTCTTAGTCTGTTCCCAGAGCCAATATGATACCGCTGATGTGCCCAATGGGCCACAACCACAATCCCCACCCAGTGGGGCCATAATTGGAGCGGCAATCCAAACATGTTGAAAGAAGCAGGTCAGATGAGTTTTCTCTTTTCTGTTTGAGTGCTCATTGCCCTTCCCCTATAGACACACCCCCTCGTTTCAACATCTTGCCATGACTGGTTCTAGCTCCTTCTGTGCATCTCCTAGCATCCCCAGCGCTCATATTCCTTCCTAGCTTTCAGCCACAGAAGGATGTGGGCTGCAGCTCCGAAGGAGGACATGCGCAACATTTGGCTTCAGCTTGAAGCAAAGCGCACACACGCTCTCGCGCTCTCTCCCACACGCACACAGGCACACACCCTTGACTTGCGGAAACACGGAGGGAGGGAAGGAGGGATGGGAGGTCGGGGATACACTCTTAGCAACTGAGAAAGGGAGACCGACTTGCCCTTGGTTCCCCCGCGACGCGGGGCGGATCTAACAAGGGCCGCCTCCTCCGAGGCCCTCTCATTGGTTGCTCCAAGATTCCCGTGCCTCCCTGTCGGTCCGTTAAATGGGGCATCATTAGAAAGGAAAGCCCGATTTGGGAAAGGTGGTGGGGAGCGCGTGCCGGTAGTCTGGCCTGCGGAAGGGGTTCAACGGGCCACAGGGAGGCGCGCTATTTACGCGAGTGGATTATTATTCCTTTCCCCAGAACCTCACCGACGGCGCCCCGCTCCTGCCTGGGACGCGAAGACAGCGGACGCCGCGCAGGGAACAGGATTTGAAAGGCCGGAGCTTAGACGCAGGGGCGCTGGGGAGAGGGGCGCCTGGCCTCGGAGGGTGGTGGAGAGAAGGACGGCAGAGTTCAGCCGCTGCTTTGCCAGCCTCCGGCCTCCAGCCTCCACCGCCGGCTCTGAACATGGCTGGCTCCTCTCCTCCGGGTAAGTAACTGTCGGCGGGGCTGGGCTGGCGCATCTCCTCCCGCCCCTTGACTGGGCCGCAGGTGAGCCGCCTCCATTGTGCGGCCGGACAGCACCTGAACCCGCTGGGCTGGGAAGAAGCGCCGGCAGTTGTCCTCCGGCCAAACAACTCCGTCGGCTGCTGCGGATCGCTCCCGGCGCGCCTCCCGGCCGACGCCCGCTCCTTTCTCTGTCTCGCTGCGGGGACGCGGCAGCGCAGCCTCTCGGCTCCGTTGCTGCGGTTGCCGGCCTCCCAGCTTGCGTGGCTGGTGCTTATCTAAGGCAGAGATTTCGGAACGAGGAAAAAGCGCTCCTAGCCAGGCGGGGCAACCCCCAGCCCCGCAATTCTAAGAGTAGTTGTTAAGCCTTAATGCTGCGCTTTGGGGCTTGTGTGAGCAAACGCCGAAGGTGGCTAGTTCGAGCTTTATTAGCCATATCCGCCTTCTCGGCTTTCAATCACAATATGGCTTTCCGGCGAGGAGCTGCAGTATGACTGAAGTGGGCAAAAGGGGCGGGGGAGGCGGCCGCCCAAGGTGGCTGGAAGCGGGCCGGGGAGGACGGAGCGCGTGAGCGTCTGGGGGCTTTCAAGCGAGGGTGTGTTCTGCGGGAGGGAGGGAGGCCGCCGGGGGAGGGAAAGCCGGCTTGGGAAACCGGGTTTTCCTGTGAAAAGGGCCGGGGGCGGGTGAGGGGTGGGTGGGAAGGGAGACTTGAGGAAGAGGGATAGCCGGAGAGGGGCGGGGACTCATTGGAAAGACCCTCCAGAAAGCTGGGTTTCTACGGGGTGCGCCTCGGCGGCCGGTGCCTGGGATTCTTTTTGGTGTGTGTGCACTAACTGACCTTAGAAAGGCGGGGCGACCTGCGTTTCAGTCGGACAATTCATCCTGGGGTGGAACTGCAGTCGCTCGGTTTCCCTTGAAGGCGCTCATACACACACACACCACTCCATAAGAGGCTTCCTTGCTCCCGGTCTTTCTAACACTCGCGGAGAAGCAGGCGCCGAAGGGCTTGCGTTTTAGCCCTCCATTCCCCTCGGGGCGGGGCGGCTGGAGAGGAGAGGCGGTTGAGGGCGTTCGGAGGCAGGCGGGATCGGCCAAGAATTCCCATCTCCGGAGTGCTTTGGTGGGAAAGGAAGGGAGGAACGGGCAGCAAAGCTTTCGGGGCAGGTGGCGTACGCCGCTGCCGCCGCCTTCTTAGCCAGGTGAGTTAAGCAGCAACGTCAGATCCGAGCGCCTTTGCTTTTGTTTTGCCTCGCAGCTGCTTCGGCTGAGTTTCGGCACGAGGATGCACCGTGATGACTGCCACAAAGCGGGGACAGTATCTCGGGCGGCGCGAGCGGCACCATCTTTTCCAGTAGCCGCCGAAAGCTCGGTTGTAATGGAAACTGGGGGCGATGCCAGCACACCCCCTCCGCGCAGGGGAGGCGGCGACGGCGAGTTAACAACTGCTGGTGTAGCAGAAGCCGCCGGTTTCCAAGAGGCCGCCGCTCGTCCACCGGCTCCTGCGGGGGGAAAGGATATGAATATGGATGGTGGGCCAGGCAGCGCTAGTCGAGGAGGCGGCGGCGTGGATCCTGCTGCAGTGCCGAAAGGAGGCAGAACTGCGGCCCCCGCCCCCTTTCCCCGTGTGCCTTACGCCAAAGATCCCAAAACAGCCCACCAGCGCTTTCTGCGGAGGAGTGTGGTGGATTCAGATCAGGAGGAACCCCCTTTTGAGCCCGCGGAGCCGCCGCCGCCGCCGCTGCCGCAGCCCAAGAAGATCCTCATCCTCTCCAAAACCAGGCGGATAATCGCGGAGAGGCCGAAAGCGGGGCAGAGGCCGGTGGTGGTGGAGGAGACGCGGCCGGGAGAGGAGCCCGCCGGCCAGGTGAAGGAGGTGGTCGCCGAGCAGCTCCCGGCAGGTGACCAGGCGAAGGAGGGCGGCAGCAAGGAGGATGCCGGGAAAAAAGAGGTGCCCGAACCTTCCAAGGATCAGGGCAAGTCCAAGAAAGAGGAGGCCGAAGACGAAGAGGAGGAGGCCGATATGAAAGCGGTGGCCACCTCCCCCGATGGCAGGTTCCTAAAGTTTGATATTGAACTTGGTAGAGGATCTTTCAAAACAGTCTACAAGGGGCTCGACACGGAAACGTGGGTTGAGGTTGCTTGGTGCGAACTTCAGGTAAGCCCTGTCAAATGTCTTGTCTGGGCTTAAATGCAGTAGGTGCTGGGGGACAAAGTGCATGTGTCATCTATCAAAGCTTTGCTGGAACAATCTCCACAGTTTATCCTCCCGGAGCTAACTATAGCCCAGTGTTTTCATTGGTTCCATCCTTCATCTCCCCTCCTCCCCCCCCCCTCTGGTTATACATACACACACTCCCCCTAGGATTAACCCCTTATGTTCTGGGCTTTACTAAGGGCAAGCTACTTTCTTGTTCTGTGCTTGAGACCAGCAAATTTTAGGAGGTCTGCCAAATGATAGGGCCTTTGAATAACCCTTGTTTTTAATTATTATTCTCTGAATTAATTAAAGTAATAATTTCAGAGAAGTAGCAGCATTTATATTGGCATGCTAAGGTATCTGCAGTATATATACTACTACAACTCTTGGATCTGTTTATTTGTGATTAGGGGAAATGGGAAGTTTGAGGGTAACAATCCCAGATAACTCAAATGTGTTAATGGATGCCAGGATCCATGACTTTTGGTGGATTCAAATTTGGGGAAGTTGTGGCTGTTTCCAACACTACCATGCCTTCCAATTGTACTTCCCAGAAACCTGTAGGTTGCATGACTCAAGGGAAAATTAGGGGACCATACCCTCTTTGCTGCTTCCTCTATACCCAGTTTGTTGGTGCCAAGACCTAAGAGGCAAGTGGCAGGAGAATGTACCAATTATTGAATGTACCAAACAGGCTTATACAGTGCAAGTGAAGATGGCAATATTTGCTAGCATCATGTCTGTGGCACAATAAAGGTAGCTGCTTTGGAACCAAGGTTGAAATTTGAAATCTCTTAATGGTGGTGGCAATGAGGTAATGCTAAGGGATCAACTCCGATGTTTTTTTTTGGGGGGGGCACCATCAGTCAATGGGAAAACTCTCTCTTTCCTTGTAGGGAGGGGCTACTAGGGAGCATGTCAGGATGGGAATTGGGGAGTGGGGTGCAATTTTATTTATGGTCCACAGTTTCCTTTGTTCTCCTCACTCCAGTGAAGTCACAAAGCAGTTCTGCAGTTCAACTGAGGAGGAAGGAGTGATTTCTGATGTCCCCTGCCAGCTTCCTGCAAGTAATATCAATTTGGAAGCCAGCAGGAAATCAAAATCTGTTAACACTCCTCTTTTGCCCACCCTTAGCCATTCCATTACTCCCCTTTTCCCAGCAAAGTGGCAGGCAGTTCTGCAGGTCAGCCAAACAAGAGGAATGATTTCCAATGGTCCCTGCCAGCTTCCCACAAGCAAAGTCAATGGGAAAGCCAGTAGGAAATCAGAAGTTGCTCCTGCTCCTCTGCTTGTTTGCTTCCCATGGTCATTCTGGTGCTCTGTTTAGATGAAGAAATATTTCTGAAAAGATGACCAATCCAACAGATGATGGGTTGCTTATTATATGATATTTTCAAAGTGATAAATCCTATTCTTTATGCAGTAGCGGGCTGTTTTATTTTAATTGTAGAATGTGCTACACATAGGATGACAGGCTTGTACATGCTTATTCAGAAGTCCTATGGAGGTGAGTAAGTTTGCATACTTGAGTGAGAATAATGGAGTAATAATAGGAAAAACCAACCATTGGTTTGTTTAGACTTGAATTAATTCAACTTTAAAATAGCCTGAATGAATGAAGAAAATCGAATGTTGATGTTTCTGGAACTAGTTGTGTATATAAAAGGACTAGTTTATCATTTCTGTTTTAGACACAATAGTGCCACTTTCTCTCATTAAAAGCTTCTTTACTTAGTTGGTAAAAGGAATGACTCGTCATTAAACTTCTACTGAAATTCTGGCTGATGTTTTATTTAATGAAGTCACAAAGCTGTGGCTAAAGCTTATGCTAAATTATATGAAAACATGATTGGGTGATTACTTAAGTATCATTTTTTAAAAAACTGGTGTGTTAATCTAGACAATATGTTCTTTAGCACGATGAGAATTTCCTATAGTTTGGTGACAATATGAGAAAATATATATATATATATATATATATATATATATATATATATATATATATATATATATATATATATATATATATATATATATATATATATATATATATATATATATATATATATATATATATATATATATATATATATATATATATATATATATATATATATATATATTTTCTCATATTGTCACCAAACTATAGGAAATTCTCATCGTGCTAAAGAACATATTGTCTAGATTAACATATATATATATGATGAAGAAATCAGTTGTCAGCTCTGTTTTTCTAACCCATCTACCTATAATTATGAACTGGTCCCAAGATTACCATGAAAACAGGCTGGATTAATCACATTTCCAAGAGACAGTAAAAGCATCCTTGGGGGATTATCTCACAACTGCTGTTTCTTCTAACACAACATGAATCCTTCCTGCCTGATAAATTCCTATCTAAGTAGTAATTGCAAATAAATTTCCTGTCCTTTTAGATAATTATCCTTTTCCTGCCCCATTTACTTTTTGTAATTAGAACGATTGAAAAGACCAACTTCACAACTAATTTGGCTGGCCCCAAAGCTACAAAGTTCAACCCTTGCATGGGCTGATTAAGAGTATCAACACAAATTTTTGTCTTTAAGGTATCTCCTTTGGAAATCAGATTAGGGCCATGCTGCAGATTATCCTTATAATTTTCTGACCCTTTTTAAATAAAACATAGTTTAGTAGTATAAGGAATAACTTGGATAAATGTTGTGTGCCCTGTTGTACTTCACCATCTTCAACATATCCACTCAAAAAGATTCAGATGCATTTTGTTTGGAGACAAGGTTAGTATTAGTCCTAGGTATCTTATAAACTGCCTTGTGAAGATGGAAGAAAAGGACATATGTGACTTTCCAATTTATTTGGGCTTGTTCTTATAGAATTTTGATTTATATAATTTCTATAGTTTTTATTGATTATTAGCCATCAAATTGTTTTTGCCTCCTAGCAACCACATAGATGTCTCCATGGGCAATCTATCTCTAATCTATTCTTTCAGATCTCCCACTGATGCACTTATCACTACTGTAACTGAGTCTGCCCACCTTGCTGCTAGTTTTTCTCTTCTCTTTCCTTCCACCTTTCCCAGCATTAAAGACTTTTTCAAAGACAGAATTTTGCCTAATGTGACTGGATCTCTATGGTTAGAGCCAGTGAAATATTGCATGTTTCTGCATGCATGTGTGTATGTATATACACATGAATGAATAATATAGTTCAATAAATTTAGTAATATTTCCATAGTCCTAGACTGAGTAACATTATTACACTGAATAATTGAATGTGTTTGTCAGTTCCTCTAGTAAGCAGAAATGGGTCCCAGCCATGTAGAAATTATTACAAAAGGGAGCATTTTCATTTGAAAAAGAAGCAGCCAGTAGGTTTTTGACAAGTGATACTTGACAGTATTGCTCGGCCTTGTTTATCAGTATTTGTGCTCAAAAACTGTGTCTACCCTTCTCTTAGCCCTTTGGCTCTGGAAGTACTTGGCAACAATAAAAAAGTCACTTTTTATCCTTGAAAGTCGGGTTTTCATTCTAACATGCCAGAGAAAGTTAAGGATAATCACAAGGCCAATCTCTCTACCCTTATAAAATGTGAAACCCATTATTCTCTCTGCTGCATGCAGACAACTCAGAAGGACTCTCCATGGTCTTATACATTAGAAGAGGCTTGCAAAACTTGGGGAAGAGCCCCACTGGATAATTAAAAATAATCACAGGGCCACAAATGGATGCTTGGGATGATAGTCAGCTGTTCTGCAGCTAGCAGAACAGTGGCTGTGTGGGAGGAGATTCAGCGGTGAGGCTGGGAGATGTTGGAGGCATTCAGCTGTGTGTCTTTAGGGGTGGCCGTGAATTTATTGTCTTGATAAAATCCCAGAGGATCACACAAGTCTGCTTAGCAGGCTGCTTGTTGTGCATTAGAAACAGGTGGCTGTCAGGAAATGACTTATGACTAGATGCTGACCTCTTAGCAATTTCATTGGTAAACTTTTGTGTGTTTTAGGAATACATGGAGCTAACAATATGATACTTTCCTTTGCGTAAGAGTTGACAGCAGCAAGAAGATATAATTTTATTTATTTATTGGCTTTAGTTATAAGTTGACTGGGGATAGTGTGTAATAAAGCTTCAAATGTGTTGTTATAAATAATCCTTGTATGCATGCAAATCACATTATAATTTTACTGACTTGTGTGAAATAGATAAGATATGTTCCCGCCCCCCCAATGTAATGTGTGAAGTTATGCTTAGGTTTCTGTTGATAATGAAATGTAATTGGTAAAACTCTGGATTTAATATATCATGTCTCAATATAGGCCCAGTGTTTAGTTTAAATAAGCAAATAGCTAGCAGCTTATATTTAGATTTTGTGTATAGCTTAGATGTTAAATATTAAGGGAATGTTCAGGAATATGATTGTAGAAAGAGCTATATTCCTTTTCTCTAACTCTTCTTTTTTCAGAATAAGATATTTTCACGTATATCCTACATGACTTTTGATGTTTTTCATAATATTATCTCATGATAATTTTTGTTAAAAATACAAAGCTACTTTCCTTTCATTATAGAAATTTTTATTTAATTGAAGATACTGAATTTATTTAAGAACAAAGATATTACCATATGAAAGTATTTATAGGTTACTTTAAATGTTATTTTTATAATATACCACAACTCCTTGAAAACAAGCTACATTATTCAGCCATTTATCTATTTCTGAAGTTCTGTGATTCACAGATATAATTTTTCTGTCAATACCCGCTTCTTTGAGGGCCAGTGATTGTACTTAGCTATAATAGTTTCAGTCACTCTTTTTAAACAGTATCTTTGATTTTTCATTGTCAGATCTTCTCCTGATCTTACCTATGCATTATATACGTAGTACTTCCAAAAATACTTCCAGTGATCAGTTTGGCTTTACTTCACCAAGAATTAAATGATAATGACTGTGTCAGAGGTGGTATTCATCAGGTTCTGACCAGTTCTGGAGAAACGGTAGTGGGAAACGGTAAATACCATCTCTGACTGACCCCGCCCACATCTATTCTCTGCCTCCCAAGTTCCAGCTGATCAGGAGGAATGGGGATTTTGCACTATCCTTCCCCACTCCAGGGGAATGGAGATTTTACAGTATCCTTCCCCTGCCATGCCCACCAACCCACACCCACCTAACCACAACCTCAGAATCGGTAGTAAAATTTTTTGAATCCTACCACTGGACCGCGTGCTTATTACAATATAGTATCACTTTTTGAAAGCAAGCCCTGTGGTCTTTGGGAAGCTATATTGTATTAGGGAAGAGAACTTGATCAGATTAGTATATTTACCTTTAGGAAAAAGATCTACCCTTTCAAACTTTCCCGTTGCAGGAATGAAATCCTTTGGCGTCCTTAGAAAGCGAAAATGTAGCATTGCATAATCATAGTGTTAATCTTGCTAGTCCTTCAGCTCTGGAGTTAGCTTAATACTGTGGGTAGAGAGAAATGTCTCCCCCCCACATACCCAAATTAGCACTACTACCGTATATCCAGGCTGCAACAAATCCAGATAATCACTGGATGATGGTGAAGAGAGCTTTCTGTATCCTTTTGTTTTTAACAACCAATCATCTGGATTTTTGTAGCCCAAATATGGTAACCTGAGGAAAAGACTTAAACTCACATTTCCCTTGAATAGTAACATTGCTTTATAACTCTTGTAAACACTGCAGGGACACCAGAGAAATCCAAATAGTTATACTTAATGGCATGCAAGGGGCTAATGTTGAGTAGCAGCAGATATTTAGGACAGGAGGTGAGCAGTCATTTGGCTGGAACACTGATGTCCATATTTAGGGGTAAATCAAGCAAAGCAGCTACATAAGGTGGTGCATCTGTTTCTGTCATAAGAAATTGTAACTGTGAGGGATAGTAAGGTCTCAGGTGGTGAGCTTAAAGTGAAATCCTTTAATAAAGAAGACCTAACCTGAATACAATCAAAGGATTAAATTGATAAAGAATATAGAGGGATCGTTTTTTGGAAACACGAAATTAAGCTATTGTAATATTTTTTTGTGATTGTTGTTAGATGAAAAAGACAAATGCATTACCCAGTTTAAGAATCAAATGTTCCTATTTTTTGAAAGCATAAAGTTAAGCAGATGAAAATATTTCAGGTCTTTACCCTACTAATCTGTGGTTATTTATCTTCTGCTTTGCTTTGTATGTCAGTTTTCTATTCATCAGGGAAATGTCATAATATGACATTTAAGTATCTATACATTATTTTTAAAAAAGAAAGCGCTTAATTTTATCAAGCTACAGTGATACAATTTTTTGTTTTAAAAGTTCTATTTATAATTGTGTGGATTTTACAACAGGGTTTAGATCACTTTTGTAATGTTTGTAATCAAAAAGAAAGAAACCATTGCTCACTTATAGAGCATTTACTGTACAGAAAGCCCTATATCTGACATTCCTTGGAATTTTCAGGTAAAACTGGAAGGAGTCTCACAGCCTGGAATCCTGAAGACCTGCTGTCAATCAAAATAATATACTGAGCTAGTTAGAACAGTGATCTGATACAGTGTTAGGTAGCTTCTTTCCTCCCATAGAATGGTAAACAACAAATTTGAGCAATTCTATTTCAACAGTTTTAATACTTTCTATTAACCATTGCAGTCATTTCCATATAGATTTCATGGGATCTCATTATTTTGCACCAATTTTACACAAACTGTTAGAAAGTTTTTAAAGACAATAGCAAGAAAAGTATGATTCAATCTCAAGTCAAGGTATTGACAATGGAATCAGGGTTTCTGATAATAGAAATACTAGTTGTGTACTGTCTGTAAAGAAAACAGCTACGGAATTTGTCTCTTATGATGCAGCCAGATTGGATATTATTTTGCAACACAAATTAATATTTGTTCCATCAGTATTAGTTCCTGTTACTTGTGCCAGCTTCTGCCAATCGAGCAGTTCTAAAGCATGTAAAAATGCAAGTAGAAAAATAGGAACCACCTTTGGTGGGAAGGTAACAGCATTCCGTGCGCCTTTGGTGTTTAGTCATGCCGGCCACATTATCATGGAGACGTCTTTGGACAGTGCTAGCTCTTCGGCTTTGAAACAGCGATGAGCACCACCCCTAGAGTCCGGAATGACTAGCACATATGTGCAAGGGGAACCTTTATTTTTACAGTATATGAATATGGGTGTACCCCATACCCCAGCGCATATGAAAGGTTATAAGCAGCTAATGAAAGTGCCTAGCTATAAATAAGGCTATGTATCAAGAAGCTGCACCAAAATTATAATTCTTTAGAGATAAAAGTAGGTGCATCCAAGATTCCTACAGCAGTTTCAGCAGCTTTATGGTAGCTTTGCTTTATTTTATTTATACCATCTTTATTATTTTTATAAGTAACTCAAGGTGGCAAACATACTGAATACTCCTCCTTCCTCCCCCCCCCCCCATAACACAACAACCTTATGAGGTGGGTTGGGCTCAGAGAGAGTGACTGGCCCAAAGTCATCCAACCGGCTTTCATGCCTAAGGCGGGACTCACAGTTTCCTGCTTTCTAGCCTGATACCCTAACTGCTAGACCAAACTGGCTCTGTTTGCAAAAGATTTATAGAAGAGAGATTAAACATAGTAAACACTCATTTTTATATTACAAACCAGAGATATTCCTCAATAAAACAGAGCAGGCATCTCATGCATGTTGCAAAACTGCTCTGAGTTTCGGAGAATATGAGCTTTGAAATACAAAGCAATGTCTATAAATGCATTTTCTCATCAGAGTTGTATTGATTTTACTGCAAAAAATCCTAACTAAATTAACTTTAATAGAGTTAAAATGCAAATAACAAAATTTAAGGAGAGAGATGAAGTTGTTACTTAGATGATATATTTCTATATTTTAGTGTATTGGCCCTTGCTTAAGGGAAGAATGCCATTTGGCTTTTGCTTCAGGAAGCAAAATGTCTTAGGTCAGCAAAGCTATGGCTTAATATGATAATGTATCAAGTGCTTGAATTATCGAAGTAAAATGTTTCTGTCCTAGATGAATAATAGGAAGCCTTAGAAGGAAATACAGAAGCAATCTGAGTTTAGGCTTGCTGTTTAGACAAATTCTTTCATGCCTCATTATTTGATATGCGTACTTTTGAGTTAGTTTCTGGAGGCAAGTTTTAAAGTAATGGAACAAATAACGTTTATCAAAGAAAACTACATTTCTGTAAAAGATATAAGCTAACGGCGAATAGGATTTTAGAAAACAAATGGAGAAAGTCAAAATGTTCAGTATTTTCATAATAGGAGAGGATGTGATGGTTAAGAAGTAATCAGCTTGATAGAGCAGAGAGCTAAACAAACCTAACATGATAACTGGAATGGTTCCCTTTTGAATCACAGCAGAATATGATATGGCTTCTGTTTCCTGCTTTTTTAATTTGTTTGCTTAGTAAAAAGCAGTATTATCTACTTTTATTACTCTAATTAATTACTGCTATTTTTAAAAAAATATTTTTTAAAAGAACAGGATATAAAGCAGCAGTTTTTCTAGAGGAGGATACTTTTGAATATGGTAAATTGACTTTGCTTATATTAAACTATACTAAACTATGCAGTTTAATTAGCAGTATTTCTTCCTCCCTGAATTTATCTAAAACTATTTTAAAATGTATCTATTTTCTGTAAATGTTTTTTTTATTTATTATTTAATTCTGAAACTTATTTTTCATTGCTTCTTGAGTCTGTCAAGTATCTTTCATTTTCTATTGATTAATATCATAAAAAATACGCTTAATTTTTGAAGTTGACTGTATTTGATTATTGTAACTATTGTGATTTGATCTTTGATTTATCATTCGGAACTCTTGCTTTCTAATTAATTTTTATTGCTATGCGTTATGGCCAGATCTTTCCATTTCTGATATATTTTATATCTCTTCCTTGCTTTCCTGCATATTACTTGTTTTCACATTTTAATGGTATTTTCCTTCTTGTCATATTTTTCATTTTTTTCTTTAATTCTGTTGATATTCTTTTAGGATTAGAGAATCCTTAAGATTTGTTTTATGCAGCATTTATGTACTTATAAGATTGCTTTCATCTTACATCTGTCATTAGATTTTAAATAGCCTACAAGCCTCAACAAACAAATGTGTAATTAAATAATGTTGAAAACCACTTCCGGTTCCGGCGGCTACGGCGACGGGCAAGCTTTTGCCCGCTCCCGCTCTCCCGGTGGGCTTCCCCCGCTTCTGGGGGGGCACAGGACGCCCCGGAGAGGCGTCCGGCCGAAGGAGCGGCTCGCGGAGGGCCCTGGCATCGGCGGCGGCTGGTGGGGGCTTCTCTGCTTCACTCTAGGCACCGGGGAGCAGTATCGGAGGGCGCGTGGGCATCTCGCTCCATGCCGATCGGAGAACGCAAAACTGAAGGAAGCAGCGGCGGTGCGGTGAGATGCTTCCTCTCTTCATTCCCTTACTTTTGAGTTGATGGACTTTTCAGTAATTTTAAAAGTTAATCCTTCGGATTTTTCTTGGAGGAGTGGCTGGAGGGGAGGGGGATTTCCCCCCCCCTTGGACAAGCGGCTTGAAAAAATTTTGCTCTCGCCCCCAGGGGAAGGAGGAGGGGGGAGAGCCAACTAATGATGCCTCACCCCAGTAAAAGAGTTTTTCATTGGACTTAGTTTCAGAACTTATTGATGACCTGAGAACTTTGTGAACTTTTAAAATTTTTCCTATGCCTCTGAGCCCAAAGCTGGCAGGGCAAGATGGCACACTTCCGTTGTCTTCATGAACTGTGAAACCTGACTCCACCTTTAAAATTCAGGCTTCCGGTCTTTGTCTCCGTGTCACCCAGAGGAATCTCTTGTGGATTGTTATTTCCTGAACTTTTTGGAGAAAAAACTTTCATCTATTGCTAGACTGATTAAAGAAACTCCCACCTGTTTGGATCTTCTGCCTCCTGGACTCATCTGCCTGCTCTACTTCTCCAGCTGCCCAGTCTCTACACTGACTGATCTCTTTGTTTTATAAACCATGTCTCCAAAAAGACCACCCCCTGGAAAACCTGTCTTTGCTACTTCTGCACCGACATCTGCAACATCCAGTCCTGCCACACAGTCAAAGATCACAGAACTGATGCAACCTAAGAGTACAGAGATGGATTTGCAACAAATGCTCCAGCAACTCATACAGGGCCAGGAAGAAATTAAGAAACAATTAAAAGAAATGAAGGAAGAAATTAAAGAGAACCAAGTCCAAATTTATAAGAACTCACAGAGACTGGACCTTGTGGAGGGTGGGGTGGCGGAGGCGAGAGGGGGGGTAGAGGCTTTACAGAAGGGAAACAAAGAACTTGATATCCAACAAATGAAAACAGAGTTTGAGAGAATGTCCTTTTATCTTAGATTTCAAAATGGGGAAATTTTGAAATTTGGGGAAAATATAAGGGACATTATGACTAATATTTTAGCTGAATACATACACAAAGATAAACAGCAGATGGAATGGGAGATAGATCTGGTCTATAGAGTGAATTCAGCATATGCCAGAACACACAATGTACCCAGGGAGGTTCATATTAAATTCCTTAGGAAAAGCACAAGAGATGAAATTCTGGGTGTACAAAGGGGGCAAGCATTGACATATCATGACAGGGAGATAATCATCCTGAAGCAGATCCCCCAAAAAATTAGGGAGAAAAGGAAAAATTATTCGCAATTGGCGAATAAACTATACCAGAAGGGGGTGTGGTTTAGATGGTTGATGCCTGAAGGTATGCTGATATTCTGGGAGGAGACAAGAATCAGAATCAATACACCCATAGAGGCACAGGCCTTTATGGAAAAAAATAAAGCGAACCTAGAAACAACAGAAGACGCTACAACGGTCATACAGGACACGGGAGGGGCCGGAGCTCTGCCAGCGGGGGGTGAAGGGGCAACACCAAGAAAGCTCAGATCACAAAAATGAATAAGAAAACCACAATGTTATAAACAGACCGAAAGTAATAATGAAATTATATCTAGACTATATATCATATTTATATAAATTGATTGAAAACTCTTTTTTCTAGAATTAATATGCTGATTTTTTATGATTATGTATTAATGTTTTACACTTAGATGTATCTTATGAGTTTGGAGGGAGGGGGCGTCTGCCACACTTGCAACTGCCAAAATTTGTAACCATTCCACTTACCCTTTTCCTTATAAATGTTTTAAAAAACCAATAAATTTTTTTGAAAAAAAAGAAAAAAGAAAACCAATTATAATCATAGAAGCCATGATCCTGTATGTCACTAACTCAAAAATACATCCCATACACAGGAACTTCTAAAGGTTCTAAGTGTTGAAAAAGCAATGTTTTAAAATCTTCTTAAATGTTAAAACTGAGAGTGCTGTCTTGGAAGAGGAGGAGGAGGAGAGCTCCTATGGAGCAAGCTTGCATCCAAACCATTTCTCATTGCACATACAGGGAGTGTATCTGAGGCTCTTTGGAGAAAGCCTCAAATATAGCCAGTCATGTAGGGCTTTAAAGCATCTTAAATTTTACCTGGAAACAAATTGGCAACCAATGCAGTTTCATGGGTTGTCATGATTAACATATAGGCCACTATATTTTAACTTTGCAGTTTCTATGTGATTTTCAAGGACAGTCCTTGGTAGAGTATATTATAATAGTCCACCTGTGAGATGATGAGCTAATGAGAGAATGTTGTCAATACCTTCTGCTGTGGCTGACAAGGGTAAAGTCCTCGTTGGCCACCACTTTCTCTAAAGCAGTTTCATATACATATTAAATAAGATGAGGAAGAAGTTGGACAGGACTTCAATTCTCCTTTCCCATGTAATCAACTGGAACCATCCACTTCTGAAGGAAGCAAACCTCTGAAGTGTACCCAATTCTCAACCAGCACAGATTAGCTGGAAGAATATCATGGTTGATAGTATTGAAGACAACTGAAAAATCTAGAGGGACTGGTAGAGTGATTATATAATTCAAAGAAGTAGTAAGTGCTAGAAAGAATTTGTGACAAACTGGCTGAAAAACAAAACCTTTCATTTATCTCAACTGGAGTCCAAACATATCAGCACTAAGTGAATTTAATGTGTTAATTTTATCATAACATTACAATGTGAAATAACTTTTATTTTAATATATTACTTGTGTACAATAAACTGTCAGAAGATTATGTGGAAAACATTATGAAGAACATTAAGTCCAAAAATCTGGTCACGTCGGCTAATTACATGGTCTCTTGTGGACAGTCTTGATTGTTAGAGCAGTTTAGTGAAGGAAATTAAAATCCAGTGTCTAGACAAACACAAGATAAAAGAGATAGGTATTTTATTTGGCAGAAATACTTAAAAGTAGGAAATGAAAAGAACATCCAGGAGGTAAGGGAGCTTACAAGGCCCAGAGATAGGCAGAGGAAAAATCAGTCATGAGTCTGGTTTCAGAAATAATCTCAGTAATAACTTTCATATATTATTTTTTGACATATAATTTATTAAAAAGGTATATGTAAATATGAGTAGATGATAGCTAGGAGGCTTTTTCTGCATAGGGAAAACACCTGCCCTTATCCTGTGTTGTATTTTCATAAGCTTCTGTGCTACGTAGAATGGAGCTAAGTGGCTCTTACTCCTGAGAAAGGCTGCATAAAATTAGTTTAGTAAGCAGGAAAGTGTGCATGTCATCTAGGAGTGCTGTTGGTATGCGTGTTAAGATTCCAGTATTTTTTAAAAAAATAAAAAACTCTCAAATTCCTGCATTGACTTTGATTAGCAGGATTTTAAAATTTTACACACATAAAACATAAATAATTTTTATTTTTAATATACGCCTCTTTTGTGCAATGACCTTTAGATGGCAATATCCATGATTTCATTTCATAAAATATCAATCTTCTGGGAGATTGATAGTCCTGTCAAAAAAGAAAAGATTGATATACCTCTATAAATCAATACCTCCCACCAAAATGTATGCCTGAACGGGCGGCAAAGAAACCTGAACCAGAGAATTCCCTGTACTATTGTGACTTTAACTTTCTTTATTTCCTTTTTTCTACCGATACCTATTTCTTCAAGTTTATTTTATTTATTTATTTATTAAATGTATATGTTGCCATCTCACTAGCAAGCAACTCTGAGAGGCTTAAATTTATCACAAATTTCCTCCAACATTGTCTGTATGTAAAGTTTTGTTCTGAGAGAAAAACTGAATATGCTTCTGGACTGTGTGCTGAGATGGAGGTGACATTAAATGGACATGCACTGCAAAAAGCTTTAATGAAATGCTGTGGTAAGCGGAATGTGAAGATGAGTCCTCTGTTTGTGAAGTTTGGTATTTCCACCAGATTATAATTGGCTGCTGTCCCAGGAGGTTAAGTTGGCAGTGTACTCCCATAGTGTGTGATTATTTAGTAAAAATAGGCAAGCAAGCATAAATGTGTAATTTTAATGAGACGCCCTTAATTTATCTGACCTATCCAATCCATTAAACAAGTAGGCTTTAAAAAAAAACACAATCTGGAATGTTATTTTCAATATTTAGCTAACTTGAATGCTGTACAAGCACTGCAGAATTTTATGTTTTATATAAATAAATAAAATAATCACTACGTTTGATTGCAGAAATTGCACAACCAATTTCGTTGTACACATGATGTACAATGACAATAAAGCCTATGTTAAACTATAAAACAGTAATCAGTTTTGTAGCTTAAGTTGTCATTTGTGAGTTCAGGCCTTCTATGACTTGTGCAAGCTCTGTTTTCCTTCTTTGCAAATATCAGATTCAATAATTGGATTCTGTTTGTGCAAGCTTGTGTCCAAGTGCTGTTTCGTATAATTGTGTTTACACTATTCTGCTGTCTCATTGTAAAACCCGTAATGACCCAGTTCTAAAATAAATCCAGGTTTACTGCTAACATTTTCTAGAGTAGAGCTATCTGTGTTCAATATAACATTTGGAAATATTTTGGGAGAATGCTTGGTAGAGTACTGCCAAAGTATTAGAATTAGATGTATCTCTTTATTTATTATTTGCCACAAGTTAGAGTGGGATATTGAAGTTCAGTTGATTTATTAAGATGTCTTGTGAATGGTGTTGTAGGCACTTACAGAACAAATAGTGGATTTCTGAACTTAGTAAAATAGGTTACATGTGGGAGCTTGAAATGTCAGAAAAAGAATGCGGTTCATTGTGCTTTTTTATTTAGAATGTGAAAATACTCTACTTGGCTGTTGCTTACAGAGAATAGGATTTATTGTGGATACTATGTTCATTAAACTTTACAAAATAGAATTATGTAGATTCCCTTAGATTGTGTTCCACTAAGTTGTGTAGTAAAAAAAAAAGCAAAGGATACTCCTTCTTTCTTCTTTGCTGTTACCAGGAAAGTGGTGAAGGATAAAGCTAGGCTATTTAAATGTGTTATGAGAAAACACTACCACAGTTCCATTCCATCCTGAAGCTCTTTTCTTTCCAACAGGTTAGCCAGGAATTATATTTTTATTGTCTGTTGTTGTTTGTTGCGAAATCGTGTCCGATCCATCACGACCCCATGGACAACATTCCTCCAGACCTTCCTGTCCTCTGGAGTCCATTTAAGCTCACGCCTACTGCTTCGATGACTCCATCCAGTCACCGCATTCTCTGTCGTCCCCTTCTTCTTTTGTCCTCAATTGTTCGCAGCATTAGCCTTTTCTCCAGTGAGTCCTTCCTTTTCACTAGGTGGCCAAAGTATTTGAGTTTAATCTTCAGGATCTGGCCTTCTAAAAAGCAGTCAGGGTTGATCTTCTCTAGGACTGACCGGTTTGATCAATTCGCAGCCCAAGGGACTCGCAGGAGTCTTTTCCAGCACCATAGTTCAAAGACCTAAATTCTTTGGCACTCAGCCTTTCTCCATACTACTTACTGCATTCTACTTACTCTCTTTTTATAGACTGTTCTTGGAATAACCCATAAAATTGAATACAGCCCTCATCAGGCCATCTACAACCTACTCATTATGTACTAGAAGCTGAGAGATTAAATAGAGGTAATAATGCAACGTAGAATCTGGGTCGGTCACCGGGACCAAGATTTACTCTTCCAATCTTGTGCTGGAGCCCATCTTTAGGGAACTTATCTTTATTGGAATACATGCTTTGGGTATTCTGTGAGTCATGTTTATGTGGTGTATTTCTATTGGCTGATTGCTATGTTGTTTTCTTCTGCTACCAAAACCTCAGCTCCTAAGTACCGCTTAAACATGACTTACAGAAAGCCCAAAGGATGTACTGAAGATGGACTCCAGCACAATCCAAAAACTTGCAAGAGTAAATCTCTGGTCCCGATCACCAACCCAGATTTGATGTTGCATCATTGTCCTGGGACACGTATATTTGCCTCATTCGTGAGAGGTAAATAATCTTCTGAAACAATCCACCAGTATCACCTAAAAAGTTGCAACAGGATAAAAGTGGTGCCACTAGAAAGGATTAACAACAATACTGTAATAAAAATGTCTGACTAAAGTTCTTAATTCCTGCAAGGCAGTTTCTATCAATTTCTGAATTCCAAAAGCATCAGAAGATACATAGCAACTTGGCAGTTTTAGATTGTTCTAAAAGAAAAAAATAGTCTTAAAAGGGTATTGGGAAGGGAAAACTGTAGCTGATAGTTTTCCAAGTTTCATATGGAATATTTTATCTATTTTCAAAACCAGCTGTATTTGAGTCAAGATAATTTGCTCAGATCAGAAGGTGTCTAGTCACCCAAAATATGCCTTGTATGCCCAGGTAACACCTCTGCTTTGCCAGCTGCACTGGTTGCCAGTTTATTTCTGCATTGCATTTCTGAGCAAAATTACAAACAACATATTCTATATATTACAGAATACTTCTGCTGAAATGCTACCAAGGCAATTGAATTAAGCTTGTAATCCTTCATGAAGGAAGAGAGTAAAGGCTCTGTTACAGCCCTGCATAATGTAGCTCAGCAAAACAATAGGTGAAAAAGTGATTAAGGGGGTAGCTTAGCTAGTGAAGAGAGAGCTGCAATGCTCTTACATGCTCTTTTTTTTTTGCAATGTTCAAATTGACAGGTCCTTTCACTTGTGAAATGGCTTCATTTTTTGCCTCTGCTCGCAGGGCTTTCTGCGATGCCAGGAATAATGGTTAGCTGATCGGAAGACTTGGCCCCTCCTAGGAAGACTCCTTATCACTAGCTGCAGTAGAGTAATTGCTGGACAGACCACATTGGCTGTTTGCATTTTTCTGACCATTGGTCTGAACAACAATCATTGATTTGCTGTTTTGTGATGAAGTTTGACAAATGGTTTTGGTATGACAGGACTTGTTGATAAACTTTGTCTCTGTGTGAAGAAACCTCTCAGTACATTTTTTACTTAAGAATGTGTATCAAACTAGCCAAGCTTGAAACCATACCTAAGACCCCTACTTACTGGTATATTGATAGGACCTGTAAAGGGTTATAAAACTCGATTAGCAAAGATGGGAAAAAATACCATTCAAGATCTTAAATGCTGAATAAAGCCTATAGCAACGTTATCACCCCAAAAAGAAGTCTCATGGTAGAAAGTTTGATGCGTTCTATTGGTGCCAGAGGGTTCATTATGCCAGTCAACTCCCCTCATTATTTCCCACATACAGAAGAAATGAAGTTGCAATATTATAATACTCAAATCAGCAGAATCCCTTAAGCAAATCTGCACAGGATTTTGAAAAAGAACAAAGTACTTCAAGCCACCTGATACAGTTTCCTGCTTCAATTAATCTCTTCCTAATCTGCTACATTATTTAACTGTGTGAAGTTTTGTGCAGCCTGAATTACATTGTAATGGTTGCTCAAATTTGTAGAGGTCTACTCTGATTTCCTTGACCTCCAATAAATTTATCCTGTGCTTGAAGTCAGTTTAAACATCATTTGGCTATGCAAGCATTAAAGAGGTCCCATAGCCCCCCAAATGCTATTGATGATCCTTAGGATGGGAAAGAATTCACATAAACTTTTCCGTGCACTATTTGAAGGACCATTTCAGTAGTGGAGACTGTGGAATTGTGTCTCATCTCCATCACTGTTTACTTTGAAAGTTAGGTAGCAGCTCCCGTGAATGAACCCAGACGCATTGTATCTTATCCATGGTTGTGATTGTTACTCCTTGTTAGTGCAAACTAGTATTACTAAATCTGATCATTTTTAGTGTGTAACTAATTCTTTTGATTTCTGTTTGTTCGTATCTGATAGGAAAGATATACCTGTTATGGTATGCAGAATCATTTCTAGATACTGGAGACTGCACACTGTGACTGGAAAACCAAAGACTTTGCATAGATAAGATAACTGGACTATTTGACTGGATGTTTCATTTACTCTGTTGAAAGGAAGGATATATATAAACAAGATCACATACTCTATCTAGGGTTATATGTACTATTTATTTGGAGTGGGCCACTATGAAAGCCAGAAGGATCTTTCTGAATTTTCTTGGGACTGATACCAGAACAAAGAAAAGGCAGCATATGGGAAGTAGAGAGCCAAGTATTTGCATTTAAAAAAGTTTGGACAAGACAGGACAATAGGTACAAGTGTACATATTTGAAAGAGATGCAGATATGCTAATCAGACCAATGACTGGAGAGAATATAGAAAGAATGTTGGGGTCTATATGCTGGAAATATTGAATGAATCAGATGACCTTAGGAATCCAGATTCCCTATGAAGGAAATCCAATGTGGTTTTGAAAATATTTGTAGCAGTGGCAATGGTTATATGAACCCACTTGGTAAGTAGATAGTTGATGTCTTGAAACATCTGGAAGTCCCCATGATACCTTAAAACATCTGAAAATGAAATAAACTAATGGTGAAGTACATCCTGGAGTGTTGAGGCATAGCTCTAAGATACTCAAGCACCAGAGCATTTATACTGAAAAGGAGACAGCATACGTTGAATGGGTGAAGCCTGCCTTCTTACTAGGCAGTCTTGATAATCATTGCTGCGTGAAGCACGGTAGAGCAAGTGTGACTTCTGAGCTGCTTCATCTACTGTTGCTTTGTCTAATAGTTTGAATCAAGGGGTTCTGTTTTCCTTTGTTCAAGTCTTGGTATGAAAAGAAGAGAAGCAATGAGATTGGATCTTGTTACCTCCTACATGGTGTTGAAGCAGTGGTGGATTCCTGCTGGTTCGGACCGGTTCGGCCGAACTGGTATTGGTTTGGTGGCCTGGGTCGCTGGAACCAGCAGTGACCCAGGCCTGCCACGCCCCCAAACCAGTTCTCTGGGCACTGCCATAGGTGCCGCCATCTTGTTTTTAAGTTCTGTGCATGCACGTGCAGCCCGCATCAAGCCCTCATGCGAAGTCCATGTGCACAGTGCACACACAAGCGAACTGACAGTAGTGCCTGCCGGAACGCACCCCTGTGTTGAAGATGTTAAAAAAAAGTGAGAGGGAATATACCGAACACTCGTATGGTGTTCAGGGGAAATGAGCCTATGGTTATATCTGGAGGAATGAAGGAAGAAAAATAAATGGAGAATGGCATTAAAAGTAAAGAGTAAGCTTAGCTAGGACCTTCTGCAATGATTGGAGGAAGAACTAACTGGAAGTTATTCTCTGTTACCATCTTGGGGCTCAAAAGAAAATTATTCTTTATTTCTATTATTTGGAACAATGAGCAGAATAAACCAGCTAAAGATCATTTATAGTCCCAGTGTGGGGGAGAAAAGGTCCATCTTGGTCCTATGATTTTTGTGTATTAAAAGTTTACACATATTGATGTATGTTGCAAAGTCCTTTTTATGCAGCCATATTTTTATTGCATTTTTTCAAAGACATATATTTAATTTCAGGGGAGACAACAACTGATACACTAATTAAAATGTCTTTTGGTTTAGAACATTTTTGAAGCATTTATGGCCCTTTATGAAGTGTCAGACAAGTTGCAGTGCTCAAGCTTTATGAGATACAGAGAGCAACATACAAATCATTTCTATTTTACTACATTTTGATTTTGCAATGTAGCAATCGGTTTTGGAGTTGAATATAGTTGTCCAAAATGAATAGTTGCTTTGCAATTCCATCATTGTTAGAATACCTGTTATATATCTCTAGATATTATATCCTTTCCTTAATTTGAAAAATCTTATCCCCCCCCCTTTTTTAAAAAAAGTTTGGGACTATATGTCACATATCACACATTTAAAAGCTCTTTGTTGCAATTTATCACATCAGGATAATGCATTCTTTCCACAGATAAAATATCTAGTGTGTTTCTGAAACAGATGCACATTTAATATGTGAACATTCATATATAATTTAAACTGGGAAACTATGCCACTTCTATTCCTGAACATTTTTTGGGGCTCTGACGCTGATGGCAGTGAGTTGCTATAAAACTTGTTTTTTTCCTAATTTTCACTCACTAACATCTGTATTGCTTTTTAAATTTTTGAAAAGGTTTGAAAAATAAGATTTCAGTTCCCATGCTTTTCAACGTACATCAAAAAGAGATAAATTTCCTTTTAGCAAATTTGAAGTGCCCTATTGCTGGACTACTGCAACACTCTCTACATGGGGTTGCCCTTGAAGAGCACCCGGAGACTTCAGCTGGTCCAGAATGCGGCTGCACGGGTTATCATGGGGGTACCTAGCTGCTCCCATGTTACACCCCTTTTAGGCAGCCTGCACTCGTTGCCGGTTCTTTTCCGGGTGCGATTCAAGGTACTAATTATGACCTTTAAAGCGCTCCATGGCTTAGGCCCAGGGTACCTGCGAGACCACCTACTGCCACCAGTAGCCTCCCACCGTCCAGTGCGATCCCACAGAGTTGGCCTCCTCAGGGTGGCATCCACCAGACAGTGTCGGCTAGCGACCCCCAGGGGGAGAACCTTCTCTGTGGGAGCGCCTTCCCTCTGGAATGAGCTGTCCCAAAGCTTCGCATAATCCCCGACCTCCGGTCCTTCTGACGCGCCCTAAAAAGTTGGCTTTTCCAGCAAGCCGGCCTGGCCTGTTAATTTTATCTAATTTTTTAAATGTTAGTGTTATATTAATTCGGTTTGTTTCTTGGATTGTTTCTAATTTTCTTTTAAGTTTTGTAATATGTGTTTTTTAATGCTGTATGCCGCCCTGAGTCCTTTGGGAGAAGGGCGGCATATAAATCCAATAAAACAAACAAACAAACAAACACTATCCCTAGCCCATCATTGCTGCCATCAATAAACTGTTGTATTCGACTTTATATTCATCAAGTACTTTAGAAAATATTATCACACTGTTCTGATACATGACATTACTGCTCTGAGCTTATTTACTATCCAATTTAGTGCCTGTCCTTGTTTAATGCATATGCTCAATTCCATATTTATTAGTCATAGTCCCAAAGTTTCACTGCACCCATTTAGGTAGTACAGCTAATCTTTGTTTAGCAACTGCCTTGTTTAGTGACCATTTGCAGTTATGATGGCCTTGAAAAAGTAACTTTGTGACTCTTCATTACATTTATGACCTTTGCAGATCTGAAAAGCAAGGAAAGGTGAAGTAAGATTGTAGCACACTCACAGTTTACTTAATATTCAAGTTGCCAGTGATCAGTTGTGATCGCTAAATGAGGACTAGCCATTTCTTCAGTAAAATATTCTTATGTAATTAAGTGAATTTTACTGGAAATTTTGAATTAGACATAAATGCTACAAGTTCTCGTTAGAGTCTATGACAAATCTTGATAATGTCAAAACGTTAGCATGAGCATGATATCATTATCTAAATGTTACATTTATATAATTACCTTATAGTTTCCAGCTGAAATATATAACTCATAGCGTTTCCATAATGATATCACTCATGTCAATATTTCTTACTCTATCCCTGATGGATGACTATGAAGTCTGCATTTCCTGAATGTAATCATAGAGTGGATGTGAGCTAATAATGTTGCAGCTCAAACCAGACCAAACTAGGCAGATATAGTAATGAAAACTAATATGTGATTGGAGATTCAGTGTTGGTGATGATACATATGCTGTGATACAAGCTCAAGGAGTAAGTTTGTGGTCCTGGATTATGTACTGCTTTTGGCCTTTGTTCAGCTTTAATTAGTTCTTCTGCTTTATTTTTATAGAATTAGCTGGTTATAGTGCTATATATTTTGGATCACTTCAAGCTTTATATAACTGCAATGAGTTATCAGTAGGACTGTCCATTGAAAGTATTTGGAAATTGTTTTGTTAAAACTAATATTCTGCAAACTATATGACACCAACTGCACTGATTTCTAATTCATTTGTATTCATGCAAAGTGCTGGTATTTAAGTATAAAACCTAAATCATTTAAGATACCTACAAGGACATTTCTTTCATTAACCTGTACTTAGATTACATCCACTATTGGAGGGTCTGTTTTTGTTATCATCACCTAGGAGGTTTGGATGAGAACCTAATTACTTCATTTTATTTCCAATAGCATTTTTACATTTGATGAAATGCTTTAATTTTTTTATTATTTGAGAATACAACAGAATAACAGAATTGGAAGGGATCTTGGAGGTCTTCTATCCCAAGCAGGAAACTCTATGTCGGGGTTGTACTCGCAGCCCATGGGCTGGATGCTTCATGTGCTGGCCACGCCTCCACCCAACTTAGCGAAGAGGAAAAAATTCCCGATACATCATGTGATACAACTGTGATGATGATGCGAGTTTGACACCGTTTCTCTATATCATTTTAGACATATAGTTATCCAATCTCTTCTTAAAAACCTCCAGTGTTGAAGCACTCACAACATCTTGTGGGTGCTTCAACTTCTTCCACTGATTAATTGTTCTCACTATCAGGAAATTTCTCCTTAGTTCTAGGTTGGTTCTCTCTTTGATTAATTTCTATCCATTGCTTCTTGTTATGCCTCCTGATGCTTTGGAAAATAGGTTGACTCCCTTTTCATATCTAATTCTTGCAACTGTTCTTCATATGTTTTATCTTCCAGTCATCTAATCATCTTTGTTGCTCTTCTCTGCATTCTTTATGGAGTTTCAACATTTTTTTATATTGTGGTGAGAAAAACTGGATGCAATATTTCAAATGTAGTCTTACAGAGGAATTGTGTAAGTGGTGAGAAGGCTGTAGCTTAGAAGGAAAAATGACCTAGAAAATTCATGCAATTCAAGGAAATAATTTGATATCTTACACATGTACTACATATATAACCAAACTAATATAACTAGTCTGACTGTTAAATATTTTGGCTTATGTTGAAGCACAGTAAACAGAGTCTATGAAGACATATATGAATTATCTTTTATGGTGCGCATATTTCAAATTGCTCCCCATACACATAAACAGGAGTTAGAGCCACATAGGACATTCCATGCTCTTTAAAATATGTGTTTTATAGTGTACTTCTGAGGCAGAAAATAAACCATATATTATGTAGCCCTTAAAACTGAACACTTCCATAACTCTTAATGTTTAGTATCTTTGGAAGGATATGTTTTTACCAAAATTAATTATTAATATTCATGGTGGATTTTATATTATTATTATTATTATTATTATTATTATTATTATTATTATTATTATTATTATTATTATTATTATTATTATTATTATTATTATTATTATTATTATTATTATTACAAATATTGAAAAGTCTTATGTTAATTATAAAATTCTGTCTGTTTGTTACCAGAACCACCCCTTTCTTTTCACAATGACAATGCAGACTAAAATAGTTTAATATATCTATAGATAAAATTACGTGAAACATTTAGAGCCAAGAAAACCCCAACTTCCTTTTGACAACTAATATAGAACCTTCTAAATTAAAACCCTGGCTTTGTATGTCACGACTAATGGTTTCCATTAAATAAATATAAAGCTTTTGAAGAAGCATGACAATTTATGAATTCACAATATGCAGGCAATAATTACAATGCTAAATCTTTTTAATGAAAGATTTAAACCTGTCATATTTAAAACAGTATTTTCCTAATCCCTATTGGTAACCTTGCGTAACAAGAGCAAAACATTGTTTCAGCAGTCATGTCACCTAAGATCAGACTTGTTCTTCAGGGATTGTTCAAATTTAAGACTTGTACAGCTGCTAGGTAGGAGATAGCTTTAGCTCTGAATGTGCTATTAGTGTTATTTCAAAATGATTGAACCTGTTTATACTAAATGGCAATAAATAATAGAAATACCTACAATATGTGCATAGTATTAGATTAGGGCTTTCAAACTCTTGGCCTGCGGGCTGAATATGTCACACGCTAGCGCCTCCCCCCCAAACATCCAGTTTAGCAAAGGGGCGGTGGAAATCCTGATACCTCATGTGATGCTGCAAGTTTGATAATACTGTGTTAGACCATTACTATCTAGTAAATTATGCAATTGTAAATATCCAGAATTGGGATATATATACTTGCTGGGCAGAGGGCAGGCTATCCAAGTAGTTTTGAGACTCTCTTGGAGCACATATGAAATGAAATCGTTGAGGTTAACAGTTCTTTGTTTACTTTTCTAAACTATTACCCCATAGTAAACTAACATCCTCATAGGCATGATTCTTGGTTTGCAGTGATACAACTTTGTTTCATACATGCATATAATTTGTTTCATAAATTTCTTGCCTAGGAATTTTATGATGGTTTGAGTTTTCCTAAAATCACAATATCTGAACTTACTTGTTTTATTATTTTATTATTTTATTCGAAGATATTTAACTAATATGCATAATAGCTAGGTAATCACCCATCCCCTCCCACTTATGACTGCAGGATTGTAATTTTGTTGCTTGTATCCTTATGATTTATATTTATATTGATTGTTTCCTGATTGCTTATTTGTACCCGATGACTTTAATTAACTGTTGTACTCAGTAGTGGGTTTCAAATCCCGTTCCAACCGGTACGGTTAGAACTGGGCCGATGCCGTCCTTATGGACGCGTGCAGTGTGCACCCATGCATCTTAGCACCTCCGCGACCCTCTGAGACGTTCCAGCTGCTCTGCGAAGCATCGCGCAAGCGTTTATGCCCCATTCGTGTGCACGGCAGCACAGAAGCTTTAAAACACAGGTAAGGAGCACGGGCACGCGGATGGGCCCTCCGAAGCACTGTATCAGAACGGTATCCAGTGCTCCGGTCTGGCTCCGGTACACACGTACCAGGGCGTACCGCCTGCAACCCACCACTGGTTGTACTTTATGATTCATGGTGAAAGTATCTTGTCTTTTTATGTACACTGAGAACATATGCACCAAAGACAAATTCCTTGTGTGTCCAATCACACTTGGCCAATAAAGAATTCTATGTTATTCTATTCTATTCTATTAAATTTCAGCAAGAAAACAACCAAGTTGACAGAGCACCAGGGATCCCACAGTTAAACCCTGAGCTACAAATATTCTCTTCCATTGAGGGAATCCTTTCTGCCAACAGTATATGTTGGTAGACAGGAAATTGGTCATAAGTCCCTTTTTCTTCAATGCCATTTTAATTTTGAATTGAATTATCACTAAACAAATAATTGTAAGTCAAAAACTACATGTACTACTGAGTCATGTCCCACCTACTTATATGCATCCTCTTTTTTCTGTATTCTGTTAGATAAAACTCAATGTTAATTTTATCAAGTTCTTTCTTCACTTTGACCCTCCCTTTTTTTTTAAAGAAATTCATGTTTTATTTACAGTTTTCCTTTCACAGTATACATAGTTTGTGGACAGTGTATTGACTGGGTCAATGCCCTTTTAAAACTGCTAACAACGATAATACAAATAAGTATATACAATCCTAATCTTTCAACTTCAACAATAGTATCCTGTCTTTATAGTTCTTTCTCATGTTTTCCATTAATTCATTTAAGAATAAGTAACATTTATTTTCACCATATATGTATTATCCCCTATAAAGTCACTTATATTTAATATTTTAAAAATTACCATACATATATTATCCCCTATTAAGTCACTTATAATTAATATTTTAAAAATTACTCATTATTCCCCATAATTTCAATATCCCAAATATCTAGAACTACTAATCAAACCAAATATTAACAAAACCTAATCAATCCCGGGATTATATCTCAAAATCCCCTTAATTTCTAATTCTTAAAAGTTCTAAGTTCACAATATATTTTAACACAGTTAATATTAATTATACAATTAAATTACCTAATCCTAAACTTCCATCTTCTACCCTTAGCTTACTTTTGAATATAATAAATTCTATTATCTATTAGTATTAGCTACCATTTCCCCTATTTATATTTTCTACTTTTTCATTTTATTAATACATTTTATCGCTATCCATCATCTCTTAATCTTTTTGGAGTTCCATCATCTATTTACTTTTTAATCACCTTTTTCTTTCTTTCTCTTGGAATCTCATAACTTTTAAAAATATTTTTATGCCCACTGAATATTCCTTTTGGGTTGCCCTTTATCTTTCTGCTGCTTCCTTTAAACACCCATCCAAAGGTCGGAGCTTCCCTTCTGATATGTTAGCAATCCGCCCATCCTCCCAGCTCGTAGTGTGCAAACTTGAGTCTATACTAAAGATGATAAGCATCTACAGTTTTGGATTCACAGTTTAAGACCGGTGAAAGCTTAATAATCAACTCCTAAGCAAGAATCTAAGAATTATTTATGTTACACCTATTATTTGTTACTATTTTAAATGTATTGGCTGCCCAACTCCAGGGGACTCTGGGCAGTGTACGAAATTAGACAAAACATTAAAACAGCTAAAAACATGGAATCAAACATACAGACCAAAATAAAACAATCTAACAGCCAGCAAAACTAACAAAACAAAACAGGCCATTGAACAAATAGTAAACATCAGTCCCAAACCTGGAACCAAAGCCAAATTCTCAGATCTCAAAAATTTTCATTTTGCAATTCCAGCAGGTTGGAGCTGCAACATTAAAGGCATGCTTCCTAGGTCCTACAAGATGGTAGTGTTTAACAGAGCAGGGGTGGGTTGCTGCCAATTATACTACCGGTTTGCAATGTGCGCACAGTGCGTGTGTGTGCACTGTTCAATGTAAATTGTTCTTTGCGCATGCACAGAACAATTTACATTGAACTGCACATACGCAGTCACTAAAAACCAAAATGGTGGCGGCCTGGCGGTGGCGAGGGAAAACCAATTCAGGGTTGTGGCAGGTCTGGTCGCTAGCAGTTCTGTGATCCAGGCCTGAATTCCACTACCAGTTTGGCCGAACCGGGCCGAACCAGGAGCAACCCACCTCTGCAACAGAGCAGATTTGGGGTGCACCCACTCTGCTGGAATGTACTGGGTGGGCACAAACAGTTGGAGAGAGCAATTTCTCAGAGATTCATGCCTTAAGCCATACAGTCTTCATAGCTAATAACCAGAACTCAGAAGCCAAATGGCAACCACAGAAGGTTGGCTGGTATTTGTGATACATGGGCACACCAAGAAGTGTCCATTATTGTTCACTCTTTTGAACCAGCTGCAGCTTTTAAGTGGTCTTAAAGGGCAGCCTCATGTAGAGCCCATTGCAATCAATCCAATTGTGAGGTGCCAATAGCTCCAATCCAGACGTCTTGTACCAGTCTTGTCTGAGTGCAATCCCATCCAAGACTAAAGATAGTATCATCACCAATCCAGGGACCAAAAAGCCACTGTCACTCTTATCTTCTTGGGATTGAGCAGAAGACTGTTCTTCCTCATACTGGGCCTTCAAATACTGGTCTAATACATTGACAGTTTCACCTATAGTCCTATACTGCTTGAATTAGAATTCCAAAATTAGATAAATGTCTTGTAGATCTTTGCCACATATATTCTGATCATGTACTTTTGATTAATTATCCTTATGCAACATTAGGAAATGTTGAAGTTCAGTGTGTATTCTAAACTTACTGGCTGGTTGGATTAGTTACAAAAAGCTTTCATTTATTTTGGTAGAAATTATATGGTGTCTCTCCCAGTGCCAAGATTCCATGACCCAGTAAAGATAAAGCTCAAGCTAAAAAAGAGCTAAAAAACGAGGCTGCCTTATAAGGAGAATGAAAAAACGCAGCTGTTTATGTAACATTTGTGTTTCTATCAAGGGACATCATAGAAGTTTTTCTCCCCTTTTTAGAACAGCCGAGTGCAATGAGTGTAGCATTAAAGCTATGCAGTGAAGAGGGACTAAATGATGAAAAGAAAGGTTAATTTTTCTGGCATTTAGTAAATTACAGTTAGCAGAAAAAGTACATTTTAAGCCCTGGAAGAGCTGGGTGTTGCAATGGATCTTAAAAATACTATGCCTTAGAGTATAAAATTCCTTCACTTTACTTTTTTGGGCCACATGTGTATGACACTTCATTGAATGAATCTTATCATAAGACTAAACAAAATTATAAACCTATACAGAAAACTATAATAGCATTCTTATAATACAATAGTAGAGTTGGAAGGGACCTTGGAGGTCTTCTAGTCCAACCCCCTGCCTAGGCAGGAAACCCTATACCGTTTCAGACAAATCTTCTTAAAGACTTCCAGTGTTGGGGCATTCACAACTTTTGGAGGCAATCTGTTCCACTGATTAATTGTTCTCACTGTCAGGAAATTTCTCCTCAGTTCTAAGTTGCTTCTCTCCTTGATTAGTTTCCACCCATTGCTTCTTGATTATTAACTGATTAATAGTCCTATCCTTTTGCCTTACCAAGGACTTTCTGGAAAACACTGCTTTTTAAAAACGATATAAAGAAGAATCCAATGTAACCTAAGTGGAGGGCTACAAGGTTTTCAAAATCTAGGGGGCTGTGACCATGAAGGTTTGCTTTCAGACCTGAGTCCTTTGACATCTTAGAGGGCAAATCCATGGCATCTTCTCTTGGCAGGCTGTACTGGGTGAACAGATTCTGCCTTGAGCAGGAAGTAATGAAGCTATTGAGGCTCAAAGACCTGAGGGACTTTGCAGGCAATAAGTAGCTCTTTGAATTGAACCCAAAAGCTCTTCAGTAGCCAACACTGAGGTTATTCAATTAGCAGTTGGGTGGCTGCATTTTATACCAGCTGGAGCTTCCAAATCACCTTAAAGGATAACCTCATGTAGAGCAAATCCACACACAAGCTGATAAAGATATATGTCAGGTTCTTGGCAATTCATTGAGTCGAAACTAATTCTTCCAAGAATCTTTCTTAAAACAGATTTCTGAGAGAGAGATTGCAAGAATTTCAGCAAGTGAATTATTTGCAATTTAGAAGCCATTTATTCCCCCCACTCCAAAAAATGAAGCTTGAATCTTTATCAAGGAAAGAATGATCAGTTGTGATATCTAGAAATACGAGTTGACTGGTTTTTGTTTATTTATTTTTTATTATTCACACTTATAGACCGCCCCCTCTCCCGAAGAGGACTCGGGGCGGTGTATAGTCACTAAAATACGTTGTTCTTATCCCAATTGCGCAAATAATTGCTGGTGCATATTGAGGTATATAGTTACATTGGACAAAT
Organism: Natrix helvetica; assembly: GCF_964273705.1. Lineage (NCBI taxonomy): Eukaryota > Metazoa > Chordata > Lepidosauria > Squamata > Natricidae > Natrix > Natrix helvetica. Next base: position 307,034,519 of record NC_138548.1, on the reverse strand, counting down.
TGGAAGTTTGGACTGGCATTTTTAAAACATGAAAATGGATGAATTCTGTGACCTTGATGGAGCTATTATCTTCTGTCCATTAAATTAGCAAGTGCATGCATCTGCTTCAATGTAATTTATAAATGGATTTACCTCTCGGTCTGACTTCTATCAGTTGATTGGGAAGATTACTTAACAAATCCTACAATCCAATTCTGGGTGACATTCAGTGTATTTGAATGGATGATGTAATTGTGAAGGCATACAGATAGTCCTCCACTTACAATCACAATAGGGACTGGGAAATTTGTTGTTAAATGGTTTCATCATTAAGTGAGTCATCATGTGACAATCTTTTTGCTGTGGTCATTAAGCAAAACATGAGATCGCCATTTGGGACCCCCTATTGTTTGTCAGAAGCTGCCTGGGAAGGTTCCAAAGGAAGATCATGAAACCCCAGGATGATGCAATACATTCCTGTTGTCAGGTGTGACCAAGTCATGATCCTGTGACTGTGGCGATGTCTCCAGTCGTAAGTGCGAACATAAGTCACTTTTGTCAGTGCGGTTGTAATTTTGAATAGTTCCTAAATGAATGGTCATAGGTTGAGAACTACCTTTAGAGAAAAAATAAAGAACCCTGTGATCCATTGGGACATCCTTTTAGAGAAAGGTAGTACAGTCTGATGTGGCCAGTATGAACATTAAATTTTAGCAGACCATGTTTTCGTTTTTACCGCAATGCAGGGTTGATCTGTGATCATCTAAGGAGAATAGATACCATAAATAGCAAAATAGTTGTAGTGGCAAAGGAACTTTAATAATAAGTCAGTATTTACTTAAACAGATGCCTACAGTGGCAGTGGGAGCAACTTCCAACTTTCTGCCAATTTCTTTATTCACTTTGCTTGTAAGAAGCTGATGGAGGGCCAAAAATCATGGTCATGTAATCACGGCGGCACTGCCACAACTGCAAATAAAATGGGTCTGACTATCATGGAAATTTCAATTATACAGATGTAATGGATCTTGGATTTTGTATGCATTCTTTTAAGTTAGTGGATTTGAGTTACCTTGATTCAAAAAATGTTGTGGCATTTGGGCTAACCTGAGGGTACAAATAGAAACAGAGATAAAGACAATGAGAATTTTAGGAGTATATTCGACAACTCTTGATCTGTTGGGTCATCCTCCCAGAGTTATTTCCTTACCTGAACAGAGAAACAGAGTAACTTAACACGTGAGCAAAAAAGTAGTGGGAGCAGAAACCACTTCCATTGCACTGCTGATTTTTGCATTGACTTTGCTCATGGCAGGGAACACCAGAAAGCACGATTGCATGATTTTGGCAGTGCTGCAGCAGCCACAACTTTGTGAATACAAGTAGTGTGAAGATCCTTGAAAATTAAATTACATGAGCGTAATGAATTTTGAACTTAAATTCTTTAAGTCCATGGATTGGAGGTGTACCTTGATTCCAAAACTTCAAGCATTTGCTTCATCTGACTGAATGATTTATGAACATCAGTTGAATTAGCAAAGGTTATAGCTTGTGGTCATGCTGCCTTATTCTTTGTGGTTATTTTGGCTTGCTCTTTGTAGTGTATCTCTCGGGTATTAACCACAACTAGGTGGAGCTGTTTTATGTTACATAGAAGTTAAAATCTTAAGCCTCTCAAGTATGTGATGTGTTTTGGCCAACCTTTTAGTGTCATATTTACCCTTGGAGTGTTTGTGTACCCTTAATATGAACCTTAGCCAAGGGCACTGAGCCAGAATTGATATATACATGTATGCTTTTTATGTTGGTGAATGAAAAGAACACCCTAATCACACAATTGAAACCACAATAGGTGTACCACAACACACATAGCCCTCAACTTACAATCATGTATTTAAAGATTGTTTGAAGTTACAACTCACAATGAAAAAAGAGACTTATGGCCAATTTTCATACTTAATGATCTTTGCAACATCCCCATGGTCGTGTGATCAAAACTTGGACACTTGTCAACTGGCATGTATTATGACATAAGGTCATATGATCACCATTTGTAGCCTTCCCAGCTGGCTTCTGACAAGCTAGATTCGTTTAATGACTGCATTATCCACTTAACAAGTGATTTGCAGAAGGTGTGCAGCAGAGAAGTGGCACAGTGGTTAGAGTGCAGTACTGCAGGCTACTTCAGCTGACTGATAGCTGCAATTCGGCAGTTCAAATCTCACCGGCTCAAGGTTGACTCAGCCTTCCATCCTTCTGAGGTGGGTGAGGAGGACCCAGATTGTTGGGGGCAATATTATGCTGACTCTGTAAACTGTTTAGAGAGGGCTGTAAAAACACTATGAAGCGGTATATAAGTCTAAGTGCTATTGCTATTACTATTAACAATTGTGGTAAAAATGTTGTAAAATGGCGCAAAACACTGTTGCCATGCTTAGCAACAGAAATTTCAGACTCAATCATGGTCCTAAATCAAGGGATATTTGTAGATGGTTGTCACTTGTGAGAGAATTCCACTTCAATTGTATGGCTTCCAAAAGGATTTCAACACATGGACAGATTCCAGAGGGTGATCATTCAGTTAATCTGAAACTAAGTCACTTTGGATGGTGTGATGGGCAGCATATAAATTAAATAAATAAAGAAACGTGTGTAGGTTTTAAATATGTATTTATCTATTAGCATTACAGTGTTCTCGGCCAAGCAAGCCCACAGAGACTTACAATAACAACAAATATTTAATTATACTGTTCCCCAGAACATATATCTAATATCTTAGAACCATAAAACATTCTAACCATGTAAAACAAAACAATAATCTGACATTGAGTTTACAGTTTAAGTGCACACTGGAATTTGACAACAACAATAAAAAGGTCCAGAAAGCAAACAAATGAAAATACATTTGTTGGGTTTTTTTTTAATGTCAAAGAACAGGCAAAGCGGATTATTTAGGGAAGGGATTCCATTATAATGTAGTCACCAACAAAAAACTCCCAACCTTTATCAGTTCAAAACAAGCTTCCCTTTAGAGAAGCACTTACAATAGCTAAAATGCATTTTAGCTTTTGTGCTACTCCTTATGGAGGAAGAAATATAGACTCAATCTTTTTAGGGACTTTGCTGTAAAAAAAAAAGTTAACACAGACAGAGCATTATCTCAATGGAGACATGCCAAGAAGAATTTAGTTACCATATTTTGGAACCACTGCAATTTTTGAATCTCTTTCAAAGGTATCATATACACAGAATATTACAAAATAAAAGCAGCAGGTAACTAGCACATTGATCAGAGTAGTTGAATTGGTTTTATCCAGTAAATTATGTACAAGTAGAGCTAGACAAAGGTATTCACCACTATGTAGACCTAAGTACTAAACGGTTAGATCTAAATGCTTATGGCCAGCATAGGTCAAACATAATTGCCAAACTGTGGACCTGGTTCTTCAAGGGAAACATCAGTTTCAGTCCATTATGTCTAATCTAATCTGAGCCAAGCAGGAATCAACCATAGAGCCTAGCACATTAATGAACATAGGGATCAGAAGTAAACCTTTATTCTCATAGCAGTGATGCTGAGCCTCACAACTTTATTATTCCTCTATGTAAATCCCACAGTCACTAGAACTGATTATGCTACCTAACTGGATGAAATATGTGCAAGCAAATAACCATTGTCAGAGAGCAACAAGGAATCCATGGATCTTAAGTGACTTTCCTAAAGACAGGCAGAGTTGGGGGTTGTTATTACAGAAAATAGGGGTAACCTCAGAAAAGGCATATTTTCTAGGTACCATAAGATAGTAAGATTTCAAAGAAGGAACTTGGAGATGCCCCCCTGTTGGATCAACTTGTGTGGGTAGATGTTCTTGGGAGAAGAAAACAGTTCTTCAAGTAACCTGATCCCATGACATGGAAGGTTTTAAAGGTGATACACAGCATCTTGAAACTTATTCAGAAGCCTATTATAAACCAGTGCAGCTCGCTGGTTTCTAATAGGTAGTAGTGGTATTACATAGGCATTATGAGATGTGTCCATTAACTACCCATGCCTCTGCATCCTGGATCAAGTAAAACGTCTGGGTGGTCTTCAAGAACAGCCTCCATATGGAGTGCACTGCACAGACCAACAGAGATGATCTGTAGAACTATGGTGAAAAAACTATGCAAAAAAGAAAAAAATGGTATCTATAATGAAACTCTTAATGATATTATTCTGTTTTGTTTTTGTAATTGTATTTGATATTTACCTAAAATATCTGCCATACTGAGTTATGGCTATGGCTTAGATCTAAAGATGCTACTTTATTAAAGATAATCCACTTGCAAGGGAAATACATTTTATCTTTCATTTGAATTCTCTTGCACCCCTAAAACCAACATTTTAATATCATCTATGGAACAGGAAAAAAATTATGGACATCATTTTTATGGCCCTCTTCATGTGAGCTGTAGTGCAGCAGCCCTTTTAATGCAGGGCATATTCCCAGGATGTCTTCTGACAAGAAATATTTTCTGGATTGCAGGATCGAAAGCTGACAAAAGCAGAACGGCAAAGATTTAAAGAAGAAGCAGAAATGTTGAAAGGTCTTCAGCACCCAAATATTGTTAGGTTTTATGATTTTTGGGAGTCGTGTTTAAAAGGAAAAAAGTGTATTGTGCTAGTAACAGAACTGATGACCTCCGGAACTCTGAAAACGTGAGTACTAGTTATGTCATGATGTGGATAATTAGTTAAGTAGAACATCTGTATAAACAAAGTTCTTGCTTTAATCCCTAACCCTGTTAAGAATGGAAATCTACCATCCTTCTTTATAATAGCTTGGCTGACTGTATTTCAAACTAAATCAATGCAATTTCAAAATTAAGTTTCATTTCTGTTATATTCTCTATTGTTTTCTACTGTGACTATCCACCGTTCTGCTTGTATTTTGTCTTCCTTTTTTTGTTTTACTTGGGTCATTTTGAACCTCTTGGTTAACCTTTTCCAAAATAGATGACATTATGAAGCTATGATCAAATAATCTTCCACCAATGAGAAAGAAGACAGTTGATTCAAATTAACATGCTTGAATAATTAATCTGAATCACCATGCTTTATTATCTTACTGATGATAAAATAACCTTTTTCAATATTTGTAAGAATTCTCTATATGTTTTTTCCACCTCGTGAGAAATAATATTATTGCTTTTAAGTTTCAAATATGAAGCACTATTGCTGGTCAACTGTATGCCAATATACGTACAGGATCAGTGAACATGTAGAGTTTTGCATAAACAAAGCTCTCCATAGAATTGTAATTCATAGCTTTTAGCACATTAGGATTTAAGTGAATGTATTTATAATTTACTTTCCAAACTATCCTCCTCTTAAATTAGGACTGTATTTGAATGTACTTGGCTGAAGGCTGACTCCGATAAGTCTAATTGCAAGAGGTAGATTGCTTACAAAGTGTTCAAACTGACCTGGAAAGTGTCATTAATGTTTCAGCGCCTAGTTGCCCTGCAGAAAGGCAGATATTGTCCACAAGAAGAATCTCAATGCATCTGTTTTTCTCTAAAATAATTTTATTCCATCTCACATGTTTTTATTTTAGCTATTTGAAGAGATTTAAAGTGATGAAACCAAAAGTTCTTCGTAGCTGGTGTCGGCAAATCCTAAAAGGTCTTCATTTTCTGCACACTCGAACACCACCAATTATTCATAGAGATCTAAAATGTGACAATATTTTTATAACTGGGCCAACTGGATCTGTGAAGATAGGAGATTTGGGTCTGGCAACACTTAAGAGAACTTCATTTGCCAAAAGTGTCATAGGTAAGCATGACATGACATGACATGACATGACATAAAAACAGAATTGGAAGGGACCTTGGAAGTCTTATAGTCCAACCCTCTGCTCAAACAGAAAACACTATACCATTTCAGACAAATGGCTGTCCCATCTCTTCTTAAAAATCTCCACATTTCGTTTATGTCATCTCTATTGAAAATGGATGAATAGTATAGACCCGCAAAACAATCGACTCATATTTTGTTTTCACTGGCAATGCTATATCAATGCTAAATCATTCCCTCATATATTCTTCCAAAATTAGTAACATTTCAACAATGTTATTTTTTCTTAATTGGTAATTTATAATGTATTGACTATTCTATACATATGAACATGAATTATAATTTACTTTTGTTTAGAAGTTTAGGCTTATAGTGGATGTAATGTATAAATAAATAAACTTACTTAACAAGCAGTAATCTTACACAAAGAAATCAAGATGGAATTATTATTCCCCCCCCCATGCTTTCCTCTTTTTCAAGATCATGTGTCACATGATCAAAATCATGGGTTTTCCCCCTCTTCCCCTAGGAGTGCACTGCTCTCTTCTCTTTGCCAAGGCAAAGTCTGCATGCATACCATTTTGAATTCTGACATCCAATTTTCTTATGGAAATCTATAGCTCAGGGATTTGCCACAAAGCATAAATAGAAGTAGGGCATCTGTTGACAAGACGGCTGTTAACTTTCAAACTTGGATTAAAAGTTTAGAAATCTCTCTTGAGATTTCAAACATAAGACTTTGGTATTCTTATTTTAGATCAAACAAGATATTCAGTGAAATCAACTTCACAGGATATTTTATGAACTTTTCAAATTCCAGATTTTTTTAAAAAAAAACTTTCTATGTCATTGCAGAAAATTATGCAATGAGGGTCTAGGATCTGAAAATATTTTGAATCGTTGGTCTAGTTTTTTTATTGGGCTTCAAAGTATTATTTGAATTAATATTGCCTGGGAGGGGAGACACAAAATTGTAGAAAACTGCCTTTCTGTGAGTTGAACATTTCTGCATATAGAATGATGCCTTTGGGTTCAACCTAATATTCCATTTAACTGTCTATCTTACTAATTTCAATTTAAAATACGGAAGTTTCTTTGGGTTTTACATTCATGCATAAAACGTTATTCTTTAAATGTACTTTTCTCTGGTTGATGCTCTATGTACAAGTATATTTTCGAAGATGAATTTCTTTTGTTCTGTTCAGGTACTCCAGAATTTATGGCCCCAGAAATGTATGAAGAGCACTATGATGAATCAGTGGATGTATATGCTTTTGGAATGTGTATGTTGGAAATGGCTACCTCAGAATATCCATATTCAGAATGCCAGAATGCTGCTCAAATTTATAGGAAAGTAACCTCTGTAAGTAATATTTTTAATATAATCATTTTGCTCTTTCATTTACACTGTTTTTCTTATTTTAACATTGTAAGCACTGTTATGCTATTATATAACATACTATATAATTTTAATAAAAAGTATTGTTAAAATAATTCTTCTAATGAAATGTTTTGTTACTTGTTTCAGTGTTAATTTATAAAAACTCTACCTGCAAATTGTTTCTACTTCCTTTTTATTTTTCTATATTTTTAAATTTCCAAACTCCATAATAACATTTTGAATAGTCAAGAGTGTGGCACTTTATCAAATACAAGCTGATTATATAATATATTTGGGGGGGAAACATTTTTGGGAGAAATCATCTATGCTGCAGAATGAATTCTATCCTCCAGGCACCAATTTTATTTCTTGGGAGTGTAGAACTCTGACATTTTCAAAAAAGAAGGTGACACCCTGGGATATATCCAATATGATATAAAGAGAGATCAATTCCTTAGTTTTTCACTAGAAGATTGTGTACATATATGACTTGTATCTATTTTATATTATAGTTTCTTATACTTTTGGAAGCTTGCTTGCACTGTATACTTACAATGGTTAATGGATATGTTTATATGTATTTATTTATTTTTATAATACCTTTATTATTGTTTATAAAAAGGTACAAGCATACCTAATGCTTCCTCCTATTTTCCCCATAACAACACCACTGTGAGGTGAGTTGGACTGAGAGAGAAAGAGAGACAGACAGACAGACTATGTCTAAGGCAGAACTAGAACTCACAGTCTCCTGGTTTCTAGCCTGGGCACCTTAACCACTAGATGAAACTCTATGCATTTGTATGAATGTCTGTCAATTTGCTTTTACCTATAAGATCACTTACAGCTCTGTGAATTATTCTGGTTCCACATAACATTGGCCCATCTATCTTCTTTTGTTCAGCTACAGTTGTCACTAAATATCCTTGATATTGATATGCCATGTGAAGTCAGGGGCTGACTTTGTTCTTTTATCTTGGTGTATTCTTGATATTAAACTGAATGAGTTGTATTCAAAATTCATTATTTTACACTCAAATCAGTGATGCCTCATGAAATTAGAATTGATTGTGCCACTGATTTGAGTGGATCAAAACTTACTTGGGATCTACTCTATTATATTAAATATGACTATATAAAGAATAGTGGAGACAATTCATATAGATTATTCTGCAAAGATTACTGTAAATACTATGTGCTTCTGTATATGTACACAGATCTTTTTATTTGGTTTTCCGGGGGGGGGGAAAGAAATATTGGAACTAAACTGTACTGTCAGATTTAAGATCAAATATGAATTGTGGGGCCTGTCTATATTTCAATTGGCGGAAAACTGAAACTTATATGAACACAGATTCATACACTATTTAAAGTACAAGCTCTTACAGTTCACTTCTTTGTGTTGGTATGTGCCAAGGTTACGTTTGTCACGGATTGCTTATTTATTGTGTCATTTGTTTTTTAAAAGTGCATGAGAAAGTTTCTTTCAGAGGCTGGTTGGGACAAAAAATGGCCTCAGTGGAAGGGGTTCAGAACTCCTAAACTTTGTAATATACAATTATAGCTATTTGTTGCTTTTCCATTTAGAAAAGGACATCAGGAAACCATCATAGATATCCTTCCACAAACACTTAATTGGATCTTTTACCTTACCTGCATCTGAAATAGAGTGATAATAATATTGCCAATCTAATGTAAGGATTACCGAAGAAATGGATGATTAATCCATTCAGACAGAAATGCATTCAGTAGCGTTCACAGAAGGAGTCAAAAAATGTCAAGATGTGTCTAAAACGAGCACAAGGCGTTGTGCTCATAGTTGGCATTTATACTTTTTGAGACCGTTCCCCTCTTCCCCAAGATGCTGTTATTTATTTGCAACAGCAGAACAGAGTCCGCTTCTCTCTAAAATCAGGCACAACCTCAACATTACTTTGAAAATTTGTCGAGGAGATTTTGGAGACAAGCTACAGAACAAGGAGAAAAAGTTGCTTTGTATGTCCCTTAGAAAAAAATTGGCTGTTGTCCTTATATTGTAGGAAGAATGCATTACGAACATTCCAATTATTCTATTTCACTTTCAACAAAGCCTTTTCTCTAGTTGGTACATTTTGTTAATATTTTTTTGTTATGTTTGTGCCTGATTCTTATTTAATACCCTTCATAAATAGCCTAGAATGGAACTCTTTCATTAAATGATTCAATGTCCAGGAAACAAATAAGCTTTCCAAGTGTAAAATAACTATCCTGTGCCTGTCCTTTCATGTAGTAAACTCTTAATCCTAAATTCACTGGGGGGTTTTGTTCTGGAAAGTACTGTTATTTTATAAAGCATCATGTGATATGGTACATATTTCCCAAGCTTGATGATTAGAACTGTTCATGCAGATATATGCTTTGCTTTCCTACAAGGTTAGTGGGGAAAGATACAAAACCCCAGCTGACCAATCATGTTATGTAGGCACAGTTTGCATCAACTATTTTGTAAAAAATTGTGCTAAATCCTTAATATGTACAAAGATTAATGTACATCATTCATTTGTATTACTATATTTACTTTAAAAAGTTAATCAAGGACAGACTAAGAAGATTGGTATAGAGAGTTCAGAATGATGACGTTTTCTGGGAGAATTTAACCTGACTAAAGAATAAAATTACAAATTAATCATAAATTAATTCATATGCCTTCGAAAGCTCTATATAAGAGACATATAAACTAGGAGACTGTGTTCTGTTCACACCTTGGACACAAAGTCAGCTGGGTGACCTTGGGCCAGTCACTTTTCTCAACCCTAGAAAAGTGACAATGGCAAAGTACTTCTGAAAAATCTTGCTAAGAAAACTGCAAGGATTTGTCCAGGCAGTTTCTGAGAATCGAACACAATTGAACAGAAGAAAATAAAAGAGCTTGATATGGGTGTCTTATTGAGGGGATTAAGAAATTATAACCATACTGAGTAAAAAGTAAATATTTTTCTTTTCTATTATAGCAACAGGTAGGACTCAAAACTTCCTCCAGAACTGTGACCTTAATTGTCATTTTAGTGATCTCCTATTACATCTAATTGGGCAGTTTCTTTATGATATTTGCTCAAATGTAGTGTCTGTTGCCAGAAATATATCAGTGGAAGAGCCAAAGAGCCAAATGCTAATCTCTACCGTCTAGCTTCTCTAGGCAGCTTTATTAGTTTATCTAAAACAAGTACATCTTCCCACTGTTATTTCTGTAGCATGGATTACCTTTTTTCTGATTAACACTCCATTAGTTTTTTTTTCATTGGTCTTCAGGTTAAAATGGTGCCATAGTTCTTAGATTTTTTTAAAATCAAGGTGCACCTGGCTGAAAGCATAATGAATTGTTCCTCTTTGGAAAAATAAGATATATTTAACCTAAAATGGTACAAGGCACAGACAATCGTTTTGGCAACTATTTCAGTCTTTAAACCCATGCTTTTTCTGCAATTTGTTTCCATGCCTGAATCACTCATACCTAATGGCATTTTGTGGTACATGCAGACGAGAAAATTTTAAGAGTAGATGATCCCAACTCAAATGCCTCAAATAGACCTTGAATAGCAGTCACCTCCATGATTGCCATAGACTTGCTGCATGAATGTGAATGAAACCTCTTTGAATTCTAAATGCCAATCTCTTCAAGAGGCATTATTTTATTTTTATTTACAGCATTTATGGGACAGTGTTATCTAGAGAATGGAGTGCTTAAAATACATGTTAGTAATCTTTTTTGATAGTTAAAATAAGACCCAATCTTAAGTACTATTAAGACCCAACCGTAAAAGTACTATTAATTACAAGATATGTTTCAGAAGATAAGCATTTGCATATTACAGTCATGAAAATTATATGAAAATATCCATAGATTCACCCAGAGTTGAGCTCCAGTGAAAGAATCAAATGGATGTCTTAAGCCTGTGCCAGGCATAAGGTATTCACTTCCTTTCTTAAAATATCCCAATAACATAAAAGGGGATGAAAAATAATTATACCTTTTAAAACTATTCCAGGGAAATGTTTAAAAATAGAATAAAGCTTTCTATTTCTTTACCTCACTAGAAAAAGGTTCTTTTTCCATATTCAACACACATAAAATGTTGCCTTAAATATCTTATTTCTTTTGGGGATTTTAAATTTGCTGTTGAGAATCCTTAAAGCTCACATCTTCTAAACTGTCAGCAGGTGAACATCTTTTTCTAAGACATTCACAAACTTCAATAAGAGGTCTACTCTGAAAAGAAAATTTGGTCACCTTACAGAGTTACTGTTTCCTTTTTTTTTTTTTTTTTTTTTTTGCAGAATAGATACCTGTAAGGATTACCTTTAAATTTGGGGCAAAAACATAAGAGACACTAAATTATTTTACAATATCTATTCCTTACTTTAAAGTGGACTGTATACTAGAACAGTATCAAAACATTATAAAAATCTATCAGGAAAGCTGCTGTAAATCCTGGAAAGTTGAGGTGCAATTAAAATAAACAAATAGTTAATAATTTATTTAAACAAAACTTTTAGGAAAACCCATTCTTTGACGTTGATCTTTCTGGAGCAGAAACCCAAATAGAAGCCTAGGATAATTCAATTCTTCCCTCTCAAGGCCTTTAATATTAAAATTCATAATAAAGGTTAATACTGACTTTAGCTTCATTGCTGCATATATAATGGTATATTGTATATTAGGTTACGTAAGAGTCCTAATTTAAACTGAAACTGTGTAGATCTAGAATGAAAATGCCAGAGAAACTTAATTGTGTTTATTTTTCCTCATGCAGGGTGTCAAACCAGCAAGTTTTGATAAAGTTACTGATCCTGAAATTAAGGAGATAATTGGAGAGTGTATTTGCAAAAATAAAGAAGAGAGGTTTGTTTCAAATAGTAAATTTCTGTTGTTTGTGAAACAGGTCATAACCCTGAGTACATTTCAAAGTAATTTCTTGGGATGGAGGCAGAAAACTGACAAGAGCTGGCCAGTACCATTTTAAACTGATAGACCTACTATAATCTAATCACGTAGATCTCTTAGGATAGTTACTAGCTAGACAGAAATTAATATGGTTACTATGGGGAGATGAATCAGTGCCCATTTGAAATCTGGTTAGTGTGATTATATCAGAGGTGGTATTCAGCAGGTTCTGACCAGTTCTGGAGAACCAGTAGCAGATATTTTGAGTAGTTCAGAGAACCAGTAAATACCATCTCTGACTGGCTCCATCCCTGTCTATTCTCTGTCATCAGAGTCCCAGCTGATCTGGAGGGAATGGGGATTTTGCAGTAACCTTACCCTAGAGTGGGGTGGGAATGGAGATTTTACAGTATCCTTCCCCCACAACGCCCACCAAGCCACACCCACAGAATCGGTAGTAAAAAAAATTGAATCCCACCACTGGACTATATTCCTGTGAATTTTGAGGACTTCTCAGAAAATTTCACTTTCAGAATTCTTCTGGACTGTCTATCAATAAACAGAGCAGTATGAGACTTTCTTCAAGTACTCATTTTACATTTTTATTCTTATTTATAACCTTTATACAGTGCCCATCTCACCTCAAATCTGGGCAATTTACAAATAAAAGCCATATAGATATATAAAAAGAGACATAGTTAGAAACAAAGTTTAAAAAAACACAATTAAAATAAAGATTAAAAGGTTAAAAAAATGGCAAGGGGGCATCCTCAAGCCACCAGCCATCCCATGGTTGCATACCACTCTTGGACTCCCATGCCAGTTGGCAGAACCAGATCTTGACATCCTTCCTGAAAGCCAGAAGGATGGTACTTTATCTCACTTCTGGGGGCAAGATGTTCTATAGGCAGAGGCAACAGTAAAGAAGACTCTCATCCTAGACCAGTGATGGCGAACCTTTTTTGGCTCAAGTGCCACAAGTGGGGGGAGCGCAGGGGGGTCGAGTGAGGGCGTGCCGCACCCATAATGCAATGCGCGACCCCCCAGTGTGCATGCACGCACAACGCGCAACCCCCCCCCCCATTTTTACATTTTTTTGCCCTCCCCAGGCTCCAGGGGCTTTATAGGAACCTGGGGAGGGTGAAAAGGGCCTCCCCCGACCCCCTGGAGGCCCTCTGGAGGTTTCAGGGACTGTCCGGAGGCTTCCCTGAAGCCTTCGGAGTGCTTAAAACCACCCTCCGAGCAAACCGGAAGTGACTTCCGGGTTGCTCGGAGGGTCGTTTTAAGCACTCCAAAGGCATCAGGGAAGCCTCGGACGGTCCCTGAAGCCTTCGGAGCGCTTAAAACCACCCTCCGAGCAAACGAAGTGACTTTTTTTAAGCGCTCCGCCCAGGCTCCAGAGGCTTTATAGGCTTCCCTGATGCCTTTGGAGCGCTTAAAACCACCCTCCCAGCAAACCGGAAGTGACTTTTTTAAAAGCTATTTTAAAAGCTATTTTTAAAAGCTATTTTAAAAGCTATTTTTCGCCTTTTTTTAAAACCACCCTCCGAGCAAACGAAGTGACTTAAAACGGAGCTTTTAAAATAGCTTTTAAAAAAGTGAACTCACCTGGCCAGCGCGCACATGCATAGGTTCACCATCACGGTCCTAGACCCCGCCAATCAAAATTGTTTAATCAATGGGTTCTACAACAATCCTCTCTGACTGGGTGGGACAGGATGGTTCTTCAGATAACCAGGTCGACACCATGAAACACTTTAAAAGTTTTTAAAAGACTTTAAAAATCAACACCTTGAATTTGACTAGACAATAAACTGGCATCCAATGCAGATCACATAGTAGAGGTGTTACATGTGCAACCCTAGGGATGCCCAGATCTGCCCATGGTACTGCATCAATTGCAGCTTCTAGATACACTTCAAGATTGGCACATTATACAGCACATTACAGTAATCCATACATAAGGTGACTAAGCCATGAGTGACCAAAAGAAAGGCTTCTCAATCCAGGTAAGTTCCATAAAATAGTATGTGGAGATTTGTATTTGACAAGTAGCAATTGGATGCAGTATCTCACAAGACTCTGTCTTAATCCTTCTACAGGTTTTAAACCTTATATTTATATATTTAATTAAACATAATGGACAAAGAAAAATATCCACAAAATTGCCCATATTTTTCAGAGTATAAGGCGCACCTTTTTCCCTCAAAAAAGAGGCTGAAAATCTGGGTGTGTCTTATACACTGAATACAGCATTTTTGCCTCCCGAAACCCCGCCCCCTTCACCAAAATGGCCATGCATGGCCTTTAGGAGGCTTTCAGAGTGCTCCTGGGGACTGGAGAGGGCAGAAATGAGTGAAAAACAGGCTGTTTCTTTGCTCAATTGTGCCCCTCCAGCCCAGGAGCACTCTATAAGCCTCCTAAAGGCTATGCATGCCCTTTTTTGTCAAAAATGAGCCCATTTTTGGAAGGTCTGCAGAGTGCAAAAACTTTTTTTTTTAATTTGCCTCTTCAAAATCTTGGTGCGTCTTATACTCCAGTACATCTTATACTCTGAAAAATACAGTGTATATATGTGGGTTTTCTTTCATGTATACCTCTGTACAAAGTTTTACACAACAGGTTCAATAAAAGAAGCTTAACCACAGAGGCAGATCATTCAGACAGTTGAAATTGATATCATCATTATGTTGGTGATATCCAGCTTTATTCTTTTCTCCATCAGATTTCAGAGACGACGTAGGAATCCTAAATCAATATTTAGGATTTGTAAAAGATTAGGCGAGAACTAGCAAGTGAAAGCTGAGAGCGTATTGACTAAAGGATTGCCTAGTCAAATAAAAATATTGCATTACTGCCAGATTTGTATGGAGTGCAACATTTTAATAGTCAGCCTGACAGCTTGATTTGACTTTCACCTAAATGTTAGGTAATAGCTGCAGCTAGGAGTACACCATCCCGCTGCACACATTCCTAGAGAAAGCAGATCAGCCAGCAGAGGTGCATGATTTAGTTATTTTTCATTTGGATTTTAGAAAGATTTACATGGGATTCATCTTTTTAAAAAAATACTACAAACTATATCTAATTGGTTTTTTGCTTGTTTTAATCGGTTAGTTTTCTAGGTTAGTTTTCTGGACAATCTGGCTTTTTAATACATTTACTACCCATTCCTGCTATCAGGTCTTGTTATGTTGTCTGCATTCAGGCTTCCTTAATGAAGTTCATATGCAATACTGCATCTGAATTATGCAGATTCTTGGCTCATCATAAGTGAACCTTATGCTAAGGTAAACAGATCCAATACCAAGATTGATTGCAAGATGGTTAATATGCAAGGAATGCTATGCTAAAAGATAGTTTCAGCATAGTTTATCTACGTCCATTGATGGGTAGAACCAATAAAAAAGAAATATATGGTGCATAGAAGTATACTAAGGAGAAAAAAGGTGAGGGGGAAAATATCTAAAAAGTATAAATTGGGTCTGATACGTTTCAGATAAACATATCTTTTTCAAGAACATTGTACAAAACAAACACAGAAACTTGAAAAGGTATAGTAAGTGTTTTAACTCTGTTAGGCACAAGTGGCAAATGGGCAGCAGCCATTGAAATTTAAAAAAACTAATAAATGGTGTGATGTTTATTATACCACATATTTGGCAGTCACTTCTAGAAACACTTGCTTTTTTGCTACTGTAATATAAAAACCTTTTTGTTAAGTATTACAGATATTGAAAGCAAATTTTGAGTTGCTCTTTCATTAAACCTAGAAAGACATAAGGTGCCAAGGAAGTTCTAATACATATACTCTAATATATATGTGTGTAACATGTATGTGTGTTATCAACAGTAATATTGAAATAATGCACAGCTAATTGGTCCTTAAAGAGTAGAGGAGAAAAAAATGGACTTAACATCTGTTGTGTTCTTTGTTCCCAGATATGAAATTAAAGATTTATTAAGCCATGCCTTCTTTGCTGAGGATACTGGGGTGAGAGTGGAACTTGCAGAAGAAGACGATGGTAGGAAATCCTCTATTGCCTTAAGACTCTGGGTAGAAGATGCTAAGAAATTGAAAGGGAAGTCCAAAGATAATGGAGCCATTGAGTTTACTTTTGAACTGGAGAAAGAAACTCCTGATGATGTTGCACAAGAAATGGTAAAATAAACTTCTCTTGACACTCTTTTTCCTTTCTCCTCCTCCTCCTCCTCCTCCTCCTCCTCCTCCTCCTCCTCCTCCTCCTCCTCCTCCTCTTCTTCTCTCTCTCTCTGTGTGTGTGTGTGTGTGTGTGTGTGTGTGTGTAAGTAATATAAATCTTAAATCTCAAATGATATCAGAGGCAAACCTGGAAAAGTAAATTTGATTCAAAAGATACAGCACAAACTATCTTCAAAAGCCATAAATGGATCCACAGAAATGAAGTACAGTAATTTAAGTTACGAATCTTGCTTATATGTAATTTTATAGTTAATTTCCACAACATCAAAACACATTCTTTCAGAAGCTGATAAAATTTTGATTGGCACTCATTAGGTAAGAATCTGGAATAGAATTTAAAACCATTTTTCTTTCTTTGTGCAGTAAGATAAGTTACAGTATATACCAGCGATGGCGAACCTTTTTTGGCTCGCGTGCCACAAGTGGGGGGAGCACGGGGGGGGTCGTGTGCGGGCGTGCCGCACCCATAATGCAACGCGCCCCCAGTGCGCATGCGCGCACAACGCGCCCATTTTTGCATGATTTTTTCGCCTTCCCCAGGCTCCAGAGGCTTTATAGGAGCCTGGGGAGGGCGAAAAGAGCCTCCCCCGCCCCCCCGGAGGCTTCAGGGAACGTCCGGAGGTTTCCCTGAAGCCTTCGGAACACTTAAAACCTCCTCGCCACCCCCGGAGGTTTCAGGGAACGTCCGGAGGCTTCCCTGAAGCCTTCGGAACACTTAAAACCTCCCCGCCACCCCCGGAGGTTTCAGGGAACATCCGGAGGCTTCCCTGAAGCCTTCGGAACACTTAAAACCTCCCCGCCACCCCCGGAGGCTTCAGGGACCGTCCGGAGGCTTCCCTGAAGCCTTCGGAACACTTAAAACCAACCTCCGAGCAACCCGGACTTCCGTTACGACTATTGTCGCCGCTGCTGCCCCCGTTCACAGGACCCGCCTCTCACCCTCTTCCTCCAGTCGGCAGGCTCCGACTCGTTCGCTGCCTGCCGGGCCCCGGCACCGCTTTCGAGCCAGTGGGGGAAAGGAGGAGGAGAAGGAGGACAACAAAGCCCCCTTCGCTTTCCCCGCCCCCGCCCCCTTTCGCCTTAATCCTTGTGATGGCGCGGCTAGAGGAGGAGGAGGAGGAGGCGAGGGTGGCGCGGCTGAAGCCTGACGGACTTCCCTTCGGCCGAGCCCGTCCTAGCGGCGGTGGCGGCGGCGGCAGCGATGTGAAGGCCGGGCGCAAGGACGCCGAGCCTGAGGCACCGCGCAGTGGAGGCGATCCGGTCCCGGGCGATGGAGACGCACGTCTCGTGCCTGTTCAGGGACCGTCCCGAGGCTTCCCTGAAGCCTTCAGAGCGCTTAAAATGACCATCCGAGCAACCCGGAAGTCACTTCCGGGTTGCTCGGAGGTTGGTTTTAAATGTTCCGAAGGCTTCAGGGAAGCCTCGGGACGTTCCCTGAAGCTTCCGGGGGGGGAGGCTCTTTTCGCCCTCCCCAGGCTCCTATAAAGCCTCTGGAGCCTGGGGAAGGCGAAAAATAGCTTTTAAAAAGGTGAACTCAGCTGGCCAGCGCGCGCACGCGCGCTGGCCAGCTGACAGGGCAGCGCCTCGCGTGCCCTGACAAATGGCTCCGCGTGCCACTTGTGGCATGCGTGCCATAGGTTCGCCATCACGGGTATATACTATATATCTATGGCCTGGTTGCAATCTCCTCATGGCCCTCAGTTTGTGGGGCCCTGCTTTACAGAAGTTTCTGGGCAGTTTACAGAGTCAGCATATTTCCCCCAACAATCTGGGTCCTCATTTTACTGACCTTGGAAGGATGGAAGGCTAAGTCAACCTTGAGCTGGTCAGGATCATACTCCAGACTGTGGGCAGAATTAGCTTGCAATATAGTATTGCATTGCAACTACTGTACCAGGGTATTTGGATGCAGCTGCCTATCATTTTGAAAAATTGCATTTATATGCTTGAACTATACTATAGGAGTTTCTTCCTGAAAAAATGTTTTTTTTTCAAATTGCATTGCAAATGCGAAATTTCTTACTTGGTTTATTCATGAAGCAGACAATGAGATTATATGAGTTTGATGCCAACTATGACTGGTTTTAATTATTCCTAAAAATGCCCTCCTCCCTTTCACCATCTGTTACATTTGGACCAAAAAAAAAATCCCCACTTACTTTACCTAAAGTTCTAGGAATATTTAAATTATAATAGCTCCAATAGTGATATAGATAACTATTCATAGCCAATGGTGACTAATAAAAATATTTATGACAATTGATCATAGTTTTGCAATTGATTCTCTGCTTTATAAAGAAAATGTTTCAGATACAACTTGTACTCTTTTTGAAAATAATTTTATCAATGAAAACCTTGGAGTTCTATCTACTATATTTAATTTAAGCAATACGTCTGCAAACTATTCAGCCACATACATACAAAACCTCAGACGGGTGATTTAGAATTTGTAACTCTCTACTCAGTTACTAAAAGTGCATATGGCGTGGGTGTGTGAGGCACCATGATGTAAAAACACAATCAAAATATGGATTTGGTCTTGAAAATCTTTTATTTCAGGTTGATGCCGGATTCTTTCATGAAAGTGATGTCAAAATAATTGCAAAATCAATACGTGACAGAGTAGCCTTAATACAATGGAGAAGAGACAGGATTTGGCCCATGTTGCATTCAGAAGATCATCGGGACCCTGAGAGCTTAGAAAAAACGAAGGCCACACAAGCACAAACACTTCAGATTATACACACTTCTCATGCTGGTCAACAGATTCCATCAGAACCAGACGAGCCTGAAGTGGACCAGCATCTTTCTCAACAAAATCTGCCCACAAGCATCACTTCACTTGCATGTAAGTCTAGTATGTGTTCTGTGTTGGTTTAAGGATATAGCACAAATACACTGATGCTCAGAATGGATGTCATTGGCCATGTTTATGCACTACAGTAAACCAAAATTCTTCAGGATTCTGGTTTTACAGGAATAGGTATGTTAATATAGAGTCTTTAATAGCTCCTGCTCCATCTGGCTGATGGGGATAATTATCAAACATGAAGTATTTAATACATAATTTGCTTAATAAGTTATCTGAATTAGCACCTCTGTTTTTGTTGGCTTAACCAGTTGGAACTTAATATGAATAAGCTTCTTCCTACTATGTTAAAATTCTATAGAATTTTATCTCTGATGGACTGATGCAGCCAGGTAGTGGTGGGTTGCAGGCGGTACGCTCTGTATGGGCGTACCGGATCCTGCCCGGAACACCGGGTACGGTGCTCCAGAAGGCCCACCCGCCCGCCCACGCTACTTACTGTGTTTTAAAGCTGTCGGCGCTTTCACGCATGGTGTGTACAGTGCCTGTGCGATGCTCTGCTGAGCAGCTGGAGCATCGCAGAGGCTTGCGGAAGCATTTGACGCTACAACACATTCACGCGCTGTATGTACATGCATGTGGGTGATGCCAGGGCCATTCCAACCATACCGGTTGGAACAGAATCCGGAACCCACCACTGCAGCCAGGGCTTTGGTTGCATGGATAAGAACAAATAAATATATGCTAAATATATTTGCTAAATATATACAAGAACAATAAATATATCCTACATATATATACACGAACAATAAATATTTACTAAGAAATCAATAAACAGTTTGTCTTACTATGATTAGGATTGTACTTAATTGAATTTGTGTCATTCAACAATTTTAAAGTAGGGGAAAAAGTCATTGGAAGGAAGTGAATTCCCCCGGGATTTAAGGGGAGATGTTACCTTGCCAGGTCACAAGTAAAGGCTCCCCTCCCTTCTTTTTTATAGTAACCATGTTGCCTCCAGGTGATCATACCATTGCAAGAAATGGAAAGACAGAGGATGTGCCCTCATGTGGTGGTGGTTAAAAAAGACCACCAACCATTTTCTGACATGTTAATATAGCCAACTCTTTAAACTGTATTCAATTGTCCTTCTAAAACAAGCTAATTATGCTCAATCTAATGTTGGTAGGACTGTTCAATGTGTATGGAAGTTTGCCAACATGTATTTTGGCTGAGAAAATACTGTTCTAGGTTTAGTCAAGATTACAATTACAATTTTCTTATGCTGTATTAGTAAAAATATTTAAAGACTCTGGGACTGCTGCTTGAAGACCTGTATACACTACATTGCGAAAAGTATTTGCTCACCCATCCACATAATCAGAATCAGTTGTGAGCAAATACTTTATCTAATTGCATTAGATAAAAATTAAAGTCTCTGTTTTATAGTGCAGAAATGTTTTAAAAATAATCTTTTTTTCTGAGTTTCTACTCTCAATTGGTTCTTTCAGGACTGTAAATTTTTGGCATCATATGTTGTTCCAATGCTTGCACAATGTTTTTAAGTCTAAAAGCCCTATAAATAATTTCCTTTGCTGGTGATATTCAAATACAACAGAAATGTACATAAATAATTTAGCATCTGTGTACAACAGATGATAACAGAATCCAAGTTTGGCTTCCAACTGCTGCTTCAGCTTTGTATAGTTGTCTTCATTTTTGTGGTTAGATGATTCCTATAATTAGATTATATTTTCCTATTCTATAAACATCTCTATATTATTAAGTATCCAACTCCCCCCCCTAAACTTAGATGAGTAAAATTGAAAGGAGTTATTGTTTTCTAAATTTGGAAAGATGATTAGGTAGACATGGGTGAAATTTTCATCAATGAAAGATTGATTGAAAAATCCAGAAATGTGGCTTCCAAAGACAAATGAAATGAAAATGTAACCCATGAACAACACATTTTTAATATTCTTAAATAATAGAAGGGAGCAGTGCTTTATACTTTTTACATCATTTGTTACTGTATAGGAACAGGTAAAACAATGTTCAAATTATTTTATTTGATATAATATGGGGGATACACTTATCATTTAACCTTACTAGAAATATACAAAAAAAATTTAAATGTTCATTTATATACTTTAGCAAACTCAGATATTGTCTAGTGGCATTTTTTAATGTGGGCCACTTTCAGTGGTCCTGTGGTGCTTCATTATTCTCTCCTGGAAGGAAAGCAAAAATAACCAGAATCTCAAATAATTCATGCTGACTGATCAACGGGGGTATATCCTACTGGAGGTAGTTGAAGTATTAAGAGAAAATCCCCCCCCCCAAGCATCCTGTTCCCTTTCCCCCCATCTTTTTAGTTGTAATTTTTACTGTTATTAGAAATATATATATTTATAGTTTTATTGGCTTTTAATGTAAGCCACTCAACAGTCGCTCTAGGCAAGATGAATGGCAAACAAATCCAATAAATAAATAAAAAACTCAAATTACTACTATAATATAAAGAGCTTGCAATATCAGCCTTTGAAACTCACTAACAAATAATTGGTAGAAATATAGCAGGTAGTCCTCGACTTACAGCTATAATTGAACACAAAATTTACGCTGCTAAGTGAGAAATTTGTTAGGTCAGTTTTGTCCCATTCTACAACTTTTTTCACCAGATTTGTTAAGTGAATCGCTTTTGTTAAATTAGTCACATGATTGTTAAGTGAATCTGACTTACCCATTGACTTTGCTTGACAGAAGGTTGCACATGACCCTGGGACATTGCAACCACCATAAATATGAACTAATTGTCAACCTTCTGGATTTTAATTACGTGACTTTGGGGATGCTGCAACAGTAATAAGTGTGAAAACTGGTCATAAATCACTTTTTTCAGTGCTGCTGTAACTTCAAACAGTCACTAAACAAACTTGTAAGGCTAGAACTATCTGTACAGCAATGTTACATTTTGTGTGTGCGTGTCTTTGAGTCAGTTGACTCCTGGCAACGTCTGAACTAATCTCTGCAGTTTTCTTGGCAATGCAATCTGTGCAGTTTTTTGGAAATAGCTTTTGCCTTCTTCCTAGGGCTAAGAGAGAGTGGCCCAAAATTACCCAGCTGATTATATGCCTAAAGTGGGACTGGGAACTCGTAGCCTGCTTCCTTAACCACTACACCAAAAGGGGCTCTGAATGTTACATTTACCTATGAAAATGTAGAGTGTTGGTTAGACTGCAGATCGTGATAAATTCTAATGAAAATTTGAAAGTTGGTAGAAAGAAATATAGACAGCCAATTTTTCAAAATTTCTTCAGTCCGTCATGTCTGCATTTTATATATTCCCCACAGGCTCATCTCCCAATTTAGATATAATTGGGAATAACTCATTTATATTTATGGAGTTGGTTTAGATTCTTTTGTTTCAACCTTTGAAATTTAACACTTAAACAGAAAAAAAAACCATCCTGGGGTTTTAAAGCTGTTCGGAAAGTGAAGTGAATACCCTGCCAATCTACTGCAAGGGTTGCTAAGTGGTTTCAATTACACAAATTCTCAGTTCCTTTCCTGCAGCCATGTTGAAGTGTTACGTAAATCTCTTTATCAATTTCTAATTTTGACTGTGGAGAAATAAGTGATTTTTCCTCCCATGTATCGTGTACCAGATCTGATTCATTATTGATTCAGATTGACTGACTTCTGGAGTACCCTAAACCTTACATTATAAGCTATTTCCAAAGCTCCAAATTAAGATCTTGAGTAAGATTGGGTGGCCTTTGTACCCTCCAATATGAATAATGCTTTGATTGCTTTCAGTTTATGAAACCAAGTTTTTTTTAAAAAATCAACATTAACAATATTTCAGCCGATAGCACATTCGACAGTGGTCAAGGATCAACAGTGTACTCAGACTCCCAGAGTAGCCAGCAAAGTGTGATCTATTCGTCGATTCCTGATGCAATACCTCCAGCTGTTCAGCGTGTTTATAGTCCACCTCTCAGCGAGAGCCAGACTTTGCCACATGGTCTTCAGCAGATAGGGCCCTACCAGCAACCCTCAGTAGTAAGTATGGTTTTCTTCAATTATCACATGTGAATTTTGAAAAATGATTAAATAATTGCATAACCTCAGAAGTCTGTTCAGCTAACCATTTTTCTTGGTCATGTTCATACAGGATATATGAATTGAGTCACAAAGATATATATGTTTGTTTACTTATTATTTTATGTAACACTAGCTGATAACCCGGCATTGCCTGGGTATTTATTTATCCTAACCCTGTATTAGACAGGAAAAGGAATGAATTATATCTATAGTGTCAAGTCAAAGTAATTTACTATAGATATAATTGATTCTTTTTCATTTCAGCGGCCTAGGCATTCCAGTGTTATGCTGGAACACACACACACAGACACGAACTTGAATCCAAAATGCACACTATCATTGTCAAAAGTACTTTAATTTGATACTATAAATATAATTGATTCCTTTTCAGCAGCCCAGGCGTTCCAGAGTTATGCTGGAACACACACACACACAGAGAGACACACACACACCGAGGTGTGTTAGGAGTGTCTTACCCCACAGTATTTGTTTCCCGAGAGTAAGTCATCTGTGTACCAAGTTTGGTTGAAATTGCTCGAGGCATTCCAGAGTTATGCTGGAATATACAGACACACAGACACACACAGACACACAGCCATTTATACATATACATACACACACACACACACACACACACATATATACATACATACATACATACATACATACATACATACATACATACATATATATATATATATTTAGATGGAGCAAAAAGGGTGGAAAATCTATTTTAGAAACGTTGTACATACAGATTCTAAAAGTTATTTCACTTGTTATGCTTTCTTGCTATTTGTATAGTCAATGACATATTTCTTCATATATATATATTTTAATAGCATTTGGGGTCAGGTATTTTTTCGGCTGTGTTAAAAGACTTCTGCTTAGTACTTTTATAGCTCCTCGGGATAGAATATTTTTCGAAGATGAAAAGTGGTTTGTGTTCTAAGAACTCCACAATTTAAAATAGGTTACTTGGGAAGACATTCATATTTTTTCTCCATTTTCTGTTATAGTGATATTAACAGCAAAATGAATAGACTATCCTGGCAGGAAAGAGCCACAGGCTAGTGAATATAACCCTTTGATTTTTCCAGTAACAAAGATGGCACGTGTCTCATATGTGCTTCCGCAGAAACTGCATTGTGGCTTTGCTAAACCAGTAATAGTTACCTCTGATGCAAAAGCAGTACCTATAGCTGTTGCCATCATACTGACTCTACAATGTCATGAAGCAAACCCAAAATTAGTCCAGGAAAGAAAAAAAAATGCAAAGGAAGTGGATCATAGTTACCAGGATTACAGAAACGCTTCACATTTTGGCCTATTAAAAGCTAGTTGTTACGAATGTAGGAAACAAGTTCTTTTTGTTTTAAATATTAATCTCTAGAAACTGTTGAGTTGCTCAATTGTGAAGGAAAAGTAACATCAGGAGACATTCAAAAATGCATTCTTATTAAGAACAGATATTGTTCTTCCTATAAATCCTATGTGTTTAATGTGCGTATTTAAAAAAATAGCTACAAGATTCTGTTTTCTTCTTCCACAATGCAATAGCCATTCAATTGTATTGTGCTTCGGTGGGCATGCATGTGTTTTTATCCTGTTATTCCTACAGTGCCCTGGACATTTTTATTTTAATGGACATTGTCATAGCAATATATCTACTCAGTTCATTTGAATGATTAACATTAATCACTTGACTAAATACTTTGAACAAGTATATACTGACAGAATGATAAGGTATTTTGTGGAGAATTTTTATAGGCAATAGGTTTCTAAAGTAATGTCTTCCTTCCTACCTTCCTACCTTCCCAGCCTGGACTTCCAGTGGTTCAGGGTCCAACTGTTGCTGTGCCTCCACGGCCACAACTCTATCCAGAACCAGCAATTCCATTTCCTATTGTCCATCCCACCTCAGTTGCCCCTGTGCAGATGAGACAACCTCAGCCTGTATTAGTCAGCCAGCAGGTGAGAAATGATATATTCTGCCTTTATCTTCCCTTTCCCCTCTACACCTTCAAAGTATTCTCCTGGAGAACTTCCTGCGGGATTGTTTTGGCAAGATGTTCAAAAGAAGCGTGTCATTGCTTCCTTCATAGGGCTAAAAGAGAGTGATTGGCCAATGGTCAATCAGTAGCTTTCTGCCTTAGGCAGGATTAGAATTCACAGTCTTCAGGTTTCTAGCCTGTTGCCTTAACTGGCTCTCTTTTTGCCTTTTAGGTAACTGTTAAGCTTAAAACCACTATGTAACTTGTATTATAGGCCCGATTGTCCATTTTATACTGTAATGAAAAGATGTCTTAGCAAACTTTGAGTGCAGCAATAAATTAACAAGTAGGACAACAGTAGCATCTGTGGTGAAGTAACAAAACAAGAAAGCAGTTGTGGTATAATTGAAGCCGTGCTCCTTTTGTATTGTAATTGACATTGCACATATGTACAATGGGCAGGGCTTTGATTGTGCTGCCACAACCACCAAATCTCCCCTGTGGGTTGTAGGGCAATAGAGTGAGAAAGCTTTAATTTCTTTCTTCACCCTATAGCAAACTCAAGATTAATTTCTGACCTCTTTTAAGTTTGTTGCTCTGAGTAGAAGAGATTGACCTCATTATTTGGATTTTTTAAAATGTTATTTCTATTTTATATTTCTTGGCCTGACAATGGACAGCTTTATCATTTTCTTCTGCCATCCTTTATTATTGTTGTTGTTGTTTTGTTGTTATTGTTATTATTTTATAAATAAAATTTATTGGGCTAATTTCACCAGTAGATGAAAATGATCATAAGGAAGGGAGAAGTATCTAGCCCTGGGCATATCATTATTTCCGGACAATGCTTAGTTTGAGTTTGGGCATATATTTGCATAAGTAAATGTATCCAAATCAGCTTTGAAACTATTTATTTATTTATTTCATTTATTTGACTTGTATGCAGCTTAGAAACATACTAAAAGCCAGTAAAACATTAAAATAATACAACAACAACAGCGGAATATTGGATTGCAATTTGATGTTGATTTAACAGTTTGGAATTTTTGTGAAACTGGTAATCATAGTTTGCCAATTCAGAAATGGGAACCATTATTATTATACCAAGACATAGCCATCTGAAAGGCATTAAAAACTGGAACCAATATCTTTTCAGAATATAGCAGAAAAATGGAATTGCATACATATACTTCCTTTTTCTTAATCTCTCTTTTTGTTAACCATTCAGACTGTTTACTTTGTAGATTTTCAATCTATTAACTGTATTTTTAAAAAGTAGGTTTGTTTATTATTTGTTGTTTGCCTATGACTGCTTCTCCAATCCATGCTGATAGCACTTCAAAAACTTATATGATCTTTTTTTAAATTCATCAGCAATCCATCTCAAGCCCAGCTCCTTTACAACAAATTCTCAGCAACCAGCCCGTGTGCCCAGTACAGCAACCTGCACCTCACGTGTTGTCCCAGTTTCAAATGCCCAGTTCTCATATGACAGCTACCAGTGCACCACTGGCACCTCTGCAGGTCCCCCCTGTGCAACCACTTCCACCAGTTCCACCTGCTCAAGTAAGCCCTTTGTAGCACTCAATAAGTTTTCCTCATTTTGGTATGGAGAGTTCTTGTTGCTAGAAACATGGAAATGTTTTCATATCTCAATTGGATTTTGTTGCAACATTGAATTATTTAATCTAGCTATTTATTACCTATTGCCATAATAAATTAAAAAATAAAATAAGAAATTCAGAAAAGTTAAAACAATATGCCACTAGCTCAGAGCAGCCCAGCTCTTGCAATTTCTTCACAATGGACCAATGAGATGAGGAACCAATCAAGAACCAACTTTCTTGGGCTTTCATAACTTGGGTTTCCATAATGTGGACCCACAGAGAGCAGCTTGCTAGGTTCAGATACCTGAACCCAATCAGCCTCCGTGCCAAGAGGTACACCACAAAAGAGTCTCTGAAGATGCTAGCCATAGCCGCTGCCTAAATGTAGAACAAAATAAAGCTAGATCATGACCATTCAGCCTGAGAGTTCATCACTCCTCCTTTGATGCCAGTCATGAAGGCCTATGCCAGTATTTAATATATCACTTCCTCTTATTAGGACAAAAAGGACAGCTGTATGGACATGAGAACTGTGCTGTGTCATTTACATAGTAATAGTAATTTGATGAAGATTTTTTAAAAAGTGACAAATGAAAAAGAAAATTTTAATTTTAAAAGGGGGAAATAACATGCCCGGTCTATATAAAGCAGTCAGATGGCAAATTTCTCTGTCTGTATAATTAATGTTTATATAAACAAAACATGCATTTAAATATCTATAGCACTTCGACTTATATACTGCTTTATAGTGCTTTACTGCCCCCTCGAAGCGGTTTACAGAGTCAGCATATTCGGATCCTCATTTTACTGACCTTGGAAGGATGGAAGGCTGAGTCAACCTTGAGCCTGGTGAGATTCGAACTGTCAAATTGCAGGCAGCTGGCAGTCAGAAGTAGTCTGCAGTACTGCACTCTGAGCACTGTGCCACCATGACTCCTTAAGATATTAGAAGCTTCAGCCTTTGGTTCAAATCATAATTTGAGTACAAAAGCATAAGCTCGTTCAACATATTGTTAAATTGTGAAATGGGTGATCTAGTATTTCATTTGAACTAGAGCACAACTATTTATTTAGCACTATCGCTTATCATCATTGTCAGAATCTTCACACAATTTGCTTGGAGTTCAGTTTATTCATTTATTCAGGTGGTTACCATATTTTTAAAAACAAATTCTCATGCAATAAAAAAAAATCTATGAAACCATAAAATGTTTTGACCCTATTTCCAAAATGCCTCAAAGTCTCATGACAAAAATTGTTTATGAAATATGAATAGCAAGTAAATTAATTTGGATTCTAGATAATAACTACAGTAATACATTTTTTTTCTCAGAGGCTACCTGGTCAAGTCCCTCCAGTTTTCTTGGCAAGGTTTCTCAGAAGTGGTTTGCCATATCCTCCTTCTTAGAGCTAGGAAAGAGTGACTGGACCAAGGTACCCAGCTGGTTTTATGCCTAAGGCAGGACCAAAACTCTCAGTTGCCTCATTACTAACCTGGTGCTTGAATCATATACCAAACTTGCTGAATTATTATCATAGAATAATAGTACTGATAACAGTATAATAAAAATACAAATGGCTTCATGGCCTAGTGGTGAAGATGCTCACCTCTACTTGGGAAGTTGAGAGTTTAATCCTAGGTAGTGGCAGATGTTTCTCCCCTAGGGCACAAAGAAAAAAAAATCTGCTGCAAATTCAACTTAGGCATCCTTGAAGGGCTTCCAGACAGTCAACACTCAGCTCCATCCAGTCACCCTAACTTTACCCCAGATTAAGGGATTGCAGGGTTGTAAAAAGGGAATTTTAACAATATAATAAAAATGACGGTAGCATCATTATCTTTCTGGGTGGACTTAAGACCTGCCTCATAACATGCCTTGGAAGGCGAGCAGTTTCTATAAGGTGAGCCTCTACAGAGAAATCTACCTTTAGGTCTCTTCCTATCTTAACTGCTGGTAGGTTGGAATACCCAAACAGATATTCTCAGACTGTCCAGGCAAATTTGATCAGGAAAAGCATTCTTTTAAAACCCAGCCCCAAGTCATTAACCCTAGCAGTTTAAATGGCACACAGTAACATGCTCATAACCAATGCGGCAACAATATCCAGTGGCAGTATCAAAACTAATAATCCACAAGCATTAAACATGCTGAAGCATCTGTGTGGCCTTCAAAAGCAGTCCCACATAAAATAGCTTTTAGTCATCTAAATGAGATGTAACAAATGCAGGAATCTGTGTCCCCCATGCATTTTAATACCAGGTGGAATGTACAGGTGGAACACCAACTGAAACTGAGAAAAGGTCATCTTATCCGCATCCTCACAAGCCGAGACCATAGTATCTGACCAGGTTATGGTATCTGCCTCATCCATTTTGCTCAGTGGAAGATGTGCAACTTCATATCATATTATCCAAATTGATATATTTCTCTCAGTGGATTTTAAGTAGATGTTGAACAGAGGACTGAGTCTTGTAGCATCCCACAATGAAGCATGAAAAGAACCAGACTTTTCCCATCTATCACCACAATTCTGACGTTCATATCCTGCCCAGATGAATCTTGTCCAATATCCAGGGCTATTAAAAGATCTAGGGAAACAATGACAGTTGCATTTGCTCCATCCATATCCAGCTCAGGTCACCCTGACAGCAACCAGCGTGGTTTTTTTATTCATGCTGAGCATGAATCTGGACTGACGTTGAGATAATTTGTGTTCTCTGTAACTGCAGCCCCATCACTTTTTTCACAACCTTCCCAAAGAAGGAGAGATTGGAAAAAAGAATTTTCCATTGGATATGATCCAGGCCTTTTGAGGAGTAGATGGATCAGCATCTCTTTAAGTGGTGCTGAATTTTCTTCTTCAGTGGCTCTTGCCTGGTCTGTCCTCTCATCCACAATTAAATCATTTATGAGGCTTATTGTCGGCTGACATTTAAAACAATCAACATGAGCCCACAATGCTCAGTCACGCAGTTGTCTGGCTCATGTGTCGTGATTTTGGCATGGAAGTACACGGGGTGTCTCTTCCCCCACCACCAATCTTCTTTTATACTTGCCCCTGCTTGGTCCTACTGATTTTCTTCCCCTATCATTGCCTCCCTTAGCCAGAGTTTCTCAACCTCCATAGCCAGAGTTTCTCAACATTGGCAACTTTAAGAATTCTGGGAGCTAAGTCTACATATCTTAAAAATACCAAGCTTGGGAATCACAGTCCTCAGCTACATACTTAGCTCATACTCCCCAATTGTGCAAAATAACCATCTCTTCACCATGGGCAATCAAATACAATACCTGGGATCTGTACCCAATGCAATCATGCATTCCCAAACTTTACATTCTCCAAACACTCATCAAGCCAGTTCCCTTCCCTTCCATCCTTACTTGGCTCTCCCCTATCTGGATCAGATGGTGTTAAACACACTAACCCTTTTTCTCATTCTGGAAAGGTGCTCTTTCCCTCCTCCTCCCACTTCTTTGCCCTTTAGAAAGCCAGCAATCTTTTTGGAGATTCTGTTTGTTTTTCCCATGTCTCCTCTGCTACTTGGTGTAAAGAAATAGAACTCCACTGCCCCATTTCAGTTGACACAGTTTCTTAAAGAATCTTGCCATCTGATGTATTTTTGGGCTTCTTCACACTTTTATTTCTTCTGTTTTTAATGTATTTTCCTCTACTATTTATTCCAGTTTTAATTTTACTTCCTTTGTTTTTCAGGAAAAACAATAGGTGGCAGATGAGGCTATAACAGTTTAATTATAGACTTGTAGTGCAATCTGGTATCAGATAAATAATAAGAGATAAAGCAGAATGTGTGATTCTTCTTCTGCAATCCCTAGTTCTTAAGTCCTTTCATATAATAAGAAAACCCCAGATCGATAACCCCAAGATAACAGAATAACAGAGTTGGAAGGGACCTTGGAGGTCTTCTAGTCCAACTCACCTGCTTAGGCAGGAAACCCTACACCATTTCAGATAAATGGTTGTCCAATCTCTTCTTAAAAACGCCCAGTGTTTGAGTATTCACAACTTGTGGAGGCAGGTTGTTCCATTGATTAATTGTTCTGTCAGGAAATTTCTCCTTAATTTTAAGTTGCTTCTCTCCTTTATTATTGTTTTGTTTGTTTGTTTTTATTGGATTTATATGCCACCCTTCTCCCAAAGGACTCAGGGTGGCATACAACATTAAAAAACACACATCCCAAAAGTTAAAAAGAAATTAAATACATATCCAAAAATAAAACGAATTTATAGGACAATACATTTAAAAATGAGTTAAAATTAACAGGCCAGGCCGGCTTGCTGGAAAAGCCAACTTTTTAAGGTGCGTCGGAAGGACCGGAGGTCAGGGATTATGCGAAGCTCTGGGGGCAGCTCATTCCAGAGGGAAGGCGCTCCCACAGAGAAGGCTCTCCCCCTTGGGATCACCAGCCGACACTGTCTGGCGACAGCACCCTGAGGAGGCCAACTCTGTGGGATCGTACTGGATGGTGGGAGGCTACTGGTGGCAGTAGGTGGTCTCGCAGGTACCCTGGGCCTAAGCCATGGAGCGCTTAGTTTCCACCCATTGCTTCTTTTCCCTCCCTCAGGTGGTTTGGAGAATAGCTTGCCTCCCTATTCTTTGTGGCAGCCCCTGACATATTGGAACACTGCTATCATGTCTCCACTAGTCCTTCTTTTCATTAAACTAGACATACCCAGTTCCTGCAACCATTCTTCATATGTTTTCGCCTCCAGTCCCCTAATCATCTTTGTTGCTCTTCTTTCTAGAACAGTGGTCCCCAACTTTTTGGGCACTAGGGACCGGTTCTGTGGTTTTGTGTGCTACCTGAATCCCGTGGATGGGGCTTCCCTTGTTTGCGCGGCCCGGTTTCTGGCATACCACTGATCACTGTCAGTCCATGGACCTGGGGTTGGAACCCCTTTTCTAGACTTCCAACTTCTTTTTCACATTGTGGCGACCAAAGTTGGATAAAATATTCCAAGTATGGTCTTACCAAGGCATTATAGAGATAATATCATACAAATATTTTTGATTCAATTATTCCTGCCCCCATTTCTATCATGAGTGCCTAAGTAGCTCCACACGTGAGTCCTGATTAAGGTTTTCAGAATACAATAAACTGAAAATTAATCCAGAGATTACTTTTTTCAATTGCCCACTCCCTCTTCTCTTCAGACTTTACCCTTAGTGCAAATGATTCCTCTCTTTCTTTCTAGCTGTCGCTTTGTAGCTTTATGGGGGGGAAATTCTTTGTTTGTACTTTGATCTTCCTGTAATTGTGCAATCACATTTGCCCAAATGAACCCTCCCAGAAACCTCGAAAAATATGTGATGCTCTCTATGTTTTGACACCTCACTGTAGCTATTGGGCAACTACAGATACAAAGCGTTGGAGTATATGGACAGATACAAGCGCCAACTCTGATTGCATTGAACAAAATAAGGGTTTTCACAAACAAGATGTTTGTTGTAAAATCTGATCATATTCAATAAGGACATGGATATTGTCAAAACATCACTTATCTTATAAATGACTAGCCATATGTTTATCCATCTGAGGTGTAAAAGATATGAGAAGATTGCAGCTTCCAGATGTCCCAAGTTTCTTGGAAATTTTGGAATTGCCATTCACATACATCTAGAAATGACCAGGTTCGAAAAAGCTGGTCTATGATATGGTGTAGTTCCAAGAACTCAGTTAAGTAAATCTAGTACAAATGCATTTTAATTATCCCAGTAACTTCATTGCAGAATAATCCATTTTTAAATCCCACTATCTTAATAATAGAAGGTTAGCCTTATTTTTAATGATGAAGTAAAAACGAGTATGCAAATTATTTTGTATGGTTATAATGAAACTTATAGTGAAACTAATATCTCAAATTAAAGCTATAAGATGATATCAATGAATTTATATTAAATAATCATTTTGTCAAAATTGTATAATGTTGAATGTTGTTATGCTTAGTTATTTGTATTGCGAATAGCATCATTTATATACACTTACAGCTGCTAACCTGCTTTAAATAATTGGAATTATTTAAATGCTTATTCTTACCTTTTGATAATGTATTCCAGTTTATCCTTTTTAATATGCTCCTCCCAGCCCGAATCTCATTTGTTATACTTGCTAAGCTCATAATTCTCTGTATTGCTCCTCCAGACATAATAAGTTGTTCTTACCCACTCTTGACCCTTGACATACTTACTTCCTGCAGCATCATATCCTTTGTATTGGGATTTTTTTTCACTAATTCCAATGCACACTTAATCTGCATTCTGAATATTGCTGAATTTTACCATTTATTAGTCCAGCAACACGTTATTCAAAATCATCACATGAGTTAAATTTAAGGCACTAGGTTGCATGCAGTATAAGAGAAACTTTGAAACTATAGCAGTTTTAGTGTAGATGAAATATTTGTGCTTATGCATGGAGTAGCTTATTAGTTGAGAGTTTCAGTTGAGAGAACAGCTACATAAGGACATAATACTCTACTGGTGAGTACAGACAGAGGCTTCATGCACACCAAATCAGATACTATTAGTGCCTGCCAGATATTTGCCTAAAGTGTTTCTAGACATGCAGTGGGTGATTATTAATAGGTTACAGCATGCTTTATCTATTTCCTTTGTATTATTTTTTAGATTGGTCTGTTAACATGCAGTTGCTTTGAAAGCCTATCCTGCGCTTATTCTGGAACAATTTACACTCATGAAAAAAATGAATGGAAACCATTTTTCATTTTATTGATCGATACAATTTGGGCACTACCCAACTCCAAATACTCTGGGTTGCTTTAAAAGGCGGAATCATTTCATTAATATATAGCAAATGAATTGATTTAATATCATCTGGGAATTCTCTTGCGATTTATGTAATATTATATTTTCTTCCAGATTCCTCAGTTTCCCATCATTCCTGCAATCACCCCTCTGGCAGGACTTGACAGTCATCCTTCAAACCTGTCTGATATACCTGCTGCAAATATGCCCCCCATCCCTGCTCCTTCTCAATATTTTCCTTCAGCTGTGATAATACCTGTGAACTCAGCTCTGCCACTGTCATCAAATCCCCCTGCCCTCCCCATGCAAACAGTCAACCTTCCTCACACTAATGTGGCTTCCTTGGTCTTACCCTGCCAAACAATTGTGCCAAATATGCCGGCTGCTCCAGTACCATTACTTCCTATGCCTCCGCCGGGAGTGTCAGCTTTACCAACACATCATGCGGCAGCCCAGCTTTCCCAACAGCAAATGTACCAGGCAACCCTCCAGCAGATAATACAGAACGAAGCTATGTCTTCTCCCCTCCACACCCAGAATTTGCAAGCAGTTTCACAACAGCAGCAACAGATGCTGTCTTCACTTCCACAGTCACTTCAGCCAAGCCTAATTCAGCCTTCAGAACAGGCTATGTCTGCTTCTGGGGCTGGTAATCAGGTAATCTATTTGACATTGGATTTTCATGGGTTTAGATCGTAGGAGTAGCTCTCCGAGTGTCATCTCTGTAGATAGTTCAAATTTTAAAAGAAATTTGGGAGACATTTGCCCATCACAATAAGATAATGAAACCGAAGCCTTAAAAAATGAATTGATTAGAATAATGAAACACTAAATACAAAGGCCAGCTTGAAAAGAAAATGTCAAAGAGGATAAAGAATGCTTAAGGTGCCTTAAGTGGAAATTTCCGTCCCAGGAGTTGACATTATTTCTTTTCAGAAGTGAAAAACACTTTTAATTTACAATTGCAGTTAGTGTTTTCCAATAGGTCACTGCAGTCAGAGTATAAAATGATAATAATTTCTTAATGAAAGTAAATCACTTATAAGTAGGTTTGTAGAATAGTGTAATTTTAAGTTCATGCCTGTTTCTTTAAATGTAGATATTTATTTTATAAAGAAGAATTTTAGAACAATTTAAAAATTTAAACAGGAATGTTATAAGAAATCATAGATTTTATCATTTGTCATCTACCATCTTAAAAGCCACAACATTCCATCTCAAACTTGTTCTGTACACCCAACTTTACTGTATTACATCTTTATTTTTAGCCACATATTTGGTACATAAAAATTGTTTGTGAAGAATTCATATTCACCTGGTCCTAGTCTAACCTCCAATGAATCAATAATATTTATTTTCACTGGCTTCAATATTAATTGTACCATCCAATGTGGTTCTTCAAGTATTTGAGATATCTTTTACTGATGTCCTGTATCAGTTTTGATTCAGACTGTAAGGTTTGTTATCAAATGGGATCTGGGTGCGTCATTGAAAATCTACCCAGATACTTTATACCTTACCCCAAAAGATGAAAAATAAGGAACTTCAAGTTTTCTCCATTTTACTTATTTCAATGGTTCCTATTACTGTAATTGTTCACTTAACACCCAACAAAAATCATGGAAATTTTCTAGTATCATATAAAATGATTCAAGTCTCTAAATATTTGTCATATTTCCTCTATATAGTATAATCTGATATAGATAGATGATAGATGATAGATAGATAGATAGATAGATAGATAGATAGATAGATAGATAGATAGATAGATAGATGATAGATAGATGGATAGATAGATAGATAGATGATAGATAGATAGATAGATAGATAGATGATAGATAGATAGATAGATAGATGATAGATAGATAGATAGATAGATAGATAGATGATAGATAGATAGATAGATAGATAGATAGATAGATAGATAGATAGATAGATGATAGATAGATAGATGATAGATGATAGAAAAAAACAGGCAAAATTTATATTGCAGGATCTAATCTGGGTCAGTCACTGAGACCAGAGGTTTGGTCTTCTGAGCTTTTGAACTCATGCTGGAGCCCATTCTCAGGGAACATCTCTCTAGCAGAATGTGTCATTTATATATAACATTTATATCCCACTGCAACCAAAACTGGCTAACATATAATATATGCACAATAATAATTTATGTAGTACTAAAAGTAATTTTCTTTTTCTTCTATGATTTCCTTTGCTGCTGTTGCCTTCTCTATTTGTTTCTATATCCCATCTCTTCTTCAGTTTCCTCTACAGGTAAAGCTTGATTTAGTAACTATAGATTGAGCAAGAATAAAAATCTCCATAATGATAGAGATAAATGAAAGAAATCTCATTTATCATTTTTATAAAAATTAATCTTATAGCTGCTATATAGATATAGTCTTTATGGAAAAGATTGACATATTCTAAATATATGCAAAAAACTAATTAATCCTGAAAGTTTAGTTTAATTTGAAGTTTAATTGTACAGGTAATACCATGACATAATCCATGATCATAACTATGAAATAGATGGCATTGGATTGCTCTGTTTGGTCTCAGGTAAACATTTGAAGTTCCTTCAAATAGCTATCTCTTTGCATAAATTTGCATAAAACAATCCACATTTACTCAGTTTGATTTAAATATTACCTCAATTTACTGAATAAGGCTTGAAATGAAGCTATACTTAACTTAGACTCTCTTGGACAGCCAATGTTCTTGGGTATAACCTTTTGTATGAATTATTTATATTCTCTAATAGGTAGTTAAAAGTAAAGTTCTACATTTAGGCAAGAAAAACAAAATGCACAGGTACAGTATAGGTAGTACCTTGATCAATAGTAGTAACTGTGAGAGGGATCTTGGAATCCTAGTGGACAACCATTTAAATATGAGCCAGCAGTGTGCAGCAGCTCCCAAAAAAGCCAACACAATTCTAGGCTGCATCAACAGAGGGATAGAATCAAGATCACATGAAGTATTAATACCACTTTATAATGCCTTGTTAAGGCCACTCTTGGAATACTGCATTCAGTTTTGGTCGCCACAACGTAGAAAAGATGTGGAGGCTCTAGAAAGAGTGCAGAGAAGAGCAACAAAGATGATTAGGGGACTGGAGACTAAAACATATGAAGAACGGTTGCAGGAACAGGGTATGTCTAGTTTAAAGAAAAGAAGGACTAGGGGAGGCATGATAGCAGTATTCCAATATCTCAGGGGTTGCCACAAAGAAGAGGGAGTCAAGCTTTTCTCCAAGGCACCTGAGAGTAGAACAAGAAGCAATGGGAGGAAACTAATCAAGGAGAGAAGCAACTTAGAACTGAGAGGAAATTTCCTGACAGTTAGAACAATTAATCAGTGGAACAGCTTGCCTCCAGAAGTTGTGAATGCCCCAACACTGGAAGTCTTTAAGAAGATGTTGGATAGCCATTTGTCTGAAACGGTATAGGGTTTCCTGCCTAGGCAGGGGGTTGGACTAGAACACCTCCAAGGTCTCTTCCAACTCTTCTATTGTATTGTATAGTTACCATTCTTCAGTTCAATTTACCCTAATGGATATTTAGGTATATATTTAAATATATACTAATGTATTTTGATTCATAGCTTCTGTTTCATACTGTAAGTGTAAATATCTATAAACCTGATGTGCCAATTCAGATATGTACATATTCATTATAAGACATTACCAATGAGGTAAAAAAAATTGAGATCCTAATAATCAATAGTTGTGGTGACCAAATTCCACTTGCTTGCATTTCACACATCCATGAAATCATAATTTGTGTATGCAGAGTGATCCTTCCTCCCTCCCTTCCATTTCATTGCAGTATAACAAGGAGCTATTTTTAATAATGTAGATTTAACTACTGAGCCTTAACAGAATTTAGACTAATTACTGTTTTGATTTTTTTTGAACAGATTATTGGACATCCTCAGTACGCTGTGGATATTGGAACCCATATACCTGCATTGCCAGTGCAGGCTTCTGGCATTATATCACCACCATTGCAATTGCAGTCTGAAACAATGCTGCCCTGTATTGCTTCAGATGGACTTTCACAAAGCAATCTTGGCACAACCAATTCAGCAATGTTGGCAGATCATGGATTGCCCCTTCAGTGTTCTGCGTACCCGCAATCTCAGTCAGACAGTCACCAACTTCCTGGCCAGCAGGTTCCAACTACATGTCCAGCTGTCCCAGTAGCTTCAGAAGCTCCTCAAGAGATGGTATGTGTTTTCAAATGCTATTAACTATAACAAAAATCATTAAGTTAAAAGAGCTGTATTCCAATTTCATGGGTGCATCCTCCAAACTCACTTTATTTTCTGTTTACTTCACTGTCTCCAAACTTGAGTACTTCGAAATCACTTAATTTTTTTATTCCTGTATTTGTTTTCTGTCCACATCTTTTCTTGCCCTTAACTTTGGTTGACTTGGAGTTTCAGTTTTCCCAGATAGCAATAATACATGCACTGCAGTATGTGGACACTCATGAGAGTCAGTTTGGTCTAGTAAGTGGTTCCCAATGTGGGGTCCATGTCCCACGGGAGGGGGGGCAATTTGATTTTTAATGGGGGCAATTTGAACCTTATTTAAACCAAGTTAATGGTGTTTTAGGCTTCCTCCATGTGAGTAGAGTTCACTTTTTGAGTAAAGTAAGAATTATAAATCACAGGGGCATCAGGATTTTAGAGATGTTTAGGTGGGGCATGGTAAAAAAACCACTGATCTAGTGGGTCTAGTGGGTA
Organism: Natrix helvetica; assembly: GCF_964273705.1. Lineage (NCBI taxonomy): Eukaryota > Metazoa > Chordata > Lepidosauria > Squamata > Natricidae > Natrix > Natrix helvetica. Next base: position 306,996,124 of record NC_138548.1, on the reverse strand, counting down.
AGGCACCAGGCTAGAAATCAGGAGATTGAGTTCTACTCCTGATTTAGGCATGAAAACTGACTGGGTGATTTTGAGCCAGCCCACAATGTCAGGCTTGACCAAAAAGCTGATTTGGCAATCCCTATTGCAACCAATGAATCATCACTCAATTGATCAAAAGAAAAGTGGTATCTGCACTTGCAAGAAAATGCTAGGAAGAAAAAAAGAAAGTATATGGACATTTATACCTATGAAGAGGGCCTGACTTTTGTTAGATTTTCACTAAAACCTGATTCTCCAGATATTGCCACCTCACATTTTTTACCAGGAGCAGTACATGAGAATTCTCATTGGGAAAATAGCCTCAGGGTCAATGTATCTAGTAATTTGCTCAGAGAAATTCTGCTCCAAAAGATCATTTGGACTGTTGGCATAAACCTGGCCTGCACATAATTCTAAAGTCTTCAAATGCTCAAAATTGATAAAGTGAAAATGACTATACACTGATCTTAATCTTCAAAATGTAACAAATTTTGGTTAAATAATTATTTCTTCTTTATAATATAGGAGCAAGCAGTATTGGAGAAACAGCAGTCACTGTCACAGAGCTGTGAAAGGTACTTTTTCTATTTGTCTATAACCTGGCATAAAGTTCTCAAACAACTTGCAAAATTACATCAATATCTAGTAAAAGAGTAAAAATCTTAAGTAATTTCTAAAATGCGTACTCATTTTGGAATGGCAATTATATATCTCTTTTTGTAAGTTCTGGTGATGATGAAGTGCCATCAAGTTGGTGTTAACTTTAGCAGCCATGTGGATAGGTTTCTGTTTACCCAGGTCCCCAACTTAATTCTTCAGGTCTTTCAACATGGTTTAATATACCCATCACTGTTATTGCAATCAAGTCAATCGATTTTGTTGATGGTCTTTTTTACTTTATATCTACCTTTTCAATAATTATAGGTCTTAATGAACCCTTGTTATTAATATTGTTCTCGGCCTTACTTCATCAAGAGTTAATATTTTGAAAACAAATACCATAATGGATATTACTGTCCTCTCTGCTTTCAAGAATCATCTTTTTCTTTTCCTCTTCTCCCTTTACAACGCTCTACTTCATTTCATCATAAAAATATTAGGCTGATGGATACATAAAATTAGACTGAAGGATATAGAGTATCTTCATATAAGACTGAATACTCTTCAAATTAAAAATAATATGTACTGCATAATTATCATCCTTCATGGCTGCACATCCCTTTTTGCATGGGAAATAAGAAATAGTAAGGAAGCTGTTTTTCAGACAGACTGGAAGCCTACAAAACCCCAAAAATTTGTAAAAAAATTTGAACATTTCTAAAAAAAATGTTTTGGGATTCATAACAGATTTATAGCAGAAAAGAAGAATCTATAAACATGTATTTCCCCATTCCATCAGTTTAATTTCTTAGCTAGATCAAAGATCTCTTGTGGAAGGAAAAGGCTTTGTCTCCATGAAATATTATAGAAACAGCTGAGTGGGTGAAACTTGGTGGGAACTTTAGGAGAAATATTTCAATCTAAGGAAGAACTTCGCATTGATGGAACAGATGGTTTAATCAGGGACTGGGGCCAACCTCTTAAGAGCATTGAAACTGTATTTTGCATGGTAGAGCCATCAAAGAACAAAGGGATGGGCTACAACATCTCCACTCATTATTTTTTAAAACACTTTTAGGAAAAGTAGCAAAGATATTTCAATAGGGAGAAATCATTATTTTCTTTTCTGCAGATCTAGAATGCTGAATAAACTGAATCAGTTTCTTTTAGATACTTAAGATTAGAGTTTTCAATGGAAGTTTGATTAAATATATGCCCATTACATTTTACTTTATTTTATGTATGTTACTTTACAAAATCCATTATTCCCAGAGTCTTGCATCCATGTAGTAAAATGATATAAATAATAGGATTATTTAAAAATCTCTCTTATATCTAGCATCATTATGATGTTAGAGAAGGTCAATCTTTGCTGATAAACGTCTGATTAGTTTGTGTTCTTTTGTAGACTTTTAAAGTAGTTCTGTATGCTAGTAATGTTTTGTCTTTTTTAATTCCACAAAAGTTATATGAGTCCTGATGTTGCTTCTGGTAAAGAAATGAGTGACAGTTTTGAAGGAACAAGTGGAGGTGGGAAACAAGAAGGAAAACCTTCAAAGAAACATAAAAAATCAGCACGTGCTCGTTCACGTCAGGAAAAATCCAATAGGCCGAAGCTTACCATTTTAAATGTAAGACTCCTTCCTTTGCTTAGTTTCTAATCTATCAATTTTATTGTATTAGATACAATGATCGGCTCTTTTTACAGGTGTGCAATACAGGGGATAAGATGGTGGAATGCCAACTAGAAACACACAATCACAAGATGGTCACTTTTAAATTTGATTTAGATGGTGACGCTCCAGAGGAAATTGCTACATATATGGTAGGATTTTTTCTTGGTTTAAGAATATTAAAATAATGTTGACATTTCAGTTTCATAAATTGCATGAATGACAGTACTATTTGTATAGCTACAAAAAATATTTCCAGTCTTTTGGAAATTGTTGAAGTAAAATTAATTTCTCACTAATGTTCCTTTTATTCTTTGCAAAGGGGAATTAGTTTAGAATAGTTACTTTAACAAACAATAAGTGAACCACTACTTTTAATTTTTGTTATTTGGAATATTTGCCGTGTAATAGCACTTAACAATAGCACTTAGACTTATATACCGCTTCATAGTGCTTTTACAGCCCTCTCTAAGCAGTTTACAGAGACAGCATATTGCCCCCAACAATCTGGGTCCTCATTTTACCCACCTCAGAAGGATGGAAGGCTGAGTCAATCTTGACTCAACAATTTGAGCCTTCTAATTTATTGGTAACAATCCGTCATCTCAATTAATTGGCTCTAGTAAGATCAAAACAATCAAATTACCATAATGAGACAATAATGTTCTGTGAAATGCCTCCTATATACTGAAGCAGTTATTTACTGTTTAATTGAACTAAGCACAAAATTTGTTTTTCTGCATGTAAAAAATCATACTATGTTTTTTTAAAAAATGGATAAGCAATCAGGTAAAAGGGCTGTAGAAGAAACACAGAAAAATTGCTGTTTTTTTTTAAAAAAACTTTTTTGTGTATTCATATAGGTTGACAATGAATTTATACTACCAACTGAGAAAGAAATATTTATTGAGCAACTGAAAGAAATTATTGACAAAGCAGAAGATATGCTTAGTGAAGATACTGAAGGAGAACGAAGTTCTGATCAAGGTGTCAGCCCTCAACAAGATACCTACAAGCTTGAAATCAATGAGGTATTTAAATAGAATAAATATATTTAATGTTTCAACTACTAAGTGTTTCAAACAATAAACATTTCAAACAATAAATATTTAACATAACTTACTTATGTCCTTCACCAGTTATTTTATCCCTGGTGAAATAAACCATGCCTGTTTGGGATGGATTGGAATGATGAGACTTGTGGGTCCAACCCATTACTTATATTAGTTGGCATGCAAAGAAGTATTTAATTATTTTTATGCTAGAATATTGGGGTTTTTGTTGATGAATTTGAGCAGATTCCAAATGGAAGTACTTTGATAGGCATTAGTAACACACTTCTTTCATTTTAAATAGGAGAATCGCCAATCCCATGCAAGAACGCCCATCTACCAACAGAATGGTAAAAGTGTTCTTTGAATATGCATGTGTATCATACAACACTGTAAAGCAGTGTATCTCAACCTCAACAACTTTAAGATGTGTGGACTTCAACTCCCCAAATTTTCCAGTAGACTTGAGGGAGGGGCCACACATGGGTATTCCGAAAGCCTGATTGGTCCAAAGACTGAGGGAAATTTCTTTTAACCTCCTCTTTTCCCTGTTGGCTCCCAGTTCCTCTCAGTCTTTGGTCCAAACAACTGCTTTGGTTTCCAGCATTTCATTGAGAATATTTCTACTGATTCGATCCATTGGACATTCTAAATTCTAAAAACAGCTGCTGCCTCGCAGGGACAGGGTCCTCTGTCCCGCAGCGCATCGAGGGAGAGATAATTGGCTTTCTGCTCTCCTCTCTTGGCACTGGGAGCTACGACCGATTCCCGGAACTATGGGGGTGTCGGGCTCCTTATAGAAGCTACGCGGGTGAGGCTCCAAAGTGGATAGCGCCATTTGGGCTGGTAGCGGTTTCCATTTCCAAGCCGCGCGCCCATCTATTGAGCCACGGCTATCCACACAAGCCACGGTGGAGCTCACAGGCTGTTTGAAGTGCGCAGCGAAGCTCTGGTGGCCATTTTGAAGCATGCACATGGAGGTGGCCATTTTGACCACTAACTGAGCCTCATTGCATAACGGCCAGGGTTGGGCATTTGAAGTTCTCGGCGCTCCGCTCTTCACCCACAAGGCCTCTACACCGGCTGGTGTCTCCAGGCAAACCCACAGAGTTTGGATGCGTGAGTGGCCGGATAGCTGAATCACAGGCCCAAGGGGAAGACCACATTGAGACTGGATCTGGGGGAATGTAAGGCCCTAGAACTAGGGCAGCAGCAGCCAGACCTTCTGCTGCTCAAAGACCATCAAGGGCAGCCCAGAGAAATGAATTGAGGTGCCAGCATGCCCTCGAAAAGAGGATTGCCAGGGCAGAACAGCAGACCCTGGTCACCAGGCCCACAGTAGGTCCCGGTCACCATTAAGGGCAGGTGCCTATCAATCGGGCTCTCCCCCCAGGGGCTTTAGTCCTTCTTCCCCTTCTGTCTCTCCTAATAGACCCATCAGACAAACTGGCATGGAGGTCTCTCCTTCTCCTCCCACATCTACCCAAGGGGTCCGGGAGGATACTGAGGATCCATTGGAAGGTTCCTCCTGGGGGTTTCTTCCTCATCAGGCCCTAGCTCCCCTGGAGCTATTGGCAGATCAATATGAGGATGAATTTGAGAATTTAGAATTATTGCCCGAAAGCATTAAGATGCTGATCTCCTCCGCCATATCAAAAGAGGTTACTTCAGCCCTCAACCAAAGGGAATTCCCCCCTCTGAGGGATAGGGCACCCCATTCCCTTCAGCAACCAAGGGACCCTTCCTCTGCTCAGAGGTAGGTGCCTGCTAGGCCTCCTTCTCCCTCAGTGGTTAGTGAGGGATCAGTGTTAGGCGAGGAACCTCGTCAAGACATGGGGTTTTCAGAGGATGAAGAGCCTGTTCTTCCTGCCCCCCCTGCATTTCCTAATCTATTTGTTCCACCTATGTTTAAAATTCTGCTTCACAAGGCCAGAAATACCACTAAGTTGGGGACTGGGATCCAGCTGTCCCTAAACCCAGGGATCCTAACCTAGTCATGTTTTTCAATACCGCCACCAATAAGGAGGAGGTCCCTGCTACTCCTCTGTTTCTGAAGGTGGTAAAGAATCAGTGGGCCCGCCCCTCTACCTTTCCCTATCCTGGGAGCAACGACCGCCGCTTCTACAATATGGAGCAGGTCTTTTCCCAGGCACTTCATTTGTCCACAGTAGATGCCCCTGTGGCTTCTTTGACCAATGCATCTTCTGTCGTACGGCCTCTTATTTCAATCGCTCGGCGGTCATATGGCTTCGCCAACTATAGGATCGCATTCCTGTTCAAGATGAGCGACTTCAACAGGATATCACCAAGATTATTGCAGCCACCCAGTTTTCTGCGGATGCCACCTTAGATGCTGTGAAATATTCGTCCCGAGCCCTCGCTACCTCGGTGACTTCTCGGCGTCTACTATGGTTTTGCAACTGGCAAATGGCAACAAGTCCAAGTGGAACTTGGCAGCTGCCCCTTACGCATGGACCAATCTGGTGAATCATTAGACCCGATTCTCATCGAGAATAAAGATAAAAAGAAGTTCCTGCCGACCAACTCCAAGAAGCCGGACAATTGACCGTTCCTTACCAGAAACACTCATACAGGGCTCCTGAACCTGAGTACCAACAAGCCAGGTTTTTTCCTTATATGTCAGATAGACAGTCCGAGAGGCAGTACTATCAGGATAGGGGCAGGTACCAAGCTCAGTCCAAGCGGCCCTTTCACGGGGAGGGGCGCCCCTTCCATAGAGGGAAATGACTCCAATCTGAGCATTCCCATAGGCAGCCGCCTGGCTCTGTTTGCAGATCAGTGGGATCTAATCACAACAGATGCCTGGGTACTATCCATGGTCAGACACGGCCTTCGTCTCGAATTTCTCTCTATACCTCCGACCTTCTTCCGGGTGTTCTCTCCTTCCTGGGATCCCATTCGTGCCCATCTGATATTTCAAGCCATCCAACATCTACTGGACATTTAGGCGATAGAACCGGTCCCAGTGTCGGAGCACAGGTTGGGTCACTACTCCAATGTATTCGTAATCCTGAAGAACTCGGGGGGATGGAGAGCCATTCTGGATCTCAAGCGCCTGAACCAATTCCTAGTCTACAGATGATTCAAAATGTCCTCCCTGGGATCCATCCTCCAGGGAATCAGGAAGGGTGATTACTTAGTATCAGTAGATCTAACGGAAACATACCTCCACATTCCGATCCTCCCCGCCCATCACAGATTTCTCCGGTTCTCCCACAAGGGTCGCCACTTCCAATACAGGGCTCTTCCGTTCGGCCTAGCCTCTGCACCATGTAAGTTCACAAAGGTCTTGGTGGCGTTGGTGGCTCACCTCCGCTCTTTCCCAGTGAGGTTCCATTGCTACCTAGACTACGTGCTCGTGCAAGCCGACTCACACGCACAGGCGGTTCTCGATGTTCGCCTGACCATCCAGACGTTGCAGGCCCTGGGGTTCTCCATCAACTTTCCCAAAAGTCATCTCTCACCCTCGACAAAGATCCTTCATCTGGGGGTGGTGACAGTCTAAGGGGCAGGCCTAGTTCGACTCTCTCTAGAATGACTCGTCAGCCTCCAGTCATTGGCACGGCAGGTTCGCACAAGAAGGTCACATCCTCGAATTCCTCCAAAACGGATTAGACGGGGGTCTCACCAATAACACCCTTAGGCGTCAGGTAGTGGCCTTGTCCTCAGTCATACCTGGAGACGGTCATTTGTCTCTGACGCACCTTCCTTTAATCAAGAGATTTCTGAGGGGAGCCGCCAACTTGCAGCCTCCCCCCATACACAGGTTCCTCACTTGGGACCTACCTTTAGTGCTCAAGGCCTTGACAGGGGCTCCCTTCAAACCACTGTGCATAGTGCATCTTAGGTTTCTGTCCATGAATGTGGCCTTTCTAGTCACCGTAACCTTTGCCAGGCGCATTTCCGAGTTGGGGGCCTTGTCGTCCAAGGATGACCTTTGCCAATTTCACCAGGACAGGGTGATCCTCTGCTTGGATCCCACCTTCCTCCCTAAAGTCAATTCACCCTTTCACCGGGGACAGGAAGTTAACCTTCCTAATTTTTGCCCTAATCCCTCTCATGAACAGGATCGTCTTTGGCACTGCTTAGAAGTGCGCCGCACCTTACGCATATATCTCTAGCGCACGTCACCTATCTGCCACTCTGAAGCCCTTTTCATTTCCTTCCAACCTGGCTTCTTGGGGGCCAGGGTATTATCTGCCACGATCGGCAGGTGGCTGCGCCAGGCCATCTCCACTGCCTACGAATCCTTGGGCCAGCCAGTCCCATCAGGGATCACTGCCCATTCCACGTGGAGTGCCGCAGCCTCGGCAGCATGGGCCACTAGGCCCCTTTCGAGGACATCTGTCGCACAGCCACTTGGGCCTCCCCGTCCTCCTTCATCTGTCACTATTGGTTGGATGCTTTTGCATCTGCAGAGGCATCCTTTGGATGCAGGGTCCTACAGCAGATGGTGACCGCCCCTTCCCCTGAGTCTTAGGTTCCCTCCCTGAGACCGAGCTTGGGTATGTTCCACCCAAGCCCCTCCCTCGAGTCTACTGGAAAAAGAACGTTGGTCCTTACCTGAACATTTCTTTTCAGTAGACGAGAGGGAGGGGCCATTTCCCACCCCAGTTATGTTAGTTGATAGTTAGTGGGGTGCAGGGCAGTCGGGTGGTTTGTTTTCCTTCTGTTTGAGTCTGTTCCTATAAAGTTACTTTTGGACATTCGCCTTCGAGGAACTGGGAGCCAACAGGGAAAAGAGGAGGTTAAAAGAAATTTCCCTCAGTCTTTGGACCAATCAGGCTTTCGGAATATCCCACATGTGGCCGCTCCCTCTCGTCTATTGAAAAGAAACGTTCAGGTAAGGACCAACGTTCTTTCTTCCAGAGAGGAAGTAAATTTCACACATATTAAAAGTTGTTGAGGTTGAGAAACGCTGCTGTAAGTTAATATTTAATTATACTAATGACATATTTTAAGATTGTGTCAAAGTCAGTCAGCCAATAGTCATTGCCCTGAACACGCTAATTTTCTGTGGCACTGCATTTCTTCAGGGATGTTTTTTCGTTGTTCTATGCCAATTGCTGTGATGAGAGCCTTGGCAGAAAATAAAATGTGAAACTTAATTTGGATGAGTCTATGAATAGCTTTACATTTGTCTCTCATATTGGATGTCAAGCGTTAATTTCGCAGCATGAACTTCAGTCATTAATCTTCATTTGTTTTATTAACAGACATTATTTTTAAATATGGTATCTGTCAACTCTGAAGCGGACCTGGCTAAAGCCATCTTTTGCTGCCTCATAGTTGCCATGAACCATGAGAGGTGAAAGGGAGGGGGGAAAGATAGACTGGCTAACTGTCAAAACAAAAAAGTATTCGTGTGGGAACCAAGGTCATCTTAACAGGTGGCTGTTGAAGGAGAAGAGGAGTGACCAAGCAGCCTGCCAGCTATATTCATTGAACAATGCGACCGGTGACATCTGGGAGGGGAACTTTTGCTCTTTCAAATAGGGGAAAGCTACGGGAACTTTTAGAGTTGGTTTTCACTGGCTGTGCCAATATGATGTATTCAATAAACATGTTTTATGAGGAATCTATCTGACTCAGAGTTCTGATTTCAATGGATGCGTTACTTGGAATGCTGACAGTATCACATACATTACATTACATTATGCAATATAATGCAATACAGTATGCAATAATGGACTTTTGGCTAATTGTTGGTACAAATGTTTCTTCATTTTAATATTTTCTGTCTTTAGTTCTGCATACTGGGAAACGTTGGTTTATCATTTGTCCCGTTGTGGAAAATCAAGCTGCTGAAGTATCAGAACTCTCTCCTCATGTGCCTCAAAGTGCAAAGCAGTCTGATGCCCCAGGTATCTGTGAGGTTTTGATATTTTTTTTAAAAAAATTCAAGCTACTTTTAAAGGGAAGGAAACAAGGAAAAATATGTACAAACCCATTTATTGATTAATGCAATTATGTATACCTGCTTCATTTTTCTTCTCAAGTGGATGCTTATATAATTCTGGTCTCAATTGCTATTGTAAGTAAAGGGCTATGTGTGGCTAATAGCGATTAATATGTAATGTACAAAAAGAATTACATAACAGTCAGTGTTGAAAGTAATCAAGAATTAAAGGTATCATGAAAAAGATACAGAAAGACTAGGGATAAAATGTAATGCCTGGGACATTTGCAAATGAAGGACCTCTCCTAATTGCCTTGGAAAGAGAGACATCTTCAGAACACTCTGCACAACTCATAATGGGAGAGACAGTTCTTCAGATAATAAAATTCTTGAAATTTTAGAGCTTAACACAATTGCACAAATTATGCTCAGCATACAAGTTTGAACTAGTGCAAGGATAATGAGATCACGTTAACAACCTATCTGCCTTCTTCCATGTCTTTATAGTGTTTCAAGGGTAGCTTCCCATGAGATATACTGTAGGGGTGAAAACAGGATGTAAATGAAGGGTGAATCTGGCTCAGAAAGGATTGCAGCTGGTGCACCAGCTGCAATTACACCACCACACTTTTGGCGACAGCAACTATGTATGAGTCATATTGTCAAAATGAAGATGTATACTGTCAGGATGAATGCAGTTCCACATAAAAATAAGCCGAGTGCTGTCCCCAAGCATTGGAGTTCTTAAACTATGGATTGAGCAAAAAGTGGGTGTACACAAAATTTAACTTCTATTAGAAGTTCCTTCCATTCTACCTAAAGAAATCAACACATGACTGGTCCATCTACAGCAGGTTCTAGCAGAGCTCCTTTAAAAAATATATCATTGTATTGGCACTTAAAGTTTCACTAAAAAATATTTTTGCATTGATCACTGCACCACCAAAATAGAAGATCAGGTTGGGAAATAAGATCGGCATGCTAGGATCAGATGCTGAATGGATAAAAGAAAAGAAGCTGAGGAAGAAGATGACCAAAGAATGCTTGATCAGTTCCAATAATAATAGGTGTCTTGGGTGCAATTCCAAAACATCTAGAGCATCACCTGAACACCATCAACATTGACAAATCATTGTCAGTCAATTGCAAAAGGCAACTTTATTTGGAATAGCTTACATCCTGCAATAATGCAACAACAATTAACATTATCAAAAACAATAACATCTGCCTCCCTCTGGCCCTTGGGAAGGATTTGATAAGTGGACAAAAATGTCAAATCCAGTCTTAAATACCTGGCGTATTGTGTGACCAACCATAATAATATTGGGCAAGCAGATGGACTGCAAACAAACAAACAAAACAATTAAATAATTAATTGAACATAGCTAGTACAAACACAGAAGTACTGAGACAAAATTAATCTTTGGAAATGCACATATTTATATCCCTCTAGTTTAAAAATACCTTTAAAAAATACAAGAACACACAACCACACTCCATTAGCTATCAAAGCAATGATGTCATCCTATGGTATGTAGATTCTAGAAAAGGCCATTGTATATTCATGAGAGAATGAGAGTAAAAAAAAGGCACATAATAGCTATGTTTATTATGAAACTAATTTTTATCTTGTGGACCCCTTGAAAGGGTGTCAAAGATTCCCAACAAGTACCGCATTTTGAGAACTGCTGTTTTAGAAGAAAATATTTATTTCAATCATTTAATAGCTATGAAGATTGAAATAGTTGGCGGAATCACTTCATTGTGAGAATAAGTGTTATCACCTTTCTGCAAAGAGTACCCATTTATGGACATTACCCTGAATCAGTTTTGTTTTAGATGTGTAGATGTAATTGAAGTTCTCATCATATAAACAACTTTTAAAGTTTTACGTAATAAACTGAATGCCTTGATATTAATTTTGATTTTCCAGTTGGTTAAAATGGGACAGGCTATTATGGTTAATAGCCAATACAGTGCAGTAGAGTTGCGTTAGAAAAATCACTAGGATGAGCTGTCATATTCAGTGCAATTAAGCATGTATAATTGTTTGATCTAAAATAATTTATTTCATCTTTCTTAATTTCTTTTGGAAAATGGCTAATGTTCAATGCTTGTTGAAATCTTTGTATAAGTAGATTTTACGAAGTAATTTTCTGAATTCAGAAACATCCTTTTGCTTTTGTTGTTTATAGGTCTGGAGTTGTTGGATGATCAGCAACAGAGCTCTGCAGTGACAGAAAAACAAACAGGCATAGCTTATCAACATATTTCCAATCAACTTAGCTCCAATGAGTGTCCCAGGGGAACTCCTCCTCCTTCTCCTTTAACACAAGTTTCTGTTCCATCTTCAGTAACTTCCCTTTCACAGGTCCATCCAATGTTAGCTTCAACCACATTAGAAAAAATTGCTGAACGTGCAAGTCACCTAGAATGCCCTTTGCCACAATCAGTCTTAGCCAGTCGGTGTGACACCCCTGCCCATACTACAGCTATATCTGAAGAACATTTTGAGGATAAGGTCCCTCTAAATACCTCACAGTACACAGTACAAAAGAAAGATGAGAAAATTTGTTTTCCTAATATAGAACATGAACACAGCACAGCTGGACTGCCAAAACCGTTTCAGTCTGTTCCTGTGCAGACAACAGAAAGTCCTTTCCCTGTCATCTCTGATGCTCCTGTTTTGGAACTTCAGTCTTCAACCCAACCCCCTAGTTTGTCAGACAATACTCAGCTTGGCCAGATACCACATTCTTTTGTAGACCAGATACCTCCCATGCCTGCTGTCTCTGAACTTCCTGTTTCAGCAACATCTCAACTTTCAAGTCCTCCTCACCTCTCAACAGCTGTATCCCAATTGCATATGCAGTCCCAGCCGGTTGCACCCACTGGCTCTGCCGTGACTGCAGCTCAACCACCTTGTATGGTAGAATCAGATGGTGAAGGGCCACCAAGAGTTGATTTCACTGACAACACAATAAAAAGTTTGGATGAAAAACTTCGCAACCTGCTGTATCAAGAGTATATTCCAACATCATCTGCTTCAGCAGCAACACCAGACCAAGTGGATGGTGAATTTAATTTGGCATCTTTGCCTACACTTGTGTTAGATTTGAAAATTCCTGGAGTTGGCTTGGATGCTCACATGGCGGAAAATCAACCCTCTCCAATTCTGGCAAGTCAAACCATTCATTTAGAAATCATGCAGATGCCTATTAAAACTGCTGTAATTCTAATAGATATTTTCAACAGTGGTCCTGTTGCTGACTTCTAAGGGCCAAGCTATAATTGTTACCTATCAGTACTGAGGTACTAACAACCCCCCTCCCCTAAAGATTTCTTCCATTTTTTAAAAAATGTAAATCTTCCATGTTTCCAAAAACTTTATTAAAAAAAGAAATCTTCTTTGAACTCAGTGTTATTGAATCAATTTTAATATATTAAACTAAAAGATGATTAAGGGCACCATTGCAAAATAAGTAAATAGGGGATGATCGGGACTCAGCCTTATTTATTTTATTGACCTGAATAGAAACTATACATCATGGCAGAATTTCCTTTTTCACATAAAGTTGGTCTTTTTTGACTGAAGTGGTATAGGGTTTCCTGCCTAAGCAGGAGGTTGGACTAGAAGACCTTCCAGGTCCCTTCCAACTCTGTTATTCTAGTCTATTTTTCTCACTTTGGCCTTTATTAATGTTTTACTAGATCTGATGTGAATGAAGGCCAGTCATATTATGTCACTTTTAGTAGCCAAATACAATATGTTATTTTTAACACTAGATTCTAAAATACACTTGATAAAAATGTCCTTCATGAGTAAAAAGCATAATCTTGTTAGAGTTCATACCAGTTGAAACAAAAGAATATAACTTCCTTTCTCTTCCAAAATTATAATTCCAAATTGCATCAATTCACTCATCTCTATTGTATTGACAGAAAGTCTAGGTAACGCATTTCATCAGTATCCAAGAAAAGGTATAAGCATTGTAAAGAACGCCATCTTCGATTAATTTTTTTAAAGCACATTAGTCTCAGAATGTCTTAATTCGGTGAATAGATGTATATTCAAACTTTATAAATATTTAACAAGAGAATATTCCAAGTTCTGAGTCTTCAGGCAATAAAGAGAGCCTGAGACAAATCCCTGGAATTGATCAAGGAATCCGAAGATTTCCCAGTGGTTAGATTACTTATTAAACATCTGGCCCACAGAAATGGTCCAGAAGGAAACATGCCTTACAAATGCTTTTCATATTTTCTGGACCTCATAAAAAAGCAATAAATTATTAATAAAGGAAATGCTTCAGAATGGAAAGTATTCAATCCAATCCTTACAATCCTGTACTGGGGATGCATTCAGATGCACATATACATACACACAAACGTTCACATACTTCATTGGATCTTTCAAATATATATATATATATACATTATGTTTGTAGTAACCTGTGTATCTAGGGTATCTTACTAATTATGTGGTTCATCTCATGAGCTCAATCTTCAAGAGTATATGCTTTCTCTGTGACCTATAGAGCCCTAGGATTCTAGTTCACTTTTTAAAAAATCTACAGCTTCTTTCCTAATAGATCATACGTTTATATAACATACACAAAGGAGCAACACTATTTAAGAAAGGAAAAAAAAAATTACGCATCTTCAGTGATGTGGCTAGTTTCCAAGAAATCATCATTATCAACTTGACATATCTAATGTGGACCCAAATGTAATTTACATCTCCAGTATGTTTTCAAAAACAGATTTGCATCTAATAGAGCTCCTTTTACAATATATGATAACTTTCCTGGTCTGTAAATGTGCTCAATCGTGTGCTCAAGGATTTTCCATTTCAAAGACAGACAGTAATGTCTAGATATGAGACTCAGGCTGGCAGTTAGCGATGGCTAAAAATTACCCACAAGAAAAATATCCCTTACTATCCTCCTTCTGAAGGTCCAGTATTTTCTCCTGACCCAAGATGCCATAGAAGCTAAGAAGATGCTAGTGTTGAGTCATCCTGTAAATATGTGCATAGCCTCTTAGCTAGCAAGGGATAAATTCCTCGTAAATCTTTTCAAATGTTCAGTATCCCATCTTCCTCTATGCAAGTTCTGAAATCTGTCTTGACAAAACATGAAAGCATATGTATTGAAATGTCTGTGCATGTATCTGTAATGTTGAACACATGCTGGTCCGCCTAGAAAAGTTCTTTAGATATGAGTGTATTGCTGAACATTTTGAATAATTTAATGGCCCAGCTATTGTAATCCGTACTTATGATCGCTTTAAATATGACATAGAAAATTCAAAAAAGAAGGGAAAGGAACTTATTTGAGCATTTAGCAAACTAAAATTCTTTAACCAAAGTTGGAACAGCTTGGACCTGGTAAAGAATAATACAGATAGTCCTTGACTTACAACCACAATTGAGCCCAAAATTTATGTTGCTGAGTGAGACATTTGTTAAGTGAGTGTTGCCCCATTTTACAACCTGTCTTGCCACACTTGTTAAGTGAATTGCTGTAGTTGTTAAGTTAGTGACCTGATTATTAAGAGAATCTGGTTTTCCCTTGACTTTGCTTGTCAAAAAGTCACAAAAGGTGATCACATGACCAGGATATTGCAATGGTCATAAATACGGGTCAGTTGTGAACATCTGAATTTTGATCACCTGATAATGGGGAATGCTGCAACAGTTTTAAGTGTGAAAGTAATAAATCATAAGTCGCTTTTTCAATGCTGTTGTAACTTTGAACGACCACTAAATGAACTGTTGTATCGAGGATTCCCTGTATATTTTGGACATCTCAAACATAAAGCTTTTTTCTCAAATATATACTGATATACTGTATGTCAAAGATGAAATCAATATTATGTAAATTAATCTTAAGGCCAAAGTAAATTACTCATACAAATATGTGTACTAACGTGTCCATGTAATTTTTTTAAAACTATGTTTGCAATTATTCTTCTACTGCCAAGAGTTATATGGTTGTGGCACTTTAGAAATCAAATAAATGTACTACTTCCTGTTTTTCCTAATTTTAATGTAACCCCATGTGGTACAGTATGAGCTAGAAACATGTGAAAGAAGTCCACTCCCAAAATAAGAAGAAAAGGAAAAACTGACTCCTTTCTTTTGCATAACGTCCTTTTCCTAGAAGACTATTCTGCAGTACTGTGAACTTGGAGTAATAAAAATCAGAAGAGTGGCTGTGTAATAACAAATTTTACATATCATTTAGGTTGAGAAAGCAATCATATAATATGGATTCTATCAGAAAACAGAAGTTTATATGAAATAGTATTTAACATATTAAACATTAACCATGTGGTGTCAGAAGGGAATGAAGTGTTCAAACAGTGAAAATGCAAATCAATGACGTAAGAGTGATTTGCTTTAAGATGAAATATAAAAATAATTTTAGAGTTTATATATTTCTATACAGATTAAAACCTTGCAAGACTAATTTAAATTGTTAAATTTTGCTTATAGGTAGAACAATCTGATGTTACATGCACTGGGATCCAGCATTCAGAAATAAACAAAGCAGGTAGTAGAGCATAACTTTAATGACAATTTTTCTTTCTAAATATCCATATGAACAAATATGTCGTAGGTTATTAGATATAATTATTAAGAAAACTAGGAATTAATGAATGTGTGTACCACAATAGCAACACAAACTGTAATAATTTCATGATGAAATTTAATATGCAATTCTCATGAAACTTTATGGATATTTATGATGATAATTTTAATATATGAAATGGTAAATATGAACACTATATAAATAATGCTTTTATTTCTAATTGGTAAGCCAAGCCATATAAATTATATGCATATGGTTTTAAACAACATGATGTATCTATTCCACATTTGTATATAAGCGCATTATTGAAGTAATTTTGTCCAGGAAAATCGAATGGGCAAATTGGGAAACCATGATTTTTTTCCCTATAGTATATGTGGAAAGCAGGGGGGGCATTTTTTCCCCGAACTGATTTTAAGTAGAAAAATTTGAAATGTCACTGTTTTTGATTATGAAGATCAAGTATCATTTTTTCAACAATATTTTATACTAAATAATGATTGTAAGAAACAAATATCTTATTTTTTCTTTAAGGCTTCTTAATAGATTATATTAGGCATTGCACAGAATTCTCGAAGATAGATCATGTTGTTTAAAACCATATGCATATAATTGAAATTATAATCTTTATAATGATATCAAGCATTGGATTTATTATTTATGTTTAATTCATATATATCTGACTTATAATCTTGAATACAACCGTGAAACTAGAGTTATAGCCTTTGAGGATTTTATTAAATAAGAATTTTTCATATTTAACTTTTGCCTAGCTCTAAAATTTACCAATCCAGATATATGCATGTTTTCTTTTTTGTTTGTTTTCAATATATTAAACAGGTCAAGATGTAAATGTCAGTTCACCTACTACTATCCTAACATCAGGATACACACAGGTACTGTTACTTTATATTGGTTTTTTCCCCCTACATCTTATCCCATTCCTCAGACAATTGCAGCTAATGAAGGCCACTATTTTCCTATAAAAATAACGTTTAAAGGCAGGTAAGATGTTAACCAACTAAGCCTTTCTTTCATTTGTTATTTCAGGTTGTTTCTTCTTCACTTACAGCAGACCAGAAGGACATTGCCAAGAAAAACAAATATCAAAAAGATGGTTCTACAGACTCCAATGTCAACGAAGTAGAAACACCAGCAAAAACTATAGGCAGATTTTCAGTGATCAGCACTCAGGATGAATTAACTTTATCACCTGTGCATTGCTTGAGGTATTCTGCACCCCCAGATGTTTATCTGGACAATCAGCTTTCTAGCCCTGATATAAAGTCATCTCTGCGCCGTGTGCAGACAGCTTCCTCTTTTGATGTCCTTTATGGAAAGGATTCCAGTGATTCTGGAGATGAATCTTTTCCAGGAAAACAAGATGGGTCTCCAATGTCACCTCAGATCAGTAGACTGGGAAACGACATTAAAAAGACTTCTTGTAATCTGCAAAAGTCAGTAAAGTCAAGTTCACAGGGCCTTAATTCTCCAAATGGTCATGGATCAAAAATCCCAACTATCAACATAACTTCTTTCCATTCTCAGTCATCATACGTGAGTAGTGACAATGACTCAGAGTTTGAAGATGCAGACATGAAAAAAGAATTGCAGAACCTGAGAGAAAAGTATGTTTCTGTTTTATCCAAACAGAGGGTTTTTTGTGCATATGTGTTTGAGCAGCTTATCCAAATACACTTTGACATCTTTTGTCATTTGTTCCTTTCTTTTGAAAGCATTTATCTCAAGTTGTTTTATGCATTTGATGTACAATATTCTTTCCATGTTTTGGTTCTCATTGTGTTGATAAAAAAAACATTTTGCAGTAAAGAAACATTGGACATCATATATTATAAGACAAAAGTGGCTTTATTCACCAAGAGGCACTTTAATGGCCTTCAGAACTGCAAAATAAATTGTATTCACATCAAGCAAGGACATCATATACTTAGGAATCTTTTTTTTTCAATCAGTTACCCCTTGGAAGAATCAAATAAAAGATAGCACTACTTGAACCAAAAAATACTTTTAGCAATATAATTTGTTTTGCTAATTGAAGTGGCAATAATTTTGTTCCAGATATAGTAAAATTATTTAAGACAAAGGTATCCTTTGTCTATAGAAGACACATGAACTTTTGAGGCAATCCAGTCTAAATGGTTAAGAATAATGTTTTGTGTCTTCTATTGTCTTGCTTTTCTGTGGCTGGAAATTAATCTTGCTTCCATTGAGGCTTATTTGAGAATTTGTTGATTAAAGTATTGGTAAACTTGACTTAGTGAAAGAGTCTTTGGAATAGATAATTCCTAGGCTCTTTATTTTTATTCATTTATTATTAAATGTACATTTTGCCCATCTCACTGTCCCACCTGGAAGAAATGTATGATCTTGGATTTAAATTATTGTGGCTTCTCCATCTAAGTCTAGATGATGCTGGGACTTGAGAGAGCCACATATACACAAGAACAGGGAGCTTGATTTACAGAGAGAGATGAATAAAGCTTCATATTATTGCAATTCCAACCTCTATAATGAACTTTGATTTTGTCCAGTTACTTTTCCAACACTTTCTCCATCTCACGTCATCTTTTCTGTTGCACTAACCTATGTATCACCAATGGTATTTTGAAGAAATAACACCCTTGTTAATTAAACTTATGGATTAGCTTGAAGAGATGAATTCTTTCTTATTGTGAACAGATTTATCCATAAACAATTTATGGATATATGTTGCATAAGTATCTTTATGTGATTGCATAAGACTCCAGGCTTTACATAGAAAATATCTGCAGACTGTTTTTATGCTGTTTGTACATGTTGTCATGCATTCTATTAATTTCTCGATTTTTGTTTCATTACTATCTTAATCGCCTGTTTTGTTTTTTGATTGCATATCATTTATTTGGTGTAATATTTTAGCAACAGCATAGATAGACCTTCAGGATGACCTGTCTTCAATCTGGCCCCTAAAAATCTTATAAAACTGTTACTGGTACAATTGAATCCATTCACGATGTTGTTGGTTGTTCTCTTTCCTTCCATCTTTCCCAGCATTATGGGCTTCTCAAGACACCCGAGTTTTCCATAATGTGCCTTGAGTGAGACTCTGTATTGATTGGTCTTATGATCGGTTTCCTTGTTTTTTGACTCCCATTCTTAGCTGTCTTTTCCAACATCAACATTCAACAGTACTCTTTCTGTCTTGCTTCTTCAAAATCCCCCCCCCCCTTTTATTTCCCATGGAAAATAAAGAAAATTATTGCCTCTATCATTTTGAATGTTGTGAGTACCAGCATAGCATGACATCCAAGTATCTTTTGCAAGGCCTTCATTGATACCTTGTCAACTGCCGATCTATGGCATATTTCTTGATTGCTGGTTTCTTTATTGTTAATTGCTGATAGCTGATCCTAAAAGGTAAATCCTATCTTTAGTGTCAATTTTTAGGTTGGTTGCTGAACCTATTATCATTAGTCTTGATCTGACTATATTTAATTTTAGTTATATTTTTTTCACTTTTGTTAGTAGAATTTCAGTTCATTTTCATTTTCAGACATCCAAGCATAGCACAAGTTTTGATTAACTCAGCTGCACTGTATTTTGTACTTTAATCTTTATTAATTTTGATACAATTTAATTTAATATTAATAAATGATTATTATTTATTGCCTTTAATGGCAAGTCTCCTTTGAGTTGAACTGGACTGCTGATGGCACATATGGCCACATTGTTTTCTTAGCAGCAATACAGAAGTGATTTCTTTCTTCGGAGATGGTAGTATACAAGCCTGGGACTTCACAGTCTAGCTTATAGCCTTCATATTACCTTTGGATTTTTTCATCCAAGTATTACCCAGGTCTACCCTATTTAGCTTCTGAACTTAAAGTACTGCCTCTTGATGAGAGAACATCACTTACTAATGCATGAAACAAAATCATCAGTATTCTTGGGGCAAAATTTAAAAGTCTCTAGACTTCTGGTTCTTGTTTCAGTTTTTCATGTTTCAAACTCTTTTTTCTGAATTTCTCTATTTCTTATTCATTGACCATATTGCATTTGAATGAAGTAGGCATTTCCTTATAACTATTGCATTTTGTGCTGTGCCATTGGTACCTTTTTTAAAAAAAATAATTTATGGTAAGATAGATTATTCTTCTGGTTCCTCTACCAAAAACCTCTGTATATATTTGAATTATTTTTTATCCTGTGTGATGTAGCCTTTTCTTGAATCTTTTGCTGTGTCATGCTGGTCCTTTCACTATATTTAGCATTTGGCTGTCAAAACAATTTGCTGTTCTCATTGTTTTGGTCATGCAACTTCTTAAAATATATATGCTAGCTTCTTCACTCTTCCTGAATGATTCATACGCTTGCACAAATGTGCCTTCTTTTTCATCATAGAGATGGTTTTCGTATTAGGACCATAAGCCATGGTGAAAGCCACCAATCTTCATTTTGAAATTTATCTCCTGCAATGTAATTTTTTTAAAAAAAATATTTGATAATGATGTGATCGAAATGCATATTCTAATATATGTTCTTAGAAGATTCACCTGTTCCGATTAGCTGGCCTGGCACATTCATAACTTCTACCTCCTGGCAGATAGATTTTTTAACTGGTATTTTAGGGGAACTGTTTTTAAAATTAAATTTATGGGATATTTTTAGGGGTTTTTTAAAATTTTATTTTAGATACTTTACTTAGTTGCACAGTTCTTTTTAACCTCCTCCATTTTTATCTATTAACAATTTAACTATTTAATTATTTAATTATTCATGTGATGTATTTTTTGTATGGACTGTACACCGCCCCGAGTCCCTTTTGGGAGAGGGGGCGGTCTATAAGCGCAAATAAAAGTAAAGTAAAAGTAAAGTAAAAGAAATGTCTTAATTTAAGAGTTACTTTCTTTCAGTGTTTTCATGTTTATTCTTCAGACACATGAAGGAAATTACTGAGTTGCAGTCCCAACAGAAAAAAGAAATAGAAGCTTTGTACCTTCGTCTGGGAAAACCACTACCACCCAATGTCGGATTCCTTCATTCTGCTCCACCAAGTGGCCGCCGAAGAAGAACAAGCAAGCACAAATTAAAAACTGGGAAATTGCTAAACCCCGTTGTCCAGCAGCTCAAAACATCAAGTACAAGTATGTTTACAAGTGATATTTTTCTTTTAGCATACATCCAGTGAAAGTTTCAAATTGTTCGATTGTTTTCTTGGGATTTCGTTTTTGTTTTTTGAAGTTGTATTGTTCAATCAAAGGAAAAGGGGTAAAGGATCTATAGGATGGCTTTATTTGTTCTTAGCTTTCGTGGGGAACAGAATTAAGTTAGACATTAAACACAACTTAGCAAAACCATATTAAACCTTTGGCGTAAGTTCCTTTCATTTTTATTTTCTATGATTACGTCTCATTTATTTACATTGTACAAAATATTGTTAGGATGATTCTTGAGTTCGGTGCATTACTTTGCAGTATGAAAGATTTTCTTTTCATTCTTTAAAAAAATCAAAATAATTTAAATTAGGTGAAACATGGATTTGATAGTCACCAACATTAGTGTCCATGAACATCACATTGGAGACATTGATGCTACACTATGGATTAAAATTGTAAAACTATAGCCATTGTTGATTTTATATATATATATAAGAATTGATAGGAATGGTTGATTCTCTGCAGCTGTTTTTCTGAACATGTATGGGTTTTGGTCAATTAAAAAATCTTCAGAATTTTTGAAGTTTTCTTCAGATAATGGTTTCAGATTCTTTTATTGCTTTCAAGCTTAATGAATTTTGCATACATCCTGTTTAGGCAATATATCAGAGCATAAAGACCCTTTGGCTAAGGGAAGCACTAGAGCTCAAACAGACTCTACTGAAGCAACAGGACTGACTGTGTCCACATCAGCCATACTTGAGAGCTCAGTTCAGACTCAGCAACCTTGTTCTGTCAAGGCTTCATTATCCTCTGACATTTGCTCTGGAGTAGTTTCTGAAGGAGGTGATGTCCGTGGAAATTCTGGCCAAGGTGATTTTATATCTTCAGAATCATCTTTTACTCTATGTTAAAACAGTCATTTTTCCACAGGAGAATGAAATATGTGTTAAAGTGAGAAAAGAAAGTTTAAGGCTTTCTTTTTAACTTGATATACTGGTTAGATTTTTAAACCACCTTTCCTCCAGGACCTCGTGGTGGTATATATAGCACTATATGCTCCATTTTTTCCTCACAACAGCAACCTGTGAGGTAGGTTTAGCTAGAGAGAATGTCCAACCTCACCAAGAAACATCTGCTCAGCATATTGATTCAAAGCCTGTAGAAATGATGCTAACTGTGATACAATTAGAAAAGTTGCTGATGTAAATCTAATAGGAATTTCACTAACTGTGCAAGGGGGTAGATGTCTAACCTGCTGGTGTTCATTTTGAAAATGAGCCATGAGAGGAAAATCAGTAGAGTACAAATGCAAAAAGCAGTTAATATTAAGGAAGAACCAGTAGAGCATAGAGCACTTAAAAAAAAGATCAGTAAAATTGTCCATTGTAGATTGAAATTATTTGCAAACAGGGAAGCTGACTCCTTTTTTATCTTGCTTCATATTCTTTGGTTCTCTTTAAGTCCCATCCTTTCCTGCAGATGCAGAATTATACGGATTAAACTGAATTACTGGCCTGCAAAAATGTAATTCAGAAATAATTACTCTTTAAGGACATGGCATAAATCTAGGCTTCATTAGAAAGTCTACTACATTCAGTAGTAGCACTGTTACCTCTCATGGCATAGCTTCATCATGGTATGGTAGCAGTAGAGTCCTTACACAGCTGCAAAGTGTTGGGAAAATTCTAAATGGTTGCCTCTGGTTTTGCATGCTCTGGCCAACTAATCCTATGAAGTATCTATTTTCTTCTGCTGTTGTTTTCACACCCTTTTGCTTATAGCCAATGAACTTACTCCTCTGGGGCAAGGTTAAAATGGAGGTGTGGATGATTAACTAACAAAGCTGATATGACTGATGGTGACATCTGATCGCAGCTATTTGTACTTTATAAGTGTCTTTGTTTTCTTCCCTTTATATTCATTTGCAGGCTGGACGGTTTTCCACCAAACGTCTGAGAGAGTGACCTATAAATCTAGTAGCAAACCTCGTACCAGATTCCTCAGTGGACCTGTGTCTTTGTCCATCTGTTTGTATTTGTTCTTTTGTATTTTATCACAGCCCATCTTTCTTTTGTCATCTTTTTCAAAACTCATTTTCATCGATTTATCTAATATGCTTGGCAGGAAGCCCCTTCTTGTAGACAATCACTCCCCTCCTCCCTTTTTTTAAAGTAATCATCTTGAGTTAATTTATTTTGTTTCATATGGAAAGCTTTTGAACACTGCTTTTGGCTCATGCCTGGGTATCAAAAGCATGTGTGGAAGATCTCATCAATTTATTCTATAGTCTTGTGGTAAATTCTTACCTTGGATGTATCTTTATGTGATTTTGCGTTGGAGTAATTTTTAATTTGCAATGTGACAGTTATAAATGTCCGCTGTCCTGATTCTGGTGATACCAAATTGAAACCCAGGCTTCTGTAGACGAATGGTCTCTTTCACACATGCTTGGACTATGAAGACATGCATGTAGCAAGCTGATACAATTCTAGAAGGTCACTGAAGGGTAGAACGTCTGCACAAGGGCTGTATTCAAACAATATACAGTACTGTTTATATCCACTTTGTTGTTGTTATTGTTGTTGTTATTATATTTCTCCTGTCCCTTGCATGTAGAAATGCTGAGAAATGCTCCTGCTAGCTCTTTAACACCATCTTTTCTAGGCAGCATTTCCCCCCCACATTGTGTACTTTTGGGTTACTTTAAATAAATTTTCTTAAATGTGATTGTTTGGTTATCACAAAGTACAATATGGCTTTTATTAAACATTCATCTAGCTGGAGCACTTTACTCAGTTAATTTTTTTATTCTGACCTTATGTGACCTCAGAGATGAAGTCAACAAGCAGTTCATCAAAGCACAGAATAAATTAAAATTCCCAATGCCACTCTCAGAATAGTCTATTGATATCATGTCCAGATGCAACTAAAACTAGACTGTTCTTGATTGTATTATTATACGAATTGGCTATTCAACCAGTTGTCACAAATATTTATTTTTAAGTTTGTTTTTGTAAAACAAATGCTTATTATTAGGCAATAAGTATAGTACAATAAGTAATAGTACAATAAGGCTATATTGTACTAATGAGAGAAATCTAGACCATAGTTACAAGTAAGATTAAATAGTGTCAATATGTAGAGATATTTATATTTAGTTAACATTCAGCAAATTCAGTATTCATTTTCATCAAACTTTTGTCATTGGAACTATACATCTCTATCATTAGTACAAATCAAAGGCACAAAGCTGCTTAAAATTTATCCTTCTTGCTCTCCATTTTTAATAAAACAATGTCAACATTTTTAGAGTTAACAATGAAAGGGCTTTTAAGCATTCATAAACATCTTTGTATATGAAAACCATAATATTAAAATTCAATTATAATTTCAAGATAAAGAAATATAATATTCTTGGATTATTTGGCATATAAAATTTATTTGGTAGCTCTGTCTGGTACTCCATGCATGATATGTATGCAGAAGATCCAGGATCTGTGTCTGGCAATTGTAAGGAGAACTGGAAAAGTTCTTCCCTAGAACCTGGGACAATTAGTGCTACTTGCTATTAAAACGTGTGGGAATTTTTTCACCATCTATCATACTGGTTTACAGGAGCCAATGATCTGACTCAATATAAGGCTCTTTCCAGTATAAGAATGATACATTTTGTTGTTTTTGACAGTCAAGCTCTACAGAACAATTATTGTTATGGTACCAATGTTATTAATTGCATTGGGTTTCTAGACCAATATGGTCAAAGATAGGCGAGAAACTGTTCTACAGGTAGTCCTCAGCTTACAATAATGCATTTAGTGACTGTTGAAAATTATAATGGCACTTAAAAATTGATTTATGACCATTTTTCACACTTATGACCAGTGCAGCATCACCATGGTCACATGATCAAAATTCAAATGCTTGGCAACCAACTCATAGTTATGACGATTGCAGTGTCCTGGAGTCATGTAACTAACTTTTGCGACTTTCTGATGAGCAAAGTCAATGGAAAGTCAGATTCACTTAACAACCATATTACTAATGTAACAACTATGGCAAGAAAGATTGTAAAATGGGACAAAATCACTTAATAAGTGTCTTACTTAACAACAGACATGTAGGGCTCAATTGTGGTCATAAGTTGAGGACTACATGTATTCTGTTCCTCTTGTAAGTATTCATTCCAGTTCTTAGTAAGTATCTCACATATTATAGGAAAATACTCAAAGGTTAATTTTTATCCCCAAGTTGTGAAATTATTAATTGCTTTATGTGGTACAAAATGAGTCATTGAATTTTATTGGGATGGGATACCAATTGACTTCTGGTGAACCAGCAAAGTCATAACAATATTCTCCTTATACTTTATGGGCACAAGTAGAGGGAATATGATTCTGTCTACAACTTTAGAAAGTTGCAGCCAAAGTTACACATAAGAAATTTAAGAAATCTCTTAAAATCTGGAAAAATATTTCTAGAAAAAGATACTTAATTTATTGTAGTTTGAGTAGAAGCTGTTCTCTTTTTTTAAAAAAAATAGTATTTAAATCGGTACATAATGCTTGGAAATATTGATCGTAATTATAAATTCAAAACATAATTATAATACCATCTTGGCTATATGTTCTCTTAAAACTAAGTTGTTGTATAGTATTAACTTTAAAGACAGTGCAAAGTACAAAGGTAACAGGTCATGTTGATGGTTATTTATTTCATCAATAAGATGGTTAAGGATTTACTGTCTTGTATATAAACAAAAATGCATTTGCATATGGTTATTGCAAGGAAATTGTCAGAAGAAGCCACTGAAAAATTAATACATAGGAAAATATGTTAAATTTAGGCATGGTCTCATCACTGGCTTTGATCCTCTCTCCAAAAGGGTCCAAATTAAAATTTAAAAATTCAGTTATATTTAAAGGAAGGAAGGAAGGAAGGAAGGAAGGAAGGAAGGAAGGAAGGAAGGAAGGAAGGAAGGAAGGAAGGGATAGATAGATAGATAGATAGATATCAACTGATCTTCTCTTGGGAGATTTATTATGGAGAGAAATGAATTATATCTAATCATATGTTCATTATAGAATGATGTTCTTTGCTACATTTTGATTCCCACATGAAGTATAATAACTAATGTAAACAATTATTTCTTTGGAGCTAGGTCCAATTCATGTGTCATATCAGCAGACATCAATTAATCTATAGTCAGAAGTTATTGTTCTGGCACTAAAATATGTACCATGTTGATGTGCACAAACATTATGGAGTCTGCTATTCCTACGTGATTGAGGGTTACCAATAGGTAGATTGAATGTAAACAGTATAACAAGCCAGCAGCATCTACAGCAGTGGTTCTCAACCTGTGAGTCGGGACCCCTTTGGGGGTTGAATGAGCCTTTTACAGGGGTTGTCTAAGACCATCGAAAAACACATATTTTCGATGGTCTTAGGAATCGAGACACCAATTTTAGGGTTGGGGGTTACCACAACATGAGGAACTGTATTAAAGGATCGCGGCATTGGGAAGGTTGAGAACCACTGATCTACAGTAAAAGACAATGACGCCAAAATGACAAAACAGCCGATATGTGCTTGCATTCTGACATTTTAGTATCTAGGTCGCAGCATTTGTGTGATGATATGATAAATGTCTCTCCCTTGGCTAAAATTAGAATAAAATATTTAGCATAAGACTTAGTGAGGTAAAACATGGTTTTCTTTCTGTTTGAAAGATTGTCATGTGTAACACTCAAGCTGATCAACACCTTTGGGGTAGATAAGTATAGACATGTACATACACATATACATGCACTGTTATCAAAGTTTGGAATTATTTGGGTTGTATTTGCAATTTTGCATGCAAAGATGGATAATCTTTGTACCATGTCAGAAACCAGTTGATTAATCATGGTGGACAGCAGTAACAACATGCACCTAATAATGAATGATCCCCTATGACACCATTGTAATATTACAAAGGCAAAGAAGGTAGGTTAGATAAATAAAACAGAAAAAGAAAAATTTAAACCAGCTGCAGCTAGACCAATTAATAACCTTCCTGCTGACTTTCTGTCAGAATAAATAGATCTCCTTATTTTGTCTTTTTAACACTGCATTGGATTCAATTGAATATTCTTAACCAAGCAGTAGGATTTTTCTACCCAGCTCATCAAATAAATAACAAAGAATGATAGAAAATGCTATCACCTATACAATAGAGCTGTAAGCTTCCAAATGCAGTTTGATGATAAGATCAAGATGAAGCAATTCGTTGTCTTGCATTTTAATATGTACTTTCAATTTGACGTGCCTTAGTTCTGCAGAACTGGGTCTAAAACCTGAAATAGGAAGTTCTTGCTGCCAGTCTATTCTTATTTTAATCATTAATTGAGAGAAATCAGAGTATTCCATTTACTGTGCATACAGAATAGGAACTGATTTAGAAGCAACATTGATTAAAAATATTACTCTATGTAATGAAAATTGTAGGAGCCAATTAAAAATTCTGCAATGTTTTATTTTTCATATCAGTAAATTTCTATAGGCTTTGAGCAGCCCCCTTATTTCTTCTTTTACACCTGAACTGCTGACTTTCTGTCTGTTCCTTCTTGCATAGTGGTTATTTTTTATTGTTTAAAAATGCAGAAGACTGTCCATCAGACTCTTTTATTTTTCCCTTTTTAGTCTTATCTAACTATATATCTTGTATCATTTACCTTGTAGGGTCCACACTGAAACGACTATGTCTAGGCAAAGATCACAGTAGTAGTAACTATCCCTCTCTCTTTTATTTTTTGCTTTTTTGTATTTATTTTTGAGCATGGGCTGCTTTGTTTAAATATAATCTAGTGGTTTATTTAAAAGCAGACTGCATTGATGATGGCATTTAAATTATGCTGCTTATGAATTAAACATAGCTTTGCATGTCCGTGCTGTTTTTGGGTGCATGCCTGTTGCAAGATCATCATAATTTCAGTATGTACATGTGTATTTTAATGAGATAATTTCAGTATGTACATGTATATTTTAATGAGATAAAGCTGAGTCATATGCTTGTTGATTAACTCAGCTTCCTTATAATGCTCTTTTGTTGCTGGCTGACTAATACAGTTTAATAGTTCCTCTCCTCTGTTGAAATGCTTGAAGTACTGAACAGTGACTGAAGTATAAATTGGGGGGAGCACTTTCACTGTTCTATTTTTCAACGAGCATAAGAATTCACATTAGTTCAATGCACGGGAAGTTTTAAAGAAAGGCATAAAGTTTTATGTAAGTAAAAAACAAACACTAATAGTGTTGTTCGTTTTCTCTGCAAATTCATAATGTAGAAATAGTCATTTAGTATGTTCGTTCATTGTATGCAATACCTTTTCAATACAACTTTGAACTTTTCTGGTTCAAATTTTGGTCATTTTGAAATTAGGATACATGTGTTAAGATTATTGGGAGAAAATTATTTCAAACTCATTGGTCAAGTGTCAATAATGTTTTATTTCACTTTGCTACTTAATTGGTTTTAATGCCTCTACCACGACATATTTTGAGTAATGGTTTCAATAACAGTTGTCCCAGTTTCAGGATGTATGTATAAAATTTTTATAATTAGATTGAATAGATTTAGTTGCCATGTTTGTAGTCTTTCAAATTATGACCACTTCTGTCATTCATTACCACCATCTTGAAAGTGAATTTTTTTTTTAAAAGGAGGAAAAGATTAGTAAAATCTTTAAACTGTGTTTCAGTTCAGAACAGAGTAAGAATATGCTTGGGAATTCTGCAGAAATATAAAAAATTTAATGGCTGCAAAGATACTTTTTTTAAGCCAATTATGACTAATACAAAATAAACAGGAGAGGAAAGAAGATACAATTTATCCTAGCTAAAATAATACTCTGAATAACAAAACTAAAATCCCTTTGAACACATATTTAAACATGAGTTTATGCTACTGGAGGGCCATTTTTGAAGCAAAACAATGTTCTTCAGAAGAAGCAGGTGATTGATTAAACATATAGTCATTTCAGAAATACCATGAATTGTAATAAATACACTCAAAATAAATTCATGTTTTATATATACATATAATTGATTCTTACCTTTCCACAATGTCTTAGGATCTTCAGCAAACAGCCTTGTAGCATATCCAGATCCTCTACCACAAACAACAATACAGGTTCAGGTACAAGCCAACAACAGTAACAACAAGAAAGGAACCTTCACAGATGATCTCCACAAATTGGTGGATCAATGGACAAGCAAAACCATGGGAGCTGTACAAGCAAAGCCATCCTTAAACCAACTTAAACAGAATCAAAAACGGCAAGACATGGAGCCCAAGGCTAATCCCACGCAGACACAGAATGAGACCTGTGGAGTAAGTGGCACTCCTTGAAGAGCATTACGTTTTACTTTGGGTCTGAAAGCCATTGCAAAACTGATGTTTGGAGGAGGACATAAGCTTTAAAAAAAAGCATATTCCATATAAAATCCATTTCAATTCATTGACTACTAAAAATAACTTAAGAATTTTTTTATCAACTTGGACTTGAGCTTGACCAATACATGTATGGTTCAGTATATAACTTTTTGCAAATTGAAAATTGTGGAAATAGTTTATACACAGCAATAAGTTCACTGGTAATCAAATATTGCTTGTCTGAAACATTGATGAAGTTTATTTTATGTATTTACTCCCAAAATATCATTAATTTCCATAGTTGGCATATTGGCAGCAGCTAGTGGGTTTTGCAAGTGACTCTGCCAATAGTCCAACTTTAGAACACAGTAATGATAACTGTCAATATGATCCTTCATAAATCTATTCAAATGTAAGTCCCCTTTAGTTCAGTGGCTTGAATTTTTACTTTGAAGAATGAATACCTATCAAGTCTGGCTGAATACAGTAGGGACGTCTTAATAAAAGGCTTCAGATTTCATTGTAAATGATCACTTTGAATTGAATAAATGCATAATATTTCATATAGAGAAATATATTTAAATATACCGGAGTGGCTTAAAGAAAAAGATTGGTATAATGAATTCACTTCACCATACTTCCATTATCCATTTTCAGTGCTTTAGCTTATCATCTTCAACCTTATGAATTCCTAAATTCATGTAAAATATACATATATGCAAAACTAGAGCCATAATAGTCTGGCTTGAACCAATTATCATCCCCTTTCTTTCCTGCCTACAGAATTCAAACACAGTTATTGGAAGCAAGGCTGCTCCAATACTTTTTGAAGCTTGGTGGTATTTGAAATCGAATATAAATTAGATCCATCCTCTTTAGTATATAAGAACGGGGCAAGCCCAATGGCAGAACTGTAAACATCTGGACTGACCAAGTCATAAATAATGTGCCAGGGCCATTGAATCAGGGAAGTGTACTTACTTACTTATTTATTTATTTATTTGTATTTATGCAGAAATTTGTATATTTTCTGTGCCATAGAGGAGAAGCATTAGAGAAGAATCTTAATATATTTGAAAAGGAGGAGAAACATTTAATGAGTGTTGTTTATCAAGTATCAAATGGTTTGCTTAAGCTATCTTCATAGAATTTATTCTTTAATCTTGGACTCCCTGAGCAGATTATTGTTGCTTTTTTTTTTGACTACCACAGAATCTAAAAAGCAGTGAGCAACTTTTCTGTTAAGTTATAATAATAGAAAACAATGGCATTGGAAGGACAGGTTCGTGTTTATCCGTGAGGAGCTAAGTGCCTTTCATTAAAACAATGAAATTCATAGAAAACAAGCACACTTAAACTTTTCTTTAAATCATAATTTTGAATTAAAAGTTTCATTTGCATAGCAGTGACTTTGCAGGCTTCTGATATTTCATATTAAAAGATATAGATTGTACTGTTGATAGAAAGTAGAAAAAGGATGCAGCCAAATGTGTGTGGGGGAGGTGTCCTGCCTTAGCAACAGGAAAAGTTCTCAGAATATATATATATATATGGTTATAGGCATAGAGGTGATGCTCTTTTTGAACACTATACAGCTTCCATTTCGGAAAACAAAAAGTACATATGATGACATTATTGTTTTGTTACAGCTCTAAAGCTCCAATATATTCACATCTGGGTAGTAGTCAGTACAAAATCACTAATATAATAACACAAAGGTTCTTAAAGTTGTAAAACCCACTCAGAGAGAGTTTTCTACATGATTGTTTTTATTCCCTTGTCAGTCAACTAATTAAATGGAAGAAGTAGTCTTGCAGTTCCCAAGCCTGGGCCCAACCAAGAGTAACACTTCAGCAACCATAGTTGCAATTGTACCGTCCCTCACATTTACTCCCCTGATACAGTCAGGATTTTGATAAAGTGGTGCCAAGCATTTCCAAAGAATGTCTGTGTATTCTAGTTAGATCTAAGAAGAGGAAAAAGCTGAAAAGTACTGTACCAGAGGAAGGCAGAATTTTTATTACTGGGTTTTGTACATTCTTACAATATATATGTATACATAATTGCTGTGCAAGCAAATCTAATCATGAAAGTTCACTGCATGCTGTTTCAATGCAAATGTACTATTATTTTCCTTATCATACACTATAAATACTACATATGTTATTTTTATTCAACAAATGGCTCTGTTCCTTTTAGCATCAACCTTTTCTCTAAGGGAAAAAAAACTTTGTATATTTTACTTTAAAAAGCCGGTGACTCTTGGATCAGTTTCATAAAATCTTACAAGAATTCTTTTGTCCTGTTTTATTTGATATCCAAAGCAGTATAAGCAGTATAGCCCACACTTCCTCCCCTCTCCCCAACCCTGTGCCTAAACAGAGTTTACTTTTCTTTGCTTCTTTTGCACTAGGAACTCCTACAATAAAGGACATCATTTCTCAACCTGGCTGAAAAGCATGAGCGTCAGCCAACAAGAGATGTGGGGTTTTTTCGTTTTTGACATCAGTCATGAACAAAGGGAGCTACTATAGTTCACGATCCTTGGCATCTAATGGAATATTTGTAGAATATAACTCATATTAGCTCAATGAGTTCATCATATGAGGGACCTTTCACTAATTTCACTTAGCCTGTTAAGTAATACCTGTTGAAACAAAAAGTAAGAAAATAGCATTTTGAGCTGCTGGAGGCAATTTACTTGATTGATGGATAAATGTAAAACAAAATATAACTACCTATGATGAGTGTGTGTGCACGCACACACAAGCATGGGTGTAGCTAGTCGAGTAAGATACAAGCTTCCATGTGACTGAAAGATGGAGAGAAAAAAATAAACACAGTAAAATACAGGCTTGTAGCAATTCAGTGGTTTGGATTTACAGGTACCTGTAGTCCACACGTAAGAACCACAGGACCAGCAACTCCATTGCTAAATGATGAGGTCATAAAGTGAGAAGTCACATGACCAGACAGGTTTACGATATCAATTCTGGTGACAGTCATTAAGTGGATCAAGTCATTAAGAGCAATGTCACATGACCATGACTTGCGACTTCCTGTTGGTTTCCTTATTGGTTTTGCATGTTGGAAGCCAGCTGTCAAGATTGCAAATGGCAATCATGATCGCGAGTCATTGCAATTGTCACACGAGAAGTGGGTTCCAGCAGCCGCTACTGCCAGTTCGCTTGTGGTCGCGCAGCACACGCACATGCACACTACTATAAAAATGCTTCTGCGCATGCACAGAAGCCAAAAACAAGATGACGCTGTCGTCGGGAGAACCTGTTCGGGGGCATGGCAGGCCTGGGTCGTTGCCGGTTCCAGCGACCCAGGCCGCCAAACCACTATAGGTTCGGCCAAGCCAGTCCAAACGGGTAGGAAACCACCACTGTTCATTGCTATCTTAACTTTGATGAACACGTGGTCAGTAAGTGGGATTACCTGTATTATCTTAAGAGTAGCATAATATTTGAGTAGCATTTTGAATGGGAGCATAGCGTTGAGAATGAGCAAAACAAAGCAAGCAGTTCAAGATTCTAAAGTTTTCCTTTATGAATGATAAAAGGCCACATTCTTCAAACATAACTGGTTGTCTCAGATACAGATTAATATCCCATTCACAAAATGATATTTGCATCAGTTACAAATATTGGAGCACTGTGATGTAGACATGTGCACATTAACCATGTGAAAAAATAACTTATGAAATTCATAGATCAGAGATTGTTACATTATATAGATACGTATATAACGACAGAAGTCCATATTCAACACCTTTGCAAACCTCCGGCCCTGACCACTGACAGTGATTGCAGACTATAAGCCAGAAATAATTAAGAATATTTATGGTCAATTGATTTCTACAAAATGTGAACACAATTGGTACCACAATTCTAGTTGCCTTAACTCAGGCATAGGTAGTTTGAAAAATTAAGTTCATACATATGGAGGTTCCAGCATTTTTATAGCATTGTCTTCCTGTATCTGAAAGAAGAATCATGATTCATATAAAATCTGGCTACCAAGATCTTTAGGCATAAAGATTCAAAAATTAAAACACTATAAAGGCCTTAATTCTTTAATTTTTATTTTTCATACCTGGCTTTCTAACTCAAGGAGGCAACGATAAAAGGTAAAACAAAAATAGCGCAAATGTTGGGGAAATGGTGAAAAATCCAATTAAAGTTAACTCAAACTGAACACAGAAGAATTGGAAGGGATTTTGGAGGACATTTCTTTCATTCTTCTCCCAATACAACAATCAACTCCTTTGGCATCCCAAACAGCTGGCCATCCAGCCTGTCGAAACACGTGCCCTGAAGGAGTTTATACCCTTCCAATGCTCTCTTTCCCCCCAGCTGCAATTCTTGACACCCTATGCCAATAAATGTGAAAGCTTTCTTTCTTTCATCTATTCAGGTAGCTGTGTTTTATTTTTCTAAGCCTTCGAACCTTCTTCCTTTGCAGTCCAGTTAAATATCTTGAGCTTCCCTTCTCTCTCTCATACCTTTTTAAGTTTCTGGCTTTCTTTATCTCTTCCATTTCCTCAGACTTCTGTTATCTAGGCCTTCCTTCCAAAAGCTGTCAAGAGCTCTTGAGCATTTTTTCGTTATCTTTTTTTAAAAACCCAGATCTTTCACTGATTTGGCTAATACTGCTTAGCCACTATATAATTTAGTCTGTAATATTTTATCTTTCAGGGTTTCTCTTTTTAATTTTCCGTATCTGATGAAGACTCTTATGTTTGGTAATTCTATTATTGTGGAGATTAATCATAGATACTGTACAATTGTATTTCATGTGGCTTGCTCATTTATTCAGCTGCTTTGCCAGAATTGGAAATGTTGGTGGGATTTAATTGCCATTAATCTGCATTTAAAAGCCATTTAAAAGTGAAAATGGGAAAACAGTAATTTCCCCTCCCCCTATGATGTAATGTGTTCTTAAATTGGAGAATCGATCAAATCAGCATGGGTAGTGGCCCAACCATTGCAAATGAGGAATAATGGCTGAAAATAATGAAAACACAATTTTCTGTTCCATGGGTAGTAGACTCCAGTGAAGAGCCACCTACAGTGTACTGTGTTATATAAAAATATGATTGAGTGTCCTAATGGGTGATGCCATAAAGAATGAAGCTTGAAGGCAACAAATCTTTCAATCTTTCTTCTTATCCTGGAGGATCCCCCCTCCCCCTCCCCCGTATCATAAATCAGTTATATTTTTCCTTAGCTCTGAATTTTCTGGAATAATTCTTTGCAAATCAATCAACAAAGACATTCTGAAAAACAATCAAGTTAGGTTTCATATAATGTTCATATACAATAACCACAAATCACCAAGAATGTGTCAGAAATACATGATGGATGATCACAGTCACATCTTACTTCACATTTGCGAAAGTATTTCTACATGGGGGGTGGGGTCTTTGCTTAATAACCACTTGTTCAGATACTACGTCAATCACAGTATCTCCATGGTCATGTGATTGCGATTTGCAACTTTCTTTGCCAGCTTCCTACAAGCAAAGTTAATGGGGAAACTGGCAGAAAATTGCAAATGGCAACCACATGACGTCAAACTCATGGCATTGTGGGATTTGCCTAATAATGGAAATTGTAACTGCCAGAATTTTCATTGCTAGACAACTTGTCACATGAAAAGCTTTATAACTGTGTTGCTTAGTGATGGAAATTCCAGACCCAATTACTGTTGTTAAGAGAGACCTGTATAGAAATAAGATCTTTTGAAATGAATTTTTTTTTACAGATTGAGGCTAATTAACTAAGACTGACACTGCTAGAGTTTTAAGCTAATGTAAATAGTTGAAGTTTATATATCTAATGGGCACCAAGGTTGGAGAAAGACTCATAGGTGGTACAAAGGACAGGCCCGTCTGCCTCAATGAAGTAACATGAGCCAAACCCATTCTGCAAAACAACTTTATCTGTCATTAAACAGCTTTTCCAAATATGTTACAAGGCCACAATAGCAAATATAGTGAAATAGCAATTATTTCCAGAAGTTCTGACTCTGTTCATTTCTGTGGGACCCCTGTTTTATACTTTGCTGAAAACACAAGGATGTAGTTTTCATGCACGTCATTATTCTGTAATATTGAATATGCCTCAGATAAGAATTGTTGGTATTTCCCTTTATTAAAGAACTGAGAAAGAGAAACAGCACATGATTTTGCAGGTTTAATTTACTTCTTCGACTTAATGTTAATCGGAAACATTCAGATTTTCTTTTCTAAAACCTCTATCTGGATAGTGGAGCCTTCTCAAAAAAACAAAAGTTGATCATGGAGCAATAAATTATTTATCTTTGTTCTGCTTACAATGCTTCATTTCTTGGATTGAGACAGTTATATTAGAACTGTTTTTTTCTTTCTTAGCAACAATAGGACCCATTCTTTTCTTGAGAAGTTTCTCTTTATTCACTGTATAAAAAACATGCAGTATTTTAGAAGAAATACACCAATAAATAATGTTTCCAGATTAATATTTCACAATGCTAATTTTGCACAGGAATTTGAGTTGTGCACTGGCTTGTCGCTCTGATCTAGGAATCAACTAAGTTAAATGGCTGCTAGTCTGAGAATAATTCTGCAGAATATAGTAGTATCTACAGGTCCTGCTGTCCTACAAGTCAATCCTACTTGACTTACAGCCATTTGTTTAGTGACAATTCAAAGTTACAACAGCACTGAAAAAAGTGATTCATGACTGTTTTTTCCCCATTTACAACCATTGCAGCATCTCCAATGGTCAAGTGATCAAAATTCGGGCACTTGGCAACTGACATATATTTATGATAGTTGCACTCTCCCTGGGGTCATGTGATCACCATTTATAACCCTCCCAGTCGGTTTCCAACAAGCAAAGTCAATGGGGACAGCTGGATTCACATAAAAACTGTACAATTCACTTAACTTCAGTGATTCACTTAGCAACTGCAAATAACTGCTTTGTTCAGCAATGGAAATGTTGGACTCCATTGTGGTTTTAAGTTGAGGACTACCTGTACTTCTAAGAAATATGACAAGAATGAAGACACCTTTATGTGTTTTGTTTTTCATCTGTATCCTTTTCTGTTTTAAGAATGGTCAGTCCCTGGCTGTAATTTCATCTGATTTTATATTTACAGACCCTGGGATTTGCCTCAAAGAAAGATTGTTCAGGGGGTAGGTGTTAATTTAGTGGAATCACTGCCAAAAGTTGTAAATCATTTATGATATTAAAACCTGTTACCCAGATTCAGGGGGAACCAAGCAATCCTTTGGTCTATATTTAACTTCATAGTTCTCAAAATGTCAGCTGCTCTCTGTGATCCAACATTTCTTTCATCTAGTTTAGCCGTGCCTGGATATGAAATGGACTGAAGAATTCTGTGTCTCTCTTGAAATGTCTATTCAAGTGGTAGCAACAAACCTAGGGGAGAGACTTTACAATTATTGCAGAGTTACTTAACAGAAGCAGGGACAGGGTTAACTACTTACTACAATTGGTTGCTTTGGAAACATATTTTCCATTTTATAATATTTTATAGATGGCTAGTTTTCCAAATTTAGTCATCGGCTCTTTAAAATGTGCATAGCCAAAAAGTTCTCCAGCTAATATCAGCTACTGCTGGAGAAATAGCCATAGTTGATGTTGCTTTAAGGAAAGCAGTGATTTGTCACATTGATTTGTTATAGTTCCTGCAGGGAGAAATAATGATTATTTGGTGAAGGGGGGGGGGATCCTGCTGTGCTTAGAAATGCATTGTATTCAGCTAGAACTCCCTTGGTGTTTATATCGGTAACATGAGAAGGGTTAGAGCCTCACTGTGAGAAGGAGTTGGGTGTTCAATCCCGCATTGGCCATTTTAGCCACATGAGGGAGCATATCCAGCATATACCCTCCAAACAGGGTGAAAGAGATGGGTGGACAATGATAATTTCTATGAACTGCTCTGTAAAAAAGGAAACAAGAATTACAGCTACACTTTCTTATGTTTGCTTTTATAGATTAATGCAGCAAGAACAGGAATGGGGAAAAAGTGTGTTGTTCCAGTGACTTGTCCACTGTCAGCTGCATTAACTTCTGGAGTTCCACCATCCCAGCCAGTGCCTATGCCAGGTACTCTCCTAACTGGCCCAGTCAAACCTTATGTGATGCCTCTTGGTCAGTATGGAGGAGTTCTCCCTACGACCTTCTTTGGAGTGCCCTGGTCGGGCCCAACCACTCAGCCGGGGATGAGAGGAGGCCAGAGCATTGCACAGTTTCCAGCTCTTGGCCCCAATAGCTTCCAGTTGTTTCCGGTGCCGCTGCAGAGGCCCTAATTTGGAATGACCTCAGTAGCTGACATCCAAATGGCAACCGTCCAGTGCTTAGCTCCTAGGCAATCTGTTTCTCCCTGCTGGCCCCATTCAGGCTCACTAGTTCATTAGCCATGCCCCCTCAGGCCGGCCCGGTGGAATGCTTTCCCACCAATCCGTGTGCTCTTCGGCAATCCTTCTTTCTCCTTCGTTGCCGAAGACGGTTGAGTTTCTTCTCTGGTGTTTGAAACAGCTACGTTCAACACTTAACGTACTTGAATGGATGGGTAGGAGAACAGTACTGATCTTACAGGAGTATAGTGCCTTGAATTCAAGCTTTTCAGTTCAAACTGGGAAGGTTAAAATAATCACAACAATAACTGAAAGGTGTACTTTATTTACAAGCTGCTTCGGAAAGCTTAACTTCTTTTATTTGCAAAAATACAAAGATATACATTTAATGGTGACAGTTTACATCTGAAATTCTTGACCAGTTTTATTTTCTCCTGTTACATGCTTTTAATTTAACCAGCAGTTAAGTGGCGTATTTGGTAGTTTAAATCTTTAACCTCCTCTCTGACTGGGTCTTCTGCCCTTTGAGTAAAGCGTAATGAAATGGATCTCTTTGTTGTTACTGAAGGAGCCTGAATGTAAGTTGTATCTCTGTGTTTGAGGGGAAAAGAATTGTTATGTGGTCTTTATGGAAAAGTAGTTGCAAGTGATAACCTCTCTTTTTCTTTCAAACAGCAAATTTGGCAGGCAGATGTCCTTCCCCCTCTGATATTCAATTGTAACATTTTTTGCCATCTTCTGAACAAACAATCTAGTTCAGTTACATTACAAATCTTGCATGTTTCATGTGTGAAATACGCTTAACCATAATTCTTAGGACCACAGTCCAAAGTTATTGTAAGATCTTTGTAAGTACGAAAGTCTCCTTGCATGTGATCTGCCTGTCCACCAAATGCTTAAGAGTATTCTCCGTGAAATGGAATTGGCTTTTGACTTGTGCTTCCTTCCTTCTTACATTCGCTTTATGTTACCGTATGTAGAATTTGCATCTTCACCTGTCAGTCCAAAGGCACACGAGAGCCACTCACTATTTATTTGCAGGTTGGCAAGCCTTTGTTCCTTTGGGTGGGAAAAGGAGCAAAGAATCCCATCTACAAATATAATGGCACACTTAAACAGAATCACAGTACTAGAGCTGAAGGCACACTGCTTGCACTTTGCCACTCTCAATATGGCAGCAGTATTTTTAAACTGCCTGCTGAAGGGGTGGAGCTGTTTGGCGCTGCCCATCTGTTATTTGTATGAGTCTACTGTACTTTGAGCATTCAAGAACTGTCTGCAATATTTTGTTGGTACCATTGAATATGATGCCGTCAATTCTGTTAGAATTGAATTTTGTAGAAATTGACGCAGTCTTCTGCCTGGGGAGAATACATCTACAGTAAGAGATTTCTGTTCTCTGTAACATGTATCTTTACATTGTTTGAGACTTTATTTTAGATTCATGTATGTATGCTTTATGAGCATAAACACCGAAAATGTCTTCTCACTGTCTTCCCCCTTTCGCTTGCACTGAAAATTCCCATTTGCCACGACTGCCTGTTGTACAGCCTGTTTCAGTCCCTTGTATATGATGGTCAGTGGTATAACCTCTCACTACCAAGAGAATGTATATATTCAAGAAAAGGAAAAAAAATAAACATTTTTGTGCTTGAAAAAAAAATGTGTTGCTAAAAGTTTCAGCTATGAAGGAGAAATTCCACAGTCCAAGCTCATTCCCCCATCATCAGATACATTTTAAAAGCAATTCATGCAGTCAAATGATAGGTAGGATATCTAGAATTAGAACTGAAATATTTCAGGCATATGCTTACAGTGATACCTTGGGCATCAAAATGAGCAACATTTTAGAAGATGGAATGAGCAAATAAGCTCCACATACATTTTTTCATTAATTCAAATCACATTTGATGGCTTGATCATGATTGACTAGTTTTGTTACCAATATTGACTTCCATCTATAACTACGAAATATTCCAAGTTTAGACAGAAGATAGCTATGGAAAGATGTTTGTTAAAATCAATACAAAAATCAACACAATAACATTAAAATATGATCCCTTAAACTTTGATTATACGTGTTGAACAAGAGAAAAAAAGATGTAATGAGAAATGAAATAGATGGAGGAGTTATGCTATTTCAGCATATCAAAAAGATTAGTAGCATGACATGTTTTCCATAATTTTAATGCAGTCAATATATTATTATAAATCAGTCGCATAAACCTTGAACAGAGGCAGATCCCAACATTAAACCTGAAATCTTCTTTTTTTCAAGTAGGGGATTTCTATTACTGAGATATATATCTCATCCTAAAGTTATAACCTTTTAGAAGTAAATGTTGGGCAAAGCTTAATTGAGGGGTAGCGTCTTTATGTGTCTATTTATTTCCATTTTAGAGAACTACCCATAATTATATAAGACTTCCATTAGAGAAATTTTAAAATACACAAGATTTTTCACTGTAAAGTAAAATTTGACTACATGCAAATTTTGACCCTTTTCTCTATTAGCTGAAGCAGAGCTTTCCAAGGGCAGATAGATCAGGAAGATGACACATTTTGAAAAGAAATGGGCTATTGCAGTGTTCCTCAACTTCAGTAACTATAATGTTAGCAACTTTAAGATTTAGCATCAGAATTCCTTAGCCAGCCATGTAGACTGAGGAATTCTGGGAGTTGAAGTCCACAGATCTTCAAGCTGAGTTGACTGGCTATGGAAAGGTTCCAAAGGGAGAGTAATCCCATGACAGGCCAGAAGGCTACTGCCCAATAATGCTTCCATGGGTTCCCTTGCTATAAATCTGAAGGTGATCTCTTTAAAAGGTTGTCCTTGGCAGATCTCACATTTTGCCATGTCACACTGAAAGTCTAAAAATATAGCTGAATTGAATTAGTTCTTTCTGCAGTTGCACTTAGAGAAGCAAGCAACTGTTTTCAAATACACAAATTTAACTACTCTTGCAGTGCATACTGCTGTAATTTTATTTGGGGGCAGAAAAAAAGCCCCGAATTTCTACTCAAGCAGGAATGGTTAAAAAACCTCAGTCCCACCAAGTTGATAAAGTTATATATTCTACATTACAATTTGATAGTAAGGAAATGACCTTACTTGGACATGTATGAACTGCAGAGCTGCGAGGCCTGATTGTAATACAGCATCAAAAATATTTAATTAGTAATAAGAAGAATACAATTCACATTCAAAGTGCTATCATGGCTTTG
Organism: Natrix helvetica; assembly: GCF_964273705.1. NCBI lineage: Eukaryota > Metazoa > Chordata > Lepidosauria > Squamata > Natricidae > Natrix > Natrix helvetica. Next base: position 306,955,088 of record NC_138548.1, on the reverse strand, counting down.
AAAGAGATGCTAAAATTCTGTCTGAGAAAGGCCTTGCAAATGTAGCTGCATTCTACTCTGCAAATAAGGAGCTGGCTTACCAGAAGCATTGGTCACAATCATTTGAAGTATATCAAGACCTTGTTTTTTCTCCAGTTCAGCCTTGTTATGATTTGGCCTTTCACATACTTAGCATGTGGGTATAGTCAGCAAGTTATCCTTAAACTCATGGCCAGGAGTAGAAAGGAAGCATTTCTCATATTACCTGGGGGGGGGGGGGGGGAGCCAGAGGCGCCAAAATGAACTGAAAGCAATTTAATCATTTTGCTTAAAAAGGGATTCTGAATTAGTTGTCACCTTTAAAGCAACATGAATGGCACTGAGACCTAAGAGCAGTAATAAGCAGCATCAAAAACATGGGGTGCCTGCTTTGATATGTGGATTTGTGGGAAATCATGTTGACAATCTCATTAACCTTAAGCATCACAAAAGTGTGGACATTAAAGAAAGTTGCCAACAAATATTTCTTGCACACCAGGAGTTTCACCCGCCATTTCTTTTCTTCAGATCCATCTCAAACTGAATTCATCTTCAGTGAGATGATTTGTACCCTTTCTCTGTCCATCACCAGTGAATGAATCATAACACAAGTATTGGTCCACCAAGCAGCATATTTCACTCTGCCTACAGTCTTTTTGCATATTGAAATAAAAAAAGAAACTAGCAGAAAACTAGCAATGTAGGATCAGAAGGCTGCTGTTTGGCACACTGAAAATCGAACAGTCTATTCAGTTTCAGTATCTTTGAATGAATGAGAGTGAAATGCTGAATAAAGGACTGATAAATACAGTTTAGCTAATTCTCATATTGATACAGAAGTATTTGCCAGTATATTATCTCTTCCTATTATTACAAAATGTGATAGTCTGAAAATTAATCCCATAAGTAGAAGTAACTGAAACTTCTTAGATGGGCCCTTATCTTGATTCATAACATGTTCTCACTTTCTTTCATTATACACCCAATTTCTACTGCAGGTATGTAAGAATTTCTACTACATTTCATTAATTCTTTTGAAAATAGTTGCACTGACGTAGATGTGACAAAATCAAAGTATCCAGAAGGTAGGATGAGCATGAACAGGAATCTTGTTGCCTGAGATCAAGAGTCTTTCTAAACCAACATACAGGCAGTCCTTGACTTACAACCATTCGCTTAGTACTCAAAATTACAATGGCAATGAGAAAACTGACATATGACCATTTTTCACTCTCATGACTACTGCAGCATCCCCATGGTCATGTGATCAAAATTCGATCACTTGAGAACTGGCCTGTATTTATGAAGGTTGCAGTGTCCTGGGGTCATGTGATCACTATTTGTAACCTTCTGGCAAGCAAAGTCAATCGGAAACCAGATTTACTTAACAACTGTGTTACTATCTTAACAACTGCACTAATTGATTTAACAATTGTGGCAAGAAAGGTCGTAAAAATTGGGCAAAATTCACTTAACAGCTGTCTTGCTTAGCAATAGAAATTTTGGACTCAGTTGTAGTTATAAGTCAAAGACTACCTGCACATTTTTTGAAAAACAAGAAATAAGACAAGAGTGTTTCCATTCTGTTTCCAGCATTTGATGTTCAGATATATTACCTCTAAATGTGAAGTTTCTACACATTTGTAGTGAAAAAAAACAAACAGTAAGCTAGCTTCCTCTTAATTGTAAAACATCATGATCGTTTGTGGTTGAGAATGGAATTAATTTTTAAATTATCCAATTTAATTGCTACATTCTAGAAATGTTTTCAATATATTAATTTAGTTTGTCTGGCCTTTATTTTTATTGGGGGGGGGGCAGAATTGTGACATGACTTTTTGGTTTAAAGTGTCAAGATTCTTTCTCTCTCAAGAATGTGTTCAAATTAATTTTTATATACATATGTAAGAAAGTTAAAACTAATTTTATTGCAGAGGTTGAACCAATTTACACTATTTTTTTACACAAGTCTAAAAGATTCCCAAAATACATGGTGAATAAATTAACTTAAAAAGTAACTTAATCTCTGAGAAAACCGAATATTTTAAAAATGTACACTCACACATCCACACAAGCAAAAAATGTTTTTCCTGCTTTCACTTGGTTCCTGATTAGTTAGTATATATTACTGTTTTGTTTTTTGTTTTAAAGATCCTTGTAGCCATGAATTCTGAAAGTATCTGGGACTCTGAAGCTTCAGAAAAGATTGACCATGCTTGCCATGCACAGAGCACGTCAAGCGATAGAGGAGTTTGTAGCCTAAATATTTATCTACCACTGAAAATTACTATCAAAAAGTTGGATATGTTAAGTTTTCATTGAAAAAAAGCATTATATAAAGATTGATGTTCTGTTTCTTTTGGCTATGGTTAAAACTGGATGGGAGTACAGCATGACAACAGCCCTGCAAAAATGGCAACTTGTTCCAATGCGCAACTTTTTAATGGGGGGGGGGGGAATCCATGTCTATTTGCACATTGTAGAAAAGTGCAAAAAGTAATGCTTTTCCTGGTTTCCATGTAACATTTGAAAGGTTTGCACCACTTTGTACCGGATGAAATACGTGTCCTCTGTCTGCTGTTGTTAGAGGGAGCAACTGTGAGTTATATATTTTCTTCTTGTCTAAGAAAGGGATGAAGACTTACTAGACCTGCAACTTAAAAAGTTAGGACATGAACAGACAATAATGAAAGGGCAGAGTTAAATAATATAGGAATCAATTTAAATTCTACATTTAAAAGAAATGTTTTAATATGGGACAGATTTTTTTCCCCCTGAGTACAATAAGTAGTTGATTTTGTTTGCTAACCGCTATGTCTGGGGTCCTTTAGTGCTCTATGAGCTTGGTTGTTTTCTTGCAGATGTTCATTACCAAACTAGGTAGCATCATCAGTGCTAGTCTAGTATATCTACCAGAAGATGCTAAGAAAGAAGTCGGCCTTAAGTACTTATTATTCTTAACCTCCAGCATGTTGCATATATGTTGGATATGTAATGTTTGTGGTGAAAATATCGACCTACCTTTCAAGGCCTGTCCCACAATATCGCTATAAAGATTTTCTAGAAAGCCTAGGCTTGAATTTAAAAGTAGAACTAGCCTCTCATCCTCTTCAGGTTTCTGAACCCATGAACAGATTCCCTAGAATGGCTGGGAATGGGACATGGGAGCTGAAACACAAGAGGGAAATTGGAGAAATTGGATGAACCGATAGGCAATAATCTTCCCAAAACAGGAGGTGGAGATATCACATATCCACATCAACCTTTAATGGGGCTTTGGAAATGGCATGGATATCCACAGGTTCAATATCCCAATCTGCCGATCTGATTACTAGACTACATCACTATGTCTTTCACTGCCAGTTGCCAGCAGTTTGGCAGTTCGAGTCTCACTAGGCTCAAGGTTGACTCAGTCTTCCATTCTTCCGAGGTTGGTAAAATGAGGACTCAGAATTTTGGTGCTAATAGGCTGACTCTCTAAACCACTTAGAGAGGGCTGGAAAGCACCGTGAAGCTGTATATAAGTCTAAGCGCTATTGCTATTTTGGTCAAGTGTTTACAATTCTCTTTTGGTTTAGATACTGGACCACACAATTCTTTCTTGCGCACTTACTCAGGTGTCAGGCTAGTGGGGCTTATTCCCCTGGAAGTGAGCATGGAAGCCTGACAGTAATCTGTGCTTGTAACTCACTCAGCATGACCATGCAATGGGAAGAGAAGATTGCTTGCTTATGTGCTAATCCATGCTTTTTTCTGCAAATGCATGTCAGTCTATTTTGACAAAAACATGGAATGGATCATGCCATTCTGAGAAAATGTGTATTTCAGATTATTAATATCAATTAACACTTTAAATCAATTTGTACTTATTGAAATGAATAATATTGTCTATTTAAAACCTTTGAAAGCATTGTATTTCTTTACTGGACTAGCACACTGTTACTTAAGTGGGGAAGGAATTGCCATCTTTAGTACTGTGCAGAATATTCCACATTGTTGCCAAAATCCATTAAATTTAGGGCTATTGAAACTAGATCCACCATGTTATTTCCTTTTTAAATCCCTTCTTTTGCAGCATTATCAAAATGCAGAAAAAGAGTAACAAATACTAAGCCAAAGACATGAAAAGCTTACTATAAAAAAGAAACATAGCAAAAACTTTATATCAAACAAAGTTACCTGAATTCATATTTTTAAAAGATTTTTTCTTGTACATAGAGAGAGAGAGAGAGAGAATGAGAGGGAGCGCTTGTTCACTATTCACTTTGATGCATATATTTTCAAATACTCTTCAGTGTGTCATACAAATCCATCCATCCGTCACTACAAATCAAGTTCTGAGCCAGCAATGTGGCATAATCTGTTTACAGCTCTGTGTGTGTGTGTGTGTGTGTAATAACCAATACATCATTAATAACACAAGCATTCCTTACATAGTATGCAAAAGTACATTAACAACTGAGGCAATACCATACATCCTTCCTTCTCAGTTCTGAAACCATTCTCTCCACATTCCATTTAATCTCATACATAATTTACCTCCTTCGTGTGCTAACTCATAACACAGTCAGTAACAACTTTCCACTCCATATTCATTAAAAAAAATACCCTTCTCCATAATTCAATTTATAATATGCTTTCTTTTAAAACAAATTCATAGTAAAGTTTCTTACATTTATACAATTCTCAATGTCCTGCTGAAGTACAAAAAAGGCTATTTTCCAAATCCCTATAATTTTGTTAATGATTGCATCTTCTAATTGTTTTATCAGAATTCTGCAAAGACCTTCCCAGTCATACTTGACTATTGTACCCCACTGGAGCCTTAATTTAGGAAAAGAGTAACATAATACTTCCTATTATCAGAGACAGAGGCAATCTTCTTCCCACATCAGAGGTGGGTTGCTGCCGGTTCGTCCTAGAGCGGGCAAAGCGGCAGCGGGAGGCTCCACCCACCCAACCGGAAGTTTCTGCGCATGCGCAGAAATGTCATGTGCACAAGCATGCGTGAAAGTGCACCTGAACCGGTATAACAAAATTTGCAACCCACAACTGTCCCACATATTAAATAACCTGCACAGCCACTCACAAACAAATATATCCATATTTTAACTCTGTTCCCATTAGACCATATACATCTCTAGTTTTACCATTTTGAATTCTCATAGTATTAATGATTTCCTTTTCATCATTTATCTTCAACACTTAAGTTGTATAGTTTTCGTGTGAACTCTTCTCTTTTAATCCCAAAATATTTTCTCACTTTTATTTTTAAATTCCACCCATTCTTCTTACTTAAACCCTTTTCATTCACTTTCTGAAATAAATGTTTCCATCAAATTCGCTCTGTAAAACTAATTTTTCTCCCTTTATACACTATGAAATATTCCCACTTTTGCAGAAAGCTTTCTCTTATATGCAATTTTTCTTTTCCACAGCCTCTTTTACTTCATCATTCTACCAAACATACTTTTTCATATTTTCATATTTCCTATTGGTGTAACACCAGACACCCTTGTGGCACTCTGTAACACAACTCCTTTAACTCTATTCAGAGACGTTTCCACATCTTTCTCTACATTTACTTTCTATCTTCTATATAGCATTTGTACTTCTTCCTGCAGTCATTTTATTTTCACCTTGATCTCTTTCACTTCCTTCTTTTTCTTCCTTGTCCATTTTTCTTTTAAGATCCACTTTTGATAGTCTCAAATCAGTCACAAATTTAGAACCTCTCATCTGCTATGTGTATCTGTGAAGAGATTAATACATATGTATTGTGGATTAATCCATTATTGAAACATTTGTTTTTCTAAGCAGACACTCTGTGAACAGTCTTGGATCTTCAAATTACCCCCGACAGTTTGTCATTTTATTTACCCCTTATTGCTACCTAGCAGAATTTTTGTTTTGTCACATTCATTCAGACTCTTGTGCAGCGTTTCCACAAAACCATAGTTCTTCCATAATCACCATCCACTGGAACCTAATATGTAATATTGCCCACCAATATTTCTTACATTCCTATATATACCCAAAACAACCCAGATAACACTATTTCATACTTTCTGACATATATTTTATCCTTCCATTCATAATTAAACCTAAATTTTCATTTTCCTGCATGATATATGAACTCCACTTTTCAAGAGCAAATTGCCACATTCAATTATCGTATCCTTACTTCTCCTCTCACTTAGTTTTACATACCCATCAACTTTATTTGTTAATTCATGCTTAATGTAGTATCTGTATGGTTCTCACCCCACTTTGGTGCTTATCCTTGGAGGATGGAAAAATTGTAGGTATCCCCCTCTATGGTTTCCCACAAGCCTCTGCTACCTGCTCTTTCCAAGGACTAGAAATCCTAAGAAATGGAGGCTGCTTGGAGTAAGCAGAAGGCCTGTCAGGAGGTGCTGTGGAGCTGAAGAATCTGAAAAATGTTATGCTTTTCCTACATGCCCAACCAGGAATGTTGATTTAAATAACTTTTTAAACAAACAAATACCAAACAAGATGTCTCTTCAGGCAGCAATGTTTTTGGATATACAGTATGTGCCTTAGAACAGTTCTGCCTAATAGTAAGAAAGATGGTGACCCATGAATTGACCATGTTGTGGTTGGCCTCCAGATAAAGAACTGCCCTGTGTAAAAGAGAACACATACTTGGGCAACCAAGCTCAGGAACCAAGGTTCTCCTTTTCGTATTACTAACACACACACACACACACACACACACACACACACACACACACACCTGTCCAATCTAGGACTGGCCTATTTGAAAAGAAAGAAATTGTTCCGTCTATTACTTCACAGAGTGTTCATTTAAGGTCATGTTTAAGTCATTCAGACATTTTGCTTCATACCGAGAACTCTGTGGCTGAATCTGGGATTGGTGCAAGTAATATTTGATTTCTTTTTATTGCCTTGCTTTCTTTTTAAAAATGAAATCAAACTGTGATTTGCTTGCTACATCTTGACGTGCGGCCATTTTTCTCACCAATTTCTTTGGGATTTCAAGTACTCCATCCATATTCATATCCGGAGAAAATAAAATTCAAAGTGCAAAATGATGCTTATGCCTAATGATCTCATGCTTTGTAGGGCATTCTGCTTTGCTTGAATCAGCCAAAGACTTTTTGGGTGAAAAAGAATGACATTTATGAAATTTTCAGCATGGCACAAATGGATGTGCTTGTCATAGCTTGGGTAAAGCTTTTTTTTTTTTTTCCTTTTTCTGTATGGATGTATATAATCATTGTTAGTAATCTTTTTGTTTTTTGTTTGTTTCTGTTTATCTTTTAGATTCCGAGGAAGAGAATACCACTCAATGATACATGGCTAAATTCACCAATAGGAGGAAAGACCCACAAGATTTTATTTCATTGAAAGAAGAAGGATAAAAAAACACCTGGAATTGATGTTGTTTGTGAAAACCCTGTACACTATCCCCACCTATTCATTTCAGTTGAATTTTGTAGCCTCTTTCTAATGTTTTTAAATTTCAATGTGGAAATTCAAACATTATGCAAAAAAATAAACTATAATTATTTTGAGGAGAAAGCTTTTCTTTGCAAATAATCCTTTTGATTAAGATTAATTCACATGAACAGCTACATAATTATTCCACACTGCCAGATTAACCACTCTATAGTTCTGCTTCAGTCAGAAAACTTCGGTTCCATTATAGAAACAAATAATATTCCTTTTGTGGCAGTGCTAACAGCATTCAATTAATGAGAAGGGCAATGCTGCCTTATTGGGGATGTTGAGAGGATTTGGCTATCATATTAATTAACATATCTGTTACCAACAGTTTTTTTTTTTAAAAAAAAGCAGAGATGGACATTCACTATTGCTGCTTGGAATTGTGGGAACAGTAATAATGCCAATTCAATTCTGTGACATCACAGGAAATCTTTCTTGACATTCCACATTTTACACCATCACCACTATTGTAATGCCATCTTAACAAATATGATAGTAGACACTGTTATTGGAGTTTTAGAAAAATTGGCAACTAAGTGCCATCCTACTGGCAGACTACTTGCTCAGTCAGCAAAGTGACTTCCACTGTTAATTCCAAGAAAAATAATGAATTTCCCGAAAAGTCTGCTTCCTATAGGCCTGTGATAGCGAATCTATGGCATGCATGCCTGAAGTAGCACACGGAACCATGTCACCTGTTCCTTTTCCAGGTTTCTGGCGTGCAAGTGCACACAACGATCAGCTGGCCTTTTGTGCATGCAGCAGTGCTGGAAACAAGGCTCTGTTTTAGGCCCAGTACTCTTCAACATCTTCATCAATGATTTGGATGAGGGAATAAATGGGGAACTCATCAAATTTGCAGATGATACCAAGCTGGCAGGAATAGCCAACACTCCAGAAGATAGGCTTAAGATACAGAAGGATCTTGACAAACTTGAACATTGGGCACTATCTAATAAAATGAAATTCAATGGTGAAAAGAGTAAGGTTCTACATTTAGGCAACAAAAACGGAATGCACAGGTACAGTATAGGTGATACCTTACTCAGTAGTAGTAACTGTGAAAGGGATCTTGGAGTCCTAGTGGACAACCATTTAAATATGAGCCAGCAGTGTGCAGCAGCTGCCAAAAAAGCCAACACAGTTCTAGGCTGCATCAACAGAGGGATAGAGTCAAGATCACGTGAAGTGTTAATACCACTTTATAATGCCTTGGTAAGGCCACACTTGGAATACTGCATTCAGTTCTGGTCGCCACGATGTAAAAAAGATGTGGAGACTCTAGAAAGAGTGCAGAGAAGAGCAACAAAGATGATTAGGGGACTGGAGACTAAAACATATGAAGAACGGTTGCAGGAACTGGGTATGTTTAGCTTAAGAGAAAGAAGGACTAGGGCAGACATGATAGCATTATTCCAATATCTCAGAGGTTGCCACAAAGAAGAGGGAGTCAAACTATTCTCCAAAGCACCTGAGGGTAGAACAAGAAGCAATGGGTGGAAACTAATCAAGGAGAGAAGCAACTTAGAACTGAGGAGAAATTTCCTGACAGTGAGAACAATTAATCAGTGGAACAGCTTGCCTCCAGAAGTTGTGAATGCCCCAACACTAGAAGTCTTTAAGAAGATGTTGGATAGCTATTTGTCTGAAACGGTATAGGGTTTCCTGCCTAGGCAGGGGGTTGGACTAGAAGACCTCCAAGGTCCCTTCCAACTCTACTATTGTAAACCGGAAGAGCTGGTCTTCCATTTTCCGGCATGAGCATGTGCACAGCCAGCTGATAAGCGTGTGTGCATGCACAGCAGTAACCGGAAGACTTGCTGGCCGGTGTGCATGCATGCACCAGAAACTGGAAGTTCATTTTCTGGTGTGCGCATGTCCCCTGGGCAGCTCCTCTTCCAGGTTGTGGCCCAGATGACCGTGCTCGCATGTGTGCACTCCCTTTTTGGCTCTCAATGCCGAAAAGGTTCACCATCACTGCTATAGACACTTAATAGCCTAATAAATCTTAGGATTATACACCCTTTCAAAACTGATTTGGAAGAATTGCTTTAGATTTTGCATGAGTACTGATTGAGCAGTCTGATTTCTTCAGGCTTTGTATAAACCTGAAATAAGATGCCTCTATTTTGAGAAATCAACTCATTAAAGTTAATGAGAATCTTAAAAGCAGCTGCATCAGAATCCCCTTGACCCCCCCCCCCATGTTCCTGAAAAAAAGAAAACAAAAGAACAAATAATAATAATAATAATAATAATAATAATAATAATAATAATAACCATTTGTCTGCATTAAAAAACCATGCAGTCATCTAAATGTACAGCTCTACTAAATACATGAGATACCTGTTGGTGAAGTTGTTAAATGCAGGGGGCCAGAAACCACAAGAGGATGGCTTCACCTGGTGACTATGGGCCTGTGTCCCTTAGCCTCAGAGTAGGCAGAGATTTTGTCCTATCTCTGTCCAATCCTCAACAATCAGTCTCTCTTAGCCAATGTTTTGATTACAATAAGAACAACAAACCTCCATCACCTTCAAGATTAGAAGACTATTTTTGCTACAAAAGATGTAAATGATTATGGAAGTTAACCCATCTCAATCACTACTGGATATCACAATATGGTATATTGTGAAACGGTATAAGGTTTCCTGCCTAGGCAGGGGGTTGGACTAGAAGACCTCCAAGGTCCCTTCCAACTCTACTATTGTATTGTATTGTATTGTATTGTATATAAATATACATTCAAGTATCTAATTTGAACAGATGCCTAGGGAAATGTTTTAAGGCACAGAAGTGTCTAGTTGTGATGAAGTGCAAAATAAAGAATATTATTTAGATAACATCTCTGGCTTACACCAATAAAAATAAAATGACATTGCAGCATTCCTACTACCTACATTCACATAGAAGTAAGCATGTTTTTAAAAGGTATTTAATTCCAGAGCGATCAAGATAATATATGGATTTCATTAACATGGAAAGTTAAGAGATGCCAGCAAGAATATAGTGTTGTAGAATAACATGTCAGTATAATGAAATTATACTGTTGTAGGTTGAAATTTTCATCTCAGTATTCCCGGAAAATAGGGTTCCTTAATGGAATTCAGTTTGATACAAATTATGGCACCTTCCAATATAAAAATAATTAATTTGGTACTAATCTGCTTTGTTTTCACGCACTTTTAGGTGAACAAACAAATCTTTAGGTAGTTCAATTATATTTTGCTGCTTCAAAGGTGGTGGTGGGGGAGAGGTTTGGTTTATTTTCTAAGTTGTACCAAACTTTGATTTATTAATGTTTTTGCTTTTGTTTCATAACAGCACCAGATCAGTTTTCTTGGGTTCTTTGTCATGGTGATTCAGTCATGCTTTTTTTGTTGTCATGGCTGCAGTATTCTATCAGAAGCCACAGCGTCTGCAAGCAACTTTGCTTTCTTATTCATTACTTGAGTGCATAAACTAAGATTAAAAGAAGAAGCAGTCTATTTTCAGTTCCCCGTTGTTCTAATACCAAATTTCAGATTCACACTTTCTGAGCATTTAAGAGAAAGAAAAAAAGGTATCAAATAAAAAAACACTACCTTGATACTTCATTGACCAGATAAGCCGAACTGATCCTAACGGATGCAAAGTTCACCAAGCTTTTAATTGCCTACCAGAAGATATTCCTGGAAGATATTCCTGGAATGGCAAACACTGGTTTTCAAATAAAATGCTTTCTTTTGGACAGCTGAAAGAGAGACTTGCTTTGAAACAAGCTGCATTCCTTATCGTTGTTCTGTTGGTGGCTGGCACCCAATCAAAATGTTTGGTTTCTGAGTTCATGGAAAAACTGATGCCCATAAGACATCCAGAGAACCTATCACAGACATGCCGTTTGGTTAGCCTGATAAACTGGAAGAAGAAGCAAAGCAGTCTTGCTCTCTCGTAAATGACAAGTGTGAACCTGAATGGTAAGAACAACAATCCGTTTTAGAACCACTGGACTACATTTTTAAGATACCCATCATGATAATGTATTCCATAGGGAAATGGAAATACTTTGACCTTTCAAATATGAATTTGATGGGATGACTAACTTCACAAGAAGTTTCAACTATGGATTTCCTGATCTCTGAAGCATTATTTTCAACAGGATGACATCCAGTTGCATCTGTTGATTATCGGACCAATCTCAACAGTATAGTGAGTGTCCCTTTCTCTATAAGCATCCTGTGCTTTTCTGGAGAAATTGGATACTGCAGAAGTTAAGCTTCTCCAGCTAGGATTCAATAATAAATTACTGACCATACATCCATAGCTCAACTTTTCAGCTTTTCTTGGCAAAAGATTATCAGGCATTACTTGGCTATGTTAGAATCTTTACAGCAGACAAGAATTAAACCCCTGCAAAAATGTGTGAAACTTGTATATGTCCTCAGGAGTTTAAATTTAAGTCTCCTTCCCACCACTCTAAATTAATGGATATTTAGCACAGGGCTTAGTGATCTTGAAGCCAAGCCATTGTTATACGTTTATACAATGGCCATCACTGGTCTGACAGCTGCTTGTTTCCATTTTCTCTGCTTTAATCTTATAGCAGAAGATAAAGAAAACATCTTGATCTGGAAGATACTTTAGTTATGGAATTTAAAAGAGATATTTTTAAAGAAACCCAAGTGTTATATTGATCTAAATTTTCCATAGAAAATTATTTTAGCTACAATCTAGTGCAGCTTTCCTCAGCCTGGTACTCTCCAGATTACAATTTAAAGAATTCTGTCTTCAAATTATGCATCTTTTGGGCACAATGGCTTGGAATTCTGAGATTTTTATTCCAAACAAATCAGGAAAGTGCCTGAAACCAGCCCTAACTTAATTTCTGTTCGACAAGGGATTCTAAACCAGATCTGCTCGTGCCGTTAAACACTGGGCTACTGCCAGAGGGTCTATTGCTTCACTAATCTTCAGTATTGTAGTGGAACAAATCAAAAGATCTTCTATCTCATTTCAGAAATTGTCCAAATTAATCTGCTATAACTAAGAGCCTTGGCCTACTGAGAAATAGTATTTTTATCACATTACGATGCATAGTTGGCTTCTGCAGTTTCATGAATTCTACCTCTTCAGTCTTCTTATGGATATTTATTTTATCTGGGAATCTACCTTCAGCCTTCTCTATATTAACCATAATTATGTGCATATTGCATTGCATCCAAGGAAATCTTTGGAGGGTTACATAGTTATTAGGAACAAAATAAAGGGCAGTCTTATGAAAGATTGAAAATGATTTCTCCAATATTTTAAAATGGGGACCATATTTTCAGGGATTGTGAGCAAAATATGGGTTTTGTTGTAGAAGACAGAGATGGGCATCCAGATCTCTATTTTTAAATCAGAGAAGCCACCCACTGAGTCAGGACTGACTTCCAACAGTTTCTACCTAAGGAACACCATCGCTTCCAGCCTGTGAGCAAGAAATATATTTCCTATCTCCTTAATTTTCTTTCTAATAAGCAAAGGTACGTGTGGTTGGCAGATTCCTCTGCAGCTGTAAAAGGAGGCCATTCCTTCTGTTGCCAAAACACAAACATCTTGCTAGAAAGAGCAATAGAAACATGATCCATTTTTCCTCACTTTTCCTATTCCCTGGGTAGAACAGGATCTCTAAGAAGCCGGAATGGAAATTGGGGGCTTTCATCCCCAATCTGACATGAAAGGTTTTGCTTGTTCTGAGAGTGGTGATCTGAATACATGATCAGACCATGTGTGAATGGCCGAGTGCCACAGAACACTAATCAATTCTGACGTCACAAGTTTCTGTAACAGGGCCCTCTGTAAACGATACCACAGCCGCCTTTTAAAACTTCCACAACATTCTGGAATTCCAAATAAGTGTTGCTACTTAGGTGGCTTGGCACAATCCAAAGATGTTTTTGTTAATGAGGATCTTTTTGAGATTCCCCCAGAGGCCCTCAAATAAAGGGATCTGGCTACCAAACTTTTTTTTCCTTCCCAGGTATGCATGCTAAATTGCTTCTTGTCAGTTAATGAGTTGCATTTCCCACGCTTTGGTTACTCAAAGATCACAGAGATCTCAATCCAACTCCTTTTGGTCAGGCCTGCCCTAATTAGAATTCTTCTTAACAGGACAATGTGCTGTTTTTCCCTAACAACTGATTTATCTCACTCTTATCATTGCCATTAATCTGTGTTTTCCTTCATCTCCAACGTGGTGGCATCTAATAATGTGGAGCTGGAGTGGAAAAAGGCATGGGGCAATTATTATTTGTTGGTTCATGCCCTGTGGAACTGTGTCTTTCCTATGTCAACTTCACCCTGAAAGTGCAGCATTGATTTACAAGTAAACTCTGAATTGATGGGACTTGAGTCCTTAGTACAGCATTGTTGATGTGGAGATATATGACTATCAATGCTGTTAAAAAACCTGGTTCTCCCACAGAGGCCCTTTCAGATTGTTGGATTAAAGCCTTCGTTTTTCCTAGCTGAGAAAGGCTATCTAGGCTTGGGATATGATAAACAGCAATCAAACGCAACTAGAGGCATTGGACTGTGAAGGCTATTTGAAATGACAATGCTTGGCTAGAAACCAGGAGTCTGTGAATTCTAGTTCCATCATATGAAGAAAGCCAGCTGGGTGACCTTGGTCCAAGTACTTTCTCTCAACCTTAGGAAAGAGACAAGGGCAAACCACTTCTGAAATCTTGCCAAGAAAACTGCATGGATTCAGTCAGACAGTCCTCAAGAGTCAGACTGACTTGAAGCACCCCTCAGCCACAAAAAGGACTTGAGCGGGTGATTCCTGTAGGCTAAAGGCAGACATTGTCAAAAAAAAGAGGCAGCAACATCATATGGCAAACAATTTTCCCTAAGCTGTGAAGAAACTTGCAGAAGTGCAACCACTAGGCATTGAGATAGTCTAGGGGTCGGCAACCTTAAACACTCAAAGAGCCACAAAGGTCCTAACCAGAAGCCCCCCGGTCAATTCTGGAGCTGACTGGAAGTCCGGTTCCCCCGCCATAGAGTCTTTTTCCTCTACCTGTCCTAACCGAAAGCTCTATCAATTGTGGAGCCGACTGGCGACAGGGAGCTGCAGCAGAGGGATGAAAGAGCCACATGCAGCTCCAGAGCCGCAGATTGCTGACCCCTGAGATAGACAGACGAGCATCTTCACCTTAATGTTGCCTTTTCTCAGAAAGCCTATCACTTATCAATGAAGAAAACAATGAAGAAAAACAAGGAGAGCTCCCTTTCACAGGCACACACAAAGTTTTGGTTTTACACTGAAGAACACAACCGCAGATGCTTTAGCAAGATGCTGTTCTTGTCTGTGATGCAGTCCCCATGTTAATGACGTAGAAATGCCTTTGAGTGATACTTATGTGGCTACTGCCACACTTGTGCCCTTATAGGTGATTGGTGAGGATGTGCTAACTATTACGTTTCATTCTGTATTACTGTTCTAAGCAAGATCATGATACTGTAATAGCTCTGTGTATAATCAGGAATTAGTACAATGGCATTTGGCAGCAATCGAATATCATTTTTATCTAAAAATAGCATGTTTTGCATTACATATAACTTGCCAACAGCTTTGTCTAATAAAATTTAGACAGTAATGTTATCTAGTGCTAATTCAGTTTTGTGGTGAAGATACAGATGAATTATTCAGGTTCCATGGCTTCCAGTTTAGAATGCCATTGAGCATAATACTGTTACTCAACTAACACTGCCAGCTAGCAGCAGCCTGAACATAACACATAGGTCTGTTTCACAGCATTAAGCCAGGAAGTTGCTTGAACAAGCCCTACTGGGTCAAGTGTATAATGCAATGCAATAGATGGGATCGTTCATTAAAAAGAAAAAAAATGTTTCTTGAGTCAAGGTCACCTCTGAATGATTTCATGAATACTCCTGTGTAATTATTTTGCTGCTTCCCTCCTCAAGTATGTTTTCTACCTCATTCTGCTTTAAGTTAGTTTTTTATTTCCCAATCTTCTCTAAAACCCTGGGATATTTCATTGGCCTCTTTTTTACTAAAATTTATTATAAGATAAAAATACAAAACAAAACAAAGCTAAGCTTTAGAAAGCTATGAAAAAGAAAAGGAGAAGTGCAAAGGAGAAAGGGAAAAAGTGACTTTTGGGGGGCAACAGAATACAAAAACAAAAACAAAAAACAAAGAAGATTTATAACCTCAACCTTTTGCTTTGCATTTCTCAACATTTCAAGCCATTTCTAAAACAACAAAATCATTTGCATCATCAAAACCTAAAATCAAAGTTTATTTTTTGTCAGTTTTGACCAAAAAGTTCAGGAGCAATTGCCAAGCAGAAATAAAAGTAAATAAATTCTTCTTTTTAACTGGTCAGTTTTGCTTTCTCTTCCAATTCCACCATCTTTACCACCCAATCTTCCATTGTGGGGATTAATGTATCTTTCCATCTTTATGCAGGTAAGATTCTCATCACTGTCAGCATATGTAGTGACAAATGTTCCAAATTTTCTTTCAAGCTCTTTCTCCTTCAAACCTAGGATCTTCCAGTAGTCTCCTATCTAAGTATTAAATCTGATCCTGCTTAGTTTTTTCTAGATCAGTGAAATTCCTTCTAGCTTGACAATCACATTAGGCTAAGTCATAAAGGAGCTGACTACATTAATTAGGACAAGAGTTTATGCTTTTCATTATCTAATTTTAGAAACAATTATGAGCCACTGTGGCGTAGTGGTTAGAGTGCAGTAATGCAGGCTACTTCTGCTGATCGCCAGCTGCCTGCAATTTGCCAGATCGAATCTCACCAGGTTCAAGGTTGACAGCCTTCCATTCTTCTGAGGTTGGTAAAATGAGGACCCAGATTGTTGAGGACAAAATGCTGACTCTGTAAGCCACTTAGATAGGGCTGTCAAGCACTATGAAACAGTATATAAGTCTAAGTCCTATTGCTAGTGCTATGACACTGTTGCTGAGGATTCATTGACTTACCGTGGAGGCCAATGCTAAAGAAGCATATGTAACATGGGTTTAAATTGGTTTAACTTTCATGGAAATGCTTACCATGTTGCCCTTCGCTATGTATAAACTTCAGTCCTGGAAACATCAAGGAGAGTCTAGCAGCAAGTTCAGCAACAGCCAAACATTTTCTCTCTGCAAATTAGACGAAAAGGAAGATTTGGCATATAGAGGCAGGATGTGTTTGTGTGTTTTATTACTAAGGTCTTATACAGGCAAGCTACAACCCTAGACTCTGATCAATCATCTCGCTTATGAAATATCTCCTTATTTCTATATAAATGTAGACATTGTCCACTACAAATGTGCCAACAGAACTGGCCTAAGCAGGATTGTGCATACTAAAAATCCTAGCCTCTTTCAGCAATGAGCAATGCTGATAGTGATAGTATTGTTGTTTTTAGTTCCTACATACACTGAGTAAGGACTTGCCCTGTTCATGTCCTTCACACACACACCACAGTGAAAGCCCATACAGAGCAATAACAACAACGAGAGACTGTCTCCTACTAACACAACTCATTTGTCCTCATACATCATGTGGGAATATAAAGTGATGATTAAAAAGCAAGTCCATAAGAAAACAGTTTCCTTCTTTGGGATATTGATGAAAACTGCTGATGCGATTTAATATCCTTCTCCTGATTTTCAAATAAGATAGGCAAACCACATTTTCTTCTTGCAGAAAATAGTCTCCATTCTACAAACCCGACCACAAACCAATTTCCCAACTAATTTTGCAGCAGCTTTCCTTTGAGGTGACGTTTGCTCCAGGTGAGATATGAGTTGCTGGACAATTGTAAGCACTTATTCTGAACTGCGAGATGCAGGGACGTGCGGTCAGGGGAGGCAGGGGAGGCAGAGCCTCACCTCTCATCATGAAATAATAATATATAAAATAATAATATCCACGAGGGAGTTTCATATATATAAGAGGAAGAGGAGGGAGGAGGAGGAGCACACGCAGGGCGGTGCCAGCTGGGCAACCGGTGGAGGCAGGAGGGTTCTCGGAAGCGCCAATAACCTTCCTGCCTCCGCTGTACTTTGCGCGCTCCTCGCGACTGCAATCAACGTCCAGAAGTGGCAGGGGCTTGATGACGTTGCCGCAGCTGCCATGCGCGGACGGACGGAGGTAGCCAGAGTGGTGCCAAGGCAGTCCGGTGGACGAGCAACCAAGGTCAGGCTGCCTGATCCTCCATCGCTCGCTCGCTCGCTCTTTTGTCCGCCCGGACCCCTCGGCGCCACTCTGGTTACCTCCGTCTGGCCGTGCCCAGCAGCGACGTCGGCGACGTCATCAAGACGAAGTGGCTTGGAGGCGAAGTGCTTTTCAGTGCTTTTCTGTGCGTCTGGCGTTTAGGTAGATAGCCGGATGTCCTAAACGCCAGACACAAAGAAAAGCACTGAAAAGCAGCTGCTGTTGGGGATCGTGGAGCACGAGCTGGCAGAGCACGCTCAGGAAGGCGGGAAATGGGATCACGTGTGCTGGAGACTGAGGCAGCCTCAACCTCCAGCACACGTGGTCCTATTCCCCGCCTTCCTGATGACATCACCAGCCTCACCAGGCATAAACCTCACTGAACGTCACTGGCGAGAGGCCTTATATGTAATGGTTCAAAGACAGAGCTGTCAACTGAATGGATGTTGAACAGACTATATTGAACAATCAAGATTGTGTAGCAAATGATAACTTTTATAGTTCACTAAGCTTTCTTCAACTTACAACATATGAAAGTTTGCCCTCTTTCACAGGATATCCTTGAATGATGAAGGGAAGGCTTCTTGGCTAGAAATACTGGGGTGACAGAGAGAATGCATGCATTAAGTATAATAAAAAATATTTGGCATGTATTTCTCATGGATATCCACAAGGCCATTGCGGTTCTAGCTAAAAATTTAAGTTCTGGGCTCTGATCCTAGAGCTTGATTGGAAGCCAAGACTATGCCCAGGGGTTCCTCGCCAACAGCATTTTAGGACTCCTCAAGATTTACAATAATTACCTGAGTAGAATTTAAATTGTTGCAGCAGCTGCAAACTTGTTAACCCATGCAACATTTTGGATCTATTGTGGGTTTAATTACTTTTCATCTGACTATTGCCTTGCATGTCAGTTTGTCTTTACAAAGAGTTGGGATTGTCACTTAGCCACTGCTGTAGCCAGGTTTCTCATAGGAGATGCAGGATGCAGGACTCATATGATATTTTAATATCATTTTACCAGCACCCTATTTTTTTCTATGAATAGTTCAAAGTACTGAGTTATATTTGGTCTCTAATGCCCCAAGTTGGTTATATTTGGTCTCTAATGCCCCAAGTTGGTTAGAACCAGGAAACCCAACAGATCATCTTCTACATAATTCAGTTATTTACATTGTTTATTTCATTTTTATTTTTTTATAATACCATTTTCTGCAGTGGTCTCTATGGAAAGATTTATAGCTCTTTTCAACTTGCATTTAGGAGAGCAGCTAAAACTTTTCTTTGTAATCAGATTTTGTAGTCCACTCCTTGCTTTTTGGATTGCTAAAGGTTTGGGTATTTACTTATCTTTCATTTATAATCTAATCTTTTTAGGCAGAAGAGAAGGATAGAAGTGACTGCCATAATAAAAACATTTATGACAAGAAGGCAGTATTCGGGCATGGTAGCTACCACCATTTCTGAATGACAAGTGATCCAAGTGTCTCACTGCCTTATTTTGCTGAAACGCAACTAGGCATTGTTTTTGTTCACTCATTCAGTTGCTTCTGATGCTTCACGACTGGATGGACATCTTTTCACCCAGGACTGTCTGCCAGTAAATGTTTCTCATGCTTTTGTCACCAGTGATAGCATCTTATATGGGTTCTTTGTTTCCTACTATCTTCTTTCATTTTTCAGAGCATCAAGGTATGCAAAAAACAAAAAACTTTTGTGCCATTTTACTAGGTTCCAGCTGCATGACATCTCCTGGACAGACTTACTAACCAGGAGATTCATGGATCTAAGAAGCAGATAGCTAAGCTCAGTCATTAGGAGCCTGTCAGCTTCTTAAGGTCCAACAAGATCAAACTGTGCCCATATAACAGGACAAGATTGTGGCCATGCATTTCTACTGTATCTGAATCAAAGCTGGTGTCCAGGCTGGAATGAATACAAACAATTTTGTCACAGATGTTCTACAAATTCCTCTGCAGGGCCTTGAAGATGAACCTCTGAGTTCTTTTCCCCCCAATGAAGACTCACAGTCTTTTTTGAAAGAGTGGAACATATTTTGCTTATTGGGGAGGGAAGCAAAATGGATCTTCGGCCCCCTAATTGGATGTTCTCGGATCCATGAAATAGAAGGTAATGGCCATTCCTTCTATAGCAGTATAAGACACGTTACACTTCTCACTTGTCATGGCTGAAAGAGATGCCATGTATTCAAGAAGTGTTATTTTTCTTTTTATTGTCCAACCCACATATTCAAGAGAGATGTTCCTTGTCATGTATAAAAAAGGCTGGGGGGGGTGGGGGGGGGGAGGGAGAGAGAGACTTTTGGACTTTTTAAAGACACAGGACAGAAATCTAAAGGTGGCAAAATGGAATTTACCGTCCCTATTCAGGAATAAATATGTAACTGTTTAGCCAGCAATATGTTTTATGGTCAACTTCTGCATTAGGGTTATTTTTATAGTGTTTAGGCTTAAGTCTTTTCTTTTCTTTCTTGGAATCTCTTAGAATTGTGTCTGTATACTCAGTCTTTCCATTCTTTAACTTGGGCATGAGTATTTTTATGTAGATTTTTTTCTGAACTGTAATAATAAATTGGCAACCTTTTCCAGTATCTTTGTAGAGATTCTGGCAGAGGCAAACTAGTTGTAACAGATCAGCAGAATCTTAAAGTTTGCCAGCAGCACTTTATTTTATTTTCTAGATTTTCTTTTTAACTCAAGCTGCTTTCACATAATCTGAACACCTCTGTTATTTATCTCCTTCAGGACCAGTTACAAGTCTTATTTTTATTTTAGATTTCTTCTCTAGCGACGGAGTATTTATAATTAGATTCTTAAAAATGGTTTATATTTTTACGAAAGGAAAAACTGTGATTCCAAAGGGCATTGTTTTTTTTATTGAAATGAATCAAGTCTGGTACCCTGTTTCATGCTTATATTTACATCAGTATCTTTTTTTTCTTACAATAATAAAAAAGCCCATTTCTTGACCTTGAGAACAATTCTTGAAAAAATGTAGCATTTGTTCATTTCTTTTTATAATCAAGTATATTCTAGAAAGAGAGTAAAGAAAAAAGAAAAGGGGAAAGAAAGAAAAAGAGGAGGAAGGAAAGGAAAGAAAGAGGAAGGAAGGAAGAAAGGAAGGCTAGAATGCTTTGAACATATCCTTCTGGGTCTCCCAAAGGTGCTGTTCCAAAAGGCAACTGGCCTTACTTGGTTTTTTTCTTTGAAAACATTTTGCTTCTCATCAAAAATTGTTACTACCGGTTCTGTGAGTGTGGCTTGCTGGGTGTGGCTTGCTGGACTGACCAGGGGAAGGTTACTGCAAAATCCCCATTTCCTCCTGATCAGCTGGGACTCAGGAGGCATAGATGGGGACGGTGCTAATCAGAGGTGGTATTTACCGGTTCTCTGAACTACTCAAAATTTCTGCTACCAGTTCTCCAGAACTGAAGGAGCTTCTTGATGAGAAGCAAAACATTAAAAAAAAACAAAAAAAACCAAGTAAGCCCATTTGCCTTTTGGAACAGCATATTTGGGACAACCATGTTTTGGATGACTGAGAATCTCCAAAGGCCTTCTGCCTCTCCCTTGTAAAGCAGAATCCACGTTTAATGTGAGATTAAAACTGAACTCAGTTCAGTTGTGTATTTTATCATTTAAGGGCTTTTTTCTTTGTATGAATGCCTTCTACTTAAGCAATTAAACTGAACTAACCTCTAGTGGCTTGATAGTAGCAATATTCAAGATTTAGCTCTTAAAATTCTTCATCCTAATTGTCTTTCTACGAAGGAGGGGTACCTCTCCATGCAACAACATAATATGAGACTGGAAATGAAGGGTTATTTAGAGTGGAAGCAGATTGCGGGACATTGGTGAACTGGAGGAGTCACCTGAAAGTGGTATATTTTCACTTTATCTTTATTATCCTTCCATCAATTTAAGCTGATTAGCAAAAAAATAAATCAGTATGTTAATTCATATCCCATATCATGGTGTACTGGGGGCCTTTTTCAAATTTAGACACTGAATTTGAAGGAGTTGTTTTGACACAAAACCTTCCAGGACTGGCCCTAAGGTCATTCAGACAGCTTACAATTACTAAGTTTGTAAAACTCTGTGTAAGCCTTTGTTGCTCTTTACTTTGGAGTATTAGAATAGATGCTGTCAGTCATTTTCTGCTAACTCAAGAATGGTTGGAGAGCCTCCATCAATGCAATGTGTGGTAGTGTACCTCGCAAGTTATGTTCACATTCACAAATTCCGGTGCTTTTTGGGGAAAAACTAATTGAAAAAGACATGCACATTCCCAGTTATGGAGTGACCAAAAATGAGGGAAACATTTCTTATTATTACTACACTATATTTTAAAGTCAAACAGTAATTTTGGCTTGAAAATGAGATCAAGAAGTTGGCTGATTCCAAAATGAGTAAAATTACTTAATTTTTGGAGAGAATATTGCTTCACTGTCAAAGAACTAGCAAAATCAAATCAAAATAATTAAACTTATTTTAAAATAGTTTTAATGGGGAGAGGGATTGGTTAGGGGCTTTCTGCTCTATTGAACATAGGCAATATTTTAAGGATGTGACATCTGTTGCCAAGTTCGGACTCAGATCTACTTTGAAGAAGCCAGCAGCATGTGAGAAATGTCAGCCCGTATTTCTTGTTTCATGCAGCATTGTGTGGAAGTCATTTCTTCCATAAAAAGCAAAAGTCTAAGTTGTCAATATTTGATGCTTAATATGGAAAAACTACTGTAAGTTCGTTAAATTATTTCTCAGCATACAATTTCTGGCTTTCAAAACAAGACACAAAATAGCAGTAGCATCACTATTAAATTTTATAACTGGATATTTTTCTCCATTTAATGCATCTCAAGTTAAAATATTTGCCGTTTTTCCCACAAGTTTCTTCCTGTAGTTTATTTGTGAATAAATCTGTACAACTCTAAAAGGTTTAATGTTATTGCAGTATATATTTCATACATGTGTGCTCCTTTCCGGTATTTATAAGACTCAACAAATATTGGTTTATTTTTCTTGCTTTACCTAATCGACTTGATCTTTATCATCCAAGAGAAAGAGGAAACACAAATATCATAATAAAGTAATATTCTAAAGTACTTTTTGCAAACTCTCACTCAATAACAATCATTCATGCAAACTAAAATACTGTTTTTATCAAATTTAAACCACTCTTGTGCTGGCAGTTCACATACTGGATCTATTAGCAGTACTAATTTCTGTCTCCTTCTATTGACTATAATTTTCAAGATCGTAATGACAAGGCTTCTACTGCATTGTACATAAAAGGTTCAAACTTTAGTCATGACCTCATGTGGAAGTAGCTAGAAAAATAAACATACCTGAGGTATAATGGTAATAAGGAGGGGAAAGGGTCCTTGATCTCCATCTCCCTGTTGCTCCAAGATGACCTTTTAATCTCATAAATTTCTTCAATTGATTTTGGTTGTTTAAAAGACTGTCATCACGTTCTCCTCCAAAGCACCCTACTCTACACCCATCCATTCATTATTTGTGGGCTAATACAATTGGTAGGCAGTTTTGATGTGTAATCGATCATTGCATTCTGCAACAGTTGTAGTTTTCAAAACAGATAAACTACATGAAGTGTGTTTGAGGTGGTTGTTAACACCTATAAAGCCCTTTAAGACAGAGGCCCAGGTTATTTGAGAGACTACCTGTCTCCAATTTTCTTTGCTTGTCCTTTGAAATCCAACAGTGGACATGCTTCAGGTTCCTTCCACAAAACGTCGCCCAAGAGCATGCCTTATCTGGGGCACTGCCTGCCTTAAGGAACATTAGCCCTTTTCAAAGATATTGCTGACTATTCTGCCCTTCTGCAGGGCTCTATTGGCATCTTCTAGGATCTGATGGTACTACTCTACTGAGCCTTGTTAATTGATTTCAAGGGTTGACTGTAACTAGTTTATGCATGGTGTTATACCTCATATCCACTGCTGTGCTCAGTAATGATAAGAGCGGCAGCTTCAGGTGTTGGTTGCACATCCAATTTTTCTTGTACTTGGTGTATCTCAAGTTATGAAAACAGCTTCCTCTTTATTGAAGTGTTTGTTAGGTAACTAACAAACTATTTCTCAGTTAGATGATGCAGGTCTTTCTCCCATAATTCCATTATATGTTTCATAATTCATATATCCCCACTTATAAGATCAACTGTTGTAGAGCATTCCACCAGTTCCAGACTCTCTTGTCTCATCCATGTATGGTTTGCTTCATTAGCCCACTTATCATCAAATTGTCCTGATTTCCCAAACATCTGCCATGGATCTTGTTAATCAAGGCAACGTCTAAACAGCATGCTCTCTTTAGTTTGTGCCATTCTAATATCGACTATATGCAAATGAAGTATTAAGGTGTTTACTGTATAATACCAACTGGGATTCCTGGTGTCTCATATCAAAGGGCAGTGCTCTGACATTATGTTATCCAGATGCTATTTGTGTGTGTGTGTGTGAAACCCTCTATCTCCACACAGAATTCTTAACTTGAGCAGAAGAGGGTTTTGCAGCTCATCATCATAATCACAACAGTCCTATTGTTTAAAACCATTCTGCATGAACTAAGGGTGAAGGCAAAATCAGTTTTCTGCTCCTATATCAACCCATTCTATTCATTCTGAAGATGCTACAATAAGGATAATCTAAAGTGTTGTGTGTATATGCAAAATAATTGCTATATGAAAATTCTTTTTGTCATGTTTGGGGTTATTCCATGTGATTTCTATAATATTTATGGAAAACTCACAACAACACTTTTGAAAGTGTGCTAATTTACATCTGTGTTTAGTGCTCAACAAGTAAAATATGAATTTATACAAAGAATGTCACGTTCCATCACCTTCTCTAAAATCTTCCCCTTCCTCCATTCTTTCACAAATCATATCTCTCTAGACAAGAAAATTATTAAGACACAGAGCAGTAATAGCTTTGATAATAGCTTGTATCTGGGAAGGCTGCCTACCTTTTCACCCCCATTAGATTAACCAATGTACCCCTACATTTTCTAATCTCTGCTCATGTTAAATTTTTATGTTTGATGATGACAAATGCATTGGTGTAATTATCTTCTCTCTAGAATAGCTTAATGTTTAGTCTTGACGAATCATTAGTCTTTTTAAAAAGCTAGATTTCAAAAGTAAGAAAAATAATTTCTATCAGCTTGAATAAAATCTTACATTGTTGAATGTCTAAACAGCAGGTAAAGTCATTTCAATATTTGAATAAAAGCAATCCATTCTAATTCTGCATGCAAACTATGGTCTGGTGCATCCATAGAGCTCTTTAGTAGTAAACTATAATTTTTAACAGTTTTTTTTAAAACCTAAAAGTGGTTTTTCAAGAGGCAACTAGACTTTCTTTGTTTTTCCTTGTAGATGTTTCAATTCTCATGCAAGAACTGAAAAAGCTTCTCAGATGAGAAGTGAAACCTCTTCAAAAACGAAGTCCAATTGCCTCTTGAAAAAGCACCTTTGACCCTCCTTTGGAAATGTGTGAAACATCTTTGTGGTTTAGCCTTCAAATATGCATCTAAAATCCATCCTTTAATACAAATTGGTAGCAACAGCAATATTTATTTAAGAGAGTCAATGGAACAAGTCTCATCCAAGGAACTGAAAGTAGTAAAAACATCTGA
This sequence comes from Natrix helvetica, assembly GCF_964273705.1. Taxonomy (NCBI): domain Eukaryota; kingdom Metazoa; phylum Chordata; class Lepidosauria; order Squamata; family Natricidae; genus Natrix; species Natrix helvetica. Next base: position 306,929,692 of record NC_138548.1, on the reverse strand, counting down.
ACAGCAGAAAATTCTATTTTTTTATGAGGGGGGGGGGGTATTATTCATATTATTGGAAACATTTTAGAAAGCTAATCAGAAGTATTTTTTCTTTGACAGAGAAAAATTTCCAGCATTATTAGCCAAAATTTGCAAACTTGAGCTGAATTCCCTTGCATGTTTCAACCTGTGACTCATTTATATTTAGAAGAGAAAGCTTTACTTACTGAGGAAGTGCAAAATAAATACACTTTAAGAGCTTTGGACTTATTCTCTTACATAGATTTCATGCTTGTAATTGTGAATTAGCCATACAGCTCAGTCTTACATAAATATGTAGGAAGCATACCTTTCTGCTGTTGTAACTTTGAACAGTCACTAAATGAACTATTGTAAGTCAAGGACTATCTGTGTGTTGGACCTAACTTTCATAATTGAACTCTGATTGGGAATTATGGAAATTGAAATTCAACAAACACATTCACACACACAAACCTAGCTATTTGCGGGATCGCATCCTACCCCACACATCCCTGCGACCAATTCGCTCTCACAGAGAGGGACTCCTCCGGGTACCATCCGCTAAGCAATGCCGGCGGGTGGTGCCCAGGAGTAGGGCCTTCTCTGTGATGGGCCCAACCCTCTGGAACGACATCCCCCCCGATATTAGAATTACTGCTGACCTCCGCTCCTTCCGTAAGAAACTCAAGACCCACCTGTTCCAATTAGCTGGCCTGGCCCAATTGCAATTACAATCATGATCTAATCCCGACCTTCCTGGCCGGTATTTTAAATTTTTAAATTCTGGGGTATTTTAATTGGTTTTAATCACTAGTTAATTTATGACTATTGTACAGACTTTGTGCTTAATTTGTCTGGGGTTTTGTATTTTTGTTGTTTATTGTATATTTCATTTCTGTCTGTACACCGCCCCGAGTCCCCTCGGGGAGAGGGGGCGGTTTATAAATTTAATAAACTGAAACTGAAACTGAAATCTCTCTCCTCTCCTCTATCTCCACATATATATGATTTAAGAAAGATGATTTAAGAGGTAGTTCTAAGTTTTCTCTGAACTTAACTCTTTGTTATAATGTGTTAACATTTACTTTTTATTATAACAAATAACTGAATATATACATTATATGTTATATTATTAACATGAATGTATAATATTATATAATAAATTATAAATGGAAAGGCAGTTTGGTACAGTAGTTAAGATGCTGACCTTGAAACCAGGAGACTGTGAATTCTAGATCTACCTTACTTATAAAAGCCTGCTGAGTGATTTGAGACCAGTCACCCTCTTTTAGTCCAATCCCCCTCACAGGGTTGTTGTGGGGAAAATAGAAGAAGGAAGAATTGGATATGTTTACTGCTTTGAGTTACTTATAAAAGAATAAACATGGGATAAAACGGTTAGCAAATACATAACTAACCACTCAAAAAGCAAACTAAAAAAAGAAAAAAAGAAAATGTGTATATATGTTACTGCTCTAAATGCAAAAAAAATACTGAGTAAAACATACTTTCATTGAAACAAATAATTATTATGGTTATTCACGCAGTCAGACAGATGCTTAGATTGGGTTTGCAAGATCGAACCTGGGTCAGTCTTCTGAGCTTTCAGACTCATGGTGAAGCTCATGGATTTGGAGACTGGATTTGGATGTTATATCCACCTATCGAGTCCTTCCCAAGGACCTGGGATAAGCAAATGGTTGATCTTTGATTATGTTGAAGTACCATCACAGGATGTAAGTAGTTGTGAGTAAAGCTGCCTTTTGCTATTGACTGATGTTGATTTTGTCAATGCAGAAGGCATTAAAGTAGTACTCCATTTGTTTTGGGATTGCACTCAGGATACCTACTATTATTGCTACTACCTATACTTTATTTTGCTATAGTCAGTCTGCAGTACTTCTATTTGCAGGCCTTTGTGTTTTTTTAATCTTTTCCAGTTTTTTCTTTTCTTCTCTGGTCTCTCCAGGCATTGCCATGTCCCCTATCCAGACTTTTTTGTCTTTCTTATTGACAATGTTAAGTCTGGTTAAGTTATGTGGCTAGTATATGTCTGTTTACAGGATAACGACCGATCTCCGCTCCTTCCGCACGAAACTCAAGACCCACCTGTTCCAACTAGCCGGCCTGGCTTAATCAGAACCTTCTAACCTCCCTGGCAATTTTAATTATTTTAAATGTAAATTTTGGGGTTTTTAAAATTGTTTTAACTGTCGTAACTTATTATTTATTTTAACCTAGTGGCTTTTCATTTGTATCTGATTTGTTAAACATTGATTTTACCTCCTCCATGTCACACCTGTTTATTTGATTTGATTGTACGTCGCCCCGAGTCCCTTTGCGGAGAGGGGGCGACTGATAAATCGAATAAATAAATAAATAAATAAATAAATAAATAAATAAATAAATAAATAAATAAATAAATAAATGTTTGAATTCTAAAGGCTTAGAGCACTTCAGCTTCTTCGCATTGTATTACTTTTCTATTTTGTGGTCCCACTCGTTCTTTATTACCATTACTATACAGTGAATGTAGCATCAGGCCTTCACTGGTTTTAATTATGTGGAAGCCAAAACAATCAACTGCAGAATTATTGACAAAGGAAGCTAGACATATATTTATTCATGAGGATATTAATATTTAAACTCTCTCTTCGCATCTACAACTTCAAACTCATTCACTTGGAACTGTGTCCTATTCCCTGCATTTTTATTTTAATAAACTCTTGGATATTTATTTTATTACCAAGGTGCTTAGATTCAAGCCCAATGCCATGCAGGAGCACCTCTGGAAATGTTAGTGTGGCGTCATAGGAATGCTGCAGTAATAAAAAAAATACTTTAATAACTGAATTTTAGAATGTATCAGACTGAGAGAGCTATGCCTTGTTCTCTTCTGGGATTTCAGATATTTAAAGTGTTGTCAGATGTAATGAATGAATAAAACATGCAGCAGCATACAATATAATTCACATTTACACATTAAATAGAACATTTAAACTAAATTTCTGAACAACCCTTTTTTGCGATCATGTCATATGCAGAAAGTTGGTATTGTTTACATTGGGGAAGGGGGAATCCTAATTCCATAGTTCTACAAGGTATGGTCTTGGGCTAAGATTCTAGAATAATTTAATTGTTTTACTATATCTTGTGTGAAAAAGTACTATGTCTCCTGAATTTTCCAGAAAATAGTCTCACTGGATGATCCTAAATGGTAAAATTATATGGAACACCTCCACTCCCACACAATCGGCGATTGCTCCATGTTCATTCATGTACCATCTGTTTTACTGCTATTATTTCAGTATTGCAACTTTTAGTCCAGTTGCTTGTTATGCCTTCAGTTATCCCTTTCTGTATTAAAGGTAAAGGTTTCCCTCGCACATATGTGTTAGTCGTTCCCGACTCTAGGGGGCGGTGCTCATCTCCATTTTAAAGCCAAACAGCCAGCACTGTCCGAAGATGTCTCAGTGGTCATGTGGCCGGCATGACTAGACGCCAAAGGCGCATGGAATGCTGTTACCTTCCCACCAAAGGTGGTTCCTATTTTTCTACTTGCATTTTTACATGCTTTTGAATTGCTAGGTTGGCAGAAGCTGGGACAAGTAACGGAGCTCACACCATTATGCGGCATTAGGGATTCAAACTGCCAAACTATCAACCTTTCTTATTGACAAACTCAGCATCTTAGCCACTGAGCCACCATGTCCCCTTTCTGTATTATTTTATTATCTCTTTCTGTGTTATCTATATTATCCCCTTTCTGTATTATTTTAGCTCAATTTAGCTCAATGGTATTTACAGTAATGGGAAGCAGTGCCAATGGGGCTTGTTATCAAACCAATGCGCAGGACTACAAAAAAACATAATTGTAAAGGTAAAAAATATTTAGAACTGATCAATTAGATTTGCCGTGATCATGAAATGGTCACCACTTTAAAGCAATAGATTAGAATGTATTTTTATTGTTGTTTTTTAGAAGGTTAAAGTCAGCAAGTCTTGTTTATTATAACTTATCTTTTATTGTACTTCTGCTTAAAAGGCTATTAGTGTTAAATTTTCGTGATATCTGAGCACAACAACAACAAAACGTTGGAAGTTGTTTTTGTGGCAGATGGCATGCCATTGAATGAACTGCCAACGTTGCAGCTAGGTGTGTCCACAGAAGAAGAAAAACCAATCCTGGCATTTGTATACAAAACCTGAAAAAATATTATCTTTTTCAAATAGAAAACAATATTTACCAGGTTGGAAAAGTTCCCACTTCTTCTCCCCTTTCAAAGCATATGAACGTTTGCATTCCTAGGGTTGTGTCATGCGGGATTCATTGGTTCCTGCCAGAGACTGCATTCCTTTCTCTCTCCTATGCTCCCACTGCATGATCTTACAATCTGCTCTGGATGAATGAACAGTCCTTTGGAACAAATTTGGATATGCTGGGTTGCATATACAGAAAAAACAAAAGCGAGGAGGGAGTCCTGCTGTGGGAGCTAAAGTCTATTTGCGTTCTGTTAGATACTTATTCTAACTACAGTGGTTTCCACCAAGGTTTAATCCTATTGGTCGAAGGGTCTGACAGCTCCCTATAAAAGGGCTGCTGTCCGACTCAACCTTCACTGGATTGTTCTCACCTGTTGTACTTAATAAAGAGCTGTTGTTACCGTTAAGTCAGTGTGTGCCTATCCATTACCCAATCCAACACGTTCCATTTGATTTGTAAACTAATTATAATTCTACAACATCCTTAGATTCTAGAACAAAAATTTTCTGGGAGAATCATCCTGTGACTGCTCAATCACATCGCCAACTGTTCTGACAAGGAAAGTTACTGAATCTAATTTATAGTCTCCTAGGATGTATAAAAATGGCTTTTATAAGGCTAAGTAAGAGTCAAAAAGTAATTGAATGTGATCTTGACAGAGCCACTCCAATTCTTTTTGCTGGTAGTTTCCCCCCACTTAAAACTGGAGTTAAAAGGCCTGTGAAATGGAAGTTGTCATGACAGCCATAAATTAATTATTTGTGTTTTTAGATAATAGCTCTGGAAAGAAATACAGAATTTTGAAGAAAATGTAAGTGCGAGGATGTCGTTCTTGGGGATATATAAATACAGCATGCTTTTACTTTTATTAGTCTACTTTGAAAATAGACACTGATTTAAAAAAAAGTATGGAAGATATTTTATGATTTTGGAATACTTCTAAACAAAGATAAATCTTACCAGTTACTTTCTGACAAAAGGAGGAACTTTAATAATTAGGTAAATGGATTGGAAAAAGAGTATGAAGATATTTCGTGCAAAAGTGTTTCCACAGTCCAAGAGGAAAATCTTACCTGCTTCTTCAAATAAATCTAATAAGGAAATGTTTCTAGATCTCAGTGTACAAATATAATAGTGAAATGATTGTGTACATTCTGTTTATGTGTATCTTAATACTCTAACCTGTTTTAAACTATCACAGGTTTGCATTGTTTTAGTTAGGAGAGAAAAGTAGAGTACTGCCCAAAAGAATAAAATAATTAAAACTAAATCTCTTGAAAAACTCTGTCTTTAAAAGTTTGATTATTATTTCAAAAAGAAACATATCCACCTAAATGTGGCAAGTGAAAAACCAAAATAAAATATAATTGTTTTAAGATATTTTTGAGGCAATCGCCCAATCTCTCACAATCTTGTTAATGGGCAGAAGTTAGAAATATCTAGCTATAATCTAGACATAGGGTGTTAGATATTAGCATATATCGTAGCAAGTCTCCTCTCTGGTCCGCCGCTACAGCGGGAAACAGGTATCGTTCTGATTGGTCGAGAGGCGTACCCGATCCCTATAAAAGGGGAACCCTCCGGCCGCAGAGCAAGCTGGATCACTACTATTACTACTAATAAAGAGCTGATAAGTCACTACGTGTCCGCAGTCTGTTTTCTCGTTGCCCGAATCTAACATTGGCGATGAGGGTGGGATCGAGAGACAGATAGGACGATGAGAGCTACTCCAGAATCCCAGGATTCGATCCAGCCCAGGAATTCGGCAGCAATTCCGGCAGCCATCTCAGGACACCGCAGCGCGGCAAATTCAAGCGAAGAGAAGATGGCGATGCACACTCCCCCCGCTACGTTCGACCCGATGAACGACGAATGGGAGGCTTACATGATTCGTTTCGAGTGTTTTCTTGAAGCGAACGAATACACGGGGATAACCGATGCCCGAAAAAAGAATATCTTCCTCAGCTACTGTGGGCGAGAAGTTTTCAACACGGCCAGAGACCTCTCCGAGCCTACTCCGATACAAGCGGTATCATGGACGGCGTTGCAACAGACTCTACAGACTCACTACACGCCAAAACCTTCCCGCCACGTTTGCCGCCAGGAATTCAACACGCGGAACCAGAAGGCGGGAGAATCAATCAACCAATATGTTGCAGCCCTACGTAAAGCAGCAACTCACTGCGAGTTCAGGGATCTGGACGAGCATATCCTGGCAAGACTTGTTTGTGGGTTAAGGGACATTTCGCTACAAAAAAGGCTGTTGGCAAACCCAAATTTAACCCTACAAATAGCACTAAACGAAGCAAGGGCATCCGAGTCAGCGGAGAAATCATCGGAAACCATACAACGCGGATTCAACGTAAGCCAGCCAGCACCCAGACACACCAGAGTCCACTACGAGGACACCAGCCCCGACTACGAGGATCCCGAGTTCGAGGACAGTCACCTGATGCGGAGCAGTCACATGAGGCCTCGGGGGAGACCCGGATTCCGTTTGCCGCCCTGCGCAAGCTGCGGAGGGAATCACCCCCGGTCTACCTGTCGGTTCAGGAACGTTGTTTGTTCACACTGCAACAAACTTGGGCACATCGCACGAGTGTGCCGGAGCGAAGTCCCTGCCGCACGGCAGCCTCCTATGTACCGCCAACAGAAGCCCAACCCAGGGGCCTGGCGAAATCAAAAAGGGCGCCCAGAGAGAAATCCACAAGTGTTTACCCAGAGAGACAATCCCCAAAGAGCTGAAAGGGCGTATTCCCAGAGAGATTATACACAAAGAGCTGAGAGAGCGTTGTACCAAGACGCTCAACGAGAGTATTTTCAGGATACAGATGCTGAGGTAGAGTTGACCCAGAGAGAGGAATTGCGAACGTATCTCACCACAATAAGTCAGGTCCGCACCAAGCGGCCTAAAAAGCTGAAAGTCACAGTCCTCTTGGAGGGCTCTCCTTGCGAGCTGGAAGTTGACACAGGATCGTCCCTGACGATCATTTCATGGGCCTCCATGAAAAAGGCTATCCCTAGCCTCAAAAAGAGCCATCTACGCGCACCAGACATCCTGCTACGAGACTACCAGGGGAACCGAGTCCCCATCGTGGGCCAAGGCACGTTCCGAATTCGCTTCAAGGACATTGTAGCCCAGCTGCCCGTGACCATCGCCAGCGCTCCGTTACAGAATCTTCTAGGACTAGATTGGTTTGACGCGTTGGGATTAGAAGTCACCGGGATCAATGCCGTGGAGAACAGCAGCGCTGAACAGATTTTTAAGGAGTTCGAGGATGTGTTCAGCCCCAGTCTTGGTAAGTATGTGGGTAAACCAATCTCATTCAATTTAGACCCCAAAGTGGCGCCAATCCGACTTAAACCGAGACGAGTGCCTTTTGCACTCCGCCCAAAAATAGATAAAGAAATAGATAAGTTAGTAGAACAATGAATCCTTGAGCCGGTGGATCACGCGCGCTGGGAAACTCCCATTGTGATACCAGTTAAACCAGATGGGTCCGTCCGCATCTGCGTGGACTATAAATGCACAATTAATGTCGCGCTACAACAAAGCGCATATCCTGTACCAGTGGTACAACACTTATTGCACTCGTTGGGGCCAGGAAAGATATTTGCTAAATTAGACATGGCACAAGCTTACCAGCAGTTGCCCATGGATAGCGCCACGGCGGAGGCCCAAACTATAGTGACGCACAGAGGAGCATTCAAATGCAACCGGCTACAATTCGGTGTGAGTATCGCTCCAGGTCTGTTCCAGAGCGTCATGGAACGGCTTTTGCAAGGGATACCAGGAGTCGTCCCCTATTTCGATGACATCTTGGTGTCCGCTGCAAATGAGGAGCAACTATTAAAAAGAGTCAGAACTGTTTTGGCCAGAATCAGAGAGAAGGGTCTCCGCCTCAAAAAAGAGAAATGCCAAATTAACGTGCCTAGCGTAGAATTCCTGGGATATAGAATCGATGGTCAGGGAATACACCCCACTTCAAAGAAAATTAAGGCGATCCAGGACGACCCCACACCACGAAATCAGACCGAGTTGCAGGCCTTCCTCGGACTACTTAACTTCTACAGCGTTTTTCTGAGACAGAAGGTGACCGTTGCTGAGCCATTACATCGTCTACTCCAGAGAAACGCAACATGGAGATGGGGACGATCCGAAGCAGCAGCTTTTGCCGCAGTCAAGCGCCTGCTCACCACCGACTCGCTGCTAGTACAATACAGCCAGACGCTACCGCTGGTATTGACCTGCGACGCATCCCCATTCGGAGTTGGCGCAGTCCTTAGCCACAGGATGCCAAACGGGAATGAAGCACCCATCTCTTTCTACTCCAGGACTCTTTCATCGGCCGAGAGGAATTACAGCCAGATGGACAGGGAAGCGTTAGCTGCGGTAGCTGGAGTAAAACGTTTCCACGAATACCTCTACGGCCGCGATTTTGAACTGATTACAGATCATAAACCGCTGTTGGGACTTTTGGCGGAAAACCGCCCCACACCAGTCTCCCTTTCTCCACGCATGACCAGGTGGACTGTTTTCCTGGCCGCGTACTCATACAAGTTAATCCATCGACCGGGCTCCACTCTAGGACATGCAGACGCACTCAGCCGTTGCCCACTTCCGGATCTCTTGCCAGACCCCACTCCCGAGGTACCAGTGTTGTTGATTGACTGTTTGGACTCAGGACCGGTTTCTTCCTGCGACGTTGCCAGATATTCTGCTAGGGACACTATAATAAAGCAAGTTCAAACCTGGGTTTGGAGGGGGTGGCTGAAAGGAAACGTGGGCCCGGAATTCAAGCTATTTTGGGGGAAACGTGATGAGCTTTCAGTGTTGCAAGGTTGTTTATTGTGGGGGGATCGAGTTGTTATTCCTTACGCGTTACGGAGAAATGTATTAGAGGCATTACATGTGGGGCATCCGGGGATCGTTAGAATGAAGGCGTTAGCAAGAAGTTACGTTTGGTGGCCCAACATGGACAAAGAAATAGAGGAATGGGTGGCCACTTGTGATCCATGCCAGGAATCGAGACCAGCACCCCCGGAAGCGCCCGCCACAGAATGGGAGAAGCCTAAAGCACCCTGGTCGCGAATACACATCGATTTCGCAGGGCCAGTCCAAGGTCAGACTTTCCTTATAGTTGTGGATGCATACTCCAAATGGCTAGAAGTAGTCCTAATGACTTCAACCACGGCAGAGGCAGTCATTAAGGTTCTACGGCGACTTTTCGCCACTCATGGCCTGCCCGACCTCCTGGTCTCCAATAATGGGCCCCAGTTCACGGCCATGCAATTCGAAACGTACCTAGCAGGTCAAGGAATTCGGCATGCCCTCGTCGCGCCATTCCATCCGGCATCAAACGGACAGGCGGAGAGAATGGTGCGATCCGCAAAAGAGGCCCTCGCTAGGATGGGTCCAGGTGATTGGCAAACACGCATTGATCATTACCTCCTAATTCAACATATTACCCCCAGCGCAACGACGGGTAGGAGCCCCGCTGAACTACTCATGGGCCGCCGTCTACGGTCTCACCTGGACCGTCTTCACCCAAATTACTCTGCCACATCGCCCCCAGACTCTACAAGCAAAATTCGGAATTTTAGCATAGGGGATTCAGTATACGCCCACAACTATGCAGGGGGAACATTGTGGATGCCGGCAAGGGTCATTGGCATCACAGGTCCACGATCATATCTGCTAGAGCTTGAAGATGGACGAAATTGGAAAAGGCACATCGATCAACTACGAGGTCGCCTGGCACACTCAGACCTACGGGCTGAGGATGAAAACAATCGGCCAGCACAAAGTCAGCCACTCGAGAGCCCCAACACAGAGAACCACGACACCTGCGAGCCCAGGATAGAACAAGAGGTCGAAGGAGAACCCGAACAACGCCAAAGCAACGAAAGCCTGCAGACTCCCGAGCGCGAAGCAGAAAAAGCAACCGATCCTGAAACCACTCCAGATCAACCAGAACTACGGCGTTCCACCCGTGTAAGACAAACACCCACGTATCTTAAGGACTATGTAACTAACCGGAATGCTCCGTCTAAGAGGGGAGGGGCGTTAGATATTAGCATATATCGTAGCAAGTCTCCTCTCTGGTCCGCCGCTACAGCGGGAAACAGGTATCGTTCTGATTGGTCGAGAGGCGTACCCGATCCCTATAAAAGGGGAACCCTCCGGCCGCAGAGCAAGCTGGATCACTACTATTACTACTAATAAAGAGCTGATAAGTTACTACGTGTCCTTTGGCACATAACACAGTCTGTTCTCTCGTTGCCCGAATCTAACATAGATGTTGGTTACAATTTTAATTACTGACCACTAGTATGCATCACTTATGTGTCGAGGGTTGTCATTCTTTGGCCTCTGTGCTGTGATGGAAAAACAGTTGACTCCTATTGGTCATGTATGACGCTATTGGTTAGGGTTCTCCTCAATCTTTCTGGTTAATGAGATCATTTCCGATTTCAGAAATTCATGGCAGTCATTCTTAGAAAATGGCTGCTGACAGTCTTACTCATCCACAAAGTGGCTATAGTGGTGTTAATAAATCAGCAGAATGCTATCAACCGTTTCACTTTAGGACTAACAATACTGGCCTTTGTTCTTAAGAAGGCTGTTAAACTTCAAAAATGAAACTGGAAAGCAGCTAAAATTTTTATTTGCTTTCTAAGGAAGCTTTTGGATAGTTTTCAAAAATGTAAAACATTCATTTGGGTAAGGAAGCTGGCAGGCATTAAGTAAAGTACTTACAGGCATTCCGGCATCCCAAACATAGAGAGACCTAGCCCTCTTCTTTAAAGAGTGGTTATTCAACAGCAAGTGTGATGAAAAATACAATGCAAGGACAGGTACAGTTGAATGACATTACATGTGTGATTTCTAGGGACATGCACAGCATTCAAGGGAGGAGCGCTGAACATACAAGACTGCAGACACAGCATCAAAATATTAAGGTCTTTTTGGGGACCCCTGATCTAGCAGTTTATCTAGGGAGTTCCTATGCGTTTTTGGCATCTATCACCCAACCCATCTGTGTTTCTAATACTAATCACCTGCTTACAAAAGTTCTCTGGCTCTTGCAGCAGTATCTTCCATATAAGATTATATTGGTCTACCATTCAAGGATTGGTTCTCCTATATTGTCAAAATGATACCTTCCTTTCCTAAGTCTTCCTTTTTCTTGGAAGCAAGGAAATTATTGCGCTTAGATTGAGAAGAATGTTTCATGTTCTATCATATTCTCTGGCTGTCTAGGCGTGTCCAGTACCTTCATTTCATGGGAATGGACATGCGAGAATAAAGAGCTATTATATTGTGCACAATAATTGATACAAGAAGACCTTGGAGTTCATACTGGTAATGCTATATTGACAGTTTTACTTTTCTTCTATATGCTTGATCTTAATATTGCTCTATGATCATAATATTTTGTTGTCGTTTCCAATTTAAAAAATAGTCCTTATTTTATATTTGTAATAAAAAGTTTGGAGTCCTGGCTTTCTTATTCAATCTATTGGATTCTTAAGTTTCTTGAGATGGGTGATCATAGTGCAGTTTCCCTCGTCTCTATTTGCCATTCTATTTGTTAAGCATCATGTCTAAAAGTCCTGTTGGTTGCTTTAGAAAAAAACCAGAAAACAGAATAACAGAATTGGAAGGGACCTTGGATGTCTTCTAGTCCAACCCCCTGCTTAGGCAGGAAACCCTACACCACTTTGGACAAATGGTTATCCAATATCTTCTTAAAAACTTTCAGTGTTGGAGCATTCACAACTTCTGAAGGCAAGCTGTTCCCCTGATTAATTGTTCTGTCAGGAAATTTCTCCTCGGTTCTAAGTTGCTTTTGTCTTTGATTAGTTTCCACCCATTGCTTCCTGTTCTACCCTCAGGTGCTTTGGAGAGTAAGTTGACTCCCTCTTCTTTGTGGCAACCCCTGAGATATTTGAACACTGCTTTCATGTCTCCCCTAGTCCTTTTCTTTAAACTAGACATACCCAGTTCCTGCAACCGTTCTTCATATGTTTTAGCCTCCAGTCCCCTAATCATCTTTGTTGCTCTTCTCTGCACTCTTTCGAGAGTCTCCACATCTTTTTTACATCATGGCAACCAGAACTGAATGCAGTATTCCAAGTGTGGCCTTACCAAGGCATTATAAAGTGTTATTAACACTTCGTGATCTTGATTCTATCCCTCTGTTAATGCAGCCTAGAACTGTGTTGGCTTTTTTGGCAGCTGCTGCACGCTGCTGGCTCATATTTACATGGTTGTCCACTAGGACTCCAAGATCCCTTTCACAGTTAATACCAATAGAAGTTAATCCCAATTGTCTCTGCTGTCATGGGCATAATTAGGTAGTCCTTGTTTAGTGATTGTCCACAGTTATAACAGTGATAAAAAATTAATGTTGTGACCAGTCCTCACATTTATAACCTTCACAGAGTTGTAAAAGAAAACAGAAGACCGACCATAACGTTGATGCTTCACTTAGCAATGGATTTGCTTAATGATGGAATTGTTGGTCCTAACTGTGGTTATTAAATGAGAACTAGCCTTTCTATCTGCTGATATGCCTAAGATGCCTAAGAGCAGCTTCTAAAACAAGTATGTAAGCTTTAGAAAAGACTATACCTATTTGAAAAGTGTTTTGTTTGTGTTTCTGCATATTTCATAATATCTCTTTTAGACATGGCATAGCTTTAGTAATCTCATTTTAGCTGACTAGTAACATCGAATATAAATTCAATAAATTCTATAGCGGTCAATCTTTCCATTTACAGTATACATTTTCTTGTTCTTTTTTCTTCTTCACTTGCAAATTAAAATCATTTAGATTAAAAGATCTATCTTCACGGTAAATCATATCAGGAAACAGACATAACGAAGAAATACAACCACAATTTACGACCACAATTGAGCACAAAATTTCTGTTGTTAAGTGAGACATTTGTTAAGTGAATTTTGCCCCAGTTTGTAACCTTTCTTGCCACAGTTGTTAAATGGATAGCTGCAGTTAAGTTAGTAAGAGTTAAGTGAATCTGGTTTCCCTATTGACTTTGCTTATCAGAAGGTCACAAAAGATGATTACATGACCCCGAGTCATAAATATGAGTCAGTTGGCAAATGTATGAATTTTGATCATAACTATGGGGATGCTGCAAAGATCATAACTGCGAAAAACAGTCATTGTTGTCTTCTGTTTTCCTATTTTTTTATTCATGCTTGTTATATGCCTCAATCTTTCATTGATTGCAGCTGCTTCATATGATATCTTACGTTGCAATTACTATTCTAAACATTATTTTATTAACATGTAAAATTAAGCATATTGTATGATGGTGACATTTTTTCTAGGAACATCATCCATCCACTTTTCTTCACTTGCTTCACAAGTGAAAGTAGTAGACATTTTTTTCAATAATGCTCTTGGTTGATATATTACTCTTTCTAAAAAGAAAGTTAGCAGGTTAACATAGGGTTCCTGGTTGCCTTTTGTGAACTATGACAAAGTTGTTATGATTTTGGTTTCCTAGGGAAAGTATGATCAAGCAGGTCATTAAAAATGTATTTCCTTGCCCCTGCTTGCATATCTGCAGTGGTATTGTCTGTTTTATCAAATCAACAATTTCCCGTATTATTTTATTTCACATTCATGTCTACTGCAGAGAAAATTGCAAAAGGAGGGAAGTGGCTCAGAGACCAAGGAGTTTTACAAGAAAAATGTATAAATCTCATTATTTGGGCACAATGCTGGACTTATTTTGCAAGATCGGTATTATTTACTTTGGGAAAAGCAGATTTCAGAAGCTGGTTGTAGATTGCTTCGTTCCTTCTCAGGGTTAAAACCTTTCAAATTCAGTAAGAAATAAGACTGCTAACTAAATGTTTTGCACTCATATTTTTCTTAGAAAGTGCCTTAGTAGTTCCATAGAATAAGAAAAGGTCTTATTAAATAATATATAAAGGTCTATGCTATCAGACTATTACTGATGATATTGATGACTACTGAGGCTAAATAAACTGTCCTTTTTTCTAATGATAAAGGTACGTAGAATTGTACTTCCTTTAGGAAACTGTGGAGTATTATCCAAAGAACTGACAACTGATTGTAGCATTTTATGTGCAGTAAATAAATCAGTAAACAAACAAATAAATGCTCCTCATCCTGTCACCAAACAGCAATAGCACTTAGACTTATATACCGCTTCATAGTGCTTTTACAGCTCTCTCTAAGCAGTTTACTAAGTCAGTCTGTTGCCCCCAACAATCTGGATTCTCATTTTACCCACCTCAGAAGGATGGAAAGCTGAGTCAACCTTGACAAACTGATATATTGAGTATGGGGTCAGGCGATTCTTAATCTGCTAACTCCTGTCAGTTCAACCTGCTAAATATGGACCATAAAAATAACTTACTATTGTAAAATGTCCAAAAATAAAATTTGAGTTGAGTTCCCTTTAAAATACGAAGTTACACTAACTGCAATCTGAGTGTTTTACTGGAGCTGTTTGAGCAAAGATTGAAGCTGCATCAGTAATAAATTTCTACATCTGCATTCCTTGCTTACTGTTTTCTTAATCACATTTTTCATTTTCCTTGTTGCTGAATTGCTGTTTCATTCTTTTGGCTCATTCATTCTCTCTTCACCTCAGTTCCCCCACCTTCCCGATTTCCACAATTTTATTCTACTGTACATGGTTGCTTAGCAACATGTTTCTTCTGTAGTTTACTTAAGAGGAATAGATCAAAGACACCCACAGTTTTTACTTATTTTATAAATGAACTTGAAGAGATATCTTCCAAATGTCTATGGGGCTTGCATGGGGAATAGGAAATAAGTATTTCACCCCAAGCCAAAAAGTTCTGGAAAAGTAAGTTTCCTCCTTGTCCAAAACTGCTTTAGTTATTATCATTGGATTATCTTTTCAAACACTTCTTCAAAGTTTAAGAACATTAAGGTTTATTCAAGTAATAGCTGCTGTAGACTTTCAAGAACACTTTAAGAATGGATGTAATATTGTTAGCATATTCATAGATTGTTGACCTCAGAAGGCTGAGTATAGGCTAGAAGTCATTTTAATTATTGCTTTTATTAAAAAAAAGGAGATAACAAAAAGGAGACATGTTTATAGTAGAGGTAGGGTATTGTATTTCTGAATAGTCTCTCAATCATCATCATTGCTATTACTGTATCATGATCATTCCTTCCTGTTATCTCAAAAAGTAAAATGCTTTGCAGAATGTATTTTGAATCTTTGTTTCTAATATGTATTTTTTCAATGTGTAGTAATTGTTTACCTTTTTATAAAATGAGCTTTCACTGAAGATTAAGTCCCAGTCTAATCTATAATCCACTAGCCCACATACAATGTTAAACCACCCAGTACAAATTACACATGTAATTGTGTAATGGTATGTGAAAAAGATCTTGCCTAGGGAATGGTCAGATAAGAGACAGCACAACCCTAGATGGGACAAGAGGCACAGAAGGGACCCTCCCTAATTTCTCAGGGTGTAAAGGAGAAGGCAAGAGAACTGTAGCTTCAGATTTACAGATTCTGTTAACGTAGGTTATTACCTCTTGGGCATATAACGGTGTTATTTAAAGACTGAGTTACTCCTCACGGTGGCATCCATGGCTGGAATTCTAAACTCTATCTTCATTATCATTTCCTTTCCTTTCCCTTGATTTTAGAGCTACATCCTTCTCCCAAAATAAAATAGAAAAGAGTAAGTGATTTGCCCCCAGTTCATCTAACCGTTTCCATGAAAACATTATCTTATTTTTGTTACATATTCTATTTTTGATACCAGCTTGCGATCAGCAGAACTTGGTTTTATTTGTTCAGTTATGTGCCAAAGGGCACATACAAGAATTCAGACTACTCTTAATTCTTCATCTCAGCTTTTTTTCCCCCTGGAAGTGCATAGCTAACAATTTCTCATTCTGTCTAAGAGCCAAAGTGCTTTCATTCTTCCAAATTCAAAAGGAAATGGTTATTCATGCTACAGAGATTGCTTTGGATTGGATTGCTCCGGGCTGCTGATGTGTACTGAGAGCCAAATCTTTGCAATCTTGGATGCCTGCAACCCTGAGGAGAGAGTGGGCCCTGTTTGGATAGCTAGAAAGATCCCTGGGGAAGATTCTTACTCTCATGCTGTGGACATCTCTGGCTAATAACTTTCACCATCTGCAAGAGGAAATAAGGTTTTTTTTCAGGATATCAATCAGTCCCAATCCAGGATTCTTTACCAGTCTTCCTGTGTTTTTCACTCTACAACCATCATCCGCCATTGCACTGGAGAATATATTGTCTGCTTCTCTCTTGCAGCTTCTCTGTAGTCAAAGCGGTGAACATTGCTCATTTATTTTATTCTTGTTTTGAATCCACCCCAAATTGACAAATTGTGGAAACCTTTCCTTATATTACTTCCTCAGCTGATCCCTTTATTTCCTCCCTTGATCCTACTCTTCTAGCCTCTTTCTCTTTCTATATTATCCAGTATAGTTTTCCAGATTTTTAAAATACCCTGTTCTGTGTCCTTTTTAGAAGAAACCTGTTCAGGATCTGCTTTTGGCTTTGTTACTGGCCTGTGACTCTGCTTCCCTTTTTGTCTAAAATCTTTAAGAGAATTTCCCTCTCTCGGTGAGGCTTCTGAAAGCCTGGTAAATCTGAATCAATCAGGATTTTGGACACTGAAATAGGATACCAAGATATGCTTGCATTGGTGTTGCCCTTTTTGAATCTGAAAACAACATGCTTTTTAAAAAAAATTTATTAAACTTTGTAATGCTCATTTTTATGGTGTAACTTAGTGTGACAAGGTTCTATCTGATATTCGAAGCCCCCAGTATGATCCCAAGATGAGTCACCATAGGCCTCATTTTTTTTTCTTGCATGCACTATTTGTTGGTATGCTCACATACCAAAAATTTTCCTTCTACATAAAATGGGGTAACCAGAATAATTTTTCAAATGTTTAAGGCTCATTTCTCACAAAATAGTCACAACACATATTTAACCCTGTAATTCTGAGGTAGCGATTTGACACACTGGACTATTCAACATTGTCTAGATATAGTCTTTGGGCATCATATCCTTGTTTGCTTTGAATTTTTGTCTTATTGTTCTTTTGCAGTATTGCATGATGGATCTCAGTAACAGGAATTTCCTCTTACAGTGGTGTCGGCCAGACATTAGTCTTGGATCCTATTCATTTATTTGTTTATTTTTGATATACTTCCCTTTATATGGGTGCCTTGATCCATTATCAGGGCTTTCAATATTAGTATTAAAGTGATGATACTCAAGTCCATTGATCTTCTGTGGCTCTTCATGGTCAGTTGTGTGATGGAATGCCTTCTTCTTGGACCACTGCTTTAAATTAAAAGTGGACAAGAGTGAGTTTGCTATATTCAGTCTGCTCATCTTCCCCATCCTCAGCTGAGATTCCTGCCATTCGTCTGCAGGTCTTCAGACTGCCTGCTATCACTGCCTATTTATTGATTTTACCACTAAGTTTGTCAGTGTTAACTTCCTGATGAAGTATTATTGGTCCCTATCATGGTTCTCTTATGTCTAGATTACCATTTAAGTCTTCCACTGGGCGTTTTCAGTTAGTTCAAAATAGTGCTATTTGCATGTTAGTCTCATGTAGCCTGGATTTTTCACTGATTCCCCATTCAAGCCAGGGCTTTGTTCAAATCACAGCTGCTTGTTTAAAAGCCTCTGATCACAAGGTTTGCAGTGATGTAACAACTTTCACTTACTTTCCCCTACAACCCACTTTTAACGTTCCTCTGAGAAGTGCCTTCCTTGGATTCCTTGCCCCAGGATCAAAATTTACAGGGTTCGGTCTCTAGGCCCGTATTTTTCAACCTCGGCCACTTTTAAGATGCATGGATTTCAACTTCCAGAATTTTCCAATCAGAGGTCCACAGACCTTAGTGGCCAAATTTGAGAAACATTGCCTTAGCCTTGCAATTCTGGAATTATCCCCCTTTCACGCTTTGTGAAAATTTGACCAGGTTAAAAGGTTTTAAAAATATTTTATTTAAATAAAAAATTAATGTAAGGTCTGCTTTCTCCACCCTAATCTTATATAATGTACTGGTAACATTTAAAAACAAATATTGTTCTTAATTTTTAACGCATTGGTTGTTTAGTGTTTAATGTTTATTTACTGGGCCATTAGATAATTTTATTTGTATTTATTGGGGAGGAATGTTGTTTCATATCACATCTTGGTAAAAGTGTGTAATTGTTGTTATTTCTGTTATTATTACAGGATTTTCTTGAACCACTTGAAACATTGATCTACCTAATCTAATTGGTAATTATTTTAAAACGCAAATTGATGGTTTAAATCTGCACTTAAAAAATCCTAAACCAAGGTCAATTGAATCAATCAAAGGAGCGAATATTTCTGGCATTCACCATTATTAGGTAGAAACAGAAGAGCTTCAAAGTGATGTAAAAATAGAAAATAAAAATGGGTTCAATAAATTTGATCAAATAAAAAGTACATTTGATGAGTTCATAATTAAAACATCCTTACTACAATTCGATATTTTATTTCATTGGAGATTTTTAAAGAACTGCTTGGGTATTATTAATATAATTATAGCTCATTGTGATCACTTAGATGTTCAAACTGGATTTCCCATTTTTATCCACCTATCTACCTTCCCAAGGACCTGGGATAGGCATATGGTTGATGTTTGATGATGTTAAAGGCATCATCCAAGGATGTAAGCTGTTCCACCTAAAGCTACCTTTTGACTGGAATTACTCAGGTGCTAATAGCCTTGATGGTATTTCGGTCATAGAGCTTGGATTTTAAGATCTTCCTCACTCTTCTGATGTACTCACTACTAACTTTCTTCTTGTCTTCAAGGTGCTTGAGGTTCAAGGATCCACAGGTATATGTAGTGACCATCTTCATCCAGACCTTTGATATTATTTCCACAGGCATCTTGATTCTTTCAGTTTTGACTATTTTCCCCATTAATTTGTCCAGTCCAAACTCCTTTGCAATTAATATGCAGACAGTGCTGAGCATCAATTATACTATTATTATTTTAATCTACCATTTCATATTTCAAACCCAGAGGAGAAAAGACACCCAGGAGATGATGCCAGTTTCCTGTTGTTTAACCTTTCTTTCATAGGCAGAAGACAGACAGGTGAGAGCCACATATATATTTATACAACCAAACCAGAGTAATTTCCTTCAAATCCAGAACATAAAAGAACCTTTCCCTATAAGGGGAAAAACAAATAACCCCTCTTAAGGAAACCATACAGTAAGTAATAAATGAGCATTCAGAAAGGAAGAATGATTCTTATATGTGAGACAAGTCACTCAGTGGCAGCATGTGGGTATTTACAGGCACCAGAAGCATATCAGTAGTAAGTTTCTAAAGGTAAAGGAGGTGTTACCTATCAGAAGTCAATGTTCACTACCATCCACTCCACTTGCTCAATAGGATTCTGTGGCTGTCAGGAAACTGGTCTGCTATTTTATAGTCTTCTTTATCTTGGGACATATGGTTCATTCTTGTTACATTGGCAGGGAAATGGTTCAATCTCAGTCAAAATCTGTGTACGGTATTATTTTTCTTAAGATCAAGTAAGATAGAAATAGCACTTAGACCTATATACCGCTTCACAGTGCTTAGTTCTCTCTAAGCAGTTTACAGAGTCAGCTTATTGCCCCCAACAATCTGGGTCCCCATTTTACCCACCTCGGAAGGATGGAAAGCTGAGTCAATCTTGACCAAGTGAGATTCGAAGTGCTGAACTACAGTCAGCCAGCAGTCAGAAGTAGTAGTCTACAGTAGTGTATTCTAACCACCATGCTACCAGGATCCCTTGCACAACACTAAACTCTTAAATATAATCCATTTCAAACACTTGTGTAACATCTATAACTCAGGTCCACCTACAGGTCGTACTTGGTTTTTCAGAACTTTAGCTCTAGGATGCATAGATGGAAGGGAGACTTTACCTAGTTTTGCCTAGTGCACCAGTTGCAGTCTTAATTTATTATTTATTTATTTTATTTATTTATTTATTTTATCAAGCATGTATTATACAACATATATAAGCATAAATATGATTTTGGATACATGAAATGGATACAAATAAAAAGAAACATTAGGATAGGGACGATAGGCACATTGGTGCGCTTATGCAGACCTTTTAGGAATGGGATAACGTAGACAGTAGACAGTCTAAGGTTAAAGTTGTGGTGGAAGGCCATGATAGTGCCCAATGTTTTTATCACCACCCAGAAGAACGAGGCCTGCCTGAAGACCATTCGGAAGATATACTGTAGTTAGTGGCAAAGGGCAACAGCCAGCACACTGGCAGGTGAAAGCTAGTATAACTATATAAAATTGGTGTTGTGGCACAGCTTTGAGTGCCAATAGATTTTTGTGTGTAACCAAAGGAGCTAATTTTAACGTTTAAAAACCTGCATACTTTAGCATGTAGGGGGTGGTGAAATTCTTTTTTTTTTACTACTGGTTCTGTGGGCGTGGCAGGGGAAGGATACTGCAAAATCTCCATTCCCACCCCACTCTGGGGCCAGCCAGAGGTGGTATTTGCCAGAACCTATCAGAACCTGCTGAATTTCACCCCTGCATGTAAGAACCTTCGGGTGTTGCAGATTAAAAGTGTCTGTCTAGTGTACTTATCTGAAGTGGAGAAACTTAAGCTGTCTCAGTCTTGGGGTGTGGGGAAGGGGTGGGGCTGAAATCAGTGCTTCTCTGTTGTGGAACCTCTACTCTCATCACCCCCAGATATTTGGGTTGCATCTACTTTGGCATTTTTTAGAAAGGCCCTTGTTCTAACCTACGCTTTATGAGACAGTAAAAAGCACACGCTTAGTCCCCCAAACCCTCTTTTTATTTCAACAGCTGTGAATTATGTTCATTCACAGCCCATGATGAGTCACAAATAGTTGGTAAAGAGTCCGACAGAAGTCTGCCCAAGTCTTTCGGGATAAGGCTGATAAGCACCTGTTGTGGCCCAGCAGGAGCCGTTGGAGCTGCCACCAGACTCCGACAGCGAGGGTCCCTATGAGTCGGCTCTGGAGGATGTGGAGGACCCTGGGCAGGGTTCTGACTCTGAGCAGGGATCGGAGAGTCTGGTCGGCCACCAGGAGGCGCCTGAGGCATGGAGCAGTGGTGAGAGCCAAAGGAGGGAGGCTCCTTATGCCATGCCTTGGAGCAGTGGGGAGGAGTCATGGGACAGTGACTCAGACATCAGCAGAGAGTTCTTAGATGCTCATTACCGCCGCACCCGCAGGTGCAAGGAGCAAGGGTGCAGTTACCGGCGGTAAGGGCTCTCAGCTGCTGATAAGTAGTCTCCTCTTCAGTCTATAAAAGGACTGATTGTGCATATACCCTTTGCAGAAGTCAACAAAGGAACTATTGGGGAAGTTCTGTCTTGGGAGCTTGGCATGCTGGATTGCTGCTATTGTGTCTCTGTGCCGGAGGGTTCTGAGAGTCTTGTCGTGGTGGACTGCTGCCAAGGATCTGTCTATCTGTCTGTGCAATAAATCCTGTTGAAGTAGTTTTGGTCCGGAGTGCGTTCTGTGTTGGCGAGGGAAGAAGGGGGGTCAGAACAGATTGACTTCTGCCCCAAACGAAACTCCATTAAGTTACAATGGAGCAACTCCAGGCTGAGAACGCTCATTTAGCTCACCAGCTTGCTTTGCTGACGGCGCAAGTTGCTCAACTTCACGCACCTGCTAACCCTCCCACCCAGCAACAGAGGAAATGCCCATTGGCTACACCGGACAAATTTGATGGAAATCAAAAACTGTTTGCTGCGTTCTTGGGCCAATGCCTTTATCTCCCTTGAAATGCTGCCAAAGACCTAATTGGCAATTAGCTTTTCAAGGCCACATGGAGCATAGAGTCAAAACGGAGCTTCAGATTTGAAACTGCCTCTTTCTCTATCACCTTCCATATTACCCTCTGAATCAGGGGGAAGGGAGGGAATGCATACAGGAGACCGTGAGGCCACCTGCACCTTAGGGCCTCCGTCCCTTCCGCGCCTGGTGTCGTGTATCGAGACAGGTCCCTGGGCAGCTGGTGGTTGGATGCAGTTGCGAAGAGATCCAGAATTGGAGTCCCATACCTGGATGACAGCTGAAGAAATATGCAGTGATTCAGGCTCCACTCTGCTGGGTCGATCGTTGTGCGGCTCAGCCAATCTGCTTTGGTGTTGTCTGACCCCGAGATGTACTTGGTGTGTAGAGAGAGAAGGTTGGCTTCCGCCCATGTCCCTAGGTGAAAAGCACACTCCATGAGAAACACCGCTCGTCGCCCCCTGGTGATTGACATGCGCCTTGGCCGTAGTGTTCTCCGTCTGGATCAGCACGTGGGTGTTGTGAAGGGAGTTCTGGAAATGGAGGAGGGCCAGGTGGATGGCCTTTAAGTCCAGCCAATTCATACTGTGAGATAAGTCAGAATTGGTCCATAGACCCTGGGCTACTTGATTCTCCAGGTGAGCTCCCCAACCCGTTAGACTTGCGTCCGTCGTTACCACGAAATGCAGAGATTCCCTGAAAAGATATCACTGAGCTATGGCCGGGAAGATCCACCAATCCAGAGAGATCAGAACCTCTGGAGTCAGGCTGACTTTCATTAGGGAACAGCTGCTGTTGGTCTTCTGGAATGGCAGAAGAAACCACTGGAGGCAGCGGCTGTGAATCCGTGCCCAAGGGACGATGGAGAAGCAGGAGACCATCTTCCCCAGCAGTTGAGACAGCTGAAGAAGAGGAACCCATTGTCTCCTTCGTACCTCCCTGGCTAACTTCCTGAGACTGTTCTGGCGGTCCTGAGAAAGGAAGACTTTCCCCTCAGAGGAGTCTATGAGTCCCTGGAGATTGAGCACATGACAAAGTAGTTCAGAAGGCTGGAGGGCAAATCCAGGAGAAGGCCGAATCTGATTGTGGACCTGACCCAAGCGTCGTTGGTGATGTCGTCCCAACGACCCGTGAAGGCAGCCAGAAGTCCCCCTATTGGGAGATTCTCCAGGCAGTCACTTCTGCCTCTTAAAGGAACGGTTGGAATTGTCCCTGAAAGGCTTTCTGGGCTGGAATCTCTGGTTGTTCCTGCCTGATCTATTGGAGAAGGAGGGTGTCTGTCTGGGAGGGGCCTGTCGTTGTGGATGGGAGGTGGAAGCACCCCCGTCCTGGCCACGAAAGGGCTGCCTGCGGTAAAAGGATTGGCTCCGACCTTCTTGCTTTTTAATGGCCAGTTGAAGGACCTTCCTTTTATCCTTGGACTTTACCAGAAGGGGCTCTAATGGAGGACCAAAGAGAAGTGATGAAGAGTAAGGAGAGGAAGCAAACCTCCACTTGGCCCACGCTTCTGCCTGCCACTGTTTTAACCAGAGAAGCCTGCGGGTAGAGATGGAAGATGCAATGGCTTTGGACGCAAGCCGAGTCGCGTCCAAGGAGACATCTGCTGTGTATTCTAGGGCTGCCTTAATTTTGTTAATGCCCCTGCGAGCCCTAGAATCCCTGGCTGGAAGGCGAGCTTGAAGTTGTCTCAGCCACAAGAGAGCAGAGCGACTAAAGAAGGAAGTGGAGGTGCCTGCTCTAACAGACCAAGCTGAGGCCTAGTGGCCCTTGACCAGAGTTTGTTCTATTCTCTTGTCCTCAGGTCACAGAGTTTCCTCAGGAGCTGCTGAGGCTACGTTGGGAGAGGAAAGAGCAATAAAAGGTACCTCCAAAGCCTTGGCTAGGTCAGGAGAAACATTGTACAGGCACTTATCCGAGGCATTGGGTAGGGGCGCAGTATCTGGAGATGCCCATTGATTTTGGACAAGGTCTATGAAGAACCGTGGTGATGGAATCGCCTCCTTCTCCACCGTAGGCTGGGTGAAGAGCGGATCGGTGGTGTCAGCCTTGTCTGCTTCCGCAGTCTGAATCGTCCTAGGAGAAGGAATCCCTGTGCTCTTTCTGGCCTTAAAAAGGAGAGAGCGAAAAACAGCAGGTTTAAACAAACCGACAAAGGAGGGTTGAACAGGGAGAAGACCCTCATCCTCCGATAGATCTGAGTCTCTTGCCGGGCGATCCTCTCCCCCGAAGACCGACTGTTGGTTGGAGGTGCCGGGTAGGTCGTTCGACGAAGAAGCCGAAAGATCATCCTCCCTGCACCTGGAGCAAGAGGAGGAAGCAGACCTGTGAGAAGCAGAGCGATTAGAAGACCTGTGTTTAAGGCCAGCAGCAATACCACGTTCAATAGCCTCGGAGATCATATCAGCCATGCCTGGCGAGTAAGAGTGGCGGTGGCAGGGCAGGGGGAGAAATATCTTCCTGGTAGAGGGGATCCTCATCAGGGGTAATGCTCTTGCCACCATCCGAATCATCCCCACTTTTGGCCAAAGACTCTGTGCCCCTAGCATCCTCGGGCTGCAGGATTGAGGCAGCAGGGGAGATGTCATCCTCCGAATCAGATGGTAAGTCAGGAGGAGGGCTGGAATGAATAGGCCTCTGGGCCCGAAAAATGCAAGGCTCAGTGTGCTTGGTCTTGGACCTGGCCTTCTTAGCCGGGACTTGAGGGGCCCTGTCCTCCTCACGAGGGGGAGGATCCTCCACACACCCCCTGGTTAGGTCTTAGATCCTTGGGAGGGGGCTCAATGGTCTCCTCTGGAGCAGGCCTGCGCCTGCGGCCCCTAGGAGCAGGGGGCTCGGTGGTGGGGGCTGGATTCACAGAGACTGGAGGCAGTTGAGGCCCAGGGATAGGAGAGGAGGCCATAGCCAGTACTCACAGTTTCTTGTTCTTCAAAATGGCCGCCAAACAATTTTCGTGCCTAAACAAAATGGCCACTGGGGCTAAAGAGCCTATGGACCGGCGCCACGAGGTAGCTGATACCGCAATGCAAGCGTGCGCACCGAAGGCCCTGTGGCAAGTCTGTGGGGCCAAGGGAGAAGCTACAGGAGGACTGTCAGGGAAAAAAAAAACACCCTGTTGGAGATCGATGGACCGTGGCTGATTCCCTTCCGCATATCTTTTGAGATATTTAGAAAAGAAATAAGTCTTTTAAAAATATTCTAATTAATAAACAAACTTTAATAATAAAATAATAAAAGTAAATGAAAACAGAAATAACTAATTGGTTACATTTTGATAATGAAAGCTACGTTTGCCAAAGTTGGCTGCCGAACAAAGAAGAGAGGAATTTTTGGAATGTGTAACGCGTGCGCAATAAATCACTTTCAGATAACATTTTGTTTTATGACCTGCGCAATAAAGCTTTCTTAGTTTAACTCTTGAGTGTCAGTTTAGGCAGTTCAGGCTTAGCAAACTTTTTAACATCGTGACACCCCTTCTTTTGCTAGTCTGGGCTGACATCATCAAATCATCAATTAAGGCACATCTTCTTTCGCAGATACTCGTGTTGATTTGCGGCGAGTGGTTTGTTAAGCATGTCTGCAATCTGATCATGTGTAGAAACATATTGCAATTTAACAAAACCTTGCTTAACTAATTGCTTTGTGTTTTGATAACGAATGTCAATGTGTCTGGACCTAGAACCTGTAAAATGTGACTCAGAAATATAAACAACAGATACATTATCTTCCATCACGGTGATTGGTCGAATCAGACGTGTCCAGATATCTGTGATCAAAGCATCAAACCACGTTAGAGAATTACAAGCATCTGAAACACAAGCATATTCAGCTTCAGTAGATGAACATGAAACAAAACTCTGTTTTCTCACTTGCCAGTAAACAGGACAACCATTTAGGAACATCATGTAACCAGAAGTGCTTTTGCGTGACTTCTTGTCACTCGCCCAGTCGGAATCAACAAAACAAATCAGCTTTGGTTGATCAGTGTGTGTTGGTTCTAGCAATAACTTCATGTGCTTAGTGTGTTTCAGGTATTTCAACAACTTCTTAATGCATGACCAATGAAATTGTGTTGCCTTACCTACGTGTCGTGATAAAAGATTAACACTAAGTGCGATGTCAGGTCTGGTCCAACTACTAATGTATAATAGTGAACCAATGACTGAACGATAGAGTGTTTGATCCTCGAACTCAGGACTTGGTTCATGTGTTAAGTTGTGAAAATCTGTTTGCATGGGTGTCTTTGTTGTGCTAGCATCTTTCATGTTGCAATGATGTAGAATGTGGTCAATTTTCTCCTCTTGTGAAAGACTAAACCCCTTCTGTGTCTTTTCAATTTGAACACCTAAATAAGTGCTAATGTGTCCTAAAGATTTTAGTGTGAAGTATCTCTGCAAACTTTTGGCAAAAATCTCACTCATTTTCTTATTTGGACCAATATAAACAATATCATCAACATAAACAAGAATTATCTCATATGCATTGTTAGATCTTTTTGTGAACACGCATTCATCAGTTTCGGACTTAATAAAGCCCATTGAATTTAGTTTGTCAGTAAGACATAAATACCACATTAAACCTGACTGTTTCAGACCATAAAGACTTTTGTTCAGGAACCAGGTATCCCCTTCTTGCTTTCGGAATCCTGGAGGGCTTCTCACGTAGATCTCTTCATCTAGGTCTGCATGTAGATAAGCTGTGTCCACATCAAATTGAGAAACTTCTAAACCAAGAATAGTTGCAGTGGTTAAAGCAATTTTTACACTTTCAGTTCTGACTGTTGGTGAGTAAGTGTTTGTGTAGTCCTCAGGATAACGTTGAGCGAAACCCTGAGCTACCAGTCTGGCTTTGTATAAAGACTCACCATTTGGTTTCTTCTTGATTCTGTAGACCCATCGGGTGCCAATGACTTTCTTATTTGCTGGAGGTTTTGCAGGTGTGAATACATTAAGTTTCTTTAAACTGTCCATTTCATCCTGCATTGCATCATACCACTTGTCTTGTTCTGAATCAGGAAGCTGTTTGATTTGTGTGAATGTCTCTGGAGGAAGAGTAACGTTGCAAATCAAAGGTAATGGTGACTTTGTCAGTTGCCATGAATAACGTTGTGGAGGGATTCCTTTTGTGGCCCTCTTGGAGCGTCTAGGAACAACAGTCCAGTCTTCTTCTTCTTCATCATCATCCTCGTCCTCACGTTCGTCGCTAGCATCAGCATCCGAGGCTTGCGAAGACGGAACATCAGGTTGTGAAGAACTGGTAGAAGGAATATCTGCCTGCGAATTGTCATCAGGCTGCGTGGCATCTGGAACACCATCTCTAGGAAAATAAACTTCAGGATCATTGGAATGAATCCTGGACCAGTCAATATCTTCCTCAAAATTAGCAGATTGTGAAATGACAATCACATGTTTAGTATCAATGAATTTGTACCATTTTGAATTATCATCAATACCCATAAATCTTAGTCTCTTTGGTCCTTGAGTTATAGGAGTGTTCACCATAGCATATGAACCAAAAATGTGGAGGTTCTTGAGATCAGGCTTGTAGCCATACAGCATGTAGAAAGGAGTTTGATTGATTACACTGCTCCAAGTACGGTTGACAATGTAATTTGCATATTTGATTGCTTCACCCCAGTATGCGTTACTGAGATTGGCATCTTCTAGAAGACAACGCATCATGGTTTGTAGAACCCCTTGTCTTCTTTCTACGACTCCGTTATGAGCCGGTGTATATGGAGCAGATGTCTGATGAAGAATTCCATTCTTACGCATCCAGTCCTGGAAACGCTGAGACATGAATTCCGCACCACGGTCACTCTGGATTCTGGCGATGCGAACTTGGTATTGTGTAGAAACAAACGCTGCAAAGTCTTTAAAGATCTGAAAGGTCTCAGATTTCTCTCTCATAGGATATACAAATCCATATCTAGAATGATTATCTACAATTGTTAAAAAATACTTTCTGCCACCAAGTGTTGGTGGGAAAGGACCCACTATGTCAGTGTGTACCAAATCAAAAATGCGTGTTGACCGGCGTGTAGCGTGTTTGGGAATTGCAGCCGCCTTGGATTTAGCCTTTTTGCAAACCGCACAATCCAAAAACACCTTACACCCCTTTAGATCCAAACCTTTTGCGAACTCCGGCATCTTTCTAAGAACACGAAAACTGGCATGCCCCAATCTTCTGTGCCACTTGTGAATACACCTGGAATGCAAAGGTTTACCAGTTAGTGAATTCTCAACATTAACAGTTTCATGAGGACCCTCAGGCTTGCTCTGAGCAATCTGTTTCTGTTTTCTTTGTTTGTTGGCTTTAGGAGCCTTTGGCACAGTAACGCTTTCTCTCTCTGGAACAACTCTCTCTGGGTCTGCGTTGTGCCTTTTTGGAGTTTGCATACTTGCCTGTGCTTGCCCTTTAGGCTTTGGCTTTAAGTAATAAACACCACCAATCAGCATGGTTTCAGCAACAATATCTCCATCTTTAACTAAGTAACTTGCTTTTTCGAGGTGGTGAACCTGGAACTTTAAATCTCTAGACAAGTGACTTTGACTAAGCAAATTACTGGTTGCTGAAGGTATGTAATAAACATCAGGGATGTGTGTATCGAGCTCTTCAATGTAAACAGTTCCTTTTCCCATAACCTTGCAAGTGTGGTTGGTGAAGGAATACAGTTCTCGATACTCGGGCTCTGGTTCGCCCATCTCTGTGAAAAGTTCCCTTCTGTGGGTAACGTGCACAGCTGCTCCACTATCTAAAGTCCACAAAAGACGTCTGTCGAACTTTGGATCAGGTTGTGGAACGTTGGTTATGGCCAGTGTTGCAAGCGGAGCTTGTGGATCACGCCTTGGACCACGACGACCTTGTCTTCCGCCTCTACCTCTGCCTCTGGAATCTGTTCCTCTGGGCTGGTACGTGGCGGGAGCTGGAACTCGTTGGGGACAATCCCGGGTGTCATGTCCCACACGGTTGCAGGTGTAGCATTTTGGCATCCTTGGAGCGTAGCCTCTTCCTCGGAAGGGACGTCTGGCTGGAGCCTTTGGTGCTGGAGGCCGTTGCAGATGTGGGGTAGCTAACCTGATAGCTTCGTCTTCCACTAAAAGTCTGCAAACGTGGTTAACTGTGCGTTGAGCAATAGGCACGTAGTTAATCTTTGCAACAGCATCTTTCCATTCATAATTCAATGAGTTAATGATGATGCTAATCATTTGGATATCATCGATTACATGGCCATTTTGTCTCAATTCACTTCTCATTCTTTTCAGTTTGGTCAAATGTCCACCAATTCGTTCACCAGGTTTCAACTTCGAACCATGGAACTCAGACATGAGCAAACATGAGGATTCAATTGAAACGGGCCTGTAGCAATCTTCCAAAATAGCCCATATTTCTTGGGCAGTTGCATCAGGTGGAAAAATACCTTGGATCTCATTTTCCATTGACATGAGTAAAGTCGTGATTGCTCTGTTTTCGAGGTTTCTTATTGCAGGCGTCCACGGTGGAGGAGGAGGATTAAAAACCATGGAATATGTGCCTTCTCTTCGAAGCAAGAGCGCAATTTCACTGACCCAGGCTTTATAATTCTCTCCTGACTCCTTTAATTTGGAGTCACCAGTCAAGGGGGTGACTGTGAATACCTGCTGAGGAACAATTTGTTGCTCTGGTTGCAAAGCTGGTTGTTGAACCAGGGGATGCTGGGGTTGCATCATTGGCCTTTGCGTGGCAACATCAAATTGGCTTCCTCGAATTCGCCTTTGGCTTTGCCTTTTTTCATCTAGGGAGAATTCCGCACCGCCAGGGGGTGTTGAAGACTTAACCTTTGGGGGCAAAGTTTGGGCTTCTGTAAAACTCATAGACAGATCTCTAAAAATCTGGTCCAATTGCTTAATCTTTTGCTGTAATAATTTTTCTCCGCCAGCAGATGGCAGTGCAGCTTCACTTCTTGGCTGCAGCCCTCTATACATGGCCTGAAGTTCAATTGACTCAAAGGGACCACGTGACCTCGGTGACGTGTACATGTCTCTTTGTTCTAATTGACCAATGAACTCTGTGGGGTGTGTCTTAGGCTGTTGTTTTGAAGACAAGATGGCGTCCTCAGACATTTTGGGAGTGGGGGAGCTTCTCCTACTTCGCCTTATCTCTTCAAAACACGCTCTTGCCTCCCTAGCATATTTTTCAAACAGCTTTATTTGATCAAGATAGCTTTGCATTTCTTGCTCATCATCTGGGGAAATTTCATAAACTTTGCTTTCTGCGTGGGAGGATTTTTTTTGTGCCGGCAATTGCCGTTTAGACTTTTGCCGTTCGTTAATTGTATCTTGATAATGAGGGACATTTACTGACCTCAGTCCGTAGATCTTGCCTTCTGTAACTCCTTCCCCCATTTCTGGCTCGGCACCTTGTTGCTCCTGGAATACGTTTTGATCTTGCTTCTCTGTGTCCGAGGGAGCCTCTTTGTCAGAGGAAGCTGATTCATCTGTGTTCGCCCCATCTTTCTTTTTCTTTCTCTTCTTCGACATTGCTAATTAGGCTTAGTCGGTTATCTTAAGATAGCGCGAAGAGAAAATACAGCCATAAATTGTAGTCATCTCAGCTGGTCATCAAAAACCATCCTCTGCTACCAAGTTGTCAGGGGAAAAAAAAACACCCTGTTGGAGATCGATGGACCGTGGCTGATTCCCTTCCGCATATCTTTTGAGATATTTAGAAAAGAAATAAGTCTTTTAAAAATATTCTAATTAATAAACAAACTTTAATAATAAAATAATAAAAGTAAATGAAAACAGAAATAACTAATTGGTTACATTTTGATAATGAAAGCTACGTTTGCCAAAGTTGGCTGCCGAACAAAGAAGAGAGGAATTTTTGGAATGTGTAACGCGTGCGCAATAAATCACTTTCAGATAACATTTTGTTTTATGACCTGCGCAATAAAGCTTTCTTAGTTTAACTCTTGAGTGTCAGTTTAGGCAGTTCAGGCTTAGCAAACTTTTTAACATCGTGACAAGGACAGCGGTGGCCGGAGCGTTGATGGCAAGGCACGGTGGCGGCAGCGACGTTTTCCAGCTGCGAGGTGGCTCCATGCGGCTTTATGAGCTCCCTGCGGCTTTCAGAGGCTCTTGGCAGCAGTGGCGGCAGCGGCAGTCAGCGGAGCAGGCGGCAAGGCAGAGGCCTGGGGTTCCTCGTTGAGGAGAAAACAGCTAGCCAAGCCTCCCCTGGCTATTGCAGACAAGGCTGCTGCTCCAAGAAGCCTTAAAAGCCCAAAGGCAATTCGAGGCAAATCTCGCTGAGGCGAGGCAATACTCTCCAGCCTCAAGAGGCTATTGAGAGCTGGTTTCAAGCTTCAGCCGAAGCTTAATCCGAATTCAATTTAGATGAAGTAATTTTGTTAGTCATTTTGAGAAAAACCAATTAAATCAAATTAAAATAGGCAATTATGCAGAAATATTTGAGGACAAAACGATTAGCACAGCCAGTTCCAATTGAACTGAGTCTAAAAAAGCGGGAGCATGCTCCACAGAGACGATGACATCACTTTGGTAGACTCAGTTCCATTGGTTACTGACTGAGTTAACCCATGCATGACCGCTGTCTCCACCAACTTGGGAGAATAGTAAGAGAAAGTTCGCTGGTGACTTGCTATATAATACATCTATTATCTCCTATTGTCAGAAGCCTCAAGGGATGAATGGAAAGCCTTTAAAGAATAGATACAAATTATAGCAATGCCAACACACACACACACACACACACACACACCTTTTCTCAAATATGCAAGGATTTGAAAAAGTTAATTTAATATTAACAACTGTTTGTCACTGTGGGGTGTGCCTTCTGTACTAGCCATTTTATTCATTTTATTTTACTCAACTTCTATAGCCACCTAAGTCATCCAAGTGACTTTGCAACTCTCATAACAAAACTTCCACCAAATCATATCTTAGGGCAAAATTCTCTTCCTCCAGTATGTCTATAGGACATCCATAAACAAGACATAAACACCACAGCATCCCCAGCACCACTATGCCAGTTCCTTTCCAAACAGAAAACAGAGATTTAGGTGAAATTTACTATGGTGGGGAATATTGCCATCTTCTTAAGGTGATTTATGACCATTTGTTTAATGATAGTTTAGAGTGAAAACTGGCTCAGAAAAAGTGGTATGACCCATTCTTGAAGCTATGACTGTCACACTACTCCATGATTACATGATCGCAACTAGGCACTTGGCAACTGGCTTACATTTACAATGGTTGCAGTGTTTTGTGGTCATGTGGTAAGGATTTGCGACCTTCGCAAAAGGCTTCTGACAAGTAAAGTCAATTGGAGAAGTTGGGTTCATTTAATGATTCACTAAAGAATGCAGTATAAAATTATTATAAAATTGGTCTGATCATGTGATAGGTTACTTAACAACCATATTGCTTAGCAACTGAAATTCTGGTCGCAATTGTGTTGTAAGTTGAAGAGTACCTATGTTTTCTGTTTGGAAAGGAACTGGCGTATTGGTGGTGGCGATGCTAACATCTCTATTGTATATTTAAAAAAATGGGAATAATGAAATGGAACCTGAAATTAAAGCTTTTTATACTCACTGCAGGGAACTTACAACGATTCAGTGAAAATTCATCAGTAAGAGTAAACCATACCAAAGAAAGCACTATTTGATTATTACAAGGTAGACCAGATTAAGAAACAGACTCTACAGAAAGATGAGAAGACTAGAACTAAACTTTACTGTGATAGGTCATAGTAACAAAATCTTGCAAGCTTGATTGTGTTTTACCTCCTCTCCCCCTTATATTCATGTGAATCAGGCAGACCCTTGTATGGGTCTCCCCAGAATACTATCTTTGTTTACAGGGCTTAAGGAATATTTCATCCTTCTTTGCTTATTTCCTTCAAAGTTATCTCCTTAACTTGCTAGAGCCGTCCAGTGCCATTCATGAGTGAGAAATTTAGAAACTGAAATAATAAATAAAGGCAATAGACTACAGAGAGAAGTTTCCAATTAAAACTATAGAGAACTAAGCAAATTAGTACTTAATATTAAGGTGACCAACTTTTTTACAATGAAAAGGAGGACAAATAAATTGGGGGAAAAATATCGTAAATAAAAGAAATATTTTATTCATTGCAACAATAATACTCTAAAATATGATATATGCATAATAAAAACATTTGTAACATTTTATATTGTAATTATGCTTACATGCCTGTTAATTATTATTTAAATGAGTACTTTTCCATTGAATTAATATTTTTTGTCAATATATCATCTTCTAACAATATATTGGAAATATCTGAAGAAGAAATATCCTTCATATTGAATTTTACGGCAAGTGCTGCAGCTAGAGTATCAACATTCAATCTCAATCTCAGTCTACTGCGTGTGTATGTGCCGTGTCGTGTTTCAGTAAGAAGTAAACAAAGCCACTTGCACGCGACACTCTCTCTCAAGGTCTCCCATGCGGAGCGCATGCGTCTCATAATCGCATCTTATACTGCACTATACCAAGCCTTGACGAATTGTCATGTCAAATACAAATACATCACATAACGCACAACAGATTAGTCTTCAAATATCGAAAAGGAGGACATGTAGGAGGACACTTTTCGAGGGAGGACAAAACTTACAGAAGAAGGACTGTCCTCCCTAAAGGAGGACGGTTGGTCACCTTATTAATATTATAGAAGGTGTTTGGCCACAAAAAATGATGCAGTTGAATAATCTAGCATTATGCTAAATGGTTTCTGAAACTACTTTTTAATTAATGACATGGAACTAATTCATCAGTGAACCCTACAAATCTTGGAAGTAAAACTACAGCAGAGGAATTTAACTGGAAGTTGACTCTCATGTCCAAATCTGATTGTTCCTATTCAAAAGGCTTTATTCCAAATTCAGAACAACTGTCCTAACTTCATTTTTTTTCAAAGACGAAAGGATGAAATAAATAGCTGCTTCAAACAGTTACAACAGTAATGGAACACCTGGTAACAACCCTTTTTGAACATAAAAACTGTTAGGAGGTAAAAATATTTTGAATTAGAAACATTTTATACATTTTTTGACATTGAGAGAGAAAAGTTTTCTTGGCACTGGCAGCTAACTTCCTTATCAATGATTGAGAATGAAAGAAGGCAACAGAACTGGTTTGGCTGAAATAAACAGACCTTGCAAATGGAAAAAATAGCTTTTATTTATAGCTTTTGCAAATCAAAACTTAATGCTCTGGGACAAACTTAAAAATGAATGAGTAAATATTCATTCTAGTTGCCAAGGTGAAATATGTTCCCAAAATGAGCTTGCTATATCTATAATACAATAATTGGGTAGTTACAGTTATATCATAAAGACTATTTTTTCTCCAAAATTCTACAAGTTGATTAACAAAACTGAGTTGCCTCCAAAAATTAACTTGACGTTTTTTCCTGCAGTTTCCAAATTGGCATAATTTTAAAGTAAAGTCTCATTTCAGCTATGCTGGATTCATGGTGAGCTGATGGCCATGTTCATATTGCTTTTGTGGCAATGAAAAGAAAGAGATTTGCCACTGCCTTGTTTTGCATTTTTTAAAAAATTTTTTCCTATACTAGAAAGTAGTTTACGGCCCTGGGATTTTCTGGTGGTCTCCAAGTATAATCAAGTCCAACCATGCTTAACGAACCACTGGGGGGGAAAAGTACACATTTTCTCATTTCAATCTTCCACCAATAGATTTCATAACATTTAACTTCCAGGCTGATAGCCCAGTAATTACTGCAGAATAGTCAAAATAGTATTGTTGCATTTTAGGAACATGCTAAGGTGGTTTCAAGTTATTGGACTAGAGTTCCTTTCAGTGGATAATGAAAAAGTTTGCCACAAACATAACGTTAGTCTTTTGTGTACCACAAAGCATTTTTTCTATAACAGTTGTTTTAATTGGTTCTTAAGCCAAAGTAATAAGATGCAAATCTGTCCAGAGTTAAAATTAAGTTCCCAGTGCAAACAACAGACTCTAACCTTGATAAAAGTTAATATTTCTTTGAACCGTTCTATTTTGAACATTTCTGTTCTTTGCCTAATTGTAGTCTGCTGACATGAAATGCAATAATAAACATACAAACTCCACATTTTAATATAGCAAATCAGATCAGTTTTTAGTATAAAAGGGGAAGGTAGACAAATGTTCTTTCCTTAAAAGGTGACATAAAATGGTCTTTGAGCCCCCTAGACACCTTGCTTTAGAAAACCAGAAATAATTTGAGTTAAAACCAGAAGTTATAAATGATTATGGTTTTTTTATTTATAGAATTTATAGGGCAACCCCCAATCAGAGTGTACATCAATGAAAATACAAAACAATCAACATTTGAAAGAAGATCAATATCAAACTAGGACAACAAAACAAGATCTATGCAAACAAAGCTGAGGGTGATTACGGCAAATACTATTGCAACAGAACTGATTTATTTATCATTCTGGCTCAAAACACAGGAAAAAAACCACATGTTCCCAGTATTTAGGTAACTTCTGGTTGTTAGGACCAAGAGTCAAAATAATATCTACAATAAGAATAGTGAAAAATGCAAGCTAGAAATGTTAAACAATATTCCCATGCTGAATACATCTCAGGAAGGTTGATTTTAAGTTTCTAACATTTGTGACATCTAATCCAATCTATAATAACTATATGTAATTCTCGTGATTTCTTGATCTGTTAGCACAGTAGTCCTATTTTAGATAATTAGAACATAACAGTTTTGAAACACTTTGGAATGCAACTTATATTAATGTTTATGCTATGTAATTTTGAAAGGGTTTTTCTGTATTCTGGTTTCACCTAGATATAAAAGTCTTACTAAGAAGTAATTGCGGGCATCCATTACAAAATGACTAATCTTCTAAGCAATATTTCTTAAAATTTGTGAACCTTTATTTAATGTCTGTAGGGGAGTAGAAAGGAAGGCATTTTCAATTTTTATATGAAAATTATCAAGATGCTTATTTCTTTAGAATAAAATATTAGTACGAGATATCAGGAGACAGCATTCGGGAGTAGTAAGATATTACACTACACTGATATTACAGTGATAAACTGTGTGCAACCACAATGCCAGGTGCCATCTGAAGCTTTATCTGGGCCATGTGGCTGAAAGTTATCAGCCATGATATTGGAAACAGTTGCAGGAAAGGCTGATAGCTCTGGTTGTTAGCATCCATCACTGACTATGCTAAAGAACCATTATGCCAGAAGGAAATGAGCCTGTTGTGAGGGTTTTTTTTTTAAAGGCCTAAAGCATTTTTTTATCTGGGAACTTCACAGGTGTCATTTTTATTATTTATAAAATGTCAATTGTAGAAATTAATTGAATACACAGCCATTCAGCCATAGCCCCATTCAGAATTTAAAATATGAAATTAGATAAGGATGAGACACAAAAAGAACAACATAAAGGAGAGAGCCATAGATTCATGATATTTTATGGCTATTTTAGGATTATCATGCCAGGAGAAAACATCTTAGTGGAAATAGGGCTTTTTGAATCATGAAAACTGATAAAACATACCCAGGCAGGAAACATCAGCACAGATGGAACAGTAAGAGACATTTAAAATGTACGTCTTTTAAAATGAAGTTTTAATAAGAAACAAAATAGCAGAAATTACACTAAAGTTAACTGTAAAATATAATGAAACTGTGTTGGACATCAATGGACAGAAACATTTCACAAGATAATTACATGATAGTCTTGGTTTAATTAGCAAAAAGGATCATGTTAACTGCTGCATTTTAACAGGAACTGAAAGTTCAGCAAGAGAAAGATGGATGGTTGCACTAGTTTATGCATGAGAATGATTGTACTACAAAGGGCTGTGAAAGCCAAATTATGGAAGATGTAATTGATTTCCCAGATGCCCTAAAAGCAAGTGTTCCTACAATGAATTTCAATACTTATTGAAGCAAATCACATTTATACTTCACTCAACTAAAATCAACGCATACAACAAAATAAAATGTGTCGTTGCTGATTTCATGTTTATGAAAAAAAAAATACTCTGCAATCATGATCCACAACCTCTATATAATCCCAATACCAGGAGTACAACCCTACAAAACCTTTCTCTAAGTTGCCACCCCATAGTAATTAATTACTGTTAAAAACAGATTCTAGAATAGCAATAAATACATATTATTAAATATATACTTCTATTTCTTTATCCTGGCCCTATCTGTTTTTTGAAGTATGGCCGCTGGCATGTGGGTTCAAAATCCAATGTAATATTACCTTCAAAAATACCAGTTAAGAAAAGTATGAGTTCATTTAAAAACATGAACATCAATGATTCTGATGAAAGGAAACTTAAATAGGACCTATAATTATTTTTTTCTTCCATCTTTTTCCTTCTTTTTATTTCATAAATTGATAGCTTAATGGCAAGACCTAAATATTTTGTATTATTTTGTCTATCAATGGATGCATGCAGTTCAGTTATTTAAATAACTAAATATTAATATTCTTTATAATGCAGATAATATACTGTATACGGTAAATAAACTGGCAGTGCAATAAATTGTTTTAATAGAATCATTAAATTATTGTATTTAAAAGAAATCTCTTCAAATCCTATTTCAGTGCCTCATCACATCAGAATGCGTGTGTATGTATGTTTCTGGCAGATATGAGTGTTGAATGCCCTAAGCGTATGCTGGTAGAATATATTCCCAGTAGGCTCACCCAAGGCATCCTAGCTAAAGCAAACAGGAATCTATATTGGGCATGAAACACTTTACAACATACTATACAGCAAAAGGCAAAAACACTTCTGTATTTTACAAAAGATAGAAAATAAAGTGATTGGCAATACAGAACCAAGTGATGGACCTTCAAGTCAAATGGCAGCCAAATATGCTACTGAGGAAGATCTGAGGAAATATTGGAGTTTATGGTATTTGTGAGATGGTTAGGTTAATGTTTTCAGGATGTGCAAATGCTGATGTTGTAAGAAAAGAAAATCCAAACTTACAATCACAACATGGACCACATGAAGCAAGAATATGGGAAATTTAATGCAGTAAAATAGGAAATTAATCCACTACTCATTGATTTCCTACATGTCAATGAACTGAAATGGGTTGATTTTTGATCAGAAGTGAAATGAAGTCATGCAGCTTACTCTTCAAGGCACAAAAACCAAAGTTGTACTTGTTTTTTGTTTGATTGATTTTTGTATCTACAACAATCAGATTTGGCCTTGCCAAACTGGTTTTGGAAAAAAATGGAAAGGAAAAAGGGAAAGGGAAGGGGTTACTATTCTTGCATAAATGTTGCTGTTTTAAAATGTTTAGTCACTACTTTTTTTAAAAAAAATCATTGTATATTACTGTTTTAAATATTAGTGGATTTAATTAATACTCTAATGGCCAGTCTATATAAAATGCAATGCAAAATATCATTTACATTCCTGTTTGCCCTCCAAATATTTTGTTTTCCCCTCCTCCAGAATAAGCCAACTGAAGCACCCCAATAGAATATTCAGGATTTCCAAATATGGTTTGTCCTGAACAGGAAGTTATCTGCAGTTTTCTGGATATAGTAACATCTAAAATATGCAAAGTGAATGTTTTCCATGCCTGATGGTGAATGCTAATGGCTGATTTTGGCCTTTCTTTCTCCTCAAACTGTTAAAGATTCTTAAGACTGAGAGCTCCTTTGGTATCAGTGAAGACCCAGCCGTTTATAGGTTCACAGAAAGCCAGTCAAAAAGAAGATAAAGCATTTTCTGTCCTAATGTCATTTGGGGCAGGTATTTCTTACAGGTTACTTGTATTGCACACAGGATAATTGAGAAAGTCAAAAAATATTTTTAAAAAGTCAGTACCTGCTTCATTGATTATGGAAAAAAAACATTACTTTTATCAAAAACA
This sequence comes from Natrix helvetica, assembly GCF_964273705.1. Taxonomy (NCBI): domain Eukaryota; kingdom Metazoa; phylum Chordata; class Lepidosauria; order Squamata; family Natricidae; genus Natrix; species Natrix helvetica. The sequence continues at coordinate 306,890,625 of NC_138548.1, read as the reverse complement.
TCAAGCCAGTGGAATGTGCTTTAAAAAGTAGGAATTCCAGAACATTATCTCAATACAATAGGTCATGAATACGGTGAGATTGAGTTAAACAAGGTTATATATTCTTCCCTTAGTTATTCAACCTATATGTTAGATATACTGCATTAAGAAAAGCTGGATTGGAATTTTTGCTGTTCTCTAATTGAGTACTTTCAAAAAGGTTGCCAAGTTTCTATTCTGCTGACTAGTATTGATACACACATTTATCTTGTAAGCCACCTAGGACAGGGGTCTCTAACCTTTCAGACCTCAGGGACCATTAAATTCATAATTTTAAATCCCACAGACCACAATATGATCTGCCTAATGATTGGCTGGATGGGTGTGGCTAGGGCGGTCATGTGACTGGATGGGCATGGGCATCTTGATGTCAGTCACATCGAGGGCACCTCGCCAGCTTCTATTCGTTCCTCCCCTGCCACCCACTCCTCCCCTGCCCGTTTGGGCTCTCTTTGGGCTGGCTCAATTCAAATCAGATCTGACTGAGGAGGTTCAGCAGAAGCACCTCACCAAGGTCTACGAGCCTAGGCTTTCCAAGCGGAGGAAAGACCTGTGGGAATGTAAGGCCAGGTACCGGCGCCTCAAGGCTTAGTAGGCTGAGATAGTCAGCCAGTTCCAGGCCATGATGCAGTCTCACTGGAACAAGGCCATCTGGCTCTTTGCCACTAGTGGCACTTCCCTTCAGCCTTCGCCAAAAGTCCCGCAGCAGGAGGCTATAGCAGACCCCAAGTTGGAATTTCTGCCTTCCTTCAACCTGCACAAAAGGACCCCGAAGGGGGAGACTCTGCAGCAACACAAGCATCCATTGCAGCCAGGGGCCGTGGTTTGAGCACCCCTGATTTAGTGCAATATAAAAATGCAAATAATTTTCTGCAGACCACCAAAATTTTCTCACGGACTATCAGTAGTCTACAGACCACTGGTTGGTGACCGCTGACCTAGGATATGTAGAATTAGATGATATATAAATTCTCAATAAAATTAATCAATAAATGTAGAAAATTGTATTTCCCCCTCTGGATTTCTGGTTTCCTAGCTGAGGGAAAACCATGAGGAATGGTGTTGCAATGATTGCAGGCCTTTGTAGAAAGATTAAAGTATTTGCGTATTAATATTGGCATATCTGGTTGATGACAGGGTCTTTGTTTGGCTTTAGCTTGTCATAGTCAGCCAGATGTTTAGACTGGATTTGGCTTTCCCCCCTCCATCTATTGAGTCCTTTCTAAGGACTTGGGAGAGGCAGAAGCTGTTATTTAATAATATCAAAGGTCTCAGGATGTAAGTGTTTCAACTAAAACTGCCTTTTGCAATAGATTGTGATTTTGTCAATGCCAATGGTATTCAAATAGTGTTCCAGCTGTTTTGGAATGTTATTATATTTTTATCCTGCATATTTATATATAAATAGTAGTGAACAATACTCCTTCCTCCTATTTTCCCACAACAACCTTGTGAGGTGAGTTGGGCGAACAGAGGGTAACTGCCCCCAAATCACCCAGCCTGCTTTCATGCCTAAGGGAGTCCTAGAACTATCTCCTACATAAACGGTCCTTCAGTTGTTTGACCCCAAACCCATTTCCCAGTCTTGAATATTGTAAATTTTTTAAAAAATCACAAACATCTCAGCAGCAGCAGTCCCAAACTGGATCCTCAACTCACAAAAAAAGAATTACAAACTGTTCCATTATTCCCAGGTTATGCCAAATTGTTCCGTTTAACAGCGACTACGTGGAACATTCTTGGAAGTCAGAGATTTGTTTTAATATACAGTTCTATCCCTTATTTCTTTCAACAGTCTTAGTACAACACGTACAAGCACTTTCAGGATGGATGAGCAAAACCAGAGGATAGGATCAAGAACTAATAATTGATGTTAGATTATTAGAAATTCCCGATGGTAAATTTTGTTACTGAACGGAATAGGCTGCCCCTTGAACTGGCATGGTTTCCTTCATTGGTCTTCAACTAAACCACATAACATCTATCTGAAATGCTTTGCAAACATTGCGCCAAACGGGGTTGGATTACATGACTTTGAGGTCAATTCCAACACTACAATTTCTTGATTCTTTAAGAGAGCTCTCTATGTGCACACACATATTATTCTCTAATCTTATAAATCTTGGGCGTTAAGCTTCGCTTTGCTATAAAAGTGTTTTGAGTTCATCTTATATATAAGTAGTGAATTTACTCACACACAACCCTGAATTGACTTGCCTAATGTGTGTCGCGTTATTGTGCATGAACCGACGCGTGCACTTTCACGGAGCGGGGTTCATGTTGTCAGGCGCAAATGCAGTCGCGGGAGTAGTCCGAAGTGGGGGAATTTTGCACGTACAATAAGCATTAGCACTCGTGGCTCAGTTACCCGGGAGGAAGCCTCGCCGAGTAAGCCTTATAGATTTCAGGTCAGCCGCAGGTGGTTTGTACATTTCCAGCCACCGAACGGCCGCTCCTCCTCGAACCCCAAGGAATCCTCTCCACCCACCCCACTTCCCCCCTACTCCTTGCCGCTCTCAGCCCCCCCTTCCCTCCCATTCCCTGCAGCCACCCGCCATTCACGCGCCTACCCCTCCCTCATTTCCGCTTGCGCGGCCCCGGCTGGTCCAATCCTCCTCTTCGCTTTCTTCCCGCCTGTCTCGCCGTGCGCATGCTTGGGTTATGCAATAGGCCATGCGCCCTAGCGTCCCAGCTGCAGGGCGGCGGCATTGGGGCAGATCTGTTTGCTGGAGGAGGCTTAGTCGAGGGTGGTGGTGGTGGTAGAAGAGGAGGCTCGGAGGAGGAGGAGACGGAAGGGGGAGCTGGCCTGGCCTGGCCAGCCTGCCCTCCCGCTCTGCCATTCAGGTGGAAGTGGAAAGAGGGAGAGCGGGCCGTCGGCCCTGGGCCAGCTGCCTTCCGCTTGCCTGAGCAAGCTGGCGGGCGGCAGTGGCGGCCTCGGCACTCTGGGCCAAGTCCCGCCTGTTCCGCGGCGGCGAGTGGGCTGGCTTCCTGCGTGTTGTGCCGCCCCCCCCCCTTCTTCTTTTCCTCCTTTCCTTTCCTCCTCCTCCCTTCCCTCCTGCTCTCTCGCTTTTCCCTCCCTCCCTTCCTTTCCCCGGCAGTAGGAGCCGCAGCGGCAGCAGCAGCCACAGCAGCAGTAGCCCGGATCCCCTGAGCCATGGCGCTGTGAGAGCAGCACATGGCGGGCGCAGCAGCCATGAACCCCCCACTAATCCATACAACTCCCCCCTGAAGAGCCACCGTGTAACTGCAGCCGCCGCCGCCCGCCCGCCCGCTCACCCACCAACCAACCAACCAGTTCGCCTTAGTTGAATAATATTAGACCACCAGCACCAGCTCTGCCCAGCACTACCCATCGCAACTGCTCCTGCCGCCTCCACGCCCGGACCGAATACGCTCTTCTCAGCCAGCTCCTTCCCTGCGCCTCCGCTGCCACCTAAACCCCCGCTAACAGCCAGTCCGGTCCCACCGTCGCCATGGGAGTGCAGGGCTTCCAGGACTACATCGAGAAACACTGCCCGAGTGCCGTAGTGCCGGTGGAATTGCAGAAGCTGGCCCGGGGCAGCCTGGTGGGTGGTGGTCGCCAAAGGCCTCCTCAGACCCCGCTGCGACTCCTCATCGACGCCGACAACTGCCTGCACCGACTCTACGGCGGCTTTTACACGGACTGGGTGAGCGGCGGGCAATGGAACCACATGCTGGGCTACTTGGCGGCGCTGGCCAAGGCCTGCTTCAACGGCAACATCGAGCTCTTCGTCTTCTTCAACGGCGCCCTGGAAAAGGCCCGGCTCCACGAGTGGGTGAAGCGGCAAGGCAACGAGCGCCAGACCGCCCAACAGATTGTCAGCCACGTCCAAAACAAGGGCACCCCGCCGCCCAAGGTCTGGTTTCTCCCGCCTGTCTGCATGGCGCACTGCATCCGCTTGGCCCTCATCCGCTTCCACATCAAGGTAAGCGAGCGAAGGCAAGCGACGGCCTGCTCGGAGGGCTTTCCAATGCCGTCTTCGCTGCCCCACTGCCCCCTTGCATGCGGCTCCCTGGCCCGTGTCACCGGGGCCTTGCAGCCCCGATCTGCCCTCCAGCCCTGCTCTGACTGTGCTTTTCTACTCCCTTCGCGCTCTCCGGTTCCCCACCCGTCTCATGGGGAGGAGGGGGAGGCTTTAGCAGGGGCCTGACGCCCATCGGGGACCAACTCCTGCGCCTGCCGTCCTTCTATTCATGGAAGCGTCTCGCACCTTACTGGGTTGAACCCCCCAGTCCTCCTCCCTTCCATGCGGTGGACAGAGGGGCAGCATTAATAAAGATGGCAGCAGACTTTTCCCTCCCGGTTATGGTTTGACTAATTCCAGAGGGAGGAAGGGAGGGAAGTTCTGTTTTCCCATATCCGCAAAATGTCGTCGAAAACTAGCTGAGTTAGAACCTTGGGCGGGGAGTTGAGATTTCCTGGGATCCAGCGTGCTTCCCGCTGGTCGTTAATAATCATCCAAGGTTGCCCCGAAAGTTTGCACAGTAATTGCGTTTGTCTTGGCTACAACTCTTCCCCTCCCAGGAACGGAGTAGAAATAAGTCTCCCTACGTCCTCACTAAGAGGCAGGAAGGTAGAGGGTGGCCGAGCTGGCATAGGAGAGGACTTAGTAAGCAAACTGATGTCCTCAATCTGTTCAGGGATTTTTCTATTTATATATAGAGCTTTGAAAATCAGATGAGAGGAACAGGGAACATCCAAAGGCTCCCATCCACAATGTAAGAAGTCTAATGAGTTGCTAATATTAAACATTTCAATTCATTGTATTACAGTCATAAACCAGAGACCAATTAAACATTTCAAGGAATTCTCATTTACTTCTTCCATTGTTCCTAAACTTGGATTTCTGGTTTGTTAATAATACAAGTTTTTTTGGTCATCTATCCTCAGGCCTTCTGCCATAATTCTTATGTCCATTCTTTCCCTGTACAAATATCTATAAACTGTAGTTTAAATTATAAAGGAATATAATTGGTGATCATTATACTTTTTCAGGAGTGAGAGTTGCATTGTCAGTTGGGAACAAAATCCATCTTGTTATATTTCTGTTCTGGGTTCACTCTAATTTTTTTAACTGTCTTTTGTGTTCCTTTTTGAAAACATCAGGTTCAGGTGTTTTAATTCCATTGTTTTGATCCCTCATATTAGTAAATGACCCTTGAACCTAATAACCACTCTTTGAATCAGAGTTATTTTTTGATCCGGTTGTTTCTTTTAAGAATCATTAGAATCATTTCTATAATTTGTTTAAATCATAAATGGGAAATTAGGCAGTTGTCCACAAAATGCATGCAAGCAACAAGTTTTTTTAATCTATGATTTAGAGAACAAGGGGGACTTGTGGCTTGAACTACACAAAAGCTTTAAGTTTTAGACTAATAATATCACCATTGTAAATCATTTAATTAGTTTTGTAGAAGATACTAAGTTTTAAATTGTTACTGTACAGCAATGAAACAACATAATTATATATGTGGTCTAATAAATTTATTTACGATATGCTTTGATTTGCAGATTTTATTACATGTAGATCAATGACCATAGCGTCATTCCTCCATTTTTTCTTAAGTTTTTTCTCCCTGGATAGTTATGTAGTATTGTTCTCATGATAGCAATTGTAATAGCATTTCATTTTATTTCATTTTGCTCTTAAAATAAAGCTACTGGTGAGGTATCCTGCTTGAACTCTTAGCTCTCCTAAGTAGAAAGTTTTGACAATTATGTTGCATAGTTGAGTAAATTTGTGACCTTAGCAGATAATGTACAGTTTTGTAATTGGAGCTTGATGTTACTAGGCTCTACCTTGTGGCATATAAAGCCTTAGCTGTAGAGAGACAAAGGATATTCTCCACCCACAGCCCCAGAATATTTTTAGACATGGATATTAAAAGTTAGTTTTTAATAAGTTCAATGAAACCGAAAACACAATACTTTTTTCTGGAAGTGTGGGTTAATTGTTTTCTGACTGAAACTTAACAAGTTAAGGCCTAGAATTCATTCTGTGTTGTAGAATAGCTGTAATACTTTTAGACTAAGTTGCTAGTGGAAGTCCCTCCCCTTATTTCAGTTGTAACTGATAGGAAATTTAGTAAGCCTAAAGTCCACAAATCTGGTGTAATGATTGGCTTACATAAGTGACAGACATTAAGTGTAACATCATAGTGAACAAGTTAGATTGCTCTGTTCTTGTTACTCATCTATCAGAAAGCTGCTAAGTGCAATCATATTTCTTTAAATCAGATGTGACTTAACATTTCTAATGAGTACATGATTTGAAGCTAGAAACCCATCTTTACAGTAGTCTTTGAAGAAAAAGGATCAGTGATTTCAAAGATGTTCTGAAGTTTTTATTAAAACATTTTTATTTCCAACACTTAATCAGAATTTTCTGATAGATATAAAATAAAATAGAAATAAAAGCAAATGTTATATTGCAATGCAAGCTTTAAAATCCGCTAGCAATAGCTCTTCTTATTCTAAATTTACAGAAAGTTGCAATAAGATATTTCTATGCAGTAATCCTTTAAAAGTGAACTGACTTAATGCTATTACATCTGGTGGAATAAAGCTCCAGTGAACTATATTAAACATAATATTAAATATATAAAATAAATTCTATCATAATGACAGTTTATGTTACAATGTACTGATTGTTGTCTGATTAATGAACATAATTCAAATTATATTAGTGACATATATAAAGTGCATAATTTTAATAAGTTGCATAAGCAATAGGAAATATCTGTGAGTCTAAACAGTAAGAGGATCATGGGAAGTTATATTCAGAACATCTAATATGTCAATACATTTTAACTGCCTTTCACATTATAGATACATGATGCAGTTTTAAATAACTTTCAGTGAAATGTTGTGTTTCTGTGATTTGACACTCAACAATACCTATTTGGCTTTTTCTCCAATTTATCCAAATGTGTCGGATTATACATTCTGTCTCCCATATACTCTGGCCAAAGTTTGTATTTAATGAGGATTAGGGGAGTCATGTTCCATTACTGATAGAAAAGAATGCTTGTAGCTCAGGATTGAACTGTGGGATACAATAATACAATACAATACAATAGTAGAGTTGGAAGGGAGCTTGGAGGTCTTCTAGTCCAACCCCCTGCCTAGGCAAGAAACCCTATACCATTTCAGACAGATGGCTATCCAACATCTTCTTAAAGACTTCCAGTGTTGGGGCATTCACAACTTCTGGAGGTAAACTGTTCCACTGATTAATTGTTCTAACTGTCAGGAAATTTCTCCTCAGTTCTAAATTGCTTCTCTCCTTGATTAGTTTCCACCCATTGATTAGTTTATCTTTGGTCTTTGATCTTTGGTGCTCTCTTGAACTTGGAGCTAGCAGTTAGAAGACGATGAAAACTCCTTAATTTCACAATTCATGGACAGATCATAATTTCTTGATACTCCATCCTAGATCAAACTAAATCCCAATCTCAAAAATGCTAGTGAATTACTGGAAGCCTCGACAAATCTGTCATCCACATTCATATAGAGATAAACAACATCTACTTGCTGTTCAAGAGACAATCAAAAAGCCAAAAAGGAAACAAAAAAAAAATCAAAATACTTCCTCATCAGCAATCAATACCCAGATGAGCAGAGATTAAAAGCAAGATTAGCACTAGGCCTACAATCAAGAAGTAAACAATACCTCAATCAAGGAACCACCAATTTAGGCAAACAAGCTAACAGTAAACAACAACCTAATGAAGGAATCACAACCACTCCCACCTATACTGACTAGGCAACCACTAGTATATAAAACAAGAGCAATTTTTTTTTTTAGAATTGATGATGTTACCTTGTTTGATAATGAAACCAAGCACAGTGAACACCAAAGACCCTACATAATCAATTACATTTGAAGGAGCTCAAATCTGGGAGACGTAATCTGCAATGAAACTATTTTGAAGCAAACATTTAGGATATCATGCATAATTTATCTATTTTATTTTTCTTGATTTTGATATTCTTAAATCTCTGAGGAGAGTTCTAATACTGGAGTCTTTCCATTGCTTTTATATTTTAATTAGCATTAAAATATAAGAATTGACTTGTCAATCCTCCCCCCCCAAAAAATAAATATTGATTGTATGTGTGGGCATCTAGACTGATGCTCACCACTAAATTGTTGTGATTCTGGGCAATTGGTCAGAATAGTCATTGTGGAAATTGAAATTTATAGTTTTACTTTTTAGTTTTTAATGGACCAAATAGAAGATTAATAGAAAATATGGATTTATAAAAGGAAAAGGAAGTTTTGTTTATGGTTATGTTCAGTGAGAATATGTTTAAGAGACTGGGAAAGAGTGTTCTAAAGAAAAATTCTCAACTGTTCTCCATATTCAAAATAGATATTCAGATGTATATGAATTAAATTGTTTTAGGAAAATTAGATTATTAATATTTAATCAATACAAAAAACATCATAATATTCTTCCCTCGAAAAAGTCCCACAAACTCAGTGTGACCTGTGTGATTGTACTATGCTACCTATACATCATTTAAGACATCTAGCAGCAAATTTAACAATTAACAGTTAAATAGAGTAAATTACACATATTATTAATTCAGCTTCTTAAAAGGATTGGTTGAAAAAGGTGGGTCAAATTCCCGTTATGAAATTGTAGAATCTAAATGTGGAAAACAGTTCATAAATTTGAAGCAATGCAAGAGAAGGCCCCTCTCTGCTTGCCACAAAGCTGGACATCTGACATTGTGGCATTTTTATGGAAACTTCTCTTGCTAAATGCCTAGTCAGGTTATTCTGAAATTCCTATGGCCTGAAATGGAAATTGACAAAATGATAAAGAAGGTCTCAGAATCATTAAATGAATCCATGTTTATAATCATATCCTAACTAGCTTCCTTGGTGTATACATTTTCCAGAAATGTTGATGTAATGAGAAAAAAAGATACTGTTACTGTTGAGAGTAGACCAACATTTTGAGGAAAATGGAAATGTATGAAATATATAATTTTGAAATGTAAAGATTTTAAGATAAGTTGTGTTAATTTATTATTGTATGGAATATACTAATTAAAGTGTATTCTGTAAGAAACAATGAAGCATGTATTTTTATTAGAAAGTTAATGTTAGTTTTATAGCTAGTTTAAAATAATTTAAATTTTGTTAAATTCTAAATAAATATTACAGATAGTTGAATTCTTAGAAATGTGGAATCTACTCACTTTTTCTGGGTAAGAGAAACCAGCAGCCGAAAGGTTTGAAAAAGAAAAAAAATTCACCACCACTGTAGTAAAGTGAAGAAAGTTTTAAATTCTAATATATGCAACAAATACTGAAAGCACATATTTTCTGGAAAAAAGACCCTGAGAGTAATGAAGGGGAACCACCACCCCCCAAAGTTGAGAATATTTGTTTGCTACATAAAATATCATGTAATCAGTATTTCTGAATCGGAAGTACTGTCACCTTTTTTAAAAAATACCTTTCGAGAACTGAAGTTTTGCCTTTCTGGAGAAAGACTTCCCTATCCTTTTGAGTTCTAAATTACTTTGTATAGTATAAAAATTGTATTATGTTTTTAAAAATATTAGGAAATGCTTCATAATGCCTTTCAATTTTTTCCACTTTGAATGATCCAAAATAGACCTCTTTCAAGCTGTTATTATTCCATAGAAATTGACCTACTTCAAGTTCCAGGGTCATTCTGTAAGGAGTAGAAATAGAATTGTAGGTGAATTTCAGGGAAAGTTGGTCAAACTGTCAAGCATAGAAAAAGTTATTTGATTGATATACCACCAGAAGAGTAGGATGGAATATGATAAACCTATTAAGGCAGGTTTTCTCAAAATGCAGGCTGTGACTTGCCAGTGGGGAAGAAGTCTTAAAGCATTAGATGAAGTGTCACTGTACAATGATTTCCTTAGAAGTTCTTTCTGAACAAGCTTACTAGTTTCATCCAAAGGGATGCTGAACATAAAGCAGTGTGGTGTTGAGAGCATTATTTTTGTTTAATTGTATAAAGTTTAGCAAGCTATGACTTTATATTCTATATATGAACTTTTAAAAATGTGATATTAATGTAGTTTTTGGTTTATATGTACAAATGGGAGCCAACTTTTTATATACTTTTTTGCATCTCCTTTTCTTTTGCATAGGTTGCACAAAGTATCGAAGATCACCATCAAGAAGTAATTGGTTTTTGCCGAGAAAAAGGCTTTCATGGCTTGGTTGCATATGATTCAGATTATGCATTGTGCAACATCCCTTACTATTTCAGTGCCCATGCCCTAAAACTGAGCCGTAATGGAAAAAGCCTCACAACAAGCCAATACCTGATGCATGAAGTTGCCAAGCAACTGGACCTGAATCCAAATCGGTTTCCTATTTTTGCTGCTCTTTTAGGTAGGTAAAATAACACATGGTAATCTGAATGTACATGTGTGTGTATGTATCCTGAAAATTTGTTAAAGGGAGACTTGTATGTTTGTAATGATAAAAGCCCTGAAAATGTGCTGAAAAATTCCATTAAATCCGTGTTTTAGCTATTTGGAAATCAGCTCACTTTAATTGGAAAATCGTCAAGCCAAAATTTCCGTATCACTTAATTGAATGTTATATGAAATGTACATGCAATTAAAATTTTCTTAATTTAATTGGATGATATTTACAGGTACAATCATTATTATGAATGAAGCTTATTACAAAAGGAGAAAATTTTAGTTCTAGATACTTTTAAAATGAAGAGCATGTCTGTATAGAAAATTCTAATGTCCTATAAAATAATTTTAGAATAAAATCTATAAAAATAGAAATTCTTAGAAGAGTTAGTGGCTACAGATGTGTGGGATTTTGTCCTGATTGGGCGGTGAGAAAGACAGGAGAGTGCTGCTTTGCATGCAGCCCAAATTACTGTTTGATTTGGAGTTGGGGATAACCAAATGCTACTTATTTAGCTAGAAATGAAAGCATTTTATTCACTATAATATATTCTGTTTGACACTTAGTAAAATGTCCTACATATTACAGTCCTACATGAATAGCTTAATTTTAATAAAAATCTAACTGAATAGGATCAGAAACAGTGAAAGAATGGTGATTCCAACTATATGTAAATGCTAAGGTAATTACAAAGCTTACTCTAGTATACACGGCAGCATATTTGTGTACACATAGAGTACATAGGAAATTGAGATAATGATTTAGCTTGCATATAATGTTAATCAAGATGTATTTGTTTGCATATAATGTATTTGAAGATTTCAAATGGTAATTTATTGTTACCAATAAATCCTAATTTTAAATCATGGTTTCAAGTTATTTGTCAGCCTTATGAGGTAGACCAGATAGGAGTAGCAATAACACTTAGACTTATATACCTCATCACAGTGCTTTACAGCTCTCTCTAAGTGGTTTACAGAGTCAGCATATTAGCCCCAACAATCTGGGTTGTCATTTTTCCAACCTCGGATAGATGAAAGGCTGAGTCAGCCTTGAGTTGGTGAGAATTGAACCCCTGGCAGTCAGCGGAATTAGCCTGCAATACTGAATTCTAACTACTGTGCCACCACACAACTAAATGGGATAATTCTATTTTATTGTAAGGTCACATTAGCAGAATCTTGTTTGTCTGAGAGTACAACCTTGTCTCTCTGTAGCCCTAAAACTAGGCAGGAGCTCATTGAGTCTCATGCCCTACTCACATTACTGCTGTGACCAGCTGCCTTTTATCTGACTGTTCCCTTAGTTGTCCTGTGTCCCAAAGGTTATTCTCACATACCATTATATTTCATTGATGGACTTATTTATTGGCAATATTTGTTCATATTGTAGCCCACTCTAATCAATAATTCTGGGCAACAATAGTATATCACAAACTTCAAAATTCAAATTGTATACCAGTGAAAGTCATTAAGTAATGATAGAATCTATGAGAGATTGCCAGATTCAATGAAAGATTGAAAGCAAATTGCTTTAACTTGCTTATGGAACATAAGGAGAGTTGGGACTTATATACTTCTTGGAGAAGGATATCGCATTTAAGTAGGGAGCATCATTGAAAAGGCCTACTGTCAGATCTGCATATTCTGTTATTAGGAGAAAGAACACACTCTAAATGTTCTTACCACAGACAAATTCTATTTGGATAAGGCTCACACAAATCACAAAACAATTAGCCAATTCATAGAAGATAAATAAGTGATGCTTAGAAAAATGTTTTATTTATAAAAATATTGTTCAGACACATACATAAACATATATAAAATAAGAAAAAGGCACTCATGCACCTAAAACACAAAGAAAGCCCTTTCTGCTCCATGCGAAGAGAGTCATCCTATAAATACACCCTCTGTCAGAGTGGTTCAGGTTATTTGAGTAACCAATTAATATTGGCAAAAGATATACAAGGAAAAATCTTAAAATCAATTTAAATCAATGTTGTTTAGTGCTTTAATGTAAGCAAGCATCCATCACAAAACTGGATATATCCAAAGATTTTTTTCAAATCAATCATCCTTCAATTTTCTGTTTTAAAAGATGAAGACAAGAATGATAACTGGTTGATGCTATCAGCAAAGAAGATGGAACCTCTAGAAATGATATTCTGTGACTATAGTTAGTATAAGGATCGTAAAGCTCTTGACTTGAGAAGTTGCTCATAGCAGCAATGATACTGTATATACTTTTTCCTGGAATAGCGATGCCATCTGGATTACTGAATTTAGCATTAGTCAGTAATATATTTTTTATTTAGCTGTTTTCCACAAGAAAATGAGGATCAAGAAATATTTCAATACAGGATTTCCTGACTAAAAAGGCTGGATTTGAAGATATCAGTGGCTTCGGTATCCCTATCAAATATACTGTATTGTTTAAACAAAAGTGGATTTTTTGTTCGATTGGTAAGGCTTGCCACCCAGTGCACAATTTCTTTTACTTTTAGGAATGCCTGCATCAAAAATGTAGCCTTCCATCTAATTTCTATCTTGATCACTTAGCTCTGTGTGTTTTTCCAACAATTGCCAATGGAAGTAGTCGGTAGTATTTCAGTATGTTTTGATGTGACAAAGTACTGATTCAGCAACTTTTATATTTGTTTTTTTTTCAAAACTGGAACTTCTTTGACAGTGAACTTAAGTGTCTTGTATATTGTCTTCATTATCATAATCATCAACCTCATAATTACATATGAATGATTGCCTGGCTATCTCTATTTTGCTTTCTGCATTCTAGTGTGACGCAAAACTTTGACAGAAAAGTTCTCATAAGAGAGGAAAACAAGATTGCAGTTGATTTCAGTATTTTACCACCTGAACTTACACTGTTGCATCTTAACCTGTTTGCATTGTAGAACAACAGTACCATAATGAAACTATGAATATTATCACATGTTTTAATCAGATAGATGTTTGGGATGTCAACATAAAAGTTGAACATCAGCATTTCATCTTTGTTTATTGACAGCGTTGGAAATTTATCCATTAATTCCAGAAGTATGGGTAGATCAGATATTGGAATGGTTTTATGCTATGCTGCCTATTCTACCCCGATGCAGAACCATACTTTAAATTTTGGTATATCACCACCACAGAAGTAAAAATATTGGAAGAAGGGAGGCTTGTGTTTCTTCTTTCCTTCTTCTTTCCTATTAAAATGTTAACAAAGTTTAGAATGGTTCAATTTTTTTATTTTTTTTTGCCTTGGTGAATCATAGAATATCTTCAATTTTTGTTTTATGGCTGTTACTTTTATTGTAACAGAAGCAGAGCCCTGATTTTACATTCTCTAGCTTAGGAATTGTTTGATTTGGTTGAAGTGGTCCATTTAGCAAGTAATGTCTGAAGATCTTAACTCCTAAACATGATTATTTGGAAATAGGTTTCTACTTTCAGATAAATACAGTATATATAAGAATTAGAAGTGATATTAGGAAAATATAGATTAATTATGTCTAATAACAAAATGGAATTCCATGATTTGGGAGTAGAATTTGAAGCTAATCTTTTTTAAAAACCCTATCCAGCTTCATTAATTCCAAGCACTTATTTAAGTTAACGCACATGTGGGGATTCTTATATCTTTATAAACATGCTATTTAAAATAAATTGCATTCATATTCTTACAGTTTTAAAAGTTATATTGACCCTGGTTTTAGTACTGTAAAATAGGATATTTTAATTTTCCAGATACTGATGTAATTCATATTGACATGTATTGTATTGTATATTTTAGGTAATCACATTCTACCTGATGAAGATCTGGCTTCATTTCATTGGAGTTTACTTGGTCCAGAACATCCACTGGCCTCTCTTAAGGTAGAACTTCAATACAATTTGTTTCATTTTGAAAAATAAATAACAGCATACAAATAATCCATAATGTGAAGCATCTTTTATTATTTTTGGATGTTTCCTGATAAATAGTCTACTTAATTAGAAGTGACAAAGACTGATAGACTACTAATGTCGAGAACAGATTAAATTGCAGTTGCTTGCTTTAAGGATTTTTTTTGGCAAACAGGTGTTCTAAATCCTGTTTTTTCTCATTTTAGTTCTCATTCTTTCATTCTAGAACCAGCAGTATGTTTAGACATTTTGGTTTTCACTTTATTCCCTTTTTAGGGAGCCTGAAAAAATGTTTTCAAGTATACTACAGTACACATATTTATAAAATACAAAATGTGAAACATTTGTGGAACTAAACTCATGAAAATCCAAACTCTTTAAAAAAAAAGTGCTTGTATGTTGATGAACCAGAGTTCACAAAGTGGAAATTTGAAAGAACAACTGTGATTTGGAAGAACTATTTTTATTGGATTTGACTGATTATGCCTCCCTCTTAATCTGGTTTGGCAGCTCAAAAATAAGTTAAATTAATTCAGTTAAATTAAAACATTTGAAGAATTTCTCCTGTTATCTATAACCAACATTAAAAAAATACCAGTAAACTGGGATTGGGCATGTTTCACAAATAATTTGGGAAAAGTCCTTTGAGCCCTGTATGAAAACTGGCACCTATCTTCTGCTCATTAAAGAAGCCTATTGCTTTCTAGAGTGCTAAGTAAATTTGAAGAAATTGCAGTAGGAGTCATATTCGGATTAACTGATTTTTTTAAAGCAGCTGCAGCTTTTCCCCCATATCCTCATTCAGTTTCTTTAATGAGTAGCAGTAATGTGCACAGACATTTTTTCTGAATTAGTTTTCAAAATATTCCTAATATGGCTAGTTGTTTAATTCAGATTTTGTAGAATTTTACCACCTTCTCAACTGGACTTTTTTTTATAATAAAAGAAAGTGTAGCATGAACTGTAGATCTATTTATGGCTTTCATATTCTCTCATTCTTTATTTAAATTTTTAAAATACTATTATGTTGAGTAATGATCATTTGTCCACTGTGGAAAACTTCCACTTCAAGAATGGCTTTTAAATAGAATATATGGAAAATACCAATCTTAATAATTAATAATTGTGTGTTAACAATTACTTGAAAATAAGTATAGAAGTACTCTTAGACCAATCCTCCAGCATCACAAGATCACAAGCATGATAAGCCATGACATCACATGTAGATAGGATATTTCAAATCTGCATGCAGGTTGCTTCACTTGATTTTACTATATATTGATTCAGGCATTTACTTTATGATCATAAGAAATACTTTTATTGAAAATTCCACACAATGCATTGTAACTTACTGAAAGGGGATCCAATGCGTGCAAAATTTAATGTATTTGTCTTGTATACTTTATTAAATCAGCAAGTTTTAGACTCTATCCAGCAGTCGATTGCCTTTTCTTCTTTTAAAAATCTGAACAGAAAAGAATACCAGTTCCCATGTCTCAAGATGGTGGGCCAAACCTCTTGCAACAAAGCATTTAACTCTTTGTTAACGAACTTGAACAGTAAAGGCGTGTTTTGATTTCTAAGTAGTTTATTAATTTAGAGATTCAATTAGTGGAAATATGTATATATGTTCATATGTCCTCTGATGTACAAAATGGAGTAGATAAAATCTAATCGCAGCAAAGAGACATGTTTGTTTAAAGGGAGTGGTATCCTTCCTTGTATTACCTCCTGCAGTTATTTTGCTGTGTGCAATTTTACTTTGACATCAGCTCCTATTTCATGAGTTAAATCTGTGCCCATAGATGTGAGCAAGTCAAATAAACAAAGTAACTGCCCATATCCTGTATTATCATATTAGAATGTTATACCACAGGGGTTCTAAATTTATGATTAGATATATATTTGGAGATTTACATTTATGGATGGCTGTATTTTTCAAAGATGAAACTTTCCTAGCAAAAGCATATTAGGTTATAGAGAAGGCCTGATACAAAGGTATTAATATTGCAGCAAATTCTTTTTTTCCATTATAAAATTAACAGAAGGAAAATGCCAAAAGGAATTTATAGCATTCATTTCACTCCATTATTTTTTAAAATTTGGGATCATGTAGACAGAGAGTATAGAAATATAAATTTTTAAGAAACTAGAAACCATGGGGAGTTGAGTTTTTATATATTGGTTCTTAAGGAGGAAAAGTGGAAACTCAATGCAATCTGGATTTTGTCACTCTAAGAAGATAAAATGTATTATGTATAATTATATTAAAATTGAAAAACCTATTCTTCAAGCCACAATAATTATACTCCAAAGCTTACTATGCTTATACTTTAGTTAATCAGAATATTGCTATATAAATGAATGAATTATTTTATTTGTTTTGATACATAGTTTATTAGATTATTTTGGCCAATTATAGGCTGAATGTAGTTTGAGACTGGGATATTTGATGGATTTGATTGTGCTATTTCATTTATCTTACTGTCTTTTGTACTACCCAAGAATGGAACTTATTTGGTTTGTTCAACAACAAAAGTTAAAATCATAAATAAGAATGGAACCAAAATTTAAAAGAAAAGCAATAACATAAAAGCAGCATATGACAGAAATAATAAATGGTATATTTGGCTTATGCAGGCAGCAAGTTTACTCACCTATCCATCTGTTCTGTCCTCCGCCCAATACAGCAGAGAGCTATATAAAATATAAATAGCTATAAAAATGATTTTTTTAAATTGTAGCTTTAGATTTTCCTCTTTTAATATACCTCAAAAGCACAGCATTTTTTCACTTTTTATGCGATAGCAGTGTTAGCATCAAAAAATGTCTTGATTCACATTTATTACATTATACATATATATGTGAATACAGCCATTGTTATTTCTAAACTATGATTTAGAACTTAATATATTGTGTTAACTAGATCACTATGCCTTGTTTGAATGGACTAGCTCAGAAGGAAGCATGAATACAGCCATTGTCTGGTATCTGATTACTTCAGATTTTTTTCATTCAGGATCAATAAGATATTTTAGTGTTTTTCAAACCTGGGTAATTTCAGTCTTGTTACTTTTACTTCATGACATATTTTTCTACATTTTCCACATATAATGTGCTTCTGCATTTACAAAAGAAAAACACATACTTGAATTTAGCAACAGCATGGAGAATTTATGAATATATATTTTTGCTTATAAAGGGTCTTATTGGATCTGAGCACTCTTAGTGCCTATGAGTTTGGGATACTTTACCAGACTCTCAGTACTTTATAGGCTACTGTAAATTGAGCAGCAGTCTGTTGTCACATACCTTCTCCACACTAAAACCTATAAACATATGAATGAATAGAACTGGTGCTGCAACTTGTCTATCCTCTAACATTACTATAAAGTTCTTTGTAATGAACAAATGGATGTTCTATTTTTAGCAACATTCTCCTAAAGTACTCAGTCTAGCTCTTTTCTGATTTGGAAAAGCATGAAATAGCATGCATTGCTTTTCATGCCATCATGATAAGATCATAAGAATCAGAGTGCTACTCCTGTTTGATTACAGCAGTTCCTGGTATTGTTGAATTACTTATGGCTTCCTCAAAGTGCCATTTTTATTGTATAGTAAGAACATTGTATATGAAATTATGCAACCTGTATGTAGATTATCATATAAAAGTTATACAAGCATGTAACCTTTATCCTCTTATCTTCAGTTCTAAAATTAATCCATTTTGTCATTTGTTTTACTATATTAGTTTACCTTATTATAAACTCTATTGGTTCCCTTTTCTTTTTATATTGTTTTAAAGCTTATGTTAACTTCAGAATGTGTTTGTTCTTTTGCTCCTCTTTATTACCCACATTTTTATGTTGTTGCTTTTGTTCCTCTAATACTTACATTCTCTGTAAACTAAATATTCATTCTATTTATGTGTTTTTATGCTTTGCCGCTTCATTAGAAGTTTTTACCACTATAACATATGTCTAATTTCTTCCATAGTTTTAAATGAGTGATGAAAACTCATTTCTTCTGTTGATCTCTCATTGTTACCATTTTAACCACTGCCTTTTCCTCATGTGTCTATTTAGGTGTCCACTTGAAAAATTTAATGTTTAAGGTGCTGGCACATAATGCCATTCGTTTAGACACTTTGAGAAAAAAAGAACTATATATGCATTGTGATGAATTATACATATATATGTATACACATATATATGCAAGTCGTCTTTCTCCATAATGTCATTGCTGGAAATGGCTCTTGGAGGAGTCCTGCTGGCCAATTAATATCACAATGGATTTGCACTTAGAAGGCAATGCCAATGGAAGTATCTATATATAAGACTTCATCAGTCCACATTGCAGGTTGGGATTTTATGTTTTGTATCTTCTTCCATATTCAAGATAAAATAATGTAACATGAAACACTAAATTAGAAATCTTTCAAACCTGAAACTTTGAATGAGAATTATTTATATTGAGAAGTTTACAGAACATAAATCCCACTATCTAGAATTTGAAAAAGTATAGCATAGTTGTACTAAATGAAGTCAAACGTGCTGCTTGTTGTAAGCAGGACAGAAAAAAACTTGGATAAGGATGAATAAATAGGAAAACTTATACAAAACAAGAGGATGAAGAAGTTGCCCTGAAAGATTCTACTTTCTGTGTAAAATATCCCTGTTAGGAGATAATACAGTGAACATGACAGTCTTGTTTTGTCTGTGAACATGCTTTCTCATTTGTTTTAGCAGAAAAGGAGAAGCCAATATAATATGTTTGAATTAAAGTTTTTAATTTAATTAATTAAAT
Organism: Natrix helvetica; assembly: GCF_964273705.1. NCBI lineage: Eukaryota > Metazoa > Chordata > Lepidosauria > Squamata > Natricidae > Natrix > Natrix helvetica. The sequence goes on along the minus strand of NC_138548.1, from coordinate 306,871,421 downwards.
TAAAGATTTTGAGATCAAGAATTTTCCAGTTGACTTCCCCCCTCCCTCAGCACTTGTGCAGAGTGGAAGAGTTGCTTACTCTTGTCAACAAGCATATTGATTTAGGAAACTGTTAGCAAATAGCCTAGTCAAGGCTAGAAGACATAATGATTTTTGAAACAGAGACAAAATAATATTTGGTATTGGTGCAGTGATACTTAGACCTTATGAAACTACAGTCTTTGGGAAGTTGTTTGACTCAAATGAGCGGTTTGCAATCAAATTTGTTTCTCATTCTTAAAACACATTTGTTGTACTTTGCTTTCCTGTTTTACATTTTAGACTTAACAATTTTGGCTATGTTCTCAGTAACATTATTAAAAACTTGTCATTCATTTTAAAATCATCTAATGGAGCTTACACATGAGCATACTTTTTTCTTTAAAAATATGTAACCATTTTCTTTTACATGATCTTCTCTTTGGCTGTGCTTTATGTCCTTTATGAACTTCAGAGCATCCTCATTATGCTAGCAGAACTTTTTGAGGTATTTCTTCTAGTAGTTATAGAATAAAACTCTATTCACTGCCTGTCTTTTTCAGCCACTTAATCTGCTGCTGCTGCTACTTTCTTTTGTGGACTTCTCGGTTCCAGTTACTGGGTAAAAAAATTAAATCTTCTCCAGGATTGCAGAATTCTTCTTTCAAACTTCCATTGTCCAGGTGTGATGTCACTTCCTCCACCATAATTTTAGTGCTACCCAGTTAGATTTCTTTTTTCAAAAATAAATCACTCTCCATTTAAGTATGCTTTGTAACTGACTGCTATGCTATTAAGTGCTTTTGTTACAGCATCTCTATGTTGTGGCTATAAGAAGTGTACCATAATAAATTCTGACTTTCAATTCCAACAGAAATGTGTTTTCAGAATTGATTACAATATGAAGTAAATCTAAAGTTGATGATTGACAAAAATTATTACCTATAATGTTGAATTTCTGATAACTAATAATGGACAAAGTATAGGTATTTTTTAAAATAAAAATTAAAAAGAACCCTTATATCAGTGAGCATTTTTAAGTGGTATTTCATTAAAAAAATCCCAAATAAAATTAAAGGCCAGGCTAATCCCTTCCTTTAATCTGGTCATAGTAATATTTATTGAAAATTCTTTTCCATTCATTACTACCTTATTTTGGAGGTTTACAAAAGGAGGAAAAAAAAAAAAGACTTGGAAATTAAAAATTAAAAATTTGTTAAACTATAATTTTTTAATGAAAATGCTGTTTAAAAAGAGTTTATTAAATACAGTTGGTATTATTCAAATAGTGTGTTTTTAGGTGAAATGGCATCAATAATTGAAATGGATTTATCTTCCTTCATCTTGAATGAAATATGCATCCTGGAAGAGAATATGAAGGGGGAAAGAGACCTTAGGAAAGAAAAGCTGTGGAAGAATAGAAGCCAAATCATGCAGTGTTTGATTTCACTCAGTGTGGCTTTGGTTTTTTTCCCTTTTTTCTTTAACTTTACTTTACTTTACTTTATTTCGTATTTCTAGACCGCCCCCTCTCCCAAAAGGGACTCGGGGCGGTGTACAGTCAGGCTAAAACACAAATAAGATGCATATAAATAAATACATAAATACACAAATACATAGATACATAAATAAATAGAGGAGGTTATATAAAACTGTACCTTCAACTAAAGCATTAAAAACAGTATTTAAAAACAACCCCTAAAAATACCCCCAAAAAATTAAATTTAAAATAATTACCCATGAAATTCAATTTAAAATAATTACCCATGAAATTCCCCAATTAAAATATCTTACCAGGAGGTAAGATAAAACTATGAGTGGGCCAGGCCGGCTAATCGAAACAGGTGAGTCTTTAGTTTTTGTCGGAAGGAGCGGAAGTCGGTGGTAGTTCTGATGTCGGGGGGGAGGTCATTCCAGAGGGTTGGGCCCATCACAGAGAAGGCTCTACTCCTAGGCGCCGCCCGTTGGCATTGCTTGGTGGACGGCACCCGGAGGAGTCCCTCCCTGTGAGAGCGAATTGGTCGCAGGGATGTGTGCGGTAGGAAACTATTTTAAAAAATAGTTTCCTCACCTTATGTTATTAAATAGTTTTACATTATTTCATGTACTTACAGAATTTATGTACTTTATTCTAAACTGTTATTAAAGTTCAAAAATGTACTTAAACCAACATTGATTTTTCAGAATACTTCGTAATAATCATTTTACTTCCTAAGCATAAATTCACAAAAGAATCACACCATGTTGGTATGGCAAAATAGTTTTGCAAATAGATATCCATAGAATAAGTTCTAAAGTTAATTGAAAAGATAGCCTTAATAGGCAGCTATCAAGTATATGGTAGTATTCGTAGATTATGTTAAAATGTTCCCCTAAATACTGTATGTGCAAAATTTCAAAAGATTGAAATTATCCTAATTGTATCACCTACATAGGATTTGTAAGATTTTGTGGCTGTTGTGAGTTTCCTTTCTTTAATAATAACAATAATAATAATAATAATAATAATAATAATAATAATAATAATAATAATAATAATAATAATTATTATTATTATTATTATTATTATTATTATTATTATTATTATTATTATTATTATTATTATTATTATTATTATTATTATTATTATTATTATTTATTTCTTAGCCGCACCCTCTCCCGAAGGACTCGGGGCGGCGTACAACAAAACATAGGAAATAAATATATCGACATACATATAACAAAACATATACCAAGACATATACACGACATATACAAGGAGGAGGTGAAGTGATAGATAAAAACAAGTAAAAACACAATGTTTAAAAACCCCTAAATAAATTGAATGCAATTAAAATACCCCAAATAAAAAAACCCGTCAGGAGCGATATAGTTGGATCAAAGTTGAGCCAGGCCAGCAACTTGAAAAAGGTGGGTCTTGAGCTTTACACGAAAGGAGCGGAGGTCAGAGGTATTCCTAATATCCGGAGGGAGGTCATTCCACAGGGCTGGGCCCGCCACAGAGAAGGCTCTACTCCTAGGCGCCGCCCCTCAACACTGTCTGGTGGACGGCACCTGGAGGAGGCCCTCTCTGTGCGAGCGGATTGGTCTGTTTCCTTTTGCTTGCTGCTTTGGAGAGCAACGTATTCCTCCCTACAATAATCTGTGGCAGTGATGGCGAACCTATGGAGCTATTTGTCAGGGCACGCGAGGCACTGCCCTGTCAGCTGGCCAGCACGCATGTGCGCGCTGGCCAGCTGAGTTCACCCTTTTTAAAGCCATTTTTCGCCCTCCCAAGGCTCCAGAGCTTTATAGAAGCCTGGGGAGGGCGAAAAGAGCCTCCCTCACTCTCCCGGAGGCTTCATGAGCTTCCGTGAAGCCTCCGGACCGTAAAAAACCGGCCCTACGGGCAAACCGGAAGTTCAGGAACGGACTTCCGGTTTGCTCGGAAGGTTGTTTTGAGCGTCAGGGAAGCCTCCGGATGGTCCCTGAAGCCTTCGGACGGTCCCTGAAGCGCTCAAAACGACCCTCCGAGTAAACAGGAAGTCACTTCTGGTTTGCTCGGAGGGTCGTTTTGACTGCTCTGAAGGCTTCAGGGAAGCCTCCTGAAGGTCCCTGAAGCCTCCAGAGGGCGTCTGGGGGGGAGGCTGTTTTCGCCCTCCCCAGGCTCATATAAAGCCTCTGGAGCCTGGGGAGGGCAAAAAAGCATGTAAAAATGGGGGTCGCGCCTTTAGTGCGCGCATACGCACTGGGGGGTTGTGCATTGTATTATGGGTGCGGCACGCCCGCACACGACCCCCCTGCGCTCCCCCACTTATGGCACGCGAACCAAAAAAGGTTCACCATCGCTGATCTAATGTTTTAATAGCTCTTTAGTGTATTTTTATAGGTCAGTACACTTCCCTCTTTTTTGCTTCCTCTTCAAGTTATCAATCTGAACCTCCAGTTGCTAATATGAAAATCTAAAGATCTTTAGTTTTCATAATAATATTCCTAATTACCATTTTTTTTTGAAGTATGAGATGCACCTTTCCCCACCCTAAAAGAGTGTGGAAATGTTGGTGCGTCTTATACACCGAATACAGCCATTTTTGGCCTCTCAAAGCCCCACCCCCACCCCCCGCAATTCCATTTTATGAAAAAATGGAGGCATTATTTACCTCTTCGAAATCTTGGTGCGCCTTATACCGGTGCGTCTTATAGTCCAAAAATAGTGTACTTGGCAATACAACATTGTTATCACAATACTCCTTAATGTGAGAGATATGTTCAAATTTACTGCCCATAGTCTATTTATTCATTTTTTTGTGTGTGAGCACCCGTTTCTAATAAAAGTTACAGTAAAGGTACCAAAAATTAGAGAGTAAATGGAGCTGACAAAATGTACATATTCATATTTGAAATCTGGTATTGCTTAACATGAGCACTGCTTCTAAAAAGATATACATATCTGACTTGAACCAAGATAATTTGTCTTTTTCATGCCATACTTTAGGAATGCTCCCTATGTTACTTTTTATTATTTTTTAGGATTATGATAATAGTTATTTACTTGATATTTGTGAGCTTTCTTCCACATTGGTTTAAAACCTTAAAAAGTGACACTTGTAGATTTAGTGTATTACACAAGATTTGGAAAAGGCATGTTGTGCAAGTGTGATGAATATAGATAATTTCTGTATTCAGAAATAGTTTTTAAGATTTTTGTTGGTTGACAGAACTGCAATTAGCTTGTGGTTTTGAAGTTTATTAAATTTTTGTTTGTTAGCTGGCTTATTATCCTAATTAATGCTGAGGAAAAGTGATTGTCCCAAAAATCACACAGATAGCTTCCATGTCTAAGGGAAGACTAGAACATGGCTTTCCCTGTTCCTAATCCAGTACCTTAATCACTCCACTGAATTAAGTTCCCAGTGGCAACTGGCATAACATCCCGAATATTGGTATTAAATCACTAATTTTATTTTAGAACATGAGATCTATTGTGTTTTGAACCAGCTTCTCTGTAGTATTTAAAAACATTTCTAAATAGATATTTACATTAATCTCGTTTTGAAATAACAAAGGCATGAATGGATAAATATAGCCGACAGATAGCAAAAATTATTCCAAAAGGAATCCTATTTATATTACAACAGTTCATTTAGTGACCGTCCAATTTTACAGTGATTTTGATCATGTGCTTGGCAATTAGTTCATATTATCATTGCTGTGTTCTCTTTTGCAAGCTTCTGAGAAGCTAAATCAATGGGTTAAGTGAATAATCCCAGATGACCTTGAAAAAAGTCCTGGCTACAGGTAATCCTCTCCTTATACCATTTGTTTAGTGACACTTAAAAAAGGCACTGAAAAAGGTACCTATGACTGTTTTTCACATTTGGGACCATTGCAGACTCCCCTGTTGTCATGTGATCAAAATTCAGACACTTGGCAACTGGTATGTATGTATGATAATTGCAGTGTCCTGGGGTTATGTGATTACGTTTTGTGACCTTCTGACAAGCAGAGTCAATGGGGAAGCTTGATTCACTTAATCATTTTACTAAACAGTAGTGATTCAGCTAACAATTGTGGCAAAATAAGTCTTAAAATGGAGTGGGGGGAAATCACTTAACTGTCTTGCTTAGCATTGGAAATTTTGGTTCAATTGTAGACTACCTATACCAGTGATGGCGAACCTATGGCACGCATGTCCTGAGGTTTCCCTGACGCCTCCGGAGGGGGGCAGGGGGGCTGTTTTTGCCCTCCCCAGGCTCCTATAAAGCCTCTGGAGCCTGGGGAGGGTGAAAAAAGCACGCAAAAATGGGGGGGAGCGCCTATAGTGCACGCATGCGCACTGGGGGTTGCGCATTGCATTATGGTTGTGGCACGCCTGCACACGACCCCCCTGCGCTCCCCCCCTTATGGCACGCGAGCCAAAAAAGGTTCGCAATCACTGACCTATACTTTATTTGATTGTGCAAATGTGGGACTAGTTAGAAGCAAATCCAAGCAACTTATTTCTTTTATTTATTAAATTTACATACTGCCCCTTTCAGTATTTAGTGAGTGGGAAATATGCGTACATACACACACACATTTGTGTATGTGTGTGTGCGCGTAACAGGTGTGAACATACCTAATGCTCCTTACTCCTACTATTTTCCCCACAACCCTGTGAGTTAAGTTGGAGTAACAGAGAGTTACTGGCCCAAAGTCACCAAGTTGCTTCTCTGCCTAAGGTGGAACTAGAAAACCTAATGTTCTCAAACTACTAGACCAAACTATCCCTCAAATCACATCAGAAAAGGTTTGAAGAAAACTTGACTACTATCATTCCCAAAGAGGGTGCTAATTATAATTGTAAGCAGATAACATTCTTACAATAATATGTCTGGTGGACCAGATGCTATTTAGTTTAGTAAAGTATTACATCATGGAGCTTGGGGTTGCTATTATAGTTTCTTGCCTACCTACCTACTCAATAAACAGAAAGAACTGGAATTTGGATAATTTTGTATCTCCCTTCAATGGCTGGAGATGGGGGAATCTTACTTTACAAAAGGGAAGCTTACAAAAAAAAGTTAAAGACGTGTAGAAATGAATCTTAATATTTATGCTGTCAAAGTTTTTACTTTTTCTTCATCTTTTCTTTTTTGTTACTGGTTGGGCGGCTTGATTCTTCACCTCCATATGAGGGAAATGGCTTGAAGAACTTTTACCTCAGACCAGCTATGATGGAAAGGAGCAAATGCCTATGTCTCCTCAGTTTCTTTTGTTTCTGCCTCCTTGCCTATTGCCTCTTCTAATGAGGGCTGACTGCTTTTAGTTTGCCTCTTTACTTTGACTCCTGGACTTTGACTCTGTTTATTCAGGCTATTCGCATTGAAGCCTAGGGTGGCAGAGTGCCCAGGTAACCATCTTTTCTTCCTTTGGACTTGCTATTTGATTGGCAGCTAGGTCGCCTTGATAGGGAGATCCAAGAAGGAAATGGGAGGAAGGAACACAGGGGCTTAGAACCTGCTAAGACCTCCTTTCCCAGTTCTACTCTTTGCAAAGTAATATGAAAACTGGGTGTGCAGGCAGGTAGTCTGTCATATTCCTAATGAAACAAATTTTTCTCCAAAAAATGGGCTGAAAAAAGCTCCCAAAATGGGCCAAAAAGCCTAAAAAATGGGTCAGAAAAAGCCTCATAAATGGGCCAAAAAAGCCTCAAAAACAGGCCAAGAAAAGCCTCAAAAACCAGCCAGAAATAGCCTCAAAAATGGGCCAAAAAATCTCCCAAAACAGGCCAAAAAGATTCAAAAATGGGTAGAAAAAAGGCTGGAAAAGGGCTGAAAATGATTTGTTTTCCTCTTTAAATTTAGGTGCTTCTTATTATAATCCCCATTATATGGACAATATTATAATTACATATTTTTATTTATTTATTTATTATTCACACTTATAGATATAATAATACAATATACAATAATAATACAATATTATAATTATTATATAATTATTATATAATTATAATTATGTTTCCGGGTTCTATTTCTCTGACTATAAAAAAAGACTGTTTGGAAACATGATCTTCATTTTATTTATTTTAAATATTTATTAATCACACAGCAAGAAATGCTGGGTGGTGTACAACAATAAGTAAAACAACAAACATAAAAAACACCTATTAAAATATAAAAGTAAAAATAAAAAAATGGTATATGAAACTAAAATAGTAAAAAAAAACTTTTGAAAAATCTTGAAAAGAGTAAAACAATCAAACACAGTAGAGCCATCTAAGAATGTCATATGGTGAGCACAATGATAAAAAAGACTCACCTCTTGGGATCCACCAAGGGTAACACTAACAGATGAGATTTGCAAGATTTCTTCTCTGCCATATCTTATGGGGTGATCTGATGTAACCAGGGAGGGATTGTCCCACAAATAATCTGGTCTCATGCCATGAAGGACTTTAAAGATTAAAACCCAAAGCTTGAATTGGTCCCTAAAAACATCCTTACAGGGTCTAAATCTATGGAGATATAGAGATTCTAAACAAATTTTGAGATGTTTCTTTCTAGTCTGTTACTATTAATATCAATGTGTCTGCCTCCAGTTAATAAAAAAGGAAGAATTAAACATGACAGATATTGAGAATAGGTTTATTTTGTGGTTCACTCCTTGAAAAAACTAGCAGTGTTAACTACTGCTGCTCTTCAATCCTCATTACTGGAATTACAGTATTAAAGAATCTTGTGATTGCTTATGCTTTATGCAACTCTATGCCGTATATAATGCCCCTCTTGAAGACCATTTGAGACCTGCAAGTGGTCCAGAGTGCGCAGGCAGTTCAACTGCACCTTATATTAAACCCAACTCTATAAGCTGCACTACCTCTTACTTCAGGATGGAATTAAAGGTGCTGGTTGTCAAGTATAAAGATCACCTCTCTCCAATTGTTTTCATTTGTCCTACTAGATTCATCAGAAGGGACAGAACAGAAGGTCTTTTCAATTAATGTCATCTTTTGGGACATGGAAAGTATGTCTTTCTATCATAGCATCTGCCAACACCTGAAAGTCTATTACACACACACATACATACACACCCCACAGGTTAGGTTGGCCGAGACTCTTTCATAAAATGCTGAAGACCTGAATGTGTCCAAGTTCCTGGGTGTTGGAAAGTTAGATGGCTTGTTGACAGATTTCTGTTTATTGTTTTATTGGGTTTTTTTCTCAGTGATTTGTTTTAGTCTATGGTTTTTTTTTAAAAAACATTTTGATAAGTTTTTTTAGCCATGCAGTGTAGCATTTTTGAGAGGAGGAGCCATATAAATTGATTAATTAAATAATTTTTCCATGTGGTTAGGTAAGAGTAAGATTTGCAGTGATTTAAAATGCAAAACACTCTTTAATTTGAACAGTTCAGTTCAGTTCAGTAGAACAGTAGAATTGCAAGGGTAAAACTAAATGCAGTTACTCTGATGTTACTTATGGCAATACAAAGCAGTCTTTGTACAAGTGATACACAATTCTTAGTTTTGACTTTATATGTCTTTTGGCCAAGTGCTCTCTGGTTCATCAAGATGCTGCATGCTTCAGTTTCATCCACAGAACAGTGCAATAATTTAAACTTTGCAGCTGGAAGTTAATCTTGTACAATACCAGTATAAATGTAAAAAATGATAAAAATTGCTTGCTTCCCCTTATAAGTTAGTCATGAACCAGTCAGTTCATGGAAGTATCTCAGTAACATATTAATTGACTTTTGTTATAGTTCATAAATGGTCACAAATTCACATTATTTCCACGGTGTGGTTATGACTGAAGATTCTAAGATCTAAAATCTTGCAATCTGGACTTTAAAAAGGCTGCATTTACAATTTTAAATTTAAATTAGTTTGCTTCCAAGTACAGTTCACGGTGTTGGCAATCAAATTTAAGGGCCTTCATGCATGGGTCCAAGGTACTTGACATTTTAGCCTACTGGGGTTGGCCCACCTCACCTATGCCAGAAGAAGAGGCATGCTGCAAGCCCCAGCGGCCAAGGTATTCCAATTGGTGTAGTCCAAGAGGAGAACTTTCTCTGCCATTGTGCCTATCCTTTGGATCATTTTGCCCCCCAAAACAAAGTGCGATTGTCTCCAAGCCGCCTGACTTTCCTCAAGAGCTTGAAGGCCTGGCTCTGCCAGTTGATTTGCGGCTCAGTTTCATATTGGGATGGTTGATAGACTAACAACATTCTACACTGTCATCTCATACTTCCTCCCTCCCTATCTTCTAACTAGGTTAATTATCAGGATCTTTATAGTATTTATATAGGTTTTGTACAGTTTCATTTTAATATTGTAAACTATACAAAGTTATTTTATAGTAAGATGGGTGGCTAATACATTTTGCAAATAAATAAATACAACAGCTTTGTAACATAATGCGGTCGGAAAATGAGAAGTAGAACTGTTTTCATTAGGAAAACCAATTTCTTATTTAATGTAACTTCCTGGGTTAAATGCTTCATCATAAAGTTTATCTATCTAATGTGGCGAACATAGAAGCAAAGTTGCTGTTTTCGTTAAAAATTGCTGTGTGACTCATTAAATTCTTAAATAGCAACTTTCAACTTGTGAAAGCATGACTACTCAAACACAGGTTTTAAGTCTTGAATGTGTAGAATAGTAATCATTGCTTGTTGCTGAATATAACCACTAGTAGGTTTTTTGGGGGGGTCCTTTCTCCTTACATAAGGCAAGATTCTGATTATCATATGTTGGCAACTATAATTACTAACAGGAATTTTTTCCCCTCTGGGCATTAAACTTTATGCTGGAGCAGCTGAATAGTTTCATAGCCACACTAAGCTGTTTAAAATGCAATCTTACAGTAGGCTATTTTCTACAGAGAATTCTTTTCTTAAGGGTGAATAGCGGTTGCCTTGACACCCAGTTTTCTAAATGGGTTCTAATGTTCCCTTTGCTTTTCAGGTAATATTTTTCTCCTAGGTTTTTCTCACTCCCCCCCCCCCTTATTTTCGTAAGTTTTGTGCATTTTTGAGGCAATGGATAAGGGTTAGACTTGAAAAGATTACATTTCTGAAGCATATCTGACTATAGTTGGAATAAATTTAAATTATTCTTTAAATATATTTTATCAGGTATTAAGTAAATAAACACAATACAGGTTCTCCTCAATTTATAATCACAGTAGGATTGGAATTTCTGTTATAAGTCAATGCAGTCACAAAGCAAGTTTTCATGTGAGCAGTCCCAATCTTATTACAATTTTTACCATGGTAATTAAATAAATCAGTCAGTTGTTAAGTATAATAGTATATGTACCAGAACAATCAATGGATAGCAGTTTGGCCAATATAGATTTTACCAAAGAAAGGTCCAGATTAAGGAGACTATGCAGTCTCAAAATGGATGAAGGAGGGGGTAAAGAGCATTTATTTAGCTACTAGAATCTCAGGATATATCTAGTAGCTAAATAAAAGGTTAAACTTGACTGGATTTTGCTGTGTTCCTTTTAGCCTTAGGCCTGACATTAAGTGAACTACATAATCATTAAGCAAATCCGGCCTCTTGAATTGACTTTGCTTGTTGGAAACCAGCTGGGAAGATTGCAAATCATCATCACATGAATGCAAGATGTTCCAACCATTGTAAATGTGAATAGCAATCAAATTTCAAAATTACTATCACCTGACCATGGGGGTGGTATAAAAATCATAATTCTAAGATATCTGGAGGTCATTGGTATAGAAAAAGTGTAGCATTGCTGAATATTTCATTTGTCCATCAATCAATAAATATATCTATATTTCTAAAACAGAATTGCAGAATACAGTTGCAGAGTTTTTTCTGAAAACCTAAAATAGCATCTACAATTATATTTATTAATTATGTGTTTTAAATACATTTTAACCATTCTTATGCCACATTTCTTTGTTCTAATGAGGCCCACACACAATTCAAATAGCAATTGTTTAAGACCATTTATTATTTAGTAATAAATAAATGCCACTTTTTTTCTTTTTATGACCCTGTAATCCCATTTTATCAGGATGGAGTCAGAGTGACTAAATAGAACTGAGCATTTACTGGTCAGATGCCCTTCTTGATACCTATGTGGAATTCGCAGCAGATATTTTCCCTTTGTACCTTGACAGAGTAAAATTCTCTGAATACTTTTTAAAATTTCATTAAGCCCTTCACTTATTCATGCTATTTTAGCCACGTGAAGAATACAGCACATAATGATTGAGCAAAGCAGCCATTCAACCACAATTTAATAAAATTGCATGGATATCTGCACACACAAAAACCGTGATAGGGTTGTTCATATGTTAGCTGAAATTTGTTTCAGAATCCTAGTTTATATGGAAATTAAGACAAAAAAGGGGTCCCTGAATAGGCTTCTTCAGGTGAGCAGCCTGATCAAGATTGACAATTATTAGCCCAGTTATTAGACAGACCTACATAGTAATGTAGATATTGCCAAAATTATAGTAATTCTGGAAACAGAATTTTCTGCAGGTGTTGAAATGAAGTCATGTAAAGCAAATGCTACTGATATGGTATGTGATAAAATCTAGTGTCTCTGGTCTATTTGAGAATCATCATTTGCAAATACTGTAACTTTTGGGGTAACTTCTCAAAGTGAGTTTTTATAAAAACAATTTGTATTGCATTTTAACAGCAGATTGAAAATGAGTTCATTCATTCATTCCCTTTGGCTTCAAGAGTGCCCTCTTGTGGTTTTATATAACTAAAGTAGCATGTGTGCAAGACATTTTCTAACAACTCTGTTCAGTTAATGGCTACCACCTCTTTAAATAAAAAAAAATAGAACTGAAATAAATACCAAGACAGCTAAAATAGGGTCTGATATGCAAATAGATATAACTTGCATACATGTTTTTAAATCATGAGAAAAAGAGGTGGATGAGAAATCAATGAATGTAGAAAGAATACAAAGCCAAGAATAAATATATTTCTTCAGTAATAGAAGTATGTTTTAAAAAGTGTTAGTTCAATACAGAGTTTAGTAGGTTCTGAATAGATTTCTGTGTTTGTCTTGGCAACTGTGAAAATGGTGGAAATAATAGCTGCTTAAGATGTTACCTTGAGGGAGGAATATCTGAAGACTGTCACATATTAAAACGCATAGAAGGAACAAATGGAAATGCGAATAATTCCATATGCATGGAATTATAAGTCTCATATAAGAAACATATTTGATGAGGTAAAACTATCATATTTTTCGGACTATAAGGTGCACTGGAGTATTAGATGCACCATGATTTTGAAGAGGTAAATTTTTAAAAAATGTTTCTGTACTCTGCTGGCCTCCCAAACCCTTTGCACACCTTGTTTTATGTGAAAAACTGCAAAGTACTCCTGGGGGCTGGGGGGGGGGAGAGACAAAAATGAGCAAAACAAATCCAGATTTTCCTGAAAATGGGCCCATTACTTGCAAAAAACAGGGCTTGCATAGGCTTTGGGAAGCTTGTAGAGTGCTCCTGGAGGCTAAGGAGTGCAAAAACAAGCAAAAAACAGCCCGCTTTTTGTGAAATACACTGAATACAGCATTTTTGGCCTCCTGAAACCCCGCCCCCTTTGCAAAAATGGATGTGCAGAGAGTTTAGGAGGCCTGCAAAGTGCTCCTGGGAGTTGGCGGGAGGGAAACGAACAAAAAACATTTTTCACTCATTTTTGCCCTTCCCAGGCCCCAGGAGCACTTTGCAGGCCTCCTAAACCCTCGGCACGTCCAAGTCTTTGCAAATGGGGGGGTGGGTGTCAGGAGGCCAAAAATGCTATATTCAGTGTATAAGACGCACCCATATTTTCAACCTCTTTTTTGGAGGAAAAAGGTGTGTCTTATACTCCAAAAAATATTTATGTTTAGCGTTGAGTTTCCCTTATCTCGTAGGAAGAAATGGTATTTCTTAATTAAATACTCAAAATTATCTGACTGATAGCATTCTAAGAAGGCTGTACTATATGTAGGCATCTTTTTTGCATAATGCTGTAACAGCTGATATATTATTTTTGGAAGGCATATTTAATCTTTTGTACTGAACGCTTGCCTCTACTGTTGTACAGGATACCTCTGTTTCCTGTAATGTCTTCTCTAACATTATGCTATTAATATCATGTCTCTCCCTAACTTTCCTTTGCTAAAAAAACACCCCATCACTGTTCAGTTTGTTGTGTAGTGTATTTGTTTTATTAATTCTAAATATAATCCTTTTCACTGCACTTTATATTATGATGCTGATGATAGTTATTTACAGCATGCTGCTGAAGTAGTCATGCAATAATATTTTGATACCTTGTATATGAAATTTCTCTTAAAGACTTTCAAAAATGCTGTTACAGACTACATTAGTGCTAAGGCTACACAATTTGTACTCGAGGGAGGCATATAAATATATTACAGATCATGCTAACCTTAAGCAGTAACAGATGCTTTAATAAAGAATCATTTGTATTAATCTAGATCAGTTTAGGAATGTTAACATGATCACAATAAACATATTTATTGATGTATTTGTATCATGCCTTTTTAATTTTTCCAAATAAATCAAGATGGCAAACATTTCCAATACACCTTCGTCCTATTTTCCCCACAATAACCCTGTGAGGTGACTGGACTGAGAGAGAATGACTGGCCCATGATCACCCAGTTGGCTTTCATGATATGGGCATTGGCTTTAGAAAGAAATATATAAATGCCTCTGAACATTAAACAAAATTAATTTACCTTATATAAATCATACCATTAAGTTATAGTTTTCCAAGGTCTTAAGGAGATATTATCACGAAACCTCAATTGAAGATTGAGATTTCCTTTTCCATTGAAAGAATGAATCACTGGATATGAGCAACCATGTAAGACTGTTGTTGAACTTGTTCATCTGGTACAGAAGGCAGCAGTCCATGTTCTAATGGGTGTAAGTTGTTTGAAGCACATTATTCTACTGATTAGAATAATGGCTGTCAAGATCTTACATTAATTCCAGAGTATAAACTTGTTATTTAGAACTCTCGGTTGCTTTGGATCTATCATGAAGTCTGCCCCATTTATATTTACATCATTTGCAAAATTTAAGTATAATGGTTGCTTTTTTTGACCAATTCCCCACAGTTTAATAAAATTATCATATAAGCATTGGAGTTGTTAGGTTAAAATTGTGAATCATAGCGTGCTCTCTCTTTCCCATATTTTTGCAGCCATTACTAAAAAAGGCTATTATTAGCATACAAATAAGATTTATTGTTAGGTAAAATAATATCCAGCTGAAAAAAAATAGTAATAATTCAAGTTTGAGATTATCAAATGAGTGTGTGTGTGTGTTTCTGTTTGTGATTACTTATTCTGGCACATAGTGATCTGTGGGTTTGCTTCTTTAAAAAATGTATAATACCATCCTATAAATGTCTGCTTACTAAGTTCAGTGAAACCTTTTATTCTAACAGGTAACTGTATAGGAAAGCAACCTTACAGTTTTACTTTTTCCTGTTTTTGGATAATAAAAATTATGTGATAATCCATTTTTTAATAAAATGTGCAGTGTGTGTCCTTATCCATATGCCACATCACTGTGTTTTAAATATCTTGATGCATTATACTTAGAATCTGGAAAACATGTTTTAGGCTGCAATCCTATCCAAGAGTTACTTAAGAGTAAGAGTAACCTGATCTCTGTAGCTTGCTTTTAAAACCCTCTGCATAGGGTTGAGATATTGAAATACAAAGGAAAAATAGAGGCATGATGGATATACCAAAATCACCTAATATAGGTAATTTTGTAGAGGTTATGTGGGAAACGTTCTGAAAATTGCATTAATACTGTTAAAATCAGAAATGTAGGGAATATATTTATTCAATATGTTCTTAAATACGAATCAGTTTTGAAAAGTATTCCATTACCCATGCCATTCTTTACTAAATTTCATTCTGATTTATATATTTTGCCGCTATTGAAAATAATTTGCTATAAGGTTTACATTTATAGATTATTGAAATAAGAATAACATTTTGGTCGAAATTATTAAATTGCACGTATGTGTGCATATGTATACATGTAAGAATTATGTTAATATTCCGTTGTCTCTCTGAAAGTGTTGAAAACATTTATGAATTTTGGTATTTAAAGTTTAACATTACAAATAATGGGAGTGTCTTATCAATTTTAAATCCAAGTTTTTCATTAGGTAATTAATATTTCCTTATCAACTATGTATACTCTAGTTGCTAAAATCAGTTTAAATGTTTGTTGGAAATGAAATAATAGAATTTAGGAATATGTACTAAAATCTTTGATCACCTATCTTCAGGAACTGTAGAATTAGATCTGCTTGATTTGCCTTATATTCATTTGAAACTATTAAACAAAGTCACTTCTCTGTAGTTGCACACTTCAGTGAGAGTTGTTTACAATAATCATGCATAAAATCCAGCTGTTTAGTATCCAGAATTTTCAGAAGCCAATGGTAGGAAAATAGCATTTCTATTAGACACAAGGAAAACTTGTCTTGGAAAGTTATAATTTGACAGTTAAAATGTAAAGATGAAGATTGTAAATTAGATAAGAGGAAAAAATCATTTACATAAGTACAGAGACATTACAAATTCTATGGCATTGTACTATAGTACAAAGAAGTTTTAATAAATCAGCTAGGAAGACTACTGTTAGTAATATAGGTAGACCTTGACTTAACAACCAATTGTTCAGCAATTATTTGAAATTATCATGGTGCTGAAAAAAAACGGACTTAACAACCTGTTCCCAAGGCAGTATGCAAGATGGCTGAAAGGGAAGAGAGGAGGGGGTGGAGAAATAGGTAGGTGGAGGGAGCAGGAGGCAGTGCTTCTATTTATTGTATTTATTTATCAAATATATCTCTTCCCCCCCCCCTCTTACCACAGGGTAACTTTGGGTGGCTTAAATATAGTCCTTCGCTGTACTGAGGCTCAGGCAAGGCTAAGAGGGACCAAGTCAAGAATGGGTGGGTGTTCTTAGAAGTCAGTGCAGTCATGTGACATTTTGCTTTATGACTGCACCAGCTTACAACAGAAGTTCCTATTGCAATTGTGGTCATGAGCCAAGGACTACCTGATCATTTTATGTGGCTTATTGTGCCAATTATATTTTTGTCCGTAGAAATTAGATGTTCCCTGTCCCACCCATCTTTATTAAAAAAAAAAGTAGCTTTTAATAGTTCTTCGTAGTTGGCTGAACTTAAAACATATTTAGATATTAATCTACTCTCTGTGTATTTTAACTCCATTTTAAATGAATTAACTTTAAACAAGATACTGTATAATTGAAATGTTAAAATCATTTTTTTAAAAAGCATTGATTTTATCTGGTTTGTAAACTTTCATATTGCTCTTTTTCCATTAACTTTCTTGCTCGTTGCCATCAAGTTTTAAAATGTGGCTCCACTTGATTATGCTCACGTATCCCTAATGGAAATACTCTAGTAGCTGCCACTTAATTGTCAAATTACTACTATGAATACAGAAACATGATTCAAATCTGCCAAAACAGAAGAATAGCAACAATATAATTTGCTCTTGTTTTAAAAAATATTGCAGAAATATCTCAAATGATTTATTTATTATTTATTAAACTTGTCAATAGAATTCCTTGTTAGCATATTTTACAGTGGAATTTAATCCAAACCCTATTACTTATTGTAAATGTGAGTGTGAGTAGAGCAGTTCTGACATGTGTTTGTGTTTCTAGGTACGAGCACACCAGTTAGTTTTACCACCTTGTGATGTAGTGATCAAAGCTGTAGCTGACTATGTCCGTAATATTCAAGACACCTCTGATTTGGATGCCATAGCTAAAGATGTTTTTCAACATTCACAGGTAAAAAAAAAGAATAAAAGTTAAAGGGTGTATAGTTCTTATATAGTATGTTGCAGTACTTGTGAATTGCAGTGAATATGGCTTTTATTTTTACTTGTGTTTTATAATTCTCTTTGTAAGAATTGCTAAAGATGGTCAGAACTTAGAAGAATTTTTGTTTATTGCTTGTCCATGAAAGAAACCCTCAGATTGACTGCTTGCCTTTATACAGTTGCAAAAAGTTTATAACTATAGTAAAGCTGGTAGGACTGGTGATTGTTCATTTGTGTATTTAATTTTAATAAATGTTAATTTTAACATTCTTTTAGTCTAGAACGGATGACAAAGTTAAGCGATTTAAGAGAGCAGTTGCATATTATTCAGCAACTAATAAGCCCATGCCATTTCATCCACCACATTACCTAGGTAAGTTCTTATACTAATGTAAGATATTGAAGGATTTTGGTTAAAAATGAACTGTTTCTTCAAGCTGGCAATTAGCAGATGTATTAGAGCCTCAATCTATAGTGATCAATCTGAAATTGAGAAATACTATTTTATGATATAAAAAATAATACAGAAAGTTATAATTTATAGGTTATAAGGTTATAAAAAGGACATCAATTATGTAAATAGTTGACAATTACTAGTATTTTAAATTGTAGCAATAATGTGAAATACAGTATATTTTATTTGAAGTATATGTATGAAAAAGTAGCCATAAGGGCATCATTGGTCAGTGTAGTACCTCAACACAATGGTAAACTTTGTTTTCAAAGAAAGGCAAACAATTTTATATAGACTCAGAATGAAATATCTTAGTAATCAAGACAGATAAATTTATTCCATATAATCATGACAATCTAAAGCTAGAGTTTTTACTATTAATTGCATTAGTACAAAAGATTTTTTTTTAAAAAAATAGAAGCACAAAACTGGAGCAAATGAGTAAATGTCAGTTTTCATTGGTTGATGATGTTACTTCAGTTAACAATTAAAATTGTAGTCTGTAGTAAATATTATGACACTTGTCTTCCTATTTCACAATAGCCTGATTATTCTGAGATTTATTTATGTAGTGTATTCTGAGTTAAGTCACATTGACAAAAGAGGCAATGTTGATTCGTTGCATGGATTGTCTTCTGTATCTTAAACTGAAGACTGGAAGAGCAATATGTTTATGTTCTATACAATAAGACTTATTTTCCCAGTTTTAGTGGGCTAGTTAAAAGCAAAAACACCAGTAGCTATACAAATACTGCTTGACCGCAGTATGCACAAGAAGGTATTCTTCGTATACTTTATTCTTTTGTCATTTAAAAATCTTGATGTCTAACCCCCATAAGAGAATATGTTACTTGACTCAAGAGAGTTATGAATTGTTTACTACTATAATAAACTCCCTAGATTTTATGCTTCTAGTTCTAAAAACAGAATCAGATGCAGTACCTGTACACTGTACTTCTTTTCTACTAAAAAAAAAAAAGCAAACAGTAAAGACTACAATGGTGGGACTGGATCTGTTATGTAAATAGAAAAGGAGAGTGTTTTGGAAAGAACATGAGATTGCCAGAAAACTGGCACTCAGCATAGAAAACCTTTCCTGAAAGAGGCAACAATGAAACAGAAATGGACAAAAGCTTTGAATTTGAAGTAGACAAAAATAAATAACACTTTAATAAATCAGGTCAGAATTAAAAACATAAAATGGAAGCCTAACACCATGACCTAGATCTTTTATTTTCATATTAAATAATCATCCAGATTTACATTGGACTACACTTCATGTAAGAGGGAAAAAAAACCTTTTTGTTTCCTCCCCTAAACAGGCAGACCAAATCACTTGGGAATGCCGGGTATAATGCCACCATATGTGTCTCATCAGATGCTTAACATTCCACAGTCTGCCCTGCAAGCAAAGCAAGCGGCAAGTACATCCCCTCCCCCTTTTCTGCTAATCCTTCTGCTGTTGGAACTCATGATGCATGTATATGCGTGTGGGCAATATGCACAACTTTAAGAAAACATGGCCTAATTTATACTTTCTTTTAGGCCCAGCCTATCTCTAGTCATGGTAACGCCCAGGGTCAGGGCCCATATCCCTATAGTCTGTCAGAACCTGCCATCACGTTGGATACAAGTGGAAAAAATCTTTCTGAGCAGAATTACAGCAACATTCCTCATGAAGGAAAACATACTCCATTATATGAACGATCCTCTCCAATAAACCCAGCTCAGAGTGGGAGCCCCAATCATGTTGATTCGACATACTTTCCTGCCTCTTCTACGTCATCTTCCTCAGATAATGATGAGGGCGGCGGAGGTGCTGTGAAGTAAGTACAACAAAAGACAGCAACATAAAGCAACCTGCTGTTGGCCTCACATTTGTTAAGATGGACCCAGATCTGGGCAAATAGCTGTTTGGTGGAAGTTTTCCCAGCTGTCTCCTCAGCAGACCTTCAGCATGAAAAATATTGAAAAGTAGAAGAGGGATCTTGGGGGAATGGTATGAGCTGTAAAATTTGATGAAGATAGAGTGGGAATTCCTTAATTAAGGGATCTTTGACGTGTGCCCTTTTGCTTGAAAGAGACTTCTAAAGATCATGCTCAGGTTGATAAGACGAGATAAAGTGAGGAAGATCACATTGTGCCCATCAATTTCTGCGGGATCCCTATGATCTATTGTCTTCATTCTTCTTGTTATTTGTATATTAATCCTTATTTATGGTAACAATTTTACTTATGATGAGTTTTTTTAATCAAGAAAAGGAGATTTTTAAAAGTGACATTTTCCTAGTTGCCTCAGCAAAATATTTTACACTGGTCCTATTACTGAAAAATTATATAGTATTTGTGAAATATCTTGTATATTTTAAAATAATATTTTGCTCTTAACTGGTTGAAGTGTCAAAAGCTTTAAAATTTAATATAAACAATATTAAACTAAAGTCTTCAGAAGAATGGAAACAAATTTCAGAGTAATGATGACATAACCATAGTTTTGCTCTGTACTAATCAAAATAAGTTAATCAGTCAATCAGTATAGAGCTGGAACAGACGTTGGAGGTCTCCTAGTCTAGCTCAAGCAGAAGTCCCTATATCATTTCAGATAGGTGGCTTTCCAGTCTTTCCTTAAAATCTTCCAGTGATGAACCTCCCCAATATCTGAATACAAGGTGTTCCACTGGTGAATTGTTCTCACTGTTAAGAAGTTTCTCTTTAATTTCAGCTTGCTTCTCTTCTTGATTAGTTTCCATCCATTGTTTCTGGCTTTTACTAATAAAGTTAGCAACAAATAATGTTCATTAATTGCCATGTATTGACATATATAGGTTCAGCAAAGGGTGGGAAATCCATTCCAATGCTTTTTTTATTATTTGCATCCATACGTTGGGTGAAAATGTGACTTCTTAAACCATTTTTGTCTTTTGTTTCTTTAATTCTTTAATTGATATTTAAATCCATCCCTCTCCATATTTTCAAAGTGCTTTATTGAAAATTAATATGACATAAACAAATGATGCAAATATGCAAAAGCAGCCACTCTAAAAGAGCAATTTAAAACAAGCATATTTAAATCAATTAAATAATTTAAAAGCACTTACTGGCCTCGTCATGACATCAGCTTGGGTGCAAAATACCAAGAATAGTAACTGAAAATGCTATTTCACCTGCTGGCTGAAACTCCCAGCATAGGTAATCCTTGATTTACAACCACAATTAGAACAGGAATTTATGTCACTAAGCAATGCGATCATAATGTGTGTCCTCACATGAAGGCATTGCTTAATGACAGCAATTAGTAGTCATAGTTGCTGTTGTAATTCCATACATACAGATCATTAAGCAGGAAATAGGAAGTCCCAGGTAAGGTGAGCAGGAACACCATAGGAGTGAGGGAAGCTAGCTGGGATACTGCAGTATGGTGCAAGCTCTGGGAGGCTGGAGAAAGAAGATGTTGAATCCGTGCCTGTGTTCCAGTGCAGGAAGGCTGGAAAAAGACTATATTGCTACTCATGGGTTTCTTGGCACACTGCAGCTCTCAGAATAGCCCCTGAACTGCAGCATAACATGAAGCCTAGCCCCAGCCTGATCCAGCAATGTGGCCGAAGGAGCTTTTTACCACTCTGGAAAGTGCACCACTTCCAGCCTAGACCCAGCTGTCTTTATCACCTTGTACTCCAAGTGCCCTACTGCACTCCACTGCCCCTATTGACCTTTTGCCATTTCTTGCTTCCTCTGTTGATGAGGTGTGCCTGGTTTCATCCTTTATGAAGCAGCTGCTGGCCAGATAAAGGCCATCTTTCCCAGGCCCTGCAACAAAACTACTGTGTAAGACCTAGGGAAGAAAGCCTTCTGCGAAGGGCTAGGCCAGGCGTGCTTCCTTAGCAGCTGCAAGCAAGAAGGTAGCAAATATCAACTTAAGGTTGTAGAGCTCTGAAGTGCAGGACACAGATGGAGGAAAGTAGGCAGTGTGGGGATAGTTAACCAGTGTCATTGACATGACCATGGGGTTGTTGCAACAACCGTAACTTGGAGACTAGTCATAAGTCCCTAGTTCAACACCATCATAACTTTGTTCAGACACTGACTTAAATGGTCATAGACCAAGGACTATCTGTAGAAAGAGAAGTTCATGGCTTTTCAGTATGCAGCCACACATATTGAAGGAGAAAGGTGCAGAGAGAGAGAGAGAGAGCCCTTTGGGTTGCTCAGAATCAAGCTATCACAGTCCTTTGAAAGAGAAGAACATGTTACTTTGACTTTATTCTAAAATAGTTGGAGTCAGCAAAATGAATGTGTGTTTTGCCTGGATACTCTTTTATAGAGTCTTGCATTATAATCCTGACAATATTTTGTTTGTCTGGGCTTTTTTGACTCTCTCTTCAGTCATGTTGGTGGAAACAAATTGAACTGGGAAAAAATAGGAAATCAGTCAGAAAATCAAGCATGTGGGGATCCAGGACACCAATCAAAGGTAGTATTTTGAACAATATTAACTTTGTGTATATGTTTTAATGATTATTTGGTAGCGGACACAGAATCACCTAGAAGATGAACCCATCATTTTTCCTGGATGATACAAATTGGGCTCCATCCACTGACCAGTGAAGCAATGTTTTCGCGTTCTTCTGTACAAGAAAAAATAATCTTCTCTGCCTGCTATTTGACTAGTAGTTCAGAGCAGAAGAAAAGTAGTCTCTAGTGTCCACGAATGCTTAGAAGGCTGGGCAAGTTGTAACCTAAAACTGCCAATGAAGTAGCGTTATTAATGTGAGAGTTCTATGCTTACTGGTGTAGAACTGTTGTGTTTATTTCTCAGTAAAAACATGAATTACATTACCTGAGGTAGAGAACAATCAGATTGCATCTAAGTGATATTCTTTGCTATGCATAATAATGAATGTAATTTTAGGAGAGGTGAAGAATTGACTTGAGATGCTGATATTTATTCTTTATGACATCAAACAAATAACTGCAGTATGTAACCAGATTTATTTTTATTTTCCTACTGAGAATAATATTTATCGTGGCATGGACACAAATGGAAAAACGAAGTACGATAAGTTCATTGAGAAACTGTAATAAACCAGTTTTCTTTAAAATTTGGCTTATCTAAGAATATTACTTTATATAATTGAATCTTGTTAAGTGTCCCGTTTTAGGTGTTCCTGCTAAAGAATATGACTAATACAAGTTTTTAAAATCAGTTTGTACTGATAAGAAAATCACCTAGCCAAAATATCTATTTTTTAAAGGAAGGCTTAGTCTATTATCTAGAAAGGTTGTGGGAACTTGACCATGATTCACATATAGAAATACTTAGGATAACATGCATCATCACCACCCCTGGCAATTACACTGTCCTAAATCAGAGAGGAGGCACCTGGCTTTAGTTTTTCTTTTCTCTCATATCCTTGTTCCTTCTCAAGTGTATATTGTAATGGTTCGAACTGATCACTTTAAATCTAGTGTTGAAAAATGTGCAGTGCATAATGCAACAATGTGTACTAATGCACCTCACCTTACACAGTGGGTTGTCAAGGTTTTTAACATTTGTCTAACATCAAGATTTCTTCCCTTAGTAGGGAAGCTGCCGTCCCTACTCCTCTAATCCATAAGTTGGTTCAGTCAGTAGAAAAATATATGACTCCTTAAAAAGTAAATAAAGAATGCAGAATAAAATACCCTGTTTCCCTGAAAATAAGATCTACATGGATAATAAGTGCAATTGGGCTTTTGAGCGCATATGCTAAAATAAGCCCTCCCCTAAAATATTTAAACACATGCGCAGCCGGTCCCCACCATTTCCTGGGGAGGAGAGGGGAACGTGCCCCACATGCACCTGCCATCCATGCGGAATGGCCTCATGGCTAGCTACAGTCCCCCCTCCCCAATCTTAGTGGCTGCCACAAAAAGAGCGGCAGACCCAGTGACCCTAGGCCAAGCGCTTATTTCGGGGGTCAAAAGAAAATAAGATCCTGTCTTATTTTCGGGAAAGTACATAACGTTTGATATACAACGGCAATGCAATTTTTATCAAAATATTAATCTTTGATAAAATATTAAAAGTTTAGGAACTTTATTTTGGATGCAGAATTCTAAACAAGCCATTTATTTAAAAAATCAAATGGAATTCAAACTGTTTGAACTATGTTCAAGATATATTGTTCATGAATATTATACAATTATAGAAGAATGAAGTCATTATGAAGACATGGTCTCTTCATTCTCAGCTTCACCTTTTCTATACTGTAAAATTCTTGTTCTATTTTCTGTAAATGTGTTGCAAATGTGATTGAATATACATACAGCCTTCTGGTTCTTAAGATTTCACAATATTCTCATTATAAAAATGTTTCGGTTTCAAAAATGACTTTATTGTATATTGTAGGTGGAAGGTTCCTCTACTGTTTCTTCAGGGAATCAGGCAGCTGAAGTTAAAGGGAACCAAACCAGTAGTGCACAAATCCCATGTCTGTTGTCAATGCCCACCAGGAACCATATGGATATTACTACTCCTCCATTACCTCCTGTAGCACCGGAAGTATTAAGAGTAGCAGAACACAGACACAAAAAAGGATTAATGTATCCCTACATATTTCATATCCTAACCAAGGTAAGATTTTCTGGCAAGAATTCCAAAGAGATTAGTGTTATCTTTTGCTTTTAGTTCATGAGTTGGAGAAAATTTGATTTAGTAAAATGAACAATATATTTGGTTCACATTTATTTACTTTACACGGTACCTTTTAAAGGAAGTTGGGTTTCCTTTGACAGTGTACTTTAAAAGATCAATCCTATTCCTAGCTCGATGCCAATTGTCTTAATGGATGAATATATATGTGCAAAACAAATTTTGTGTTAGGTTGTTTTTAATTTTTCTTTTTTTTTATTTTTAATTTTCAAACATACAAATACAAAAAACTTAGACATAGACTACATTTACACAATATATTGGAACTTCATGTTCCTTCTTATAGCAGTTTCAAATTGGTGCAGTTCTCTTTATGCTATTTCTCCTTCTAGTACGTTTCACTGTTTTTAACCCTCTTATTTCGTTAACTTTTACTTATCTATTTAATATATTGGCTAATTACCTCTGATAAGTTTAATTTCTCTTGAGTACACACACACACACACACACACACACACACACACACACGATAATCCTCCTGGACTTCTACTTTTTGTAAGTCCTCATTTTTCATTCAAAACAAATCTCAAAGCTCCTTCAGTTTATCTATTCTAAAATGTGTTATTTCACATATTTTTAAATTTTGCCCAAGTCATATCTTCCTTACATGCTACCATGTTACTTAGTGATGCTCTTTGGAATCACATTCCTATCAAATGAGATCTAAAATTTTAATATATTTGAAAACAGTGGCTTTATAGAATTGGATTTTAGAAATATAGCTACATTATAAATATACATTTACATACAAACAAGAAAATGAAATTAGATAAACTGAATTTAAATTGAAAGGGCAGTGGTGAATGGAGTTGGGATTTTAAGTTATTGTGTAAATACTAAAGGAATCACATTTGTACATCATGCAATTATTTCCTGAAAGTTGTAAATCTTTCAGCAGGCAAGATACTATGCCATAAATCAGATCCCTAAAAGCTGCTCATCATTTTGTTCATCTACAGGGTGAGATTAAAATTTCAGTTTCTATTGAAGATGAAGCAAACAAAGACCTGCCTCCTGCTGCTCTTCTTTATAGGCCAGTTCGTCAGTATGTTTATGGAGTCCTGTTTAGTTTGGCAGAAAGCAGGAAAAAAACAGAGAGGATTGCTTTTAGAAAGAACAGATTTCCTCCTGAATGTATGTATTTGTCTTTTATTATAATGGTAAAATCACTTGAAATGTCACTAATCTAATCTTTGCATCAGCTATGTAGAATAAACTGTGATCTAAATTTGCAAATATTTAGCAAACCAAGCTTTGTCCTTATCAGAACAATAATGGGTTGGAGTTTAATTGGGTTTTAAATGGTCCTGAACTAAAACAGTAATTTTTTGAAGAGTGACAAAAATGTCATGAATATCACTGGTTGTGTCAATAACCATTCTTTTGAATAGAATAAAAAGGCGGAAAGGTTGCACACCTTCCTTTTGTTGAACTATGCTCCTTTCCAGAAAAATATAGCAACCTGGATTTATAAATATTAAATGTCTGTAATTCTGGCCATAGTTTGGCTTTATTATTTTTGCCTGCTGTATTGTATTTCAGTTATTGTTTGCAATTTATACAGGATTTAATTTAATTTGGCAGAAATTGAAAGCATGTTTTAGTTGCTATATTAAAATTAAAACCTAAGGGAATTGCAAAAAACAAAGAGGTGTTTAAATTATTATATACCAGGCCATTTCCCAAATATTTCAGAATCAAATGTGCTTCTGACATTGGGGAAAGTTAAGATATGTATTCTGGCATGGATCCTAACCACTTTTCCATTCATGCAAAAGAATGGGGCAGTTTCTGCAAATGTATCCCTCGATTTTCAGACCTTTTTATCATGATCTATATCAGTGATGGCGAACCTATGGGCACGCGTGCCACAGGTGGCACACGGAGCCATTTGTCAGGGCATGCGAGCAATGTTCCCTCTAATTTTTTTTCAATGTGAGCAGAAAAGTATAGTGTTTGAGCGGCACATTTTCATGCCTGAGCACCTGAATTTTTTTCACAGATGTCACCTAAGACAACAACGAAATCAGTATTATTTGAAACTCAAAGTTATGTTTCTTCAAGGTCCCCGCTTAATTAAAAGTGTTATATAATATCAGTATCACTTAACAAGGCTCCTACTTAGCAACCAAAATGTTGGCTCAGAAACTCTGGCATTTGAAGCACGCAAGTCTTAAAGCTGTCAAGTTACAAGACCCTTGCACCCCTAACCCTTTAGAAAAAAAACCAGGGGTCTTCAAACCTGACAGCTTTAAGACTTGTGGACTTCCACTCCCAAAATTCTTCCTCCAGTCATGTTGGCTCAGGAACTCTGGCATTGAAGTGTGCAAGTCGTAAAGCTGTCAAGTTACAAGACCCTTGCACCCCTAACCCATTAGGGAAAAAAAACCCAGAGGTGTTCAAACTTGACAGCTTTAAGACTTGTGGACTTCAACTCCCAGAATTCCTCCTCCAGTCATGTTGGAGCAACGTCATCTGCATGGATCTGCTCCATCTTTGGTTTCTTCATCGTGGGCAGGGCTGCCGCTGAAGATGCCTACGAGCCCCCGCTGCCACCAGAATAACTGCTGCCACCTCCTCCTCCTCCAACAGCACCACCACATTTGCTGCCCGGCGCTGTGGCTGAGGTGAAGCCGGCAAAGCTCCCACTGGCGCCTCCACCCGTGGCAGCGGCGCCTCCCCCTCCGCTCGGAGCACCTGAGCTGGGCCCCACGTTACCCTGCCCCCTCTTCCGCCGCCATGCTTTTGAGGAGCCATGAGGCCTTTTTTTCCCCTGCTCTCCCCCCCCCACTGCCTTCCTACTGGCTCCTGCAGCCTCATGGCTCCTCAAAAGCATGGATGAGGAGGAGGGGGCAGGGGTGACGCGGGGCTCAGCTCAGGTGTTCTGAACGGAGGGAGAGGCGCCGCTGCCACGCGCGGGGATGCCGGCTGGAGCTTTGCCAGCTTCACCTCAGCTGCAGCGCCGGGCGGCAAATCCGGCAGTGCTGTTAGAGGAGGAGGAGGTGGCAGAAGTTATTCCAGTGGCGGCGGGGGCCTTGGGGCTTCACAACTACCATCAGTCGCCCCGTGCTCATCAAAACAAGTCTTGAGGGCGCCAGTTCTACCTGCCTGCAAAGGACCTCCCCAGCTTCCGGAGCCTGTGGCAGTAGAAATCACCACGCGGCAGTTGAAAACTGCTGCACGGTGTTTTCTTGCCATGTGCGTGGCCGCACAGCCACGCACCTTAGAGGGAACATTGCACGCGAGGCGCTGCCCTGTCAGCTGAGTTCACCTTTTTTTAAAGCCATTTTTCACCCTCCACAGGCTCCAGAGGCTTTATAGGAGCCTGGGGAGGGCGAAAAGAGCCTTCCCCTCCCCCGGAGGCCCTCTGGTGGCTTCATGAGCTTCTGTGAAGCCTCCCAAGCGTAAAAAACTGGCCTTACGGGCAAACCAGTTTGGGAACGTACTTCCGGTTTGCTCGGAGGATTGTTTTGAGCGCTCCGAAGGCTTCAGGGACCGTCTGGAGGCTTCCCTGAAGCCTTTGGAATGCTTAAAACAACCCTCCGAGCAAACCGGAAGTCACTTCCGGTTTGCTCAGAGGTCGTTTTAACTGTTCCGAAGGCTTCAGGGAAGCCTCCAGATGGTCCCTGAAGCTTCCGGGGGGGCGGGGGAGGCTGTTTTCGCCCTCCCCAGGTTCCTATAAAGCCTCTGGAGCATGGGGAGGGTGAAAAAAGCATGTAAAAATGGGGGGGGGTCGCGCCTGTTGGAAGGGGTCACACATTGCATTATGGGTGCGGCACGCCCGCACATGACCTCCTTGCGCTCCCCCCCCTTATGGCACGCGAACAAAAAAAGGTTCGCCATCGCTGGTCTATATCATCCCTTATGATTACCTAACAGGAGCAGATAAAGGACACGAAGATTCCAGTGGGAGATAGCAATGAAAATGTCCTCTTCTGTGGATGGGAACTTTATTCTCATTGCAGAAAAGAATCTAAGGCGTAGATCAGTGTGTTTTGCATTGATTATCATGAACAGTTGGTACTGGAAGGAGCCGAGCCATGTTTAAAACTACCCTCTGCTGCTCCATTGTAAAACCAGCAATCCTGCCCACTGACAATTTGCACTTTTGAGGTATCTCCCCTATAGCCATTTCCCCTATTAACTCCCATTACATATTTTGGACGAGCTCACTATAATCATTTTCAAAATCCCAATTTAGGACACCACATTAAATAGCACTATAAAGCATTGTTTGGACTTTGAAACTAAGCAGGATCAGACCTGATTAGTACCTTGATAGAAGATTACCAAGGAATATCGAAACTGTAGAATAGATTGAGAAATCATCTATAAGAAGACAATGGTGAACCACTTATGTTGCCAAGAAAGCTATTGGGTTGTATTCATGTTGTCATCAGGATATTGACCTCAACTCAAGGAATATCATATTTCCTTTTATGTTGCAGTTCCATTGTTGGGTTGGTGAAGATTAAATCATCCACTAGAATTCAAATGTTCAAAACTGATTTTGGTTGGAGCTAATACATAGCATTACCAGACTAAGGGCTCCGACAGTGATAAGTCTGAAATTGATTTAATTAGTTTATGGGATGAGTTTGTCATAAAGACAGAGAAAGAAAAGAAATAGAAGAATAGAAGAATATTGTTTCTTTTAGACTTCTTAGTAGCTTTCAGTACCATTAATCATTTGATCCTTTGGGTATTTGTAATTATACTTGGATTCACTGTACAGAAGGTGAAGCTGGGTGATTATTATTCTGTTCTGTGGCATTCACAAGGTACTTCAGGGTTTAGTTTTGTCCTGTTCAACTGCTTATTAGTATGAAATGCCACTTACTATTTTTCATATAATCAAGGAGACTTTTTTAAACTGGTTCCTGAGCAGGATAATGGGCTTCATGATGGCTAATAAATTAAAGCTTGGTCTAAGCATCCTGGAGGTGGATAGGTTGGGTTTCTTTTTTCATCCATCCATATTCTTCATTCTGGTATGGAGGAATTTTTGTCAATGGAGATACAAATGGCCTCAGTGGTTAGAGCTGCCTTTTATCAGCTCAATTTGATATGCAAGTTTTGATACACAAGCTGCAGCCTTCTTGGGCAGGTTAACTTGGGGTACTTTATACATGGGCTAGTAACATTTGAACATTTAGCTATCTGTGCATATGGTTTTTGAATTTATTTGCTCCAAAATTCATCTACCAGATTATTAATCGAGAGAGGTTTCTGCAGTTGTAATCACCATGTACTGGCTGCCAGGCCTAATTCAAAATGTTAGTGCTAACTGTTAAAGCCATGAACAACTAAACTGCCAACTATCTAGTGAAAAGTCTCCTCAGAGTTGCTTAATTTCATTTTCGGAGGACTTCCTCAGGACCCCCTTACCATAGTTTCATATTTAGAAAACACCCTCCTCAAGGAGGAATGCCTGAAATCCACATGATGTGGTTATGCAATTTACAAAGACCTTCCCAGACACTGTAGATTTTAAACATTCTAAAATGCAATTGCTGTATTTTATGTCTTTATAGCTTCTTGGTGGACTAAAATTCAGAAAATTCATCAATAAATAGAGAGGTCTTATATGAGTAGCGGCTAGACAGTGTCAATGAGAATGCATTTTGTAAGTTACAAGTGGAGTTCAGGTTCAGTGCAAGAAAGCAAATATTTTGTGGTTGATTCCTAGTATAAGTCTTAAGTGTTATAAACAACAAAAGGTATGGGCAAAATGGCATTTGTGCACACACTATTTTGTTTCCTTTTTTAAAAAATTCTGCAGTTTTGCCAGTGATAATTAAAGAATGGGCTGCTTACAAAGGAAAGTCTCCCCAGACTCCCGAGTTAGTAGAAGCTCTTGCATTTAGGGAATGGACTTGCCCTAATTTGAAGAAGCTTTGGTTGGGGAAAGCAGTAGAGGACAAGAATCGACGAATGAGGGCATTCTTGGCCTGTATGAGGTCAGACACACCAGCAATGCTAAATCCTGCTAATGTGCCCACTCACCTAATGGTGCTCTGTTGTGTATTAAGGTGAGTAAATTGTTGATTAATGTTAGCATATGGTAAAAATTCCTCTTGATAATGCTGTATGTAATTATGTAAGAATGTTACGGTTTTATTGATAGAACTTTTCATGTGACTTAGCATGAATAATTCGTAGAACTGACATTTTTCTCTAGACTAAACACAGCAAATTAAGACTTAAAAGTTTGTTATTTAGTTTACACAACAATTAAGAGGAATATATGGAAGTACCTACTGGGGTGGAGAAAGTAGCAAAGCATAATTTCTTTTTTTAGGAACGATGGAAAGAATAGATTAGTTTAAAGAGAATAATATGGGTGTGTAGGCTGAAAATATGTTGGGTGAATATAAATACAAAGCAGTTTACAGAAGGCAATCTTAAAGCTCCCAAGGTGAACAGTTCTTGATTTTCAGCCATGTTGGTTTGATTCTAGCACTGAAAATGATGTGCTTAGTTTAGTTCCAGATTGCTTTAAGCCTCTTGTGTGACAATTTTAGTTAGGTTAGTTAACTTAAATATTCACTGACTTTTTAAAATTATCACAGGAAGACTACATAGGATCCAGAATGTTAAAAAAACCAAAAGTCCTAATCTTTTATTAAATACATCCTATAGAAGCACTTTCTATCAAAATAACATAATTAGGTTTCAGTTTTGTAAAATCATGAGTTGAATTCAGAACACGTCTCACACAAAATGTAAGGCCTTCTTTCCATTTCATAAAAAGAAAGGTGGCGGAGAAGCTGTCCATTGATTTCTTCCTGGTACCTCTTTTCTGTTCTAGATTATGCTATGGGCTCTGGAGCAGTTTCAGACTTTTCTACCTCTTGCTCTCATAGGCTTAATTTTCCACACCAATAGTTTGGATCCACTTTGGGTGTAATTACAGTGCTTTTAATTAACACGGTATCTTGTTTAAACATTGTTGTATGCAGACATCAGAAGTATTACACAGCTTTTCAGAAATGGTTTACCCAAAGTTCTTTGTCTTGTAGATATATGGTGCAGTGGCCTGGAGTTCGGATACTTCGTCGCCAAGAACTTGATGCCTTCTTGGCTCAAGCTTTATCTCCAAAACTCTATGAACCTGACCAACTGCAGGAACTAAAGGTGACTTCTGAAGTTGGCCTTAATGGAGTATTTAATCCTTATTAATTCAAGCGCTTTGCAAAGCAATGTTATTTTCTTTTTTCAGTATTTTCTATTTTCATCCACTTGTTCATCAAAATAGTATGTGGACAGGAAGAGTTTCTGCCTTCAACACCAGCTCAGTAATAACTTGCAGATAATGAAATCTGCTTCAATTTTCAGAGGAAACGTGCTGGTTTTTTTGCTTTGCTTTACCTGATACTGTATTCATTTTTGTTTTATATCAATGGCTTTCAGAGCTCTAACCTTTAAATCATCACTTTCATTTTATTTTATCTTTTCCTAAATAATACCTGCATGTCTCCACAAGATTCCACCTCCACATATATACTTCTAAATAAATAATATCAGAGAAATTGTTACTTAGGCATATTGATCATGATTACCAGCAGACTATACAGTAATGGGATGGGTACAATTAAATCCTATTACCAGTTTTCATTTTCATTTGAATTTCTCCATTTAAAGCAATTACATTAATATTATTAAAATGATAATTTACTATCACATTTTAAAATTCATTCATGGCCTTGTTCAAATAGATTAAGCATCCATTTTCAGTAAAGTATTTATAGATGGATGCATGATATATACTGAAAGCTTTTGTTGCATTTAAGAACTGTTGTTTAATTAGCAGATCACCTAAGTATTAATGATATCTCCAAGACATTCTTTTTTAATCATAGAAAAACACTATTTTACCCATTTTTGCTTTAGAAGTAGTCATGCTCCTTGCTTTAAAGTCCCTACATATTTTGTAATGAAAGGTAAATAAATTTAATTTTTAATTTGTCTCCTTGCTTTGTCAATAAGTATATACAATGGAGATGACATTCATAATTAAAATGTTTAAATAAATATGTGATAGGCTAAAGGATCTGTATAGGAGTAAGTGTACAGCTTTTATTTAAAAATAATAATTCAAGTAAAAGGTTAAAGTACAAGTATTTGACACTTTCAGCTGAAAATATCTGCATTTCCTCCACTGAAATAGGCAACAGAGAGGAGAGAATTCCACCCTGGACCTAATCCAGTTTTTGGTGGATTTATTTGGCCCCTTTTAGCAAGAAACCTAAATACGGTTATACCCATGTTGTGGAAACCATTGATATCATTTGACATTCCCAAGGTTATTCTGGAAAATCTCATATAAAACATAATTAATGTATAATCTCAAAAGATTCTCAAATTTAGAAAATAATAACATTCAAATCATTCAGCAGAAAGAGTTTGTGATTTTTTTTGGTTAAACTGAACTTTTTGATGACGATTTTGTCCCATCTATATAGGTAATTTTTGTTTTTGCTTGTCTTGCTTCTTTCTGTAGAACTTCCCTTTCCTCCCCTTCCCCACTTTTCTGTCTTTTTCTCAGCAACCGCTCACTGCTTTCCTGCTAACAACTTGTACTTCCTTAGGGAGGCCTACCTCACACCATGGCTCTATCGTCTGATATAGGCTAGCGTTGAAGACAGGATGCTGGGCTAAATTGATCATTGGCCAGACCCAGTAAGGCAGTATTTGTATTCTGAATGTAAATTACCCCAGTTAAATCAGTATGAGCTTAGAATTACAGGTGAGTGACTTGGAAAAGAACCATACTGGATGACAGTAAATCTCAAATTTTGTCCAACAATAAAAGGCTGAATTCATCTTGTTGACTTGTACTTTCATTTTCAAAATTCAAGCATGTAGAATAATTTTGTATACACAGTCTATTTTATTAGCAAGTTAGGTTTGACAGAAATAAAATACATTTTTCGGTCAACAGTAATGCATGCTATATAAGATTTATGGCATGCTGTGCACATCATACAGGACTTCATTTTCATAATGCTACTGTATTTATTGCAGTTATGACACTGTCACCATAAGTTTGTTTCTATAGGACACATTGGAAGTACCTTGAAAATCTGATCTAACTGCTCTTATTCGGTAAAACCATCCCTGACATACATAAATCTACATTTACGAATTTGAATGTTCTGGCCCAATCAGTTGTTCCCTTCAAATGTATTAGACTTCAACTCTTGTACTTCCTAGATAGCATGATCAGTGGCTATGCTGGTTAGGATGTGTCGATGTTGAAGTCTAAAACTTTTTGATAGCATATAGTTACTATCCAGTTTCAAAACATAGACTGATATTGATGGGTTGTTGTACTAATGTAAACGAAATTAACATTTGACAGGTGGAATCCAAATATATAAGAGTCTTTGGGCTGTTGGAAACATTTGCTAATGGAAAGTGAAAGGACCTAATTGTTACTAGTCTCCTTTTCAAAGCTACTTCCCATTCTGTACAAATGTTTCAATGTGTGTTTCCAGAGCTACTATAAAGCAGCAAACAGACAAAATATTTCCTCCTCTCTTTCCAAAAGCAAAACTTGATAATACACTTGTTGATTCAGTTCTATAAATTATATCAGAGATAGTTATGGTACTTATAATTACCAATGTTTATGGATATCTTCCTATCTTTAATTTTTAAATGATCCTTTCATTTTAAAGAAATGTAGGCGCCAGCTTTAGCTTCATTTTTATTTAGTACCATGTCTTTGTCCTCCATGCAAACTCCACATTCTTAGAAAATAAAAATGACAGGCAAAGGTAGTTCTATGCTAAATTTACACATGTATCTTCCTGCTACCCAAAGCTAAGGAGATTTTGCTGATCATACTGTTTGTGATTAGACAAGCCCTTTTATAGTGGCAGCCATTTTAAAATTAGGGAAATCTTCATCTTTGGTACCCATTTTATAAATAAGAAAGCCTCTGCTCATGGCAACCAGTTTTTCAGAATACATGCAGCAAAGTTGCAAAAATCAAAACATCCCCTGACCACCTGAAAAGATTACTCACCCCTGCAATAGACTATTAGAATTCTTTCACATATAAAATAGTTCTAAGCTGTTTTTTCTCTGTCTAGAAAATCCAGTCAGATCTTGGGCTCCTTGAGGAGTCTGAACAGTGGATCATCCATCAGATGTACTAAGTGACAGCTCCTCTGATTTTTAACTGAGAAAATGAGATAAATAATTGTGTTTGTATAGAAAGCTACCCCAATTTCCTTTTATAATAACAGTCTCATAAAAAAATGTGAAGACATGCATTATGTTTATTAATGTTGCTAAATATTGTACTTAAGATAACAAAAAAAAAGGATATGATTCAATTTTTACTGCAGATATTTGCTATTCTGTTAGTTGGATAGTGATTTGCATCATTAATTTCCATAATATGTCTGTATAAGCTTTTTCTACAATGAAATCAGTTTATTTTTTTCTTGCCTACTAAGCATTCTTGCATTTTTCCTTGCCTTTGGGATATTTTCTTCTCCAGCTTTATCATAGTAGCAGTCCTATAGCTAAACTAATCACATCACTCAATGTTCAGGTTTGTCAGTAATTGGGACAAAGTTTATTCTTTTAAAAGAGGCAAGAGATGTGCTATATTTCAATAACTAAAGCAAGTATGGGTGACTTTTTAGTATCTACAGACTGCAAGTATCATGTGGAGAGAATCAAGTGCTGCAGAGAACAACATTGTAGATATAGATGTAACCTGTAATTCTAATTTGTTTATTTTTGAGACGTTGATTTTCAGCTGCGATGGTGAAAGTGTGCTTGGGTGGGTACAAAAACTGAGTTTGGAAGCTTCATGCAGCCCCAATACTGCAGGCTGTCTATCTTTAAATAACTTAGGGCTTCTGTGATGGGTAGGGGACAAGCATTTCTTCTTAAAGTCAAGTCTTGTGCAGGATTGGCAGAAGAGAGAGAGAGATCTCCTAATAACATGCATTGCTATTTTAGATGTCTGTGCAAATGTCTCTTTGGGGCTAGTGATGGAAGAAAGTTAGAGGCTCTGTTAAGTCATGTATAACTCCACAGATATATCCATGTACTTTTTTGGCCATATTGAAATCCATAATGTCTTCCATAATAGTTTTTCCCAGTATACCTTATAGCTCTGGTATAGTTTTCCTAGTGATTACCTAGATAGAGTACCTCTATCTAGGTACTAGCCAATTTGATTCTGCTTAGCTTGGGTGAGATGTGGAAATGGCTAAATGCTGTGACTTTAATATACAATTTCCAATTCATGTGCACTCACAGATTTCTATGGTATTTCTCACTAATATGCAGAGGATATCTAAGCAAAATGTATGATTTATGGGCTGTTTCACAGACTTCTAAACAAGACTAACTACTTAACAGCAGTGACTGCAAAAATTCATGCCTATATCTTTTTAAAAGTATTATTTAAATCTATTTTAACACTTTGTCTATAGTTTAATTGGATCTTTGTATATACTTTAACCAACAAAGTTCTACACTTTTGTTTTTAAGATTGAAAACCTAGATCCTCGAGGAATTCAGCTCTCAGCATTATTCATGAGTGGTGTTGACATGGCATTGTTTGCCAATGATGCTTGTGGGCAGCCAATTCCATGGGAGCATTGTTGTCCATGGATGTACTTTGATGGGAAGTTGTTCCAGACGAAGCTCATCAAAGCAAGTCGGGAGAAAGCTCCCCTCATTGACCTCTGTGATGGTCAGGTAATGTTGGTCTGCGATGGGTGCGATGGCTAATTGAATGTGTATGTATATGGACAAATAGGTAGTCGGTATAATTGTTTTTGGTAATGAGCTCAAATTCTTTTGTAGGCAGAGGATTTTAGCCTAAGGGCAAATATATAATTAAACTTATAATAGAATGTATTATTTATCTGATAGGTTGAATCGTGCTAAAAGCTTTCTTGAATGTAGATTGCTCTAAGTATGTCTGTATGCAAGTAAAGAAGTCCTTGATTGTTCAAATCCTTAAAATGATGATAATTATTTTGTGCTGCAGTAATTTGAGTTGATTTGGAATATTGTTTTTTTTTATTATACTTCCATATAAATGGTCACCCATCTCAAATTCATGATTCTGCATGCTAACAAGAATTAATGTTGTAGTAATTTAGTATAGGGTATGGACATATATAGGTGATCTGTGACACATTCAAATTTTATATTTTCTTTTTATCACATAAGTGATCCAGAATCTGCTCTTTCTTTTTTGTTAACTAGGAAAACAGATGGATTTTTCACATCTAGGAGACCCTGCCTTTCTTTGACGTTGCTGTATAACTAAAATTCAAATAATCCAAACTTTGTTTACACCATTTTGAAAGATTTTGAAAGCTTTCAAATCACTCTGGGTATTCTGATAAACTCTGTATTTTCCAAAACACAAACAATGAACAGAAGATATACTGTTTTCAATTTTTTGTTAAGAAAATAAAACATTATATGGGAAACAATTTTGTCTTACAGAGAGATAATTCGTTGATGTCTTGATTTGACCCTTAATGTTTGCAAATGCCATCAATTACCTGGCTAGCTGTCTTCAATAATGTCATTTAGAAATTTATGAACATACTTGATTTGTATTCATAATATAAATATGTTGTACCATATTGTTTGTTGTAGGCTGAACAAGCTGCCAAGGTAGAAAAGATGCGCCAGAGCATCCTTGAAGGTTTAAATTTCTCCAGGCAAAACCATCCACTCCCTTTCCCACCACCACCTGCCATGCCTTTCTATCCAGCTTCTGTTTATCCTCGGCACTTTGGGCCAATTCCACCTCAGGGCAGAGGCCGAGGCTTCGCTGGTAAGACTGCTTCACTGTTAGATAGTTAATCCAATATAAATTAATGAGAGATTGTATTAGCACCTTTGTGTAGGAAAGCGAAGATGTATCAGCGAAGATTTTGGACTATACTAGGGAGATTCAGGTTCACATCTCAGACCAACCTAACTCATAGTTGTTGTTTTTTGTTTTTTTCCAAAAAGTTTTATTGGTTTTTTTAAAACATTTATAGGGAAAAGGGTAAGTGGAATGGTTACAAATTTTGGCAGTTGCAAGTGCGGCAGACGCCCCCTCCCTCCAAACTCATAGGATACATCTAAATATAAAACATTAATACATAATCATAAAAAATCAGCATATTAATTCTAGAAAAAATAGTTTTCAATCATTTTATATAGTTATGATATATAGTCTAGATATAATTTCATTATTACTTTCGGTCTGTTTATAACATTGTGGTTTTCTTATTCATTTTTGTGATCTGAGCTTTCTTGGTGTTGCCCCTTCACCCCCCGCTGGCAGAGCTCCGGCCCCTCCCGTGTCCTGTGTGACCATTGTGGTGTCTTCTGTTTTTTCTAGGTTCTAGGTTTATTTTTTTCCATAAAGGCCTGTGCCTCTATGGGTGTATTGATTCTAATTCTTGTCTCCTCCCAGAATATCAGCATACCTTCAGGCATCAACCATCTAAACCACACCCCCTTCTGGTATAGTTTATTCGCCAATTGCGAATAATTTTTCCTTTTCTCCCTAATTTTTTGGGGGATCTGCTTCAAGATGGTTATCTCCCTGTCATGATATGTCAATGTTTGCCCCCTTTGTACACCCAGAATTTCATCTCTTGTGCTTTTCCTAAGGAATTTGATATGAACCTCCCTGGGTACATTGTGTGTTCTGGCATATGCTGAATTCACTCTATAAACCAGATCTATCTCCCATTCCATCTGCTGTTTATCTTTGTGTATGTATTCAGCTAAAATATTAGTCATAATGTCCCTTATATTTTCCCCATCTGCTTCTATTACATTTTGAAATCTAAGATAAAAGGACATTCTCTCAAACTCTGTTTTCATTTGTTGGATATCAAGTTCTTTGTTTCCCTTCTGTAAAGCCTCTACCCCCCCTCTCGCCTCCGCCACCCCACCCTCCACAAGGTCCAGTCTCTGTGAGTTCTTATAAATTTGGACTTGATTCTCTTTAATTTCTTCCTTCATTTCTTTTAATTGTTTCTTAATTTCTTCCTGGCCCTGTATGAGTTGCTGAAGCATTTGTTGCAAATCCATCTCTGTACTCTTAGGTTGCATCAGTTCTGTAATCTTTGACTGTGTGGCAGGACTGGATGTTGCAGATGTCGGTGCAGAAGTAGCAAAGCCAGGTTTCCCAGGGGGTGGTCTTTTTGGAGACATTGTTTATAAAACAAAGAGATCAGTCAGTGTAGAGACTGGGCAGCTGGAGAAGTAGAGCAGGCAGGCGAGTCCAGAGGACAGAAGATCCAAACAGGTGGGAGTTTCTTTAGTCAAATTAGCAATAGATGAAAGTTTCTTTCTCCAAAGAGTTCAGGAAATAACAATCCACAAGAGATTTCTCTGTGTGACACGGAGACAAAGACCGGAAGCCTGAATTTTAAAGGTGGAGTCAGGTTTCACAGTTCATGAAGATAACGGAAGTGTGCCATCTTGCCCTGCCAGCTTTGGGCTCAGAGGCATAAGAAAAATTTTAAAAGTTCACAAAGTTCTCAGGTCATCTATAAGTTCTGGAACTAAGTCCCATGAAAAACACTTTTACTGGGGTGAGGCATCATTGGTTGGCTCTCCCCCCTCCTCCTTCCCCTGGGGGCGAGAGCAAAATTTTTACAAGCCGCTTGTCCAAGGGGGGGGGGGAAATCCCCCTCCCCTCCAGCCGCTCCTCCAAGAATAAATCCGAAAGATTAACTGTTAAGATTACTGAAAAGTCCATCAACTCAAAAGTAAGGGGATGAAGAGAGGAAGCATCTCACCGCACCGCCGCTGCTTCCTTCAGTTTTGCGTTCTCCGATCAGCATAAAGCGAGACGCAGGCGCGCCCTCCGAAATTGCTCCCCGGTGCCTGGAGCAAAGCGGAGAAGCCCCCACCAGCCGCCGCCGGTGCCAGAGCCTTCCATACATACATACATACATACATACATAATTGTATATTTACACAGAGATAAACAACATTTATACACCATTCAAAGGAGTTGGTAAAAAAGCTAAAGAGGAAACAAAAATTATACACACTTGTATATAAATAAAGACAGCATCTCTCCAAACAATGCTACAGAGGGAGGGAGGGAGGAAGAGAGAGATTGAGATTGATTAACAGGAAAGCAATACAGTGACTAATGCCCTAGTCATTTCTACATGAGGCTACCTTTGAAAAGAATCTGGAAGCTCCAGATAGTACAAAATATGGCTACGCAGGCAATCTTGGGTGCCCAAATAGTGGCGCATTTAACACCTCTGCTGCACAAACTGGGTTGGCTGCTGGTATCCATCTGGTCCAATTCAAGGTGTTGGTTATGTCTTATAAAGCCCTATATGGGATGGGGCCAGGTTACCTTTGCAACCGTTTTGATCCCATTATATCAGCCTGCCCCGTCTAGTCAGGGAAGGAAGGTGTGTCGCAGACTCCAACAGCCAGGTAGTCCTTGACTATGACCATAATAAAGTCTGCCCATTACAGTCATACATCAAATTGTCATAAAGCAATATTAGTCTGGGAATTAATTCTTAAAGAGGGTCTGTCCCTTTCCTTTTCACAGGAGTCTATGGCTTTGGGGGCCCTTATGGAGAAACGGTTGCAGCAGGCGCGTATCGGACCTTCCGAGTGACTGCCACAGGAGGACACTCTGGACCTTTCCCTGGCAACGATGGCAACAGGACTAGCAAGTTTCAGGGCGGTAATACCACCAATCCCCTTTTCTTATTGCTCACAACAGCAGTGCATTGACTGGAACTTTCCAACATTCATTGTATGAGTTTGTCTTTCTAAAATAAAGCACATACTTTAAAGAAAGAGTTCTCCCATTTTCTTCAGTGTATGTATGTGAAAAGATAGAATAGGAAATTCCTATATTTGAATTATAACTACTTTTAACCTTTTTGCCATTAGCTCAGGTTAGTGTTGTATAGCTAATGTTCCTTCCTTAGATCATTGGAAAATGCTTGTTTGAAAGTAAAATAGAAATTGTAATAATACCGGGAGATACAAATGTTCAAATTTAAAATTAGATGCATTTTGGAAGAAAAGCTTTCTGAAGGTTTTAGAATGCATGTATATCTTGTTTCAGTATTTTTAATATTAGTTAATGAAGCTTTCCTTTTTTGATAAATGTTAAACATTTGAAATTCTCACAGCATTGGGGATTTTCAAGTTCTTTAAAAGGAAAGTTTGAAACAACTGGATTAAACATCCAAATATTTTCTTTGAAATATCAAGTCTATTCTGGCTATGTTAGCAGTCCCCTAGTTATTCACTTACATGCCAGCAAATCCCAGATTACTCCTTATTGACAAGAGGATGAGGGTTGTGGCAGCAACATTTCTGTTGGGCGGGGAAGTTTTGTCTTCAGAAAAGGTCACGTAGAAGTAGTTTACCCAAGTGTAATTTCGGAATGATAAATTTACATTGTACCCTCTTCATTTAACAAAAATCAATGAACTGGATTTTGTTTGTGCTTGCTTGTACCACTGATTTCAGTAGCCTTAAATCCTACTTTGAAACAAAGGCTATACAGGTATGTGCCAGATTTCACTCTTAAAAAGAAAAAGTAATTTTTCAGAGATAATAACATTCCTCCATTTAAATTCCTATAGCAGAATAACACATTTTTCAATCTTGGTTTAGGTGTCCAACCCATTCCTTCTCAGGGAGGGAAGCTTGAAATAGCTGGCACTGTGGTGGGCCACTGGGCTGGAAGCAGGCGTGGTCGAGGAGGAAGCAGGGGGCCATTTCCTCTGCAGGTGGTTTCTGTTGGAGGGCCAAGAGGGTAAGCAAATACCAACATTGCAATTATGTTTGGATTAATTAAAAGAGATGCCTGCTGGAATTTGACTTGATTATGACACAGCAGTGGTGATTGTTTAGTTTGGAGTGCATTGGCTCAGCTCTTTATTTTGTTAGAATATAAATGTAAAGACTGATTAATTTTATTTATCAAATTTTTATACTGCCCATCACACTTGTATTGCTTTAGGCAGTTTGCAAGGTGTGTTGTTGATTGCTATAAAATATTATTGGTTGCATTTGTGAGCCTCCTTCATGGAACAATGAAATTGGCATAAATCTGTGAACCATTTCTTAACATAGAAGGCTACATTGCTGACTGAATTTATAGGAAACTCTCAAGGTTTTTTTTTATAATTTTAAAAGTATTGTTACATACAAATATTTAAAGGCAAAAGGCAATCTAATGTAGAGAGAATTGTAAAAATTAATATTTCATGCTAAGTAATGAGAAGATGCAAACTAATCTATACATTTATGGTGAATGTAGAACCCAACCCAGACACATTCTAGCGAATTCAGATTCTCAGTCCACATCCCTGTGAGCAGGAGCTTGCTTCTTGTCACATATAAAGTAGATCAATCCCTTCTGGATATAGACAAGAATTATTATTTTTTTTGTAAAAATGAGCACAGAAGCTGGGCAAAGAACATGACATCCTATGTTCTTAGAACTTCTGATTAATGTTGGAATCTCCAAGAGCTGCACAAGTCCAAAACTTGAAACAGGAATATTCAGGAATCTTTCTGTTTCTATAGAAGTAGATTAATGTATGTGGTCAGGAATTTGTGGTGGGTTTTTTTCTGAAGAATTTATCATGTTCAGTATGATCCAACATGCATATTTCAAG
Organism: Natrix helvetica; assembly: GCF_964273705.1. Classification (NCBI taxonomy): domain Eukaryota; kingdom Metazoa; phylum Chordata; class Lepidosauria; order Squamata; family Natricidae; genus Natrix; species Natrix helvetica. The sequence continues at coordinate 306,829,214 of NC_138548.1, read as the reverse complement.
CTAATTTAACTTTTTTTATTTAGAATTTTATGTAAAATTATATTGTGATTCATAATATTTAGACAGAGACTTCTTCATCTATAGCCATGATGGCGAACCTATGGCACGTGTGCCAGAGGTGGCACCCAGAGCCCTCTCTGTGAGCATGCGCATCGTCTCCAGCTGCTCTCCCGGGTTCTGTCATGCACATGTGTGCTGGATAGCTAGTCTGATGCGCATGCACGCAGCGGCCAGCTGCTCTTCCGGGTTCCAGCGCATGCATTCCAGTTTCGGCACTCGGTGCCGAAAAGGTTAGCCATCACTGATCCATAGCATATCATCCCTTTGGGTTCTCTAGAGAACATCATGACTGTTATGCGACATGGTTAGGAGGTAACATGATTGTAACTTTGGGATTTTGACTTTTTAATTATAAGAAACGCTGCAGAGGTAGGATGAGCTTTGTCTCTCACAGCTTACCAGGCTAGACATGGATAGTAAGTATGGTAGTCCCAAAAGATAGTGGTTGGCACCTAAAAAGCCATTACTTCAAAGACGGTATACAGGAGATGGGGTTAGGGTATGAAGAGCCTCTGGGATTGGAGGTTGGGACACCTTGCTTTTAACCCTGTAATGTCTCATTACATTGGACTACTGCACCAAAAAGTACATAGGCTACTGGAATGTTTCTCAGTGCAATTCCAGGTGCCCTATTCACTTTCAAAGCCTTTCACGGCTTGGAACCAGGAAACGTACAGGACCATCTCTGCCCAGTTGTTTCTCCCAATCCTATCTGATCCATGTAGGGGAGACAGATTCCCAGTCCTTTCTGCTAAGGCACGTTGTGTGTCACAGCTCAGGTGGAGAACCTTTTCTGCTGTATCACCTGCCCTCTGGAATGCGGTTCTTCCAGAGAGAGATTGTCCTGCTTTTACTGGCTTTCTGCAAGGCCTTAGAAACCCGGTTCCATCTCAAGCCTGGGGCCCTGACTGGTGACAGTGCCATGTCCTGGTTGTGTTAATTATATGATCTTTTAAAAAAATATTTCCTGCTTTTAATGTGATACTTGTATGTAGTTTTATTATTATTCATTGGCCAGTTACATATTTGAAATCTGCAGCCATGTAAATCCAATAAATAACTAAAAATATATTGCATTTTAATTAGAAATTAATACTACAATAATTAGGAAATTAACCCTACTGCAGTTGGAAAAATATATCAACACTAGGGTGAAATTGTAAAAATAGAATGGCAATTAAGAATCAATAAAGAAGTACAATTGAATCTATTCATAGAATGTTTATTCAACTCTATAAGGTTGCTTAAGAACATGTTCTAGCAATGAGGATAATTTTATTCCGGTATAAAAACCAATGACTATTCAAATAGTCATAAACTATTCTCTTGCTAGGTTAATTAGCTGATAAGTGGGGAAATGCATAATGTAAGGAGAAGAAATATTGCAAAGCTAAAATTCAATCTAATAAAATAATGTTTTAGTTGCTTTCTGAAAATAAGAAAAACAATTGCTTTTCGGTTTTGCATGGGAAATTTCCAGATCAGTTGTATTTCCAGATAAATTTATGAAATTAAATGTGTTTACCTTTTTCTGGTTCTATAAAGACGTCCTAGAGGAGTTATTTCCACACCAGTGATAAGAACATTTGGCCGAGGAGGAAGATACTATGGGAGAGCTTATAAGAACCAGGGAGTTATTCAGGTAATGGAAACAAAATCAGATATCAGCTCTTTTTGTTAATGTACATAGGTTAATGTTGCATTGGGATTGTGTTTTAGAAAACACTATTGTGTTTTAGGTGCATTAGGCTAAACAGAGGGTTAACAAATTCATTTTCCTTGTTGTTTTAGTTAAAGAATTAAAAAACATGCCAAATTGTTAAGTGAGATCAATGCCCTGCTTAGTATTCTATTTCCACAGAAAGCAGTTAGATAAACCAGCACATTCTCCACTATGTGTAGTATAGTAAGATACTATAATATATAATAATTGTTTAAATAACTTTGTTTTACAAACAGTGATATTTTATTATCAGCTATTAAGCCAGTTAATATCCCCGACTATGTGGATTGCAAATAACTAGCTAGCAAATGCCAGTTTTTAAACAATATTTCCGAGACTGAAAAGTGCTCTTAGTATCGCAGGCATCATATTCTTGTAACAAAAATCCAAAGAAATGCTGAATTTCAGTAATTTTCCTAAGCTGGTAACTCTTTCAGTTGTGTTCCTAACTAATTTCATTATTTCTTTTTTATTATTATTTTGTTTTTATGTTTAAAAAACAGGGCAAGCCTCCTTATGCTGCTTCAGCAGAGGAAGTGGCCAAAGAACTTAAATCAAAATCAGAGGAAGGCAAGTCCTCTATTGTGTCTTCAGAAGGATCCCTGGCTGAAAATGGCATAATGAATGAGGAGAAACCAGCTTCCCATATGAATGGGAGTACAGCAGATGTCAGGGCTTCCAACCAGTCTGAAAGTGCCTTGAGTAATGACTCTAAAATGTGCAATACAAATCCTCACTTAAATGCACTAAATGCAGACAGTGTTTGCCATAAAGACGATGCTCTTGAGGCTACTGTCTTAAAAAAAGAAGAGTAAACTTATTTTTTATAGAGGGTGAAGGATGTTGGAAGGGTCAGGATTAGGAATATCTGGAAAGAAAGAGAGCCTACAGTTACGTACATTTTTTCCTTTCCGTAAGAGAAAAATGAGGACTTGGAAATTCGGATCCCTCTTGGATGTCAGAGATTTAAAAAAACACATTTTTAGTTTTAACCAGTTGTAGTCAAAATGCTACAATACAATAAAAATGAAAGAGAATGAAGAGCATTTGACTCCCGCACTTAAAATGATGTATACACAAAGTTTAAACTGGTTATGACAAAAGCTTGTAGTTTTTGTTTCTTGAAATATATTAAAAAGGAAAAGAAAAACAAATTTTGGCAGTCTTTCAGTATATATAGCTTAAAATATAATTTTTAGTACTTGGCACCATATGTATGCCATTATATTTGATTTTGCATTACTGTGTCACAAAGCTTTCCTTAAGGCTTTGATTTCATGATTATGGGGGGGAAAGGCACAACCACAGTTCTTTCTTTTCTTAAATTTCATCACCGTTGATGTGGTTTCTTTTTATGTTTAAAATGTGCAAACTATCAAAATAAAAAAAATTATAGAGTAATATTGGAGTTCTGCTGATTTTAAATATACATCATAATACTTTACAAGCAAGTTAAAATGGATTTAACTTGAAAATCATAGAAGATGCAAATGACCTTTTCAAAAGAAACACAATGTGTTCTGATACTTTTTGTGACTAATACCATGCATCTGTGATCAATGAACTATGTGGTTTTTGAATCAGACGTAGACCATTAGTACTACTATTTGAGCTAAACTTCTGCATGGTTCATAATTTTAAAGTGTGTAGTTAATATTATGCATGTTCTTGTTCTCTTTCTTCCATTCTTACAAGTACTGTGCCCATTTGCAAAACAAAAAAAAGCTAATAATCAGTAATAGTCCTATAAAAGATGTTAACTATGTTTAGTCATTGACTGATCTTGCTCTAACCTTAAAATTTTGTGATTATTGACCTCTGTTGCATTTATTCTAAAACAAAAAAAAATTATCTAGCCGTTTTGAATATCAACGTTTCCCTGGTGTACTCATTGCTGTATGCATTATTGTTCTCTGTTGCTGTTTTATGCCTTCATATTAGCAAATATGAAATTCTGTGGAAAAACACAAAAAAAGCTTTGATCTTCAAGAAATACCCCCCTTCTGTAGCAGGAAACAAATGGCTTGTTCTTGAGAACTTTCCCATCAAGAATTTAGTATAAGCAAATATACCTGTATCATTTTGATGTTTTTGTTAGTGTTTCCAAACTTAATGTACTTCAGAATCAGAATCATTTCTTTATATTCGTTTTCATATAATTCTCCTGATGCTCTTCATCACACATTAGTGATCAGAAATGAGGTGTAATTCCCTATTCCCTGCCCGCAAGAGCTAAGTAGGTATCTTAATGTAAGTTGAAGGGAGTTCTGCCCCAACTCATGGATTGTGCAAGAATGAACTACTGTTGGGTTTGATTGGTTGTAGATGGATTGTGGTGTGGTGTATTTGAAGGCTATTGAATGCAACTTACAATGCTTAATAAAAATCTTTATTCTTTTAGTATAACCTTGTTGTATGGTGTCTTACTTGTGTTCCCAATAATTTTCTATTCTTTTTTCCCCCCATACAAATTTGAAGTCTTCAAACATCAGCAATTTTAGTAGTTGATGATGAGCTCTAGAAATAAAGATGGTAATGACAACAAGGTGAAGCCACGTTGAGCAGATCTTAATTTTTTTCAGCTTCCAGGATGCCAATTGCAGCTGATAGGTTTTTGTCTTGAGAGCAGACATGGAGGGTGGTCATCAATATGCCACCTCCCTGTGGTGTTTTGTGTAAATAATAAAAGTTCCTGTTGCAGCACAATTTCCTCCCTTTATTTTGCCATCCTTCAAAGCAAAAGATTGGGGTTGCAATTTTGTAAAATTCTTGAATACCCTGGAACATAAAAATGAATTCCACATTACCTCTCTACTATTAAAATTCATAACACTGGGAAATCTAATAAATAATAAACCTTGCTATTTGGGGTTCCATAATGTGCCATAAATAAAGCATCTTACTGACAGCAACCAATGATTTTGAGAGGACATGTATCGGCACAATTTGCAATGGAATCCAAGCTAAACAAACCTTCAATTTCTTATTCCATTGTAGACAACAGCCTTGGTGCTCCTATTATAGAATTATTATGAATTAATTCAATAGCAAAGCTATGGCATTCTCAACAGAAACCAAGAAAGGACTTCTACAACTCATATCTGAAATGCAACTTTCCTAATGAATGGTTTTCAATGAAACCAAGCTAACCTGCAACCATTCTAGGTAGGGAAGATTGCCTCCTGCTTTTTTAGTTTCCCATCTTGTGTCGAGCTCATTTGGGGAAGAGGATAACATCTTAAATCTGCACAGGGTTGGGGCAGAAAATGCATTTTATTACTCAGCAGTAACTGCCTTTTTCAAAGTGAGGTGTTCAGCTTGGGAATGCCAGCAGTTTTAACTAATGTAGTGCCTGATCGTGAGAATTTCATCATTGTCAAGAGAAGACAGTTGTTTCTTTAGATTGTCTGGAATTGGTCTACTTTCTGCCACTTTTCTACTTTTGTTGAGGCTGATAGGAAAAAAACAGGATAGAATCAAAATAGATTGTAATACAGTGCATTTATGTTTTCTGGCTCTTGCTGGAGAAAAACAGGAAGGGAAAGACTGCTAAAGACAGTGAAGCATCTATTCCCATGGTCTTTCATATAGTGTTTCTGATCCCCAGTTGTGTATTTTGTGCCATCTTTCTCTGTTGCATTGTCCCCAAATTGTTACTATTAGCATGTATGCATTCAGTTAAAACATTAATAGCTATTTTTGTGCTGGCTGTGCCAAACTAGAGCAGTCTAGTTTCTACAGCAGTCATACTATTTTTGTCTCTTGCTTCAAACTGCACTGAAGCAAATTACTAACCATCTGATGCAGATTTGTGGGGTGGTACTGCAAGGTGAAGGAGAAGTCTATTCCTTTTCTTTCTACCATTCTGGTTGTAGACAAGCAGCACTAAATGCTGCCTAGTGAATTAAAAACAACCTGCTTACAAATACTCTAGAGCAGATAGATTCATTATAATAATAGAATAAGAAATCCTAGAATTTGCTAAGGTCTTTCAGGCAAATTCTTAGTAAAGGGTTACTAGATTGCTATCCAAATTTCTACTTGAACATATCTAGTGAGACCCAACCTTTAATTTCTTGGCTAATTTTATTGTTGAATTATTATTACATTAACTTGGAATCCGCTTTCCTGTAACTGAAAATAAGTCAAGTCATTCAGGCCCTAGTCATCTCACAATGAGACTATTGTAATGTGCTCTAGCCCTGAAGAACATTTGGAAGTTACAACTGGTGCAATGTGCCACAACGCAGGCAGTTCTTGGGACCCAAAGAATGACCCGTGTAACACCACTGCTCCGCAAACTGCATTGACTGCCAGTCTGCTTCCGGTGCAATTCAAGGTGTTAGTAGTAATCTTTAAAGACCTTCATGACATGTCCAGGCTACTTGAGAGACCATCCCATCCTACTGGTTAGGCCTGTCTCACCCATGCCAGCAGAAGAGGCATGCTGCAGGCCTTTGATTATTCCGGCTGGCGGAGTCCAGGACAAGGGCCTTCTCTGCCATTGTACCTGCCCTCTGGAGCATCTTGTCCCCTCGAGTAAGGTTGGCTCCAATCCTTCTGACTTTCTTAAGAGCTTGGGGCTCCAATGTGGGAACATCACAAAGGAGGTGGTTGATCAAATAACAACAGATTCCACCTCCGCACATCCTGCCCCCGCTCTCTCCATCTTTTATTGGATCATAGCATTTGGCTTGTTTTTTTTTTTTTAGTATTTACTATATATTTATCTTTTATATGATTGCAAACCATCCAGAGTTACTCTGTGGTAAGATGGATGGCCAATAAATTTTATAAATGAAAATTAAATAAAAGATTCACTGTTTTGCCCTTTAGAATGATGGAAAAGGGGGTTTCAATGATATACATTGCTAAAACATCCCAGCAGCCACCCATCCTTTGGAGTTCTTTGTAATTGTTGCTTTAGTATTTACTGTTACCTTAATTTCCTTTTACCATTCTCCTGTCATGGAATCTCCTCTCATTGCTCTTTTGAAAGTTTAAAAAAAAATCCAATTCAAAAAAATCCAATTTAATCACACTCCAACTTATTTCCCCTTAAAAGTCAAGAATTCCAGCATTAGATGGTCATTTTTCTCCAATATTCCTGTTACTTTTATATCCTCAACTAAGTCTTCATGGATTACTGTCTTGTTGTGGCGAAGGGGCTTGCGTAGATCAATGAAGCTATGGGCTATGTCGTGCAGGGCCACCCAAGATGGACAGGTCATAGCAGAGAGCTCTGACAAAATGTGATCCACTGGAGAAGGAAGTGGCAACCCACTCCGGTATCTTTGCCTTAAAAACCCCATGGACAGTACCAAAAGGCAAAAAAGGCCTGGTGGAACATTGTCCATGGGGTCGCAATGGGTCAGACACGACTTTGCAACTAACAACAACACAAGTTTTGGGGTTCGTGTCAGTGAAGGGTAGCTGTTTTTGTTGTGTTTTCCTCCAGTCTGAAGGTGAACATTGTCAGCAAGACAAGTCAATAATTGGTTAGAAGAACCATACGTAGCAGAATTTGCCTCTCAGCAGGTATCAGGTTAATTTAAGACCATCTATACTGCTTTACTACTCAGATGAAGAGAATAATTCTACTAGTGTTCCCCCATTTAACAAATATTTGTAGCATTTCAAAAATATGCTATGATGGTAGTATTTCAATTGTCCAGTCACCTACTGGTTACCATTGTGAGTGTTGCCAGTCACAAAATGTAGTTAACCAGAATGGGAGGTGAAAATAGTCCTCAAACATCCTCTGTAACTTCCCACTACTCTTGACTTATCTTGGTCGTCAATCTGGGTGAATAAGTATGCTTCTTTTAAAAAGGGGCTGGTCTTTAACTACTGAGAGTGACAGATTAATTCATTTAAAGAATTATTCAGCCCATACAGACATTTATTTATTTAAAATAAATAAAACAGCTGGGGCATATTCTGAGCTATGTTGGGAACCTTGAAGTTTACAGTTCTACTCTATTGCTTTCCAAAAGTTGAAATCCATGTCTCAGACTACCACTGCTTTTGGCAACGGGGACGTGACAAAATAATAAATTTCAAAAGTTTGTATGTGAAGTTTGGTTCTCATATGTATAGAATACTTTGAGAGTTACTTACATGGAATACATTGACAGGCTTTTGTGACCAGGAGCAATATCAGGAAAAGGAAGTCCATTTAAATGTTTGCTTGTTAAATCTGATGCTGTTACAAAAAAGCCTCAACTTGTGTGGATCCATGTTAATAAAGGGTGTTGGAGTGCACTGCAATTCTGTTAGAATGCCATAGTTGAGTAGTAAACTCTTGATTTACATGACTTTCATTATAAGACTTTGGATGCAACAGACAAAAGCCATTCATTATCTTTCAAACCATTCTGACATGGTCTACATCTTCTCATGAGTTCATTAACTTGAACATTTATGCCACTGAAATGTATGTATTGGTAGTATCCTCTTCCTTTCAAGGAATAGTTGCTGTTGCATACCAGATTCTAACCATTTACTAAAGACAAAGCTGGAAATATTTGCTGTTGCTTGACCTATGAGTCATTTACAGAGATTCTTTTCTATTTATTGCCCTGTGTGTAGTCTGTGAAGTCAGCTGTAGAATCATCCCTTTGGTAATTGTTGGACTCACACCTGGTTTCACACTGCTGTTTAGGTGCAAGGAAGACTTTCTTCTTTTTTACATGTGTTGCTCAACTGGTCAACCATCCAGCTGGAAAATGGAGAACCCATATATTACACTTACTTAGAACAATCAATCAGTGGAACAACTTGCCTGCCTCCAGAAGTTGTGAATGCTGCAACACTGGAGGTTTTAAGAAGAAATTGGATAACCGTTTGTCTGAAATGGTGTAGGGTTTCCTGCCTGAGCAGGCGGTTGAACTAGAAGACCTCCAAGGTCCCTTCCGATTCTGTTATTCTATTCTATTCTATTCTAACACCCTGTAAAACCTTACAATTGACTAGCCCATCATTGGGAGAGTTCAATGAATATTGTGTTTATGTATGATGGGTTGATACATATACAGTACATGGAAAGTATTCCAAAGTATAGAATCAGTCAATGCCCTCATGCATCTGCAGAGTACAATAAGGCTCAAAAAAGAGAAATGCATTGAAGTGGTAGACGTGCCCCAGCAATTGCTAAGCACTTCTAGCCTGGAGAAATTAGTCCCGGGCCCACCGTTAAACTCAGCCCTTAGGGGCAAGTCTTGCTCTCTGCTGCTGCTCTTTATTGCCACTGCTGCAAGTAAAATTATACTTGCAAGTGATATTAAATTCAATGTCCAATATAAAATCTGTGATATGTAAATATATTACATTTACACAGCCGTATGTATAAGATTGCAACTAGATCAATCTTACAAATGCTGCTTGCTGTCCCAGGTCCTGGAAGGGTCTCATGGCAGGGTTTGAAATAAACCACTCAGAAGTCAAAGGAACATTTGCTTTAAATGAGTGCTCTGTACTGCCTGGTCAATTTCATTATCCCTTATTGTAGCAGCGTGCACTTTCTGCAAGGAGAAAAGGTTGGTCTCCTCTTAAATCTGCTACTCAAGTTCTCTTTTTTTTTTTTTCTGAAAAGAAAGATCCTTCCAACTTCACTCCCCACCCAACCCCTTTTAAAGGACTGTCTGCTTTCTTAGTTTTGCACTTCAGAATTTATTTTGTGGGTTTGTTCTTGCTTACCCAAGTAGTAATATAAATCCAAGCATTTCTCTGATTCATTTCACTCCGTCTTCATTTGCAGAGATAAAAAGGAGAGGGAAAATGTGAAATTGACCAAATTCACTAAGGCTCAGTAGTATAGAAAGATCCTGAAGGACTGGCCTACAGGGCTGAAAATCATGGAACGGCCTTTTAATATATTCTAGCTGATGGGAGCCTTTAAAAAAAAAAAAAGCAGCCAATGATTATCAGCCCCACTTGGGAGTAGATCCAACCACCCCTCTCTTGCATTCATTAGCATGACTGGTGGTAACACAGGAAGTGAGGCAAACAGATAGTTGGAACCCACCCGTTACAGCCTTGACACTATTCCTCCTTAACTTGTGGGCAGCTCTGCCAAGGTGTTGCTGAGGTATAAGGGTAGTTTGTGCAGGCTGTCCTTAGTGTACCAACACATACTGATTTCATAGATTGAAGGAAAAAGACATTGGTTTTGCAGCATGGAGGATATGCCGTGGCATCTCCCCGACCCCCCCCCCCCCGTCATGTTGCCACAGATTAGTCTTAACTTTGTCCTCGGCCAACACACGAGGGACGTACGTTGTTCTAAGTTACTACCCAATTGATATGACAGTGATATTTTACATCATGAGAGGCATGTAGCCTGACGATGTATCAATTCTGTTTGCCTTTGTCCCCCATGACTTAAGGAAAATGAGGAAAAATAAGAGGACATGGATCAACAATGGAAAAAAGAAAGTTCCTGCTAGTGTAGTACTCTTCCAACTCAAGAATAGGTGGCCAGCACTTAGCAAGAGTTTCTCCTCAAACCCTGAGATAATTACGATCAAGAAAACAAGCAACTGGATTGACACAAAACGCTTCAGGTGATATTGTGCAAACAATACATTTCACAGGGTTAGGATGATTGTCCTTTACTTATAAGCCTTCCTTGTTTCTTCATTACACTGGTTTTTTTTTAAACCAAAAAATATGAAAAGGAAGGCACAATAATTACATAATGCCTATGGATTAAGAATAGCCTTCAGGAGCCTTTTCAGGTTGCTAACCATGGAGATTCAGCTATTTTTATGAAAATGCAATTCTGAAATGCTGTCATTTCAAGACAACAATGCAGTTGGGAAAACATCTATTCAAGTTCCGTCTCTGGCAATCATGTGAAATAATGAAAGCCATTTCAAAGCCAACTAATAATATGGTCAGTTGACTAATATATGTATGACCAAGTGACCAAATATGGATGACCTTCTATCCATTTTTTTTCTCCCTTTTTACTTCAGCTTCTATTTTTCTCTCCTTTCTTTGAATTTAGAATTTGGGCCCTTTGATAAAAGAGACATGGATCATGATTATTACAAAAATAAAATGAAAAGATTAAGGATTATGTATGTTCACCACCTTGAGTTATTTATAAAAATAATAAAGGCAGGATCATGATCGAAATCAAATCAATAAAATGGGATTTCAATGGCAAGCACTTTTCTCTGCGCTCTTTTAAACAAAGGACCCAGATTTATTGTTCAATATTGAGACAACAACACAAACTATGGAAGAGAAATCATGATCTATTTCATTTATAAGAATTGTTGTGATACTATTAGTCTTATTTTTTTTTTGAAAAATCTACATTTTAAAATTTTAGTTTTTTTTTAAAAAAACTGCATTGTGATCTTTGAGCATATCAGGAAACATTAAATAAAGTCGGTTGATGTGAGTACTTCAGCATGTCAGTACCCCGTGGGCAGAGTTAAAGTTTAAATAAATCTCCATGTTAAGTTGATGAATTGTTCATGCTTACATAAGATGCTGGAAGAAGAATCCCTAAGAGGCTTCACCATGGTTGGGCATTCAGTTGAAGTGTGGATGTTAGAAATGTTTAGCAGGGTAGAAGAATAATGTTTTCTTTAACAAGACAGCAATCAACCTGCAGGAGGTTCTTAAATGATCTTAGACGTACTTAGCTGTTTTAGTCATCCCAACTTCCTTAATAATTAGTAGTTAATTATTTTGAACTATGCTGCTAACCATCTTATAATGAACTTTTACTTTGCCAATCATTGTAATCCACAATTCTGTTTTTGCTGCTTGGTGAAGTTTTAAAGGAGTGGTAGAAGGATCTGATTGGTTAGGTGGCAAGCACATATGTAAATTAATTTTATGAGCATTCATTCTCACTATTTCTCGGTATCTTTACTTTAACACATTTCCAAAAAGCTCTCAAGAAAGCCCTTCTAATGCAATTTACACACCACAGTATAATTAATGATGCATATACATTTAGGTAAACATAAAACATAAACAAAGGTTTTCAATTTCTACAATGGCTTACTAACTGTGACTATCATAGCCAGGGCATTAAAAATCCAAATCATAAAAAAAATAAGTTGGAATCTATAAAATGGCTAAATCTCAGACTTTGGTCATTCCGCCAAGACTTATGCCTCCTGAGATTTCTCTCTACTGGCAATTTTGTAAGACTTCTGCATTTTGTGTAAAGTTCTCGAGATTTGGTGATTTCCCCCCCCCAAAAAATGTCAGTCATATCCATATGTTTACAAATGTGGGAAATGGAAAAAGTAGCACCTAATCAGAGAATCTTCAACGTAATCACAAAAAAATGTAGGCCTGTCTCACAAAGCAAACAAATTCTAAAGTTCTGAAGAAAAAGACTCCATAAGACAATTAGAATTACACTTTATTGAGATAGGTCTGTGATGGAGGACCTATGGCACGCATGCCACAGGTGGTACGCAGCGCCCTCTCTGTGGGCACATGAGCCATCGCCCCAGTTCAGTTCTGCCATGCATATGTGTGCACCTCCCGCCAACCAGCTGGTGGTTGGGTCTCTGCTGCGCATGCGCAGGGGTACACATGCATGTGTGGGAGCAGGGTGCATGCAGGTGTGTGTGTGTGCATATGCGGGGATGGGGTGTATGTGCAGGGACTGCATGCGCATTACATTTTGGGGGTTGGGGCATGCATGCACTTTGGGCACTCAGTCCGGAAAAGGTTAGCCATCACTGAGAAAGGCTATTGTAAGACAACCTTACAAGCCTGACTACATTTTATCTTTCCTCTCTAATATTTCAGGGCATGGGGCCAGTCTGAGTCTTTTCCTCCTTTCTCTGTATCCTGTCTTCTAAGCATTTTTTGCACATGTTGTGCAGCTGTCTCTGAATATTTTTTCCCCAAAGTCATCACCATGGCTCTCTGCATGATACCAAAACCAACCAAAAGGATTAGACCTCACTTGGAGTATTGTACAAGTAGTCCTCAATTTACAACAATATATTTAGTGACCATTTGAACTTAGAATCTCTGGGCAGTGATATCAATTATGCAAAAAATCAACAGTTGCCTAACCTCGGGGTTAAAAATCACAAGGCAAAATTCTTTAATCCCTGTGGGAGGGGCAGAGATGGGTTGCTCCTGGTTCAGCCTGGATCGGGCGAACGGGTAATAGAGGAGGTGGGAGACTCCATCCACTCGCCCAGAAGCTTCTGTGCATGCGAGCGTACCCAAGCTGATAGTAAAAAAATTGGGAACCCACCACTGGGGAGGGGGGGTGAAGAAACACTCCAATAGATGTAAAAAGGGACTACAGTTTTGTATTGATAGATGGCAATCTAATTCCAAGTGGCTTTTTAGTAGACACTAAAGCTTCTTACCCAAAACCATACAGTGTCTTGAGGGTCCAGTTGAGATCAAGAGCCTAAAAGCCAAGTTATGTCAAGCCATGCCGCCAAGGCTTCTGTGGCAAGCTCTGCTGAAGTCTTATCAATGAGTTGATAGCAATGACAATGATTGACTAGCAATAATAGGAATAAGAAAAAGAAGTACTGTGTTTTCCCAAAAATAAAACCTGGTCTTGTTTTCTTTTGGGCCCCAAAATAAGCACCAGGTCTGATTTTGGGGGGATGTCTTACATGCTTACCTTAGGACCACTGCAGCCAGGCCTCCCACTCTACGACACATGTTGCACCATTGCCTGACTTCTGCAGCTGTTCGCAGCCAGACTTCATGTGGCGCATCATGCCGATGCAGCCGCTGACTTGATTTTTCAAATTTAAGTCATATACGTATGTATATAAGTGTAGTGTATTTCTATCTCATCAGTTTCATAAACATGGAAGTTGCATCTCATTCATATGAAGGTCATAATCATAATCTAATAATTGTAAGAAGAAACAGAAGAAACCCCAGGTCCAAAAGGTAAAGACTTAAGAAACTTGTATCATTAAAGGAAGGCATCAAAATGAACTGCCAAGAGGAATGAAAATGACTCTTCCAAAATAACTTAACTTCTGATTTTTCTTTATCTATGGTGTGGGAGCCCAGCAAAGCATTTATGAAAAGGTTGTTCTCTGACATAAATTAGAAGGAAAGAGATAGAAAATCAGAAGAATACCCTGATGAATACACTAAAGCAATTGGTACGAAGGCACAAACAGGCCAGCTTTTGACTTAGAACAAAAGATAACAGTGATTCACAATCAACAAAATTTAATGGAAGTAAACAAGACCTATAAAAAGTTGAATTTTGTTAAACATACATATTTTCAGAAGTCAGATAAGTTACTGGTTTATAAACTACATAGGTAACAATATAAAATAAACATACGTCTGTTTGGATTGGAGCAGTTCTCACTTCCATTGGGAGATAAAAAATAATAAATATAATCATAAAAAACCACTGCTGTTATATATTACTTGGTCTTAGTTTTTGCCTGCCTGCCTGCCTGCCTGCCCGCCCGCCCACCCGCCCGCCCGCCCGCCCGCCCGTCCCTCCCTCCCTCCCTCCCTCCCTCCTTCCATCTAGCTATCTATCTAGCTATCTATCAATTTATCTATCTAGCTATCTTATTATATATTTGCTCCTGGCTCTGCCAGATGACTTGGGACCCAATGGGGGAGCTTCATATTGAAAATGGTTGACTAATTAAAATTCAATCCCACTTTCCCACCTACCCACCTCTGTCCAGCCTCCTTTTCTGCCATCTTGTGTACATGATTTTATCTGTTAACGTTTTTATTTCTGTGTTTTTTTTATAATGGATGATTATGTTCTTATGTTAGAAGTCACCCAGAGTCATTAGATAAAAGATGGGTGGAAAATAAATGTTATAAATAAATAAATAAAAATTTACAAATACAGAAATAAAAGACTACAGTAATTCAAAATATTAAAATTAATAAAATATTGAAAATTCTACCCTAAAAACAGGGATTGTCACAATTTTCTTTCCTGATCATATATACTACACAAGACAGCCCGGAGTAATTTTAGAGCCAAGTCATGTAGTATTTATATATCAAGATAATAAATGCATTTTGAATTCCACCTGAATCATATTCTAGGCTGCATAAACAGAGGGATACAATCAAGATCACGTGAAGTATTAATACCATTTTATAATGCCTTGGAATACGGTATCTAGTTTTGGTCTCCATGATGTAAAAAAGATGTGGAGACTCTAAAAAGAGTGCAGAGAAGACCAACAAAGATGATTAGAGGCCTGGAGGCTAAAACATATGAAGAACGGTTGCAGGAACTGGGTATGTCTAGTTTAATAGAAAGAAGGACTAGGGGAGACTTGATAGCAGTGTTCCAATATCTCAGGGGTTGCCACAAAGAAGAGGGAGTCAAACTATTCTCCAAGGCACCTGAGAGAAGAACAAGAAGCAATGGGTGGAAACTAACCAAGGAGAGAAGCAACTTAGAACTGAGGAGAAATTTCCTGACAGTTAGAACAATTAATCAGTGGAACAGCTTGACTCCAGAAGCTGTGAATGCCCCAACACTGGAAGTCTTTAAGAAGATGTTGGATAGCCATTTGTCTGGAACGGTATAGGGTTTCCTGCCTAGCCAGGGGGTTGGACTAGAAGACCTTCATGGTTCCTTTCAACTCTGCTATTGTATTGTATTAAAAGATACTGTTATGGATTAGTAACTTTCTGAAGAAACTGCAGTAGGAAAAATGCATAAATACAGAGTTTCACAAGGACCACTGTAACTTCTTACTTGTTTATAAATGACGTGGAGTTAAGAATATATTGTGTGAAGTGGTGTAGGGTTTCCTGGCCTAGTTAGGGGATTGGACTAGAAGACCTCCAAGGTCCATTCAAACTCTGTTATTCTGTATTTTGTAAATATTAGTAATCAGTATGGAGCCATGAACACCAATGTAACATGTTCCTAATGGTTAAGCTGTTCCAATAACTGAGCTTCAGGAACAGTCAGTACCAATTGGAGCTCCCCAGTGTTCTTGTTTTTCAATATAAATAGTCCTCGTTTAGCAACTGCTTTCTTTAGTGACTCTCCACAGTTACAGTGGTAAGGACAAAGTAACTTTGCGACTGATCCTAATATTTATGACCTTTGTAGATCTGTAAAGCAAAGAAAAACTGAAGAAAGATCATAAGCACAGTGAAAGTTTCACTTAGTGACTGTGTCACCTAATGACTGAATTGCTGATCCCAGTTGTTGCTAAATAAGGACTCTCTATAGTTTGCACACATGGAGATAAGAGCATGAACTACTTGTGCAGGATCCTTCATTTCCAGGGATAGCAGCTACTGATCCCCCAGCCAAAGTTTGATAGAATAGAAAATAAAATAGACTTTTGTATTTCTGCAGAAGAGAAAACAGAGAATTAAAGCTGTGTGGGACAAATGATAAAAGTAAAGGAAAATGTCTCATTCCTGTTTCCGCAATCCACATCCTATTTTCAGAAGGCAACTTCAATTTTGTTTACTTTTAAGGACATTAGGATGGCATGCACCAGGGGTGGGTTCCTGCCAGTTCTAATCTCTTCTATAGAAGAGGTTTCATAAATCTACTGTGCCGTTTAGAACCGATTCCACCTCCGTCCCTCCACCCGACCGCACCACGCTTGCCCCATCCACCGCTCATTGACTGGCTGGCTCACCAATTGCCCCGCCCACCTCTAAGAATCCTACCTAAACCTTAAATTCTTAAAGCTGTCAAGTTTGAACACCTCCTGGGTTTTTTCCCCTAAAGGGTTAGGGGTGCAAGGGTCTTGTAACTTGACAGCTTTAAGACTTGCACACTTCAATGCCAGAGTTCCTGAGCCAACATGACTGGAGGAGGAATTCTGGGAGTTGAAGTCCACAAGTCTTAAAGCTGTCAAGTTTGAACACCCCTGGGTTTTTTTTCCTAAAGGGTTAGGGGTGCAAGGATCTTGTAACTTGACAGCTTTAAGACTTGCACACTTCAATGCCAGAGTTCCTGAACCAACATGACTGGAGGAGGAATTCTGGGAGTTGAAGTCCACAAGTCTTAAAGCTGTCAAGTTTGAACACCCCTGGGTTTTTTTTCCTAAAGGGTAGGGGTGCAAGGGTCTTGTAATTTGACAGCTGACTTGCGTGCTTCAAATGCCAGAGTTTCTGGCAACATTTTGGTTGCTAAGCAAGAGCATTGTTAAGTGAGTTTCACCACATTTTACAAGGTGGCCACGCCCACCCAGTCACATGACTTCCAAGCCAATCCCACTCAGTCACATGGCTGGCAAACCACTCCTACCCAGTCACATGGCTGGCAAGCCACTCCCCAAAGCAGGCCACACCTACAGAAGAGGTTCTAAAAAAATTTGAAACCCACCACTGGCATGCACCCATACAGCTCATCTCTTAATTTCAAGTATAAATGGAGTATCTTTGGAAATTTCTGCTGATGTTTTTAGCATCAGACTGACTGCTGTTAAAAGGAACTAGATAGATGAATGGTTATTGTAAAAGGTAGAAAACTGGCACTTAAGGCTAAAAAAGGCAAGGAAGAATCCTTAACAACTTCACAGACTCATAAACTTTTAAGCTCCAAGCATGACTCTTGCTACGACATCTCAGGAGTCACGAATAGAACAGCGGTGCAAAAAATGCCTCAAATGAATGGATAAATGAAATAATGAAAAAGCATAGATTAGAAATGCATTAATTCTCATGCGGAACCTGAAGAGGGCTGCCGACTGTTATCAGAATCTCTGCTTTATGGAGTAGGAAGGACAGAAACTGATGCCAAAAAAAAGCTGCAAGAGCTTAGCCTGTAAGGTGTCATTTTTATACTTGCCACTTAACAATTTCCAAGGGCAGAGTGCTTTTATTTATGCTTTTAAATACATGTGAATCTCCTCCACGACCAATTAATAGATGGAATATGCCATCATTAATTAGGTAGAATTATTTTGATGTTTTTCAATTGCTTAAAAAAAACATATGCATATAAAGCCAAGCTTCAAAGTAAGAATAGTGTATCTTTGGTGACTTTGTTTGTTTAAAGGCAAAAAAAAAAAAGTTAAAATATGATTCCCAGTCACTAGGTGAGTCTGGAGGTGTCCCAAAAAAATTGAGAGTGGATACAACCATGTGTCTCAAACCTCTGCTGTCTTTTTACATGGATTCCCCATATTTTGCCAGTCCCAGCTAAAAAAAATCACATTCTTTCTTTTGAAAATTGAGCTTAGAAAAAGGAAGGGTGGCAAATTGACAGTGTCCTCCTATCAAATGACTGGACTGCTAATATTTTACCTTTTTGAAGCATTTGTGCATAGAGACTTAGAAGGTTTGGGTTTATCTTAGTAACATGTTTTGGCTAGCACTGCTTAAAAAAATCACATTGATGTATGGCAGTATAAGATAACATCATCATTAGAAGAAAAGTTGCTTCAAATCACCTGGGAAACATCTGATTATGCTTATAGTAGGTGAAACCTTTAGTTTCAGTGTCCCAAAGTGCTTTTTCAAAAGGCAACTGGACTATTTTTTACCCCTTGAAAACCTTTCACTTCTCATCCAAGAGGTTTCCTGGATGAGAAGTGAAACATTTTCAAGAGGAAAAAAACTCCCAAAAATTCCAGTTGCCATTTAAAAATCACCATTATTGAGACTCTCCATAGACTTTTAGCTTCATTGAATAAAGCATAATTCTTACTATGAATTGATTCATATTCCATTGCATTGGATCAACCAGACAAGGAGACTTTTGCTTGTTGCACTTCTAGTTGGCTTATATTCTGTTATTATTTTTAAATGTGGAGGATTTCTTAATAGTTAAGGGGAAAAGGCAGAAAGCAAAAGGGAGAAGGTGAAGAAGGAGAAGAAGTTGTTTACATTGAGTGGTCTTGCGTATACACTCAATTGCATTAGAATGTAAATTCCTTACTGGATCAGATTAACTTTATTAGGGGGTGCAGATAAAGATCCTCCCTTGAACTGCTGTCACATACTATGAGAAAAAAGGATCTTCAAACAGTCAGCCCCACAAAGAAATAGACACCGAGAAGAATCCAGTGGGGTGTGGAGAAACCCAAGAAGCTTCTGCATTTACCGTTTTCCCCATTTGTGTCCTTCTGTCTCTCCAGTGAGACTGCTGAGAGCCTTGGAAATCCTAACACTGGTATGACTTGTGATAATGTAAGAGAGACCATGAGGATACCCTGTCATCAGAAGCAGCAGAATAGTAGGCTCACCTCTCTCCAAAGGCTCAGACCAGGGAGCTCCCCTTATCAGCTCTGTGAGAAACCTATCAGCAACAACAACAACATGGCATTGATAAAAATTACCACCAGCTAATTGCAAAAGGCAGCATCATTTGGCATAATTTACATCCTGCAATAACCTTTGATATTATTAAATAATATCTATCTTTTGGCTCAATGGGTGAACAAAAATGCCAAATCCAACCTAAACATCTGGCTGACTTTACAACCAACCATAATAATAAATTATACATCCATGCTGCCCAGCTCTCAACAACTGCATTATTATTATATAATTATGTTGTTATATTGTTATGTTATGTTATAATATTTTAATGTTATTATTATTATACCATATTCCTTCTTTCTACTCAATGTATTCCACACTGGGCAGAGCGTGGGACTAGATGATTTGTAATATCCCAAAGATTCTATAATTCTATAGATCTCTATATTTCCATGACAGGAAAAGTGCTTGGAAATGCAGTAGCCACTGCCATGAAGACTTCCAAGGAGTTCTCCCCACACCAATAACTCAACAATTATACTCTCAATTGGCAAGGGCTAAACATTGGAGCTGAGGTTGATGGAAAGTCAGTTTGTCCTACTGGCAATGGACGAAATAACACAATGACAAAGTCAGAAGGGTCTTCCTAGTCCAACCCCCTGGTAAAGCAGGAGGCCTTATATCCAGGATGGTGAACATATGGCACGTGTGCCACAGGTGGCACGTGGAGCCATTTGTCAGGGCACGCAAGGCGTTGCCCTGTCCTGCTGGCCAGAAGGCATACGCACACTGGCCAGCTGATTTTAGCCTTTTTTTCGAGGCCATTTTCCTATAAAGCCTCTGGAGCCTGGGGAGAACAAAAACAGCCTCCCCTACCCCGCCAGAGGCCCTCTAGAGGCTTCAGGAGCTTCCCTGAAGCCTCTGGAGCACAAAAACAGCCCTATGGGCAAATTGGAAATTTGGGAACAGACTTCTGGTTTGCTCGTAGGGGCGGTTTAAGCCCTCCGGAGCCTTCAGGTACCTTCCATGAAGGCTCCGGAGGACTAAAAACAGTCCAATGAACAAACCGGAAGTTCCCGAACTTCCGGTTTGCCTATAGGTCTGTTTTTTTGCACTACGGAGGCTTCAGGGGAAGCTCCTGAAGCCTCTGGAGGGCCTCCGGGGGGGGGGAGGCTGTTTTCGCTCTCCCCCGGCTTCTATAAGGCCTCTGGATCTGGGGAGGGTGAAAAAAGCATGCAAAAAATGGGGGGGGGTAAGTGCCTGTCATGCGTGCATATGTGCTGGGTGGTTGCACATTACATTATGGGTGCAGCACGCCCGCACACGACTCCCCTGCGCTCCCCCTGCTTATGGCACGTGAGCCAAAAAAGGTTCACCATCACTGCCTTATATCATTTCAGACAAATGGGTGTCCACTCTCTTCTTGAAAACCTCCAGTGATGGAGAATGGAATGAAACTAAGTTTAACCTTTTCTATAATGTGGACTTTCTTGTCCTATTTGGACACTTACATTGTTATCTTTCTGTCCCCTGGAAATGACTTCAATATCACATACAGCAGGTCAATTACTATTTTGGTATACTAAACTTTATGACACATGTGCTTGAGATACCCAGGAATACAGTATTAACTGCTGCAATGCTACTAACTAGTTTCCAAATATATTATAAATGTTCTAATAAAATTATACAAACTTTGAAGGCTAACACAACCTGATAATTAAGTGATTGGTAGCGCAATTATTATTATTTTAAAATTTTCAGTAAATAACAATTGGTGGCATCCTTATCTGGATGAGAAATTCAATCATTTCCTTTTGGGAAAGTCCCAAAATGTCCTATCCCTCAAAGCATCCTCCTATATCAGCATCTTAGCCAAAAGATCTGGCTCTCTTTAGAGATCTATAAAGATGATTAAGGTGGAAGAAAAGAAAATGAAAAATGAGTGACCTGCAGCAAAGTGGATGAACACCATTACAGCAATAGTGGAAAATCTGAACTGCCAGATTAGGAACAGATCATTCTGGAGGTCTATTTATGTGTGCCAACTTGATGGCACAGCCTAAAAATAATAATAAAGGGTTTCCTGCCTAGGCAGGGGGTTGGACTAGAAGACCTCCAAGGTCCCTTCCAACTCTACTATTGTATTGTATTGTATTGTATTGTATTGTATTGCATTGCATTGCATTGCATTGCATTGCATTGCATTGCATTGCATTGCATTGCATTGCATTGCATTGCATTGCATTGCATTGCATTGCATTGCATTGCATTGCATTGCATTGCATTGCATTGCATTGCGTTGTATTGTATTGTAATCACATTTATATCAACACAAAGTTCATGATACTTCATGATATCTACTACAGACACAGAAGACTGCATGTCTAACACTTAACCCCTTACAATTCCTGCCTGCAAAGTTGCAACTTGAACACATTCCTTGGGTCCAAACCATCCAGTTTCAAGAGGATGTGGTTGCCTGTCAGAAAAGACCACTTTGAATACTGTGGATCAGCAATTCATGTGAGTTTGTGCTTGAATCAAAGAACAGCTTCAGCAGCATTCTAAGAAGAAATAAAATAAACACTACATTTAATATTTTCTTTCCACACTAAAGTTCACCTTTAGCCTTATTATGTAAAATTCATTTACCAATTTCCTTCTCACAGCCAGTCATAATGAAATCATTACTGTTTTTTTATAATATACCCATCGATGTCCAGTAAGGTGTAGAGTAGAAATTCTGTCACCCCTATCATATTACATTAAAAGGGTGACACCATTTTATAGATTATTTATTGGATTACTACATATGAATTAATAACCTTAACCCAAAGAAAGAAAATGGGAGGGGAGAGAGTGAGAGAGCATCCATTTTATCAATCAAAGTCTTTGTCATTAAAATGATAAGACAGAGCACAAAGAATGATCATCCCCTTAAATCATAAACTACCATGTACAGCCTAGGGTTAGAATAGAGAGATTCCCATTGCTAGTCAATTCTGATCATCATGTCAGTAAATCTAGAATTCTGCTAGGCACCAAATCAGTGATACTACTGGAAAGCTACGTTGAAGCCATCCATCAGAAATCTTCGATCACGTCCCCGTGAATCCAGGAGGAATTTATGTGCTCTTATTCTCAGGAGAGTTACTTTTAAGAGCACCATAACTGTTAGGCTTTACTCTATCAAATAAAACATCCCCTGTAGTCCTGCAGTGTAATGTTTACTACCAATAAAAATACCCAAGCTAACATGTTTAGGTTATGGGTGGGAGGACAACTGATGTACATGCATTTTAGAAATCATAAATTTGCAACATTGAGAAAAAGACGTATTGTGCAACCAGTTAGGAAGCAGGTCAGAAAATTGCATGTAATGCAGTTGTATTGTAATATGATTTCTCAACGTTTGCATCGGTTAGGCAGTGATGGTTAACCTTTTTTGTGCATGCACTCGTAACCACAAAATGGCATGCGAGTGGCCCCCATGCACTCATTCCAATGAACCTAGCAGACAACTTTGTTTCCCAAAAAATAGAGAAGGGAACAAGGAGATTGGCCATATTAGACTTAATTCTCACTAACAGAGAGGAAATGATAGAAGATGTTGAAGCCATAGGAACCCTGGGGGCAAGTGACCATGCAATATTGGAATTCAACATTATGTAAACACAAGTAGTAGAACAAAGTGAAACTAGAGTCTTGGACTTTAAGAGAGCTAATTTCAATAAACTTAGAGAGAGTTTTGGAATAATTCCATGGATGAGAATTCTCAAGGGGAAAACAACTCAAGAAGCTTGGGAAATTTTGAAAAATGAGATTACAAAAACTCAGTCTAGATTACAAAAACTCAGCTCCCAAAAGAAACCAGCATGGCTGTGATAAAGAACTCTCTGACAAATTGAAAGACAAAAATGTAAAGTATAAAAAGTAGAAAGAGGGGGACGTAACTTAGGCAGAATATCAGCAAATAGCCCGACTCTGTAAAGATGAAGTGAGGAAAGCTAAGGCTCACAATGAAGAAAGGCTTGCCACAAAAGTAAAAAATAACAAAAAAAAGCTTCTTCCAACATGTTAAAAACAAGAAAAAGGTTAAGGAAACAATTGGTCCATTGCTGGGAGAAAGTGGCAAGAAGGTGACAAGCAACAGGGAGAAAGCAGAACTATTTAACTCGTTTTTTTGCATCTGTCTTTACACAAAGGGATAAAACAGTCCAACCTATCAAAAACAGCACCACAAAAATCAGATTAGGAACACAAATTGAAATAGGGAAGAAAATGGTAAATGAGCACCTGTCTATCCTAGATGAGTTCAAATCACCAGGACCGGATGGATTACACCCCAGGGTTCTGAAGGAACTGGCAGATGAGATCTCAGAACCATCTTTCAGAGATTCTGGAGCACTGGGGAACTGCCAGAGGACTGGAAAAGAGCTGATGTGGTTCCCATCTTCAAAAAAGGAAAAAATAATAAACCCAGGAAACTATAGACCTATCTGCCTGACCTCAATACCAGGAAAGATTCTGGAAAAGATAATCAATCAACGAATTAGCAAACACCTAGAAGGAAACAAAGTAATAGCCAAAAGCCAACATGGGTTTGTCAAAAACAGATCATGACAGAATAATCTTATTGCATTCTTTGACAAAGTGACAAAATTAGTGGACCAGAGGAATGCCGTCGATATAGTTTACTTGGACTTCAGTAAGGCATTTGATAAGGTAGACCATAACCTACTACTAGATAAAATAGAAGAATGTGGGTTGAACAGCATCACCACCAGATGGATTCGTAACTGGCTGACCAACCGCACTCAACGTGTAGTCCTCAATGGAACTGCATTACATGGAGGAAAGTATGCAGTGGAGTACCCCAAGGCTCTGTTTTAGGTCCAGTACTCTTCAGCATCTTCATCAATGATTTGGATGAGGGAATAAATGGGGAACTCATCAAATTTGGAGATGACACCAAGCTGGCAGGAATAGCCAACACTCCAGAAGATAGGCTAAAGATACACTATCTAATAAAATTAAATTCCATGGTGAAGAGAGTAAGGCAAGAAAAACGAAATGCACAGGTACAGTATAGGTGGTACCTTCCTCAATAGTATTAACTGTGAGAGGGATCTTGGAGTCCTAGTGGACAACGGTGTAAATATGACCCAGCAGCGTGCAGAAGCTGCCAAAAAAGCCAACACAGTTCTAAGCTACATAAACAGAGGATAGAATCAAGATCACGTGAAGTGTTAATACCACTTTAGAATGCCTTGGTAAGGCCACATTTGGAATACTGCACTCAGTTTTGGTCGCCACGATGTAGAAAAGATGTGGAGCCTCTAGAAAGAGTGCAAAGAAGAACAATAAAGTTGATTAGGGGACTGGAAGCTAAAACATATGAAGAACGGTTGCAGGAACTGGGTATGTCTAATTTAATGAAAAGAAAGACTAGGGGAGACATGATAGCAGTGTTCCAATATCTCAGGGGTTGCCACAAAGAAGAGGGAATCAAACTATTCTCCAAGGCACCTGAGGGTAGACAAGAAGCAATGGGTGGAAACTAATCAAGGAGAGAAGCAACTTAGAACTGAGGAGAAATTTCCTGACAGTTAGAACAATTAATCAGTGGAACAGCTTGCCTCCAGAAGTTGTGAATTCCCCAACACTGGAAGTCTTTAAGAATATGTTGGATAGCCATTTGTCTGAAATGGTATAGGGCAGTGATGGCGAACCTATGGCACGCGTGCCACAAGTGGCACGCGGAGCCATTTGTCAGGGCATGCGAGGCGCTGCCCTGTCAGCTGGCCAGCGCACATGTGCGCACTGGCCAGCTGAGTTCACCTATTTAAAGGCCATTTTTCGCCCTCCCCAGGCTCCAGAGGCTTTATAGGAGCCTGGGGAGGGCAACAAGAGCCTCCCCCGTCCCCCCGGAGGCCCTCCGGAGGCTTCAGGGACCATCCGGAGGCTTCCCTGAAGCCTTTGGAGCGCTTAAAACTACCCTCAGAGCAAACCGGAAGTGACTTCTGGGTTGCTCGGAGGGTCATTTTAAGCGTTCCGAAGGCTTCAGGGACCATCCAGAGGCTTCCCTGACGCCTTCAGAACGCTTAAAACCACCCTCCGAGCAAACCGGAAGTGACTTCCGGGTTGCTTGGAGGGTCGTTTTAAGCGTTCCGAAGGCTTCAGGGACCGTCCGGAGGGACAGTCCCTGAAGCCTCCAGAGGGCCTCCAGGGGGGCGGGGGAGGCTCTTTTCGCCCTCCCCAGGCTCCTATAAAGCCTCTGGAGCCTGGGGAGGGCGAAAAAAGCATGTAAAAATGGGGGGGTTGCGTGTTGTGCGCCCATGCGCACTGGCGGGGGTCACGCGTTGCATTATGGGTGCGGCACGCCCGCACACGACCCCCCTGCGCTCCCCCCACTTGTGGCACGTGAGCCAAAAAAGGTTCGCCATCTGTGGTATAGGGTTTCCTGCCTAGCCAGGGGGTTGGACTAGAAGACTTCCACGGTCCCTTTCAACTCTGCTATTGTATTGTATTGTATTAAAAGATACTGCTATGGATTAGTAACTTTCTTAAGAAACTGCAGTAGGAAAAATGCATAAATACAGAGTTTCACAAGGACCACTGTGACTTCTTACTTGTTTATAAATGACATGGACTTAAGAATATACTGCTAATTACATTACATTACATGATTGGGGATGGTAATGCAGAAGGGAAAAAAAGATAGCAAGAGTCTTTAAGAGGATCTCTTCAAATTGGCTGAATGAATGGGCTTCAAAATGCCAAATGTAACCCAATGTATTCAGGTGCAGAGTGATGCATATTGGCATATAAGGTCCAAATCTCACATAGGTGTTAATGGAGCTTTGAGTTGACAGTGAGTGGTCAGGAAGAGAATCTTGGAGTCATGGTGAAGAGCTGA
This sequence comes from Natrix helvetica, assembly GCF_964273705.1. Lineage (NCBI taxonomy): Eukaryota > Metazoa > Chordata > Lepidosauria > Squamata > Natricidae > Natrix > Natrix helvetica. The sequence goes on along the minus strand of NC_138548.1, from coordinate 306,803,310 downwards.
ATGAAAATGTCAATAGGGTGTGCCGCTGTTGTAAAAAATAATGCTAGGAAATATATTGAAAATAAAACTTCCAATATAGTAACGACCTTATAAATTTTGTTGCAATCGCATTTGGAATACTGCGCATGGTTCTGGCAACGGCAATTGGAAAAAAGGATCCTGGAGACTTGTAAAAGTACGAGCACTACAAGGAAAGACTATAGGTAGGCCTCAACTTACGACCATAACTAAGTAAGACATTTGTTAAGTGAGTTTTGCCCCATTTTACGACTTTTCTTGCCATATTTTTTAAGGGAGTCACCATGAGTCACTCTGCAATGCAATTTGCATCTCCTGTGTCAGCTTGTTTGTGACAGTCTGTACCCGAGCTACTGGTTGTAGGTCAGAAGGCAGTATGGCCTGAACCACCTCCTCTCTGTGGCTATTACATGGGGCATCCGCGAGAGGGCATCTGCCAAGAAGTTCCTCCCCACCGGGATGTATTTGATGGTAATTTGGAACCAGTGGAAAAACTGTGCCCACCGGACTTGCTTCGGATGCAAGTGTCATGGAGTCTGTAGGGCCTCAAGGTTCTTATGGTCCATCCAGATCTCAAATGGGTAGCTGGTCCTCTCTAGGTCATGTCTCCATGTTATCAGAGCCTACCTGACAGCAAAGGCCTCCTTCTGCCAAATCGCCCATGCACGCTCGGTCTCCGTCAGTTGTTATAGTAGTCTTATAGTTCAGAGTAATATTTCTCTGTAATGATGTGACTGCAAAATTACTGGGAGGAGATTATTATAGTTTAGATGTGAAATTGTCTTCACTCCATCTAAGATTATTGGATCCATAATTTTCCTTTGAAGGAAAAGGGGGGAAATGCTATGGGATACTTATTCCTCCTCTTGATCTACTTTTCAATTGCACCAAGTTTTACACACAGAGAGAATATCTCAACATACATTTTAAATTGGAAAACAAATGAATATATCAATCATTATGAAATATCTATTACTTTTCCATAGCATTTTTATGGGAGGGAAAAATATTGCTAGAGTGGTTTTTTGTCTCATTTCTTTTGGATCACAGAATTAGCTTGTTTTTCAGGTGAAGTAAGCAACTTTTCAGAAAATGAATCTTTTTTGTTTGACATGAGTGCACATAAATATGTTCTTACTTAGCCACAAATGGGTTCAGAATAGATCCTAGAGGGATAAAGAATTTACCACTCTTAATTATTGCTGGGACGCTAATAAATTTGTATCTCTGGAATTGTGAAAGAACTGAAATATAATTGTCAGTTTCCATATTTCCTACAAATCCAGCACTGAACCCTTTTTCCTAAAATGCATCTGGATGTTCTTAGCCTTGATGGACCATTGAGTAAAGATGGACCATTCATATGGTTTATAGATAGGCCCACCTGTAAATGATATGTTGCAATATATAGCTTAGAGCAGGGATGTCAAATTCAAGGCCCGCGGGCTGGATCCAGCCCATGGGGTGCTTAAATCTGGCCTGTGAGGACGGCCTGAAAATAACAAAGAACCAACCCACGGTGCCCTCTGTGTGCACGCTTGGCCCCCTCACCCCATTGATGGCCTGGATGGCCTCCTGCAGCACTCTGCCAGCCAAATTGGGGCACAGGGCCAGGAGCGTGCATGTTTTGCCCAGCCAGGTTTGCAAGAGGTGTCCGTCCCTTCTCCCCAACCCCCGGCCAGCCCACGGAGAACTACAATACTGATCTGGCCCTTGAAGAAATCAAGTTTGACATCCCTGGCTTACAGTGATTCTTTCAGAGAAGAGAGATACCTTAAACCCTGATTTTTTAAAAATATATATAATTCATTCAGTGTACAATTATGAATAACTGCTATGACAAACTCTCAGTTCAATGACAATTAGCACCTAAGCTTTCTTCCCAAACTTTCAGGGCTTGCTTAGATTCTCTCAGCTTCTTGGACCTTTGCCAGCATAGTTGACAACCAGGTATGTTATGTATGCAACTAAGATTGCATTTGTTGCTCTGATCAATTATCTCCTCATAGGAATTGATGGAAGCAATTGGACTATATTGATCCTGTTCTGTCTTCTAGCAGCACTGTTACTATTTGCAAGATTATAGTGACATGAGACAGGATTGGTTATTTATGGGATGCTTTACTGCTTGCTGAATGATTCTAAAGCTTATAGTCAACTTTTCTTTACTAGCATTTCTGGATCCTTTTAGAGAATACCACAGTGGTTAGATATTATATATATAATAACACCTAACTAAATATAAATGGGTCAACATGAAATCTAGGTTCTAATATGGTTTCACAAGAGCTATGTGATTCATTTCTAGTTGTGTCAACAAATTGATTAGATCAGGGGTGTCAAACTTACATTGTGATGGTGGTGTCACATGATGTATTGAGACTTTTCCCCCTTTCACTAAACTGGGTGTAGCCGTAGCCAGCGCATGACGTATCCAGGAGTTTGACAGCCCTGGTTTAGATAATATTTTAGCAAAACTGTAGCCCTTAAAAGTAGCTGTTTAGTGATCTGTCACGTAACAATCATCTGAATAGGACTATACAATTTTCTCTGGATCACAGAATAGGATGATTCCTATTATATGATCTAGACAGTTTGTTGCCACAACTAGAAAAAATTGCATAACTCTTGTGAAACCATATTAGAACTTATATTTCAAGTTGAGCCATTTTTACTTATTTAGTAAGTAAAAAAACTACATATATTTTTTAAATGTTTTATTTATTTTATTTATAATACTTTTCATCTCCATTAAACAGTGTGTGAACTGGGTACAATTATTTAAAAAGTCATAGTCCACATATTTGTTGTTATATTCATTACAATAACATTTATAATACAATTATATATCAAAGTAATTACAATAATACATTATATCATCATAAACTTCTCTCCAGGAAAACATTTTCTCTTCTTATATGTCCTCCTTCCTAACTTCTGTTTCTATTCTCTAGCCATTGATAAAATGCATCTGTCAAAAAATATTCAGTTTCTTCTCTGTCCTTGATAATAAGTGTTAATCTATCCATTTCTGCGCATTCCACTATTTTCTGAATCAGCCTCTTGTCTGACGGGATCTCCTCACTCTTCCACTGTTGTGCAAATAAAATGCTAGCCGCAATCAGTACATGTAAAATCAAATATATAGTCTTTTTCTCATACTTTTTGATAGAATGCCCAGCAGGGATGTCTCTGGTCTCAGTTCAATATGCACCTTTGTCATTTTTTCCCAACCAGATATGTAATATACATATAATGTCTAACCACCATATTCTCTAAGTATATAAGGATGTTTGCAGACTTGACACCAAGTGATTCTTGGTGACTTCAGGACTGCAGTGTAAGCTTCATTGAAAGCAATAGAAAAGTGATTTGTCTCTAAACTGGTAAAAAAAATATGCTGGCACAAATGTTATTGCTCTTATTGTTGAGTTCTTTTGGGCCTCAGTAACAAGGCCAAAAAAATGAAGAACAATCCACAGTCACTCTCCCTTATGTGAACTGGGGTGGCCTGGATCTGGCAGGTAAGGGTGAATGCTTGGAAAGTTGGGTTTAGCCATCTTTCACATTGACCCACTAATAATTTAAAGATATAAAAGTTACATAATCAATCTATCCTTCAGCCCAAGGCAAAATCATTATGTGGGATATTACTCAGGGAAGGGATGTGTCTGCAACAGCCTAAATTTAGGCCCTGCGTTATATCATCACCATCATCATTATGATCGGTCACACACACACAGTCATCTGGAGGTTTAGACTGGATTTGGCATTTTATTCACCTATCAGGTCCTTCCCAAGGACATAGGATAGGCAAACGTTGTTGTTTAATACTATTAAAAGTATTGTCACAGGATCTAAGCTGTTTCAATAAGCTGCCTTTTGCAACTGACTGTTGGGGATTCTGTTAATGCCAGTGGTGTGCAATTGGTTGGTCCAGATATTTTGGGTTTGCACCCAAGGCATCTATTATTATTGGAACTATCTTTGCCTTCATTTGCAACCGTCATTTTACTTCTACTTGCAGGTCTCTGTATTTTGTGATTTTTCTCTCTCTCTCTTCTACTGTCTCCAGGTACTGCCACTTCAGGTACTAATCAGACTTGTTTTTCTTATTAACAATTGTTAAATCTGGGGTGCTATGTGGCAGGTGCTTGCCCGTTTGAATTTTAAAGTCCCATAATACTTAACTTCTTCATTTTCTATTACTTTGTCTATTTTTTGGTCCCACCAGTTCTTGCTTGCAGGCAAATAGTATTTGTTGCAGATATTCCACTGCACCATCATTGCTAGTTGGATATGCCGTTGTTTGTTGTCAGTCTGTAATCTTCTTGCAGCAGCTAACCAAGCGGTCCACTGACTTCAGCTTCTTTGCAGACATAGCATTTTCCATCTATTGTTATTACATCCATTTGTTCTTAAGGCTTAGTTTCATGTAACCCTCCTGTCTCTTTCTTTAACTTTCTGTTCTGAGTTATTTCCAGGTCTTTGTTGTTATCTGCTTTGCCAGTTTTGTTTTTTAATGTACTGACCGTGTAATATTTTGCCTTTCCATGTCTCTTTTCTCGGCATTTCTTCTTTCTGAGTAGTAGTAGAACTATATTTTTAATATCTTCTTTTAAATATATATCTTAAGGTGGCAAACATACTGCATACAGTACTCCTGCTTCATATTTTCCTCACAACAATCCTGTGAAGTGGGTTGGACCAAGAGAGAGAGAGAGAGTAGTGGGCCACTCAGTCATTATTAACTTCAGCATTGATAAAGCATTCTAGGCCTAATCCAGAACAGAAATTAAGTGAGGACAAACTTTAAAACTGCATCTGCTAAAGAAGATTTTTAACTTCATACACCTGGGTGATTTGGGGATGTGCTAAAGCCAAAACAATGAGGTCACGTCCTTTGGAAGATCTACTGCACAGGTGTCAAACTCGTGCTGTCACATTGTTATCATGTGACATATTGTGACATTTCCCACCTTTGCGGAGCTGGGGCGGCCGTAGCCTGTGTGTGACACATTTGCCCCATGGGCTGCTAGTTTGACACCCCTGGACTGAGACATGTTTGTGCTGAAGTTAGGAGGACATTAATATGAGCAATTCAGCTTGACAACTGTATTCATATTCAAATAAAATGATGCAGAGATTCTATTTAACAGCACCAAGAAACAGTAATGTCCATAATCATCTTGATGATACCAACAACAATAATGTCCGCAAGCAAATGCCATGATTATATTCTTGTATTGCTGTGTCAAGGATTTAAATTTCAATATGGGTGTGATGGTGTCATTAAGTAGTTGTCAGCATGCCCCTCACTGGGGTCCTTGGACCCTCCCCCTCTGCAGACCCCCCATGTTAAGAGTTATTGGGAAATCTATTAATATGGCAACATACTTACAGATCTAAGGCAGGAATAAACTCAAAAGATCCACATTTTAAAACAGCATAGTAACTCTGACCAGGGCAACCACCCTATCACACAAGGAATGAATATGAACGGTGGTAATTACAAATAAAGCCACCTTGATCCGATATAGTACTCCTATATATAGAAGAGTCATAATGTGCCTGGGGTAGAACAGGAGGTGGCCATCACGCCTTGCTGGCAATTTTTTAAAGCGTTCCTGGGAAAAGCAAGAATGGTGAACTCACAGCTTTGGCCCTGCACGAGTCCTTGGCTGCATTGCTAACGTTACCCTCCCGAAAAATTAAGGAAAGCTAACAATCGGAAGCAGAGGGGGGGACGACAGGGGCGGGGGGGGGGCTGTACTACCGCGAGAGTTAACGTATGGCCACAACTGTGAATTAAAGCAAAGCAGCAAAGTGACACGTGGTACTTTCAAAAACTTTTGAGCAGGGATGGCGGGAGGGGAGGGGCTATGCTGAGAGTAGCGGTTTTTGACAAAGCTACAGGGGGCTTCGTTTAAAAAAAATTTTTTTATGGGTTCAGGAGAAATCGCAGAACGCCAAATACCGGAACGCCTAAGACCGGAACTGCTACTTCCTCGGATCAACTCTCAGACTCGCTTCTACTTTCATTAACAATTAGAAAAAAAGGAGGCGGAGTCGCACTTTCGTTTGTAGGGAGAGAAACCTCCCAAATTTTGCCCTAGAAGTTTATTGCTACCCTCCCCCCAGCAAAAGTGACTCGCTCCCTCTTTTTAAGTCAGTTCTGTTGCAAAATCACGAGGGGGGGAGGAGAAGGGAGGGGAGGTAAGGATGGAGAGTATTTCTGGTTTGTTCTCTCAATTTCTTTATCCTCCAACGTGGGTAAGCTGGAAGAATGAAGAGGAAGCAGGCTGTTAAATAAAGGTATCTCAAGAGCTTAAATGTTTTAAAACAGAGCGCGTTGTCCAACTTTTCGATCTTCCGCTTTATTACATCCGCTGATGCATCGATTTCTTCGCCATCTACCTAATTTCCACCCGTCCCTCTTAGCGGGGAAGAGTTTTAAGGACGAGGCTCTCAACTGCAGACACCACTTTTGAAGTCGCGGCAATATTTCTCTTCCTTTCAATGAAGCTTCTTCCCTCCTTTCCCCCCCCCCCCCGCTCTTCTCCCAAGAATGCTTGGCTAAATCGTTTGTAATTTTTTTAAAAAAATCTCCCTCTTTCAGCCGCTTCGCTTTAGCACGCCTCCCTGTTTATTTTCCAGCTTTGAGTGTGGTTGTCTTCCTGTTCCCCACCACCGCCACCCTTTTTAATATTTTGCACGGTGCCAAGCTTGGGAGTTTTCGCATATTCGCCTCCCCTTTTCTGCAGCCTCCCTCCCCAGCCCCATCAGAGGAAATATTACAATGTTGCAAGCTGACGTAAGGACATTACAAGGAAAGGGCTACATTTCGGAATGTTTATGAAAAGCTTCGGTACTGTACTGTCACCAGGGGGCATGCAATAGAATGCATTTCGTCCAACATTTGGGATAATGATCATTTAGAAAGCACTACGACCAAAACAAAAAGAAAAGCAAGAAAACGAGGAAAAAAAGAGCGAGCGAGCTTCCAGCGAGCTTTGGAACCGGCGCCAGGCAGAGGAGCCATGCAGTCAAACTTTCGGGAAGCCTTGGATATTTTTTCTGACATTGCAGCTCGCCCTTGAGGATCGCTTACTGAATTCTCCGGATTTTGTTTTGCTTCTTTTTTCCCCCTCCCTCCTCCCTCCAACCTCTCCCGCCGTCTCCAGGCCCGGTTGATTCGCTTTGCCCGTGGCGGCAAAGGAGGAGAGAATCGAGCGAGCTCCCCAACAGCGAGGAAGCCGCAGCAAAACGCCCTGCCTTGCCTGCTTGCCTGCCTCTCTCCGCTGGCTGGCAGGCTGGCTGACTCTCCCGCACGGCTCGCTTGCCTTGGGATCCAGTGTTGTTTTGAAGGGAGCTAACATGGCGACGGTGCCCGTCTATTGCATCTGTAGGCTGCCCTACGACGTAACCCGCTTCATGATCGAGTGCGACGCCTGCAAGGACTGGTTTCACGGCAGGTAACACAAAGCGATCGGGCCTTCCTCCCCCCCCCCTCCACCCTCCGCTCTAGGGCAGAGATCCCCCCTTCCTATCGCTCGGGGCCTTTTCGTCTCTTTGGCTCGCCAGGGCAGCAGCGGCGAGAGCGAGCGGGAGAGCGAGCGAGAGCGATGGTGGGCTCCTGGCTGCTTCTTCTGCTGTGTGCAGTTTTCCAACAGGCCTTTTTGGAGAAGAGGAGGAGGAGGAGGAGCCACTCTCTCGTTTCCCTCTCTTGTATTTTTTTGTGTGCGTGTGTGGTTTTGTTTTTGTTTCGTAAATTGTCGAGCCCGGGCATACACAATGGACTCTTCCCCCCCACTCCCGGGGCTCTGGTGTCAAGGGGCTGCGGGTAGCGGCGGCGGCGGAGAGAGCTATTGTCCTTTACTCGGGGAGGGACGGCGGGCGGGCGGACTGGCTGACTGACTTGCTTGTGCTAAAGGGTGTTTCTCCCTTTTTAAATTTTTTTTGGAAATTATTATTTTATTAGCTCCCGGTTTCTGGCCCGCTGCCTCTCTGCCCCTCCCCCGATCGGGGTCTTATTGGGTGGATCCTATGGGGAGGGAGGGTTAAGGATTTAAGGTTAGATGCTCCCCCCCCTTCACTTTCTCCAGAGAAGGCATGGAGAGAGCAGAACAGGAGGCGGGGGGGGGGGGGGAGGAGTGGGGGAAGGTTGAGCAAAGCGGTTCCACAATGTCTGGCTAAGAGAGAAAAGCCAGCGAGCCAGTCCCGGGAAGGATCCCTACGGAGCAAGCGGGAATCGCAAGGACCTGGGCAGCCGAGGCGGCTCTTGGGGAGCCCGCGCTCCGGGCGGTCACTTGCTTCGCGCCTCCTGAGGGAAGGGGGCGACTGAGTGTGTGCCTGTGTGTGTGTGTGGGGGGGGGGTGTTCCTCGCCTGCTGGACGCCGCGATTTGGCCGAGCAGCGCGCGGGCTTCGAATGGCAGCTTGGAGCGAGGGAACGGAGAGCCAGGGTTTTCCCTAGAATTGCGGCCACGGAGGGCATTCCTCGTTTCGCAGGCTGCTGAAGCCCGGTCGCTAACGCTGTTTCTCCTCGGCTGGACTCTGGTATGGAGCGAGCCAGTCCACTCCTCCAAATAGCGGAACCAGAGTCCCCGGCCAGAGTCCACCCGAAAGGTGGGCGGAGGAGAGCGCAAGAAAGGCGAGACCCCTTTTTGGTCTTCCTGAGGTAGCGCTGTTTTGTGGAAGCCACCCCCCACCCACTCACGGTTGCCACGTCCGCCTCTGACACTTTCTCCGTGCCCCCACTTTTTTTTTTCTATTCCCGAAATGAGATGCAAGGGATGGTGTGGATTCCCAGTCCGAGGAGACAGCTGGGCAGCTTAATTCCCTGACGCTCCCCGGTCAAAGCTCGGGCTGTCGTCTCCTGGGCCGCAGACTGTTTTAATTCGCCTTGTCCACCGTCAGCAGTGGAATCCGAGACAATGTACGCGGCAGGGGCTTGGAAACTCCCTCGGCCACCCGCTCGTCTCCTTGCTCTTGATCAGTATTTGATTTGTGCAGGAGGGGTCCCCGCCTCTCCCTCTCCGCCCGCGTCTTTGTCAGGCTTCCTTGGTGCTTTAATTATCACTTCACCTCGCCCGCGTCTCTGCCTTGTTTGCAGGGACTCTCTGGATATGATCTGACTGATCAACCTGATCTTTGTGCCTCGCGGTGGCGGGGTTGTGTTGCATGCGGAAGGCAGACGCGTCGCTCATTTTAAAATAAATAAATAAATATGGATCTGCAGGAAGAAGGGGAAGGGACTTCATTCAGCTGGATTTCCTAGGAGTTCGGTCTTCGCTCGTTTGCAAAATATAGGTCTTGTGGAAACTAAGGCACATCTGATGGAAGCAGGTCACACTGAAACGACTCGGTTCTGCTGTCTTTGGGTCCGGGCTGCCGAAATTTAAGCCCCCCTCTGAGGCTCTTGGTCGGCTGTCGCGGGCTTCTGTCCTGATGCCAGTCGGCAGGAGTTTAAAGGACTTCGGTGTTTTGTTTTGAGTGTGTTTAGGGCTTTAGCCGCGAATGGACGATGGGGTGTCTCCGATGGATAATCTTCATATGATTCGCCGCTGAACTTCATTGCAACTTGCATAGGGTCTCTCGTCTTTCTTGACAGCAGCGGGCAAGGGATCAAAAGCAGGTTGACCTTCGGGAAACTCAATTTCGAGGGCAAGAATGATTGCCTCCCCTCGGAGGAATAGACAAGGTAGCTTTAATTAAGTAATGAGGATGATAGGGTCGCTTTGGTTACGTTGGGTGCTTTTTCAGTACTTTATTTACTTTGGGGTTTGCCCATTGATCTGGGCATTATGCATTGTGAAAAAACATTATAAAAAATAAGTCTCTGTCACCTCAAAACTGGGAAAATTTGTTATAATCTGATTGGTGGTTATAATTCATTGTGTCTGATGCACAGAATAAAGTTGTACTTATCCCTTCAAAATCATCCAGCTTTAAAGAGTTGTGACAATAAGTACTTGTATACAATCCATAATACTGTCTTGAACTCTTTGGGGAAGAGAATGGTACTCTCTCTCTCTCTCTCTCTCTCACACACACACCATGAGTTGCTAAGGAATAATAGTTTAAAAAAATATCCCAAAAGACTAAAGGTCATTTCAGTACTTAATGCTGCAGTAGTAAATAATTTTGTATACTATAAAAAACTTTCTTCAAATAAGATTGGTAATAACTCAGTCCAATCCATTAATTTCAGTAGGCTAAAACAGTATTATTTCTGCTTTGAACCAAACTTCTTAAAATTAGTTTATAAAGGAGAGAGTACAAGCAGATCTTGTCTTGAAATCTTTAGTTCCACATATGTAAGAATCTGCACAACTATCTATAATTCAAAGTGTATGCTGTGATTAAAAGTAGGGTATTGTTAGCCTAGCATATATTTTTCCCTTTAAAAAAATAAATTGATTTCACTATATTTTCCCTTTATGCCATCCATGCATTCAAATTGGCAACTGACTATTAAAAATACAATAACATTTTAAAGAAAATAGTTCTGTATTTAATACTCATAAACTTTTTGCCTCTGTTTAGTTACAACTGAGCTCTGTAGAGAAATATAATAAAGATGAGTGGCTATACACACACAGTTGTAAATTGAAAGCCTTAAACAATGAAGCAAGGCTTACAGTATGTTCACTCCTTACTATGTACATGATGCAATATGTGAATGCTGTATATTTTTTCAGTTCAAAGGATTAAAAGTTGAATAATTCACCTAGAAAATTTAAGCATTCATATTTTATTTATAACTTACTTATATTTGATTTTAGGGTAGAGAAGAGAGAGTAGATTCATTGTATTGTAAGTCTCACTACCTATTAGCTACATTTTGAAATAAAAACAGATATTAAACAAAAAGATGTGAAGAATGCAGCTAAACAAGACTTTTGTGAAATAATTTTGCTGAGTAATTGAAAACTGGGTAGCATTCAGAACAAATGTACAAAAACACATACATAATATTGTGTAATGACAACATTGTGTTGCCATTATCATTTAAAAGAGGAGCCTTTCAAAAGGATACTCATATACACAGGAAGGGGAAAGTTCAAAAGAGAGAATAAAAAAGTATTGTAATAAAGTTTTCTTCCAGAAAATAGATTGATTTTCAATAGCAGGAATTTCATTATATACAAAATCACAGTAGCTACTTGATGTATGACCAATTTAACTGAAAAATGAAAAACTTATTTGGAAGATCTCTTAATGATACATTTTTAAAATGTGCTACAGGTAAATCCAGCTTTATGTTTATATTAATTCTGAAAGTATTGTTTTTTGTATGTATTTATGAACTTTTTGGGGGAGGATTGATGTTCCCAAGAAATATGCACTGGAAGTTTAAATCCAACTCATTGCGAGCTACATGTTGGAGGAGACTGATTTACTTCTTGCATTGTATCTAATTTTTCAGTTTTGTTGACTATGGTACTCTGGCATAAGATAATTTTTTTTAAAGATTTGAAGTGTGATACCTTCAGTTCTAAAATAAATGCAGATATATTTTTAGACCATTAAGTTTTAATGGATTTCATCAGAATACTAGACCAATAATCATGCCATTTTGGGAACTGTGAGCAGTTCTCAACATATCTGGAGACGACTAAGCTATATTTTAAATTAATTATGATTGTTTTCATACCTCACAATAATGGTTTCTTAAGTTTTTAGCAAGATGTGTATTGATTTAGCTATTGTTTACATATAGCTTGATTCTACCTTTGTGTATTCATACTCAATAGAATATACTTTTCAGTTGAAGTGTATAGGATTATATCCTTAAGCATAAATCAATTTTATCACATCAGGTGTGAATCTGGTTTTAAAAATAAGAGAATATTGTTTGTCATAATGATGCAATCATTAATTATATTCTTTATATAATGTCAAAACATTATTTGTTACCTAGTGTCTTGATATTCTAGATGGCAGGTAGTTCAACTATACAAAATAGGAATAGGCAATCCCATTAAAGAATTACTTTGAAGTTGCAGGTGTCATTGGAAATTGTGGTTTGGGCACTTTTTACAGCTTTAGCTCACATTGCAATTGTGAGCTTATTTGGGCATATGCCTAATTATAACTGCTGATATTTAAGCATCCTTTGTCTGGATTATTGCAATCTATTGACTATGTGGTGGCCTTTGGCCCCGTATAAATCAGCCCAAATTAGGATAGTGAGATTATTGCTTTCAGATTTAGATGAATTATTCAGTTATATTATGCAAACCTTTTATAGTCTTTACTGTTTTAAGTGTTAAAACTATGGAGGATAAAATGTTGCCCTTGGAGGTTGTTTAGCTTCCAATGCATGTTGAGATGGCAGTTAACATCAAGCAGAATCTATGTTCCATAGCTGAACACATGTCACCCAGGGTAAGACAACCAAGTGATGTAATTTGTGTCATAATCTCATTGTGAAAATGATACAAATTATATAATTTGCATCAGTTGCATCACGGCAATACCGATACAACTTAAATAATTTGTATTATTTATACAATGAGATCATGAGGAATGTGAAGTCGTTGTGAATTGTGGCTCATGTGCTATGTAAAAAGCACCTGAAATCCCCATGATGATCCTTCACAACTTAAAAGATTCTGCCAAATGACATGGATTGCTGCTAAATGACAGCCATCAGCCTGCTGATGACATAGCCATCTTTAGAATGGCAGTTGGTCTTACCTAAACTGCTATTTTCAGGGCTGGGACAGGAGGCTCCAATGGATGGTATTAACACGCCCAATTGGCCACGAGACTGGGATGAAGCTGAAGCCACGCTTCTGTACTCCACCCTTTCCTTCCAGTTTCATCAAAACGAGCTCCCCGGAGACCTGAAAACAAGGCACAAAGGAGAACTCCCTCCAACCCAGCTAGACTAACTACCTTAGGGCAGGAACTGGAGCCTCCTGTCCCAGCCCCGAAAATAGCAGTTCAGGTAAGACCAACTGCCATTTTCCGGAGCGAGGGGCAGGAGGCTCCAGTGGATGGGACCTACCAAAGCTAAGTCCCAAGGGCGGGAAAACTACTGATGTGCAATGACCTGCTGTAGCACTCTACGCCTGAATGCCGCATCAGCAGATGCAAATACATCCAACCTGGCAATGGTGAAGCCCACGTTGCCGCTCTGCAAATGTCGTCTATCGGAGCCTGCAACGTCCAAGCTGCCGAGGTGGCAATGCTCCTTGTTGAATGTGCTGTAATACTGGCCATCACAGGCAACCTCTGGGCCAAACAGACTGGCGTCCGTTGTGAGGACGAGGTGCTCCTGGTCCCTGAAGTTGCACCCCTGGAGCAATGCTGAGGACAGTCACCACTTGAGATAGATCAGTACCTGGGGGTGGCCTCGACACTGGCCACCAAGCTGCTGGTGTTGGCTCTCTGGAACGGCAGGAGTCGCCACTGCAAAGTCCTGGCATGCAGTCTCGTCCACGGCACTACCTCGATGCAGGATATGAGTTTCCCCAACAAGCTGGAGAGAAGGGCTATGGGAACGTAACGGTCCCTGCGGACCTGCTTAACCATTTTAACCAAACTGGACCTACGGTCCGGGGAAAGAAAAACCTTTCCTGAACAGGAATCTATAACCGCCCTCAAGTGGAGGATTCTAGTGAATGGGGAAAGAGAACTCTTTTCAAAGTTAACAGAAAACCCTAACCTTTGTAATGTGTCTATAACTTGCAAAAGGGCTGCGCTCACCTGGTCCGGGGACGCCCCCAGGACGAGGACGTCATCCAGGTAGCAGTGTTACCTAATGAGAAACCTCCTCAAGTACCGCCACTACCGCCAGCCCCTTGGTGAAAGACCTGGGTGCAGAAGACAACCCAAATGGCAGGGCCCTATATTGGTAATGGCGCCCCAGGAAGGAGAATGGTAGGAAACACCTGTGATCCGGGAGAATGGGGATATGGAGATAAGCCTCCATAAGATCTATAGAAGTCATGTAATCCCCCTCCCGAATACCTGCCAGAATGGACTTAATGGAAGCCATCTTGAATTTGCGGTAAACCAAATACTGGTTCAGCAGCTTCAAGCTCTCCAACTCTCAGAAGACTTGGGTACAAGAAACAGATTTGAACAGAACCCCTGACCCACCTGGTCCGTCGAGACTGGTTCCACTGCAGCGATGTCAAGCAGATGTTTAATAGCCTGATGCATCAATCTGCGTTTTTCTATGCATTGGGCCGGGGAAAACGAATGGAAGAAATTAGGAGGAATGGAAAGGAACTCTAAATGAAGGCCGTGGGTGACCATACTGTGGCATCTGTTGAAATTTCTGTCCAGGCCTCGGAGAAGAGAGCCAGGCAGCCACCAATGGTGGGGTCGGGATCGACCTATTTGTCCCAGCGGTAAGGGTGACTACCTCCCCCTCGAAAGGGATGCGTACTCTGTTGTTGAAACTGAGGCCTGTCCCTATTGTAACTGCGCTTGGGCTGCCTCTCTGACCTGGGAGAAGAGTACCTGCTCTGCTGAGCTTCCTGTTTCTGAGGCCGGTATGAGGGTTTGCGGTAGAATGGAGTAGACTTTTGCTCTGCCTTCTTCGCTGAGGTGGGTAGGACTTTTTTCTTGTTATTGTCTTCCATGAGGAGCAGGTCAAGAGTAGCTCCGAACAGGTCAAGAGCTGCTCCTCGTGTAGTCGGCCGATGCCAGCTGCCACTTTGACTTGTCCGCTTGCCAACTCCGGAGCCAAAGAAGGCGCCGAGAGGTGACAGACGATGCCTTCTCCCCTGATACTGAACCTTCACTAACCAGGGAAGGGGAGAGGGGGCAGCTCACTGGAACGGAGGGAGTGTGTGCCTGAGAGGAGCTAGGGACCTTGCCTTGATCTGCTACCTGGGCCTTAGCTGCCTGCTACTGGATGCCTGCCACAATGCCAGAGAAGAGAGCCCTTTCAATGAGGCTCTGCAACCCCTAGGAAGATCATCCACATCCAGGGAATCCCAGCAGGAATTCCCAGGATTCTGAGCTGCTTCAGCCTGGGGAGCCAGAATAGGCCTAGACAAGGTCTGATCCCCTATGGGATCCTCATGAATACAGGAATCCTCCAGATCCATTTCTTGCTCCTCCAGGAAAAGGGGTGGTGATGGGGAAACCTCCCCAAAGAACCTTCCTAGGGAATCCGGAGAGCCTGGGGGGGGGTGTAGGATGAGACTCACTGCCCCCCCAAGGAGGAGCTAGAGTGAGGGGGAGAAGTACTGAGCCTACCCTGTTGGGCCCTCAACTTCTCTGCTCTGGAGAAGGTTTAGGAGATGGCTTTGTGCCTCCTGAGTTCATCCCTCTATATGGCACATGAGGTACGAGAAGCAGCCGCCACCTTTTGAGCCCTGGCAGAGGCAGTAGGCCGCTGCCTGGAAGATGGGCCCTCCCAGGGGAACATAGGGGTAAAGGGGACCTTCCTACCTCCTCCGCCATCTTAGCCATGTGGGATAGAACTCACCCTTCTTGCGAAGCCTCCAAATCTCCCTCTTCAGCTGCACAGGAAATGGAGAGAATAAGCCAGGGCAAAGAGAAGGCTGTTTCCTCCCCATCCAGGCAGCCCCTATGTCAATATGAGTATGGTGAGTTTTAGGTGCTGCCGCCGAGGCTTGCCTGGGCTCCGGACACCCATGCACCTTCCCGCAGCTTTTAAAGCTCTTAGTGTGTGAATAAGGGCAAAATTAGGCTTTGACTCTGCTTATGATGTGCTTGCCAAAATGTGTGTGAGCTAACTGTCCTTACTGTTAACATGGAATGATGCTTGTGGCGTGGCTAAATTATGCCAGTAACTTAATCTATTTTCTGTCTTACTGAAAAGCATTATGTGAAAGTCTGATGACCAAAGCTGTCATGAGCAGCAGAAGTTCTCACCTTTGGACTCTCCTGGGACATAGATATTTGGGACTTAGGATGTAAATCTTGGAGAACTTTTATTTATCCCATCTTAAAGAAATTGCCTGGCAAAAATTATGACTTCTATTTGACCTTTTTCCTGGATGACCATTGCTTTGGTGTTGCCCAGTTCTGTGTTTCCATACATACTACCTGCTTTTTTTCAGATTTGGCAAATTAATATTTTTTCTTTTTAGTTTTAAAACATCTCTATTTATATTTGTTTTATTTTTAGTTTGACTTCTGACTTAGTGGCTGTGGTAAAGATTTGAGCTCAGATTGATTGGAATGGAAGAGGAGTAAACAACAACCAGCATTAATTAATAGGCGAAATGAAGGAAAGAAAAAATAGATATATAATGTGCTCATGAAACTGAGAAAAAGGGGAAGTATGTAATTCAGTGGTCTGGTCTTGTGAAATAGGGAAGTAAAGATGTACAGTAGGTTATGATGTCCCCAAAGGTTGAAATGTACAGTATGTCAGCAAACCTGAATGGGTGACATCTAAATTGAAAGGTTGTTGGTGTTCTTGAGCTTGTTTGTTGTCTTGAAGACATTACATTTTCCAAACTAGGTAGCATTATCAGTGCGACTGATATATTACCTAGTTTGGTAATGAAATGTCTGCGAGAACACTAAGCTCGAAGAGTATCAAGGACCCTTATTTCAAACCTGAGCTACAAATATTCTCCTCTATCGACAAATTATTGTGGGTGCTGATGAGAGTAGGAATTCATAGGCTGATGATAATGGTATGTTGGAACTCCAGTGAATCATGATAATGGAATAATCGGACATGAGTTTTGGGAGGACATTTGGAGATACAGAAATTTTGCCTACTTACAGGGATGGTCATTGAATATTGATTGAGGTTATGTGATATTTTTAATTCTGTTATTAGCCTTCTGTAAGCTGCTATGTGTGTTATAGTATAAAAGCCCCAATAAGTACATTAAAAAACTCAAACAAGTAAACATTTTGAATGTAATATAAGGGTGCAAAATTATCCTGTTAACTGACACTAATGGATAGATGGGAAGAATTGGGAACAAGATAACAAGTTAGAGATGCTTCCTGAACTGAATTATTGTAGATGTAGATTACAAAAATCCCAACACTTTATATCTGTGACTTTAGTTGAAGAGAAAATGTTTAATTGAACCATAATTAACAGCAACAAAAGATACCTAACCAATTCCTTCTTTTCGTCCCTTCTTGATAAACAAGTGACAACCCCCCCCCCCCAACTCCACACTATCATTTTAAGGACTGATTCATATAAAAGTGGATCATTTCGCAAATTAAAACAAAAATACATAATAAATCCATAATAAATTGCAAATATAATGTGGACAAGAAAAACAGATTAAAGTACGGGTATTTAAATCTAGACCTATTGGTCTGCCTGTTAACAAGAGTGACATTAGGCTCGTGTCAAAAAAGAATGAGGATCTCTGAAATCCTAATATATTAACGACTTTTAGTAGAAAAAAATTGACTTGGGAATACATACTTTTCCTTTCTCACTTGTTGCTAATTACTATTATATAATTTATTTATTTATTCAATTTCCATAACTGCCTATCTCAAACAAGTGACTTTTTATAAAGTATGATACTTGTACTTGTAACTATGATTAAAAACTTAGAATTAATAATAATTAATAATAATTTATTAAATTTCTAGACCGCCCCCTCTCCCCGGAGGGACTCAGGGCGGTGTACAGGAATAAATTTAAAAACATACAAACAATCATATACATAGCTAAAAATCAAATTAAACAACCCCTGTACGAATTTATAAAAATTAAAAACATTAAAAACAGACCCTAAAACCAATCCTAAAAATTTAGAGATAAAACTGAGGTGGGAAAGATGGAATTAGGCCAAGCCAGCTAGCTGGAATAGGTGGGTTTTAAGTTTCTGACGGAAGGAGCGGAGATCCGTAGTCATTCTAATGTCGGGGGGAGGTCATTCCAGAGGGTCGGACCCATCACAGAGAAGGCCCTTCCCCTAGGCGTCGCCCGCTGGCACAGCCTAGTTGACGGCACTGGGAGGAGTCCCTCTCTGAGCGAATCGGCCGAAGGGATGTATGGGGCAGGATACGATCCCGCAAATAACTAGGTCCTGTGCCATGGAGCGCCTTAAAAATGATGGTCAACACCTTGAAACGCACCCGAAAAGCCACAGGCAGCCAGTGTAGCCCGCGCAGGAGAGGTGTTACGTGGGAGTAGCCAGAGACTCCCGAGACTGCCCACGCGGCCGCATTCTGAACCAGCTGCAGCCTTCGGGTGCATCTCAAGGGGAGTCCCATGTAGAGAGCGTTACAGTAGTCTAGCCGGGACGTCACAAGCGCATGAGTGACTGTGCGAAGGGCGCTCCAGTCCAATAGGGGATGCAATTGGCGCACCAGGCAAACCTGGTGGAACGCCCCCCTGGCCACGGCTGTCACATGGTCATCCATGGACAGCCGGGTATCCAGAAGGACGCCCAAATTGCATACCCGATCCACGGGGGCTAGACGTTCGCCCCCAATGGCCAGTGATGGAGTAAGCTGGTTGAACCGGGCGCCGGTAGTCACAGCCACTCAGTCTTGGACGGGTTGAGCTTGAGTCTGTTACTTCCCATCCAGATCCGTACGGCTTCCAGACACCTGGACATCACTTCGATAGCATCGTTGGGGTGGTTTGGGGTAGAGATGTACAGCTGGGTATCATCCGCGTACATATGGTAATCTACCCCAAACCCACAAATGATCTCGGCCAGCGGCTTCATATATGTATTGAACAGGAGAGGCGAGAGGACCGACCCTTGTGGCACCCCACAAGAGAGTGGCCTTGAGGTCGACCTCTGCCCCCCTGCCAATACAAATTGCACTCGGCCAGAGAGGTAGGAGGAGAACCACCGCAAAACAGTGCCCCTCACCCCCAACCCCTCTAATCGATACAATAGGATACCATGGTCGATGGTATCGAAAGCCGCCGAGAGGTCTAATAGGACCAGGATGGAGGAACAACCCCCATCTCTGGCCCTCCAGAGATCATCCACCAACACGACCAATGCCGTCTCCTTGCTGTGGCCGGGCCGGAAACTGGACTGGCGCGGGTCCAGATAATCATTTTCCACCAAGTGGCGCGGAAACTGTTGTGCCACCACACTCTCTACAACCTTCAACAGAAAGCAAAGGTTGGAGACGGGACGGTAGTTGGCTAACAGAGCTGGGTCCAGGGAAGGCTTCTTGAGGAGGGGCCTCACCACCGCCTCTTTCAGGGCGGCCGGCAGAAACCCCTCACTCATGGAAGCGTTGACTAACTCCTGGAGCCAGCCCCGTGTGACTCCCAGGATGCCAGTACAAGCCAGGAGGGACACGGGTCCAATAAACATGTGGTGGCTCGCAGTCGCCTATGCAACCTGTCCATATCTTCGGAAGTAACAGAGTCAAACTCCTCCCAGAATTGAAAAAGTGTAAAGGATAACAAGTAGTAGAAAATTATTTTATTTCTGATACAAATACTTTTCAGAGGCGAATTCTGGTTCGCATTGAACTCTCAATTATGTTAGAACAACATATTGTACAACAATGGAAACACTTTTCAGCTGCATTTAAACATTTCATACACCGGTTAAAATGATAATGCATTTATAATATTGGACACAATTAAAATAGACAAATATTATGTGACTCTCTTGCTCCATTATCCATTATTATGGAGGAGGAGGAGCTTCCGGGGGAAATGGCTGCTGACTTCTGAGCTCCGTACTACCACGGAGCTCTTTGACGGGGGAGGGGGCGCCCCCGGCCCTCTTTCCATCGTGAGGGTCGGGAATTAAGAGCAGCGACCACCCTGGCTTTCCATGGAGCCTTAATTGGCCCTCCAGGGTGGTCAAACAGCCAGGAGAGATGAGGAAATAGCCCCAGCTGGAGCCAAAATGAGAGTTGGAGGTGGAGTCGGTATTGGAGCTTCAGCTGGAGGTCGGCGATGGCGGCGGCGGCGACTACGGAGATAGGGGCAGAGGCAGGATGAACGGGTGGCGGCGACGGCATCCCAGCGGCATCCCAGCGACCCGGGCGGCGCAACGACAGTATCGGCGATGCTAGCAAGGCCGAATTGGAGGGTGAGGACCGCAGAAAGGCCGTTCGGGGGTTTGCATGAGGCTCGAGACGCTGGAGGCCGAAGAAGGCCTGCGGGAGAGCCGTAGGCCGGCCGGAGCAGCGCTCGGGCCAGGACTAACAGCGGGGGGGGCCGCTGAAGCTGGGGGAGGCAGGCTACGATGGGGCTAGCCCTTAAAGAGCTATGCTGGAGCCTGGCAGAAGGAGGGAGCCCTGTGGCACCAAGGGCAGGACAGGTCTGTGCCCAGGAGATTGGCAGGAGGCTTCCATTGGCAGGAGGTTCAGTGCCAGGAAGAGAAAGGATTTATCAACCCCTGCCATTTGCCATCTACCTGCCATGGCTAACCTGCCCACTTGTCACTTGTTACTTGTTATTTTGACTATCTATAACCATTGACTACTGTGTGTGCCTGCGGGACTACCCCCACCATCTTTTACCAGCTTTCACCCGCTTACCATCAAATTTACCATCAATTTTACCATCAAACTCCATCAAACATCTACTTAGACTGCCTGCCCACCCACACCACAGATTGCCTCCTGGCCTCCACCATTTACCATCTACTTTCCACCTATTCACCATCTATCTACCATCCACTTATCATCCACGTACTGACTTACCATCTGATGTGGAACCTGGCTTGCTGACTTAATTAACATCTACAGCACCCTGGCCCTTGCTGCAGCTCCCCCCAGTATATACTCGAGGTCAGACTTGCTCCTGCTGCGGGAGTCCCCCCTCTCGCAGACATGGCCCTCTGCCCTTTCGAGGGCCCACCTTAATGATGGGTTTGTTAACTCCGAGAGGTGGAGGAAGCGGAGACTTAGGGGTTTTTTAGTTAAATGTTTTTTAAATTCTTTTAGGGGTTCAGGGGTTGGAGGGTGGGTGGGTCAGATCAGGAGCGATGACAGAGCCAGGTCACCAGGTGGGGTCTTGAGCAGAAGGAGCAGAGAAGAGGAGGGGGGAGAGGATATCATTCCTATACAGGGCTCCTTGATTCCAACAGTCGTAGGGAGGGGCAGATACGAGGACAGATTAACAACTCGCAGTCGGTTGGGAGACCATGGGTGCTGGTTACACCCGGTCGCTTGTACCAACCCCCGCGTTCTAGGTGGTCAGGATCTGCAGGCCCAGGGCCTGAGGCTGCTGTTATGCAATGCGAGGTCCGTTGTCAATAAGGCCCCCCTCATTCATGATCTAATTTTGGAGGGGGAGCCGGACCTCGCGGGAATAACGGAAACCTGGTTGGGCCACGAGGGAGGGTTACCCCTCGTGGAAATGTGCCCACCAGGTTACCAAGCATTTCACCAGCCCCGGTCCCGGGGAAGGGGCGGTGGGGTAGCAGTGATTATCCGGGAGGACTTAGAGCTGAGGGAGTCCACTGTGCCACAGACGTCCGGATGTGAATCCCTTGTTGTGAAATGGGGCCCTGGGAGGCAGTTGGGCCTGCTGATAGTATACCTGGCTCCCCGCCATACATCAGCGACCTTGCCTGAGCTCCTCGAGCTGATCTCATCGGTGGCGGTTGAGACCCCCAAACTTTTAGTGATGGGGGATTTTAACCTGCCGTCGGTGGGAGAAGCATCAGAGGGGGTTCGGGAGTTCATGGCTTCCATGATAGCCATGGACCTGACTCAAATGATTCAGGGCCCGACACACGAGGGAGGTCACACCTTGGACCTTGTTTTTGTCTCTCGCCAGTGGTTGAGTGATCTGGGAGCAGTGAATTTAACCATC
This sequence comes from Natrix helvetica, assembly GCF_964273705.1. Lineage (NCBI taxonomy): Eukaryota > Metazoa > Chordata > Lepidosauria > Squamata > Natricidae > Natrix > Natrix helvetica. The sequence goes on along the minus strand of NC_138548.1, from coordinate 306,781,558 downwards.
ACTCCTCTGTCATGGTCAGATCACTCACTCCTCCGACTTGACTTCCCTGGTGCTACCCCTCGCTGCGGGGAGGCGGAACCGGAAAACACTAGATGGTTCCGCCCCAGGCGCTTGATGGAACCAGACAGGTTCCAGACGGAGCTTGGGCCACCTCCTGCAGCCCTGACCCGCCCTCGGGTAGAGGACCTGGTGGCCACGTGGAATAATGCGACTACCGGGGCCTTGAACCGGGTGGCGCCTTTGCGGCCTCTCCGGCGGCAACGATCCACCCTGGCTCCTTGGTTCACCGAGGAGCTAAGGGTGATGAAGCGCCGCAAGAGATGCCTAGAGAATCGTTGGAAATCCTCCCGATCCGAATTTGACCGAGCACAGGTACGAGCCCATTTAAGGACGTACCTAGTGGCATTGAGAACGGCCAAACATCAATATTGTGCCGCTCTCATTGCATCCACAGAGAACCGCCCTGCCGCCCTGTTTTGGGTGTCCCGCTCCCTTCTGTTTCAGAGGCCGCGGGAGGCCCCTCTACAGGGTAGGGCAGAGGAGTTTGGGAAATATCTGCAGGATAAAGTCGCTCAAATCCGGAAGGATTGGGTCCCCTTCAGTGGCCCAGTCGAGACGCCAGTGGCGAGTCTTGAGAAACCTTTTTGGGAGGAGTTTGACTTGGTTGTCATCGAGGATTTGGACAGATTGCGTGGACGACTGCGACCTACCACATGTTTGCTGGACCCGTGTCCCTCCTGGCTTGTACTGGCTTCCTGGGAGGTTACACGCGACTGGCTCCTGGGCCTAGTGAACGCTTCGTTGGGTGAGGGGTCTCTCCCAGCCGCCTTGAAAGAGGCGGTGGTGAGACCCTTGCTCAAGAAGCCTTCCCTGGACCCTACGGAGCTGGCCAATTATCGTCCTGTCTCCAACCTTCCCTTTTTGGCGAAGGTTGTAGAGAGTGTGGTGGCTTCTCAGTGTCCACGACATCTGGAGGAGAATGATTATCTAGACCCGCGCCAGTCCGGCTTTCGCCCTGGGCACAGCACAGAGACGGCCTTGGTCGCGTTGGTAGATGATCTCTGGAGGGCCAGAGATAGGGGTTGTTCCTCTATCCTGGTCCTATTAGACCTCTCGGCGGCTTTTGATACCATCGACCATGGTATCCTGTTGCACCGACTGGAGGGGTTGGGGGCCCGGGGCACCGTTTTGCGGTGGTTCGGCTCCTACCTCTCCGGCCGGATGCAACGTGTGTTGGCAGGGGAGCAGAGGTTGACCCTAAGCCCCCTTACTTGTGGGGTGCCACAGGGGTCGGTCCTCTCGCCACTCCTGTTCAACACATACATGAAGCCGCTGGGTGAGATCATCCGTGGTTTTGGGGTGGGATATCATCTGTACGCTGATGATACTCAGCTGTACATCTCCACCCCGAACCACCCCAACGAGGCCGTCAAAGTGATGTCCCGGTGTGTGGAAGCCGTACGGGTCTGGATGGATGACAACCGACTCAGGCTCAACCCTTCCAAGACGGAGTGGCTGTGGGTTCCGGCTCCCCGGTTCAACCAGATAATTCTATCTCTGGCCATTGGGGGCATTCAACTCGCCCCCGTGGAGCGGGCGCGCAATTTGGGCGTCCTCCTGGATGCCAGGCTGTCCATGGATGAACATGTGACAGCCGTGGCCAGGGGGGCGTTCCACCAGGTTCGCCTGGTGCGCCAATTGCGCCCCCTATTGGACTGGGACGCCTTACGCACAGTCACCCATGCGCTGGTGACGTCTCGCCTGGACTACTGTAACGCTCTCTACATGGGGCTTCCCTTGAAATGCACTCCGAGACTGCAGTTGGTCCAGAATGCAGCCGCGCGGGTGATTATGGGGAGTACTAAGTACTCCCATGTGACACCTCTCCTGCGCGAGCTGCACTGGCTTCCTGTGGTCTATCGAGTGCGTTTCAAGGTCTTGATTACGATCTTTAAAGCGCTCCATGGCTCAGGACCTAGTTACCTGCGGGATCGTATTCTGCCCCATACATCCCTACGACCCATCCGCTCGCACAGAGAGGGACTTCTCCAGGTGCCGTCCACCAGACAGTGCCATGGGGCAGCGCCTAGGAGCAGAGCCTTCTCTGTGGCGGGCCCAGCCCTGTGGAATGACCTCCCCCTGGATATTAGGACCACTACTGACCTCCGCTCCTTCCGTGTCAAGCTCAAGACCCACCTTTTCCAAATAGCTGGCCTGGCTCAACCATAACTTCGTAACGCTCCTGATGGGTTTTTTAATTTAGTAATTTTATTTAAGGGGATTTTTAATTGTATTTTTAATTGTCTTTCACTTATAAGTTAACTCTCCTCCATGCACATATGTATATGTCTCTGTTCTTTTTGTATATATATTTGTCTTATGTGTATTTTTATCCGTTTTGATTGTACGCCGCCCCGAGTCCTTCGGGAGAGGGTTGCGGCTAATCAAATAAAATTATTATTATTATTATTATTATTATTATTATTATTATTATTATTATTATTATTATTATTATTATTATTATTATTATTTACAACATAACAAAGTACATGTAAAATGACTGACAGAGTATTCAACACAATCATTGTAGAAGAATGAGATACAGTGTTTAGGTATTAGGGATGTCTCAAATGTAGAATATTCCTCATATCTTGCGTGTCTTCCGAGTGTTTGAGATAAAATAGTTAAAGTATATTTTTCTATAATCTGTTTCCCTGCAACATTTATGGGCCTATAAATTTAAAATAAATTATTGACTCTACTTATTTTTAAAATAAAAATGTATTAGAACTGATAATGATGTTCACATTCTTCATGAATTCATGTGAAATTATAGCAATTATAATGTGCTAATAGCACAATACTTGTATTAGAGTATAATCTCAATGCATTAATATTTAATGCATTATATCAAATGTACAACTTTGAACTCCTAATTGATTTTAGTATTAATTTTAGTATTAAATGTAATGTATATTTTTGAGCTTTTATATTCTGCTTTTAAAAAGTTGGTTAGGTTTCTTGAATATTTGTCAGAATAGACAAGCATGAATTAAATAAATAATAAATAATAAACTATATATATACATTTTTCATTTACCATTATTTTATGTGGATTTTGTATACAGTACTAGATAAATTGCATTGTGAGTTAAATGCACTTTAATAATTTGATCCAGTTCCTGGAAAATAGAGCAGATTTGATGTAACAATTAAGATTCCAGACTACAAATTAGGAGACTATAAATGCTATCTTCTCTTCAGTGTAGAAGTCATCTGGATGACTGTCCTTATTCTCAATCTACTCTGAAATTCTCTGCCCGGTTGCAGTGTGGGTGTGGCCATGGTGCGCGTGGCCTAGTCAGTCTCCTGTAGCACGGCAGGGGGGGCTGTTTTCGCCTTGCCCAGGCTCTGGAGGCTTTCTTCGAGCCCCTGGGAGAGCAAAAATTTCCTCTCCCGGGCTCCGTAAGTGCTCTGGAGGGCCTCCAGAGGCCAGAAGTGGGCTCATTTCCAGCTTTCCGAAGCTTCCAGAAGGCCCGTTTCCCCCCCTCCCATAGCCTTTGCACAGGCCCTTCACTTACCTCGCATCCAAAATGGGCTGTATGGAGATTCCTGGGAGGGGTGGGGTGGGTGGGGCCAGCCAGGGGTAGGATTTGGAGATGCTCTCAACTGGCCATAATGTTAGCTACAGATTTTCCTGAACCTGGGCAAATCCATAGCAGCCCACTCCTGGATATTGCTCTTTTTACTACAGGGATTACTCTCTGGAATTTATTGTTTATCTTTGAGGACTCACCAACAGGTCCCACAACCAGTTTTAAAGGGCATAGTCTTATGAAGTTGCATTTGTTCCATTCTTAAATTACTGTGGAGGCAGCAGTTTATATCTGTACAGTTCCATTTTTTAAAAGTAAAGTTTTCTAAGCCATTTTTTTCAGCAGCCACAGGCTATGGGTCTCCTTTGATGATATGGTTGACAATACAACCAGGGCCTGAGATCTGTCCAGCTCCACATGCACTGTTGTTTCCTTCCCTCTGGTCTATGAGTATCCCTGATTTTTGTAGGGACATCTGCATATATATTGCCAAGACTAACGCTTTGGAAAAGACTGGTAAGGCATTATACTGGAGACTATCAATAAAGAAGCGTATTAGTATCTCAGTGTTGAAATTAGGGGTCCTTGGTGCTCTCTGAACTTAGTTGTTTTCTTGCAGACCCAAACTTGGTAATATCATCAGTTACTCCTGTGCTTTCAGCATGCTAAGCAACAATTGAGTCAAATTGCACTGTATCTGTAAAATTACACCAGTGGTAGCTGAGGCAACCACATTTTTCTTCTTTTAGCACTGGGTGAATATCAATCCAATAAACTATAATAGCATTTCTGGATAAAAATAAAACATGTTTTCAGTTGCAATTGCCTTTATTTTAGCCATGGTTTACTGAACAAACCATAATTGTCTGATCCGAAGATAATATAGGCAAACCATGAACCAAATAATATATTAATCCAGCAAAGAATATGAGGTCTTATCATTTGAATATTAAAACAACTAGCAAAACAGGTCTGACGTCTTCCTGCTTGCTTTGTACTATATAACATCAGTAACCAAATATGGCAATTCAGGATTTACGTTTGAAGCTATAAATGCAACTTATTTATCATTTTGACAAGAAACATCATCATAATATAATAAACAGACTTTCATAGTTTGCAAAAGTCAATTACTTAAATTTGAAGCATAAACAAATTGGGCAAGGAATCTGTTTTTAGTGCAGCAAATTATATGAATAGCTGTTTGAATGCCTCTATTTATATAGTTTTGGGGTTCTGTTTTGATTATAGTAGTTGCTGTGCAGCACACTTAATTGCAGTTTTTATTTTAATCGAATGTTATTTTGGACTGGATTCTGATTAGTTCATATTTATATTCATATTTTTTAAAATGCAAAAGATCTTGCATATGTTAATAGTTTTAAAAACCAGTTTTTTTCTTTGTGGTAGTAAATTTGATGCATGTCTCTTTAAAGTTTAATTTTATTTTCTAAGAAAATAAAAATTATGTATTCCATCTCTGATTTGCTTCATACACCAGGAAGCTGGTAAAGCAGAGTCAGATTAGTTGGTGGTTCACTATGAGCATTTTGCGAAGTTCTCAATGAATAATATGCTTGGCATGCAACATTACAAATTTGTAACAACAAAAATTATTTGTTGTGTTCTTGAAAATCTTTTCAGCTTGTTCACCTTAAGGGTGCCGACATGGTACCTGGACATTTGCTCTGTTAAATCATCTACTTCAGAACTTGTTTCATTACTAAGAGAAGTAATTAAGTTTAGGAGTGATATGTCCTTATCAAAAAGTCTTTCCTTAGTCCAAATAATCCATTGATTGGTTTCAGATGTCCCATTTTTGCCTAGGAATAATGATATTTTACATCTCCAAATATATTTGTATAATATCAATTAGGCTGATTCGTTTGATTTGAGCATTTGCTGGCATAAAAGATTGAGGCTACGTTAGTGAACTTGAGGAATTTGAGCCAATGTGCAGCCTTGTTAGTTTTTCTGGATCTTTAGTGGTTTTAAATATTATCAACCAGATTATCTTCCTTTATTTTGACTGTCTGGTGAAGCTGCATTTTGCGGTATTAAGTGATACTGGGGACCATTATTTAGCAATTAATTTTTTTGACCTTGGATATCACATAGAATTCCATCTTGTCCTCTGTGCTGCCCAATATCTATATGAAACCACTGAAAGAAGATTTCTAGAGTCTTGGAGTAAGGTACTATCAGTATTCTGATGACACCCAGTTCTATTGGTCATCTAATTCTAAAGAAGTAGCTTATTTCTTTTTCTGGTACCTAAATCCATAGTGGATTGGATAAGGATGAACATTAAATTAAATTCAGTCAGTGAAGAATCCAGATTTGCTTAACAATTGTGGCAAGAAATGTTGTAAAATGGCAAAAGCTGGATTCACTTAACAACTGCCTCACTTAGCAGCTGAAATTTTAAGATCAATTGTCATAAGTCAAAGACTATCTATAGATGTTTTTTTATGTACGAGTGAAAGTATTGACATTGACCTTCAGAGGTCTAAAAGACTTGAGGCCTGAAGGACTTGCAAATTCAATATAAACCTACCCAGTTCTCATAAGATCATCAGGAGATGCTCTTACTTTCTGAGGTCCATTTGGACAAAGGAGAAAGTTCAATTAGTAATGCATAATTTTGATTTAAAAAATTAGATGTGATATAAGGGTTCAGGTCTTGGACTTGGAGTGGAGAGACCCAGGTTCTTGTCCACCCCCTAAAGTATATTTATTATTAGACCATCCCATGAGCAGAAAGGTAGGATATAAATAACAACACAATTTCCATAATTTGAACAAGTGGCTTTAGCCTTCATGGGAGAGTATACATGATAAGAGATTCATGATAGTGTTTTTTAAATATGGAAAAGGCTTTTATGTAAAAGATGCAGCAAAACAATTCTGTACTACTTCTCTGAGCAAAATTTTAATAACTCATACTTGGAAAGAGCAGATTTTAACTTATCATTATAAAAGCTATGATAAATGAGAGAATGAAATAAGCTTGGCTTTATTTGGAAAAAAGATAATGGAGCAATATCCTGAGTAGGAAGTTGAACTGGATAATTTCCAGAATTCTTCCATATCTGGTAGCATTTTGGCCTTTTCTTTGAGCTAGACTTCCAGCTCCAGAATATTGCATGAATTGTGGTGGACATTGCTGGACATCTACTAAATTTTAATAATAGAAGGAAAAAATGACAGACTGCCACCTAATTGATTTTTTTAGAATGGAAATTGAGCAGAAATCCTTTAAAGTTGGGAAAAGATTTTATAGTACTGTATGTTCACAATATAAGCACATCTATCCCCCCACCCCATTTGAGGGCTCTTTTACTGAAGTAACAATTGATAATCACACAAGTTTCTTGCTTCTCCAAAAATAAGGTGTTTATTTCATATGAATGAAAATATAACAAACTAGTAGTATCATAGCATTAGTCTGTTTTTGATTATTATGTTAGATTGCTATGCAGGATGTAGATTATAATGCCACCATTAGTAAAATAATTGCATGAAGTCAAGAGCACATAACTAATATAGCTGTAAACAGAATTGTATGTGTAACAAACAACTCTGTCAATTATAGTGCACACATACCTATTCTCACAATTGCAAAAAGTTGAAACTTTTACTTCAGAATTGGATTAGTATGAATGGTTGTTCCTGTACTGGCCTCATCATTTTTCTAAATGAAACAATATTTTGCACCACTTCCATTGAAAAGCCGAATAATTAATACTGCAAGATACCAAGTTAAAAGACAATCTATAGTTAAAAATAGGACATATTTTAGCAAAATTTGAGTAACATAGATAACAATTCAAGTTAAATACACAATGGTTTAAGTTTATTACATACAAATTCAAGTATGTATCCCAAGTCAGACCTTGGGAACAGAATTCATTCTTACCCTGGGGCTATATATATTCTAAAAAAGATTTACAGAAAGACGGCAGCTCCGTTCCCATTTTAAGCCCAAGCCTGAAGATGGCAGGTGAGATCTTGCCGAAACGTTGCAAAGACAATCTCAATCTTACACGGGAAAAGACCCGAATACAACAAAACCAGCATACCTACACCCGTGAAAATCTACGAAAACACACACACACACACACACACACACACACACACACACACATGCATGCATCTTTGCAACAGCAGTTTTCTTAATTTTATACAGTTGGGTATGGTGCTTTCAAGTAGCACAGTTCATCAGAATTTCAGAATTCTATGGAAATATGTAACATCCTGATGAATATAACTCAGTTGCATTGACCTAGCTTCTTTCTATGGAAGTTATGGGGATGGGACCATCCTCCAAGTAAACTAATCAGGATATGCAGGATAATAGCATACCGTGATACCTGATTTTGGCTTGTTAGGAAGACGCAAGCCAGAGTTCTTGTGATATAGATCATAATAAATAAGTCATAGAAAGTACTTCTAGAATTTTTCTATCTGTTCATGCTGATGACTGTCATTCTGATGCACTCTAGCTATATGCATCAGACTGCTCATTCTCAGTCTAAAGACCTTTGGCTTTCTGTGAAATCTCTTCAGGGTTTTTAAAAATATTTTTTTTAGCTATAATTGGACCTCCAGTTCTGTGTTGCAAGGTATCCATAAAATTCCTTTCTGCACAACTTTCCTTTTTATTAAACAATATTAATATGTTCTTCTAAAGTAGAAAATGTTTTAATATTTTAATTGGAATTTCATATATTAACTGAAAAATTATATTAAAGTCTGTTAAAACACTGCAAATAAATGCAAACTCATTGGAACATCACTTTCCATAATATGTTAGGTAGATTGGTTGAGCCATTATAACTTGTAAAGCTGTAGCGATCATATTCCACATTATTATATTTCAAGAAACCATGTTTTCTTATTTTTCTTTGACCAACTTTTCTCCAATATCAATGGTTCACAATTGTGATTAAAAAAGCTTTTGAAAAGTTTGTCTCATTTCCCCCCTTGTACCATTTGTTTAACTGTTACAAGTAGCTAATTTGTTATCGGACATTTTGTTTTGTATGCATTATCAAAACTATTTTTTATTACTTTGACATTTCTTTTAAAATGTACAGTATTTTAAAAGGTATTTTTCTTGAATTTATCATGTTCAGAATTTATCCAGCCCTGTATATTATAATCTCAAATGGGTATAAGATTTAGTTTTATTACATCTGCACAATATTTAGGATATAAGATTTTGTTTATATAGCTAAACATTGCAAGGTTAGGTATAATTAGTACGTAATTTTATAACTTTTTTTTTTTACTAAGTTAAAGTTTTATGACATAGAGAGTGGAAATTTTTTGTGGATCAGCCTTGAGTAGAATCTCTTACTGAATATTTGCAAATTAGTGGACTGGGAAATTCTCTCTCCCAAAAACTATAGAGGGATAATAGTACCGTGATATTTGTAATGCTAAAATGAAATCTATAAATTGTATGAACTTCATTATTTCTGTTAAATGAGTTTTTGATTAAGCTCATATCAGGAACTCCTTTTAGGTGCCGTGTACTTCAATAATTTAAAACTACTCTCAACTGAAAACACAAATTCTGAAAGTGTGTGTTGTATTTAGATGTAAAATGAAATAATGCATTATGACATGTAGCCCAGATACCCATTCAAGGCCCATTTTGCTCTGTCTTTGCCATTCTCTCTCTCTCTCTCTTTGTGTATCTCTGTGTCTCTGTCTCTGTCTCTCTCTCTTTGTCTCTGTCTCTCCATCCATCCACCCACCCACCCACCCACCCACCCACCCACCCACCCACCCACCCACCCACCCACCCACCCACCCACCCATCTATCTATCTATCTATCTATCTATCTATCTATCTATCTATCTATCTATCTATCTATCTATCATCTATCTGTGTGGAGCCTTTTTTCTATTTTTAAAAATGGTATATATGAATGCCGACTATTTTTTAAATAGAAAAAAAGGCTCCACACTTACAATTAAGAAATTTATAAGCTAATCCTTTAAATATTGTATGACTCAGTTTTTTTCTTCAAGGCAACATTGTGCTAGGTGTGTACAGGGTTTTGGAAGTTCACACTGGATGCTACCTATAAAGTATTCCTGTGACTTGAAATGTTACAAAAACTTCAGTAGAATTATCAGCTGGTCAGATTGGTACAAGTCGGCCTTGACTTACGACAATTCAGTTAGTGACTATTCAAAGTTATAAAGTCACTGAAAAAGTTATTATGATCAGTCCCCACACTTAACAGCCATCATAAGACCTCCATGATCACATGATCAAAATTCAGGCACTTGACAACTGGCATGTATTTACGATGGTTACAGTGTCCCCGGGTCATGTAATCACCATTGGTAACCTTTCCAGCTGATATCTGACAAACAAAGTCAATGGAGGAAACCAGATTAGCTCAACAACAGTGTGATTCACTTCATAACTGCAGTTATTCACTTAACAACCATGGTACTAAAGTCATAAAATGATGTGTTACTCATTTAACAACCGTCTTCTTAGCAACAGAAATTTTTGGACCCAATTGTGGTCGTAAATGGAAGACTACCTATATTTCTATTATGCCAACAGTCAAATAACTTTAAACAAAGGTGTAAACTTCACAGCTTTTTAATTTAATATCTTTTAGTGATGTCCACTTCCCAGATTTCAGAACAAAACAATAGTTCTCCTCCCACCCCCAGCACTTCATAGTGGTTTAATATATACTACTACATTAAACATAATCTGTTGTATTTGTTTTCTCTTCGTAGTAGTAATCTCAGACTCAGTAATTTTCAGTAATGATAACCATGCCACTTTTCAATGGTTGCTGTTCTTTTTATATTAGAATTCATTCTGTACAAAATACTAAGAATGTAATGTGTTCATGGGTGAGAACATCCACATGCCCTGATTTTATCTTTATTTGTCAAACGTATTTTTCTAACAAGAGAAAGTTGATGCCTCTAGGCTTGAAAAATCTCAAAGTGATGTCACACACTCATTACAGAAATGCACCAGAAATGCACCTATTGCATTTTCAAAATAATAATGTAGTTCAATGATAGAGCACAATACCATACATAACAGCCCCTCTGCTCCCAAAAATCTCAGTTCAAACCTGGCATCTTCTCCATATGAGCTCAAAAAGAGTACATCTGAAATATTAATGAGTTGCTGTGTATGTGTAGATCAGAGGAAGAATGACACATCCTCTTACTAAAAGATTTTTATTAAGTAAATTTTTGAGTGTTTTTTAGAAATGTTGAGAAAGTGCATGAAGGAATCACAGTCAAGGAAATGTGAAAGGTGATGGGTGCAACAAATGTGAAGAAGTTGCTGAGAAGTAAATGAGGGCAAGGATGAGAAGAACTAGAAGGAAGAGGAGGAGGAAGAGGACAAACTTAAAGTAGTAGTCGTAGGTAAATGATTTGTTTGTAAGTAGCATTGTTGAAAGTTATGTTGAGTAAGGGTAGGTTATCATATAGAATTATTATCATATAGATAATTACATAAATTTGTCTAATAGTTATCTAAATAGATAAGGTTATTGTCTAGAAGTATCATATATATTATTATTTTTCATACGTATTCCATAACTACTTGTTCTAACCGTTGAATTCTGTAAATAAAGTTATAATTTCCTGGATTATTACCTTTTAACAATGATTTTGGAATCCTATTGCTGTCTGAAGTCAGTATGAATTATAAGCAAGGTATTTGGGGAGATATTAAAGGAAATCTTTAGTAAATTGTCAGTTGAACTCTACAGTAATAGTTCAGATTGTGGAGCTTTTGGTGAAACCCTTAGAGTATCATATAATAATTTCAAAGAAGGTCAATGGACAATATCCACCTTGTTTTGGTTTCTGGCACTAAAGAAATGGAGTAGTATCTATGAAACCATATTGAAAACCTTTTTTCTCCCCCTAGGATATAACTCCTTCTTAGTAACATTCCATGAAAGTAACTTGACAAAGTGAAATAAAGTCCATCATTACCTGAATGGGGGGAAAAAAGAAAGAAAAATTAAATGCAATGTTGTGATTAAAGTGTTGGTCCGGGACTATGAAGACTAAACTTCTGGTTTACACTAAGCTGTAACACCATTTGCTTCAACGTCATAATGGTAATAATAAAATGTTTTCATGGCTCCATCCCAGTCAGTTCTGGTTTATCATTGAGTAATCCAAGGCACTTTTTCCCCCTTTTACTTCACAGATTCTTAAAAAAAAACCTACAAAACTTAGAAAAGTGATCAGATGGGCCAACCCAAGTGGTAATACCATATATGCAGTAGCCCTGCTGCTAGGAATTTGGATCCTGCATTTTTTTAATAGAATGTCTTTCTTACACATTTTTTTCTGCCTGATGAACAGAACAAAAGTGACAAGGTCTAGCAATGGACAGTACTTGTAGAAAATGTTCTTTGTTACCATATACCTTTTAAAATTGTAGCAGATTGCTAGCTGAGGATTAGAAGACAATAATGGAAGGGAGAACTGTGTTTTCTTCCTCACTTCCCCCCTTCATGTTGGTATGATCATAATGTGCTCAATAGAATTTGAATTAGTTACCCCTTGTTCTCTTTTCTATGGACTTTAATTCTAGAGTGTAACAGGAAGACCTTTGTGTTTTAAAATATTAGTTTGGTTTGATAAAAAGAAAAGATACGAGGCAATATATTAAGGATGAAACATTTCATCAAAAGTTAAGGTTTCCCCACACATATATGCTAGTCATTCCCGACTCTAGCGGGCGGTGCTCATCTACATTTAAAAGCCGAAAAGCCAGCACTGTCCGAAGACGTCTCCGTGGCCATATGGCCAACATGACTAAGTGCTGAAGGTACACGGAGCGTTGTTACCTTCCCACCAAAGGTGGTCCCTATTTTTCTACTTGCATTTTTACATGCTTTCAAACTACCGGGTTGGAAGAAGCTGGGACAAGTAATGGGAGCTCACGCCGTTATGCAACACTAGGGATTTGAACAGCTGAACCTCCAACCTTCTGATCAACAAGCTCAGTGTCCCCAAGAAAATTAGGGAAAAAAGGAAAAATTATTCGCAATTGGCGAATAAATTATACCAGAAGGGGGTGTGGTTTAGATGGTTGATGCCTGAAGGTATGCTGATATTCTGGGAGGAGACAAGAATTAGAATTAACACACCCATAGAGGCACAGGCCTTTATGGAAAAAAACAAAACAAACCTAGAAAAAACAGAAGATCCCACAACGGATATGCAGGACACGGGAGGGGCCGGAGCTCTGCCAGCGGGGGGAAAGGGGCAATATCAAGAAAGCTCAGATCACAAAAATGAATAAGAAAATCTCATTGTTATAAACTAACCGAAAGTAGTAATGGAATTATATCTGGATCATATACTACAATGTATAAACTGATTGAAAATATCAATAGAATTAATATGCTGATTATATATGATTATGTATTAATGTTTTATACTCAGATGTACTCTATGAGTTTGGAGGGAGGGGGCGCCTGCCACACTTTGCAACTGCCAAAATTTGTATACCTTTCCATTTACCTTTTCCCTTATAAATGTTAAAAAAAACCAATAAAATTCTTTTTTTTAAAAAAAAAAAACAAGCTCAGTGTCTTAGCCCTTATAAACATTTCATTAAGATAGTTCCTTTTTTCTCTTTGTCTTTATTTTTAAATTTATTTTTAAGAAGAGAAGTTTAAGTACAGAATAGGGTACAACATTTCCTTTCAATTCAAGAAACAGAGTAACAATTGAGACACAAACTGTGTTTCTTAGCTTCATTTGTTTCCATTTCACCTGATGTAGCCTTCCTGCATATTGGTGTGTCCTAACAAACTCACTCTGGGCACAAATCCTTGTGTAGTGCAACATCTCTGCCCTTCTCTGCTTGGAATACAAATGAGATGGGAATGAGGTAGCATAATCTTGACATAATGCAACAGATTAAGCCATTGTATGTACCCAGTTGATTGGGTCTGCCTTCTTGACTGTTGGATTGTCAGTCTTCTCTTCTTAGTGTGCCAGGACCTGATTTCACAGCCTTGGATAGAAGAGCTCCAGCTTCCCTGAGGGTCAAAGACCACACTCACATGATTTGGGCTTGCTGAGATAATATATTGGGTTGTGGCCGCTGCACATGTTACAGCTGCTTGGAGCCACAAGTGAGAACTGAGCACTAGGCGGGGAACAAAGATGAATGAGCAGTTCTAAAAAGCCCCCACCACCACAGTTGGTATTCCTCCTAGGCTTCCTATACACACCTGCAATGTCACATATCTATGTTTTATTATGGGAAAACTTCTTTGCAAGTGAAACTTAGCATAGGAGGGAGATGTTTGGCATGTAAGCTTTCTCCCTGAATGGTGTAGCAGGAAGTCTGTGGTATTGTGGTGTTTTAGTTTTTAAGTGGCACTTCTCCTTGAAATGGCACAATGTATTTTTCTAAATGTAAATTCTAATCCACCTGTCCATGACAGGATATGAGGAGTTTGGCGAAAAAATAAGAACATCTGTTATGCCAGAGCTAGTCCATATGCACATCTGAGCATAATTTATGGATTTTTTAAATGACTTAGTCCTGCCTGCAGTGGTGTGCTGTTATTTTGGGAAAGTGATTCTGTAATTTAGATTAACTCTGCTCCACCTCTCCATTTGTAAATAAAACAGTGTATTACAAAACTGTAACCAGGAGACTAGAACAGCCCATTGAAAGGAGGTTCATAAAGAGTAAAATATGTGATGGAAATATTTATTAAGTATTAAAATTATTTGTGGAATTGGCCTTTGTTTCTTGGTAATTTATACAGCCATTACAAAACTGCCTATTCTATTTTCTCTTTTATGTTTGCTCAGCTTAAATTATGTGCTTGATCCTGCAGGAAGGCCATCTTTCCTTCCATTTGATTACTGTTTTCCATCTCAGGTAAAAATAAGCAATGATCAGGAAGGTATTCATTTTATAAGTAGATAAACCTTCAAGTGGCCTCAACGACTCTCTAACAGAATGCAAATGACCAGCTGTCTGCAAGGAACATAAATCCTTCCATTCCCTGCCATCCAGCCAGAGCTAAAGAAGCTTCTCGTTTGAGAAGCAAAACATCTTTAAAGAAAAACAAGAAAGTCCAGTTGCCTCTTGGAAAAAGCACCTTTTGGACCCCAATGACTAATAAATTCCATAGACATTTATAAGCAGAAATAATTTTATTCTAAACCAGGATATCTGTGATATACATATGGGTTTCTTTTGAAAGAAATTACTTGTGTTATTAAAAATCAAAAACTTTAAAGAAGAATATTTGTAGCTCATGTAGGGTTGACATGAGGGATCCTTGGTGCTCTCTGAGCTTGCTTGTTTTCTTACATGCATTTCATTACCCAGACCAGGTAACCTCATAGTAAGGAGTAAGGGGTGCAAATTCTAGTGGTTCGCCCTGCCAGAAATAACTTTTGAAATGATTGAATATTTTAGTTTTGTTGTTGCTAGTGCTTGTATTATATAATTGTTTAGCAAATAATGATATATGATAATTTCTTTCAGGTATCCCCAGTTACCTAATCTGAATTCCAGATATGAAACAATCTTATATCTCATTATTGAAAGATAATCAGAGTATTTATTTTTATTGGCCTATTCTAGTTATTATGTAGATTTGTAGCTGACATCTTCAACTGAGGAACATATACTGTTATTTTACTTTACATAAAGTTTTTACTTATTGGAATTTAAGTGATTATTCTATTTTAATGTTTTTGTTCCTTAGTATAAGCAGCTCAGATAAGCTTTTGTGTCAGAGAAACCATAAAAATTATTTGACAGGGGCCTGTGCAAAATATATTTAAAAGTAATTGTTGCTGATCTCGGTTTGGATATAGCATGTATTGAAGTTCATGTGGGAACCTCATGTTAACTAGTGAGAAATATGCTGGCTTGACTGTAATTGATATTCTCATTTTTTTCATTTATAGTATATCTGTAAATATATGATATGCCCAGGAAAAGTTTATTTATTTATTTATTTTGGTTTTTTTGTTTTAATTGACTTGCATCAGAATGTTAATCTGAAAGTATTTCACAAAAAAAGTTTAAGCCAAGGATCTTTAGGAGTAACTAAAAAAGATAATGTTAAAACAAGGCATATCCATTTGAAAGCACATCTCATATTTGAGTGCTGCTTGTAAATACACAATGTACAGATTGCTTGATAATATTATTGTCTCCAATACTTCTTTTTGTTGGTAGAGAATATGGAATCATTCCAAATAGGATGGAAAAACCTTAAGGATCTGGTTTTAGAAGATCGTAACTGGGAGGAAAGAACTAAACATTATGTCTTAGATTTATTTTCTACATTAAATACAAATAGGGCTCATTATGCTTGTTGTGAAATGAAGATGTTCCTTATTGTGAAGCTGATTTCCATATTAAAGTATATTTTTATGTTAACTTTATGCAGATTCATCTAGGCCAGGAATAAAGGGTATCTATACCAAAATCCTTGAATGAGTTTTGGTCTGGCAGAGAAATCTGTTTAGCTGTAGAATCAATCCAGGGAATGTTATGTTATCCCTTCTGACCAGTTCCTGGGCATTGCACTATTATTTGGGTGTGTTTAAGAGACTAGGTATTTTATTAGCATTGCTTATTTCTTCTGTTGACAGCTGTTCCTAAAAGGCAAAAGCTATTCACTTCTTTGTTTTTTCATTGTCAGTTGTATGGGTGGTTGTCATATTTTCTTTCATTATAGTGTTCTTTTTTTAAATTTTAATCTTGTTGACTTTTATTAGTAAGCTTGCAGATCTTTTGTTTTGACTACAAGTAGCATCTTCAGCATTGTGCAAGTTACACAAAGTTAAATTGTGTAAAGGCAGCACGACTAGTTTATTATTGAGATTAGGATGTGGTGGCAATGCAATATATATTAATATACTTTTGCTTTCACTCAAGGATGGGAAAAATTAATGTGTACATTAATGTAGCTATGAAGAAGAGCCAATGGTTGTTAAGATTTTTCCTGAACATTTCTTCCTTGATGAATGTTGAAAGTATATGTA
The DNA here is from genome assembly GCF_964273705.1 of Natrix helvetica. Taxonomy (NCBI): domain Eukaryota; kingdom Metazoa; phylum Chordata; class Lepidosauria; order Squamata; family Natricidae; genus Natrix; species Natrix helvetica. The sequence continues at coordinate 306,764,903 of NC_138548.1, read as the reverse complement.
TAATTGTCATAGTTTGGAAGGTCTCGTCCAGATATACTTTAAGCAGAAATGGTCTTATGTTGAAAATAACATAATATACAAACCCATTTATGTTCTAGATCTAGAGTTCTAAAATGTTTTAAAGTTACATTTTTAAATATTTCATTCCATGCAGATTCTGAAATAATACAGATAGTACTCAACTTTCAACAGTTTATTTAGTGACCTTCAAAGTTAAAATGGCACTGAAAAAAATAATTTATGACCATTTTTCAGTTATGACCTTTGCAGCATTTCCATGATCATGGGATCAAAATTCAGATGCTTGGCAACTGGTTCATACATATCACTGTTGCTGGTCATGTGATCCTCTTTTATGAACTTCTGACAAGCAAAGTCAATGGAGAAAGCCAGATTCACTTAGCAACCGTGTTACTAACTTATCAACTGCTGTGATTCACTTAATGGCTAAGGCAAAAAAGGTCATAAAGTGGGGCAAAACTCACTTAACAAATGTTTCACTTAACAACATAAAGTTTGGGTGAAATTATGGACGTAAGTCAAGCACTACCTGTAAAGTAAGGAATAGGATAGAATATACAGTAATATTTAAACCAAAGCTTATAAAAATAAATAAATAAAACAGCATTTGTCTAATGCCAGATATTGTCAGCCTCTACTTTATTTTTATAAGCTTTGCTTGCTTGCTATCGCCTGCCATAGAAACGGGGAGGGAGGGGGGTTGAGGTATTTGGGTATTTGGGAAACTTATGGTGCTGGAGGAGTTATCAGAAGGGAGGTTGGTTCTCACCATCTTCTGCGCATGCTGATGGCCTGTGTTTGGACTTGGTCAAGGTGAGCCGTCTCTGCATACCATCTGAATGAGGTTTCTGAAGATGCACCCCACATGACACCTTTGGGAGTTGCAGATTGGCCATTGGGTTGGCGTGATTGGGGGGAGGGTGCTGGGTAAAAGTTTGATATGTACATGTTTGTGCCTAGCTGGGCTGAGATGCCAGGAATGGTATAGTGACAAGATTGGGCTGATGGTTATAGATAACTATTCTGCAAATGAAAGACAAAGCAACTACTGCCTTCTTCTTAACACTGTATACATATTGGCATTCGTGAATTTAGTACTAAAATAAAGCCCATGGTTTTATGCTGGTTAGCTTTCTGGGATAGGTTTTCCAGCCTTTTGTAGGTACTGAAAATTCACAGGGTGAAAAACAAATACATAAGTGTCGCACTACTCTAACTGCCTCCCTTTAAAAAAAAGTGCAACTGATGTTGTCTGGTTTTGAGAAAAGCAGCTGTTTCCTTTACAGAGCACAGCTAAATGCCTAACCAAGGGATAGTATTTTTGTTAGCTTCAGCTGTTGGCGTACCGTACTTGCCAATGGAATGGTGAAGTTCTCCTACAGAGTACAAAAAAAGAGAAAAAGAAAACATACTGAGGATATTTCTGGTTTTAAATTGTTTTTTAAAAATGATTTAAATATATATACCCAAATGCTTTTAACGCACCAAATGTTTTTAATATACTGTATAGTGTTACAAGATAATTCATACCCTGAATTGAATGCTGCTGGGAGCTACGTTAAAGTAATTGGGACTGACTTCACTAGAAGCTTTGAATTTGGTTGGCTTGCTCTTAGGGTTACCATTTGGGGTGAAAGTTTGGTATAGTGGTTAAGGCACCAGACTTAGAAATGAGGAGACTAGCCGCTAGTTGATCCATCCACCCCCTCTCAGCCTTAGGAAGGAGGCAAGGGTAAACCACTTCTCAAAAAACTTGATTCCAGGGACTTCTCCAAGCAATTGCCAGAAGTCAAGACTGACCTAAAGCCACTTTTTTTTAAAAAAGAAATTGCTGTCAAAAGAGAGAGGAAGCAGTGTTTTTGTTCTCATCACAAACCTAATCTTGAAACCACTGTGAAGAATATTTATCAAATTGTTTTAAGGAAAAAGACCCTTTTTAAAATTGTATTCATATTTTCCAATTTTGCATTCAGATAAATCTGTGGTTTTAGAAAATCATGGCAAAGAGAGAAGGAGAGAGGAGGGAGGAATTTGATTAGGATGGAACTGAGTCATCTCGAACTTGGATGAGTTTTTAAATTTGTTTTCCCAAATAGGAAAACAAGATTCTTTAGCTACTTCATCTTTGCTTTGATTATCTTATGGCCAACAACATTCACTGCTAGATAATTTCTTAAAACTCATTGTTTTATTATTTTAAAATAATGACAAATACCCTATAAATATAAATATACATACAGTGCAATGAAGAACACACACATAGAAAGTATTTTTTAAAAAAGAAAAACCAACAAAGAACAAATATATGTATAAAAAAAGAGGCTGAAAATCTGGGTGCATCTTATACATCGAATACAGCATTTTTTGCCTCCTAAAGCCCCGCCCCTTTACCAAAACGGCCGTGCAGAGCCTTATTGAGGCTTTCAGAGAGTTCCTGGGGGTTGGGGAGGGCAGAAATGAGCAAAAAAATGGCCGTTTTTTTGCTCCCCCAGCCCCCAGCATCACTCTATAAGCTCCATAAGGCTATGCATGCAATTTTTTTTACACACAAAAAAAGGGCTGTTTTTTGCTCACACCCACTCCGAGAGCACTCTGCAAGCCCCCCACCAGGGCTATTCATGCTTTTAAAAAAAACAACGGTCCCATTTTTGCAAAAAATGGGCAGTTTTTGGGATGTTTGCAGATCGCAAAAAGTTTTTTTTCCCTTTTGGAAAGCTCTTTAACTGATTGATGAGAATTACATTGATCAAGTGTTGTGCCAGCACAAAGAAAGTCTTAGGTGCTCCAGATTGTCAGCGATTTCCTTCTCCAGCACATGGATAAATACACCTGGAAACATCTACCTACCTACTCTATCTCTCTCCCTAGCTACCTACTGTATTTCTCTCTCTCTATCCCTCTATCTATCTACCTACCTACCTACACACACACACACTCTCTCCCTACCTATCTACTGTATTTCTCCCCCCCCTCTACCTACCTATATACCTACCTACTCTCTCCCTACCTACCTATCTACTGTATTTCTCTCTCTATATATATATTTCTCTATCCCTTTATCTACCAACCTACCTATTCTCTCTCTCTCCCTACCTATTTACTGTATTTCTCTCTCTCTCTCTCTTTCTAGTTCTCTACCTACCTACCTACCTACCTACCTACCTACCTACACCCTTTCTCTCTCTTCCTACCTACCTACTGTATTTATCTCTCTCTATTTCTCTGTCTCTCTCTCTATCCCTGTATCTACCTACCTAACTACTGTCTCTCTCTCCCTACCTACCTACTGTAATTCTCTCTCTTTCTATCCCTCTCTATCCCTGTATCTACCTACCTACTTTTTTAAAAAAATTGCCTCTTCAAAACCTTCGTGCATATCATACTCCAAAAAATACCAGTATATATATCAACCACTGTTATATCTTGTAAAACTTAAGGCGTAGTATTAGTTTCTGTATTTATATATATTCATTATTAATAAATAAATTTATTGTGCTGATATTAAGAAATGAGAGGAATAAAGAATCAGAGGTTCCTGTATTGCTTACAAAATGATATAATGTTTTAAATTCCAGAAGAGTATCAATTGACTCAAACAATGAAAATATTTAAAATATATTGGGATTCTGTTTTGCTTGCATAGAAAATGACTGCTATAAGCAGCATTTTGTTGGAGATATAATAAGAATAATGCTAATCTAAAACATTTTTTATACTGTGTTGCACTTACTAAGTTTTGGAAAAAAGTACTGGATTATATAAATACAATTGTGTTCCATTTTTCAGATGATAATTTTTTTTGAACTACATATCTGGGTCTTGGAATTTGGCTATTGGACAACATAAGTGGATTTGCCATGCCCTTATTATGATTAAAAGACCAAAGAAGCAGTATTAGAAACATACATGAATGGCCTCTTTCACTCAATGGATTGAGAACCTGATTACACTTCCACTTATGAGCAGATTGCCTGTAGATGTAGATTTTGAACGTGCAAATATGAAATATTAGAATATTGTGTACAAAATACAATAGATTAAAACATGATACTAATATCATACATACATACACACATACATACATACATACATACATACATACATACATACATACATACATACACAAACAGTATTGCAGGCTAATTTTGCTGACTTCCAGGACTTTGATCCTGACTGGCTGAAGGTTGACTCAGCCTTCCATCCTTCTGAGATTGGTAAAATGAGGACGTAGATTGTTGGGGGCAATATGCAGACATTGTACACTACTCAGAGAGTGTGCAAAGCACTGTGGAGTTGTATATAGGTCTAAGTGCTATTGCTAATTCTGTTACTGATAAGCTAAGGTTTATCTGAATTAATAGTCTGATCTTTTACTGTCTAATTACTGACTCAACTTAAACCGTGTTGAATCAGTAATATTATCTATTAGACATACTGAATGACATAGAGGTTGAAATGTAATTGGCAGTCTTACATGAGAAGGGCACTGGTGTCAGCAGACTTCATCTGTTGAGTTCACCACCAGTTCTCTACCTGTTCTGTTCTTCATGGGAGACAATGCTTTTCTCTACCTGGGACAATGTATTAAAAATTCATTTAGAATCTGCAATAGCTTTCTCTGCTATCTTAAATACTGTATTTTTCAGAGTATAAGACGCACCGGAGTATAAGATGCACCAAGGTTTTGAAGAGGCAAATTAAAAAAAAGTAGGTAGGTAGATAAGGGGATAGAAAGGGAGGGAGGGAGGGAGGGAGGGAGGGAGAGAGAGAGAGAGAGAGAAATACAGTAGCTAGGTAGGGAAAGAGGGATAGGTAGGTAGGTACGTAGATAGATAGAGGGAGGCAGAGAGAAATACAGTAGATAGGTAGGGAGAGAGAGAGTAGGTAGGTAGGTAGATAGAGGGAGGGAGAGAGAGAGAGAGAGAGAGAGAGAGAGAGAGAGAGAGAGAGAGAGAGAGAGAGAAATATGTAGGTAGGTAGGGAGAGAGAGTAAGTAGGTAGGTAGATGTTTCCAGGTGTATTTATCCATGTGCTGGAGAAGGAAATTGCTGACAATCTGTAGCACCTAAGACTTTGTTTCTGCTGACACAGCACTTGATCAATCTGACTCTCATCAATGAGTTAAAAGAGCTTTCCAAAAGGGAAAAACAAAAGTTTTTGCACTCTGCAAACCTCCCAAAACTGACCCGTTTTTCGCAAAACAAAAACCCCATTTTTTTTAAAAAAAGACATGAATAGCCTTGGGAGGGGGCTTGCAGAGTGCTCGGGGGGGGGGGGACGAGCAAAAAATGGCTAGTTTTTCACGAAAATGGGCCGGTTTTTTGTAAAAGAAATTGCATGCATAGCCTTATGGAGGCTTATAGAGTGCTCCTGGGGGCTGGGGGGGGGAAGGGCTTATTTCTGCCCTCCCCAGCCCCCAGGAGCTCTCTGAAAGCCTCCATAAGGCTCTGCACGGCCATTTTTGTGAAGAGGGCAGGACTTCGTAACGCAAAAAATGCTGTATTAAGTGTGTAAGACACACCCAGTTTTTCAGCCTCTTTTTTGAGGAAAAAAGTTACTCATACTCCCCAAAATACGGTCTTTATTTTTTTATTTTTTTATTTTGATAACATAGGCACTTTGGGGATTTCTAAAATTAGGATGACCATTTGATAGCAGGAAAGCATGATTTTATGATTGCTTGAAAATCCAGAGTCACTTATTTGAGGTGGGCGGCTATAGAAATTGAAGAAATAAAAATAAATACAGAAATAAAGCAAAAAAGAAGTATCTAACTCTTTGCTACCATATGGTGGGTAGCTGGATATTTGGAGCCCAGGCATGGAAACCTATTTGAATAGCATATTGTATTTGTAAATTACTTTGGGGAAAAGAGAGAAGCAGTAGGGTTAAATCACCTGTTTGTAAGCTATTGTGAGGCAGTGATAGCTAAAATATTCAATTAATTAGATCCACTAGATCCACCATTTATTTAATCAACATGTATAATCACCAGATAAAGGCACTTCTCCCTGATTCATCAACTGACATTCACCTGCCTACCACTGCCATTGAACTGAATATGGTTTGCTTGCAAATAAGAAATTCTTTCTGGAGAATAAAATATTATAAAAATAAATAATATGATTGTCATGCAAAGAACAGTATTCTTTGTGAATAATTTAAGTATGCTTTACAACTATGTTATTCTCTCTCTCTCTCTCTCTCTCTCTGTGTGCATGTGCGTGTGCATGCACACGGCGTATTTATACACCCAACTGCATCAGTTTGGAATTAACTACATCCTAACAAGTATGCTTCTTGTCCTCTAAATGTTCCCTTGTATATTCTTGCCAGTCTTTTAAAGTCTCAGCAAAACCTATCCTCTGTAGGCTTGTCTACCCCTCAAATACTGCAAATGGAGCAGACTGGGGTCTTTTCAACCTATGGAAAGAGATGTTAGATGCAGTAATTTCCATAGTTTGCCGTGAAGGGGGGGGGGGAATTTATGAGCTCATGAATCCTGAAGTGTTAGCAATGTGCTTGCTGAGGAAGGCAAGAAACTGTTAATAACTTGATTATCAGTGGAACCTGCATTTTCAAGAGTGCAAAGGCCAATATGCTTGCTATCATTATATTGTTGGACCATGACAGAGTTATTCACATGATTAGGTCCCATCATGCCATAATAAGGGTAGCAACTTTACACCATGCTACCATTCATGTGTGAGTTCTGAGATGAAAAAAATCACTGATCAGCCTTTAGAAATTACGCCAGTGGATAATAATACCATATAAGCAGTATATGTTATATTCTGTAAGTTTCGTATTTTTAATTTAGTAATTATGCAAAATTAATTGCATAATTATTTTGCAATTAATTGATTAATTGCATAATAATCAATTACACATATGAGCTTCCAGGCATTTGTTAGTTTGTTTTCCCCCTCTGCCTTTATTACATTTTATAAGTAATTCAAGATGACAAACATATAATATTCCTTCCTCTTCCTATTTTCCCTATAACAACAACCCTGTGAGGTGGGTTGGGCTGAGAGACAATGACTGATCCAAAGCCAGGCTTTTATATCAAGGAGAGATTAGAACTCATACTTTGCTGGTTTCTAGCCTGATGCCTAGACCAAACTGAGAAAAACTAGCTACATTACAGCTCACAGCACAGCCTTGTTGGATACAGATCCTGAGAATTGGGGTTTAGAAACATCTGGAGGGGCATATTTCTTATTTTCAATCCTAATGGTCTTCCTTCCCACAAAATTTTTGAAGCTGTTGCTGCTGCTGCTATTTTTACTATTCTCATTGTCTTCCAGAAGAGTCAAAGACAGTCCATATAAATTTGTCATGGTCAAATGGGTAATTTACAGTGTTATCTAACCTGGGGTTTTGTTTGTTTCCTTGTTAGAAGTGTATTTCTCTGATGTTATTCTACACATTGGAGGTTATTGCAACAGGGGAGCCAAACTTGCAAATGAAGAAATTTTATGCATAGTGATAGTAACAATTATAGCAGGAATACTTCGTGCCAAGAGGGAATAGATTAAACTTCCAGCTCAGTTCCCTTTGGTTTCTTTACTTGAAGAATTAAAATAAAATGAGGGAATACGGGCCAATGTTTTTTTTTTTTATTATTCTCTTACATACCATTTTAGGTATACATTCACATAATGGTTATTCTTCTTTACATTTATCATTCTTATACATTTATTGTTTCATTTAATAGGTTATAATATACAATACAATACAATAGTAGAGTTGGAAGGGACCTTGGAGGTCTTCTAGTCCAACCCCCTGCCTAGGCAGGAAACTCTATACCATTCCAGACAAATGGCTATCCAACATTTTCTTCCAGTGTTGGGGCATTCACAACTTCTGGAGGCAAGCTGTTCCACTGATTAATTGTTCTGTCAGGAAATTTCTCCTTAGTTCTAAGTTGCTTCTCTCCTTGATTAGTTTCCACTCATTGCTTCTTGTTCTACCCTCAGGTGCCTTGGAGAATAGTTTGACTCCCTCTTCTTTGTGGCAACCCCTGAGATATTGGAACACTGCTATCATGTCTCCCCTAGTCCTTCTTTCTCTTAAGCTAGACATACCCAGTTCCTGCCACCGTTCTTCATATGTTTTAGTCTCCAGTCCCCTAATAATCTTTGTTGCTCTTCTCTGCACTCTTTCTAGAGTCTCCACATCTTTTTTACATCGTGGCGACCAGAACTGAATGCAGTATTCCAAGTGTGGCCTTACCAAGGCATTATAAAGTGGCATTAACACTTCACGTGATCTTGATTCTATCCCTCTATTTATGCAGCCTAGAACTGTGTTGGCTTTTTTGGCAGCTGCTGCACACTGCTGGCTCATATTTAAATGGTTAAATATTTAAATACAGTTTGGGTTGCTTTGGTTACCATCCCTTTCTCCTGTTGTAGCACTACCTTATTTACCTTTCTTTTTTTCCCTCCCTTCTCTACTTTCTTCCTTCTTCCTCTCCTTCCCCTCCCTTCTTCCCTTCCCTTTCTCCTACTCCTACTCTTCCTCTTCTCCTCCCTACCCTCTCTCCTTCTCTTCTGCTCCCTTCCATCCTCCTCTCCTTACCTCTTTCTTCTTTCCCCCGTCTTCCTTTCATTCTCTCCACCTCTCTCCCTTTCTTTTCTATTATTGTAGGTGTCTCTTTCAGGTTTCAGTTTATGTTTCCTTGGGATGATATTTCCTCAAACCCAAATATAATTCAATATCATTTCTTATTCCCTTACCTTCGCTAATCTATCCTAACTATATTCCCCCCCTTTGTGTCTCGTTCTTGTATATATACTTATATATTTAATATTTTATTTTCTGTTTTCCCTCCCCCCCCCTTTTCCATTTAACAGTGCATCGTCTGGGTTGTATATCTTCTCCCTACTTTCTTTTCTAGTTTCCTTTCTCTAGCCAATCATAAAATCTTCCTCATATCTTGAAGTACTCCGATTCCTCTTTATCCTTTATTTTCATTGTCAACCTATCCATCTCTGCACAATCTAATATCTTTTTTATTATCTCTTCATCTGTTGATAGCTTATTTAGTTTCCAATTTTGGGCAAATACAATTCTTGCTGCTGTAGTTACATGTATAATCAAATAGGTAGCCTCTTTCTTAAATATCTCTGGGATAATACCTAGTAAAAATACTGGTCTAAATTCTATTTCTTGCTGTAACATTTTCTTTAACCATACTCTTATCTTAGTCCAATATTTCCTTGCTTTTGTACATGTCCACCACATATGATAATAGGAACCTATTGCTTGTTGACACTTCCAACATTTTCTCTGATTTATCTTTAAACATCTTTGCTAATGAGGGAATACGGGCCAATGTTATGTGCTGCACGAAACTTGGATGTTGGTTCCTGCACCTGGCTCTGTGGAGGAACTGACTGTTGTTTATATTGCTTACTAATATCTCACAACACTGGAATGTTTGAGCATATTTGATTTTTGGTTCTGTATTATTCATAAACAAGTGCCATTGGCTCTGTATGGTGATGATTGATATTGTCTATTAGGTGAATGAATTTAAAAAGGCTATGATGCTAAGTTTTTAAAAAAATGAGTAGTCTGTTGTATTGTATTTTAAAATAAAATGATATAATTCAGTGATATCATCTTGTCTGCTCCTATATTATGAACTTCTCTTGAAAAAAGGTCATATGCATTAAAAATGAGGGCGATGGTTTTGTTTTATATCAGCCTTTCCAACTTGACATCTTCCACATGTTCTGGGATTGCAACTTTGAGAATTTTCAGGAAGCCAGCTGGCTGGGAATTGCAGCCCTGACATGTTTGGAAGATGGTAAGTCATGGAAGATAGGTTTTATGAATTAGTCTGCAGATTTTCCTTGGAAAGTTGGTGTGATGGTAGGGTTTTTTTAAAAAAAATATAGGAGAAATACTCCAGGGAGAAAAATTACACTAATTTTGCCAGTTAGTACAATAATTTATTTTTATTTTGTTTGTTTGTTATTATCCCAGTCATAGGTCTCAGATGATTTTACAGTCAGGGAGATAATATCATAAAATCATTACACATCTAAAACAAACTAAAATACATTTATAAAACACAACAACTAGACTGAAAAGAAAATTCTATGGAAATAACATATATTCAAAAGTCTGGGGAGAGAGGAGATTATTTATTCTTTTATTTAATTTTTATGCAACCAGCTCCTTACAAGGTGACTCTGGATGACTTACAGGTTATAAAGCAACTTAAAAAACAGTTAAAAGATGAAAACAATAGAAAGTTAAAATATTGAGCTGAGGTGGTGCAGTGATTAGAGTGCAGCACTGCAGGCTACTTCAGCTGACTCCTAGCTACAGTTTGGCAATTAAAATCTCACTGGCTCAAGATTGACTCAACCGTCCATCCTTCCAAGGTGGGTAAAATGAGGGCCCAGATTGTTGGGAGCAACAGGCTGACTGTGTAAACGGTTTAGAGAGGGCTGTAAAAGCACTATGAAGTGGTATATAAGTCTAAGTAATATTGTTATTATTAGAACTATACTACAATCTTCATGTTCTTCAAGAGAGATAATGGTTAGAAAGGAATCTACTAACTCAGGGCGGACAGAACGGTCTCTTTTTGAGCCTTTACCTAAACTGTGTGGAAAAATATTCAAATAGATTACAAAATTGGTAACATCAGTTTGATGATTTTGTTCCAATCTGAAATTCAAAAAAGTTCAGTTTATCTGCCACCTTCTCAAGTTGCAATATGGAAGTGTCTGTACATGTTCCCTCACTGCATAGATCCAACTGACTATCTGGCAAAGACAGGAACATTTACCGGTAATTTGGGGGAGGGAGAGGTGGTGATGGTGGGGACAATCTGCAAAAATATACATTCCATATTCCTTCAATTGTTCACATACGAGTCAGTTAACCTTAGAAAAAATGGGGGAAATTATGCATAGAAAGTAGTGAATTTTTCCAAATATTTAAATAACTCTCAAACAGGATCCTGTAACGGTAGAAAATTGCATCTTCAATTATTGAAAGTGAAATGAATTTTCCAGATCAAACGATGCAACTTTTAAGAAACATTCTGGAAGGAAAAAGGGGAAACTGTTAAAACCTTGTAAATTGCTAATGAAAACTATATGGGCTTGTGTTGAGTTCAACTGGAAAGAAACAAAGCTTTTTACAATAACCTACAATGGTGTGAATGTGTTCAGAGGACATTACCCCACCCCATCCCCACACAATCTAAAGCCACTGCTGTTTCATAAAGTATATAGTCCTGATCCTTCCAATTTCAGGCAGTATGAACCCCAGCCTTGGCTAGCTTTAGCATTGGGCTAGCCAAACTTTAAATAGTGATGAGCTATGAAACAATGTAAACTATTAATAGTTGAGTTGGACTGAGAAAGAAGCACTTTCTTCAAGTTTTGGAAATGTTGAAAGTTTCTCCTGTTTCTCATGGTGAGTTATGCCAGTTCCAAATCAGTTTGCATTTAATGTGAACGTGATGGGTTTTCAACATAACAAACAGTTTAGGGCTATGTGCCTTTTTTCCTTGCATGCTACATTCTTTTTGCCCGATTTGCCTCACAAACTTTTGCTTCTAGTTTACTGATGGCCAGTAGATCAGTTTCTTGGAAAACCATCAATCAGGTCCTGGCATCATTATGATATGCATAGTGCACACCTGATCTTGCTAGCTTCTGTAGTTTTTTTGAAAATTAAACAGAAGGCCTTCTATATTGCAGTTGCTTGTGTTCTTAAAATGGCACCATTTGGATCAACAGCATTGCAAATGGAATCAGTGAATGAAGTTCCCATAGGTTTTCCTTTATTAGTAGAAAGAATGAAAATGGTTTTCATGAATTTGACATATTTAAAATAAAAAAAAAATCTTTCTCAGTTACTGCCTCGAGTAATACTACTGCTTACCCATAACTAAGACCAAACTAAGCTCACTGAACAAATAGAATGGTCTTACTAAGGCTGATTTGGGAATTCTAGTTACTGTATGTTCAAGTAAACTATTTTGTGTCTATTTTGTTTGGTTTAAATTGCTGTGATTTAGCAGCTAAGTAGGTATTTTATTTAGAAAACAGCATCATCTTATGTCTTCAAAAGACGTAAATGCTATTGGCCATACAGCAAACAGTATTTTTCTACCTAATTCTGACAAGTAGTGCAGCTAAGATGATCTTGCCTAATGCACATCAAAATTGCACATCGTTGAAGGGAGGAAGAAAATAATGTGGTATGTGGTTGTAGATGATACCACTTTCAGGTTAAAACCTGACATACTTCATTGTTCAATGTGAAACTAAAATGAATGGCTTCAATTTTTCTGTCAAAATGGGAGTTTCATGATCTCAGATACTTAAGAGAGACTTTATGTTATTATCTGCGCATCATAACAGAGTGCAGTTTGGGACGACAGCTTAAAAGCAATTGCTCACTAACATAATACATTAACATTATGTTTAGTACTGCTTTGCATAGAAAACGTTTCTCAACATGGTACTATGTGTCTGTATGTGTTTACTCTGTATGTGTGTACATATGTATATATGTGTATAAACACACACAGAATATCAACTACATATCCTTCATCTACAGAAAGTAAAAAGCCAAATATAACATAATTATGTAATGTGATCAGGAACTTGGATATGATTGCCTATAGTTAGCTGTGGTTTGGTAATATAATTGCTATCATGGGAATGTATAAACTACTAAAACTCTTGCTGTGTTTATCTGTTTATCTGACAGTACTCTCAAGTTAGCACAAACAATGTATTATACTGCAACAATTTTTTAATCTGGCACCAAAAATCTGCCAATTTAAGAAAGCCATTACAATTATTTTTTTTCTATTTACTGTATGTTATATACACTTCTTAGATCAGGGGATCCCAACCCTTGGTCCATGGACCAGCCTAGTCCACTGCCACCCAAAACTAGCAGGATGCAGGTAGCACATAAAACCACACCTCCGTGGTCCATGGAAAAACCACTTTCCATGGAACTGGTCCTCTGTGCCCAAAGGTTTGGGGGCCACTGTCTTAGATTATCATGGAACCATCCAGAGGGGTTGCTCCCAGTTCGATGAACCAGTAGTGATGATTTTGCCTAGGTCACAGAACCGGCAGCAACGCAGGCTGGCCACGCCCCTGAACAGGTTCCCCGGTCTCTTCTGCCATTGCCAGCATGTTTCTGCGTGTGCGCAGAACCATTTACAATCAACTACGTATGTGCGAGCAACCCACGACGGGTGCATGCGCGAAGTAAACTGGTATCAGCCGGTACAGGAAGCCACCCCTGGAACCATCCACATTGAGTTTAAAAATGTGGTTAATCTAAAATTTAATATTCATTCTGTCATATCAGTCTGCATTATCTTTCTGTCAAAACATGACCCAGTGGGTCACAAGATTGTCTAATCTACTTTAAATATATTAGGAAACTTCAAATGGTTCAAAGCACAGCGGAACAGAATTGTCGAAGGCTACAAGCTGTCAGAGATCATTCAAAACAAAGCATAAACATTTTGAAACAATTGTTTTTGCTTCCTGCACATTATTGTGTTCACTTCAAAGGATTGTTAACCAGGGCCAAGTTGTGATGGGCTTTGCAAATTGTTTTCACAATTGTGTGTTTTTATATTAGCTTGCCCGATTTTGAAAACAGCCTACCCCAATTTAATGCCTTCTTGGTTTTGGGGGTGCAACTTTACTTTGTTTCAAAGTAAATTTTGTTTACTTTAATCAAAATATATTGTTTCAAAGTAATTTGAAACTTTTTTTGGTGCCCTGGCTTATAAAGAGAGATGGTGACCAAGATCAGGCCTCTTCTCATACTGTATCCAAAATCTGATTTTTTTTTTCAGAAATAGTTTAATTTTTTTAAAAATTATTTCAATCATTTTTATAGTTACCTTTCTTACAATGAACTCTGGGCTGGTCTTTATATAGATATCCATGTCATACTTGCATCTACTTATGTGAAGTTTTTAAAAATAATATTTACTAAAATTGTACACATACAGTAAGTAAACATAGAAACACAAGACATAAACATATATAAAAATATAAACCTGCTAATGGACAACTAAACATCTAAAATACTTAAAATATATATAGTTTGCTTCTGCCCTTCACTTTCCTAATGGATGCATTAACTATTTCTTTTTGTTTTATTCTTATTATTATTGTATACATTTATTTTTTTGTTATGTCTTTGTTATCTATAAAACTCTTTTATCATCCAGCTATTTTTCTCTTCTTTTATAACATACTCTTGACATAGATTCTAGTCTTTAATAAAAGCCTCTATAAATTTGTCAGTTTTGCCATCTCCACTAAGTCTTTAAATTTAACTATCTAATCTTCAACATTTGAAGCAAATTTGCCATTTTTCTGCATATAATATTCTGCAGTAATCTTATACAATATTAAGATAGGATGCTTTTACTCAGTTATTGTTGCATAAGCCCTAGTGTCCAGTTCTGGTTTCATCTGAAAAGGGATTCCTATTATTTTCATGAATGTCCTGTGAATCACGGACCAAACCTTTTTTGACCAGTGCACAAGTGCCAGTGCATATGTAAGTTCCATCCTGTTTCCTCCATTTCTAACTTTTCCTTGAAATATTCTTATGGATTTCACAGGTGTCTGATGCCTTCAAAGTATCATTTTATTTTTTCTCTTAAATTAATGCCCAGAATAATTTAATATTTTAGTCCATATTTCCCCCAAATATTGTATACCAATACAGTGCATAAATTCAGCATCCAATTAATGTTAAATTCTTCAACATTAGCTTGGATTTGTGTGTGTGTGTGTGTGTGTGTGTGTGTGTGTGTGTGTATTCACATATGGTGGACTTGTGCACTGGCCAAAAAAGTTTGGTCCGTGATTCACATGACATTCATGAAAATAACATGCTTGTTTGTTTGTTTTTTATACTTGTTGACTGTCCATCTCCCTCCCTTTATCCTTTTAAATACAAAAAAATAAATTCATTAGGATTCACTATTGTTATTTTTTTAGACCTTTACTGTCACTTCTAGTGTTCTAATAGTGCTTCCCCATTGTCTGCTGTAAATTCATTCACAACATCTGTGCATAGATGTACATGGCTTTATTTTTGTTCTACATGCACATTTTTTCTTCTACATATTAGCATGGAGACATTTACCAAATGGCTTAAAGTGGGGGGAAAACAGGATTATGGGCACAGTCTATTCCACTTTCCTTTACTCTTCATGTATTCAGGTCTCAGCAGGGGTTCTGGATTTTATTAATATGTATAAAAGTACATTTAGATGGGAACATTGTTTTCCTGCTGGTTTAGATTTGTTTGCACTGTATGTTCATTTATTGATTCAATTTTTATAGCACACCCCCTTCCCCCATCTGAGCCCATGATTCTGGGTGGCTTACAATTCGTAAACTTTAAAAACATTGAAAACAATAAAAACATCCAAAATAAATATACACAGCTGCCAAGATAGTTAACCAGTTAACAGCAAAACCAAGAAATGAGGTCCTTAACACATTCAGTGCCCCAAGCTTGGGAACATAGCCAATGTATTATGCATTGGCCCTCTTTATTATGGCCAGAAGCAGCAAAACAAACATACAGAAAATAAAGAAACAAATAAGGTCATGTGAGTGGAACTTTGTATTCAGCAAGAATCTGAGGCTGACTGGAAGCTAAATAGCAAAACCTAGTTCATTTTAGGTGATCTGTAGGAAAGTTACGAAGTAATCACCTGACTGGTATTACTGCTAGAAAAGGAAAAATGAAATTTTGATACAATATCCAAATGAAACAGTATGTTATCATTTCTCCTCTATGGGCAGAGGCAGCAAGTTAGAGGAATATGATGGTATCTCCCTGAGAATAGTGTAGAGGAGCGGGCTTTTGAAAACTGCCTTTTTGAAATAATATTTAGGTGCAGGAAGATAAGATGCCATCATTCTCCCATTAAACATATTCAGGCCCTACTAAAGCCAGGAAAAGTATGAATGTAACTGTCAAAAGATTGAAGATGTCAAAATTAACATTTGGAGATTTTTTGTGAGGATAAATCATAAAAATAAATATGTGCATGGTGTTTTAATAACAAAAAAGTGAAGTAATATCATATATAAGTACTTAGCTTCTACGTATGTATACATATGTATAGTTTTTTGGCCTATTTTCAAAACACACCCAAAGGTCTGTAGTCTCTCATGCATGAGTAAGAATTCTGTGTTTTGCACTAATAAAAATCTAATTAATATTGAATTGAATATCAAAATAGGCTATTCAACAACAGAACAGTTGATTTTTGAAAACTTCAAAATGTTTATCAATGCATAAAAGGGAAAGAATTAAAGAACAAGAACAATAAAGAACAAAATTATTAGTAGAGATATATACGGAATGATGGAAATAAAAAATATGTCCCTCTTCCACTAAATATGTGTTACTTTTGCAAGGCCAAGAATTTGGCCAGCTACTGTACAGTTGCAAATAAAAGTGGAGCTGGAAATTTGGAAAGTTTATAAACATACAGAATAATGCATAAATAACAGAGAAACAAATGAGAGCATTTCCAGAAAATGAAGATAATGAAATTAACTATATATATATATATATATATATATATATATATATATATATATATATATATATATATATATATATATATATATATATATATATATATATATATATATATATATATATATATATAGTAATAGAAAAACTAATGTCAGTTACAAGAATGACCTTATAAAATTTTTAATGATCTCTCATTTCAGCAATAGACACAAATTAAAGAAGTGTAATTATACAGATATATCTGGCTTTTTTTGACATGACCAATATGTATTTAGTTAAATTTATTGGCCACTCAACTACAATGGACTGTGTTAATCTTTTCCACCTAAGGCATTTTAAGTAGTGTTTGTGTATATGTATATATATTTGGACTGTAACATGATCCATTGTTTCTGTTGTAAAAAATGTTATCTTTTATTTTAGAGATTAAAAAATGTGAGCTATAAAGGACATATATATGCTATGTATAGCCTTGTTGTTCATAAGAATGAAAAGCGTACTTCAATGAAGTTGAAAAATAGCGTTGTCCGAGTGATTACATTTTGGAAGCTGGTGTACTACGATTGCTTTACACTCAAACTATTTCTCCTCCAGCTTCTGGCCATGAATGCTAACATATCATTGACCTAGAAAGCTGAGTGTTGTTTTCTTCTTCTCTTCTTCTTTTTTTGCTGTCATGGTTTCTTTTGGGATAAGAGAACTTAACTCTTTTGTAAACATTCAGAAGATAATTCCAGATAAAATCTAATGGCCATGACAGGGATTAAAAAGGCAGGCATGAATGATAAGACTCTCTATTGAAATAGGAGCAATATGAATGCAAACTAACTCCAAGTGTAATCAGTGGAATTATTTGCTGTTGGAGTTGTCAAGAGCTGTCCAATGTCATCGGATTTTACTGTTTTGTCTCTATCATTTCCTGAACCTGTCAGATCAGGTTGGAGAAACTGTGGAAAAGCCAAACTCATACTCACTAGGCAAGGGATCTAAAATAAAACTTCCAATACCATACTGTACATGAAAATACATGACTATAGAATAAGAATAGAAATACTTTTGTTCTGATAATACTATACCCCATGAATCTGATTGGAGGGAGTTTCAGGATTATTGAAGCTTGGCACTTCACAAACAATTCCATCAACAGACACATTGGCCTCCAACTAGCCTACGAACCCCTGAAAATTCAAATAAACTGTACAATCAAACAGCAACAGCACCAATCTTCAATCTGCCCCTAACCTTCCCAACCAGCATTTTGCCTCCCAATGACCCTCACATGAAGTGACCCACACTGACCCCTCACAAGACCCAGCACAGGACATTCACCTGACGTGACCCTATCATCACAAGATCTACTGACAACACAAAGCCCTTATAAGCAGAAGAACACCAACATTGACATTCTCTAAATTCTGCTGTAGAGGTTACCTAGCCTGGTAACAAAACATTGGAAACCAACCCACAAGCTCGGAGAATGGACCTGCACTCTCATAACTCATTATGTTTGTATGTAAGTGCACTTATTTATTGACAAGTAATTTACTTGAATGGAAATGGATTAAAACTGTATTTCCATTTAGCATTGTTTAAATCTCATTAAATCGTTTTTGCATTGGAATGAAGACAATTTTCTAATTTGACAGTCTAAGACAACTTAGATTGAATCAGTCATTTGGCATTTCCAATTCAATAATATTTCTTCTGAGAATATTCTGAGAACAAATAATATATGATTTTTTTAAACTATCAGGAATTAAATCTGGCAATCGAGATATGCAAAAAGAATGTCCTTGATCATATTTTCTTAAGACTAGCACATAATGTAGAAGTAGATGTTCATCCTAATAGTAGTGTATTAATCTGTACTTAATTGGATATCTATCTATCTATCTATCTATCTATCTATCTATCTATCTATCATCTATCTATCTATCATCTATCTATCTATCTATCTATCTATCTATCTATCTATCTATCTATCTATCATCTAAAGACACCCTCCTATTGCTAATAATTATCTTATTTTTTGCACTGTGTGTTTCTGACCATAAGACACACCTAGGTTTAGAGAAGGAAAGCAAGGAAAAAATATAAATATGGAGCGTTGTCTCTCTGTGAATATGGAGCACTGAATATGAAGCAACAGTGAAGTGAGGGCAGGAGGCGGAGCCTGGGAGAACCACAGATAGGTGTCCTCTCATGTGCCAGCTCTGCCTATTGACTCCTGCACTCTGGCGGGCTTCAGCACTGTAAAAGGACCCCATGGTGGTGGCCCAGCTGCGATATTTGCTCCATAAAATGCACAGACATTTCCGCCCACTTTTTGGGAGAGGGGGAAAGTGCGTCTTATGGAGTGAAAAATACAGTAATAGGTGGTGCTCAGCAATGGAAAGTGCTTTGCAGGATTTTCCTAAAACCATAACTCTAAGTTAAAAGATAGCTTTTTATTTAAAAAATGGTTTGGTTCTAGGCCCCACCATACATAGATTAAATCTTCTGGCTAAATAAGAATTAAGTTATTTATGACATGCTTAAATTCAATGGATTTCATTGAGTTTATTCCAGATAACATAGCTTTGGGATTATTTTTATTTCACACATTCTTTCTATGCATATTTATTTATTTGATAGAGAATATCAAAAGAGAGAAGTAGTATATGGAGGACTAAACAAGGCTGATGAGCTTGTTTGCCAAGTAGAGCTGGAATGTACAGTCAATTTAAAGGAATGCATCTTTGGAATGTTGTCTATACCTAGGTACACCCATTTGTAAATAGATAGCATCAAAGGGGTTAAAGTTGAGAATAAACAATAGCTTGAAGTGCAATGGTTTTTTAAAAAAATATTTAACAATCTGGATAAGAGGCAGGATCTTATCACATGCTTAGTCAATCAACTAGTTAAAAATTAGATATTATTAAATAACTGTCAAATCTCTAAAGCACAATTTTAGTCAGGGAGAAGGACAGTAGAATGATTATATGATCAAAACCTTTTATTCCTGAATGTCCATTATTCATAGAGTCCGTCATCTGTGGCAACTTTATTTCTCAAATTATACTTGTCTCCATTTGCGTCATTTCTGTAAGAAGATCATTATGCAAATTATGTAAGATGCAAGTGACACAATCTGAAAAATGGAGGTACAGTATATGTAAATAACTAAATAAACTAACAACTAAAATAAATACAACAAGAGTATTGTTATTTGAAGTGCTCATTGTATCAAGGTTTACCAAATTGTGGTTTTCATTCTATTGAGATATTTTTGTTTTTTTGTTTTTTAAAAAATAGAACTTTGAAAGGAATTGAGCTTTAAATTTTGATAATGGTTAGAATTTAGGCTGGCAATGTATACTGATAAATCCTTCTGTTTTGTTATTGGGCAAGCAAAACTTAATTTTACATCAGAATATATTGTGATAAGTTTAAAATGGGCATTCTGTCAGGCAAGCAGTTTATTAGTGATTGAAGCCCAAGAACTACTATGATTTCATAGGAAAGGAATTTTAGCCCATTTTTCTTCTTACTCTAAATTCTAAGACATGACACCATAAAGATACAATTTTGTTGAGTTGCTGGAATTTCATATATTTCATGCACATAACTGAACTGCACAGGACCACAGCATGCTCAGAACTGTGTTCAGACATGCATTTATTTCACAAATATATTGCTATTTTCAAAAATGTTATTGATGGAAGATCAAATTGTACATAAGCTCATAACCATTTTTACTTTCAAAATGTTGGCCATTAAGATCTACAGTGGAAAAGTCCTCAAGAGTGAGGTAGATACTGTGTTTTCCCGAAAATAAGACAGGGTCTTATTTTCTTTTGACCCCTGAAATAAGCGGTTGGCCTTATTTTCGAGGAGGTCTTATTATTTTTAGGGGGGGAAGGCGGTCACCTCATGGCTGCTGCTGTGTTGCAATATTTTCGGCGAGGGCTTATTTTCTGGGGAGGGATTATTTTAGCGCATGTGCTCAAAAGCCCAGTTGGGCTTATTATCCGGGAAGGTCTTATTTTCGGGAAAACAAGGTAGCAGAAGGTGAAATGGCAGATATGACAAGTGGCAACTTTGGCCAACACTGTGCAGGTGCATGCTGTGACCTGATTCAAGTAAAACTCTCATGCTTATTTTGCACACAGATATTTCATTCAGTCTTCTTAATGTCATTCTTGAGGAATTAGTAGTATGTTAATTTACCTTGACTTTTCAACAAGAATTACAATGCACCTTCAATACTTTGATAGCCCTGGAAATGCTTATAAGTTTAACAGGGGAAGTGGGTGGAGAAGGAGAACAAAGAAGAGGGAGAGAAAGGAGAAGAAATATTCCTTACAACAAATCTGTGGATAAAATATTACCAGGAGCTAGTCTTTGGCCCACTCATTATATCATTGAAGTACATGTTATGGAGATATGAATATTAAGCTGTAAGTCTTCACATTACATCTTTATAAGAAGAGGAACATCTGAGAGTACAATCTTTGAAATAGGTATCCTAATTATAGCAGTCATAACTGAACATTAATTTAATGAACATCCTCATTTGTTAATAAAAGCTTGCCAGAGAACATGTATTGCCATTAAAACTACAAATCTCCAAACCAGCAGAGACAGCAGTGAGTAGGATAAAACAGGTAGATTAAAAGTAAAATCTGTAATTGAATGCTAACTACCATGGCAAACCATATATTCACTCATATTTCCTTTTTCACTGTTGAATTCACAGTCTATGAAATTGCTCATGAAATAATTGCATTAGTGATGGATTAAATGTCCCAGTGACCATATTTTATTTTATAATCTGCATTAAAGCATGAAGATCCTTTTTTATTCTAGTTGACAAGTTTAACAGTAACATACGGATTAGAATTAAGGATCAAGTAGGAGCAATTCAGAAGACCAACCATTTGATTGAATATTTGAACGTATTTTTTTTAATTTGAGAATATTTTAATTCTGGATGGACATTTCTGGTTCAAAGACAATCTAGCTATAATCTTTTCTGAATTCTGAAATGTACAGAATGTATCCATGTCCTCTGTAGCTTTTTACATAGCCATATATGTATATAAAATTAGATTAACAGAGGTGGAAGGGACCTTCTAGGTCATCTAGTCCAACCACCCACCCAAGCAGGAGACCCTGCACCATTTCTGACAAATGACAGTCCAAACTCTTCTTGAAAGCCTCCAGTGATGAAACTCTCACAACTTCTGAAGGCAACCTATTCCATTGGTTGATTGTTCTATATTGTTCTGTTTTTTTTGTTCTATATTGTTCTGTTTATTATATAAATAGACCTGCATTTGTTTATGAGATTATATAGGTTGTATTTGAATGTGATTCAAATCTGAAGTACTGGAAATGAATGTGTGACCTTTTGCCTAAATTTATTCTGACCTCTCGTCCAACATAGTTCAAGTAAGATTTCAAAACTTCCCTTTATATTAATTCAGTTTAGTATCTTTGCTAAATCTTATCCTATATTGTATACTGATCTTTATTTAAAAATATGCAATTGCCATAACTTGCTGTGATCAATCTAAAAGTGGAAGCTTCCAGACTTCTTTTTACAATTATGCTGGATGTAAAAGAACACAGAATTCTCAATTTTATGGCCTTGTAGCAATCAACTAGAGTTCCAAATATTCCATCTATATAGCTCAGTTCTTAGGAAAGTTTGCTGCTAGATAAAAATTGCAAACTACAGTGCTATTTCATTAGGATAAAAAGCACAAATAGTATAATATACCGTATTTTTCGGAGTATAAGACGCGCTGGAGTATAAGACGCACCAAGGTTTTGAAGAGGCACATTTTTTAAAAAAGTAGGTAGGTAGATAGAGGGATAGAGAGGGAGAGAAAGAGAGAGAAATACAGTAGGTAGGTAGGGACAGAGGGAGAGAGAGAAAGAGAGAGTAGTTAGGTAGGTAGGTAGATAAAGGGATAGAAAGACAGAGAGAAATAGAGAGAGATAGAGAGATAGAGAAATACAGTAGGTATGGGAGAGAAAGAGTGTAAGTAGGTAGGTAGGTAGAGGGATAGAGAGAGAAATAGAAAGAGATAGAGAAATACAGTAGATAGGTAGGGAGAGGGAGAGAGAGAGTAGGTAGGTTGGTAGTTAGAGGGAAGGAGCGAGAGAGAAATACAGTAGGTAGGTAGGTAGAGAGAGAGAGAGAAATAGAGATAAAGAGAGAAGTACAGTAGGTAGGGAGAGAGAGAAGTAAGTAGGTTGGTAGGTAGAGGGAGAGAGGGAGAGAGAGAAATACAGTAGATATGTAGGGAGAGAGAGAGTCAGTAGGTAGGTACGTAGATAGTTAGAGGGGGAGAGAGAGAGAGAGAAATACAGTAGGTAGGTAGGGGGAGAGATAGGATAGGTAGTTAGGTAGATGTTTCCAGGTGTATTTATCCATGTGCTGGAGAAGGAAATCGCTGACAATCTGGAGCACCTAAGACTTTCTTTGTGCTGGCACAACACTTGATCAATGTAATTCTCATCAATCAGTTAAAGAGCTTTCCAAAAGGGGGGAAAAAACTTTTTGCACTCTGCAAACCTCCCTAAAATGTCTCGTTTTTCACAAAAATGGCCCCGTTCTTTTCAAATAAAAGGCATGAATAGCCTTGGGGGGGGGGGGGGCTTGCAGAGTGCTTTTGGGGGAGGGCGCAAAAACAAGCAATTTTTTTTTGTCAAAACAATTGCATGCATAGCCTAATGAAGGCTTATAGAGTGCTGCTGGGGGGGGGGGGGCAAAAAACGGCCCATTTTTTGCTCATTTCTGCCCTCTCTCAGCCCCCAGGAGCTCTCTGAAAGTCTCCAGAAGGATATGCACAACCATTTTGGTGAAGGGGGCGGGGCTTCGGGAGGCAAAAATTGCTGTATTCGATGTATAATACGCACCCAGATTTTCAGCCTCTTTTTTAAGGCAAAAAGGTGCATCTTATACTCTGAAAAATACGGTATTTTACTTGGGCCAGTTAAAACATTTGCTAATTTCCCCCCTCTTTTATAATGGTTAAACTAAGCCAACGTGGAGTATTGGACTAGAATTCGGAAGATCCAGTTTTTACAGTAGCTTATCCCCAGCCAACTGGTAACTTTGAGCCACTCATTGTTTTTCATCCTGACCTATCCCAAAGGGATATTGTAGGAAAATCCCAATACAGGTAGTCGTCGACTTACAACCACAATTGAGCTCCATATTTTTGTTGCTTAGGGAGACATTTGCTAAGTGAATTTTGTCCCATTTTACGACCTTTCTTACCACAGTTGTTAAATGAATCAATGCAGTTGTTAAATTAGTAACATGGTTGTTAAGTGAATCTGGCTTTCACATTGACTTTGCTTGTCAGAAGGTGATTGCATGACTCTGGGATACTTGCAACTGTCATAAATGTGAGTCAGTTCCCAAGAAATTGAATTTTTCTCGTGCGACCATGAGGATGCTGCAAACGTTGAAAATATGAAAAACAGTCATAAGTCACTTTTTTCAGTGCTATTGTAACTTTGAACGGTCACTGTGAACTATTGTAAGCTGAGGATCTCCTCTATAAGCTGAATTGACTGTGCAGGAAAGATATTCAGGTAGTCCTTAAGTTACGACTACAATTGAGCCCAAAATGTATGTTGCTAAGTGAAACATTTGTTAAGCCCCATTTTATGACTTTTCTTGCCAGAATTGTTAAGTGAATAATTGCATTTGTTAAGTTAGTCACATGGTTGTTAAGTGAGTCTGGATTCCCCATTGATTTTGCTTGTTGTAAAAGGTGATCACATGATCCCTGCAACGGTCATAAATCTCAACCAAGTGTCCGAATGCTGATCATGTGACCATGGGGATTCTGCAATGGTGTGAAAAATGGGCATAGGTTGAGGACTACCTATAATACATAAATAAGCTACTGTTACTTATTGGTTTTACATGAAATGGCATGCATTTCTAAACCAACTATCTGACAGTTGAGTTAGATGAAGCAATATCTTTAAGTTTGAAAACTTGACATGAAGATTATTTTCAGTTAAAATGAATTTATGCAGAAAAATAAAACACAACATTAAGAAACACATTTAAACACCAAAGAGTTTTCAGAAGCAGTCCTATGTGGAGTGCTTTACGATAATTCAACTTCAAAGTAATTGAAGTGTGAAGCTCAGCAGACAGCCAACAAATTAGTTTGCAAATCATAGAGAGTAGTCTGGGTTTCTAACATAGCCTGGAAATTCAATAGCAAGATTAGATACACTAATACCCACATATTGTAAATTGTGTCCTTAGAGGAGAATATCATCCTACCCAAATGGCTGAAGTCTTTTCCTACTGAAGTGTAGTCAATTTCCCCTCATTTAGATTCTCCCTCCCCCCTTACTCGGACGCATAGAGATTACAGCTACTTCTTCAGGGACTTCCTATTCTCACCTGGAATGAATAAAAACAACAAAAAATATTCTTAGTCACTTCTTTTAGCATGGTTTTAGTTAGATATTAACATCAGAACTATGAAGAATCCAATAAGGCGCATCTTTTGAGGGATAATGGCAATTATCAGCAGTATTCTGAAAAAAACCTCTTCTAGAAGTAGAAGCCCAGCCTAGCACCCAAAGAGCATTCAACAAGGACAAAATGGGTTGTGCTTTTTTGAACCAGGGCAGTTAACAGATGGTGAGTTTGGTAGCTTGTTTCCTTGTAACGGTTTCAACTTGGTTTGAAATAAGAGAGATTTAAATCACCTACATTGGGATGTCAAACTCGATTTCATTGAGGGCCACATCAGGGTTGTGTTTTATCTTGGAGGGGCTGGATGGGCATGATCAGGGTGGGCGTGGACATCTTGCCATCACTCATGTTGGGGGGGGCTGTGGTCGCCCGAGTGCTCTGCCAGTGAAAACAGGCTCCCGAGCTCCATTTTCGGCTGCGACAGCTTCCTGCAGTCCTGCTCTCTCAGCGAAAACAGAGCTCAAGAGGAAAGAAGGACTAGGGGAGACATGATTAGGAGTGTTCCAATATCTCAGGGGTTGCCACAAAGAAGAGGGAATCAAGCTATTCTCCAAGGCACCTGTGGACAGAACAAGAAGCAATGGGTGAAAACTAATCAAGGAGAGAAGCAACTTAGAACTGAGGAGAACCTTCCTGACAGTTAGAACAATTAATCAGTGGAACAGCTTGCCTCCAGAAATTGTGAATGCCCCAACACCGGAAGTATTTAAGAAGATGTTGGATAGCCATCTATCTGAAATGGTATAGGGTTTCCTGCCTAGGCAGGGGGTTGGACTAGAAGACCTCCAAGGTCCCTTCCAACTCTACTATTGTATTATTGTATGTAGCCCTCCCGAGCACCATTTTTGCTGGCAGAGGCACCGTGAGCCGGTCTTTGCTGTTTCCAAGCCAGGCCCACCGGCCAGTTCTAAGCATCTTCCAGCTAAGATCTGGCCCACGGACCTTGACTTTGATACCCCTGACCTACATAATTTGAAGATGTTTGAAACAACACATTCTATTCAGCAACAGAAAATTCCACGTTTCGCACTGTATTCTTTGCTCCTTCAGAGTTTACATGTAAGAGTTGCTTGCTCCAGCAAGAACTGGGAATAGAAGAGAGCACTATCATCATCTTTATTAGGCTTTTAATCAAGCTTCAGTGTATAAAGGAAAATAAACAGATCAGGAACATATTTCCATAATGAACCAGCTATTAACGCATGTAATTAGAGGATTATTATTAGTATTAAAGTATTTCATACAATAGCTTTTAACAGGAGCCTTGGGATGGAAGAAGAAATACAATCAACTGCTTCACTTTTCTGTTTTGTATAGCCTTTATAAAAATAGCTGCCATCGTAATCTAAGCCATGCCAAAATACTCCTCTCAATATTTTTGTAATTCAATATCAGTACCTACTATGCACTATAGTGAAAGAGGTACAGCTATAACCGTATAAAATAGTCAGATTTAGGATGAGTTCCATGCAGGTGACTGATCTGTAAAGAATATCTGTTTGCTCTGTATCTTATGAAATAATTAATGATTCATCTTATGCATTATACTGGTGGCTGGTGTTATGTTCTAGCCTAGGTACCACAGTGGATAAAACTATCAATAATCTGAGGTCTTGTGGGGAGGGGAAGCTTTTCTGCATGTATAAAATAGCAACAAAAACCACAAAATGTAGATCTACCAAACCTTGACCATGGACCCCAGAATCTGGTTATTGTTGTTGAATTGTTTTAAACTATATGAATACAGGAAGTCTTCGCTTAACAACTCTGACGACTGGAAACTGTAGTTAAGCGACGTGGTCATAAATTGCAAAACCACCTGACCACATCACTTAACCACTACAGTTTTGTCAGTCCCTGATGCCATCATTGGTACTTGAAGAGGTTGTTAAAGAGAGGACCTCACATTGCCATGTCTTGCAACTTACTGCCAGCTTCCCCATTGGCTTAAGAAATTCTAGTCAGAAGCCATCAGGGAAGGTTGCAAATTGTGACCACGTAACCACAGAAATACTCCAATGGCCATGATTACGAGGACAGGTTATAATCGCTCTTTCAATGCCATCAAAAGTTCTAATTGTTAATCGAGGACATCCTCAAATGGAGTCATTTGAGACAGAATGGCAGTATGAGCAATCCAGATGTTAAAGGCTTACTTGCTAAGAAATTCATTGTTCAATGTACAATGTACAACAAAGAAAAAAAGGGCCTTGCCAAGAATCTACAGTCATGTGGCACCCTATTTGAATTCTATGGTTTTACATATCAAGACATAGTAAAAATAAAAATTAACAATTCTTAAAAGTACATAAATACAACCTCAGATGAACAATAACATGACATATTATACTTTCTTTACAAAAAGCCAAAATGGAGATGCCATATATGAAAAACTAAGTACACCATCACTGGTTCCATAGATATGAAGAGGCTAAGTAGCAGTCAGGTACTGCTAATGAAGTGCCCTTGATCAATTGATCATCACCAAATATAACTTTCTCTATAAAAGCTGATGTTTTAGGAATTTGTTGATCGCCGGCAGTTTAGGTGTGTGTTAACACAATACCAAAAAGGAAAGACATCAGCAATGAACAATTATTGCTGCCCAGCAAGCTGAAGTTTATAAGGGCATTTCCAAACAATTTAAAATTCATCATTATATAGTGAGGAAGATTATTCACAATTGGAAAATATTCAGTATAGTTTCAAATCTTCCCAGGAGTGGACATTCCAGCAAATACATACCAAGGCCAGACTGTGCAATACTCAGAGAAATTGCAAAACATCCAAGAGTTACATCCCAGACTCTACAGGCCTCAGTTATCATGTTAAATGTTAAAGTTCATGGCAGTACGATTAGAAAAAGACTGAACAAGTATGGTTTGTTAGAAGGTTGTCAGGAGAAAGCTTTTTCTCTCTAAAAATTTACTGTGGCTTAGGTTTGCAAAGTTGCATCTGAACAAATCACAAGACTTCTGGAACAGTGTCCTTTGGACAGAGGAAACCAAAGGGGAGGTGTCTGGCCATAATGCACAGTGCCACATTTGGTGAAAACCAAACACAGCATATCAGCACAAATATCTCGTACCAACCATCTAGCACGGTGATGGAGAGGTGATGATTTGGGCTTGTTTTGCAGCCACAGGGCCTAGGCACTTTGCAGTCATTCAGTCGACCATGAACTTCCGTGCAGACCAAAGTATTCTAGAGTCAAATGTGAAGCCATCTGTCTTACAGCTAAAGTTTGACCAACATTGGATCATGCAAAATGACAGTGATTCCAAGCACACCAGCAAATCTACAACAGAATGGTTGCAAAAGAAAAGAATCAAGGTGTTGCAATGGCCCAGTCAAAGTCCAGATTGAATTGCTGGACTTATGCACACCTCAAGAGAGCTGTGCATAAACAAATGGCCACATGCCTCAAGTGAACTGAAGCAAGGTTGTAAAGAGGAGTCAGCCAAAATTCCTCCACCATGATATGAGAGAGTCATATAGAAAACTATTACTTCAAATTATTCTACAAGCTATTGAATTATAAGATGTACGTACAATATTTTTTCCACACATGACTTCTCATTTTGGCTTTCCTTTTGTAAAATAGATTGATGACATGGTATAATATCATGTTGTTGTTCAACTGAGGTTGTATTTATTTACTTTTAAGAACTGCTAAGGACCAGACAATTTTTACTATGGCCTGACATGTAAAACCAGAGAACTCAAAGAGAGTGGACTTTCTTTTCCACGTGACTGTATTTGGATGCTGTATAAAATAAGTAGTTAACGTTCTACAGCAGGGGTGTCAAACTCGCAACACCACGTTGTTGTCACATGATGTATTGCAACTTTTTTCTCTTTGGCTAAAACGGGTGGGTGTGAGCAACATGTGATGCATGTGATCCACAGGCCACGAGTTTGATCCCCCTGGTCTACAGGCATTTAGTTTGTATCACAAAGATCTTTTGGAACTGTGATCATACCTTGATGACTTGGTGACTTTGTTTCATTGTTAAGAACCAAGGAGTAGGAGTTGCAATAAATGTCCAGTGTGGTTGTTGATTGGAGTAAAATTGCTACGCTTGTGTTCTGGGTTATATGTCTTACTTCTTTCAGCTTTAAAGTAGGGGTCAGACTTACATTAGTGAAAGTACTAGGTAGACTCCTGAGACCAGAACAGTTGATGAGGTGAGCAGATGCTTGTGTAATTGCACATAGCATCATGAAGTAATGGAAAAAACATTGATTTATTCAGGGCCTTTTAGGTAGAGTCATAGTAAATATGGGAGAAAAATACTGTCCAGAAAAACTTTTTCCTTCAGAATTTCTAGCAAGGTATCCACCCCATTTTTTTTCTGGGGAACCTCTTGAAATATGCTTGATTAATATGAGTAGTAAATATCCAGTTAAGCTGGTAGATCATATCTGGATATTATTTATTTATTCATTGCAATTATATCCTTCCTTTCCTCAGGAGATCAAGAAATGTACGATAGTCTGTCTTTCTATATTGTTTTCTTTATACCTTGAATTGTATTTGCATTACAGATGATGATTGTCTAAAATTCATCCAAACCTTGAATCCAAACTCTTATCCGTGATTTCACAGTAGATTTTAAATTTCCAAGATAACATGTTCACTTTTCCTTTAGAATTGCTAATTCTTTTTTTAGAATAACATTTTAAATTTTTAACAATTAATAATTAAGTTTCGACTGATTAGTTGTTCTGTCAGGAAATTTCTCCTTAGTTGTAAGTTGCTTCTCTCCTTGATTAGTCAGTCTCCATCCACTGCTTCTTGTCCTCCCTCAGGTGCTTTGGAGAATAGTTTGACTCCCTCTTCTTTGTGGCAACCCCTGAGATATCGGAACACTGCTATCATGTCTCCCCAGTCTTTCTTTTCATTAAACTGGATATATCCAATCCCAACAACAGTTCTTCATATGTTTTAGTCTCCAGTCCCCTATCTTTGTTGCTTTTCTCCAATGCACTTATCAGATTCACTTTGTGTGCCAGTTCTATTAATTAAGATTAGATACAAACATAGCAATGTCTCCTCCTTCTTCTAAGAAATGAATTAAGCAGCAAGACAAATCAACAGTTCATTGGATAGGCCATTTCTATTGATTTCTCACAGATATCAGGCTACCGGTGCTTCCCATTGCTCCTTGGGGGTGTTCAGAGTTGGCACTTTCTGTCTCATAGCTTTGCTTTGTGTAGTGCAGGCAATGTACTCTGCAGTGTGAAGCTGCCGACTGTCCCACCTTGTCCGGAAGCCTTGCCTCAAAGACAGTCTTTTCTCTGATGGCACCCTATTTATAGGATGCTCTGCATAGAGAAGTGCAGTATTAGCATCATTTCAGCACCACCGGTAAACCTTTCAATAGTATTCTAATTGTATACTAATCCATATTGCTTACATTTTGATGGCTGTCTTTGGTGTCTTTAGTTTTGTTTGATTTGATTTGACTTGCAAAAACAATTGGGACCAGAATTTCCATTGCTAAGCAAGACAGTTGCTAAATGAACTGAATGCAATTGTATAACCTTTTATGCCATGGTTGTTAAGCAAATCACTGTGGTTGTTAAGGGAATCACATGGTTGTTAAGTAAATCTAGTTTCTCTTATTGAGATTGCTTGTCAGAACCTGGCTGGGAAGATTGCAAATGGCAACCAGGTGCCCACTGCATCCATTGTAACTATATGCAGAATGCCTAAATTTTGCGCAGGAGCATGGAAATAATGCAACAGTTATAATAAGTGTGTGGACCAGTAATAAGGCACATTTTTCCCTGAGATGTTGTAACTTCAAATGGTCACTAAACGAATGTTTGTAAGGGAAGATCAGCTTTAATATACTTTTTGGGGGGTGTATTTACTGTAAACTACCCAGAGAACTTTTGATTTGTGGTAAGGCGATGAAGCATGCATCTCGCTCTCAATATCTCACTTGCCTAGCTTCTTTTCAGTGGAATGGAAGTTTGTGAGCATATTCAGCAGAAAGCACCATCACCAGTTGTAGCCTTTTCCCACCTGAGGTCCCTTGAGATGTGCAGACCACTTCCCAGAATTCTTTGGCTGAAAATGTTTGGGAGATAGCAATAGCAACAGCAAGTAGACTTATATACCGCTTCACAGTGCTTTACAGCCCTCTCTAAGCGGTCTACAGCATATTGTCCCCAACAATCTGGGTTCTCATTTTACCAACCTCGGAAGGATGGAAGGCTGAGTCAACTTTGAGCCTGGTGAGATTTGAACTGCCGAACTGCAGCTGGCAGTCAACTGAAGTAGCCTGAAGTGCTGCACTCTAACCATTGTGCCACCTCGGCTTTCTAGATGAAGTAGATGTCACCTTGGTTGGAGAGGCGGTATAAAGGCATCCGGATAAACCTTGCAGGCCACATGCTTAATTCTCATGTGCGTACTGTATACTGTGGACTACATTGTTTTAACATTTGAAGTGTTTGCAATGCTTTGCTAAAGTTCTTTCAAATACAATGAGACAACAGTGACTTTCCATCACTATTTAGATATAGGATGTTTTTTTTAAAAAATCTCTCCTTGTAGAGGCCTTCCTAAGTTTCCAGCATCAGAAATAAATTTGTATGTCTTTATGATAACTGATGTGTACTAATATTTTAAGTGTCACTATATTTAGTGCTGAAGTACAGTATTTCTAAATTAATGCTGTTTTATTATATTCTTGTGATTTTGCTGTGATGGTATGTCTGATTATTATTATGAGATGCTTCCCCCCTCCTGTTGTTGGGATCCCTCATATCAATATTGCATCAAAGCCCGGTATTTACTAGATTGCCATTTTTAACCAGAAACTCCACACTCACAGCTAACATCCTGGGAGAAATTGTTGATGATACCCTACTTGTGGTGGAGATGGTGGTTTTCAATTATAGCCTCTAGATATTGCTAGAGTCTTACTAGATATCAAGCTTTCTGCTTCAGTAGTGACCTTTTTGAAGAGGTTAAAGTCTGTAGAGCTTTTGCCGATACCATGATGATTGTTATGTGCTCTTCTCTTGCTCTCAAATTATTTTTGTATGGATTATTTAATTGCTCATTTAAAATATTTCTATGGCTGCCTCTTTTAACTCTGGGTTGCTCACAACCAAAGGATAAAAACAAGATACATGAACAGCAACAACAGGAAACAATAAAACCAAAATCAGAAAAACCTGGCACCACAATCAAACTTCCCCAATGTAGCCCACAAATCTCTCTTCCAGCTTTGATGTCCTTGGGGAGTAAGCCAGATCTTTTTAAGGCTTTCTGGAAGATTAAAAACATGGAGAACTGTTTGATCACAAGGGGGAGAGTGTTCCACAGGGCAGGGACTGTGACATAAAAGGGACACTTCCTTGCTGTTTCCTGCAAGACAGCAGCATCTAAGGGAAGTGGCCTGGTGGAGCATGCATAATCTACCTAATCTCAGGGAGAGGGAACCCAACAAATAATCTGATCTCATGACAAATAGAGCTTTAAAGGTGATGCCCAAGTTGCATAACAGGGGTATAACTTCACTGAACATTGGAACCCAACACTATGCATAAGGCTACGTTCTGGACCAGTTTTAGCTTCCTGTTGTTCTTCAGGGCAGCCTCACAAAGAGCATCTAGCATTAGTCCAACTGGGACTATTATTATAGAGATTTCAATGCTTGTACTGCATTGTACTGCAATTGTATTGCATTGTTGAATGCTTCTGTGCATCTGATATTTTCTGTGGCAAAATATAAATTGGATAAGTAAGCAAGCAAGCAAGCAAGCAAGCAAGCAAGCAGACAGGCCAGCAGATAAGGCAAAGAACCAAGAATTAGTAAATATCCCTTTTTACCACCCAGTTTACTTGCTCATTTACAAACCTTCCACCCATCTATTCCCCCCTTCTTGTTGTCTCAGAGGCCTTTCCCAGTAAATGAGGAGAACAAAACACTTTCTAACCATTCCAAAGGGAGAGCTTCTCCCTGAACCAAATTTCTGCACCAGAGCAAGTCCAGCTGAGGAATTCTTTTAGAATTGCAGCGTAGGGGGTTATTTTGAGGTTAAGAATCATTGACTGGTTTTCTCTTTCATTCTATTAAATGAAGGTAGGCACACTCATGACCTCTAATGTCTAGCCAAAAAAAAAAAAAACTTGCACTAATTGTGGTAAACCGTAATAATTTGTGTGTCCCTGCTTACTTAATTATGTGGACTCTTTCTCTTGACTCTTTTGATCATTACAGTACCATGTCATGAATTATTTGAAAAAAATATTTCCATTTGCAGTGTAGGCCTTAGGCATCTCTTATGGGTTGATCATTTGTTCACAGACAGAAATCACCCTAACCCACTTCTGGGCTCCTGGGCTGAGCCAGCCACTTTCCCCCTCCCTGGAGATGTTCACCTACTATATACAGAGGAGAAAATGAATGTGTTGTTGGCTTTGCAGCTCCTCCCACCCCTGCACCATAATAGTCACTGCTTTTAGGTATTAGGTAAATGCAAAGAGTTTAATTAAAAGCATGCACAGGATGGCACAGCATTCCTTGTTGGACAACTGGGGGAAATACCTTCTATTCTCAGCGGTTTGAATGGCAGCAATAGAGGTGACCATGGGCTTCATACAGCTTTTGAGGGATGAGGAAGTGAGAATAGGGAAGTGTCTCCCTTTCTTTGGTTCTGTTTGTGCAATTTGAAGAATGAGAGGCAAGCAGATTGATTTTGAGAGACTTGATTAAGAGCATAGAACTTTGAAAACCATGAGATAGTTAATTTTACTGCCATGATACAGCACTGTGCAAAAGTTGTAGGCAGGTGTGAAAAAATGCCGTAACAGAGAATGCTTTCGGAAATATAAATAATGATTGTTTATTTTTGTCAATTTTCAAAATGCAAAGTGAGCGAACAAAAGAAAGATCTAAATCAAATCAATATTTGCCTCCAAAACAGCAGCAACTCTTCTAGGTACACTTGCACACAGTTTTTTGAAGGAACACGGCTGGTAGGTTGTTCCAAACATCTTGGAGAACTAAACACAGATCTTCTGTGGATGTAGGCTTTCTCACATCCTTCTGTCTCTTCATGTACTCAATGATGTTGAGATCAGACATACTCGATGATATTGAGATCAGGGCTCTGTGGGGGCCATGGCATCACTTCCAGTACTTCTTGTTCTTCTTCACGCTGAAGATAGTTCCTAATGACTTTGGCCTTATGCTTGGGGTCATTGTCCTGCTTCAGAATAAATTTGGGGCTAATCATACGCCTCTCTGATGGTATTGCATGATGGATAAGTATCTGCCTGTATTTCTCAGCATTGAGAACACCACTAATCCTGACCACTAATCCTGACCAAATCTCAAACTCCATTTGCAGAAATGCAGCGCCAAACATTCAAGGAACCTCCACCATGCTTCACTGTTGCCTGCAGACACTCATTATTGTCCCGCTTTCCAGCCCTTTGATGAACAAACTGCCTTCTGCTACAGCCAAATATTTCAAATTTTGACTCATCAGTCCAGAGCACCTACTGCCATTTTTCTGCACCCCAGTTCCTATGTTTTCGTGCATACTTTAGTCGCTTGGCCTTGTTCACACGTCAGAGGTATGACTGTCTGCTTTGAAATCTTTGTCTGGGAGAGACCTTGTTGCTGTGTTCAATCTTGCCATGACATGAAACTGTCTTTCACAATCTCATCTTGGTAACAGAGTTTTGCTGTTCCTCACCCAGTTTTAAGCCTCCTACACAGCTGTTTCTGCTTCAGTTCATGACTGGGTTTCAACCTATGTGTAACATTGATGATCATTAGCACCTATTTGGTATAATTGGTTGATACTCAGCTGTACTTTTCCACCCCGAACCACCCCAACGAGGCCATCGAAGTGATGTCCCGGTGTGTGGAAGCCGTACGGATCTGGATGGATGACAACCGACTCAAACTCAACCCCTCCAAGACGGAGTGGCTGTGGGTACCGGCTCCCCGGTTCAGCCAATTAATTCCATCATTGGCCATCGGGGGCATTCAACTTGCCCCCGTGGAGCGGGCGCGCAATTTGGGCGTCCTCCTGGATGCCCGGCTGTCCATGGATGACCATGTGACAGCCGTGGCAAGGGGGGCGTTCCACCAGGTTCGCCTGGTGCGCCAATTGCACCCCCTACTGGACCGGGACGCCTTACGCACAGTCACTCATGCGCTGGTGACGTCTCGCTTGGACTACTGTAACGCTCTCTACATGGGGCTTCCCTTGAAATGCACCCGGAGGCTACAGTTGGTCCAGAACGCAGCCGCGCGGGTAATTATGGGGAGTACTAGGTACTCCCATGTGACACCATTCCTGCGTGAGCTGCACTGGCTTCCTGTGGTCTATCGGGTGCGTTTCAAGGTTTTGATAACAATCTTTAAAGCGCTCCATGGCTTAGGACCTAGTTACTTGCGGGATCGTATTCTGCCCCATACATCCCTGCGACCAATCCGCTCGCACAGAGAGGGCCTCCTCCAGGTGCCGTCCACCAGACAGTGTCGAGGGGCGGCGCCTAGGAGTAGAGCCTTCTCTGTGGCTGGCCCAGCCCTGTGGAATGACCTCCCCCCGGATATTAGGAATACCTCTGACCTCCGCTCCTTTCGTGTAAAGCTCAAGACCCACCTTTTTCAAGTTGCTGGCCTGGCTCAACTTTGATCCAACTATATCGCTCCTGACGGGTTTTTTATTTGGGGTATTTTAATTGCATTCAATTTATTTAGGGGTTTTTAAACATTGTGTTTTTACTTGTTTTTATCTATCAGTTCACCTCCTCCTTGTATATGTCGTATATATGTCTTGGTATATGTTTTGTTATATGTATGTCGATATATTTATTTCCTATGTTTTGTTGTACGCCGCCCCGAGTCCTTCGGGAGAGGGTGCGGCTAAGAAATAAATATTATTATTATTATTATTATTATTATTATTATTATTATTATTATTATTATTATTATTATTATTATTATTATTATTATTATTATTATTATTATCATACACCTGACTATAATCCTGGAAAATCCTGACTTTGTGCAAGTGTACCTATTAGAATTGATGCTGGCTTGAAGGCAAAGGGTGGTCACACCAAATATTGATTTGATTTAGATTTTTCTTTTGTTGGCTCACTTTGCATTTTGAAAATTGACAAAAATAAACAATCATTATTTATATGTCTGAAAGCATTCTTTGTTTACAGCATTTTTTCACGCCTGCCTAAAACTTTTGCATAGTACTATATGCTTAAGTTTATGAACTTCCCTTTCTAGCTCTGTTTATTTCTCTTTCTCAACCGTCTCTTTTTCAACTATCATTGAACTATAGTGGTGCAGTGGTTAGAATGCAGTACTTCAGGCTACTTCTGTTGACTGCTGGTTGCCAGCAGTTTGGCAGTTCGAGGCTCACCGGCTCAAGGTTGACTCAGCTTCCACCCTTTCAAGGTGGGTAAAATGAGGACCCAGAGTGTTGGGGGCAATATGCTGACTCTGTAAACTGCTGAGAGAAGGCTGTAAAGCACTGTGAAGCGGTATATAAGTCTACGTGCTGCTGCTATTATAGCATGGCAAAAATGGTCACTGGCAAATATTAATAGTTTGTTTTGTGGCTCTGTGGATAATTGAGGCTTAGGTGCCATGTACTTTAGTTTTAATTTTATATTCTATATTTACGTCTTTTTTATTTTATTGTAAGCCACTTAGAATTATGTATGGGATATGGATAGCTATAAAATTGATTGATTGAATTAATTAATTAATTAATGTATTAATGTATTAATGATTTTCTTGTATGAGAGAAAAATGAAAATAGAGGAAGCGCTTCAACTCTAGTTGACCTTACAGAAGAAAACAGTGTGTCCCCTGGCACCTATACAAAAAGGAATTTAAGGAATTCATCAAGTAATACTACTTATTTATTGTGCTTGCAGTAAATAAAATTTAATGTGTTGGATTAGAGTTTTCCACAAAATTCAAAAGATTAAACCTCCTGTCTTATTTTCTGTAGGAAATATTTCTGCACTGTACTTGCAAAATAGTTTTAAAACAATACAACTAGCTTGCTAAGAAAATCTCCATTGATTGCATTGTTGTGCTGTCAGGAATGATGTGTTAAGATAATGCTGACTTCTTATCATCCAGCCTTCTCTCAATAAACACAGTCTTGCAACCTTGACCTACTATCTATTCAGCAGTGCAGACCTTGAACCTATTGGCTGGCTTGTAGTTACACAGGAGTTCCTTTTAGAGTGAATTTGCATCCCTTCACAGATTGTTGACGCAAATATTTGGTGGTTAATTGCAATAATCCCAGCAGCTGCAGTCTCTCGATCAATGCCATCACCATCATCTTTTTTAAAAAAATTGCTATATATTCATTAAGAATTCTTTAAAAGGGGGGGGAGAAGACAAAAACAGGTAAAAAAAAGCACAAAGTTAATAAATT
This sequence comes from Natrix helvetica, assembly GCF_964273705.1. NCBI lineage: Eukaryota > Metazoa > Chordata > Lepidosauria > Squamata > Natricidae > Natrix > Natrix helvetica. The sequence continues at coordinate 306,727,327 of NC_138548.1, read as the reverse complement.
GCACTTTTATAAGCATAACAGAATTAGATAAGAATGTTCAATATTGCACTAATTAATTTTACATAACTGAACATATTTTAAAAACACATCATTGTTAAAATCCTAATAGTATGTAAATATCAACAGAATAATTGAATAAAATCTACAGTAAGGGTGGAAATCACACATTTCTGTACAAGCAACAGATTTGTCCTTATTTAACAGATCATTGAAGGTAAGATAATGTATGTTAAGGGAACGCAAATCTTCGATGTGTGTGTGTGTTTATAGAGAGAGGGAGGGAGGGAGAGAGAGAGGGAGGGAGAGAGGGAGATGAGAGAGAGGAGGGAAGAGAGAGGGAGGGAGGGAGAGGGAGGGAGAGAGAATTATAAACCTCCAAAAATCTGATTCTGTGTCAGATTTGTTTTTCAAACAGGAAGTTATTTTGGATATCAAAGCGAATTCCCATAAGATATTCTTCTAAGGAATTATTGGTGTTTTTCAATACAACCCATAAAATGTCCTTGTAGCAGTTACTGTGTATAAAGCTAATTTCTGGGCATGTAAGATTTAGTAGGAGTTTTAAAAATAGGTTGGAAAGGAAATTCAGCTTTTGGAATTTATTTCCTTCTATTATAAATCTTTTTTCCAAATTTGCTGAGCTTTACAACACAGCCACTAAATAGGAAAAGCGATCCAATCTACTTGTTATATTTCCAACAATTTTTAAAAATGAACTGTTCATTTTATCAATCAATAATGGAGTGATGTTAGTAAAAGCAGTAAAAGTTCCTATATCAGTTTTTTCTAAGTATGATATTCAGTATAAAAGTAATGTTTTTTTCTTTCCTTGAAGCCCTCATTGTTGTAATGGGTATCATATTCACTAGGCGTAATGGTATGTGAGAATGATCTTGGGAGACAGGCAGCTTTGCCCATAAAAGAAATTTGGGCATGGCAAATGTCTCTGAAGGGACATTCTCTAGTTTCTTGGTCTTTAAAGGCAACAGGGGAGAAGTATACTTTCAGACTTGCAAGCTTTTGCTAATGGAATCTTATAATAAAGTAGAATTAGTGCATCTGGTTGTGCTTTTTGTCGGGATTACCTTGCCTGGATTACCTTGCTAGGCTGACACTATCTTTTTGATTTTGAAGTGGGAATTTTAGTATAACAAGGATGTTTGTATAGTATACTTTGTTTAGTATAACAAAGATGATTATGATTAGGGGACTGGAGACTAAAACATATGAAGGACTGTTGCTGGGATTGGGTATGATTTAACAAAAAGAGGGTTTGGGGTGACATGATAGCAGTGTTCCAATATCTCAGGGGCTACCACAAAAAAGAGAAAGTCAAGCTATTCTCCAAAACACCTGAGGGCAGGACCAGAAGCAATGGCTGGAGACTAATCAAGGAGAGAAGCAATTTAGAACTAAGGAAAATTCTCCTGACAGTTATAATGATTAATAAATGAAATTACTTGCCTCCAGAAGTTGTGGGTGCTTTTAAGAAGAGATTGGGCAGCCATTTGTTTGAAATGGCTTAGGGTTTCTTGCCTGAGCAGGGGGTTAGACAAGAAGACCTCCAAGGTCCCTTCCAACTCTGTTATTCTGTTATAGTTACAAATACTATGGACGACAGGTAACAGTAATAGTGGGAAGAATTTGGACAGGTTTTGATCTAATCTCAAGGCTATTGAATAACCAAATAATGTCACAACTAAGATATTTTATCTATTTATTTGCATCCTGCCTAATCACCAAAGAAGATGGTGTTTTATGATGGCAAACTTAATTCAGGAATTCTGGACAAAGAAGGAAGAACTGCAGCTGTCACATTATATAGCTGGAAATTAATCTTCATTTTTTTTATCCTAGAAATTGAATGAACATTTTCCATCCAAAGTAAGAGAACAACATATGCATTGTCCTCATGTTGCATGTGGAAGGATAGAGCATGTGGAACCTAATCATCATGGGGAAAATCCCATGGATAACTATTTGAGTAAATATTTTTCTGTGTAAGTTGGAATTCTCTTAAGTATTCAAACATGTTTGTAGATTAGATCCACCGAATGTTCATGGATCCATTTTGCTTCCATAATAACTAGTCTAGGATAATGTGAATATTACTATAAGAGAGAGATATTTGCAGCTACATGTGCACATATTCATACACAAATACATCCAAAACTTACATTAGACACTGACAAAAAGTTGTCATCTTCAAAGTGTCAAGAACTCACTTTGAAAATTTTAACTTTTAATAGAATTATATGTCTGTTGGAAGCTGTAGCAATAGCTATGGTTATATACCACTTGATAGAGCTTTAAGCCCTCTCTAAGTGGTTTACAGTCAGCATAATATTGCCCCCAACAATCTGGGTCCTCATTTTACCCACCTTGGAAGGATGGAAGGCTGAGTCAACCTTGAGCCGATGAGATTCGAACTGCCAAACTGCTGGCAGTCGGTGATCAGCAGAAGTAGCCTGCAGTACTGTAGTTGTGATCAAATAACAATACTTTCATAGTTAAGAGAAGCGTTTTGAAGATAGTATCTCTTAAAAGTAATATTAATTCTGTGGAAGATTTTAGTCTCAGTATTTTTAGTTTAAAGACACATTATCAGTTGAGATTAAGCTTTGTGAAAGTGCTTCGATGCAATGCAGTGGAGGCAGAAATAAGAGACCACTCCCTAAAATGTATGGAGCCTGTAATAGTTTCAGCTCTGTTGCTCTTTCTTTTTGGCGATGATGGAAGAAGACAACAGAATCCCACAATTTGTGCGGAATCAACAATTTACAAAGCTAAAAGAATGGAAGATAGATGCTTGCTGTTCTTTAGGTTTTTGTACAGGAAGAATTAGATGCTTTGCTTAGTTGCTTTATCAGGAGCAGCAGTATATCTGTACTGTTAAAATAAATATAGGTATTCCTCAATTTACGATTATAATTCAGCCCAACATTTCTGTTGCTAAGTGATATGATTGTTAAGTGAGTTTTGCTCCATTTTATGACCCATCTTGACACAGCTGTTAAGTGAATCACTACCACTGTTAAGTTAGTAATACTCTTGTTAAGTGAATTTGGCTTCCCAAATGAAACAATCAAAATGTTAAAAAGTTATGATATTTATGATTATGCAAGTATACATAATATACTTACTTATATTAAAGTAACCAAAATACCTTTACAATCCTCAAGGCATGTCACAACTGTTGAGCACCCCTAATTGAAAGTTGCTTGTGAGAAGGTCACAAAAGGTGATCAAATGACCTCTGAGACACTGCGACTTGTAAATAAGAATTAGTTCTCAATTGCCTGAATTTGGGGGATTCTGGGGATTCTGCAATGGTCCATTGTAACTCCAAATGGTCATTAAACAAACTGTTGTAAGTTGATGACTACCTGTATTGCTGAACTCTCCAAATATCACTGAATCACAAATTCCAACATTTCCTACTTCTGGGCATGTTGACCATGGGTGCTCGATGCTCAGTAACATTTGGAAGGCTACCAGTTCCTTCACCTATTTGGTCAGCTGCACTCTTTCTTTCTCCTCAAGATGATTTTTAACCCAATACCCCATGAGAAAGGTCTTAGCATTGGATAAATAGTTCCTTTGCAGTCTTGTTTCTTTACTGGCCTACATTCAGATGACAGCCCAGTGTAGTGTCATACTGCATGCTACTAACTTCAGTGGGTGTTGTGGATACGTGTGATTTGTTTCTGGCATTCAAAATGCATTTATATCCATCTCTTCTGCAGCAGAAATTGATTTTGGTAGCAAAATTCTTCGTACAAGTCAGATATCCCAAATTATATATGATTAGGTGTCAGAAAAGGGGTGAATTGATAAAGTCAGTGCACTATTTCATGCTGTTTCTCCAAAGTTATTAAGGATACAATTCTACTCTGCTCTGATAGAATTCTGCTCTATAAAACTTCACTTTTGGTAAATCATATAGAATAGGTGTATGTGCATGAAGTTTCATACTTAAAATTGGTTGCTCAAATTATTTGGGTATTGCTAGATTTGTGTGTGTGTGTGAGAGAGAGAGAGAGAGAGAGAGAGTGAGAGAGAGAGATAGAGAGAGAGAGAGATGTAGTCAGAGAAGTAGTGTAACTATATTGGTGTGTGTTTGTAAGCATTTGGAACAATAACTGCAGTAGTAATTCTTGGAGTATGTTAAGAGTTTATTTGCTATGAATGTGATTGATTTAGAAATTTTTAACAATTCAGCAGAAACATCTTTTGATTTTCAAGTTTTCCTTTGCAGCTACAATCTATTAAAAGAAAACAAAACGGGAGTAACCACCATAATTTTAGATCATCATCATAATTCTATATTTGTAGCCAAGTCATAGATGACAGCTTTCTATAGCCCATAAGCATAATCCATAGGAGCGCAGCATGAATTAAAATGGCATTTGTAAAACAAGTGAAAAATACAGGATAGAACCATTTACAATTAATTTGCATCCAATGGCACTCACTGTATAACTTTTGGGGCAAGGGGGAGTGTTGTTTACTTCTTTAAATTAAAAAAAATACAAATTTAGACTAAGAATTAGTGGCCCCTATTGCCTAGCTTCACTCAGATGAAAAATATCTATGTCTTTGGCATTGACGTTTGACACTTAATTTAGCTATACCAAAGAAATAGAGTTTATGCTATGCTGATGCACTCTGTTCATGTAACCGAGGTCCACTTGCAATCTGACAAATTATCTTCATAGGGAGACTGAAGTACATTAATTTCTCAGTACCACACAAAACTGGCAAAGGTCATAAAGAGTCAGCCAAGGTCCTATTACAGAATTTAATAAGATTGGACCTTGGTCACAAGAGTTGTTATGTCTTGAAATATCTGATTATTTTACTTGTTTAACATTGTTGTTTAACAATGACTTGTTCTTTTATAAATTTCAGCTGTGTTGGTGTAGAGGAAGATGAGGCGCCCGATATCGATATTTACCACTGTCCAAATTGTGAGAAAACCCATGGAAAATCTACTTGTAAGTATATTCCTTTGTCAGATCATTCTCCTCTTCGAAAAACTGGCTTTATGGTATTTGCTATTCTGAATATATAAATTTGACTAGAATTCATGGTATTACTTACCAATATTAAAAAAGAGAAGCTAATCAGGCATTTTAATATTTCAGTGCAAATGTGATATGAGTTGATTCATAGGTGTGTGTGTGTGTGTGTGTGTGTGTGTGTGTGAGAGAGAGAGAGAGAGAGAGAGAGAGAGAGAGAGAGAGAGAGAGAGAGAGAGAGGGGGAGAGAGAGGAGAGGGAGAGGGGAGAGAGGGAGAGAGGGAGGGAGGGGAGAGGGAGAGTATTAACTTGAATAGAACTGAAGAGACTTCTTGGATTAGAAGCCAAACATTTTCAAATAAAAAAATTAGAAAGTCCTTTTGGAGAAGAACCTTTGGGACAACATGAAAAATCTTATCTACTGTATCTATTTGCCTTAACTGGGAACCACCACAATCAATGCAACATACTTCCAAATAAATATGAATAGGATTGGGCTGCTCATAAGAGAATTTAAAGTGACTCAATATGGTTAAGATTATATTAATAATAATTTTGTGATTGACATAATGTAGCAAACTGTTTTGGGCAAGCAGTAAGAATATATTATAAACTCTTAACATTTGCATCTTCTTTAAAATAGGATTGAAATTGTAAATGCTCTTTCAGAATGTGAACATCTAAAAGGATTCATGTCAAGGGAATCATTTTCAAATTGAATAAGTTATCTGGGAAAGAAACATTGTGGCAGAAAATCTCCCTTGTCAATAATAACCTCCTTATAAGGAATAAAATGCTAATTTTCTTTTTTGGCTCCTTGGATGGTTTTCTTCCCTAATAACAGAGAAATACATGTGATTTTTAAAATTATGACTGAAAAATCAACTTCAGTTATTGAATGAATGAATGAATGAATGAATGAATGTGAATCAGCACTTGAAAGATAAGTATGCTACAAGAATGAAAAAAACAGGTAGATACTATTATATAAAATACTTTTCTTGGATTACTTATTGTACAATTTAAGATTACATCTATGAAAAACCTAGTGATACGTTTTATAAAGAGGGAATAATATGTTAACATTTGGGTGCCCCTTTCTCTGTTTTTCTTTGTCAAAATGGTATGTGGTTTGCTGGTACAATTCTATTAGCTGTGAAGCTCAGATATGTTTTACTGTTATTGATTGCAGCATATTTTCAGGAATAACAAATTCCACCTATCTTGTTATTTTGAAAAACATCCTCTATACTTTTGATATTCAAAATAAAAAGTCCTAAACTTTTTTGAAAAGACGACCAACTATATTTCAGTATTTATAACAAGCATATTGGGGATTATTATTATAACTCTTAGTTAATGGCATTTTTACAGTAGCCAGGAGATCACAATGTTATTGTGGAGTAGTAGTTTGGCTTGCCAAGGTACCAGTCCTGTTACAGGAAATGCTTGCGCGCTTCCCAAGGTGCATTGCAGAAGGGGAGTTGCCTTTACACCAGAGAGAAAGATGAGTGGCTCTTCCCGCAGTGTCACTCAAGGTCTCTTCCCTTGCCGGAGCTGCTTTGCAAACTGGTGCCACAATCAGGAAGGTTCAGGAATCAGACTGCCCAACAAAGCACCAGATCAAATGGTACTTATCGGCCTACTTGCACAGAACATGCTTTCAAGCTATTAGGTGAACAGAAGCTGCAACGAATGACAGGTTCTACCAGGGCTCAAACCACTGGAGCTGAGATCATCTCCAGCATCATTAAGCCTCTGAGCCATTGTGACTTCCAATATTGGGGATTAGAACGGTCTAGAAACTTAATGCATACATACATACATAAACTAGTGTTCCAGCATTTGAATATATTGTACGATTCACAATAGATGGCTTCTTTTTGTAAATTGTTTTATACAAATACATTATATAGAAAATCTAAATATGATATACATCTGTTTAAAACTATTTAACCATTAATTGCTTGGCACCTCAGAAGTTAATCGTTGTGCACTAAGAAGCACTATAATTTGAAATATGGCTAAAATATAACTGATGATACTATCCATTCATAATCAGTCAGACTCTTGACTATTCTATGGGCCAAGTATCTCCACATCTTCCAATATTGCACTGCAAAAATATAATTAGAACTGGGCAATAATTATAATTTTGTTATAACTTTGTCATAACTTCTTCATGGTTGCAAAAGCAATTGAAACTCTGTAAACTGAAGCCAAATATGCAGTTCAAGCACTAAATGAATCCTGGCTAGACACAGTATGCTACAATCTTGGTACTTCCTGAGTTGAGACATTTAGAATTATTTTGACTACTTTCAGGGAGACTGGAGGCCATTTGGTGTCATGATCTGAACAATATTATAACTGAATTTGGCTATAACATTGCTTTGATGAGATTGAAAGAACATTGGACAACAACGTGGCAGGTTTGCAGAAGCATTTTGTGTCAGTAAAAATACGTTTTCTAGGTTATAAATCAAAGCTGAAAGCAATGAAGGCAATGTTAACATATTACAATTTTGCACAACCCTTTTATTTCCATTTTATTCCGCCAGGAAACATTTGAGATAAATTGCCGTACTATAAAATACAACAACTTTAAATAATGCCTAAGGATAGGGGTGTGATACGGCTGTATTACTTTTATTCTTTTCTTTTTCCTAGTAACCTCTGCTATTTGTATCTTATGATTTTATTACTTTATGGTTTTATGTACACTGTGAACGATTTATGCACTGGAGATGAATTCCTTGAGTGTCCAATCTCACTTGACCAAGAAAGAATATTCTATTCTAGTCTAATATTATAAGAATCATAGTGCTAAACCCAAGCCTTAGTCTGAATTTGCTCTGAGAATCTATATAGGAAAAAATTCTCACATCTAACTTTGGCACAGCAATGCTGTAGTCATTCTTTAAAAACATATCTACATGTCACAGCCTTCTTCTCATTCCCAATCCATAGCTAGTTTAACCAAATATTATTTGTTCTGATCCAATATGGAAGCAGTGTTTTCTGTCTTCTAACAAAGCATGCTATATAAATGGTTGGGTCCCTGCAGCTGCATTAATGACTTGCTGTTTCTTTTCAGCTGCCAACCATACCCCTTTCTGTGCAATCATTGCCTTTCCTGGCATTTTGGTTAATGCTGGTGGATTGGGATGATATTGGAAGATCATCATCATCTCATCAATCATTATCATTATTTCTACAAATAGTAGGAGACCCCCACCTGTTTAAAGAGACTTACCTATCAGAGGGAACCTACTTTCTCTAGTGATCTTGTGCTACTTTGTCAATAGTTAATAGTTTTAGCCTCTCTGTTGACTACAATACTCCAAGATCACTAGTCCTGTAAACCATGATTTCTCTAAAGTGGCCAACTTGCCAGCCAAGATTTTTTCCACTTCCTTTGTTTGACAGGCACTTTGCACTAAGATTGCTACAGAAGCACTTACATTTTAAAAAAAAGTCCTGACAAATGGCTACAACTCCTGTGATGGCACATTTAAAATCAATTCACATTCTAAACTTAGCACTTTCAAGAGACACAGGAGCTGAATAAGAGATGAGCATCCCTACCGTAGGAATCTTGAACATAAACTGAATTCTAAACAGGGAGGACAAACTCGTCGCTATGATTTCTGTAATTACATCTCAACCTAGCCTCTTTCATTAAATGAATGAAAAGTAATTCTGAAGGATCTGACTTTTTATGGAGGTGGGCAGCCAAGAGGTTGATTCACATCTCAGTCTCAGGGGGAACAATTGGTGAATGTTTTCCCCCACAGCTAATGACCCCTTTCTATGCCTTAAATGCCCCACAGAAAATTGTGAGGATAGCACTACTCTTCATCTTCATTCCGGAAAGGAGATGGTGTCTACTTAGAAAAGATAATGATACATTACTTTTGTGCTACCTCCCAGACTGTAGAAAAGCATATTAAATTGATTGTCCATCTATGCCTATATATTTTGTACTCGATTGGCTTGAAGAAAGCTGCGAAGGGCTTCAAATGATGTTCCCTCTTCCATGACATTTTGGCTGGTGTATATAAGCCAATTTCATTGTATGCATGATGTACAATGACAGTAAAGGCTAAACTAAATGGATTTACTTAACATTAAGCAAGAGCTGTGGTGGCACAGTAGTTAGAATGCAGTATTGCATTCTACTTCTGCTGACTGCCAGCTGCCTGCAATTTGGCAGTTCGAATCTCACCAGGCTCAAGATTGACTCAGCCTTTCATCAGGAGTGGGTTGCTCCTGGGATTACAGCTGATTTGGTGCGTGCTTTGCTCACGCGCATGCCAGATGTGCACCCCATGCACATTTGCACAAAAATAGGTCTGCACATGCGCAAAATGTTAAAACAAGAAAAAAAATACTTTATGCAATTACAATTGTTCTGCGCATGAGCAGAAGTGAAAATCAAGATTGCAGCCCCGTAGGAGAAGCAGTTCGGGAGCGTGGGAAGCCTGGGTCACTGCCGGTTCCAGTCTGGTATGAACCCACCTCTGCCTTCCATTCTTCTGAGGTGGGTAAAATGAGGACCCAGATTGTTGGGGGCCATAAGCTGACTCTGTAAACCACTTAGAGAGGGCTGTAAAGCACTGTGAAGTGGTATATAAGTCCAAGTGCATTGCTATTAGAATGTGGAGGTAAATCAATTAGGAAATTAATTTATTTTGGGGCAAGTCAGAAAGATGTTCTGTATTTCATATCTGTCATCTCACTGTTATTTATGGAGCTCCCGACCGGGTAGGGACTGCTGCCGGCCCCCATACCATCGAAGGGGGGTCGAGAGTTGGACAGCCTGACCACCCAGGCATGTTTCGGGCTGATATTAGCCCGACAGGGTGGTCGGTGAAGAGCGGAGAGGAAAGAGGCTCGGAGGGCTGTAAACAGCAAGGAGAGAGCAATGGCGATGGCATGGTGCGATTGCGCAGACGGCGCTGGCGCCGAAAACGCTGAAAGGAAAAGCTGAAAAGCCAGAAAAGCCAGAAGAGGAGTAAGGAAGAGGGGGTGAGAGGCTCCGGAGGCCCCCAGAGATCCAGAGACATCAAAGGGCTTAAGGGGTAGCAACGGGATGCAACAGGACACTGGAGTAATCAGCTGATAGGTGAGAAGGGCTGGGAAGCAGCCAGAGGCAGAGGCAGCCGGAGGATCAAAGGGAGATGGCTGCGGCGGCAGACGAAGGGAGGGAGCCGCAGCCAGGGACTCCTGGGTTATTTTATCATTCCTGGCTGCTCCCATACCCCTCCAGGGCCCTGTTGACTCTAATGGGAGCTAAACAGCTGGGCCAAGAATGCTCCCCCCATCCATTGGGGGGGCTGTATCCACCTGGAAACAGCTAAGCTGAACTTTCATCTACCCTCCACTATTTTTGCTACCTTTGCCTTTCCCCTACCACCTGGGATATTTAATCATTTCTTGCCCTCCCCCCCCTGCCTCCAAGTACCAAGTACCACCTGGACACTGGAATATCCCCTACCCTCCATTGAGACTCTTCAATTTATTAACTTTCTACCCTCCATTCTACCGAGACTCTATTAATTACTAACTTTGCATCATCTGCACCCCTACCCTAGTGGGACTATTACAACGTTTTAATTTATTTGAGGTCTGACCTGCTCCGCCTGCGGGAGGCCCCTCTTTCACAGGTATGGCCCTTGGCTCTCTCAGGGGCCAGCCTTGATGACGGGTTTGTGAACCCCGAGAGGTGGAAGAAGAGGAAGCTGAGGGGCTTTTTAGCTAAATGTTTTATATTGTTTTTAGGGGGTTCTGGGAAGGGAGGGGGGGATAACCAGGCCAGGAGGGAAGCCAGTGCCAGACGAACAGGTGAGTCCAGGAGGGAAGTGAGCGGAGTGGGGGGGGAGAGGGAACAAGTTATTCCAACAGAGGGTTGTTTGATTACAACGGTCGCGGGGAGGGGGGGATGCGAGGACAAAAGAAGATTACAAGGTCAGTTGGGAGACCGTGGCTGTTGGCTACGCCCGGTCGTTTGTACCAACCCCCGCAACCTAGGTGGCCAGGAACTACAGAGCCCGGGCTTACGGCTGATGCTTTGCAATGCAAGGTCCGTAACCAACAAGGCCCCCCTCATTAATGAGCTGATCTCTGAGGGGGAGCTGGACCTTGCAGGGATAACGGAGACCTGGTTGGGCCACGAGGGTGGTTTACCCCTCGTGGAAATGTGCCCACCAGGTTTCCGCGCATTCCATCAGCCTTGGGCCCTGGGTAAGGGTGGTGGGGTGGTGGTAGTTATACGGGAAGGTCTAGAGCCGAGGGAGTTCACTGTTCCTCAGATATCCGGGTGTGAGTCCCTTGGTGTGAAATGGGGCTCAGGGAGGCAGTTGGGTTTGCTGATTGTATACTTGGCTCCTCGCTATACATCAGCGGCCCTGCCCGAGCTCCTCGAGCTGATCTCAGAGACGGCGGTTGAGATCCCCAGGCTTGTGGTTATGGGGGATTTCAACCTGCCGTCGACGGGAGCAGCGTCTGAGGTGGCTTGGGAGTTCATGGCTTCCATGACAGCCATGGGCCTGACCCAGTTAATTCAGGGCCCCACACACGAAGGTGGCCACACATTGGACCTTGTTTTTGTATCTGAGCAGTGGACGAGTGATCTGGGTATAGGGGACTTTGTTGTTACACCCCTGTCATGGTCGGATCACTCATGTCTCCGGCTGGACTTCCCTGGCGCTACCCCCCACCACGAGGAGGCGGGACCAGATGGTCCAAGCTGGTACCGCCCCAAGCACCTGATGGAGCCGGATAGGTTCCAGACGGAGCTTGGGCCATTACCTGTAGCCCTGACCCGCGCTCGGTCGGAGGACCTAGCGGCTGCCTGGAATAGGGCGGCGGCTGGGGCCTTGGACCGGGTTGCGCCTTTGCGACCTCTCCTGCGGCAGCGACCCACCCGGGCTCCTTGGTATACCGAGGAGCTGAGGGTGATGAAGCGCCATAGGAGACGTCTAGAGAGCAGGTGGAGGTCCTCACGCTCCGAATCTGATCGAACACAGGTAAGAGCCTATTTATGGACCTACCTTGTGGCATTAAGGGCGGCCAAACGTAGATATTGCGCTGCTCTTATTGCGTCCACGGATAACCGCCCTGCCGCCCTGTTTAGGGTGACCCGCTCCCTCTTGTCACAGAGGACGCAGGGGGCACCCTTGCAGGGCAGAGCAGAGGAGTTTGGGGAATATCTGCAGGATAAAGTCGCTCAGATCCGGAGCGGATGGGCCCCCCTCAGTGGACCGGACGGGCCGCCAACAGCGAGTCTTGTGAGACCATCCTGGGAGGAGTTTGATTCTGTTGCCCCCGAGGATTTGGATAGGTTGCGTGGACGGCTGCGACCCACCACATGTTTAATGGACCCGTGTCCCTCCTGGTTGGTACTGGCATCTTGGGAGGTGACCCGAGGCTGGCTTCTGGGCCTGGTGAATGCCTCATTGGGTGAGGGATCCTTACCAACCGCCTTGAAGGAGGCGGTGGTGAGGCCCTTACTTAAGAGGCCTACACTCGACCCAATGGAGCTAGCTAACTATCGTCCAGTCTCCAACCTTCCGTTTTTAGCGAAGGTTGTTGAGAATGTGGTGGCGCAGCAGTTTCCACAACACCTTGACGAATCCGAGTATCTAGACTCACGCCAGTCCGGCTTCCGACCCGGGCACAGCACAGAGACAGCCTTGGTCGCGTTGGTTGATGATCTCTGGAGGGCCAGAGATAGAGGTTGTTCCTCTATCCTGGTCCTATTAGACCTCTCGGCGGCTTTTGATACCATCGACCATGGTATCCTATTGCGCCGGTTGGAGGGGATAGGAGTCGGAGGTACCGTTTTGCGGTGGTTCGGCTCCTACCTCTCCGACCGGAGGCAATGTGTGTTGACAGGGGGACAGAGGTCGACCCTGAGGCCACTCACTTGTGGAGTGCCACAGGGGTCAGTCCTCTCGCCTCTCCTGTTCAACACATATGTGAAGCCGCTGGGTGAGATCATCCGTGGTTTTGGGGTTGAGTATCACCTCTACGCTGATGATACTCAGCTGTATATTTCAACCCCAAACCACCCCAACCAGGCTGTCGAAGTGATGTCCCGGTGCTTGGAAGCCGTCGGGGTCTGGATGGGGGACAACAGACTTAAACTCAACCCCTCCAAGACCGAGTGGCTGTGGCTACTGGCACCTCGGTTCAGCCAGCTGATTCCATCGCTGGCCATAGGGGGCGAACAATTGCCCCCTGTGGAACGGGCGCGCAATTTGGGCGTCCTCCTTGATGCCCGGCTGTCAATGGATGACCATGTGGCAGCCGTGGCGAGGGGGGCGTTCCACCAGGTTCGCCTGGTGCGCCAATTGCGCCCCCTACTGGACCGGGATGCCCTACGCACGGTCACTCATGCGCTGGTGACATCCCGCCTGGATTACTGCAACGCTCTCTACATGGGGCTGCCCTTGGGACGCGTCCGGAGACTGCAGTTAGTTCAGAACGCAGCCGCGCGGGCTGTGATGGGGAGTACGAGGTACTCCCACGTAACACCTCTCCTGCGCGAGCTGCACTGGCTACCTGTGGTTTTTCGGGTGCGTTTCAAGGTGCTGATTACCATCTTTAAAGCGCTCCATGGCACGGGACCTAGTTACTTGCGGGATCGCATCCTCCCACATACATCCGTGCGGCCAATTCGCTCACACAGGGAGGGACTTCTCCTGGTGCCGTCCACTAGGCAATGCCAACGGGCGACACCAAGGAGTAGGGCCTTCTCTGTGATGGGCCCAACCCTCTGGAATGACCTCCCCCCCGACATTAGAACCACTTCTGACCTCCGCTCCTTCCGGCAAAAATTGAAGACTCACCTGTTCCGATTAGCAGGCCTGGCATAATTACAACTGTCCCTCCTGGCAAATGTATTATTATCTGGTTATCTTAGGGGTTTTTTAATTTGTTGTGTCTGTTTTAGGGATTTAAAATTTATATTTATATTAGCTTTGTACAGTTCTTTTAATTGCATTTTAACCTCCTCCAAACTGTACATATTTAATTTTTTTTATTGTATTTTGTGATATTCTCTATGGACTGTACACCGCCCCAAGTCCCTTCTGGGAGAGGGGGTGGTCTAGAAGCACCAAATATAAATAAATAATAAATAAATAAATAAATAAATAAATAAATAAATAAATAAATAAATAAATAAATAAATAAATAAATAAATAAATAAATAAATTTATTGCAGAATTTTAGGTACAAAAGATAAGGGCTCATTGTTGTTGTTATGCAACTTAAAGGATTTTTTTTTAAATGAAAGAATGTCTGGCACACACTTTCAGTGATGGATGTGTTCCAAATGTCAATATAAAAATAAATTCTTGTGCTTTCTACTTTGCCACTGTAGCCTGCTGGCTTGCTACTTTAGAAAAATGTTTTCTTTATACAACATTAACAGTAATTTTGATTTAATGGTGTTTTGGAAGGCTACTATGTAGAAGAAATTTTGCATTTGTTAAAAATGTACTTCTTGAATAACTTGGGAAAAACAAAATGCCCCATGGAAGCCAGAATTGCATCTGAATTTGTTGTGATAGAAAACATGAACTAAGTTTTCTCCTGAAGGAGCTCTTAATTCATGAGACCTCTGGCAAACGTTTTGAGAGCTGGATTGTTAGTGGCTTAATGCTTGAACAAAATTATGGGACTGTTCTCCCATTAGAAAAAGGGACTACATATTTTTTTTTTTTTTAGATTTTGTTATAAAGATGTAATCTCTCCTGGGTACTTATAAATTCTAGCAATAAAATTTTGTCTAGATTTATTATAATATAAATATAAATGATTCTAGACAAAAGCACGTTTAAACAAATATAGTTAAATGAGAATGATGGTATATTGATGGTATAAAGATTTTTGATTTAAAATGTACAATTCAATATGAATGAAATATAAAGAATGATTGTAGTAACGCACGAAATTTATTTGTAACCAATCGACATGCTTTCTGGAAGATGTAATGAAGAATGTTTTTGTGTGTGTTTTTTGTTTAATTAAAACAATAAAAAAAAAGAAAAGAAAAAGGGACTACAGCATTGGTGGGTTCCGGCTGGTACGGCCCGGTATGGCCGTACTGGGAACACCCAGGAGCAGCTGTCACTGTACTGGTATGGTGGCTCATTTGGCCCACCCATCCACTTGTGTTCTAAACCTGTTTTTAAAGCAACCGCCCAATTGTGCATACGCTCACACTGTGCAGCACCTGCGTGACCTCCGACAAACAGCTGGGTGTCGCAGGGGTGGTGGAGTGCGCATGGTTGTGCAGTGCGCTTGCATGAACAGGACACCCAGCCCCATGCGCAGTGTACCAGTAGCGACGGGAACCCACCACTGGACTACAGCTACATGACAAGCATGTTGGGATAATACTCTACATCTTAGCAACCGTTGTTAGCAGCCGTAGCAAGATGGTTATCACAAGTTTCCACATTTTATAATAGCGAGGACACTAGAATAATGGTTAAGGCATTGTGTAGTTATCAGGAAAATCCAGGTACTGGTCTACTGGCAGCCGTGGAATCTCATAGGCTGACTTTGGGCCAGTCTCTCACTCCCAGAGTTATAATTAGAAAAACGGAGTGTATGAAGTTCTACTTTGAGCTTCAGGAACGAAAAGTGGGAATAAAATCTAATGAAAATCTAATATCTGACCGATGCAGTATTTCATGTTTTGCTAGCTAACATACTTCCACATTTCCAAAATACGTGTTCTTTTTTACTTAAAGGTTTTCCTCTATTTTAATATTCCTTCATGGGCTAACAGATGAGGAAAAACACTGTATCCCTCATGGGTCTTTCATTTGGCTCTGTATGTTTTCTATGCAGGAGAATTGCTTTATGAAGAAAAGCAAATTGGATTTAGTAAATATGCAAGAGATAATTTTCTATATAGTAAATTATTTGACAAAACTTTTAGCAAATTATTATATCAAATGGTGATTTCAATGAAATTTCATCACAAAAGTTGAGTATGAAAATTTATTGCTCGTTTATTTATTTTAAAGATGTATTTGTCCATCTTATTCATCATAAACCAGGATGGCTTCCAACAACACACAACATCCTTCCTCCAAATCCAACATTCACAAAACTATTTCACACAACCAAGGCATCATAACATTTGTATCCCAAAAACACAATGTCTGGGGAAAACACTGCCGTGTTTCCCCGAAAATAAGACAGGGTCTTATTTTCTTTTGACCCCCCCCAAATATGGCTTGGGCCTTATTATCGGGGAGGTTGTTTTGGGATTGCCAGGTGACTGCTCTCTTGTGAGCGAGCTCCTGAAGAGCCAGGCACAGCCTCAGGGGCAAACGGCTGTGTTGCGCTGTCGCAGCAGTGCAACACAGCAGCCATGAGGTGACCATGCTCACGAGCAACTGCCAAGCAACCCCACTCTCCAGTTGGGCAGAGCACCATTCACTGACCTAGGGGTATCCTGAAGGCGCCAAGTCGCGTGTCACTCTACCCGATTCCCAGCTTCCGTGGCTTGGCACATTCAGGATATCCCCTAGGTAAGTGCATGGTGCTCTGCCTGGCTGGAGAGGGGGACTGCACAAGTGCCTGTTTCATCCCCAACTTGCGTGCCTCCCAGACTCACCATGCCCTGGCCCAGCTCTCCCTGCAGGGCCAGGGCACTGCTGCAGTGCTCTGAGCATAACTTCTTCTTCAGCTTCCAAACTACGGAGATTGGCTGCCAAGTCTTCCAGCAATGGCTGCTCTGGGAGTGTGCTTTGCGGGAGAGGTGGGCCAGGGCATGGTGAGGCTGGGAGGCACGCAAGCTGGGGACAGAACAGGTGCTCGTGCACCCCCCCTCTCCAGCCAGGCAGAGCTCCATGCACTGACCTAGGGGGTATTCTGAATGTGCCAAGCTGCGAGAGCTGGGAGACAGGCAGAGCGCCACACTTGGCGCCTTCAGAATACCCCTAGGTCAGTGAATGGTGCTCTGCCCGGATGGAGAGGGGGTTTTCCGGGCGATTGCTCGTGAGTGTGGTCACTTCATGGCTGCTGTGTTGCGCTGTTGCGACAGTGCAACACAGCCGTTCTTCCCTGAGGCTGTGCCTGCTCTTTGGGAGAGCAGCTGCCTGGCAAACCCCCCTCTCCAGTTGGGCACAGTGCCACTCACCAACCTAGCAGTATCCTGAAGGCGCCAAGCTATGTGAGCACCTTTGCCCCCCAGGCTCCCCTGGCTTGGTGCCTTCGGGATACTGCTAGGTTGGTGAATGGCACTCTGCCTGGCTGGAGGGGGGGGGGGGTTGCCAGGGGGCTTATTTTCAGGGGAGGGCTTATATTTTTGCCCACCTGGAAAATATGGCATTGCCTTATTTTCAAGAAATGTCGTATTTTCAGGGAAACAGGGTAGTTCTTAATGGCCTTCTAGGAGGCCAGGAGCGCAGAAGCCCTCTGGATCTTGGGAAAGAGGCTGTTTCGTAGGGTAGGCACTGCTATATAATTGTAATTTGTTTATTTATTCAATTATATCAAAAAGAGCGGTAAAAACAAAATGCAATATATAGAAGATGTATGGACAAGAGGTTGACAAGAATGATTGGAAAGAAAAGAAAGGTATAAAGATGTATAGGAAATGATATTAATGTAAATTATATTTAATTTGTTTTTCTCTTATTCCCTGGCTTTCATTTCTTTTACTCGGTACTTTTTTCTTTGCTTTGTATAATGCCCATTCTCTCAAAAGGAAATGGCTTGATGAATAGGCAGATATGTAGACACAGGCCCAGATATAGATGCAGAGAAAATCAGTGTGACAAAGTGGTTAAAACGTAGTGTCAGAGAGTCCCACGCTCTGCCACAAAGAAAACTTACGACTTTAGGCCACTCATTACCCTTCAGCAAAACTTTCCTCACCGTTTTTGCAAAGTTAAAATCTTTACAATTAGTCCCCATTTTAGTTCTAGTTAAATGGAACACACGAGCCATTGCATCAGAGTTTATCTTGAAGGAAATGTGTACATTTAATGAGTTGATAAGAAACTGGACTTTGGGAACTGCGCTACTAAAGGAATCTCTTAAATATTCTCTTTATAGAAAATTAGGGATGCTTTCCTCTTGCTTTAAAACTTCTTCATATTCTATTAGCTCATTTTTTTGCTGACCCAAAGCAGAGAAGTTTGGTACTTACTTTAGGAAAATTAGATAAAGTGAGAATCAGAATCCATTGAGGATGAGAAGATACCTCAACAGGAATTACATATGGAAATCCTTTTCTGATAGGGACTGTCGGCCCCTATCCAGTTCACACAATAGAATCATTATATCTAAATTGTAATTTTTCATAGGCCATGAATGCTGATATAATTAAACTTGCATTACCATCTAAGCATCATAATCATGAATGATAAATGACTGAAGGGGTTGCATCAGGAGGACTTACAAATGTAGAGTTCAGTTTTCATGTCTTCACTTAATCTGATCTGACACATCCTTTGTTTCTTATTGAATAATAGCTAAACAGTGAGTCTTCGCCATGGCATTAGGATTTAATTCATAAACTTTTCAATTGCACATTTTAATCAATAAAATAAACATTATGAAAAGAGACAGATTATGCCTTTGTTATCTGCCTGGGCTGACTTTCTTCCTTCATACATGATTCAAAGCCTAAGTAAATAATATATTGTACCATGATTTAATTTTATCTTGTATCAGCCCTTGACATGTATGATATGTTCTGCATTGCAATTTGAAGTGCTGCTCTTAACAGTGGGAATTAAAAGTGTAGTTTAATAAATCTGAACTCTATCCAGGATTTACATTTCGCTTTATAAAAACTGTATAGCTCACTACTTAATTATATGGCTGGCTTGTTCTCAGGGTTACTAAATTATCACAGTTCAGCATACTTCATATAGGTCATAGTATTAACATTTATAAACAGATGGAAAAAATGTCAAATGTCTCTTCAGAACAAAAGTTAACTTTATACTATTTTGTTAGAGTTAGCATTATTATCATTATGTCACCCAAGAAGTCCTGTCAACCTTACAGGCAAGCCAAAATGTCAATTTTCTTCATTGTCATCCTCCCACTCCCATGATATCTAATCCCCTTAAATTTGTTCTCCTTCAGTGAAAAAGAAAAGAGATTGGCACAAACATGACACTGGTCAAGCAACAGAAGTCAAGCCTGTCCAGAATGGTAGTCAAGTGTTTATCAAAGAACTTCGAAGTCGTACATTCCCCAGGTAAGTTGCTAACCCTATTCCTGTGTCATTGATATTAGAAGGAAGGTTTGGAGGCAGGTAGGGTTTCCTTGGTAAAGTGTATGTAGCCAATAGCTATGTAGCTTATAAACTTACAGATCTTGGCCTCATAGCTTTCCACATACTTTCCTGATGCAAACAAATCCCTCACTCTGCTCATTGACAAACACTAGGCCGTATTTGATCCTTAGAAAGCCTGGAACAGCTCCACCATGGTGGGTGGAAAGGTATACAGTACAACTAAAAGAAATAAGTGTCATAAGTTGTGAAAACAACCTATTGGACATTTATCACTCTTAGACATTGCTTCTCCATAGTAGGTAAGAAACAAAATTAATGTGGTGATTCTGTCATTTTATTAAGGTATCTAAAATTCATATGTTCTTCAAAAAGATTTCATTTTATGTAATTATGTAACAGTGTCCTATCAATTGCCAAGTTTCTTCTATGATTAATGAAATACAATGATCTTGTAATATTAAATATCCCTGGCTAAGATCCTTCGGTATTCCATACTTGCAAAAATATTGTTCAATAAAATCTCTTGCCTCTTTAATTAGATTATTTTGAGTCTTGTGTTCATATGGAACACCCTAATGGTAAACAAACTTCTATAGTTTAATTCCATTATATATTGGAATTTATATTACCATTTGTACTGATAACACAAATATATATATATATATATATATATATATATATATATATATATATATATATATATATATATATATACATATACATATACATATACATATACATATACATATACATATACATATACATATACATATACATATACATATACATATACATATACATATACATATACATATATATATATATATATATAT
Source organism: Natrix helvetica (assembly GCF_964273705.1). Lineage (NCBI taxonomy): Eukaryota > Metazoa > Chordata > Lepidosauria > Squamata > Natricidae > Natrix > Natrix helvetica. Next base: position 306,707,189 of record NC_138548.1, on the reverse strand, counting down.
ATATATATATATATATATATATATATATGTTGTATTTGTACTGATAAATAAATAAAGGGAGACTAGGATAGATCTATTTCGAGCTAATTAGCTCTCATCAGCTAGCCATACCCTTACTGGGATTAGAACCCAGGCTGTATATATCTTAGGCAGGAGTCTTAACCACTAAGCCACGGGTTCTCTTCCTTATCTTATTTGTAACACACACACACACACACACACACACACACATATATATGTGTGTGTGTGTGTGTGTGCGCGCGCGCGTGCGCGCGCGTTCGTAGATTTTCACAGGTTTAGGTATGCTGGTTTTGTTGTATTCGGGTGTTCTCCCGTGTAGGATTGAGATTGTCTTTGCAACGTTTCAGCGAGATCGCACTCGCCATCTTCAGGCTGTGGTCTTAAAGTGTGACCAGAGCTGCCGTCTTTCTGTATATATATACACAGAACAGGACAATGGCATTGCCCTCCTCCCTTACATCAAAGGCACCACAGATAAAATCAGCAAAATTCTCCACAAGCACAATATCAGGACAGCCTTCACCACTGACCAAAAAAATAGCCAACATCTTAAGAAACCCCAAAGACAAAATCCAGCTAGAAAACCAGGGAGTCTACAAAATACCATGCAAAACCTGCCCGGAAATATATATAGGACAGACAAACAGGAGAATAAATGCACACATCACAGAACACAAGAATGCAGTAAGAAAAAAAGAAAAAACTTCTTCCCTTTTCCAGCACCTTAAAGCTACAGGACATGAAATCAATTTTGAAGGAGCCAGGTTAATCTCCAAAACAGAACACCTGAACAAGAGAATAATTATGGAAGCCATCGAAATAGAGAAACACCCCCACAACATGAATAAATGTGAAGATACCTCCCGCCTACCAAACATCTGGAAACCAGCCCTAGCCAATAAACGAACACCACCCACCACCCAAGCCATTACAATACAAAACAACAATGCACACACAGCCAGCACCAATCAGCACCAATCTACCAATCATGATACAACCACCAACCAATCATTCCACCTACTGAAACAAAGCCAGCACTCCATCCCCTCCCACCAAGATATACAGAAAGACGGCAGCTCCGGTCACACTTTAAGACCACAGCCTGAAGATGGCGAGTGCGATCTCGCTGAAACGTTGCAAAGACAATCTCAATCCTACACGGGAGAAGACCCGAATACAACAAAACCAGCATGCATATATATATATGTATTTTTCTTCAATCTAATAGGAACCTATACCTGATCCTTAATTAAGTAATTAATTAATTCATCCATCCACCCACATACTAGACTTTCTAAAGTGGATTTAGAAATCCATTCGTACAGGTTTCCTTATTCTGGATGTCCAAAGTGAGTGAACATCAAGGGTAGATTTCTTTGCATATCATGCTGAGGACAGGGCCATTTACCATAATCCTAGGACCGACTTCACTTGAGTAATATATTTTTAAACTGGAGAAAAGTAGCTACCCAAAAATAAGACAGAATGAAACTTTGCCATATTGTCTTATATTGACTTATATGATTCTATTTAGTAATTAAGATGAGTTGCACTAAAGGAATTTCTGTTTTGAATTTTACAAATCAGTATTAACAGTATGGTGGGAGAAATGCCAGAATTAGTCAAAGCAAACCCATTTTCATAAAACAGGATCAGTAATAAGACGTATTAAAAAGCTAGTTTTTTAAAAAAACAACAATTTACTTTCCCCCAGTTGTAGATGAAAATGAATAACTCTAATTTAAAAAAAATGTTTTAATTTGTGTTCAATAAAATTTTTTATAAAAAAAGAAAATGGAATAACTCTACCTCTTAAAGTTTAATTTATACCTTCTTTGGCTATCCCTATTGAAAGCCACTTGTGTACTTAGAATAAGAGGTGTAGTTTCAAAGAGGCACAGAAGAGGGCGCTCATGCCTTACCCAAAAAAGGTTTTGGTACTTTATGGATGCATGTTATCATCCCAATGAAATTCTGTGCTTTAGGTGTAAGTACATAAAGTAACTTAATAAAGTAAAGTTCGCTAAAGTAAAGTAACCATGCCAGCTTAGAAGAAGCTTTACCACAATATTCAGATATTTCTGACATGCCTTTGATGCTGAGACGCTGTTGACAAAATTGTCTATTCTGAGACTATATTTATTAAGCTTGTTTTTCATCACTTCACAAACTGGTAGCTGATTAGGATATTACATCTCATTTTTCTCTAAATATCCAAACAAGATATTTAAGTTAGCATTTGTCAAACTAAGATGGTAGCTTGTATTTGGTTACAAATTTGGTGGACAAAAGCACATCATTAATCATTGGGTAAACGGTTCCATTGAAGGATTTAACAGCAGTAGCCAAACTGTAATGAGTTGTGATCAAGCTAGCTTACACATCTTTATGTAAGGTTTGATGTGTTGTTGTAGATGAATATTTTCATAATGTTGTTATTTAAAATTATAATTCTAGTATGTGAAGTCTGGACATTTTTAAGAACACTTAATTGGTGGTCATTTGAGTCAAATATTAACAGAAGAGTCAGGACAAAAAAGTTGTTTTCTTGAAAGACACAGACTGCATGCTGTCATTTGCCAGAAATATGACCTTTGTCTACAGCAGAGTTATCATTCATCAGACAAAGGAGGATGTATTAGCTTCAAAGACTGAAAGGTCTATTTACAAATAAGAGTGATCAATAGTCTGTGTCATCTCATTCTTTTTGGGATGGATTTCGAGATCCTGTGTGGTAGAAAAGATAGGAAGAGAGTTGAGTATATAATTGCTGGTGCTATAGTCAGAGTCTTTGCAAATGACTCTTTCTCTTGCAAGGATCACTTCAAACATTTTTCCAAACCATATCTTCATTCCATTTTCCTTGTTTCTTCTTCAGTTTATCTTAGATAAGTTCATTAGCTCAACTACCTGCCCATCTTTCTATTTCCCCTCTCACTTATTTTCTCCTTCCGTGGTCTTCATTTTGTTTTTAAAGGTAATAATTTGATTTTTTAAAAAGATGTAGTTTTTTTTAAACACATTGATTTGATTGTTCATTCTTAGTTGAATTAAGGCTTCCTCTTAATTCAGTCATGCATTAAATTATTATATTCACTTCAGAGGTGGTATTCAGCAGGTTCTGGCCAGTTCTGGAGAACCGGTAGTGGAAATTTTGAGTAGTTTGGAGAACCGGTAAATACCACCTCTGACTGGCCCCACCCCATCTATTCTCTGCCTCCCAAGTCCCAGCTGATTGGAAGGAAATGGGGATTTTGCAGTAACCTTCCCCTGGAGTGGGGAGGGAATGGAGATTTTACAGTATCGTTCCCTTGCCATGCCCACCAAGCCACGCCCACCAAGCCATGGCATGTCCACCAAGCCACACCCTTGGAACTGATAGTAAATTTTTTTGAATCCCACCACTGATTCATTTCTGATTTTTTGATTCCATAAACAATTATTATAGAATATTAATATGTACGTGTTTGCCTTCTTGGCTTTATCGGTAGCATCTCCCACATTGATCCTATTAATAGGTTTATACTTTTGTGTATTTGACTCTCTTCATTTGTCTTTTATCTTGCATCTGTTACTTACATGGGTATCTTTAAGGATGATTTAGGCAGAGGTAGAGGAAGAGCTATGTCTGACTTTTTTCTATGAGGAAGTATCATAGGAGGTATCCCTGAAAATTTAATGGCCAGTGTTTGGCTCAATTAACTATTCTGGAAATGTAGAAGAGGAAGAAGAATTGGTAAGGGCATGACTAGGAGACTCGCTATCACCCTGGAATATTCCAGAAAAATGCCAAGAAAATATCTTGTTTTTTTAAAAATCCATGGCACTAGAAGGGAAGAGGGCAAGATTGACTGTTACACAACATTGCAACTAAACTAAGATTTCAGCTGACTAGCACAATTTTTTTAAAAAAAGAAAACAACTAATTTTCTATGAAAGTTTAAAAGTATGCTTTTCCTATGTGTTTATGGTGATATTTTGGATAACATTTTGGATGTTGTGTCCGTAAATACGTTATTGGGAGTATCATGGGACCATGAGGACACCCTAAGCTTAAGGATTCCTAGAACATATAATTTCAGGGCAGTTAGCACTTTGGAAAATTATATGTCCCAAAGCTTTGTTAATTTGCATTTGCTCACAAATCCCATTAACAATCCTGAACCAGAAAACAATTTCTCAGAAAATGATGAATTATTTAAAATACAATCAAACCTTATGACCTGAAAGAGCCTGCAATTCAAATCAGGAAACAATAAATTCAGGTATTAGCTTGCATATGAAAGAAAAAAAAGATATTATTTTGAGGTTCTGCACAACTATGTGGGTGTCTGATTAAATAAAGCCAGTGGGGTCAATACAGAAAGCAGGAGTTTCAGTCTTAAAGCAAAAGAAAACACCGATTTTGGTGTGAATTTATTGTATAATTGGACGGCAAATTTTGTTTTGTTTTGAACTTGTAGTGCTGAAGATGTGGTAATAAAAGTGACTGGAAACCAGCTAACAATTGAATATTTGGAAGAAAACGGATTCACAGAGCCAGTTCTTATTCCGAAGAAGGATGGCTTAGGCTTATCAGTACCGGCACCAACGTTTTATGTTAGTGATGTTGAAAACTATGTTGGTATGTATTGTTGTTGGTGTTTTACTGTGAATATGAATAATCTCTGGAGCTTTCAATTTGAGTAATTTCCTATCAAAGCAGTGGTAGATTGCAGGCGGTACACCCTGTTACGGGCGTATTGGTGCCTGCTGGGAGTACCGGGTACCATTCTGGTACAGTCCTCCAGAGGGCCCATTCTCCCGCCCGTCCTTCTTACCTGTATTTGAGCTCTTCGGCGCTTCTGCACACACGTATGGCACGTACGGCACCTGCGTGACGCTCCGCTGAGCAGCTGGAGCATCGCGGAGGCTCACAGAGGCATCACAAGAGGTAAGGATGCATGTGCGCACTGCACACATTCATGTGGTGGACGCTGGGCCCCGTTGCACTTTACCGGTTGCAACGGGATCCGGAACCCAACACTATATCAAAGGGTTAGTAGCATGCAGTTCGCAGGGTTCATAGGATCTGTAGTCTGAAAGCTATCGGATTGGGAGGTTTGCATTTTTACACTGTTTCCAATTTCCAATTACCCCTTTGTAAAGTTATTACGCTAGTGAATGCTTAAACATTTCAACTATAATTTTATAGCAGGTCTCATCCGATTTGTACCTTGGTTGGAATATCATGTTTGCTGATCCATCTCCTGTCCTTGGCAGATTTTACTGCGTTACTTTTAATGTTTTTAATCTCTGCTGTCCACTTCTTTTTTTAAAAAAAATATATTATTTTATTGTTTTATCATAAAAAGTAAAATAGAAAACAGAAGAAGAAACAAACAAAATTAAATATATCAAAGTTGTAAATGCTCCAACACTGGGAATAGATTGGATAGCCATTTGTCTGAAGTAGTATAGCGTTTCCTGCCTAAGCAGGGGGTTGGACTAGAGGACCTCCAAGGTCCCCTCCACCTATGTTATTGTATTCTAAACGCATACATTTAACCCTAAGAAACATCAAAAAAAGAGAAAAATAGTGTACAAAAAAAGAAGAATAACTGATCAAATCAATTTAACATTCAATTTGTAGGATCTATCGACTGAAGTCTAACCCTGTTATGAGGAAGCGGGTCTTCGTAAACAAGAGAACAAAGCAAAGTGTTTAGCCTATGGATCTATTATTGAGGGGGTCTTGGTGCTCTCTGAGCCTGCTCTTGCAGATGTTTCATTATCCAAACTAGGCAACTTCATCATTACTAGCACTGATGAGAGGCTGATTAAAGATTCCAGATTTAGAAACTTTTTTCTCATAGCACCTCCATTTAGTGTAATCTTGATGTATACACCTTCCTTAAAAAGCCAAGCACCAAAACGAACACAAATGAACAATGGAAACAGTGCAGTGAAACTTTGATGGATTTATTTTAACAATGTGACTAAAAGATTATTTAAACCTCCCCTGGATGGTATCTGGATTTCTCCAAGGGAGGTTGACCAGAGTGTTTGGGAAACGTTGATTTAGATCAGTGTTTCTCAAACTTGGCGACTTTAAGTCCTGTGGACTTCAACTCCCAGAATTCCCCAGCCAGCTATGCTGGCTGGGGGATTCTGGGAGTTGAAGTCCACAGGACTTAAAGTCGCCAAGTTTGAGAAACACTGATTTATATAAATAGAAAAATAAATTTTAGAATCAGCGTATGTTTTTACAACGTTAATTGAGAAGATGGGATGGATGCAGATGCCACCAATACTTTACTTGAAAAGTCATCTGCATTTCACTTTTAAATGACCCTTGCACATCAACTTAGAAAAATGAATAAAAAATAAATTGCTCTGAAAATGATTATTAATTAGGAAAATATTTCTGAACCAGCATAATAGAAAAGTTGTTCATTTCCCCAGGATTCCTTAGCTGCTCTCTGCAACTCTCACACAATCCTGGGAACTGACAGTTGACTTAAGGAGAGGTACATATTTGTGCGTATAGAGCATATATAAAGTGCGTATAATCAAGACTATGGTTTTCCCAGTTGCAATGTATAAGGCTGTGAAAGTTGGACCTGAAAGGCTGAACGCCAAAGAATGGAGGCCTTTGAACTATGGTGCTGGAGAAGACTCCTGCGAGTCCCTTGGACTGCAGGGCGACCAAACCAGTCAGTCCTAGAGGAGATCAAATCTGACTGCTCTTTAGAAGGCCAGATCCTGAAGATGAAACTCAAATACTTTGTCCACCTAATGAGAAGGAAGGACTCACTGGAAAAGAGCCTAATGCTGGGATAGATTGAGGGCAAAAGAAGAAGGGGATGACAGAGAATGAGGTGGCTGGATGGAGTCACCGAAGCAGTAGACATGAGCTTAAATGGACTCCAGAAGATGGTAGAGGACAGGAAGGCCTGGAATAATGTTGTCCAATGTGGTTGCAATGGGTCAGACATGACTTCGTAACTAACAACAACAACATATTTGTGCTGCCAGTGACTTCAAACTCTTTTGGGGTCTTCAAATTGAAAGTGTTAGACAGAGCAACCATAAACATAACCATAGGCTTGGTTGCCAGATGAACCATCTCATTTTCTCAATTTTTAAAATAGGTTTCCTATTTCTTAATATCCTTTTGCAAGTACAGTTCTTTTTGTCCCAAAGAGCAAACTTTTTGCATGGGTCTATTTTCATGGTCTCATGAAATGAAGCTCTGTGAATTATACTTTGCCTTATAACTTACACTGCATTCAAGTTTACAGTCCCATTTTCTTGGGTTGGTTGTTTTTTTTTTAGGACCAGAAAGGAGTGTGGATGTTACAGATGTCACTAAACAGAAGGACTGCAAGATGAAACTAAAAGAATTTGTTGATTACTATTATAGCACAAATCGAAAAAGAGTCCTGAATGTAACTAACTTGGAGTTTTCAGATACAAGGTGAGATAGTATGTGAAGCCACAGATTCTAAAGATATTCTTTTTTCCCATTATATTTAGAATATTTTTAAGAATAGTAACATCCATAGCCTGTGGAATGATGGAATCCGGAGTCTGACTTTATTCTATAGATTAGAATATGTTTTCCAGACAAATTAGTATAATCTGCATCTCCACATGCTTGAATTTTGTATTCACAAATTAACAAACTATATAATTTAATTTTTGGGAAGTAGGAGTTCAGAAAATCAAAGAAACCGAACAAAAGATTGCTAGGGAAAGAATTCTATTTTATTTGTCAAGAGACTGCAGTGATAATTAATGTAGATTACAAAAAGGCTGAAGGTTGATGGCAAAATCATTTATTTTGTAAAGTCCACATCTTTCTATTATTTATTGTTTTAATAATGTAATCCCTTTTCCTGCACAGATAAAATATTTTTTTTCTAAACAGCATGATTACAGTTTAGCCATTTAATCCCCCACCCTTCAGAAACTATTGTAAAGAAAGGCATTTTTTATTGCAGAAAATTGCTCACATTACATTATCCTCACATACTACTGATTTAATAACTGGTTAGCAAATATATTCTTCAGCAAAGAGTATAGCATTTTAATAAGGTCTCAAGTTCTGCCTTGACATGGAGGATAATAAAAAAAATAGGTTTACAATGAGAGCATTTTATACTTAATACGTCACACAAAGAGGCATTTCAAAAGTAAAATCACATCTCCATCTCAGTTTAATTAAGTTGTTTTCTATCCATTTTGAATAAATAAGCATTCAGAAAGTGCTATTTTCTTGCTCTTTCAATTATATATGCATCTGGGATACGAAATCCTTTGCTAAAACAGTCTTCATTTAATTTCTGTTCTGATTTATTTAGAAAAGATTGTCGTACAGAAAGAAGGTTGCCAGATTTATTTATTTATTGATATTTCATACATTTGTGCACTGCCTTCCATTATTGTACACTTCAAGGAGGTTTACAAAGCACAAAAATGCAAAATGAAAATAAATTGAAAAGTATAAAAGATGATGAAACTGTATATTTAATTGCTGCCTAATATAATATTTATCCACAGTTTTTATTCTTTTATGTTTTATTTATTGTATGCCATCCAGTTTTTCTCTGAGAGTGAGGTGGGCATTTTATGAATGTGATATGTAAATAAATAAAATAAATAAATAAATTTAAGTAGAAGAAATATGAGACCCGTAAGAAAATCTACCACTATAGAGAGCTCTTTTTTGTCACCATTTGTTACATTTCCTTGTAGCCCTATATTTCTAATAGCTAATAGCTCTTAAGTATGCCTGTGAAATGGAGCCATACTCCCCTTCTAAACTTTTTTCCTAAAATAAATAAATTCTACACATCTACAACTTTGTGAATTTCCCAAACTTTCGAATTAGCTGTTTCATCTATACAGGCGATATTAGTTTGTCTACATGACAACTACACATATAGAATTTAGATTCCTAATTGGTATGTAGAAATGAATAAGATTCTACCCACCCCTTTTCTTTATCCTACTTTCCTGAATCTCCCTTTGTGTTTCAGAAAATAGAATGCGATTCTGGGCTGTCCCTCCCTCTCGCATCTTCCCATTCTACCTTCTCAAATAAACCTGTTTGTATGTCAATGGCACTGGTTTTGATACTTAATCAACAGTACTTATAACTGGACCATTGTAAATCAAGAGATCCAATGTAAGCTCTTTCCAGAGTTATGGTACCATATTTGAACTCAGTGGATTTCTTGCTTGCTTTTCACTTCAAGATGCTTAAATGTAATTCAAATACCAAATGCACAGTGTTTTTGAATCCCATGAATATATATGAATGTTAAAGTTAAAATTACGGTGTTTTTTGCACTATAAGACGCTCTGGAACTTAGGATGCGCTTAGCTTTTGGGAAGGAAAACAAGAAAAAAAAATCTGCCTCTGCCTCCCAGCATCCATCCAGTATTCATCCGGCTAGCATCCTTGCAGCAAACAGCCTGGTCAGCTTCAGCACGTTATCGCAACCCAAACATGTGGCTTCTTAGGGCTCCACTCCATTGTGCCCCCCCTCCACCGGTCAACTAAGCTGAGCTGCCACCGGTGCCGGGGAACACTGGAGCATTCACTACCAAGCAGCAGATTGGCAATTGGATCGGCTTCCCAGAATACTGCTAATCAGCTGGGATCACCACTGCCAATCACTGCCAGTGGCAGAGAATGACAGTGATAGATGGTAGCTGCAGCGATCCTCACCACCTAGAACAGCTGATCAGCAGTATTACGGGAGACCAATCCAATAGCCAATCAGCTGCTTGGCAGCGAAGGCTCCAGTGTTCCCTGGAGGTGGCATTTGCCACCACTGCACCAACCCCCCCTCTCCCCCACCACAACATTCACTCTATAAGATGGACATACATTTCCACCCACTTTTGGGGGGGAGGGGGAATGCGTCTTATAGTTTTTTTTAAAAAAAGGTAATCAACAGTTAAATGCCTGGTAGAAGAGATGTATATTAACAGAAATAACAAATACAATTCCATGGAGAACGCATTCCTGGCAGGGAGGCCTCTTCCTGACCTTGCCATTTTCTCAGAAACAGGAGTGTGAATTAAGAAAATCCTTTCAATGTTCTTTAATTGAGTTCAGATGCTTTAATTTTTCTTTCCTGTTTTAAAACAGAATGTCCAGTTTTGTAGAGTCTCCTGAAATAGTGAAAAAGCTCTCATGGGTGGAAAATTATTGGCCTGATGATGCTCTGCTGGGAAAACCAAAAGTGACCAAATACTGCCTGATTTGTGTGAAGGACAGCTACACAGATTTCCATATTGACTCTGGTGGAGCCTCTGCCTGGTATCACATCTTAAAAGTAAGATGCTTTATTCCAGTTAATCATGAGCAATGAATAGTGTAACAAATTCACACTAAACTTTGGAGTTTGCAATTATTGAAGGTAGAAATAAGAAAAAATAAGACTCAGCATATGTTCGACATGCAGTGCTGGCAGTGATCTTGCTGATAGGATCATCAAAAAAATTATTCAATATAAGGAGAGGGAAGCATGGAGAAATAACTTACATTGTTTAAATATCTAAAATGTGGCTAATTCTAATGTGCAGGTATACATGTTTTGTGATGGGTCAAAAATACATTTGAATAAAATAGCCATAGAAATAGCACTTAGAAACGTCTTAGATACTGCTCCATAGAGCTTTACAGAACTCTGTGTGGTTTACAGATGTAAGCATATTGCAGATTGGAGGAGGAGCTTCCGGCAATGGCGGTCGCCTCCTGAAGCTCCGGAACATCAAGGAGCTCGGCGATGGGGGAAAGAGGCTGTATCCGGCCCTCGTTCCATCTGAGGGCCAGGAGTCAGACAGCATGACCAGCCTGGCCCATTTTGGACCCATTTGGGTCCTCCAGGGTGGGTCAGGAGGCTGGAGGGAAGGCTAGAGAGAAGATGGTGTGCGGAGCGGGGAGAGAAGCCGGCAGCGGAAATGGCGGCGTTGCGGCAGTGGCGGCAGCGTTGGAGAGAGCGGGAGGAAGGAGGAATGTGAGGCTGTGAGCTGTGAGCTGAGAGGCTGCGTGAGAAAGGCTATAGCCGCGGTGACGCTGGGTAGAGAAATGTTGGAACGTTGGAAGGAGAGAGGCTGGTGAGCAAACGTTGGAAGGAGAGAGGCGGGTGAGCAAACACTGGAAGGAGAGAGGCTGGTGAGGCTGGTGAGCAACGTTGGAAGGAGAGAGGGAAGAAGAAGTTGAAAGGAGAGAGGCTGGTGAGCAGAGAGGATTGGAAGGAGAGAAGGAGAGATTGGAGAGAGTAAAGAAGGAGTTGGAAGGAGAGAAGCTGGTGAATAGAAGGACGCTGGAAGGAGAGAGGCTGGCACCAACAGCAGCAGCCGCTGAAAGAGCTGCCATGGACGCCAGGAACATCATTAGGACATTGGGTGAGACCTACCAACATCTGGATTTTGGGTGGGAGTCATGAGAGAGCAGGACTGGAATGGAGGCTGGGAGCGACTGGGGGCGGCCTGGAACACCGGAGGCTGCCAGAAGCCCTATATTAGGGCCATGGGTAGGCCACAGGGATGCCTAGGCCAAGACCATCTGCCCCCAAGAACATCAGCCCCCTCCCAATTGGGAACCCCATTCCTTAAGAACTCCAGATTACTATCTACAAACTCTCTCTATGAACTCCCACCCACCTAGGATCATCTAGGCTGCTACCACCCTTTGGACCATCTCTCCACCACCCAGACCACAACTTGGACATTTGATCACTCTTCCCCCCCTTTTTTTTGACTGACCACTCATCATCTACAACACCTTTGACCCCATCGTGTTTTTTAAAGATTTTTAAGATTATTTATTCGAGGCTAGACCTGCTCCGCCTGCGGGAGTCCCCCCTCTCGCAGGCATGGCCCTTGACGCTCGTAAGGGCCCGCCTTGATGACGGCTTTATAGACCCTGAGAGGTGGAAGAAATGGAAGAAACGGAAGCTTAGGGGTTTTTTAACTAAATGTTTTTTATCTTTTTAGGGGGTTCCAGGGAAGGTTTTAGGGTGGGGGGGGAACCGGCCAGAAGGGGGGCCAGTGCCAGGCGAACAGGTGAGTCTAGGAGGGAAGTGAGTGTGGTGGAGGGGGGGAGGGGAAAGAACATTCCAATAGAGGGTTGTCTTATTACATCGGTCGCGGGGAGGAGGGGATGCGAGGACAGGAGAAGACCACAACGTCGGTTGGGAGACCGTGGTTGTTGGTTACACCCGGTCGTTTGTACCAACCCCCGCAATCTAGGTGGTCAGGAACTACAGAGCCAGGGCCTGAGGCTGATGCTCTGCAATGCAAGGTCCGTGACCAACAAGGCCCCCCTCATTAATGAGTTGATCTCAGAGTGGGAGCTGGACCTTGCAGGGATAACGGAGACCTGGTTGGGCCACGAGGGTGGTTTACCCCTCGTGGAAATGTGCCCACCGGGTTTCCGTGCATTCCATCAGCCTCGGGCCCTGGGTAAGGGTGGTGGGGTGGCGGTAGTTATACGGGAATGTCTAGAGCCGAGGGAGTTCACTGTACCTCAGATACCCGGATGTGAGTCCCTTGGTGTGAAATGGGGCCCAGGGAGGCAGTGGGGCTTGCTGATTGTATACTTGGCTCCTCGCTATGCGTCAGCAGCCCTGCCCGAGCTCCTCGAGCTGATCTCAGAGACGGCAGTTGAGACCCCCAAGCTTGTGGTTATGGGGGATTTCAACTTGCCGTCAACGGGGGAAGCATCTGAGGTAGCTCGGGAGTTCATGGCTTCCATGACAGCCATGGACCTGACCCAATTAATTCAGGGCCCCACACACGAAGGTGGCCACACTCTGGACCTTGTTTTCGTATCTGAACAGTGGACGAGTGATCTGGGAAGAGGGGATGTAACCATCACTCCCCTGTCATGGTCAGATCACTCATGTCTCCGGCTGGACTTCCCTGGCGCTACCCCCCACTGCGAGGAGGCGGAACCAAACTGTCCAAGTTGGTACCGCCCCAGGCGCCTGATGGAACCGGATAGGTTCCAGATGGAGCTTGGGCCATTCCCTGTAGCCCTGACCCGCTCTCGCTCCGAGAACCTAGTGGCCGCCTGGAATAGGGCGGCCGCTGGGGCCCTGGGCCGAGTTGCGCCTTTGCGGCCTCTCCTGCGGCGACAACCCACCCGGGCTCCTTGGTTTACCGAGGACCTGAGGGTGATGAAGCGCCATAGGAGATGCCTAGAGGGCAGGTGGAGGTCCTCACGCTCCGAATCTGACCGAACACAGGTAAGAGCCTATTCACGGACTTACCTTGTGGCATTAAGAGTGACCAAACGCAGACATTGTGCCACTCTTATTGCGTCCGCCGATAACCGCCTTGCCGCCCTGTTTCGGGTGACCCGCTCTCTCTTATCACAGAGGACGCGGGAAGCCCCTTTACAGGGCAGAGCAGAGGAGTTTGGGGAATATCTGCAGGACCAAATCGCTCAGATCAGGAGCGGATGGGCCCCCTTCAGTGGACCAGAGGAGCTGCCAACAGTGAGTCTTGTGAGACCATTCTGGGAGGAGTTTGATTCTGTTGCCTCCGAGGATTTGGATAGGTTGCGTGGACGGCTGCGACCGACCACATGTTTAATGGACCCATGTCCCTCCTGGTTGGTACTGGCATCCTGGGAAGTGACACGAGGCTGGCTACTGGGCTTGGTGAACGCCTCTTTGAGTGAGGGGTCCTTACCTGCCGCCTTGAAAGAGGCGGTGGTGAGGCCCTTACTCAAGAAGCCTTCCCTTGATCCGTCGGAGCTAGCTAATTATCGTCCAGTCTCCAACCTTCCCTTTTTAGCGAAGGTTGTAGAGAATGTGGTGGCACAGCAGTTTCCACGACACCTTGAGGAATCCGAATATCTAGACCCACGCCAGTCCGGCTTCCGGCCCGGACATAGCACGGAGACGGCCTTGGTCGCGTTGGTGGATGATCTCTGGAGGGCCAGAGATAGGGGTTGTTCCTCTATCCTGGTCCTATTAGATCTCTCGGCGGCTTTTGATACCATCGACCATGGTATCCTATTGCGCTGGCTGGGATGGGAGTTGGAGGCACCGTTCTGCAGTGGTTCGGCTCCTACCTCTCCGACCAGACGCAATGTGTGTTGGCAGAGGGGCAGAGGTCGACCCTAAGGCCACTCATTTGTGGGGTGCCTCAGGGGTCGGTCCTTTTGCCCCTTCTGTTCAACGCATATGTGAAGCCGCTGGGGGAGATCATCCATGGTTTTGGGGTGGAGTATCATCTGTACGCTGATGATACGCAGCTGTACATTTCCACCCCAGACCACCCCAACGAGGCTGTCGAGGTGATGACCCGGTGTTTGGAAGCCGTCGGGGTCTGGATGGGAGACAACAGACTCAAGCTCAATCCCTCCAAGACTGAGTGGCTGTGGCTACCGGCACCCCGGTTCAGTCAGTTGATTCCATCACTGACCATAGGGGGCGAGCAATTGCCCCCTGTGGAACGGGCGCGCAATTTGGGCGTCCTCCTAGATGCCCGGCTGTCAATGGATGACCATGTGGCAGCCGTGGCAAGGGGGGCGTTCCACCAGGTTCGCCTGGTGCGCCAATTGCGCCCCCTACTGGACCGGGATGCCCTACACACGGTCACTCATGCACTGGTGATGTCTCGGCTGGACTACTGCAATGCCCTCTACATGGGGCTTCCCTTGGGACGCGCTCGAAGACTGCAGCTAGTCCAGAACGCAGCCGCGCGGGCTATTATGGGGAGTACTAGGTACTCCCACGTAACACCGCTCCTGCGCGAGCTGCACTGGCTGCCTGTGGTCTTTCGGGTGCGTTTCAAGGTGTTAATTACCATCTTTAAAGCGCTCCATGGCTCAGGACCTAGGTACTTGCGGGATCGCATCCTATCACACACTTCCCTGCGACCGATTCGCTCTCACAGGGAAGGACTCCTCCGGGTGCCGTCCACTAAGCAATGCCAACGGGCGGCACCTAGGAGTAGAGCCTTCTCTGTGATGGGCCCAACCCTCTGGAATGACCTCCCCCCCCCGATATCAGAACCACCACCGACTTCCGCTCCTTCCGGCAAAAACTGAAGACTCACCTGTTCCGTTTAGCCGGCCTGGCCCATTCATAGTTCATTCTACCTCCTGGCAGATATTTTAATTGGGTATTTTTAGGGTTATTTAAATATTGTTTTTAACTGCTTTGCTTTTTGTACAGTTTCTTATTGCCTCCTCTTTTATGTTTGTATTTATGTTTGTATTTTCTATCTATTGATGTGTTTTATCTGACTGTACACTGCCCCGAGTCCCTTTGGGGAGAGGGGGCGGTATAAAAGTCTAAATAAAAGTAAAGTAAAGCCCCCAACAATCCTCATTTTACTGACATTGAAAGGATGGAAGCCCGAGTCAACCTTGATCATGTCAGGATCGAACTCCAGACTGTGGGCAGAAAAGTTGAATAATAAAAAACAGACTACATTTTTTGGAATTTAAACTTACTATTAAAGTGTTATTAAGACATTCTGATGCTAAGGAGTTAGACATTCTACTCCCCCTCCCCACCTGAAAAGAATTCTGTTCCAATTGCCACTTGGGTGTGGCCGTGGCTAGCGTATGATTCATCCAGCCTGCAGGCTGGGAGTTTAGACATTGTACTTCCCCTCGCCACCTGAAAAATGCTCTGATGCTAAGGAGTTAGCCTGAGGGAGAGAAAGGGATAGGATTCTGTGGGGCAAACCTGAGGGAGAGAAGGGGATAGGAGTGGCTGATCATAACTACTCATTTATTTTCAAGCTGTAAGTGTTAATTTATCAAGCCTGATCACATAGTTTTGTAGCAGAGCATGGATATATAGAGTGTGTGTTTGTGTGTGTGTGTAATGAATATCTGATAAGAATGTGACAGGCCAGGGAAGGCTTGAAGTTAAAAAACTAAATCTGAATTGATCTAAGACAATTTTTCTGATCCAGGGAGAAAAGATATTTTATCTCATCAAACCAACCTCTGCAAATATCTCCCTCTATGAGCGTTGGCAGTCAGCAGCAAATCACAGCGAGATGTTTTTTGCTGATCAAGTGGATAAATGTTACAAATGCACAGTTAAACAAGGACAAACACTCTTCATTCCATCAGGTAAGGAAGAGGTTGGAGTTAAAACTTAAAAATGAGGGGCTTGCTTTCAACAGGTTTGTTGGTCTGAATCCTGGAAGTACAAATCACTAATGATGAGAGGTGATATAGAGTTATATAATTTCTAGTTAATTTCCCTAGAACTTTAAGATTTGTGGACTTCAACTCCGGCTGGCTGGGGAATTCTGGGAGTTGAAGTCCACAAATCTTAAAGTTCCCAAGTTTGGACACCCCTGCCCTAGAATATGAATCCATTGCTTCTGCAGCATGCAATACTCAGTTATATATCTGTAGAGAGTCTACATTCCAAACAACAAATAAGTAGCACCCCCATGTCATCTTTTAGTAGGCCAGATTTGGATTTTCAAAGGGTGAATCTCAATTAGAAATAACCTTCCAAACACTACATTTCCCAGAATCCTTCACCATTGGACATATTTGTTCAGCTGTTAGTATTTTAGTTCAGCTAAGTATTTTAGTTTTGCTAAGATAGCCATGAATTCCCAAACTGTTCTCAATTCCAAGACCAAGAAAGGCAACTTCATGCAATATTTGTAGGGATGCAGATTCTTGGACTAGATGTTACAAGGGTCAGAAATTCATATGTACAATACCAATATATGAGTAGTAGAATAGTTAATTCCATATTTAACTCTTGCTGAGTCACCTTGTAAATGCCTTACTGAATGTTTTTCATCATTAATGTCTCAACTGATCGTTGCCAGAGATAAGTCTAGCAAAGAATAAGGTGTTCACACAGAATGTCTATAGGAGAGAATAAATTACAAGGGAAGGGCATGTCATATTCCTTTTCTCCCAGCAGCTGTCTCTTGTCAGTTCCTCCCATGTTACTCCAGTTTCCAGAGCACAAAGCTGTTCTCACAGAAGATTGTACAAATATAAGCAGGAATAAGTGAAGCAAGCGTATTTATCGTATGTTTTGACTCTGTAGACTTTAGGGTATACTCAAATTAGGCTATTTTTCATCAGACATCATTTATTTTCAATTATTATTTGAGATTCTTGGGTGCCTACTAGAAGTGCTGCTTACAGATAATCAGATCTGAAGCCTTATTTGTGAGGTTACGCACTAAGGATCAGATGGGATAACTATTGCATTGCAGTTTCTTTGCATGAAGTTGCCTTTCTTGGTCTTGGAATTGAGAACAGGTTGGGAATTCATGGCTATCTTAGCAACTATGGACTTGATCCATGCATCACAACCTATATCGAGGAAGTCATATGTTAGTTTTTGGGTTTTGTCTTAGGCAATACAATATGAACCCTTCCACAGGACGGAAGGACTATTTGAATGGTTTGCCCCTGTTATATTATGAACCCTATTGGAAGGAGCAGTCTTGTTGCAAGATTTGACTGATTGTTGCTTGGAATGACAAGATAATGGCACTTTGGAACAGATTGCACCATTCTGGACAGTATGCAAATCCTGGAGTCTTACCGGATTTTTTAGAGGAACTATAGGAGATGACATTACATGATATGTAGGATTTTAGACTGAGATTGAGGTGGCATTCATTACAGTTGTTTATTACCTTTGAAAGGCTCAGGATAGGGTGGTACTTCCAACCTAGCCTTGCTGGATCCTGATATCCTTCTGGATTAGTATATGGGTTGGATGTAGGGGGCATAATTCTAAGAAGGTTCTCCTCCTTCATTTGAGGCTGATTCTAGTTGGTGTTGATGGAAGAGAGAAATCCATCTTAACACTTAACCCTACATTGTGGGGTCCCTATGTGTTACTCTATACCAGTAATGGTGAATTTTTTTGGCACCAAGTGCCGAAAAGAGAGCACCTGCACGCACACACACACGTCAGGCCTGCAACCTGAAAGAGGAGTTGTAAAGGGGGAATGTGCGTACATGTGCACACCGGGAAATGAAATTCTGATTTCCGGCACATGCGTACACACCAGCCACCTGGTCTTCTGGCTACTGGCACACAAGCACTCGTGACAATCAGCTGGCTGGCACACATGCCCACACCAGAAAATGGTCCAGTTTCTGGCACTGCTGCATGGATGAAGGCCAGCTGATCGTTGCACATGGTGGCATGCCAGAAACCCAGAAGAGGAATTGGTGCTGCCTCACATGCCAGGTAACATGGCTCCATGTGCCACTTTGGGCATGCATGCCATAGGTTGGCCATCACGGCTCTATACTGACTTCTCTTTAACACCTGTTAAGTAACATTGATAAGCTGAGGATACACAGTTGTATATCTCTGCGCCAGGATTCTCAATTAATTTCCTCTAGGTTCTTTATCAGTATCTGCTAATTTGCCCTTCTTCCCACCCCTCCCCTTTGTGCTCCAAAAATTCTATATGTCATGGAAACTTTGAGAATGAAGTCTGCTTCCAACACTAGTTCTTTCTTACCTAGGAAGATTTGGAAGTATAGCCTGCTTTGACTGTCCGAAAGGTAGACGTATTTCCTATACAGGAAAGATAAACTAGTTTCCAAAATCCTCCTGAGTTGAAAGGAGCTCCCAGTGAATTGAAAATATGAACAATGTAGTTAAATTGGTGATTATAATAAATGTTTAACAAAAAAAAATGTATATGTTTGCTTTTTTTTTCAAAGGATGGATTTATGCAACTTTAACACCTGTTGATTGCCTGGCCTTTGCAGGACATTTTCTACATAGTTTAAGTGTTGAGATGCAGATGAGGTAAGGCAATTGTGGATAATTAACTATATTTCTTTAAAAAAAAAGATGAAAATTGGTTACAGCTTTAGGCACATGCCTGAACATGTATATTGAAATAGATTCCCAACTTGTTCTTCCAAGCTGCTATCATATCACACTTAACAATTTTCTAACGCACAGTTGAAAGGTGTGTCGCATTTTCCCATATTTTTATTTCATGTGTTGCACCAGGTTTATTAGAACAAATTGTTTTTTAAAGAAACAACACTATTATTTGCAACATTGTTCAATTGCTGTAACTGCAGTCATATAATATTATGAAACTGATCATTTCCACTGTTCTAATCTCTGTTTGAATATTTTCTTGTATTTGTTCACACTTAATATTCAACTCTTCTGAATAAGTATGAGTGAATTTTGTATTGGGCTTCAGGAAAATACATTTTTGGCTACGTTACACTAAATGAGTATGATACATTAAGTCAGATTGAATTTGAGGAATTACATATAGAATTGTAGTTCCTCCTGTGTTATAAGTCCAACACTGTACATGTTGTATAATTTTGCTGTACATTTGTTTGGCGTCTATTATTCCTTTGGTGATGATTACTGAGTTATATCATTGCTAGCTGTTCTTTTAAAATCAGCATGTAAGACACTCTTTGTTTTGAATGTGTGTATTTCTGTAGCGATTGACAATTCCAGATAACTGCCTGGAAATGAAAGCTATACCGGATGTATTCTGGGCAATGATGGTAGAAATGTTTTTTTTTGGATGGGGAGGAAAGACTTTTTGTGATCTTTGCAATTGAAACTTTTTTTTGCTGTGTTTCCTAGAGCATATGAAGTTGAAAGACGATTAAAAATTGTCAGTTTAACCCAGTTTCCCAACTATGAAACAGCATGTTGGTATACAGGAAGATATCTGCTGGAATCATTTAAAGGTAAATAAAAGTAACTTTCCTGCTCCTGTTCTATACCATGATGTTAATTTCCATTAATATTTAAGCTGGCGACCATAGCCATTTATTGTAATAATCTGCATGCTTTTGGGGGAGGGGGGGATAAACTTCACGAATGAACCACTCAGATTCAATCCCGATTATGTATCTATTTATGTATTCATATCTCACTTTCCTCTAAGTTCTCAGTGACATATATAGAGGTGTTCCCAAATTTTATTTCCTTTCAGCAACAATATGAAGTAGGTTGAGATTGGTCCACATATCCCTGTGGATCTTTGTGGTTGAATAGACATTTCATTCTCCTGTGCGCTGCTTGGAGAGTCCAAGCATGGGTTAACACAGCCTAACTGCCCTAGGACTGACTGAGTTTTTTCCTTGACCACGCCCCCTTTGCCTCTGGCAGGTCAGTTTTAAAAACTCAGTCCGCCCGATAGGACTGTTGCAGGGGAGTTCTCCAGTTTAGGCTTTTTGCTTGGACTCCCCACATCAGCATTTAAAGAAATTCCTGACCATTTAATTTGACAATCAGCTAAAGCATTTCTTGACAGCTCAGGAGGTCTGAGATTCATCGTCTGCTGCTTGTAGGCTAAGCGATATCCCCTTGCTTAAGGCCCAACCTTTGAATTTCAGTACTACAATACACTAGCTCTAAACTGACCTTAATGTTAATAAGTACCCTTGATCCTGAAGGTGATTTGAGTATAATACGAGGCTGTTTGAAGAAAGGACTGGAATGGTAGCAATCTAGAAGCAAAGATTAACAGGTGAATCCTCGGTATATTTGCCTAACTGCCTTTTAACATTATCACTGTATTTTGTGGTAACAAATTCCATAATTTCACCACCCATTGTATCATGAATGGGAAATAAGTGTTGTGGGGCGGGGGGGGGGCTCACAGTTTGTGACTCTGTCATTGGAATGATGCTCAGATAATCAGAAATGACAATATCATTTTTGCCTGCACAATTTTTTTAGGGCTTTCTTAATGACTATAATGACACCCATCTTGGAAGCAAACTGCCCCCATTTCTCTCCTTCAATCCCCAATCCACTTTCACAATTAAAATTTGTGTCTCCAACATTTGGAGATACACTGGGTAAATTTCACTAAGATTGTTTGAGGGAACTTAGGAAATGCAAGTGATTAGCTTTGTGGAGGTTTCAAAATCATGTTCACACTTTTGGAAGAATAAATTGTGTCGCCCAAATTAACATTTTGTTGTCCTATTTTGCCAGTGAACCCAGTAGCTACAAATGGAGTATTGGAGTAGCTTGCAGTATACTTGGTGGCCATTCCTGTACTAGACAAATTGTTACTTGGTCTCAATCCCAAGTTTTGGTCTATATTCTTCTGAAGATAACTTTTTAACATCAACTTTCCAAATCTTCTTAACTTCTCGTCTATAAATTCATTCTATTTGTTCCTTTATTCTTTGTTCTTGAATTCTTGACATTATTGTTTACTTTGACCACCTGGTTTTCATCTTCTTATGATTTTTTTAAGTACAATATTGAAAATGTTCATCTTTTATTAACTGTTGTATCAATATAAATAGCCAATTTGGATATTGGTTGCATTTGCCCAAAATGCTAAACACTGGATTTTAGTAGGCAAAGAATGTAGGAAAAGCTGAATTTGGACTTCTATGGCAATTTTTGTCTAACTAGCCTGTTGATACACTTTTGAGATGCTTGCATATGAGCCTATAATAATGAATCAACAGATAGGGACTCACAGAGTGGAAATGAATGTTTTGCTTAAATGTTTTACTTCAAAAAAATATGAAAGTAGAGTATTGAGCATGGAAAGCCTACTTGAGTGATGGGTTTCTCAAAATCCACAATTTCCTAACAGGGAAACACAGTGAGTTGGGTGGGGGAGACTGAAGTGAAATCTCATATTGATAAAGTAGATAGAGGATGAACTTGCATGAGTCAGATGTTGCTCATGCAAATTTCATTTGCCCAATTTTTAGCTAGGGACTTAGAGAAGGGGCAACAAGGAATAGAGGATGTGGGAATGGTGTCTCCACCAAGGCTGTGTTGGCTTCAATTCTATGTCTTCGAATACCAGCATCCCTATTTGGGTCAGCACAGTTTTTATCAGTTAGAATATCATCTCTAAATCACTTACTCCACTTGTAGCCAAGTCAGAAATTAGCTCAGCAAAATACAAAGGGGAAATTCCGGAAGTTCAAGCTCAGATTCAAAACTAATCTTCAAGCTTTGGAACTACTGATTTATGATCATAGAAGCTCAATTCGCAAGCTTTTTGACAGCCAGTTTAATCTCTTACATGTATGATTTTAAAAAGCTACATCAATAGACAATTGGTCACATTCATTGTATGGACTTCTATTTTCTCTCCCTCTATTAAGGATTGCACAAAGCTGGAAAGCAGCCTCCTTCCCATTTAGTCCAGGGAGCAAAAATTCTAAATGGTGCTTTCAGGTCTTGGACTAAAAAGCAGGTAGGGATCTTTCTGTTGTATACGTTTGCATGGCCATTCAGAAAAAGAGGAAGTGAACAACTTTCTCGATAAAAGAATTTTCTTTCTGTAAGAGCAGAACAGTTTTACATCCAGACTTGTACTGTCATTTAGATGTACTTGTGTCATAGCACTGAAATGAATGTTCAGGAAATGCACTTGAAATTCTAGGAGGGGGACGTGGCAGAATGAAGTGCATGAAAGGATATGGGTTGGGAAGGAAACAGATTTAAAAAATGCCACTTTCTTTCCATAAGTGGCTCTGGACTCTTTCCATATGTAGGATCTTGCCGTGGATGCATAAATGTCCTTTCATAATTCTAAACTAATAGTTTTTGTCTAATCTGAATGATTCATAAAGTTAATACGGCATGATTTTAAATAGCATAACTTTATAAGCAGGGGTGAAATGCTACCGGTTTGGACCGGTTCGCTCAAACAAGTAGTTTAAAAAATGCTACTGGTTCGCCCGAACTGGTAGTTCTGACAATCAGCTGTGCAACAATCAGCTGTGCCACGTGATTTATATTTACTAGAATTCGCACGGCACAGTTGATTGTTGCACATCTGATCGTCGGAACTACAGGTTTGCCTGAACTGGTTGGATTTTTTTACTACCAGTTCAGGCAAGCCAGTAGTTCCAACAATCAGCTGTGCAACAATCAGCTGTGCCATGCAATTTATATTAGCTAGAAAACAGGAAATCCTGCTTTCTAGCACATCTAAATCACGCAGCAGAGCTGTTCCCCCCTCCCCCACTGTTCTACTTACCTTTGCAGACTCAGAAAAGGCTTCTTAATCCTCCTTTTTCAGCTCTGGGCGGTAGTGCCTGGAGAGCGTGTGTGAAGCAAACCGGTAGTAAGCGAACCGATAGCAGACTTCAGAGCATTTCACCCTTGCTTAAAAGATTTCTTGATGATTTTTTAACCTTTTGTATTTTGTTTTATTAAACTCAAGGCTTTAATGGACCATGAAGATGAACTCCCAGAACATTTTAAGCCAGCACAACTGATCAAGGACCTTGCCAAAGAAATAAGATTAAGCGAAGTAAGAATCCTTTGTTGAATAAAATACCTTGTGCATTTTCCCATAAAATGCCAGAAAAAGTTATTCTCATGTCCGTATGACCAGTCAAACTCCTTCTCCTTTAATTACAACAGCTATGGCTTGTAGTTTAATGTGGGGGGGAGTATTCATTTTCACATATCAATGATGTATGTGTTTAAATGTAACAACTGTATTCCATTGCAGTTTGCTTTATCTAATATACCTTTACAGGTAGTTCTTGACTTATGACCGATCACATAGGGATGGTTCACAGTTTTAATGGACTTTTGAAAAGCTACCTACAACCTGGTCTCAAAGTTATGGTTGCTGCAGCATCCCATAGTTGTTCATCCTTAACAGCAGTCTCCATAACAGTCGTGAGTCTTGAGGCTACCCATATATAACTTCTATTAGATACCTCTCTTCTTTTATCTCCACATAAAAGCAAGGCATATATTTATTTTTCACACTTAATTTGGCAACTTGATAAGGCAACAAAGAGTAAATGATAAAATAGGAGAGGTTTGCCAAGAGGTAGGGGAACTCCAGGTTGAAGAGATGCTTTGTCATCTTTGCAGCTCCCTATGAAGCTTTCAGATGCAACTTTTACTGTAAAGAATAGGAAACCACGATCTCAATAAAACCGTCTGATTTGGATTGGTCTTTACTGATCATTTTACCTTGACAGCAAAATGAAATTCTCTGTTGTATCACTTTCAAATTAATTTGAACTGCATTCCTTTAAAACTGATTAGCATTTTAAATAAGAGTCTGTCTTCGTTTCTTTTTTATTTCTATTGTTTTAAAAAGAAAAATGGGAAAATTAGGATTAAAAAAGCCAAATAAATAATAGAATGACCATTGTCTTACCTGAAGGGTCCTTTTCAGGGCGCTGCAACGGAGAGTCCAAAGAAGGGGTTAAACACAGCCAATCTGCCCAGAACTGAATTGAAACTTTAAGCCACGCCTCTGGTGCCGACTCTCCCCAGATTTATTCAATGAAGACGTGGAACAGTTGCGCGCTGAAACTTCAACTGGAAGTCTAATATGGAACAAGTCAAAAATAGTCCAACAACAATAACAGAAACAACAAACAACACTGTGACTTCACAAACACCAGCGGAGAATAGACCCCAGGGCGGGGTGGACTCTCCGTTGCAGCGCCCTGAAAAGGACCCTTCAGGTAAGACAATGGTCATTTTCCAGGGCGCTGCTCTGGAGAGTCCAAAGAAGGGACATGCCCAAGCTAACTGTCACTAGGGCGGGAAGGCTCAGCCATCAGGGTCGCTCCGCTGGTATGGATGCCCTGAAGAACACGCCTCCCAAAGGCCCCTTCCGCCGATGCAAAACTGTCCAGTTTGTAATTTCGGACAAATGGAGACAGAGAAGTCCAGGTGGCCGCCTTGCAGATCTCTTCAATCGGTGCCTGTGTAGACCAGGCAGCTGTGGTGGCGGCGCTTCTAGTCGAATGTGCTGTGATATTGCGAGGCACAGGAACGGACTGTAAAACGTGGGCAAGAGCAATGCAGGCTCGCAGCCATCCGCCGATGGTAGATGAAGAGACCTTCTTGCCTTGAGAAGCTGGTTGAAAGGAGACGAATAGAGATTCGGATTTCCGAAAACTGGCCGTGCGCTTGATGTATCTGCGAATAGTCCTGCGCACATCCAGCATGTGCCAGCGCTTTTCCCTCGGGTGCCGAGGATGCGGACAAAAATCCGGAAGGACCACCTCCTGCGCCCGATGAAACCAGGAATTGACCTTCGGAATGAAGGAAGGGTCCAGCCTCAGGATTACTCTGTCGTTACGAATGAGACACAAGTCCTCTCTGACTGACAAGGCAGCCAGTTCCGATATGCGACGAGCAGACGTGATAGCGACCAGAAAAACCGTCTTGAATGTGAGGTGTCTGAGACTGGCCGTCTTAATGGGCTCAAACGGGGGCCCGATGAGGGACCGCAACACTACACTGAGATCCCAAGATGGGTATCTGTGGACCACTGGGGGTCTCAGGTTGGTCGCTCCCCTGAGGAAACTGCGGATGGTCGGATTCCGGCCAAGAGATGCGTAGCCCTCAACTGAGAGGATGGTTGACAGGGCTGCTGCCTGGCGCCTCAGGGTGTTAGGTGCCAGGCCCTTGTCCAAACCTTCCTGCAGGAAGTCCAGGATGACAGGAACCGAAGCAAGGGGCGCAGGCGTACCATGAGCCGTGCACCAGCTGGCGAAGGATTTCCAAGTGGCGTCGTAGATGCGCGTCGTGGACTGCCGTCGTGACGCTTGGATGGTGCCAATCACCTTGTCTGACAACTTGCCTCTGCTTAGGAGATCCCTCTCAAGTGCCAGACGGCCAGCTGCAGCCACTGGGGTTCTGGATGTTGAAGGGCCCCCTGGCTGAGAGAGATGTCCTGTGGAGGAATCCGCCACGGTGGTGTGATCGAAAGACTCACCAAGTCTGCAAACCAGGTTCTCCTGGGCCAGTACGGTGCTACCAGCAGCACCTCCGCCTCCTCTGCTAGGATCTTCCTGATGACTCTGGGAAGAAGAGGTAGCAGGGGAAAAGCGTAAAGCAGACCTTTCGGCCACGGGCCGTGCAGCACGTTGACTCCTTCCGCCCTCGGGTCGTGGAACCTTGTGAAGAACCGCGGAAGATGCGCGTTGGCCGCGGTGGCGAACAGGTCCACCAGCGGGAGGCCGAACCTCTGGGACAGTTGCTGGAACAGCAGCGGATGTAGACGCCACTCCGAGTGGTCGACTGTGGATCTGCTCAGCCAGTCCGCCTGGGTGTTGCTCGTGCCCGAGATGTGCTCCGCCTGAAGAGAAAGGAGATACCTCTCCGCCCATCGACCCAAGAGCTCCGCCTCCTTCATCAGGGATCTGGAGCGCGTTCCCCCCTGTCGATTGATGTGCGCCTTGGTGGCGACATTGTCTGTCATGATGCGCACGTGGTGGCCCTGAACGGTGCTCTGGAAGCGCTTCAGCGCAAGCCTGACTGCCCTCAGCTCCAGCCAGTTGATGCTGTGAGCGGCTTTGGAAGGGGACCACCTGCCCTGTGCGAGCTGGTTGTGGCAGTGGGCCCCCCAACCGAACAGGCTGGCATCCGTTGTGATGGTGAGCCTGACTGGCTCCTTGAATGGCGACCCCTTTAACAGGGCCGGAGACAACCACCACTTAGAGAGCGACGTACCTCTGCTGGAACTGGAACCAGTCTTGTTGAGCTGCTTTCGTTTGTTCTTTGATATGGGAGCAGGAGCCACTGAAGGGGACGGGAGTGAAGTCTCGCCCAAGGCACGATTGACAGGCACGAGATCATCTTGCCGAGGAGCTGTGAGAGCTGAACCACCTTGACTAGACGTGACTGCTGCACCTGAACGACCATCTCCCGAAGGCTGGCCACCCTTTCCGGGGACAGGGATACTGTGCCCGAGGTGGTGTCGATGACGGCCCCTAGATGCTTCAGTCTGGTCGTGGGAACGAGATGACTTTTTTCCAGGTTGATGGTGAACCCGTGGTCCCGGAGGTAATGGAGGCCCGCGTAAGAGAACCTCAGGAACTTGCGGTGGGCTTTGCGGATAGGGATGTGGAGGTAGGCCTCTTTGAGGTCTATGGACGTTAGTATATCGCCTGGCCTGATGCCCCCAAGATGGACTGGAGGGACTGCATCTTGAACCTGCGATATGTCACGTGGTGATTGAACCTCTTTAGATCTAATATCCCCCTCCACCCTCCTGAGTTTTTGGGGACCAGAAACAGGATGGAGTAAAACCCTCTTCCTTCCTGGCCTGCTGGGACAGGTTCTATGGCCCTGATCTCCTTGAGGTGCCTTATCTCCTGTTCCATGAGGGATCTTTTGACTAACCCTGAGGGAACTGGACACCGGATGAAGTGGCGGGGAGGGGGGGACCAGAATTCTAAAGTGAGACCCATGCGGACCGTTTGAAGAACCCACTGGTCCGACGTGGTCTGCTCCCATTTGGCGTGGAACAACTGCAACCGCCCTCCTATGGGAGCTGACCTGTGATGGTCATTTATACCTCCTAAAGGGTCGGGAGCCGGAGCCCCCCCGAAATGGCCGCTTGGAGAAGGGCTGCTGGCGACCTCTGTCTCGAAAGGACTGACGGTCCTGAGACCGCTCACCCTGCTGGGGATACGCCCGATGATAGGGGGTGGAGCTGGTGGAGGGCTCATTGTTCCGAAAGGCCTGCCTCCTGTAAGAGCCAGGACCTTTACGATCAGGCTTTTTGGTGACTGATGGCATCACTTTCTTTTTGTCCTTGTTTTCCACAAGGACTGGATCAAGGACCTCACCAAACAGCTTGTCCCCTTTAAAGGGGGCAGTAACAAGCTTCCATTTGGAGCGCATATCCACATTCCAGTGCCTAAGCCACAGGAGGCGTCTGGAAGTAACATTAGACGCTAGGGCACGCGAGGCAAACTTAGCAGCATTCAGAGTGGCATCAGCAGCGTACTCTGTGGCTGCCATGATTTTATTGATATCCTGCCTGACTTTAACGTCCTTGGCAGGTATCTTCCTCAACAACTGCCTCAGCCACAGGAGAGCCGCCCTGGAGAAAAAGGAGGCTGAAGCGGAGGACTTAATGGCCCATGCAGCTGCCTGATGGGTCTTGTGACAAGCAGTTTCGGTTCTCTTGTCCTCAGCCTTGGGCCCCTCCAACAGGTCAGGAGGGAGCACAGAAGAGGAGGTAAGAGCCGCTACAGGGGGATCGATAGGAGGGAGCTTGAGCAGCTCCTCCAGGCTGGCATCCACCGTATATAGCTTCTTGTCATGGCTGCTGGGGGTAGCCATGGTAGCTGGCTGCGCCCACTGTCTTGAACTAAATTGAGGAACATCTTGGGTACAGGAACTATTTCCTGGACCGAAATGGGTTCCTCAAAGAGATCCCCAGATAGATCATCAGGGTCTACAACCACCTGAGCTGGGGGGGTGGACCCCATGTGAGTTGAGATCTTAGCCTTATCTAAAATGGTTTTGAAATTATCCAAATTAAATAAGCCTGAAAAGGCCGGCTTTTTGGCGGGGCTTGCCTCATCCCCAGAGAATTCAGCTTCCTGCCTAGGAAGAAATTCCTCTTCTTCCTCCCAGTCTGACTCATCGGAGGCCACTGAAGAATGCAGGGATGGAGGTGGAAGGCTAGGAGTCATCTCTCTGGAATCCTCGTGGGGTTGCAAATGGTGGATCTTGCGAGTGCGCTTGCCACCTTTTCGCATGCCTGCCTCAATGCCCTGGGAAATGGCCCTGTTAATTATTTCCTGCATTTCAGTGGATAGGTTAGGCCCTTGGTCCTCAATGGGGCGAACCCTTTGAGTGGGCCCGGGGATCGGCTGTTGAGGGGCTAAGGGCCCCATTGGAGCTGGTCCCTCCTCCATATCAGAGGGACAGGCAAAGAGATCAGCCTGATCAGCCATGGAATGGCCTGGAGAAGTTGCCATGGCCAAGGAATCCCCTTCCTCTTCACTATCAGAAATGGGGCCTCCCTGGGCTGGAGGAATTTCCCTGGAGGGCTCCCCAGGAGACACCGAAAGGGAAGATTGGGCCTGCTGTTGGGCTTTGGAAACCTGTTTTTCTAAGGCCTTCTGTCGCCTTAATGCATCTTTGTCTAGGCCTGAGCCCTGCTTGGGGCCATGCCTGGAGTAAGGCTTACTCCCTCTAATGGCCTCCCTGGCAGCTTTCCCGGCCTGTCTTACAGGGGCTCTGGAAGAGACACCCTCAGAAGTCTCAGGGGCCTGATCTGCCATGGTAACAATCACTGGTTGGGGCAGTAGGGGGATGGGAAAACCACCACTCACCACCTCCAGAAAGCCCACCGCAGCACGATGCTCCTGAGGAGACAGAGAAACTGCAAGGCCTGAAGTAGCTTGGAATCTTTTAGGCGCGAGCAGAATTCGCTCCCAGCGCCTGCAGGAGAGTAAGGGAGGCGACCCAGCAGGCCACGATCCCACGCCGCTATCACTTGCTTGGATTGGGGCCCAGGTCGCCGGTCACACCGGCCAAGTCTGACTCCACGCGGCTCCTGCAAAGAGCCAGGCACCAGGCAGCTGCGGCAAAAAACTTTTAAAAGTAAAGCCGGAAGATTGCGCAATCCAAAATGGCGGCCGGAACTCACCGGAGCTCTGCGCGCCAAATTTAAAGAGGGAAGAAGCCAAAATGGCTGCCCTGGGAGCCCACGCAGCAATTTGACTTGCTAGAAGCACAAATTGCAACGGAGGGCTTCCAGTGGGAATCGGCCCCCAGTAGGGGTGCCCCAACAGCGCTGGCGTCGGCACTCCGACCCACACGCTTCCCCCAACAGCTGCCTGCGGCTTCTAGGAGCCAGAGCAAAGCCCCGGACTCCAGGAGAGCCGAAAGGGTGAGAAAAACCCAATTAAAAAGGGAAAAAAACAAACTTAAATTTAAACTCACCAGCCTGCTCTAAAAATCCTTAAATATGCTGGAGAAAATCTTAAAGCGTCTACTGGGCTAGCTGAATTGAAAAAATCTGGGGAGAGTCGGCACCAGAGGCGTGGCTTAAAGTTTCAATTCAGTTCTGGGCAGATTGGCTGTGTTTAACCCCTTCTTTGGACTCTCCAGAGCAGCGCCCTGGAAAAAAAACAATTTAACAAATCTCTGTATTTAAAATGATTATATTTTTCTGTTATCAAATATTGGTGGTGACGTTTTCTTAATAAAAACAAAATCTTTTATAGTGTAAAGCTATCTAGACATATTTAAGTGAGGCTTTTTCAGATTTATTTATTTATATTAATTTATACACTGCCCATCTATTTGTTGAGTGACTCTTTCTCTATAGAAACTGCAACACATATGAAGAAATAAAGGCAACCTGCCACATTAATACTTAGAACCAAAGTATGTAATATTTTATGTTGGTGTATAAGGTACATTTTTCTGGAAAAACACACCAAAATGGCATGCAATATTACATGCAACAAATAAAAACACTTTACAAATTACAAAGTGAAATACTAAGTGGTATAAATTGTTTTGCATTGAATCATACCATTTGGGTTCACTATTCTCAGTCCCATCATGAAATTTAAGAATAAACTATAGGAGATTAACTATAGAATGGATTATATCCTCAGTTTTCTATAGTTGTCATAAGTGGAGCAAGATACGAAAAAACCATGGAGCAATTCTGGCCTTCTCTTGAGTACTGTTCAATCTTCAGTAGAACCATCTTTAGAAATCTTTGGGAAAATTCTGAAAATAATGTAGAAGGTTAGCTATTTTGTAGCAACAAAAATATGAAAGTTGATCTGACAATATGCTCGTCTTTTTTTTTTCCTGAAGAATGCTTTGAAAGTCAGCAAACCTGAAGTGGCTGTTAAGGTGAATGTTGAGGAAATCACTCCTGTGGAGAAAGAAGAAATACCGTCACCCCCACCACAAACGCCTCCGCCACCTCCTCCGCCACCATCGCCGCCTCCTCCTCCACCTTCTCCGCCACCGCCACCACCTGACAAAGTCCCTAAGAAAAAGACTCCCAAAGCAATAAAAGCACCGAAACCCACCAAGCTATCTAAACCTCCCAAACCACCTAAACCTCCCAAGCCACCTAAGCCCCCCAAGTCCCCCAAAACCCCAAAAGTAAAGGGAGAAGGGAAGAAAAAAGGCAAAAAAGTTAAAGAACCACCTCCACCTGCCATTCCAAATTTAGACCTTCTAGAGGCCCACACAAAGGAGGCTCTAACAAAGATTGAAACACCAAAGAAGGGAAAGGTGAGCAGAGTGAATATTCAGTAATAATTTGGGGCAAGAGATCTCTTGGTAGTTGCTCTCCTCTTTAGCTCAACCAAGCATAATTTATAAACGTAATTTCCAAAATTGGTATACCTTGCTCAGTATTTGACTTCCAGCTACCCTGGTTTTGTATGGGTTCCCTTCATGAAATTAGATATGGTGACAGTGACAGTTTTCTATCTGTACTTTTTACTAGTTTGTTGGTTCGTTTTGTTGTATAAATCAGTGGATGATCACACAAGAGTATGGGCCTAAGATGGAAGATCGTAGTACCTTTACCAGTGTCACTGGCAATATGAGGAATTTGAACCGATTCTCACAACTTGTGCAATCCGTAGAGATCTCCAGCATGTGGAGTAATCAAAAACAGAACTCCATTACTTCATGAAGAATTTATAGGACTTAATGAAGTAATGATTTTTTGTTTTTGATTAGTCCCCATGTTGGAGATTGCTATGTATTACACAAGTTGTGAGAATTGGTTCATAATATGCCAAATAGAATTATTAGATTAGCAGATTAGCCTGTTTTCCTTATCATCTGCACTTTGTAGTGCTTTTCAAATAAAAACTTTTTTTTCCTTTAATGACCTCTAATGTTTTAACTTTTGGGGTCATATTATTTCTAGACAAATCTCATATTATTTTGATAATTCATATTAGCCAAATTTACATATGGGAATTAGTAGGAGAGAGAGAGATGTTTTGTTGTCCTTTTAATTGGAAATTAGCTGCTAATCTCTTTATTACTTTTAACTAGGCTGCCAAGAATGCTTTGAACACCCCTACTAAAGAATCGGTTGAAAAACAAAATGAAGTGGAAAAGTTTGAGGTTCGGGAACAGAATAAATCCAAAACAGAAGCAAAATGGAAATATAAGGTATAGCCTCTCATATCTTGGGCGTCAATAAACATTTTAATAAGGACCATACTTCTGTTTAGTGCTCATTAGGGATACTGATTGGAGAAATGTTCTCTGAAATTTGTCCTGTCACATATTTTTTTTTGCTCCACCAAATTGCTTCTTTAAGATTTTTTTGATTGAACATTTTCAAATATCTAGGTTTTTTTTCTTTTTTGAGTATTCAGAAATGATAATTACAAAACTACTTGAACGTAAGGGCAGGATTTCCTGCATATCATTAGTACTTTTGACCTCTTCCTTTCTGAAAAAAATACCTGAAAGTTAATTGGTTTTTTGTTTCTCTGTTTGGATTTTTATATGGAGGAGGGGAAGAGTTACAGAAAAAAAGGATATTTTGCAGATTTTGCAACTCAATACTAGAAAACTATTTCATTTATTGACTGATTATTTTTTGTCTGTTTTGGGGTAAGATTGCTGTTAGCGTTCCAAATACCATGCAAAAGTAAATCAGAGTCCAGAACAGAATCATCCTTAAAGTTGCAATTTAATAATACAGGCATGTTGGCATTATGCTATGAAATTTCAACTCTAATGTACATCCTGTGGGTTCACCCAGTTGAAAGTTCATATCTATCCCCACACCCCAAAATTCATCACATGTTCCAATCATCATCTTCCACGCTGGCATCTACACCCCTCTGCTTCCGGTCAGGTGTTGAGGTGCGGAGACAAAAGATGACCTTGAGCTTCTAGGAAGAATCAAAACAATACAATCCACAATCCTACTCCTTTCTATCCCTCCCTCCCAACTACTACACTAATGAAACACATAGGAAATTATAAGAAAGTGTGGCAGGCCAAAGATTATTAAAGGAACCTCTGCAGGCCTGACAATTGCATTGCCAAAAACGAGTGCAATTGAATTGATTCAATTCAACTAAAATCAACTATTTATTTAATTGTTGACATATATGCTGCCCATTTGTTAATAAACAATATTTAAAGACAGTTTGCAATTAATACAGTATGTAAAAAAATAAAACACAGTATATAAAAAAATAATTGATTAAATCATTAACAATGAAATAAATTAGCCCAAGTAATTACAGTATTTGGAGTTCAGAATCATAGAGTATGTATGAGAAACACTAATTATTGCCAATATTTGCAAGAATGTTTATTTAGCATAGTTCTACTTATGAGAAATTTCTGCTAAGGTGAGAAAAAAGAAGCATTTTTTTCTGATACTCTTTCTACAAATAATTTTGAAATACCACTCCTCTTCACTACTACAATAGTAGTGAAGAGGAGATTTGAATGGAATTCTGCAATGAGGGAGGAAAATGAGTGAACAATGTACCCTGACTCTCTTCTTTCAGCTATATTGTGCATTGGATTTCATTTTTTAGATTGAAATTCTATGCACAAAAGAGATCTCAGAATTCAGTTTACTGTGTAATTGGTATAATCACTTGACAAACATACAGTCCCATTCATACTGATGTATTTTTAATTGATCCTATAGATGCACATTCATTTCACAATTTAGGAAATAGTTTTCATCAACACAGCATTCAGAGGCATAGAGCTAGTGTGCGATTCCATCCTATCTCTTGTGCCGTATCTCATCATAAATCTCACTGAAGCCTGACTCACATTTTCACATCCATATAAAGTAAGATGTGAGCTATTCCCTATGATCCAGTTGCACATGTCCCCGAAATGGCATGGCCCATTGGATTTTGTTGCTGGAAATTTAACATACAGCACATTTCTTTTAAAACTAATATGTTGTGCCCTTACATACATAACCAGTGGAATGGTAATTGTTTTCTATCACCCCCCAATTTCCTTCTGCTTTCCTCTTAGTTTTGTCACATAAAACTGAACTCAATGTTTCAGTCTGCAGTTAAAATTCCATGGCAGTTTTAAGGCTCCAAAGAACATTATTGTTTTAAGCAGCCAACTACGAGGACCATTTCAGTACCCTTGTTGCTGTGTTACTGAACTATTTAGGGTTTTCCTGAGCAGCCCTACTACCAATTAAGTCAACATATATATTTCCACTTTGTAACAGATTATATGACTCAGAACAGTTCTTATGGGGGGAAAGCTGGGATGTTCACTGTGCTATTTATATGCCATTGATTCTATGCAGCAACAAATAACCTCTCAGCTGAGATAATAACTGTTGCCCTCTAATTTTCAGAACAGTAAACCTGATTCACTACTGAAAATGGAAGAGGAGCACAAACTGGAGAAGACACCATTATCAGGAAATAAAGATAATAAATTTATGTTTTCTTTCTCCAACAAGAAAATACTGGGGTAGGTGAACACTGACTAATAAAACAGTACTTGCTGTGATTTTTGCAAGCCTTCCACATTTCATAATTTACTAGATGTGACCTATATTATTCCCAGTTAAACATAGGTATAAGTACCTATGTCTAAACATATTTGTATTTGATGTAGTAGAATGAAAGGGAAGGAAAATGAGGATGGATGTAAAGTATTGATTTTGCTGCCCTTAACTCAGTGAACAACTCTTGTATGAAAACATGGTGACCCAGACTTAAGCGTAGATTTGTACCACTGCTAACATTTTATTTTATTTATTTGTTAGATTTTTATCCTGCCTGCTTTACCATATTAATAACCCAAGGTGGCAAACATACCTAATACTCTTTCTCTCTCTCTCCCATTTTCCACACATACAATAACAATCCTGATTGGTTGGGCTGAGAGAGTCACCCAGATTGGGCCAGTCACCCAGCTGACAAAGAGTAGAACTCACATTCTATCCAAATGTGAGGTTTCCAAACTTTTATTCCATTGCGCTACTTGTTCTCAGCAAATTGGGAGTCTAGAGCTAGAACTACAGAAATGAGTTGATCCCATCTAAGTGACTTCAGAAGTAGCCCAAGTTTATTCAGTGGTCAGTTCATTAAGGGAGAGAAGGAGGGAGGGGTGAAGGAAGTGAGGAGGCAAGGAAGCTTTGTTTGCCCATAGTCCTATAGCATGGGAAATAACGAACAAACAAAAGAAAAGAGCCCCCTTTCTCTCAATCAGAAAGGGAGGGAAGAACTGACCCTTTAAAAAAGCATTAGGGATCTGAGGATTTATGGGAGGCGCCTCCAACGTGACACTTTTCTGATGACATTTGGTGCTATGTTTCATGATGATCCTAGGCTGAATTGTTGTTCCAATAATGCAAGGTACATTTAATGGTATGATTTGTTTCTATTATGTTATGAATATGCATTATTTATATTATACTTCGTTGTTGACTATGAGCTGATAAGAGTCCTAATGACCAAAGCAAGCATAAAAGCTTGTGTAGTTAAGGACTAAATAAGCAAAGGAACACTGTAGGCCTTTTGGATTTTAATTAGAAAAGAGTGATGTATCCAGAAATGATTCATCTCTGTGAAAATATAGAAGTGCTAGAGCTATAGTGCAATTAAATTCTGTCTCTTAAAAAAAAGTGTCAATAAATATTTCATTTTGGGATAAAATTGTAAGCATAGGAGGCAAACTGACGAGTTGATAGATGACTGGCCCATCCCTTAAAGATAAACCTTTGACATAGTCTTGGTAGCTTACAGACTTAACAGTACAGTCTTCAGATCCTGCTGGTTTCCAATGTTTTTTCTCACACTGGTGAGGATGAGGAGGTCCAGATACCCTGCCTTTATTAGAAAATTGGCATGATACCAAGTCAGGCATGACTGATTCAAAGTTAGGATAAATATTTTCGGTTTGCAAGACGGGGGTCCTAGTTACATAATGGAGAACCTGGTCCTTCACTAGAACATGAGAAAGGAATGGTCCCAGCAATGTCTGGTGAGAAGTAGTGTTGGATCAAGAACAGCTTCAAGAATATTTTAATTTGGAAATCTACATATGCCATTGCATGATACTATAGATGCTGACTTGCTATTAGGAAGACCTTCCATCTGTCCTTCTCGCCTTGTCATTTGACTCTAGTGGAGTGGGCAGCCATTATAAATTCCTTTTCCTTTTTTTCCCTGACTTCAGTGTGCTTTCACCTTTTCAGTTTATAATTTGGGGAAAGGATAGAAAGGAATATAGAAGTCATAATGGATGCATATCGGTACAATTCCATGTCACCACCCTCCCTCTCAATTTTTAACAGTCTTAAACATCTGCAACTGCTTTAATCAATGTTATCACCATCATTAATAATATTTCATTTCATTCAGTCTAACCTGAAAGTAATTATTTCATGCTGTGTCTTGACAACTAAGATAAATGAACTCATTTTTGCTACCTTTGTTCAGATTTTTCTTCAGAAGTAAGAAAATCTCTTTTTAGTGATACTAATGATACTGCTCAGTTGGCAAAGACTGAATTCAATAGTACTAGTAGATATTAATAATAGAACATTTGGTTGATAGCATCTTTCATTTTTCATATTATTTTTTCTGCATAAATGGATACGTCTGTAGAATGCATATGAACTATTTATTTCAGAGTTTGTATATATGATTATATTGTGAACCAGATGGTGCTGCATTTGAATTTAATACAGCACATTTTTTCTAACTTTCAAGATCAATAGAAGTTGATCAGTTCCTAGCAAATGAATACCTAGTCTATCAGATGAATTTTAAAATAAACCATTTAATATTAGTCTACCAATGCTGGTCAAGCATTGATAATTATATTTAAGTTGATTCTCTTAGTAGAAAGATAAATACCATCTGTCACATAAAAGAGATGGAAGTTTTATTCATAATTATTTATTTGATTCTCTAGTAATCTATTTTTGATACTTCTATTTAAACCAGAAATATAATTGATTTTGTTATAG
This sequence comes from Natrix helvetica, assembly GCF_964273705.1. Classification (NCBI taxonomy): domain Eukaryota; kingdom Metazoa; phylum Chordata; class Lepidosauria; order Squamata; family Natricidae; genus Natrix; species Natrix helvetica. The sequence continues at coordinate 306,670,439 of NC_138548.1, read as the reverse complement.
ACCTATTAAATTGAACAAACTCTAAATAAGGAGAAAATAGATACCACAAGTTGAGTATTTATTTATTAGTCCTTTATGCTACCTTTGTTACTTTATAATGTACTCCTTCCTCCTGTTATTTTCCCATCAACATCAACCCTGTGAGGTGGGTTGGGTTGACAGAGAGTGATTGGCTGTAGATCACTCATGGGCTTCCATGCTTAGGGCAGAACTAGAACTCACAGTCTCCTGGTTTCTAGGCCAGCACCTTAACCACTACACCAAATTGGCTTGGAAAGCTCCATTATGTGTGCCCACTTGAAGTTCCCTTAGACTCATGATGGCAAATCTATGGCACGTGTACGAGAGGTGGCACAAAGATCCCTCTCTGTGGGCACACACGCCTTCACCAGCTGCTCCTCTGGTTTTCAGTGTGCACCAGCCAGCTGGTCTTTATGGATGCTGAAACATCGGAAAACAGCATGAAAAGCTATTTTTGGACCTTTTGGGGGGCCCTTTTCAGGCCAGTTTTCAGGCTGTTTTTCTGGCCATTTTCAAGCTGTTTGGGGCCCAAAAACAGCTGGAAAATGTCCCCAAAATAGCCAAAACAATGGCCAAAAACCAGGCATGCGCACTGGCTAGCTGGTCTTTGGGTTTCTGGCACTCCAGCGTGTGTGTATAAACAGGCATTCTGGTTTGGGCACTTGGTGCTGAAAACGTTTGCCGTCACTGCCTTAGACAATTCTCATTCATTCTAAGGGGAGCTGTGCAGAATAACTTTTCAAATGATTGTTTCCTAAGCATAACTGCTGATGACTCAGTGCCCGAGAGCTTCAATGGTTATTATCAACATAACCTACTTTTAGGCAAATTCACGGTCATGGTTTGTGGAACATACACTTCCATAGCATGTTGCTGTTGTTGTTATTCCTATCCCAAATAAACCCACTACAGGATAAGGCCTCTTTATTGAAGGCAATGGAGCGTTATTTGTTACACTGATCCAGGGACAGCATGGATACGAAGGAATCCAGGAATTTATTTCACATTGCAATCATGTGCAGGAACAGATAAAATTTGTAGTTTAGCAGATGAATTGAAGAATGAAAACGAAATCAGCAGAATCAGTAATGTCTCATTTTTAATAATAAGCTTGAAATTGTATCTTTTTAATAATGTGAACCCTCTGTATTTCTACTGTTTTTTCTCCTGTAATTGGAGTGTGATATCTCACTTCCTTAGTAAAGGTTATATGTTTCTGAATTGTACCATGTAACATGTATGTGTGCGTGATTGAGGGAGAAAGCCAGGGGTAGAAATTAGGAAACATAAACTGATGGCAGAAAAAGATCTTGTGGTCCATCAAGTGTACCCTGTGAGTTGTCAGAAGATGGACATGTGTTTATACCAAGTATGTTTAAACATAGTTACTGAGGATTGACCCACTACCTCTGCTGGAAGTTGGTTCCAAGCTTCTACTACTCTTTTTGTGAAGTAATTGTTTTTACTTTTGAAGTTCCCTCCTGTCAGTTTGAGGTTATGCCCTGTGTTCTTGATTTTTACTTAATATTGAAAGTTCTTTCTTCTAGAACAGGGGTGTCAAAGTCAAGGCCTGCAGGATGAATCTGGCCCACCAGGTGCTTAAATCTAGCCTGTGCGGCCAGCCTGGTAATAGCAAAGGACTGGCCCACGGTTCCTCTGGCAGACAAAATGGGTCTCTTGTGCTCGTGCTTGCATTACTAACATTATGCAATGGGTTTTCTACCACTGCAAATGTGGTGCTAACAGCCTTCAAATTGGCTGAAGTTTGGCTTCCCCTGCAAATATGTTGGACTCCAACTTCCGTAGTTTCTCAGCTAGGCTACCTATGGATTATAAAAGTTGATGATCAACATATTGGTTGACTGGTTTATTACATTAATTTTACAATATCATATCTTTTGGCTGGCAAAGTGCTGCAGGAGGTCATCCAGGCCAAAAACGGGACGTGGGGGGGAGGGTGTATCCCGTTTTGGTCAGCAGAGTGCTGAAGGAGGCGTCCGGCCTGTTCCCCCCCTCCCTCGCTGGCCGCGGAGAACTACAATGCTGAAATCCAGTTTGATACCCCTTTCTCACCATTAATATATTTAAAGATACAGTGGTGTAGTGGTTAACGTGCTGGACTAGAAGTCATGAGATCAACATTCTACTTGTCCCTTGTGCATAAAAACTGACTGAGTGTCTTTGGGCTGGGCTGGTTAGTGTATCAGGGTTCCAAGTAACACCCCTAAAGAAAGAAGACTCCGAGGCTTGAGTTTCCTCAAAGTTCCATTTTATTAGAGATGTCATTTAGATACATCTGGGAAAACCAGAATCTGAAAATTTCCAGGTTTTTCCCACCCAATTGAAAGTCCCTGCTCAGCACCCACATGTCCATCATATGGTCCAATTAGGCACCATCCCAACTAGAGATGCCTCCCAGTCACACCATTCCAGGTGCAGGGCAAGTTGACCTTGACTTTCTGAGAAAGAATGTAATTTTGATTATATATAACCACCGCTCTATATAATCCCCCCTCCCATTTTCCCACAGTAGAAAATGTGGCAGGCCTGAAGGCCCAAATGTAAAAGGTCTTCCAGGTCTGACACAGTGTCTTTCCTCCTTAGATTGGGAAGTAAAAAACTTTCTATCAGTCAGCACTGAACAATGGTGGTAGATTATAGTCTATAACAGTGAGGGCGAACCTATGGCACGTGTGCCACAGGTGGCACGTGGAGCTATTTGTCAGGGCACGCGAGGCGCTGCCCTGTCAGCTGGCCAGCACGCATGCGTGCGCTGGCCAGCTAAGTTCACCTTTTTAAAAGCCATTTTTCGCCCTCCCCAGGCTCCAGAGGCTTTATAGGAGTCTGGGGAGGGTGAAAAGAGCCTCCCCCACTCTCCTGGAGGCCCTCCGGAGGCTTCAGGGACCGCCCGGAGGCTTCCCTGAAGCCTTCGGAACGCTTAAAACAACCCTCCGAGCAAACCGGAAGTGACACTTAAAATGACCCTCCGAGCAAACCGGAAGTGACTTCTGGTTTGCTCGGAGGGTCGTTTTAAGCATTCCGAAGGCTTTAGGGACCGTCCGGAGGCTTCCCTGATGCCTTCAGAGCGTTTAAAACGACCCTCCGAGCAAACTGGAAGTCACTTCCAGTTTGCTCGGGGGGTCGTTTTAAGCGTTCCAAAGGCTTCAGGGAAGCCTCCGGACGTTCCCTGAAGCCTCCGGAGGGCCTCTGAGAGGGGTGGGGGAGACTCTTTTCGCCCTCCCCAGGCTCCTATAAAGCCTCTGGAGCCTGGGGAAGGCGAAAAAAGCATGCAAAAATGGGGGGGGGTCGCGCGTTGTGTGCGCATGCGCACTGGGGGGGTCGTGCATTGCATTATGGGTGTGGCACGCCTGCACACGACCCCCCTGCGCTCCCACCCTTATGGCACGCGAGCCAAAAAAGGTTCGCCATCGCTGGTCTATAATCTACAGTGGTGATTCATTCTGCACTGGGTTGATCTGGGATAGTGATGATGATGGTGATGGTGATTGTGATTGTAATGATGGTGGGTTTAGATACCTAGTTGATTAAAAAATCCCCAGAAGGGATTTTGGTCATATTGTATATCTTGCTGGCTACTTTCCGGTAATATTGGAGAATGTATTTATATAGTGCACTGTTTGTCTACATATACCCATTTGTGGATTCTGTTTGTTATTTGTTGTAAGTCAAAAATGGCTCTAATATGATGACATTTCTTATTTAAAACTTGTTTCAGTATTTCCCTTCCTGATTTAATTTCCTTTATTTTAATAGATCAAAGGGAATGAAAACTCAGTTGAATCCTGGTATATTTGGGTCACAGCAAAATCTCAAAGAAGATAAAGCAAAACCTGTGAAAGATGAATATGAATATGTCTCCGATGATGGAGAATTGAAGATAGATGAATTTCCAATTAGAAGGAAGAAAAACGCCACAAAGAGAGATTTATCATGTAAGACTGTTTCTACTCTTGTATAAATTATGCTATTCATCACAGCAAAGCAAAACCAAAACAAACTGAGCTGAGGATAACTTTCTGTTCAAAGAAATGACCAGCAAAGTCTCTGTGTGGCCCTTAGAGTTGCAAATAGTTGAGTCACAGACTGTTGCAGGTCTGAGTCTAATTGTTTGGACAGCATTATTTCCCCCCAGCTTTGTTTAACCTATTTGCAGATTTGTTATATTTTGGGATGATTCAGTACATGTGCATGAAGGCCTTTTGCTAAGAGGGCATGTGCAGAAATGAAATATTACCCGAGTAATTGGAAATACATTTTAAAAATGAGATGGATTGCCTACATGCTGTTTTTTATTTAGTAAAGCTAAAAACTCTATTTCAATTTCTTCCTAGTTTTATCAGATAAAAAAGAAACTACACAGCACACTCCAGTGAAGAAGCCAAAAGTGGAATCAGTATTATACAAGGTATTCTGTCAGTATATACCGTAATTACTCTCATGCCTAAGGATTTGGGCTGCTTACCAAAATCATAGACATACATTGCATATTTATTGCTTTTTATACACTGACAAGAAAAGCATTTTCTCCCAGTAATGCGCATTTCTTTCCCAGAAGAACTTAACATCTGTCTACATGCTACAGAGAGTTCTGTTCATTCCTCTTTAATTCCTTGCAATTTTCTTCAATTGGTTGTCCAATCTTCTGGAATGTATTTAGAGCTCTAGGAAGAATCCATTCCACCAAGTGTCTTTTCCAGTGACAAATAAATACATTTTGACATAATACTGTATTTATCATTTGGTTTCACAGAAGAAGAAAAAAAACTTCTCCAAAAAGAGTAGAGGAAGTTTTCTGCTGAAACTCTGGGTATCTATTGCAAGTCAGTTGTTAATTGTGTTATGCTAGTTGGAGAAGTGATTTGACTGGTTTATAGAAGCAGCTTCCCTCTGGAATCGAATGCCCCTCTAGTGGCCTTCAACTAACATAGGAGATTTCTTTTGCTCCCCTCTCTGGTGCAACCAACCCTTTGCTCCTTAATAATAATTAACTAATAATTCTGTGAGTTGGAGAATTCTTCAGGAACTGGATTTGAGGATATAGAGGCAAACAAGAATTGTCTTCTTCTTAATACATCAGCAGAATCCAATAGAATCGTTTAGAATGTGTCTTTCTAAATTACTACGGTAACAGTAGTGTTTATTGTGTGAAATCATTCTTCTAATAATATCTGTCAAATAACCACTGAGTCCAATTAGTCCAATTTGTATTTATTTATTTAGCAGGTTTATATAGCTGCCCATCTTAGAGAACATGATTCTGAGCAACGGACAACCATAGTGACAACGAAAACAGTATAGCAATCATTAAAATACTAAAGTACAAAAAAAATAAAATGTAGAAAAACCAAGACTGTGAGAGAATGCTAATCAACTTTTATAATGCAACCATCTCCCGGCCCCCAATGGATTTCCAGAAGTCATTGGAAAAATCATGTTTAGCATTTTTGGAAGGCTAAAAGCGGTGGGGCTAATCTCAGGGTGGGGGTGGGGGGTGGGATGATGCTTGAGATAGCACAGGCCACTGTGGAGAAGGCATGTCTTCTGGATCTCATCAGATGGAATTCCTTAGTAGATGGGAACCACAGTATACCCATCTAGTAAGGCGTTCCATCTGATGAGATCCAGAACACAGCTCTTCACAGTGGCCGTAGCTGCTGGACCTAATTGGACAGAAGTTATAATTGGGAAGAAGTGGTCCTTCAGATAACCTGTCTCATCCTATGTACGGCTTTAAAGGTCAAAACCAGCAGGTTGAATTGAATCCAGAAGCAGACAGGCAGCCCACATAGCTGAAGGACAGAGGTATGACATGCACTATACTGGAGGCTCAAACAAAACAAAGTCAAAGCCTTTATTGTCATTGTACATCATGTATACAACAAAATTGGTTAATATTTTGTTTGAAAACAAGCAAAATATTTAAAAGTTATGATATTTATGTAATTACTTACCAAGGACATCTAAATTATATTAAAGTAACCAAAATATATTTACAATCCCCAAAGCATGTCACAACATTTGAGCACCCCTAATGTTTGGAAATTGAAAAAATTGACATACGCTATACCATGCAGCCACACTCTACAGCTTCTGAAGCTTCTGAATGCTTTTCAGGATCAGCCCTATCTAAAGCATGTTATAGTAATCCTCTCTGGAGGTGATCAGGGCATGAGCGGCCGTGAGTTATACTCTTTTTCTTTGACTTTTGCAGAGTGATGACTCCTCTGATGAAGATTCTCTTCACATTGACACAGAGGCCAAGCCAGGGCGCAATTCTAAAGTGAAGAAAGAGGCTGCAAGTTCAGCTGGCATTCTAGATCTTTTGCAGGCAAGCAAGGAAGTTGGAGGTTTAGAGTACAACAGCAACAGGTATGCATAAGGACGGTTAACCTCTTTTTTACATAATATGTATTTATAATATTTATATGATTTATATAGCTTATAAAGGTTAAAACACAGAGAACCCACCCCATGTGGGTGAGTCCACCTCAGAATAAACTAAGAACATATCACAACAGACTCAAATGCCTCAAATTCAGACACCTCAGAATAAACTAAGAACATATCACAACAGACTCAAACAGTCAGGCCTACAGAGAGTTGTGAAAGTCTACTTGGGTTGGGATTGAATCTTTAGGGAGATGCTGTTCTAACATTATGGTAACAAAAATCCCGTTCTATTTTAAATAATATAATTAAGAGAATATAAGAATCGACTTTGCTAGCAAACTATATATTATTCATTTTTTCATTTTCCTAATTATTGGTTCATTGAGAGGATGCTGTCAGGTTCTCTTCAGAATGTCCCTCTGGGCTGGCCGGAGCTGACAGATGCACTAGATAAAGTTGTCTTTGAAAGCTCAGGAGAAAAATTAGAGAAATCTGTTTTTTTTAAAGGAGTTGCTAAAAGGTACACGTGGATTCCCACAGGTAATCGAAATCTCCTTTTCCTGTTCTAATCAAGATGCACAACCTATTTCTTCACATTTAAACTGCATTTTCTCTGTCTGTGTATACTCTTTATATTAAAAAAATAATGCAGAATATGGTGGCATCTTAAAGATTAGTAAATATATTAAGGCAGAAGCTTTCCTGAGATACTTTCCATTTCACTAGCCCATTTAAGGTTATGCAAAATAACCTGAATTCTTCAGTGAAGAATTAAAACCTATTTCTTATTAATTATATTTCACATAAGTGTTTAATAGAATATAGAATATAGGACATAAAATTCTTTATTGGCCAAGTATGATTCCACACAAGGAATTTGTCTTTGGCGCATATGCTCTCAATGTACATAAAAGAAAAGAAAACACATTCATCAAGAATAAAAAGATGCAATACTTAGTGATAGTCATAGGTTACTAATAAGCAATCAAATCATACTAGGAAATAAATAAAACAATATAAATCATAGAGATACAAGCAACAAGGTTATATTCATAAGTGGGAGAGGATAGGCATTAAGAAGGATGAGAAGAATCATAGTAGTAAATAATTCGACAACGTTGTGGGAATTGGTTGTTTAGCAGAGTGATAGCATTCGAGGAAAAACTATCCTTGTGTTTAGTTTTCTGGTGTGCAGTGCCCTATAGCATCATTTTGAGGGTAGAAGTTGAAATAATTTATGTCCAGGATGTGAGGGGTCTGTAGATATTTTCACACCTCTTTTTGACTTATGCAGTATACAGGTCCTCAATGGAATGCAAGTTGGAAGGCAGGTTGATAGCAATTGTTTTTTCTGCAATTCTAATTATCCGTTGAAGTCTGTGTCTGTCTTGTTTGGTTGCAGATAGTTATAGAGGTGCAGATGACAGACTCAATCATTCCTCTGCAGAGGAATACTTTTTAAAGGAGAAAGCTTTGGGCAAATACCCTGTTTCCCCCAAAATAAGACCTCCGTGGGATAATAAGCCCAATTGGGCTTTTGAGCGCATCTGCTAAAATAAGCCCTTCCTGAACATATTGCAACACATCAGCAGCCATGCGGTGACCATACCTTCCACCTCCTGCACCTCAAAAATAATAAGACCTCCCCCAAAATAAGGCCAAGCACCTATTTCAGAGGTCAAAATAAAATAAGACCCTGTCTTATTTTGGGGAAAACACAGTATAAAGATTTAACCAATGTTGGTAGATTTGTAAAAATCTATGCACCATATATGACCCCTAAAAGCCATGGCCCTCAGAACCCAATCAAAGGTTGCCACAATATTATATGATTTAATGTAGTTGTAGGGGGAAATGATTAAATATACAAGAGTAATTATATATATTTATTTGATGTAATTTATTTTGCATTAATATAAACAAATTTCAGAGGCTCATCTGATTCTGTCTACCTTTTGAGATTCACCCTCCATATCCCACCAAATGGCAAATGCAAATCTTAGCTGCCTCTACTTCCCGGTCTAAGTTATCTATCCTAGGGCATTACCCTAGGATAGATATGTGGTATATGCAACCATTAGTAATCCATTGGATTGATGATCTCTGATTTGTTGGGACCAATTAATTTGACTAATACATATCATTTTTTTTTTACAAAATGGACACTTTGCTAGAGGCTGCATACTGAATTTATTTCACAATTAATTTCAAACTAGAATAATTATAAGTTTGCTTCAAACAAAGAATTAGGAATAAAGGAAACCCCAGAAAAACTCAAGGTATAAATCATTCTGTACTTCATTGAGAAGCACTTCTAAATCAATTTGGGTTGGTCAAGCAATTCTGGACCAATGTTATTAAATCTACATTTGAGAAGTTTGTCGACTAATACTCCTTCCATTGTTGGAACAATTCTTTGTATTGTACAAGTGGCTGAGCTTTGCTGAGCTGTAGTATCTCACAATGTAAGGGAATAGTCCTATTGTAGAGCAATTTAGAAAAGTAATACAGCAGTTAATCTGACGGCCCAGTACTCATCATTGCACCAGATGCAAATTATTTGTCTAAATAGGTTTCTATATCAGTGTTATCCTTCTGAAATCACAATTAATATCATACACAAAGATGCAAGTATTGATACTACCGTGTTTCCCCAAAAATAAGACATGCCCTGCTAATAAGCCCAATCGGGCTTTTCAGAGCATGCGCCGTAACAAGCCCTCCCCTGAAAATAAGCCCGCCCCAAATATTTAAGCGCATGTGCAACCAGTCCCCGCCATTAACACTGTACCAACTACCGGCTTCCGGGGCAAAAAGAGGGCTCGCGGCAAAAACAGCGGCAGGCCAGCAATGTGATCAACCCCTCCTGCCTGTTCCTTCTCTTGCAAAAAAACACCGCCCACCCCAACGGCAAAGGCAGCCTGCCTGGTTCCCTTCCTCGCGTTCCTCGCCATTGTGCTCAGGGAAGAAGCTGGTGAAAAAAAAACTTCTCACGACTTCAATCAAACATCTTGAAATCGCGAGATGGTTTTTTTTTTACCAGGGGCTTCCCTGAATACAATGTCGAGGAATGCAACAAAGCTAGAAAGGTAAAAGGCGCGCCCCGCGGCCCAACACCGCCCACTTTGCCCCAATGGTAAAGGCAGCCTGCCTGGTTCCTTTCCCCGCTGTCCCTTTAACGAGGGGCGGCAGGTGTGGGGGGGGGGGAGAAGCGAGGCACGCCTACCTTTCCAGCTCCGTTCCGTTCCTCGCCCTTTCGCCGTTTGAATCCCCTTGTAAAAAAAACCTCAGGAGTTCAACTCATAAGATTTTTTTTACAAGGGGATTCAATGAGCAAAAGGGCGAGGAACGCGACGAAGCTGGAAAGATAAGAGGTGTACCTCACAGCCCAACACTGCCCACCTCACCCCAACAGTAAAGGCAGCCTGCCTGGTTCCCTCTCCTGCCGTCCCTTTAGTGAGGGGTGGGAGGTGTGGGGGGGGGAGAAGCGAGATGCGTGTCCTAGCGCTACAGAGACTGACAGCTCCGTCGCGTTCCTCGCCCTTTCGCTCATTGAATCCCCTTGTAAAAAAAACCTCATGAGTTCAACTCGCAAGATTTTTTTTACAAAGGGATTCAATGAGCGAAAGGGCGAGGAACGCGACGGAGCTGTCAGTCTCTGGTAGCGCTAGGACATGCGTCTCGCTTCTCCCCCCCCACCTCTCACCCCTCACTAAAGGGATGGCGGGGAAGGGAACCAGCCAGGCTGCCTTTACTGTTGGGGCGAGGTGGGCGGTGTTGGGCTGTGAGGTACACCTCTTATCTTTCCAGGTTCGTCGCGTTCCTTGCCCTTTCACTCATTGAATCCCCTTGTAAAAAAAATCTTGCGAGTGGAACTCATGAGGCTTTTTTTACAAGGGGATTCAATCGGCGAAAGGGCGAGGAACGGAACGGAGCTGGAAAGTTAAGAGGCATGCCTCGCTTCTCCCCCCCACCTGCCACCCCTCATTAATGGGATGGCGGGGAAGGGAACCAGGCAGGCTGCCTTTACCATTGGGGCGAGGTGGGTGGTGTTGGGCCGCGAGGCGTGCCTCTTACCTTTCCAGCTCCGTCGTGTTCCTCGCCATTGTATTCAGGGAAGCCCCTGGTAAAAAAAAACCTCGCGATTTCAAGATGTTTGATTGAACTCGCGAGAAGTTTTTTTTTTTTACCAGCCACTTCCCTGAGCACAATGGCGAGGAACGCGACGGAGCTGGAAAGGTAAAAGGCGCGCCTTGCTTCTCACCTGCCCCAGAAATAATAAGCCCTCCCCTATAATAAGCCCAAGGCCATATTTTGTGGGGCAAAAGAAAATAAGCCCCTGTCTTATTTTCGGGGAAACACGGTAGCTAGAGAAATCAAGCTATTCTTTGCAAATTGTAATTGTATTTGGAGAATCTCCAAACAGGCACACATTTCTGGACCTGTGTGCTGGAGAAATCATCAAGGTGCAGAGTAATGGTTTACCAATCTCCCCCCCCCCCCCCAATAAGGTTTCTAATACTTTTTATCACAATGTTGCCTTTATGAATTATTCAGAAATGGAAAAACAAACAGACTCTGTCTGGATAAAAGAACTGGAGTTATCTTTTATACTTCACTTTTAGAGAAATAATTATTATTCGTAATGCACTGGAATGTATATTGCAATTATATTCTCTTCACAGAGAAATCTTTTTTGTAATTACATTTAGAACTTTTTAAAAATTGCATATGAGGCATGAACTGAACATTTAAAGTTTGTTTATTCAAAACAAAACTGGCAGACTGACAGAACTAATCATAGCACATAACAGATGAAAAAAGGTATAAGTATTTTTAACTACACAACCTGCATTATGCATACTTTCCTCTCTAGACACCTTTTAAAATTTAGTTTGTGCTAACTAATTAGTACAACATAGTGCAACAGCATTATATATAAAAACATTAACGAATCAACAGCCTTACGTTGATAAACATAAGAATAAATAAGAAAAGGGACAGAGGGTGGGTAGGCCTGGGAACCATGTTATAAACAGAACAAATTGATCAAAACTATTCCTCCTTACCTTTTGTTGAAAAAACAGATTCACTCAAATGACAGTCAAAAAAGATTCACTCAAATGACAGTCACGACTTATCATACATATGTTTTAAAAATAACAAAGAGATCTATGATTATGCTATTATTATATTTAGCCAGAAAACCAATCTTAATTATGTGTAGAATTCGTATGAAAAAAAAAAACTTTCTTCGGTATTTTCTCTCATTAAAGAAAATATATGCTAATAATCACTACAAGTACAAAAAGGGGATATGATTTTCTAGGGTTTAATAATTGTTTCCTGTTTTATATTTCACTTTGAGCAGATCCAGAATTACTAAAATGCAAATATCCTTAATGAAAAACACATTGGGTGCAATCCAATGTAAACATTTCTTGCACAGATCTTATTGATATTAAGGAAATTTTTCAAGAGTAGGATCAACAGAATCTTTAAGCCCAAGGCAAAATGACAGGCAATTCAGTTTTAAAAAACAGTCCTTTAGGAGTCTCTTCCATTTGAGTTCGTGCTTGAATGCTCTGTCACTTTAAGAGTTTGGGAAGAACTTGGTTTCCTTCTGCCTGCCCAGCCACTGGTTTTGATCAGATCCCACAATTTATTTGCTAACACTCACCTTCCTCTAGGCAGTTCCTCTCTAATTTTCCCATTTGGCAGGCAACTTTTGATGGTCCATTTACATTTGATTCAAGGGTTCAAGGTTTTAAGAGAGGTCTTGGAGAAAACAAACAAATGTCTTAAATGCTCTTGGAGTTGATGATAGTAATAAAATCATTTGCTAATGTTTGGCATAGCACTACAAAAGGGACAAATTCTTTTAAACACCAACTCCATCCAAAAATGATCCAAACATAACCTGCTGAACATCAATAGGTGTTTTTCCAGAGTCTTAACATATTTTAGAATTGGTTGATATATTGGCTCTCTTTTCACGGATTTCTCTTTTGAACTCATTTTCTTAATGAGGGGAAGCAAGTGCTCACCCATATCCTGTACTACTAAAAAGAGCTACCATTGTTTTCATTTCTTCAGAGCTTCTCACAAGAAAATTGACTTATAAATGCAGTTGCGTGGCTGCTGATACATTAGCATGATACAAAGCTCAACAACACATCTTTCTGCAAATGTGAATGCATGCTGTTTAGGCATTCAAAATAAACAATTATCACGGCAGGTGCAAAACTCCCTCCCAGTCAGCAATTTGCAACACCTTTGATGGAAATAGTAGGTTCACAATATTGTTTGTAGCCAGTTGCGCCTTTGGAATTTTCTTCCTGCAGAGGTCTTCCAGCTCAGAAATAGATCTCCTGTATGCATTGAAATCTCCCCCCACCCCAATTTTTGATAATATTCTGAGGCTGTGTAGGCCAGTCTGAAACATTTATTTTTCTTTCCTGACAATACTTAATGGTCAATTTGGAGATATACCATTGTTTGGTTTGCCTTCTTGTTGAAATAGCCAGCTTGTTATCAATCAGTTTCTTCACTGATTGTGGGATATTAGGTTCTAGAGTATTTTATATTTAGTTGAATCCCCCTCCCAGCATTTTCTATGACAATGGCTGTCACACAATAAGGTAAAGGTAAAGGTTCCCCTTACACATATGTGCTAGTCATTCCCGACTCTAGGGGGCACTGCTCATCTCTGTTTCAAAGCTGAAGAGCCAGCACTGTCCGAAGATGTCTCCGTGGTCATGTGGCCAGTATAACTAAATGCCAAAGGCGCAGGGAATGCTGTTACCTTCCCACCAAAGGTGGTCCCTATTTTTCTACTTGCATTTTTACATGCTTTCAAACTGCTAGGTTGGCAGAAGCTGGGACAAGTAACAGGAGCTTACTCTGTTACGTGGCACTAGGGATTCGAACCACTGAACTGCCGATCTTCTGAGCCACCGCATCCCAATACCACACAATACCAAAGCATAATAGAGCCGTTTTCATCTACCACCACCCAAATGTATCTTGCCCAATTGTAGCCAAATCAGTTATTTATTTATTTATTTATTTACTTACTTACTTACTTACTTACTTACTTACTTACTTATTTATTTATTTATTTATTTATTTATTTATTTATTTATTTACTGTGCTTCTAGACCGCCCCCTCTCCCAAAAGGGACTCGGGGCGGTGTACAGTCCATGCAAAGAATACATCACAATATAATAAATAGAAAAATTAAATATGTACAGTTAAATATGGAGGAGGTTAAAAATAGAGTTAAAAAGAACTGTACAGTTAGCCAGTATATATAAATATAATTTTAAAACCCCTAAAAATAACACAGAAATTAAATTAAAAACAATACCCCTAAAATAACCAGTTAATAATACGTCTACCAGGAGGTAACAGTTGTAATTATGCCAGGCCCGCTAATCGGAAGAGGTGAGTCTTCAATTTTTTCCGGAAGGAGCGGAAGACAGTAGTGGTTCTGATGTCGGGGGGGTGGTCACTCCAGAGGGTTGGGCCCATCACAGAGAAAGCCCTACTCCTTGGTGTCGCCCGCTGGCATTGCCTAGTGGACGGCACCAGGAGAAGCCCCTCCCTGTGTGAGCGAATTGGCCGCAGGGATGTGTGTGGGAGGATGCGATCCCGCAAGTAACTAGGTCCTGTGCCATGGAGCGCTTTAAAGATGGTAATCAGGACCTTGAAACGCACCCGAAAAACCACAGGTAGCCAGTGCAGCTCGCGGAGGAGAGGTGTTACGTGGGAGTACCGAGTACTCCCCATCACAGCCCGCGCGGCTGCGTTCTGAACTAACTGCAGTCTCCGGGCGCGTCCCAAGGGCAGCCCCATGTAGAGAGCATTGCAGTAGTCCAGGCGGGACGTCACCAGCGCATGAGTGACCGTGCGCAGGGCATCCCGGTCCAGTAGGGGGCGCAATTGGCGCACCAGGCGAACCTGGTGGAACGCCCCCCTTGCCACGGCTGCCACATGGTCATCCATTGACAGCCGGGCATCAAGGAGGACGCCCAAATTGCACGCCCGTTCCACAGGGGGCAATTGTTCGCCCCCTATGGCCAGCGATGGAATCAGCTGGCTGAACCGAGGTGCCGGTAGCCACAGCCACTCAGTCTTGGAGGGGTTGAGTTTGAGTCTGTTGTCCCCCATCCAGACCCCGACGGCTTCCAAACACCGGGACATCACTTCGACAGCCTCGTTGGGGTGGTTTGGGGTTGAAATGTACAGCTGAGTATCATCAGCGTACAGATGGTACTCAACCCCAAAACCACGGATGATCTCACCCAGCGGCTTCACATATGCGTTGAACAGGAGAGGCGAGAGGACCGACCCCTGTGGCACCCCACAAGTGAGTGGCCTCAGGGACGACCTCTGCCCCCCTGTCAACACACATTGCTTCCGGTCGGAGAGGTAGGAGCCGAACCACCGCAAAACGGTACCTCCGACTCCCATCCCCTCCAACCGGCGCAATAGGATACCATGGTCGATGGTATCAAAAGCCGCCGAGAGGTCTAATAGGACCAGGATAGAGGAACAACCTCTATCTCTGGCCCTCCAGAGATCATCGACCAACGCGACCAAGGCTGTCTCCGTGCTGTGCCCGGGTCGGAAGCCGGACTGGCGTGGGTCTAGATAATCGGATTCGTCAAGGTGTCGTGGAAACTGCTGCGCCACCACATTCTCGACAACCTTCGCTAGAAAGGGAAGGTTGGAGACTGGACGATAATTAGCTAGCTCCGTTGGGTCGAGTGAAGGCCTCTTAAGCAAGGGCCTCACCACCGCCTCCTTCAAGGCAGTTGGTAAGGATCCCTCACCCAATGAGGCATTCACCAGGCCCAGAAGCCAGCCTCGAGTCACCTCCCAAGATGCCAGTACCAACCAGGAGGGACACGGGTCCATTAAACATGTGGTGGGTCGCAGCCGTCCACGCAACCTGTCCAAATCCTCGGGGGCAACAGAATCAAACTCCTCCCAGAATGGTCTCACAAGACTCACTGTTGACGGCCCGTCTGGCCCACTGAAGGGGACCCATCCGCTCCGGATCTGAGAGACTTTGTCCTGCAGATATTCCCCAAACTCCTCTGCTCTGCCCTGCAAGGGCACCCCCCGCGTCCTCTGCGATAAGAGGGAGCGGGTCACCCTAAACAGGGCGGCAGGGCGGTTATCAGCGGACGCAATAAGAGCGGCACAATATCTACGTTGGCCGCTCTCAATGCCACAAGGTAGGTCCGTAAATAGGCTCTTACCTGTGTTCGATCAGATTCGGAGCGTGAGGACCTCCACCTGCTCTCTAGACGTCTCCTATGGCGCTTCATCACCCTCAACTCCTCGGTATACCAAGGAGCTCGGGTCGGTCGCTGCCGCAGGAGAGGTCGCAAAGGCGCAACCTGATCTAAGGCCCCAGCCGCCGCCCTATTCCAGGCGGCCGCTAGGTCCTCCGACCGAGCGTGGGTCAGGGCTACAGGTAATGGCCCAAGCTCCGTCTGGAACCTATCCGGCTCCATCAGGTGCTTGGGGTGGTACCAGCTTGGACAGTCTGGTCCCGCCTCCTCGCGGTGGGGGGTAGCGCCAGGGAAGTCCAGCCGGAGACATGAGTGATCTGACCATGACAGGGGAGTAACAACTAAAACCCCTATTCCCAGATCACTCATCCACTGCTCAGATACAAAAACAAGGTCCAGTGTGTGGCCACCTTCGTGTGTGGGGCCCTGAATTAATTGGGTCAGGTCCATGGCTGTCATGGAAGCCATGAACTCCCGAGCCACCTCAGATGCTGCTCCCGTTGACGGCAGGTTGAAATCCCCCATAACCAAAAGCTTGGGGATCTCAACCGCCGTCTCCGAGATCAGCTCGAGGAGCTCGGGCAGGGCCGCTGATGTATAGCGAGGAGCCAAGTATACAATCAGCAAACCCCACTGCCTCCCTGGGCCCCATTTCACACCAAGGGACTCAAATCTGGGTATCTGAGGAACAGTGAACTCCCTCGGCTCTAGACCTTCCCGTATAACTACCGCCACCCCACCACCCTTACCCAGGGCCCGAGGCTGATGGAATGCACGGAAACCTGGTGGGCACATTTCCACGAGGGGTAAACCACCCTCGTGGCCCAACCAGGTCTCTGCTATCCCTGCAAGGTCCAGCTCCCCCTCAGAGATCAACTCATTAATGAGGGGGGCCTTGTTGGTCACGGACCTTGCATTGTAAAGCATCAGCCGCAGGCCCTGGCTCTGTAGTTCCTGGCCACCTAGGTTGTGGGGGTTGGTACAAACGACCGGGCGTAGCCAGCAGCCACGGTCTCCCAACCGACCTTGTGATCTTCTCTTGTCCTCGCATCCCCCCCTCCCCGCAACCGTTGTAATCAAACAACCCTCTGTTGGAATAACTTGTTCCTTCTCCCCCCCACCCCGCTCACTTCCCTCCTGGACTCACCTGTTCGTCTGGCACTGGCTCCTCTCCCGGCCTGGTTAACCTCCCCCCCTCCCTGGAACTCCCTAATAACAATAAAAAACATTTAGATAAAAAGCCCCTCAGCCTCCGTTATGGTTTTGTCAGTCCAAGGAACTTTGCTTTAAAACATTCCAGTCTTATCTAGTTTTCTGTTGCATATTTTGTTGATGGTTCTTATGATGAAGTTAGAGAAAGTATTTCCTTCTCTCATGCAGATCATTGTGGAATCAGCAACATTGTGGTGTGGAACTGTAAACAGCTACCCCATTGGCATCTAGAATTATACCGTCATCTGCAGTGATCTATAGATTCTGTGTTACAGATTTGATCATGTCCCAGGCAGTTCCAGAAAAGATTTTTTCTTGGACTCTCACTTCTTGCCTTGTATTCAAGTATTACATGCAAGTTTCCATTTCCTTACAGTGTTTCTCACTTGAAAAAAAAACTAATTGAAAGTATTAGATATTTTTTTTAATGATTTCTCCTGTTTTGTTACAGTAAATTGATGGAGCGCATTGTTGTTGAAAAATAAGCAAAACAACAATTTCAGCCAACCAAAACAAGAAAGATTAGAAGGAGAGAAATATGTGCTTCTCTCTGAGATTGTTTGTCACCTATTTTATCCCTTTTAACATCTTACCTTGTAAGAAAAAACACAATAGCATAGTTGTAAAGAACCATCACCAATTCCTAATTTAGCAATGCAATGTAACATCACAACATCCATTCTAGAATTTTCATGACAATTGTCCCTTGGTCTTTTGTATTTAAACATAGCGGATGGATCCAATTAAAATATTCATTTGATAAAACTGTTTCTTTCAGCAGAACAACAGGGAATAATTCTATCTTGTCCTAGAAGAAGGAAATGTTGAAAGTTATTATAACTTCAGATGGGAAGTGAAAGTACTCTCATGTTTCAAATGTGTCTCTGAAATTCCCTACTTCTGGTTTCTGTATGCTTCTCATAATGTCCAATTTTATGCAAACCCATGTGTGTTTGACCTGTTTGACCCCAAAAAAGCCACATTTGCCCATGTGATGTTGACCTGTTTGTGTAAAAAAGTCACACGTATTACAATGGATGACATAAGATGCAATTTATAACATTATATATTTATTCTATAGCTCCTATACTTGCTTTAATTTGAAAGGTTTCTCTTGTGCCTCTTCCTTCACTTTTAGTCAACCACCTGCATCTCCCAGCACACAGGAAGCTATCCAAGGAATGTTATCAATGGCAAATCTCCAGTCTTCGGACTCTTGCCTACAGCCTTCATGGGGCACCAATCAAGCTAAGAATAATTCCATCTCTGCCACCAACTCCAAAAAATCTGGAAGCAGCAATAGCAAAAATGCAGGCAAACGATTATTGAAAAAGACTGCAAAAAACAACATTGATATTGAAGATTATGATGAAGACCAGGACCACTTAGATGCCTGTTTTAAAGATTCTGATTATGGTATGAAAACCCTACTTAAGTTCTCCCCTGGATAGTAATCATAGAAAGGCAGTGAAATTTCCGAAGATAGCACTTCTGAAGCTAAAAAGAGTAGCACCCTGTTTCTTTGTCAAAGTTCTGAAGCAGAGGCCCAATTGTTGGGCAGTGGTCTGACCTGCACAACTGATACAAAGTGAACTTCAAATGCTTTCTCTCTGTGACATAGGGAGAGTTTGCTACAAATGTTTTAGCTGAGTGATTTCAATTTTTCAAAGTAAGACTAGCAAAAACTTATGTTGAATGAGTGTTGAGGCTTATGATGCATGAGTTGATTGAAGGAAACTGAATATCAACTACAAGGTGTAAGCACGATCTGCTTGACAGTTCTCATGCTTATCTTCTGCCTTAATTTGGTGGTAAAATTGTGCAGAATTATGTAAGTAGCAGGCTAATTCTGTATAGCTTGTTCCCTGCATAGTGTAATAATGGCTGTTGGACCAGGACTTCATATATTGTACACTGTTACAGCATTGCATAAAGATTGAAATGATTTTTGCTTATGTTCCTATGTGTAAGGATAATTTCTGATACCTTGGCATAAAAACTTTCCTATGTTGATTAAATCAAATTCCAAGAATTGGGCATTAGTAAGTTCAGAACCGTCACTTTAGTTGAGCTATGCAAAATAAATTTTGTTTCCCCAAGTTTTTATTCAAGAAAGTTATTGCCCTTATCCATCATAAAATCCCAGTCTAATAATGTGTAGACAGATCCCTCAGTGTTATTCTTCATTATCCTATCAATTAATGTTGTCTTCCTGTTTCCAGTCCATTCTGTGTCAAATTCTACAAATTTTAAAATTTGTAAGGTAAGGGGGGAAAATGGGGAAAGTTGTGTACTACCTTTTAAAATTAATGATTGAGTGATTCAAAGCACTTATTAGTGCTTCATCAAAGATAGAGTAACTTCATTTTTAATGGAATGGTAGTATTAGAAGGTGGGGAAACAATGGCTCAGGGGTTAAGGACACTGAGCTTGTCAACTGGAAAGCTGACAGCCCAGTTTAAGACCAAGCATCATGCAACAGGTGAACTCCCATTACTTACTTGCTCCACCTCCTGCCCACTTATTAGTTCGAAAACATGCAAATGCAAGTAGATAAATAGGTAGCACTTTAGTGGAAAGGTAACCAATATGTGCCTCGGCTTATAGTCATGCTGGCCACATGAACATGGTAACATCTTCAAACAGTGCTGGCTGCCTCAGCTAATCAACAGAGATGAGCTCCACCCCATAGAGTCAGAAATGACTGGACAGGGGAAATCTTTATCTTTACCTTTAACAATGGAAGGAGAACCAGTTTGATGTAATGATTAAGGCACCAGTCTAGAACATAGAATACTGAATTTTAACCCCCCTTTAGATATGGAAGATAGTAGGGTGACTTTGGGCCAATCATTCCCTCAGTCTTAGAAAGAAGGTCATAGCAAGTCATTTCTGAAAATATTGGCAAGAAAACAGACTAGTTCAGCAATCACCAGGAGTCAAGACCGACTCAAAGGCAACAAAAAATAAACTTAAAAAGTGAGAAACTTTTAATATATATAAAATAGCCAGCTAGCTAGCTAGACAGGCAGGCAGGCAGGCAGAAAGACAGTAATATTTAGCTTCTAATAAGTATATAGATATTAATGCCCAACATTGCATTAAAATAGCTGCCCTTGGTACAACTCCTTAAAAAGATGTAATTTCTGTTTTCAGCATCTGATGTGATGAATATATACATATTGAAATTCTCTGAAATTAAATGAAAACGTGACTCTTCATTATACAGATTTGACAAAACATAAACAGATGTTAAAATTACATTACCTGAAGACATATCACTCAAGTTAAATTAACTTTAAAACTCGGCAAAAGTGTAATGTAGAGACACGCTCTAAATGTGACATCCTGAAAGAAGAGAAGTTTGTTCTGGGGAGATCAACATTCTTGCTAATTATGTATTTACGCTACCACTTAATAGGTTTGCTTTGTTGTAAGATGGTTAGTCCACCAAAATTCCATTAGTGCCACATCTGGTCAGCACATTTTCATTCAGCGGTTAAACTGATGCAATTACTTCTGGTGTATAAACATTATTGGCCTAACAGAAGAAATGAAAACAAAGTCTCCATTTTGGATAGGTTATTTGGTTAACTTGGATTTCCTTCAAACTTTAATGCAATTAGGCTAGAACCTGGGAAATACTGAATGGAGAAGAGAAATGTCCCTACAAAGTAAAAATGAAGCATTAGGGAGCATTGTTGTAGAGAAAGCGGTATATATATATACACACACACACACACACACACATGCGCGCGCGCCTTACTTAGCAACCACAGTTGAAACCAGCAATTCTGTTGCTAAATGCCTCAGTTGCAAAGTAGAACTATCACATGACCACAACAGATTTACAAAGTAACTTCCCATATGGTCATTAAGTGAGTTACCACACTTGTAAAGTAAAACATCACATGTCTCTGACTTGTATTTAGCGTCCACTTTGTCCATTAATCCTGCTTGTCACCAAGTGGTTGGAAAACACTCAAACGATCAACATGGTCATAAATGGACATAGGTTGACAAGTGCCCAAATCACATGGGGCACCGCGATGATCATAAAGTACAACAACTGGTTGCAAAGGGCTTTTCTGTTGTAACCTCAGATAGTTCCTAAACAAGGCAGTCAGTAAGCAAAGGCTACCTATAACCACCACCCCTCCCCCCCCACACACTTATACACACCTACACATACAGAGGTAGTCTTAAACTTCATTCATTTAGGGACCACTTGAAGTTACAATGCAACTAAAGAAAGTGACTTATGACCAATGCTTATTGCACTTACAATTGTCTCAATGTTGTGATGGTCACTTGTTTATGATCGGGTGCTTGGCAACCAGCTCACATTTATGATGGTTGCAGCATCGCAGGGTCACAATGGCCACCATTGACAATCTTTGTAAATGATAACCAATGAGGAATCCTCTCCCTGTCCTTCCCTCCCTCCCTCTCCCCCCTGTCTCTCTTTCCACGTGCGCGCACATACATTCATGTATCGGGGCAATGTGCAGTAAAATTAAAGTTTTTGCCTTTGTTTTTCTTTTTAAGCATGTAGTATTGTGGTCCACTTACATATTTGTGACTATGAATAACGGTTTGTAAGAGGTGGTTTAAAGTTTTTAAAATTCAGCAAAAAATATTTCTGAAAAAGTTTTGGAACATAAATGACATTGCTCTCCATCTCCTTCCTACTGAACTTTGTCTCATCCCGGGTTATTATCTGTGTAGTCTTATTCCACTGTTTTCCCAGCCTAGGAGACCAGCCAGCTGCAAAACATAGAAGAGGCAGGAAAAAGCTTCACTCCGCCAGTAGCTAAATCTGTGGCTGCTTCAGGTTCATAGCATGGAAAAGCCAAAGTCTGTTATGCAGCCAAACGGTTTTATGGGAATTGAGACACTGGTCCATTTTCTACAAGCATGATCATTTTATAATGCCGTACCAGACTCTTTTGCTTTCTCTTTTTCATGATTTAGTTTATCCCTCCCTTGAATCAGATGAAGATAATCCAGTGTTCAAATCTCGATCAAAAAAGAGGAAAAGCTCCGATGATGCACCATACAGCCCCACAGGTAATATTTTTGATATTAACATGCAAACTCATACAGGAGAAAAACTCATGATAGATTTCAGTGATATGTGTACATGGCATACATTGAATTACAATTAAACAAATTTTAATATGGAAAATATCTTGCACAAAGTAACTTGTCTGGCCTGTTAGTATCCAGTTTGTTTTCTTTCATTTTATTACAATTTAATATTACAATTTAATTCATTTAAGATTTACCTTTTAATATTACAAAAGACAAAGCTAGAGAGAAGGAAACTGAACATCATTGTTATTTTAAGGATTGGACTTTGGAAATCAGAACCATAGTATTCTTGAACAACTTCTAGAAAGTTTTCTGGATCTAATTAAGATCTCACACCAATTTTGTATTTTGTGAACGAATCATACAATGCACTGCTTTTACATTTTTTTGAACATTCTGAGAAGTTTTGGGGCCAAATATTCCAAAATGCTTTGAAACACTGAGGATAAAAATTGTACTCGGGACCCAAAGAGTTCCCTCTCCAGGGAGGGGGCGGGCAGAGGGTTGGGTTGGGGGGAACATTGTGGGAATCAGGGTAAAGTTTGCTTTAATTACAATAAGTTAATAATATGGTCATAGAAATATGTTTACTTAATCTAGGTTTAACAGTGTATGGGAGTCCAGCCTATATATTTAGGGAATAGCACAAGCACCTAGACTTATATATATATACCGCTTCACAATGCTTTACAGCCCTCTCTAAGCGGTTTACAGAGTCAGCATATTGCCCTTAACAATCTGAGTCCTCGTTTACTGACCTTGGAATGATGGGAGGCTGAGTCAACCTTGAGTCAAGATCAAACTCCAGATTGTGGACAGAGTTGGCCTGCAACACTGCATTATAACCACTGGGCCACCAGGATTCAGGCTTAATTTTTTTATATTTCAGGGTTTGTATTTGTTTATTTGTAGTGCCTGAAATAGTTATATTCTTGTCATTAGCAATATATTTGGATTGTATATGCATTCTATTACCTGTTAGCTTTATTGTTTATTTTTTCTTCTGCATTTAGCAAGAGTTGGTCCATCAGTACCGCGGCAGGACAGACCAGTCCGAGAAGGTACAAGAGTTGCTTCTATTGAAACTGGACTGGCAGCAGCTGCTGCCAAATTATCTCAGCAGGTGAGCTTTCCAAACAGGGGCCAACCATTGTTTTCCCAAAATGTTGATTTCATGGAACATTGTTTTCCGTGAACAAATTACTAATGAGAAGATTCACCAAAGGAAGTCCTGCTTTTGGTCTAAATAATTATTCAATTCTGCAGTCCTCAGAATTATATGGAAAACCAACCAATGCTCAACGTTGTCTCTCCAAATCATTTTGAGAACTGTGCCTGGAATGCCATGTTAGTCTTTCAAATGGAAGGACTTTTTTTGGAATTGATATTGATTTCACCTCCTAAAGGATAATGCAGATATCTGAAGGCAGTCCCTGATCTGCTGCTCCCCTTACCACTCTGCCTCTGTTGCCATTTGTCCCTCCTTTTCTCCGCACAGCTCCTCTACTCACTGCTTCTCCAATGAGGCAGCTCACTGCACACACTTACTCTCCAAGTGGCTTCCCTAGAAATGTCCTTCTGGGTTATCTTCAGCCCAGTTCAGGTAAACATGCCACAATGCATTGATCTAATGCACCCATTAGAGGACTACACATAGGGCTGCAAAGTGAACTTCAGATTGCTGCAAATCTTCGGTAATTTTTTTCCAAAAGGCAACTGGACTATCTTAGGTTTTTTTTCCCTGCTGAATCAGTTTTTGAAGTTGTATCAATTGATCTGCACTGAGAATTTATGGACAATAAAGGTGTTGTCCTTTCAGAAACCAGTTCTGCACTTATTTTTGGGTGATATCATTATTTCACATCACTTCTCAATGAAGTCTGTAGCTTTCTGGCTTTGTTTTTTTTTTTTTAAGTGTAGCGGCTGTCTAGCAAGGTATTTCATAATATGCATAACATCTAAAAGTTAAATACTGCATATATTGTTCCTTAATATTTTGTCAGTATTTTTATCCTGTATCACAATGGAATATCACAATGGAGTATCATGATTTCTAAAAAGTATAAAATAGTTCTAATCATTAATATGTTTTCAGAAACCTTAAAATACTTACAGAGATACAGCACACACAATTCATGGAAAAACTTACACAATAGGCAAATATCAGAGGAATATTTTTAGGATCAACACCCATGAATGGTTGTAGAAAATCAAATTATTGACGAATAATATAGTGTGAGATTAGAAAAGATCAGTTCTTTGTATATATATTTTAAAATCCTCAATTATACCACTTGGTCGGCATTTCCCCCCTAGGCTCATCACTTTTCTTGCATACATTGTTTGAATAGGTGTCTGATACAAAGAATCGGGGCCATATTTTATTTTACTTTGTTTAGAAGGTTTATTGCTTAACCTACACACAAGAATCTAAGTCAACTAAAGTTCAAAGTTAAATTGGCATCAGATAAGTTTCAACAGAATTTAAGAGAGATTGGACTTAGATAGCTTCTGGGAACGTAATGACTCTGGGCTAATGATTTATTTAACTCTGATCCTCAGCTCTAGCTGCTCTTCCCCTATCTCAGGACACTTTCCTTAATGACTTTTTATCATTTTTGAAAATTAATGATTGTTATTTTTCTCTCCCCCTCTCCTTCTTTCATCATGCGAAAGGAGGAGCAAAAGGGCAAGAAGAAAAAGAATACCAAAAAGAAACTATCTCCCAACAATGCCAATAAAATTCCTCAGGAAGGCAGCTCTCCTGAACCTCGGCTGGAGTGCCATAGCAGTAGTTTAGCAGACCATGAATACACAGCTGGTGCCAGCACACTTGGGGTGGCCCAAATGAACAGAGGCCCTCAGCCCATGGCCCCGGGAGTTTTCCTTACACAACGGAGAGCCTCATCATCATCACAGAATAATGCAGCTGCCAAAGGTACTTTCCATAGATTTGTCTCAAGAATGGTGTAAGATTTGGTCAGCCAATAAAAGTTTTTTTTTGGTGAGGCTCAAAATTAATTTATTTATTCATTTGTGTGTTTGTTTGTTTATTTGTTTATTATTTACCTTTTTATAAAATTGATTGGCCACCCATCTTAACACATGATAACTAACATATCTCAACATGTCTTTCATTATTATCCTATTTTATTTTACTTATTTTCTTTAACTTGAAAGCACAATCAAGAAAAAAGAAAAAATGGAAGACATTTACAAGCAACGTCAAATGAAATAACTTTCAAAGTTGCATTGGATTAATGCTGCATATAAATATGTTTTTCTATCAATGAAGCACTTAAAAACCATTGTTAATATGAAATCCATGTTCAGTAAATAACAGAGGCAAGCAATATAATAAGAGTCATCAGAATAAATAATTAACAGTGAATTTCTATCTTATCCAAGATCTCTATTATAAAATTTCATATAGAAAAAGCAGCTTTGATACAACCATGACCTGGATGACTGAGAATTTCCATAGACATTTGTAATATTCATAGTAAATAATATTTATCTTTCATGAATATTCTCATTGTTACATATTGTCATGCTTATCTTATGAATCCATTTAATTATACAAACATTGACATGTTTAATTTTTGAGTTGTACTTCCATAATAATTTACTAAGTGTTCTGAATTTTGTGTTACAAGCTTTTCAAATTCAACTTTCTAAATGTTCCACCTTAGTTTTGCAATTTGTTTTGAATTGCACTACTAATCTGAACATATTAAAACCAATGAGGCATTTCTGATCAGTCTAAGGGAGAATCTTGAAATATTTCACATTCATTCAATCAATCAAATTTATGTAATTTAGATGCATAAAATTGATTAAAATTTTATCAATCAATTTGATGTATTGTATTTTGTAAATTAAATTCCCATGTACCCAATCATTAAAACCCTGGTACTTGCTATAAATATTACTTTTCCAATTCAGATACCTTAATCTGATTTGTTTTTCACATTTGCCTGGAAATTAGTACTTATCTTCAGATCTTTTGAGGTTCACCTACACTAAGCGATGTCTCCATGCCATGATGAGTGCTAGATTCCCGAGGGCAACTCTCTTGCAGACTCAGAGCATCAGGCACAAATAATCAGGAGCATTCATTGAATTCAAAGCACAGGAGAGTTTATTATTGATACCTTTAATACAAGAATCCAGTCAACTAAGAGTCAAATCTAAATTGGCATTAAATGAGGCTCAGTCGAATTCACGGGAGGCTGGACTTAAGCCTCTTGTGGCAATGCAGTGACTCCAAACTGACAACACGTTTAACTCTGTCTTCTAGTTTAGCCTGCTCTTCTTCTGCACAATGACAGAGAAAATAAAGGAAGATGTAGTACCAGAGAAAGTACTAAGAGAGCTAAGATAATTGCATTATTTACACAGTTCATCCTCAGATAGTCATTAAATAATACTTGAAGAGAAGTTTAGCTGTTTGTATTTTGTAACTCTTTTCTAATTGAAAGATTTTTCATTCTTAGAAGTGGCAAAGCAAATTTCATTTACGCCCTCCCCCTCCCCCCAATGGAATTGGGTAAAATATGGATATCAAGAAAATGTGAGGATCTCTCAAGGCGGCAGTCTCCAACTTTTGCGGCTTGGTGGCCCAACTGGGGAAGGAGGGAACTGGACCACATGAGTAGCAAGTCAACATGCACACAGCCTTTGTGTGAGCAGTGACCTGGCGCATGAGCGCACAGCTCAACTTGCATAGGTAGCAGATCGACACGCACATGCATGTGCACAAATGCTTACGGCCCACTGCTTGTGCAAGTTGCACTTGCTGCACCAGCCACTCATGTGGCCCAATTACAAATAGACCACGGTCTCGTAATGGGCCATGGGCCCAGGGTTGGGGACCCCTGTTTTAAAGTATAACCAAAATCAAAGTACATAAACTTTGAATATAGCTTTCCGATCATTTAACTGCTGTCCAACACTTATCATACATATAGTATTTGGCAAATCTCAGTTTCTTATAGTACTCTCAGTAAGGAAGTTTGCCAAAAAAAACCATACAGGTAGTATAAATCAGGAGCATTTAATTCTTTGGAATCATGTGGATATTTCAGCTGAAAAAAAGGTGAACAGATGGCTTTCACAAGATCTGTTTTGTTTTTCTTTCCTGATGCTGTAAATATTCCAGACATTTGTTCATATATGTTTGGAAAGGTGAACAAATGTGGGATACTAGTGAAGAATTAGATGAGTAACAACTGGATTTTACATTTTTCAGAAATGGGGCTTCTCTTAATATTCAATTCTTTAACCTGGCAGCCTTTGAAAAACTCCTGGGTTCAACCTGATTTTACAATAGTTACTTGAGAAAGCCTAGTTTGAAGCCACCTTCCACATTTATTCTTAATGATCAAATACTTCCTTTTCTGTGTTTTTTTTCTTTGACTAGGAATTTTGAGAACTGTTGTTCAAATATATTTGACAGCATTATTTTGGAGAAGACTTTAGTGTATTTTCAATAGTATGATTGCATACATATGGATTTTGATTAATATAAAACATGAATAATTAGTCTCTGTATTTCTTACTTGTCCTGAAAAATATATGCGAAATAAATCTTTGGTTTTACAAGTCATTGAGAGTTTATTCACAAAACCCACAGAGATTTTGTTGTAGCTGTTCAGATAATTTTTATCTCATTTTTATCTGAAAGTAATTGTTTTTATAACCTAAATTGACAATCCAGTACATTGGTACATATGGGGTATTTGTTTTATTATGAGAGGCATGAATGGACAAAATAGTGTATAATGGATTAAATTATCCACAGAAACATTTAGGAAATGGGTCCCAAGTTAGATCAAATTGTAGCCTTTCCTAATTCAAGAAGCAGCAATGAAGGGAAGAGGCAAGAGATGTCATAAAAAGACGTCATAAAGAGAATACTTCTAAAACCTCAAATGAATGGAAGATGACATCATTTACTACTTGTTATAAAATTTGAATTTTATAACAAATGTTATAACTAAGCATTAATCTGAAAGTACCAGTTTCATAAATCAGTTTTATAAACTAATTTAGGATAAAACGGAATAACTAAGCAGCTTTTTCTCAACAGATGGAGACAATTGTACTACACCTTAATGTAGAATAATAGTTCCTTCTGTGGTGTGTCACTTCTGATACATCATTTGTACATGCAAAAATTAGAACTGCAGTAATTTAATGATATATGTGCTTCTTAATCCAGGGCATAGAGTCATGCAGTAATATAGAAGATTCGGGAATTATCAGATTAAAATATCACTTCAATTTTGAATGGATTAGGTGGCTGTAAGCAACTGCTCTCTTCATCCTCAGCCTTATGGGACAGGTAGAGATGCTTAAAGCATTTAACTCTGGTGAAATTCAGGAGGTTCTGACAGGTTCTGGAGAACTGGAAGCAGAAATTTTAAGTAGTTCGGAGAACCAGCAAATACCACCTCTGGCTGCCCCAGAGTTTGGAGGGAATTGAGATTTTGCAGTATCCTTCTCCCGCCACACCCACAGAACCAGTAGTAAAAAAAATTGAATTTCACCACTGATTTAACTGGATATTAACTGCTTTAGTGTTGAAGAGAAATGCAGCTGAATGTTTTATAAATCAATTTTTATTTGCATTTGTGTCATCCTTTTTGGTCTTTAACTTCTAGTTTCTTTTGGCTGCTGCTGCTATTGTTTTCTGGTTTACAGTGTCTCTCTTCTGTTACTTCCAGGGAAACGTACAAAAAAAGGCATGGCTACAGCTAAACAAAGGCTTGGGAAGATTTTGAAAATTCATCGGAATGGGAAACTTCTCCTTTAAAATCCGGTCAAAATTGGGACTATCAAAGCTCAGCATATTCTGAGCTGTCACACTAGCTCTTCAACTCTTGAAGGACTCCAGTAGTATTGTGCAACATCTTAGGGACAATACCAGTTAACTTTTTGCCACCACTTTAATAAATTCTTTTTAACTTTCGGCAGTTAAAACCTGTACAGATACTGCTATAAATATTTTTTAATATAGACGTCCTTTCTCAAATTGCTGAGAGTGACTAGTTAGCAAAAAGTTAATACTCCAAGACACTGAGGATCATTCCAGTTTTAGGAAAGTATCCCTTTAACTTGTTTATAAGTGAGGAAAAAGCTGTTGTTTTTAAGAGTATGCACATTCATTTCAATTATGCTTCTTTTATCAAAGTTGAACCAATTTTAAAGAAGTATCTGGTTAAAAGGCAGAGTTTTTTAAAAAAAAGTTTCTCAAATTGACTTGTAGACAAGGGAAAGAAATTTATGCCATGACTATTTGAGATACGATACATGCATGAAACCATATGCATAAAGAAATAATCTAGGTTAGTTTATCTGGCTCGTGATAAATATGTTTTATTCAGAAGATAAGTTAAAATTGCACTTCAGCACTGCTAAAACTTTCCCTATAACCAGACATTGGAGAACTATGGATGACTTAATTTATTTTATGTGCAATGCAAGATGATTTTCTAAAAACATTATGGATTAAAAATCCAATTTAATTGGGTAATGATTTGGATATAGGTAATTAATGAACTGGTGCAGTTCTTTGGACATCAAAAGGGTTTTTTAATTAGCTTTGGTTGGTGTTGGTTTGCATCTCTTTTCATTGATAAATTTTACCACTCCCACTGTTTCTTATATATATATTGTTTTAACTTTGGTCCCATGGTATGTTTTCCACGCTCAATGTCTATGTTCTCATAAGTGAATATCAATGAGTGATAGGAATTAAAGATTAGCAAACAAAAACAACCCTTCTCTCCCTGCTAAACTCTCACAATTATGTGTAATTGAGTAAAACATTACAAATCAATTGGTACCTCAAAGTCAAACTCGGAGAACAATGACTCTTGACTGTACTTATATAACATGGTTTACAACCTACAGAGGCTAAAGCAAAATCAAATGAACTGTACTATATCTTAGAATGTTGCGCGGTCCATCATTTTAAACTGTCATTGTTTGCTTTGGTTTCTCATGTTGTGTGAATAGAGCCACTGTGTTTTTATAAACCATAGTTAATGGATTAATGTGTTTACATCCAGTCTGAATTTGATGATATTTTTCTCTCTCTCTCTCACTCTCTCTCACCTGTTCCGGTTAAATATTTGTTTACATGATCATGGAAACTGGAAGTATTTCTTTCCCCATGCCCCTATATTTTTTTTATTCAGGATTGCTGTTTGGAAATTATATCTCCATTAATTTAATTTCATGGTAGGGTGGAATCCACCATTTAACTTGATGATAGCATTGTAGCTTCTGCTTGGGTGCTCATAATGCACTGATAACATGTGACATTGGACCATATGTAGGAAAAGAGATGCCAGGTTCATCCCAAGATCCTGAGGCCAGGACTTTTGTTCTGCAAAATGACAAAGTGTCACTTTTCTTTGTGCAACCTGAGTGGGCAGCAGGCATATCATCATCATCATGAGAGAGAGCTGTAAAGCACTGGTATATAAGTCTAAGTGCTATTAGTATCTTATAAAATGGCATCCTTAGTCAAATATCTCTTTCCTTATTTCTTTGAAGGGACTTTTAATCTCCCTCTATCAGTTCACACTTAAATTCATGACTGATGATTTACCTCATAAATCACTTAAGTTATCTTGAGATGAAGCAGATGAAGGCAATGGTTCTTTTTTCACCTCCATTTCCCTGGATCATGGATTAATCCCTGGATCATGTAAACAAATCAAGCAAAGAAGCTCTTGTCCTGGAACGTCCCCTAAGCACTTATTTTCTGATCTACAACCAAACCCTTTTCTTGAGCTGCATTGAGGAGAAAAAGTGCCCCAAACAATATTATTTTCTCCCCATTGATCAGCTATTTATATATAAACCTCGGTTGCAAGACCTGTAATGAGTTAGCAAGAATGTGCAGCCCTATCAGAGAGGTATTCTGACATTCATATCCATTCAAGCACTTCCTTTCAGATATGCTTGTCTGAAGGAACAAGGGCTGTGCTCACCTAAACATCAGGCCAGATGAGAGCCAAATTTATGAACAATTTAACTGGATACTTATTGCTTCTGAACTCTCTTAGTGTTTGGTGTAGAATGCATTATATTTTACATTAAACTAGCTTGTCTGCATATAAACACTTAGAGCACAATCCTATGCATGTTTACTCAGATATCAAACCTGTTGTATTCCATGGAACTTGCTCTCACGTGTAGAGTACTATGTACAGGATTGTAGCCTTAAGGCGTTGCATTTGTTTCTCAGGCAATTCCAGATTTTCATTTATAGATACGTGTCTGAAAGCATATTTTTTCATAGAATCTAGCCTGTAAATAGCTTTTTAAAGTACCTTCTTTTTTATAAGATCAAAGTATCTTTAGACATTTCTTTCTATAGAATAGTTCATTAACCTTTATACAAATTTTTTGCTGAGTATTTTGCCGAGTATTTTAGGTTCTTGACTCTGAAAGAGATACTCTGTTTTTTGTCCTCGATTTAATTCCTTTTTCTCCCTTTCTTAATTTTGGCATTGCCTGAAAAACAAGTAAAACTTTGTGCAGCCTTATACAGAATCAAATAATAGTACAAAATTATCTATTTAAGATACAATATGAAGAAGAATCTTCGACTTTATAATACCAGCTCCTTGTCTCAATTCTTGTATTATGAGGGGATACAATTATTTTATTAGCACCTTGTGAAGTGTTTCTGTGTTTTGTGATGATGTAATTTATTAATGTTTGTAGCTTTTTATATTTGTACATTTCTTATGAGCTTTGTTTATATACACATTACCTGGATGTGATGTCCATGAGGAAAAAATAAAACAGCTATAGAAAACAACTGAGGCCTTATTAACTGACCTTTCTAGTTATGGTGAGGGACTGGGTCTGAATTCTTGGCGTCAAAAATGTTAGTTGAATAGGGCCCCAGAGTTAAGCAAGTTTTTTAAAGCTTCCCTAGTATACTGTTATTGTCAGCATTTATATATTATAACGCAGACATCATGCTGGTTTTATTATTATTATGTTTATGTTTATGATTATTATTTTCACAACATGTACATTTCTAACAAAGTTTATTGTGGCTATCTATTAGAGTGTTTTATTTACCAATTCATATCAAATGCTCTTGTATCAAGTCCATGAAATCTAAGTAAACTTAGATCAAAATTTTAAAAGTAAAATATTTCAGGTTTTGTATAGAATTTGTGTTGGTGTGTTTATTTATATACTACATTTAAGTTGTTCTCCACGGTTGATTGATGAGCATTTCATGCCTTGTTGCTTTCAGAAATGGTTTCCTGCCAAAGTATGCCAGTTCTTGAAGGCACATTTTCAGCTTCAAGTCAATACAGCTCAATCAGTTGACTTCAGTATTGGAATCGTAATAAGATGGACGGTAATTCTTGGTCCCAGAAAATGAAAATGTTCCTGTCCTAGGCAACCTCAATAAAGAAACATATATACCAGTTTTTCAATTCACGTATTTTAAAAGCCATTTTTCTTCCTGAACAAGGATAATCATAGTGTCTTTTCGTTCTTATTGGTTTGTGTGTTAGTTATTTAGCCAGTGAACTATTCACTTCAATTTCATACTGCAAGCACTGTTTGTGCTTATGTTAGTCTGCCCTTATGCTTAGCTCAGCACAGTCGGGTCTTAGCTGCTGCCCTTTTACTCTGTTCCAACAGTAAGGAATGTATGCAGCTTAAGAGTTGAACAGTTAACTTCTTGGTGTTCTCTGTGCTTTATTGCTTTCTGGAAGACCTGTTGTTACCTGGCTGGGTAACATCAACAATGCAATGGAGAGTCGGGTTTGCTGGCTATTTGATATATTCCAAGTTAATATATAGCGTGTACTGCCAACTTTAACTGGGAAAATATCAACATTCTAGAGCGTTTTTTCTCAACCTTGGCAACTTTAAAATGTGTGGATTTCAATGCCCAGAATTCCTGAGCCAGCATGTTGAGAACAAATCCTGGGAATTCATGGAAGCTTGACATTCAGACAGATTGACCATTAACAGACACATAGAAACAAACCCTAACAATGTACCATTTAAGAATAGATGTAACCAGAAGTCAGTGAAGGAAACAAATAACCCATCTTCCTTAGCAGCCAACATCCAGATATGCAGGGAATAGAACCAGCTAAACCTCAAAGAAGAAGCAATATCCTAATCTAGGTACCATCAAGGAAGAAACTGCACCCCAACCAATACTGGTAGGACAACCTTTAGATTGACAGCCAGGAAAATTCCCGCGTGGAGTAGCAAAAAGAAATGCAGTGGTAATGATGCTGTGTTATAAATACACCAGTCAAAAAACAAGCATCTCACTCTCATGTAAAGTTTATTTAGGGATCACTAGATGCATATCAGCCTGTAGAGCAGGGGTATCAAACTCACGTCTTCACGGCGGCATCATGTGACGTATCAGGATCCCCCCCCTTTGCTAAACCAGCTGTGGGCATGGTCAGACCGTAATGCTTCTGGCCCACAGGCCGGGAGATTGACAGCTCTGCTGTACAGTGTAGGGTGTTTAAACTATACAATAACCACCCTAACGATTATTTATTAATTAGAATCTAGATATCTATACGCACTGTATGTATTTTTATTCAAATTGTAAGAGTAAACAGTACCACAAAAAGTGATATTTAAGAGCTGACATCTTTATATCTCCCATGAGTATAGAAGGGACCATGCGATTAGCCTGAGCATTTCCTTGCCTTGGCAATATCAAAGCAAAGTTGTTCTTTCTGTTCGTGAAGAATTGTAAAATGGGGCTGGGGATTTATTTACTATACAGCTTTTATATGGCTGCCCAATGTGAGAGTAATGTGACTCTAGACACTATACACACGCAAAAAAATCAGTAAACAAAGATATTTCCTGGCAGTTTGAACAATTAATCAGTGGAACAACTTGCTTCCAGAAGTTTTGAATGCTCCAACACTGGAAGTTTTTAAGAAGATGTTGGATAACCATTTGTCTGAAGTGTCTCTAGTGTCACTGGATGAAAATGGGATGACAACATAAAAATAGCAGAGCTGTAAAAACAAATCATGGGATTTTCAATAAAGGAGAATATTTGTAGCTGAGGGTTGACATGGGAAGTCCTTGGTGCTGTCTGAGTTTTCTTGTTTTCTTGTAGACATCTCATTACCCAAACTAGGTAACATCATCAGTGCTAGTAAGTAATGCTGTTTGCTGTCAGTTTATATTCTGGTGACTTACCTGTCAGTGTTCTTGGGGGGGTGGTCTTGATTGGAGTATTGTTTACTTGATTGTTGATCTGATGTTAACCTTGGTTGCAATCCTATTCCTACTCCTGTCATCACCTTTATCAACTAACCAGTTTTATTAAAAAGCATCAGCTTTCAAGAGCTGCAGGTCATTTCATCCCCTCCAGAAGTTGTCCGTGCCCCAACATTGAGGGTTTTAAAGAAGAGATTGCACAACCATTTGTCTGAAATGGTATAGGGTTTTCTGCCAGAACAAGGAGCTGGACTAGAAGACCTCCAAGGTGCCTTCCATCTCTATTATTCTGTTAAGATATATGATGTATTTTGTTGCCATCAGAGACTAACATCACTCTCATCAATGTGCCCAATAGTAGAGCAAAGCTTAGATCTAAGAGCCTGGCAGGATGCATACTCAGAAACACAAGGATTTAGTCTGAAACCTGTACATGGAGCATGTGGGACATGTGGGAAAGATAGGAAAGAACATGTTGAAAAACTGGAAGAATATTTTTCTTGGATATTGAAATGTTTATTCCTGAGCTTTCTGTAACATTTGAGTACCATGGGCTTAGCAAAAGAACTAATACGAAGATGAGATGCATTGAAACTAATGGGGATTATTCTAATTTTACAAGCACAGGGTACAGGTGAAACTCGAAAAATTAGAATATTGTGCAAAAGTTCATTTATCTCAGTAATGCAACTTCAAAGGTGAAACTAATATTTTAGATAAGACTCATTGCATGCAAAGCAAGATAGTTCATGCCGTGATTTGTCATAATTGTGATGATTATGGCTTACAGCTCATGAAAACCCCAAATCCACCATCTCAGAAAATTAGAATATTACATGCAATCAATAAAACAAGGATTGTACATAGAACAATATTGGACCTCTGAAAAGTATAAGCATGCATATGTACTCAGTACTTGGTTTAGGCCCCTTTTGCAGCAATTACTGCCTCAATGCGGCCTGGCATGGAAGCTATCAGCCTGTGGCACTCCTGAGGTGTTATGGAAGACCAGGATGCTTCAACAGCGGTCTTCAGCTCTTCTGCATTGTTCGATCTCTCATCTTTCTCTTGGCAATGCCCCATATATTCTCTATGGGGTTCAGGTCAGGTGAGTTTGCTGGCCAATCAAGCACAGTAATGCCATAGTCATTGAACCAGGTTTTGGTGCTTTTGGCAGTGTGGGCAGGTGCCAAGTCCTGCTGGAAAATGATGTCAGCATCTCCATAATGCTCATCTGCAGAAGGAAGCATGAAGTGCTCCAAAATCTCCTGGTAGATGGCTGCATTGACCCTGGACTTAATGAAGCACAGTGGACTAACACCAGCAGATGACATGGCTTCCCAAATCAACTCACTGAAATAAATGAACTTTTGCACGATATTCTAATTTTTCGAGTTTCACCTGTATATCATTTGTATCCTGATTTTTTCAATTCTGGAAGCAGTGTCTTATAAAATGCAAAATTATATGATAATCTAGCTCACATCCTCCACCTTTGATTCAATTTCTTATAACAATTAGTCTGGAAAGACATTTTCTAAATTCATTGTGTGCCAACCAGAAGACATTTTTTAAAAAAAAAATATGTTTACTGTCCACAAGATGGCGCTCTGTTTCTGCATCAGAGATACCCTACCCTACAGTTATTTTTCATAAAATAAACAAAAAGGATAGTTCTAAAATGAGAACAAAACTTGTTTAATATTCAGTCTCCAGATTATTCTAGTAGTAGATATTCTCAAGCCGATGCCCATTTGCAATGATTGACTGGGTCAGAGAAGTTGTGCCTATCTTGACCTTATACTACAGGACCTCTCAGTCCAAAGCACAAAAAATTATTCTGTATCATACCAACTTTAAAACAGTTGGAGCTATAAAAAAAAAAAAACAATTCCCAAATCCCGAATTTGGCTTGGAAATGGGCTGACTTCCAATTCAGCTGATGGAAACTTAGGGAACATGATCCTATCGATCAGATCCAATTACTAACTTAACAGCTGAACTACTTCAAGTTTCTGTATTGTCCTCAAAGGTAGTTCATTGTGCAGCTCATGGCAACAGCCGAGCTGAGAAGTTATCAAAGTACAAACCGGTATAGCTTTCCCAGCCCAGAAAGTGTGCATTAATCTAGAATAATAAAAGAAGTCTCTCCTCCAGGGATTGTGGGGATCCCATGAGTACCCTCCAAAGAATGCCTAACACCTTCCAAAGTAGGCTGAAGGCCACTTATATGAATGCTCTTGAATAATACCTCCCCTCATCTGTAATGCTGTCCACCCATTGGCCTTCATTACTTTGATCCTGTACAGATTTAGAGCACCTATTAGCTGAAAAGGTGGTAAAACTAGGTGGCATTTCCATACACAGGCCACCGGGCATTCCACACACAGGCCATTGCTTTCCATCTTACTGTTCTATGATTGCAGAAACAAATATGTGCATATACAGATGAGCTTTACTGCTTGCATTTTACTACTGATTTCTATATTGTAGACTGTTCTGGGAATATCAGCGGAAGATTGCATATCTAAATAAATAAGTAATGTTCTTCTCTAATGTGCTACCCTGCTAGACACAAGGGACTATCTTAATTAAATGGTGTGATTACTCTGCTAGTACATTAAGGCAATGCATACAGGTGGTACTTGTTTAGCAAATATTTGTTCACGAAATGTTCACACTTACAATGGTGTTGAACAAGTGGTAGTTACAATCAGTCTTCCGAGTGCCAGCATTCCCACAGTCATGACAGATTTCTGACATCCCCTGCAGGCTTCCCGCAAGCAAAACCAAACCTGGTAAGAAGTCAGACGTCATGGTCGTGTGAGGTCCTCACTTAATGACTCATGTGTTTAGCACTTAACAACTGCACCTGGGACCTTAGGGACTGCCAATGCTAAGCAGTGCAGTCTCACAATCTCATGATTTACAATGAAATGACATTTCATTTACAAAGAAAATGAAATGCCACTTAATGAAATCCCAGTCCCCATTGCCATCCAAAACCAAGGACTTGAGTATTATGGGATGTGCTTAGTCTGAACACAAAGCCGTCCTCTTTTCCTTACCCTGTCCTCCCCCATTCTGCTGATTTACATACACCTTCCAATCTTTTCCCATATTTTCCATTGTCTAAACACACAAACTCTTTTTACTGTTCCTCATTGGACTTGCTTTCTAAACTCCTTCCCATTCTGGTCTCCTTCCTTTAAAACATGCCAGTTTCACAGTGTCCTTTGGGGATAATCTAACCTTTTGGAGGCCCATTCCTTCATCATTAGTCTCAGCAAATCTTGACAAAACAACTTGCATCTGCAAGCTTGTTTAAAGGGGGATTAACTAATCTACCAGATTGGTCTGCTGGAAAACATTCCTTATATTAAGGGAACATTTATAAACATCCTTAGCGGATACTTGCATTTTTTTTCCTTGTGATTTTCCTAAAGAAGTAGTGACAAATAAAACAATGTTAACTTAATGAAAGATCATGTAGAAATGGAATGACCCCAATCCACTGAAATAGCTTGGTCTGTCTTTCAAGAAATGCTACCTCTATACCATGACCTTGTCCTTTAATTTCTTTTTAGTTAGCAGTTCTTCTTGGTGAGTTAATTGTGAAGAAAAACCTGGTGTCAATATGCTGGCTCGTCTCCATTTCCTGGACTGTCAGTTTCAAACCTCCAAGTAGACAGGACTGTCTGGTATTGTGAAAGTAAGTAAATCCCAGATTGCCAATTGCCAAAATAGGAACAAGTTGGCCAAAGAAGCTACATGCAGAAACAATTTTATCCTCTCTTTTCATTTCCGATGGCACAAACTGGAATGAGTGTGAGAATGCAATCAGAAACACCCTTATCTTGTCAAGAGTTACATAAATTATTCCAAGCAAACAAATTTTAAATCAAAAATTTTAATAGCTTCTATTTGCATTTCAAACGGACGCTGGGTAACTGCTGAGCCAAATGAGTTCATGTAGAAAAAGAGAGATGTCTGTCTTTATTATATTTATTTATTTAAAACATTTATATAGCTGCCCATCTTATATTGAACTCTGGGCAGTTCCCAATCACAGTTAAAACATTATCAATAATAAAACAGCATAATGCATAGAAATGAAGACCATAAACATTAAAATCTTGGCACCAAAGTTCAACGTCTGACATACAGTCTGTCATGAAATCTTCTCATTCACCTCAATTCATCCCAGCACTTGGGGATGTCAGCCGTTTGGCAAGAAAAAGAGAAGCAGGAAATAAATGTATTTCCTTGTACAATTTTTCAATTTGTTTTCTGACCAGCATGCCTCATTCTGTTTTGATGGATTAAAAGGCAACACAACTTTTTGTGTATTCCTACCTACTGAGCAGTGGTGGGATTCAATTTTTTTTACTACCGGTTCGGTGGGTGTGGCTTGGCGGGCATGGTATGACTTGGTGGGTGTGGCTTGGTGGACGTGACAGGGGAAGGATACTGTAAAATTTCCATTCCCACCACACTCCAGGGGAAGGTTACTGCAAACTCCCCATTTCATCCAGATCAGCTGGAACTCGGGAGGCAGAGAATAGATGGGAGCAGGGCCAGTCAGAAGTGATAATTAGCAGTTCTCTGAACTACTCAAAATGTTCGCTACCGATTCTCCAGAACTGGTCAGAACTTGCTGAATACTACCTCTGCTACTCAGCCTCCAGCTGGACTGATCTGGCAAAACAATGAAAGAGCCCAATTTTAATGTTATATTTATTGTTTTAATGTTTTACACTACTGCTTTTATTATATTGTAAACTGCACAGTATCATGTGACAGAGAGATTGGTGGCTTTCAAATGTAATGAATAAATAAAAACCACATTATTATGGACAGTGACCTTTGCTGCTTTTCCTATATTGCAAGTTGGGGAAGAAGAAATTATCATTATAGGTTGTAAAGAGAGTCAAGATCAATGTTTCACAAGGACTGAGAGTTCTACAATTGCTTTAAAGACGGTGTCTGGCTTTGTGCCTGTGTGCTCATCCATAGTCACATCGCTTTAGTGGAATTTTGAGCAAAAGTGTTATTTTCCAGGATATATTTCTTTTACAAAACAAAACAAAACAATGCAACATTCAAATGAAGGAGGTAGGAAGTCTTCACATTTTGGTAGAGATGTTTGCACCTAAGAGCACTCCCACTTGTTTAGCAGATGCCCTGAAACTGAAAGACACCTTGAACAGGACAGAGTTTTCCTCAGAACCATCTGCTTCAAAGCTGCAAAGCTGCAGGAATTAGGATAAGGATGAAAGAACAGACCAGATTCTTCCTGAATCTATTGGCAGTGTGAAGTCTTAAGCTATCTATTGGCCCTTAGCGTGGGTTACTTAGCCAGGAAGATAGGACAAAGCAGCAGGCTCATCCATAGGAATGGAAAGAAAAATCCAGATTCTGGCTATGATTACATTAACACTTCTTAATTTATGTATTGAATATGTATTCCAGGCTATCACACTTGTGTGTCTATTTTTAAAAAGAGCCACTTCTATTTTGAGGTGATCAATGTCATCTCTTGATCAGAGTCATCTTTTTCCTTTCAGAAATATTTCCCTGTTGGATTTCTATTTCACCTTCTCCACAGCTCAAGGAGTTGTTGATAGTCCTCCTTGGTAGATAGTCTGGCTAAGAAGCCGCAGATGGCCCCGAGTCGCCTGGTAGCTTCCAGAGGCAATATGGCCTTGAATCTGAATCCTCTGGTCCTAATTTAACATCTCAACCACTACTATCCTTGTGTCAAAAAGTGTAGCCTGAATCTCAAGTCTAGGTAGAAATTTTTAAAACCTAAGTGGCGTAGGGGACCTGCCAGAAAGTCTCAGAACATAGCAACGGTCAGCAACACACTCATGACTTGTGTGTTGGCCAAACCCGGCAATTCAAAATGAAGGCTTAGTCCCTTGGCGCAACTAGGTGGCATGGCTCTGTTTGAAGCCTGCCTGTCAGCACGCCAGGCGTGAAGCCGAGGGCTGTCAGTGTGCCATCTTGTTCATTAAACGAGGGCTCTCCGTTCCCTTGCAGTGTGATTAAAGCAAATAAACCAAAGCCCTTGATTGTGTGTATATATATTGAACATGGGTAAAAGAAGGAATATGGATGTAAACACAAATACTTGAAGTCAGGCTGTGTATATTACAAAGATCCTGACCATTTGTTAGGCAGTGACTTGCTTGGCATCTATTCCTGAGGGCCTTGCTTTTCTTGGTGTGAGGAAGATTGACTCCTTGGGTTTAATATAGCTCATAGAGCTGCCATTGTTGAGCCTAGAAAGAGCTAACTGAGTATGCAATTTGCCTTCCAAGGTCTTCAGCCGTTTTATTGTAATTGACAGGTCAGGCAGCACTTTGAAGTAGAAAACCCACACATGTTTGGCACACGTTTTCTACCGGAGGTTCTTCCAAGTGATGACAGACGGGCCTAAATAGCTTCATGCCCATATACATCCCATTTCCTCTGCTAGACCCTTACCCCAAAAGTGCCGTGATGGGTAAATTAACAATTGCCTCAGGGAAATCTCATTATTTAGCTTGCCCTATCTGGGTGGCAAAAGCTCATCTGGAGGAAAATGAAATGAAATGATAAAATATGTGAAGCTTTGCTGCATGTGACTTGATAGCTCACTATATCCTTCATTATGAACTGGCACCGTTACAGAATAAAGGCCCAAGGTCTGCCAAGGGTAGCAATTCATTTCTTTTGATCTTCCCCTAATCATTAGCTGTAATGTTGTATAATATTTGGACTCCCAGACAAAGCAGTTCATTATTATTTTGTACAAAACATCATGTATTGACTTGATATCTCAACTGCGTTCCCAAGAAGTTCAGGGCAGCATACATATACTCACCACATCTTCTTTCTACAATGATTTTGTGAAGTAGATTGGGTCGAGAACAATGATTCAAGTCCCATTGTCTCGTGAAGATCATGACAAACGGGATATTATCTTTCTCTTCCCTGCATAAAACCACCCAAAGAGATATACACTTATGAACTAATACTACTGCTAGTAAAAATAACAACAGATACAAATGCACATCTCTGTTTAAGTCCATAATGGTTACCATACCAAGTATGTCAGCATACTTATAAAACTACAAACACATTTCAAATTTACTTTGGCCAAGATCACAAAGGATTTTATCAGTAGTTCTAAAATTACTGAAATGATACTCTTAAATATTTCTCATTAACAGCTCGTGATGTCAATCTTAATCTAAGATATTATATTGCTTTCTTAGCCAGCATCTCTCCCTTCCAGTGACTAGCTCAACACGTATTGTATGTATTTGCTTTCTTAGTTCTTTCCTGAATTCTTAAAAAAAATTAGTATGTACATTTTTTAAAAAAAGGCTTTCCTTTTGAATTCATTTAGCAGAATATTTTGCCTGGGTAAATTTGTAATAAAATACTAAAACCAATAATTCTTATTATATTATTTTAATTTGTATTTTATATATTTTTATATTTTATGTTTCATGTTTCAGATTTTATTTTATATCACATTTATATAGCTGACCATGTGGGTGGTATGCCACAATCTCATCATTTAAATTCTGAGTCTTTACTCATACTGAATTATGATGACCACCAATGTTTAAGGTTAAAGGTAAAATACCTTTAACAATATCATAAAAGCCACCTGGATCAATTTTGCAACATAATAGCTCTGCCATCTCATTTTTCTTGCATAATAACGGATATAGTAGAACCAACAAATTAAAGATAAACATTAATTACTAAATAGATAGTGTTTCCTGGAGAGCCTTAATTGGTTGCCCGTCAAAGCAGATCAGTCTAAAGTGTCTCCTTCAAAGGTGTCCTTATCTTTTGTTGTCTGCAGTTTCAACTATGTTTTCAACACCCGCATTACAAATGTCCATTACAAGCTTTTGGTCAGGTAAATTACACAATGACATGGTTGGTTAAAGTAGGCAAGCTGCTTTGTCTGTTAAAGCAATGACGGGTGTTTGTATAAATCTTTCATCTAAAACCTTTCAGTCTTTCTAAGGATCTATTTATCTCGCTAAAAGAAAAGGTGGCTGCAGAAAGTCTCCTTTGTGACAATCATTTGATTAACCTCCTCCCCTTCCTGGTCTATTAATAGGAATCAGCTTTTTTAATGGACTGGCTCATTGTTCAGCAAAATTCAGCTTTCAAGTCTACTAAGTATTTGAGGGATACAAGCATTTACATAAGAATATGTAGATATGTCAGGAATGTATGCAAATGGACAGGCCCTATTCATTTTATTTGCTAACACTACAAGGAGGGAACAAATGGAGAACCCAATAATAAATGTTGATGTTTCAATGGCATTTGATGTTTTGTAATGGCATTTATTTGTGGCATGTTTTTCTCCCTCGTTATGATTTTCCTCCCTCGTTCTAAGCTTCAGTTCAGTGTTACACATCCCTCCCCCCCAATTCCAGTTAATCTTTGTTTGCACTGGAAAGAGCTTATATGGACATCCAGAGGAATTTAGGGTTAGCTGGATTTAAACCATTCAAGGTCTGCAATTTAGTCAAATACGATGATTCAGTTAAATTGAATAATTACATTTTTTTCTAGTTTGACCTGCTTGTTAGCTGTAGTGTTGCTTTTGATCAGTAGGAGACGGCATAAAACTCAACTCAAATATACCCAACCGTCTTCTTCTAGGACTCTTCTGCATAGTGAAATCTTTAAAAACTGCACACTTCCATGTCTGGCACCGATTAAATGTTTTTCTGTTCAGACAACAGAACAGAACTTAAGCCTGCAATTAAAAAACAACAACACAGGAGGTAAAACAAAGAAGTGTGTGTGTGTGTGTGTGTGTGTGTCCGTCCTGGTGAACTACTCAGTATTTATCTGATCTTGTCCTAGAAGTGATGTGCTTAGGGTAGCAATACCAACCAATCCTAGACTAGCTATCCTGATTCTCATCTTACCCACCTGTCAGTGGACAAAGTCAAAGGAAGCTGATTTTAAGATATGGAGAACATAAAACATTGTTTTATTTCTGTTCTGTTGTTTCACTACGTTTCTCAGGAGGATAGCATCTATTCAAAGATTGTGCCGAGGTTCATGCTTGCTAAAGTTGGCCAAGAAATATATCTAAGAGAAGGGCTCACAGCAGTGGTGGGTTCTGGATCCCGTTGCAACTGGTATGGTGCAACGGGGCTGGGCATCCACCACATGCACAAGCACAGTGCGCACATGCGTACTTACCACCCTCGACACTTCGTGATGCTCCAGCTGCTCGGCAGAGCTTTGCACAGGCACCATACACTCGGTGCACGTAAGCCCCAATAGGCTCAAATACAGGTAAGGAGGGCAGGCAGGCAAGCAGGCCCTCTGGACCACCGTATCAGAACGGTGCCTGGTACTCCCAGCAGACACCGGTACGCCCGTACCAGGGCGTACCGGTTGTATCCCACCACTGGCTCACAGGTAAAAAGTTAGAAATGAGGTTTCTTCATTTTCATCCTTGTGCTGCCTATATCCCAGCTCACTGTGTGAAATAGCTGAAGACTGTACTTTTAAAATAGGTGATCTGACATACTGTGATTGCACATGTTCCTTTAAAGAATTCACCAGGCTGAAAGGGCAGCATATGTCAGACAGGAGGGCATCACTGGCCAGATTTCTACAGAGCAACGGAAGGACACCTTATCTGCTGCTAGCAAACATGTCACCAAGCATCTTATCACTGGAGGTACTGAAGTCAATGCTTTCCAAGTTACAGCGGGCTCTCTATATTTAACAGAGTACAAATCAATCCATTTATTGACTATCATTTGAACAGGGCAATTAGAAAGTAGGGATTGCCATATATGTTTGTTTCTGTGTGGTCCTAAACTAGGTAAAGTTGGAGAAGTTATTGTAAAGTTGGTATTTTTGGAAACAATGCAACTTAAATATGACATAGAGCTATTTTGTTTCAACAGGGTTTAGTTAAAATTAATCTAATCTATACTGGGAACGTATGAACCCCATTTCTCATATGCAGGGCCGGATTTAGATGAAAAGAGGCCCTAGGCTATTCCACTTATGGGGCCCTTTCACCTCCCATTTTTAAGTTTGTAAATTACATGAGAGATAATAAAATACATCATTACTGTGATATATATCAATATATTAAATGAAACATGTTGTAATTGGTACTAACCTTTATAAACAATGTGGCACGGATAATAAATAAAAATAAAAGGCCCCTCTTGATCTTGAGGCCCTAGGCTGAAGCCTAGTTAGCCTATAGGAAAATCCGGCCCTGCTCATATGTGTTATTTTTATTTTTTTAAAAAGAAAAGGATA
This sequence comes from Natrix helvetica, assembly GCF_964273705.1. Lineage (NCBI taxonomy): Eukaryota > Metazoa > Chordata > Lepidosauria > Squamata > Natricidae > Natrix > Natrix helvetica. The sequence goes on along the minus strand of NC_138548.1, from coordinate 306,625,817 downwards.
TATGGAATCAGTTTTTTTTAAATGAAGAAGTTCATTGTTCAGCAAAATTCAGCTTAGTGTTCAAGTTTGGCTCAGCCTTTCATCCTTCTGAGGTGGATAAAATGAGGACCCAAATTGTTTGGGGCAATATGCTGACTCTGTAAACTGCTTAGAGAGGGCTGTAAAACAATGTGAAGTGATATATAAGTTCAAGTGCTATTGCTGTTGCTTGCTAGTGTAGTGCCAGTTTGGTCTAGTGGTTAAGGCACCAAAATAGAAAGCGAGAGACTGTGACTTCTAGTCCTGCCTTAGCTGTGAAGACCAGCTAGGTGACTTTGGGCCTGTCACACACACACACTCTCTCTCAGCCCAACTCACCTCACAAAACTGTTGCTGTAGGGAGAATAGGAGGAGAAAGGTGTGTGGAATATATTTACCACCTTGAGTTATTTGTAAAAATAATAAAGGAGGAGTAAACATTAAATAAATAAAATTGAAAAAAGACACACAACTCAGTATGATATAGCAAATTGAGGATTTGATTCAAAGGTGTGATTCAATCCAGCTGTCTTCAGTCTTAAGTTTAATGATTTCTACTTACAGACTCCTAAAACCCAGCATTCTTTTCAAAGAGAATAACAGCTGGTAGGCAGTCACTGAGTCCTCTCAGGCCATGCCACAGAATGTCAGGGGGTTGATTCAGTGGTGGGTTCCAGATTCCGTTGCAACCGGTACGCTGCAACAGGCGCCGGCATCCACCACGTGAATGCCGGCATAGCACGCACATGTGTATTTACCGCCCACGACACTCCAGCTGCTTGGTGGAGTGTCGTGCAGGTGCTGTACGCTCCATGTGGGTGTGCAAAAACCCCGATTGGCTCAAATAGGGATAAGGAGAGCGGATGGTAGGGTGGGTCCTCTGGAGCACCGTACCGGAATGGTACCTGGTGCTCCCAGCAGGCAATGGTACGCCCGTACTGGGGTGTACCAGTCATATCCCACTACTGGGTTGATTTTTGAAAACTTGTGTAATTTTCAGTTTTCTTTTAAAAGCATAACAGACTTCACGTACTAAAAAGAATAACCTCAATAAAATATCACAGAAAATGAGATCATGTATCAAATACAGTATTAAATACGGAGATCAAATATTAAATACAGATAAAAAATCTTTAGCATATATTTTAACATTTTAAAAAATGTTAAAGTACTTTAAGAGCACTCAACCTGAACCTGAGAGAAAAATAATATTGATGTTATTTTTATTTGCTTTAGATGGGTCAACATCAGTGGTGGGTTGCAGGCGGTATGCCCCGATACAGGCGTACTGGATCCTGCCCGGAGCACCGGGTACCGTTCCGGTGCTCCAGAGGGCCCACCCACCTGCCCGCACTCCTTACCTGTGCTTTAAGCTTTTGGTGCTTCCGCGCACCCGCAGGTTGCATATGGCGCCTGCGCGATCGTCCGCCGAGCAGCTTGAGCTTCGCGGAGGCTTGTGGAAGCATCATTTGATGCTACAATGCATGCACGTGCGCCGCACACATGCATTTGGGTGAATTCGGAATCCACCACTGGTTAACATTCACACTGCCTTATACTTGTATGGTGCAAAATTGCAATATCTAAGATTGAATCACCAGTAATTCAGTGCCAATGTTAAGAAACAAGTAAAATATTCTTGCCATAAGCCAGCGGTTCTCAAATAGTGGGGCGCGCCCCCCTGGGGGGGCGCGAGGCTCCGTAAAGGGGGGCGCGAAGGCTCCCTTTCCATCTGGGTGCAACGGCGGCGAAGGCGTGGGCGAGGCATAATATATGCCGCCTGGAAGTGGCAGCACTTCGGACTGTGGATTTTCATTGGAGCCGCGGGCTGGAGCTGTGCAAGAAGCCTGCTCGGGCGGGGGTGGGAGGGAGGGAAGCATGGGACCGCCCGTCTTTGCCACCGCGTAGCTCGCCTCCCCGCTAGCAGCTCCACCGCCAGCATTCCGTCTGGAAGCTCCACCGCAACAGCCGCTGTTGGGGAAGGGACAAAGGGGCGGCGGTCGCCCAATCTTGCCACCGCCACCCCTTCGCCCCTGGTAACAGTGACTGTTGTGCTGCTGCTTCCAGCTGGGATGCTGGAGGAGCTGCTGGCAGGGAGGGAGGGAAGAAGGGCAGAAGGGAGGTGGAAGGAAGGAAAGAAAAGCAGACACGCCGGAGGGAAAGAGGAAGGAAGGCAAGCAGGCAGGAAGGAGGCAGAAGGAAGGAGGGAAGAATGGAACTGGAAGGGAGGCAGGGAAGGAGGGAGGGAGAAAGGAAGGATAGGAGGATAGGGAAAGAGGAAAGAAGGCAGGCAGGCAGAAGGGAGGGAGGTGCAAGGAAGGAAGGAAGCATAGATAAGCAGGAGGGAAAGAAGGCAGGCAGGCAGGAGGAAAGAGGAAGGAGGGAACTGGAAGGGAGGCAGGGAAGGAGGGAGGGAGAAAGGAAGGATAGGAGGATAGGGAAAGAGGAAAGAGGGCAGGCAGGCAGAAGGGAGGGAGGTGCAAGGAAGGAAGGAAGCATAGATAAGCAGGAGGGAAAGAAGGCAGGCAGGCAAGGGGAAAGAGGAAGGAGGGAACTGGAAGGGAGGCAGGAAGGAAGGGAAGGAGGAAGGGAGGGTGGAAGGAAGGATAGACAAGTAAGAGGGAAAGAGGAAAGAAAGCATGTGACTACGGTGGGAGACGAGGAAAGACCGGTGTGCTATGTTATGCAGAGGTGTACTTATAACAATTTTATAGACAAATGATACTATTTACAGTCGCGCGGGGGGGGGCGCGAAATGTTTTCTTCTTCCTAGGGGGGGGGCATGACAGAAAATAATTGAGAAGCACTGCCATAAGCTAAGGGACATCTTGCGGAAACTGCTAATTCAAGTAAATTGCATGTGTTAAAGCAACAGCACCTTTTCTTCAGATTCTCATGAAAATGAAAACAAGCAGGTGGTGTACTCATGCATCACATCTTCAAAATTATTTGTGGACATTACATGTACAGCCCTATGATCTTTATTTAGATGTAAGACATTTCCAACATCCTCTAATCACTAACTACCTTTAGCGTTCAACATCTGGAAAACAGACGAAAATATGCCAAATTGAAACTCATGTCATAGGATTGCAAGAAATTGCTTGTTTAAGTTTTAGTGGGATCAACCAAAAAGCATTCTTATCTTCATTAAATGTATGAATCATCTATCCATTAATTTTCATGTATGAGTAAGAAATTGAGTCATTAAACTGTATCAAGGAGAAATAATCATGGCCCTTGTAGAAAAGTCAGAAATATAGACAATCTTAGGAATATAATATTGTTCTAGTTCCTGAAAAAAGCCACTGTGCTTTAACAAATTTTTCAGTGAAGCATCTCTTCAAAGCACCTCTCCCAAGCAAAGTGGTGACCCACGTTTTAAAGGACTGAAATGGATTAGCTGCAAGGCTTCACTGTGCTGATCTGCAGTCCTTTCCTTTAGCAAAAATGACATCTCTTCAAAACACTTTGTTACAGCCAGGTAGTATATATTGGTGTCCTGCCTGCAGATGACGTTCACCATTCTTTAAGTTTTCAAAAGAAATGGGATATGTTAGAGTCAAGTTTTCTTTCCCCATTTGATAAACCATTTTTCTACACCAGCTTTTCTCAACGTTTCCACCTTGGAAGAAGTTCTTAAATAATTTTTAGGTGTCAAGGAATCCTTGCATCTTTCTTATCTCCCTCCCTCTCCCTCCCTCCCTCCCTCCCTCTTTCTTTCTTTCTTTCTTTCTTTCTTTCTTTCTTTATCTCTATCTCTATCTCTATCTCTCTATCTCTCTATCTCTATCTCTTTCTCTCCCTCTCTCTCCCTCTCCCAAATTCAAACACACTGAAAATTTCACAATACAATTTATTTCTAACCTATACAATCTACATTTTATATTTGCAGTAGTAAAGCAACAGGCCTGTAGCATTCCAATTAACTCAAGAGGTAAAATAATGCAGCACACAAACAGTTCAAGAAACTGTTTAACTTAAAAAAAAACAATCACTATATCTCAGGAAATTCATACCAACCCTCTATCAGAATCCCAGTTGAGAAAGGGTGTTATAGACACCCCCAAAACAAACAAATATCTACCCGAATCCACATCACAGCCTGATTTTCTATAGCTCAGCTTCATGCTGGGCAGGTAGAATGGGAATTGCCTAGGAGATACTTCATTGGATCTTTCAAGATGTTTGAAGTGAAGATACTTCCATCCTTCTGAAAAACCTTCTCTGGATCAATTTGCTTTGAATTCCAATGGCTGTTTCGGCTATGAAGTAGCTGAGAATCTTCCTGTAATTTTTTTAAAAAAAGATTAATGTTACCAATATATTTAGATAAATATATCCAATAGTAGAAATGTGTATATTTTGTTTTCTTTTAATTTTCAGCTGACTGACTTGACACCTTTCAGTTGTATTCTTTAATTAGACATATGCTGCCAAGAAGGAGCTGAAGTGGATTTTGCCATATTTTTTTTGTCCCGTGGGGAGAAGTGGTCTTCCCTTGTGTCAGACTTCTGAGGGCAAACATTTATCTGACTTTCATGGAGAGAAATGGAAAATGCTGGAGAAGAAGCTTAGCTATTTTCAGAAGTGAAACCCTTAGCCCTGGGTCTTTGTGCTTTGATTGTGGCTTAGTTGTTGGTATATACCTAATGAGCGTGGCAATATATCTACCAGAAATATACAATATAAAAGGGTTTTGCTAGCCTGTTAAACAGGGATGCAGTGGGTGAGAACTCTGTTTGTTTAGAGTTTTGAATGCTATAGGGCTGAGATGGCAAACCTATGGCATGCATGCCAGAGGTGACACTCAGAGCCCTGTCTGTGAGCATGGAAATAGTCACCAGCTACTCTTCTGGTTTCCAGCTGGTCTTTGTGGGTCCCGGAGAACCAGAAAACGGCCTGAAAACAGCCTGAAAAAATGGCCAAAAAACCAGTCTGCTTTTTGGGCCATTTTCAGGCCATTTTTACCTGAAAACGGCCTGAAAAACAACCCCAAACAGCCAAAAAACAGGCATGCACATGCCAGCCAGTTGGTCTTCAGGTTTACTGCAAGTGAGCATGGATGCACATTCCAGTTTGGGCACTCAGTGACAAAAAGCTTTGCCTTTTTGCTATATCACTGCTATAGGGACATCTTAATTTTCAGGACAAGGTTTAGAGGTTTGAGAATTTTTGAGGGTTCAGACTTGGAACTTAACTTGAAGTCAAATTGTAGGCATCATCAGTCTTCTTAAAATTCAGAAGATGAAGTACTTTTAATTATTAAACATCTTTATTCAATTTTAATTGTATCTCAATTGTTTCATACAAAAGATAATGGTATTACAGATCCCCAAATTTTTTATACAGAACTATATATATTGTGAGAGATAATAGTATGAGAAGCTGTACTGATCTGATGAAATTTGGCTTTTTCTCTCCTTTGAATATCACTTGTGCAAGGCCATATAAAACCTTACGTTTGCATTATATTAAGTATACTGGAAATATAGTTACAGTAGCGGTACCCGAGAAGCCTGGAGAATAGCGTTGGCACATTTCATCCTGGGCACTTCTTATATCCCCTTATTTCAATTTTACTTTACCCAAGGGTAAGAATAAAGTATGTAGGTCCCCTTTAAAAGCTGTTTATTTGGTATCTGGTGTTTATTTCAAGTTGGCTGTTCCAGCAAGTGGTTTTCCTTCAGGTGTATGCTTTTAGCCTGTGTGCCTTGCTTTCATTTGTCTATTTCTTCATGGAGGACATAGGATTTAGTCATCTTAACCCTGTGCTATAGCATGGAACACATTGGCATCTACTTTGAACAAAGAGAGCGATCTAACTTTGGACCTAAAGGTTTTCTGCATATAAGACATCTCCTGGTTCTCCTTATCTATTGCAAAAAAATTATCTTAAATTTTACATTGCAACTAAAGTTATCAAAGACTGATAAATTTAGGATTCCCTACTTCCGTGGAATTGCTGAAGAGGTGTGCTTTCTTGGTTGCTTCAGTTGAGGGCACAGCTATGTGTTCACAAAGGATGTGAGAATATCCTTTCCGGGGGAGGGCAGGGAGAAGGCCACAGGATCCATAAATACAGTGCATTCTAGACCAAATCTTGGATTAACGATGCTAGTTCCTAATATATTCATGTGTGTAAGAGAAACCAAGCCAGTGGTATAATGTTAAAGAGAAAATAGACTGATTTTCATGATTCTAGCTTCATTTTACATCAGGACTTTGTCTATTATAACTTAACATTTTCATCCGCCTCCATTGTTTGTAGTAGTTAACTCCAGATGAGTTTCATTAACAAAGCAAATAAGTTTGATTAATTGTTGGACAGCGCTAAAGGTTGTTGGTTTTTTTTTGTCTGTTGACCAAATTGTCCCAGTCTAAGCAGTGAAAAACTAACAAGGCATAATAAAACAGAAGAATAGTTAAACAGTTTTTTTCAGAAAAAAATCCTTTCTTTCATTTACATGAAAGTTCAAATGAACTAGTGGGTTACACACCCACATCAGGGAAAGAATTTGGTTTTAAACATTCAGGGACGAAATTATTTATTAAATGTTTGCCAATATAGAAGACCTGTAAGAATTATTAGTATACTTTTTTTTTTTTTGGTGAGAGGAAGAAGTAAGTATACTTTATGATTGACTTTTATGGTGACCAGCAACTGGAAACACTTCATAAATCTACTACTTTCCAAACAAAGGATGCCATTAGCGAAGAGGTAATTTCTGCACGGATTATATGTGATGGAGCTGTCCGTCGCTGCAGATAAATTATCGCTAATAAAATTTTTGTTTCTACTGTTTCTCTGCTCAGACCAATGAGCGTCTTTCCGAAACTGACACTTGGCACCATCCCACATCAATCTTGCAAAGGTTGCATTCATCTTGGCAGTCCAGCTAAATTAGAGAAAAGCATGTGTGTTATTTTAAACAATCGCAGCTTGCCATCTCCCCATAAAAAGGATGAGATTTCCATTAGCATCTGACATCAGTTTGGACCCAGAAACAGCAGATTTCACTGCAGTTCAGTAAACAGTTTAAATTTGTTCCTCACAGATGATGTGAAACCCTGCTTCTTCTCTGCTCTTCAATGTATAATAATGATAATGAATTAGAAGGTTTTTCTGCTTTTCAGATGCTATAGATATCTGATGGCTTGGGGCCTATTGCAACTTATGTTATTTCAAACTTGAAATAATTCTGATCTTTCTCTCCTGCATTTGCTAAATATTTATTTCAATTGGGTGTTTTTTCTGATTAGAGGCAGAAAAAAAATAAAAACAGTTTAAGATTAGCTAAAATTATGTCACTCTGTTTGTGACATAAGCATACACATTAGAAAGAAGGAGGCTTGTATATTTTCTTAAGAGGAATTGTGGGTACTCGGTTCCCCTACTAAATTTCACAGAGATACTATTCAACTCTCTCTGTTTAGTCCAAGAGTATTATTGGGGGAATGTTGCATTAATTTTAATACAGATAGCAATGCTTCCTACTAGCTGCAATCAGAAATCATAAACTGCACCATGTATAATCACAGAAATGATGGTTGAGGATAAAGAAAGGACAACTAGTTTTAAAATATTTCTTCTTCAGAGATGTTGCTTACTATTAGATAAAGTGTAAATGCTGAAAAATGTTTCTACCTCCCTAAGCCCAGATATAGTACTTGGCATTTGTGAATCTGATAGCACCGGGATTTAGGGGCTTAGGAGATTTTGCTAATATTTTTTTCATTTATAGCTATTTAAATAGATCTTATTAAAAGTAAACACACACGCACACACAGAGCAACCAACACATCTGTCAAACCCACTTCAGGTTCCCCAAGTGAGCAACATCGGTCCTTCAACATCTGAACAGCAGGTTTCACTCCAACTGAAGATAATATTCTGAGCTTTATTCGACATATTTTGCTCATTTCAAATGCTAAAAACTACCTTAATTCTTACAGATATAACAATGATTTCTAAGCAGACGTTAATGCTCTTTTTTCTAGTCTCTGGCTATCCATAATCCACTAACTTAAATCACAGCAAACAATTCTTACGCATTCCATTTATGACCTCTAGGTCCGTGATGGCAAACCTGTGGTACTTGAGCTGTTGCCCCTGCTTGGCTCTGCCGTGCATGTGTACCCATACACCCACCAGCCAGCTAGTTTTCGGATCTCTGCCACGTATGTGCAGGGGGTGGGGTGCATGTGTGAGACGCGCATGGATGTGTGTGGGCAGAACACACTTGGGGGGCACACGCACATGTGCAGGAGGAGGGGCGTGTGGGAGCACACGTGCATTATGTGCGTTTCAAGGTCCTGATTACTATCTTTAAAGCGCTCCATGGCTCAGGACCTAGTTACTTGCGGGATCGCATCCTCCCACATACATCCCTGCGGCCAATCCGCTCTCACAGGGAGGGCCTTCTCCAAGTGCCATCCACTAGGCAATGCCAGCGGGCAGCGCCAAGGAGTAGAGCCTTCTCTGTGATGGGCCCAACCCTCTGGAATGACCTCCCCCCCGACATTAGAACCACCTCGGACTTCCGCTCCTTCCGGCAAAAATTGAAGACTCACCTGTTCCGATTAGCTGGCCTGGCATGATTATAAATGTTACATCTATGAACTCCTGGTAGTATATTCTCATCTGGTTATTTTAAGGGTAATGTTTTAGTTTTAATTGTTTTTAGGGCTTTTAGCCTCATATTTATTCTTCTGTACAGTACTCTTAATTTTAACCTCCTCCACATACATACATATATTTATAGTTCTATTTATATTTGTATTTTATCCGTTATTTATTGTGGACTGTACACCGCCCCGAGTCCCTTTTTGGGAGAGGGGGCGGTTTAGAAATGTGAATTAATAATAATAATAATAATAATAATAATAATAATAATAATAATAATAATAATAATAATAATAATAATAATAATAATAAAAATATAGTGCCGATGAAAACGTGCCATAATGGCCTGTTATTACAACTCAGAGCCTGGGAAAAGAGGTTATTTAAAGCGAATGTATGAATTATGGAAACAACAACATCCAGATTCAAATGTTAGTGAACAACGACTTGCAGATCAAAGGCGATTTATTACACGGAATAAAGTGTTTAGTGAAGTTGAACTTGAGGAAATTCAAGCAAATTGCAAAACTGAGAAAACAACATCACAAGCAGAAATAACTGATACTCAAGACACACCTAAAGGCATTGTAGTAGAACTCCCAGAAGAAGCTGTCGGGGAGGAAATAACAACACTATCACCAGAACCAGTTATCACTGAACCAACTGATGAACTAACTCAGAAACAAAAAGAATTGAAGGACAAGATCATGGAGCATTTTCTGCTTAATAAGGAACGGCAACGTTTACCATCATTAAAAACTGTGCCTAAGAAAATTTTGGCCCCTATCATGAAAATGGTTAATGCAGTGCTTTCAACAATTGAATCGGGATCCATCTTGGAAACGAACCAGTTAATGTACAGCGCAGCCGCAATAGTCACTAATGAACTAGGCATTAAAATCAAAGCACCTAGTTACACAACAGAAAAAGCATCAAAGCCAAAGTGGAAAATCCGATTGGAACAAAAAGTTAAAAAATTAAGGGCAGATGCTAGCAATTTGAAGAACATGCGTGAGCAACGACTTAGAAACAACAAAATTATAGATCAGCTAATCAGAAGGTATAGATTGGATACAAGAAACATCAATGAAGCTGTAGAGATTGTAAAACAGCAGATAACAGCAACAGCTAGGAAAATTGAAAGATATGAGGCACGAATCATCCAGTATAAACAAAATCAGCAATTTCGATCAGACCAACGGCGTTTTTTTTTTTTTTTTTTTTTTTTTTTTTTTGTAATAAAATTTTATTGGTTTTTCAAAATTTATAGGGAAAAGGGTAAATGGACAGGTATACAAATTTTGGCAGTTGCAAAGTGTGTGAGGCCCCCCTCCCTCCATACCCATAGCGTACATTTATATATAATGCATTAGTATATAATTGATTATAATCAGCATATTAGTTCTATTATTAAATTCAATCAGATTAAACATTACAATATAAAATCCAAATATAATTCCATTTTCACTTTCGGTCAATTTATAATAATATGATTTTCATATTTATTTCTGTGATCTGAGTCTTCTTGCTATTGCCCCATCTCCCTCCACTGGCAGAGCTCTGGCCCCTCCCGTGTCCTGCGTGTCCGTTGTAGTGTCTGGTGGTTTCTCTAGGAGTGTTTTATTTTTTTCCATAAAGGCCTGCGCCTCTATGGGTGAATTAATTCTGATTCTTGTCTCCTCCCAGAATATCAGCATACCTTCAGGCATCAACCATCTAAACCACACCCCTTTCTGGTATAATTTATTCGCTAATTGCGAATAATTTTTTCTTTTTTCTCTAATCTTCTTAGGGATCTGCTTCAGAATGGTTATCTCCATATCATGATATGTCAATGCTTGCCCCCTTTGTACACCCAGAATTTCATCTCTTGTGGTTTTTCTAAGGAATTTAATGTGAACCTCCCTGGGTACATTGTGTGTTCTAGCATAAGCTGAGTTCACTCTATAAACCAGATCTATATCCCACCCCATCTGTTGTTTTTCTTTGTGTGTATAGTCAGCCAGAATGTTTGTCATGATGTCCCTTATATTTTCCCCATCTTCTTCTATAACATTTTGAAATCTAAGATAATAGGACATTCTCTCAAATTCTAATTTCATCTGTTGGATGTCAAGATCTTTGTTCCCTTTCTGCACAGCTTCCACCCCCCCCCCTCACCTCCTCCACCCCCCCTTCCACAAGATTCAGTCTTTGTGAGTTCTTATATATTTGGGCTTGATTTTCTTTAATTTCATCTTTCATTTCCCTTAACTGTTTCTTGATTTCCTCCTGGCCCTGTAGAATTTGTTGAAGCATTTGTTGAAAGTCCATCTCTGTAGTCTTATGTTGCATCAGTTCTGTTATCTTTGACTGTGTGGCTGGACTGGATGTTGCGGATGTTGGAGCAGAAGTGGCAAAGCCAGGTTTTCCAGGAGGGGGTCTTTTAGATGCCATCCTTTATAACGTTAAAAGTTCAGTCCAAATATGAAGTAAGCAGTTAGAAAAGAAGGGTAGCCAGGTGAATCCGGGAGCAGAATAACCAGGCAGAAGAGAATCTCTCCAATAAGTCTGGCAATAGATAGAAAATTTCCCCTAGAAGGTTAAAAAAATACCAATCCACAAGAGGTTCCTCTGGGAGACACGGAGACAAAGACCGGAAGCCTGAATTTTAAAGGTGGAGTCAGGTTTCAGAGTTCATAAAGACAACGGAAGTGTGCCATCTTGCCCTGCCAGTTTTGGGCACAGAGGCATAACAAAGTTTTAAAAAGTTCCAAAAGTCCTCAAATCATTGTAATATGTAAAATTAAATTGAAAAGAAAATCATCTCAGCCTAAGTGAGGCTTCATTCGTTGGCTCTCCCCCCTCCTCCTTCCCCGGGGGCTGAGAGCAAAATTGTTTCTTGCCGCTTGTCCAAGGGGGGGGGGAAACCCCCCTCCCTCCAGCCGCACCTCCAAAATGCTCCGAAAGTTATTTTAAAGTTTTAAAAGCTGAATCAAATCTTCATGCAAAGTAAGGGATGAAGAGAGAGGCAACCTCACCGCACCGCAGCTGCTTCCTTCAATTGTAGCATTCTCCAGTCGGCTTGTAGCGAGGCGCGAGGCGTGGAAACGCGATGCGCCCTCCGAGCTTGCTCCCCGGTGCCTTGGGCGCGCGAGAGAGCTCCCGCCGGCTGCCGCCGCTGCAGGAGACCTCCGCGATGCCGCCCCTCCGGCAGGACCCCTCTGCGGGGTGTCCTGTGCCCCCCAAGGAGTGGGGAAGCCCACCGGGGAGCCGGAGCGGGCAAAGAGCTGCCCGTCGCCGCCGCCGCCGGAACCGGAACTCAGACCAACGGCGTTTTTATCCAAGTCTTAATGTGAATGATGACACCAAAAGTCAAAAACCAGAAAAGCAGGCCACAGTTAAATTCTGGAAAGAATTGTGGGAAAATGCAAAGGACTACAATAAGGAAGCAAAATGGATACATGACTTTGAGAAAAGCATTGGCAACAAACAAATGCAAGTATTAGAAATAACAACTGAGATGGTCAAAAATCAAGTAAAAAAAAAGTAAAGAATTGGACATCACCTGGAAAGGACCAATTACATGGTTTCTGGCTCAAATATCTGACCAGTTTACATGCAATATTGGCCAGGCAACTGAATGAGATTTTACAAAATGGCCAAATTGATGAATGGTTGACAACTGGAAAAACCTACTTGATTCAGAAAGATGCAACTAAAGGAACAATACCTGAAAACTACAGACCAATAACATGCTTGCCAACAACCTTCAAATTACTCACAGGCATTATTGCAGATAACATTATGGATTATTTGGAAACAAACAACATCTTGCCAGTAGAGCAGAAAGGCAACAAAAGAAGGAGCAGGGGCACAAAAGATCAGCTCCTAATTGATAAAATGATATTAGAAAATTGTAAGAACAGAAAAACGAACTTGAATATGGTCTGGATTGATTACAAAAAGGCATTTGACTCATTGCCGCATAGTTGGATCATAAAATGCTTAGAAACAACTGGCATTAGCAAAAATATTACATCCTTTACTGAAAAGGCGATGAAACAATGGAGAACCGAGTTGGCAGTAGGGAATGAGAACTACGGAATGGTTAATATCAAGCGAGGAATTTTCCAGGGTGATTCACTTTCATCTCTTCTCTTCGTCATCGCGATGATCCCACTATCAGTAATCTTAAAAAAAATGAAATTAGGCTACCAAACAGCCAAAGAAGCCGAAAAAATTTCGCATTTATTATATATGGATGATTTGAAACTCTATGGAAAGTCAGAAATAGAAATCCAATCATTGACAAACACAGTCCGAGTATTCAGCACCGATATTTCAATGAAGTTTGGCATGGAAAAATGTGCCACTGTATCCATAAAAAGAGGCAAAATCACTGCGTGTGAGGGAATTGAAATGCCCAATGGCCAACTAATTAAATGCAACGAAAATGAAGCCTACAAATACTTAGGCATTCTGCAGTTGGATAACATCAAGCATGGAGAAGTAAAAAATATTGTCAGGAGAGAGTACACCAACAGAGTTAGGAAAATTTTGAAATCTAAATTGAATGGTGGAAATACAATCAAGGCCATAAACACCTGGGCAATACCAGTTATAAGATACACAGCTGGTATAGTTAACTGGACACAAGCTGATTTGGACATTTTAGACCGAAAAACCAGGAAACTAATGACAATGCACTACAGTTTACATCCACGTGGTGATATTGATAGACTATACCTACCCCGGAAATCAGGTGGCAGAGGATTATTACAAGTGAAGCAAATAGTTGAAGAAGAAAAACATGCACTGGCTGATTATTTAAAAGAAAGTCAAGAACATCTATTAATCGAAGTAAAGAACAAAAATCTATTGAAGGCCCAACAGACGAAACAAGAATACAAAAAAGATGTGATAAAATTAAGAATGGAGAGTTGGCAGAACAAAGCATTGCATGGCCAATTTCTGGAAAAAATAAAAGATAAAGTGGACAGTGAAAAAACTTGGTTATGGTTAACAGCAGGTACATTAAAGAAAGAAACAGAGTCACTAATCCTGGCTGTGCAAGAACAAGCTATCCGCACAAATGCCATTAAGACCAAAATCGAAAAATCCTCTGATGATGCCAAATGTAGACTTTGCAAAGAGGCTGATGAAACTGTTGACCACATACTCAGCTGCTGTAAAAAAATCGCGCAGACTGACTATAAAATGCGGCACAATTCAGTGGCACAAATGATCCACTGGAATTTGTGCAAAAATTATAACATTAAAACAGCAACAAACTGGTGGGAACATAAGCCTGAAAAAGTCGTCGAGGGTCAGATGGTCAAGATCTTGTGGGATTTTCGCATACAAACGGATAAAATACTGGCGCATAATACACCAGACATCACACTGGTTGAGAAAAATAAGGTTACAATCATAGACATCGCAATACCAGGTGATAGCAGGGTCGCCGAGAAGGAATATGAAAAAATCGCAAAATACCAGGACTTAAAAATTGAAATCCAACGATTATGGCACAAACCAGCAGTGGTAATTCCAGTGGTAATTGGCACACTGGGTGCTATTCCAAAAGCACTGGAATTACATTTAAAACAGTTAAAAATTGACAAAATCACCATCAGTCAAATGCAAAAGGCCGCACTGCTTGGATCCGCACACATATTACGAAAATACGTTACGACGTCCTAGGCCCCTGGGTGGGGCCCGACTAGTAATCAATGCCAAATCCGGCGAAACAACTGGCCGCTGTGATACAATTCTGTTGATGCAATAATAATAATAATAATAATAATAATAATAATAATAATAATAATAATAATAATAATAATAATAATAATAATGATGATGATGTGCACGCGCACACTTTTGGTACTTACCATCAAAAAGGTTAGCCACCATTACTCTAGGTAATATCCACACTATATAACGTTTGGGGTATTTATTTTCCCTAACATATTTGTGGATAACAAGCCATTTTAAAAACATTTTGTATCTATAAGAATAACACTAGGAATAATTTCTAGAGATACCTAATCTCTGTTCGTCTAGAGCTGCGTTTAATAATAATAATAATTTATTAAATTTCTAGACCGCCCCCTCTCCCCGGAGGGACTCGGGGCGGTGTACAGGAATAAATTTAAAACATACAAACAATCATACACATAAATAAAAATCAGATTAAACAACCCCTGTACAATTTATAAAAATTAAAAAACAGACCTTAAAACCAATCTTAAAAAATTTAGAAATAGGACTGAGGTGGGATAGGTGGAATTAGGCCAAGCCGGCTAGCTGGAATAGGTGGGTTTTAAGTTTCTGACGGAAGGAGCGGAGATCCGTAGTCATTCTAATGTCGGGGGGGGAGGTAATTCCAGAGGGTCGGGCCCATCACAGAGAAGGCCCTTCCCCTAGGCGTCGTCCGCTGGCACAGCCTAGTGGACGGCACCTGGAGGAGTCCCTCTCTGTGTGAGCGAATCGGCCGGAGGGATGTATGGGGCAGGATACGATCCCACAAATAACTAGGTCCTGTGCCATGGAGCGCCTTAAAAATGATGGTCAACACCTTGAAACGCACCCGAAAAGCCACAGGTAGCCAGTGTAGCCCGCGCAGGAGAGGTGTTATGTGGGAGTAGCTAGAGACTCCTGAGACTGCCCGCGCGGCCGCATTCTGAACCAGCTGTAGCCTTCGGGTGCATCTCAAGGAAAGCCCCATGTAGAGAGTGTTACAGTAGTCTAGCCGGGACGTCACAAGTGCATGAGTGACTGTGTGAAGGGCGCTCCGATCCAATAGGGGACGCAATTGGGCACCAGGCGAACCTGTTGGAACGCCCCCCCCGACATCAATTGCTCATGCTGGCTGAGGAATTCTGGGAATTGGAGTCCACCCATCTTAAAGCTGCTGAAGTGGAGCCACATCCTGGCCTAGAGTAAGAATGACAAAGAGCTCAGAAGCACCTTAAATTTTCATAGTTTGTTACTGAGCCAGTTTCCATGTAATAAAGTAAGCCAGTTGAGTGGTACCAGCTTCAATCCACTGACCGGATTGTGCAGTGCTAGCAGATAAAGCTGAGCAAATTGATGGGATGGGTGGGTGGGGAGGTTATGGCTTTCTGTTTGCTTGTGTCCTGTTAACAGGATCCTTTTGTTCCTTTTCTTTAAATAATATAGAACACTTGATATTTGTTCTGTAAAGGTGAATTACAATAGGTAAAACTGTGGCTGAAATCTAAACATCAGGGTTCTTTCTTGACCTTTGCCAGCACAATGTCTGGTTTGGAAGCCATATTTTTTTTTGCTGGTTCAGTGACTTGCTGAGAAAAGATCATTGTCTTTCCACTGCCAATGACAGGAGGTTATCAGCAGCTTCAGCTGGGATCACTAAGGGGGCAGGAGAGGAAGCTTTCCCACTCCAGCAACCATGATTCACTGAAATCGTCTAGTGTTTGCACTGCTGTTGGCAATGTTGCTGAAAGAAGCCACAGTGGTTGGTGGATAAATGTGTAAAGTAGGTACATGGATCGTGGCTTGTGCGTGAGCATGCAACTCCTATTTCTGCTTTTGATGCAGCTCTGGAGGTAAAACATTGCCCATCCCTGGCTTAAGGATCTCACTGAAAGAAAATCAAGTGTTCTATGCTAAAGAGACTGGATAGCCATTTTGTCTGAAAAGGTACAGGATCTCCTGCTTGAGCAGGGGGACTAGAACAGGGGTGTCAAACTAGTGGTCCATGGCTGAATGTGTCATGCACAGGCCATGTCCATCCCAGCTCCGCGAAGGGGAAAAACATTGTGAAACATCACATGATGGCAACGTGTTGTGGCGACTTTGACACCCATGGACTAGAAGATCTCCAAGGTCCTTTCCGACTCTTATTCAGATTAGATTAATTCAGGACAGATTAACAACTTGCAGTCGGTTGGGAGACCATGGGTGCTGGTTACACCCGGTCGCTTGTACCAACCCCCGCGTTCTAGGTGGTCAGGATCTGCAGGCCCAGGGCCTGAGGCTGTTGTTATGCAACGCGAGGTCCGTTGTCAATAAGGCCCCCCTCATTCATGATCTAATTTTGGAGGGGGAGCCGGACCTCGCGGGAATAATGGAAACCTGGTTGGGCCACGAGGGAGGGTTACCCCTCGTGGAAATGTGCCCACCAGGTTACCAAGCATTTCACCAGCCCCGGGCCCGGGGAAGGGGCGGTGGGGTAGCAGTGATTATCCGGGAGGACTTAGAGCCGAGGGAGTCCACTGTGCCACAGACGTCCGGATGTGAATCCCTTGTTGTGAAATGGGGCCCTGGGAGGCAGTTGGGCCTGCTGATAGTATACCTGGCTCCCCGCCATACACCAGCGACCCTGCCTGAGCTCCTTGAGCTGATCTCATCGGTGGCGGTTGAGACCCCCAAACTTTTATTGATGGGGGATTTTAACCTGCCGTCGGTGGGAGAAGCATCAGAGGGGGTTCGGGAGTTCCATGATAGCCATGGACCTGACTCAAATGATTCAGGGCCCGACACACGAGGGAGGTCACACCTTGGACCTTGTTTTTGTCTCTCGCCAGTGGTTGAGTGATCTGGGAGGAGTGAATTTAACCATCACTCCTCTGTCATGGTCAGATCACTCACTCCTCCGACTTGACTTCCCTGGTGCTACCCCTCGCTGCGGGGAGGCGGAACCGGAAAACACTAGATGGTTCCGCCCCAGGCGCTTGATGGAACCAGACAGGTTCCAGACGGAGCTTGGGCCACCTCCTGCAGCCCTGACCCGCCCTCGGGTAGAGGACCTGGTGGCCGCGTGTAATAATGCGACTACCGGAGCCTTGAACCGGGTGGCGCCTTTGCGGCCTCTCCGGCGGCAACGATCCACCCTGGCTCCTTGGTTTACCGAGGAGCTAAGGGTGATGAAGCGCCGCAAGAGATGCCTAGAGAGTTGTTGGAGATCCTCCCGATCCGAATTTGACCGAGCACAGGTACGAGCCCATTTAAGGACGTACCTAGTGGCATTGAGAACGGCCAAATGTCAATATTGTGCCGCTCTCATTGCATCCGCAGAGAACTGCCCTGCCGCCCTGTTTCGGGTGTCCCGCTCCCTTCTGTTTCAGAGGCCACGGGAGGCCCCTTTACAGGGTAGGGCAGAGGAGTTTGGGAAATATCTGCAGGATAAAGTCGTTCAAATCCAGAAGGATTGGGTCCCCTTCAGTGGCCCAGTCGAGACGCCAGTGGCGAGTCTTGAGAAACCTTTTTGGGAGGAGTTTGACTTGGTTGTCATCGAGGATTTGGACAGATTGCGTGGACGACTGCGACCTACCACATGTTTACTGGACCCGTGTCCCTCCTGGCTTGTACTGGCATCCTGGGAGGTTACACGCGACTGGCTCCTGGGCCTAGTGAACGCTTCGTTGGGTGAGGGGTTTCTCCCGGCCGCCTTGAAAGAGGCGGTGGTGAGACCCTTGCTCAAGAAGCCTTCCCTGGACCCTACGGAGCTGGCCAATTATCGTCCTGTCTCCAACCTTCCCTTTTTGGCGAAGGTTGTAGAGAGTGTGGTGGCTTCTCAGTTTCCATGACATCTGTAGGAGAATGACTATCTAGACCCGCGCCAGTCCGGCTTTCGCCCTGGGCACAGCACAGAGACGGCCTTGGTCGCATTGGTAGATGATCTCTGGAGGGCCAGAGATAGGGGCTGCTCCTCTATCCTGGTCCTATTAGACCTCTCGGCGGCTTTTGATACCATCGACCATGGTATCCTGTTGCACCGACTGGAGGGGTTGGGGGTCCGGGGCACCGTTTTGCGGTGGTTCGGCTCCTACCTCTCCGGCTGGACGCAACGTGTGTTGGCAGGGGAGCAGAGGTTGACCCTATGCCCCCTTACTTGTGGGGTGCCACAGGGGTCGGTCCTCTCGCCACTCCTGTTCAACACATACATGAAGCCGCTGGGTGAGATCATCCGTGGTTTCGGGGTGGGATATCATCTGTACGCTGATGATACTCAGCTGTACATTTCCACCCCGAACCACCCCAACGAGGCCGTCGAAGTGATGTCCTGGTGTGTGGAAGCCGTACGGGTCTGGATGGATGACAACCGACTCAGGCTCAACCCTTCCAAGACGGAGTGGCTGTGGGTTCCGGCTCCCCGGTTGAACCAGATAATTCCATCTCTGGCCATTGGGGGCATTCAACTCGCCCCCGTGGAGCGGGCACGCAATTTGGGCGTCCTCCTGGATGCCAGGCTGTCCATGGATGAACATGTGACAGCCGTGGCCAGGGGGGCGTTCCACCAGGTTCGCCTGGTGCGCCAATTGCGCCCCCTATTGGACCGGGACGCCCTACGCACAGTCACCCATGCGCTGGTGACGTCTCGCCTGGACTACTGTAACACTCTCTACATGGGGCTTCCCTTGAAATGCACTCGGAGACTGCAGTTGGTCCAGAATGCGGCTGCACGGGTGATTATGGGGAGTACTAAGTACTCCCATGTGACACCTCTCCTGCGTGAGCTGCACTGGCTTCCTGTGGTCTATCGAGTGCGTTTCAAGGTCTTGATTACGATCTTTAAAGCGCTCCATGGCTCAGGACCTAGTTACCTGCGGGATCGTATTTTGCCCCATACATCCCTACGACCCATCCGCTCGCACAGAGAGGGACTTCTCCAGGTGCCGTCCACCAGACAGTGCCATGGGGCGGCGCCTAGGAGCAGAGCCTTCTCTGTGGCGGGCCCAGCCCTGTGGAATGACCTCCCCCCGGATATTAGGACCACTACTGACCTCCGCTCCTTCTGTGTCAAGCTCAAGACCCACCTTTTCCAAATAGCTGGCCTGGCTCAACCATAACTTCGTATCGCTCCTGATGGGTTTTTTAATTTAGTAATTTTACTTAAGGGGATTTTAAGTTGTGTTTTTAATTGTCTTTCACTTATAAGTCAACTCTCCTCCATGCACATATGTATATGTCTCTGTTCTTTCTGTATATATGTTTGTCTTATGTGTATTTTTATCCATTTTGATTGTACGCCGCCCCGAGTCCTTCGGGAGAGGGTTGCGGCTAATCAAATAAAATTATTATTATTATTATTATTAGTCTGAAATAAGTGCTTTCACGAAGAAGGACTGTTGGAGCAGGTGGGCACTCTCTGCAACATTGAAAGTTCAGGCAATAGCCGTTTGTGAAGCCAAAAGAAATAACAGCCAGAAATGCACATTTCCCTTTCCCTTGGCTCCACTAATGCCCACTTTTGAGGTCTTTGCTCTCCAAATGACTTTACTCTTGAAATAACTTATTGTTTGAAAAACGTTTTGTGAAAAGCTGAAATCTCCTTTGCAAGCTCATATTAGGATTTTCTTTTTGAGTTTCTTATGAATACTGGGAAGATTAAAAAATGGACTGGGGATATTTTATTGAAAGCAGTCCAAGTACCAGATATTCAAAGTACACGAATGAATTACCTATTTTTTTGTTTCTTATAATTTTCTTTCTTTTCTCTCTTGCTCTCTAACTCCCTGAGGCTTTTTCGCTTATTACATGAATCATGATTCATATAATTATATGAATAAATGAGAGTTTTGAATTATAATGTATCAGTGATTTCTATTGTGGGGAGTGAAGGAATCACTGCTATTGAATTATTGATGACCGAACCAATTTTATATTTAGAAAATGAAGGCGTAAATGGAAAAGATTTCCAAATACATCTCTCCTATTAGATTTAAAGCAACAGCTAGATGGCCTTTGTATTTCCTCTGTATTATTATGTGTTTGGACATAAATGAGGAAAAAAA
The DNA here is from genome assembly GCF_964273705.1 of Natrix helvetica. Lineage (NCBI taxonomy): Eukaryota > Metazoa > Chordata > Lepidosauria > Squamata > Natricidae > Natrix > Natrix helvetica. The sequence goes on along the minus strand of NC_138548.1, from coordinate 306,605,411 downwards.
TGAATACTTATATGATCTCTTTATGGATGAGTCAAAAATATTTCTAATTCATTTGGCCACTTGATCTCTCATTGTGCCAGTGTTGCAGTTACAGGTCTTCAGCCAAATTCAATTGATCTGGGGTGGTTCCTTTGCTTTTTTCAGAAACACCAGGAATATGAATTGCTTAGTTATTTCTTTATAATTGAGAAAATTATACATGAGAAAGCCTGGTGGCGCAAATGGTTAGAATACAGTCTTAAAGGCTAACTCTGTTCTCAGCCAGGAGTTCGATCGTGATGGGCATAAGGTTGATTCAGCCTTCCATCCTTCCAAGATTGTACATTGTAAACCTCCCAGAAAGTGCTGTAAAACACTATGGAGCGGTATATAAATCTAAGTGCTATTGCTATAAATTGAAAGATAATTTAGTTGGAAATTATAAATACAAAATCATGTCTTGCCTTTTTTTCAAATTATTCTTTATACTTTGTTTTGGTGCCCATGAATGAGTGTTGACTCCTGACAGCTGCCTCAACTGGACCCCGCAGTTTTCTTGGCAAGGATTTTCAGAAATGGTTAGCCTTTGCTTTCATCCTAGAGCTGAGACAGAGTGACTAGCCCAAGGACACCCAATATAGGACTACAGCTCACAGCTTCCTGGCTTTTAGCCTGATGTCTTAACTACTACACCAAACTGGGTTTTTTCTTTTATACTTTAAGACTTTCAGAAATAATTTGTCAGAACTGATCCCAGATGAATATTACTGAGAATCAACTGAATGTTTATAAAATAAACTTAAGATTATAGTATAAGCAATAGTTTCCCAAAAATATACCGACAATCATGCTATTCCCAAATAATTTGCATTTTTAATGTGATGAAATGTTTGCTTATTTGATAATTACTTAGACATTTCAGTGATGGATGGGAATTATGGAAGCAGGGATCCTCCTTCATTATGGCATCAATGAATAATGAGAGATAACATTAAATCATAGTGAGAATCCATGCATGCTATAAAGGACTCTGTCGGGCCTGTGAACATCTCTGATTCTACTAGATGCAACTCACATACATGTCTAGGATGCTGTAATTCTGCAAATGACTTAAGCTGGGTTCAAATTTTGTAGTAAGTCATAGCTTGTTTCAACCAGAGTTTCTGGGGCATTGACTTGGTTCTCACGTCAAGGTAAACTGTATGTCGTGGTTTGTCTTAATATAATTTGCCAGACCAATTTGTGAATCTATGTGCAAATGAGCCATCTAAAACCATGCAAGTACAAATTATGGACAGAGAGATCTTTCTATGGGAACATCTCCTTCTTCACCTTGTAGCAGTGGTGGATTGCAGGTGGTACGCCCCAGTCCGGGAATACCGGAGCCTGCCCGGAGCACCGGATACCATTCTGGTACGGTGCTCTGGAGGGCCCGTCCGCCCGTCCGAGCTCCTTACCAGTCTTTTAAGTCTTCGGCGCTTCTGCACACGCGAATGGCATGTACAGCACCTGCGCGACACTCTGCTGAGCAGCTGGAGCATCATGGACGCTCGCGGTTGGAACGAGATCCGGAACCACCACTGCCTTGTAGTGTGTGTGTGTGTGTGTGTGTGTGTGTGTGTTAAATGTGTGATGGACATTGGACCTGTCAGTGGCGATACTGGTCACCTATTGACATCTATGGCAAAAGAGATATAAAAGTTTACTAAAGAGCCCTTTTCTTAACTTTCAGCTTTAATCCAGCTTCTTGACCACCTACTCAGTTTGTTTTATGACAATGTAAGTGTAAAATACTTTTCAGTGGCTTTGGGTGAAAAATTAATGCCTCATCAGAATACAAAATATGACTGACTCTGGGAAAGAAGGAAGGGAATTTGTGGGTGGGATAGCAAAAAGGAGAATGCTGGCGTTTTCTCAACAAAGTTGCCGATAAACATTTCAGCTAAGCCATAAAACAAGACATGGGATATTGTGCGAATTGCATACTATATGCGTAGCTTTTTGCCTCATAAAAGCAAAAGCTATAATTTCATTTTCTAGCATTTATATGAATACCCCGAGGCTAACAGGGCAGCTTCTTTTACTTCATGCCTGCAAACTTTTCTCAAGAGGTGTTAAACCGACTATGGAATGAAATATGGAGTTCAAATTGTAATGTAATCTTTGCCAGTTTGTGTGGCCTCTCTGAGACTATACCAAATTTGGGCTCTTTTCATCATATCTGGCTTTCTGAAGCCTTGAAACAGCTGTATTTGTGGTGCTTTTCTTCATCAAATTCAACAGGAACCCCCCACCCCCATCAGCTTAGTAGGAACACTAACTCTCAACAGGCCATGGGTCTCTAGAAGGGGTGAGTTGAGTTGAGTTCAGGCTGTTTAGTGCAAGGTGGAGTGAACACTTTTCAGTGGAAGCTGGATGCAGCCCATTGACAAACTCCATGCCCGCAGTGAAGAATCAGGATCACACGAAAGCTCCAGTTAGAATGTAGTCAATTAAAGTTCAATACTAAATTGGCACTAAGTAAGGGTCAGCAGAATTCAAGGAGGGCTGAACTTAGAGCGTTTGTGAACATGTAATGATTCTAGGCTGAGTCCTCTCTTATATTCCACCTCTAGGCTCTGTCTGCTCTTCTCTGACATGCTAGACCCGTGATGGCGAACCTATGGCACACGTACAAGAGATGGCATGCAGCACCCTCTCTGTGGGCATGCGAGGTGGCACATGTGTGCGTGCCTTCCACTGGCCAGCTGGTCTTCGGATCTCTGCCATGCATGCACAGGGGGGGCGGAGCACATGCGGTGGGCCACACATGCATGTGGGGGGCAAGTACATTGTATTTTGGGGGTTCAGGTGCACTTTGGGCACTCAGTCTGGAAAAGGTTAGCCATCACTATGCTAGGCAGTCCTGGAAATAAAACTTCACATGCAAAATATACCGACTAACTATACTATAACCATGCAGGCTAAACCAATATTTTGTTCTCCATTGATTTTGTCATTCCCATATTCCTTGAACCTTATAAAATTAATTAGTCAGTAATTAATTCCTGAGTAATTTTAAAGAGAAAAGACAATTTGGGTAAAACAATTCCAGCAAAATAATAAGCTTTTTCAGAAAGTAGAATCAGATTGGTTTGTTGCCACTGAATAGTACATTCCAATTTGGACATTTGAAGATCAATGCTTCCCATAACTGTTTATCCAAGGAAAGGGATCTGGTGAAATACTCCCAATGCTGGTCAGATTTCATGACTATTAGATTATTCATTACATTTATACTCCATTTTTCTGCTTAGGTAAGCATACCTGAATTAAAACAAAATACAAATGTGATATAAATACGCATAATATGAAAATAAAATAAATATAATTGGACTCAATTAACCATTAAAAGCTTGGTAAAAAATTCTGAGCAGGGATCCATTCCAAAACTCCAAATTACACCCCCCGCCCAAATAATTTCAGGTTGTTCAAGTGCTCTATTTGTCGAAACCTGAGCTGACATATGTCCAGATAATCAGTTTATTGTAGTCATAGATGCAGGAGTGAAATTCAGCAGGTTCTGGAAAACCAGTAGCGGAAATTTTGAGTAGTTCAGAGAACCGGCAAATACCACCTCTGGCTGGCCCCAGAGTGGGGTGTGAATGGAGATTTTGCAATATCCTTCCCTGTGGAGTGGGAAGTGTTAGGTCCTTGACTTGTGACTGGTCCTAAGTCCTTGATTTACGACCGGCCGCAAGTCCTCGACTTATGATTGACAGCTGGCAACTGTTCAGCCGCGCCTGATTGGTTAAGGCGCGGCAGGCTAAGCACAGGCAGTTTGCACCTCTCCCATTGGTCCCATTGGTCTGAACTGTGTATATAGTTGCTGAACTAGTTATTCTGTTAGCTGTTCTGTTGAAATAAAAGCTGTTCTACTTACCTCAGCCGTTCCACGTCTCTTCTATCTATCCAGTCTTCAATACTGATGAAGGTGGGATGCTGAAGGTTCTCTGCTAGAACATCTAAAGGAGAAGGGAAACTATTAATACCTCTCCTCTTCACAGAAAAAAATGTATTTTTATCTCAGCGTTGCTGATCGCTATGGCTTCGCTGCCTGAATTCACGCCTTTCAGCTCACCAAACAAATCATGGGCCGGGTTCCTCAAGCAATTTCAGTGTTTCCTGATTGCAAATCATAATCATCTACTACCAGATGACCGAAAATGCAGGTTTTTTCTCAGTTCGTGTGGACCTGAGATTTTTAATACTGCTAGGGCTCTAGCCTCACCCCTCTCGGTCCATGGTTTGAATTGGGATACTCTTATTGCCAAGCTCAAGAACCACTATGCTCTGATGCCCTCTCACATAGCTCGCCACTATGCATTCCGGCAATGCATCCAAAAAGACTCCAAGACTGTAAGCCAATTCTTACAGTCTCTCTGAATGGCAGCCATCCAGTGTGAGTTCATCGATTTGGATGACTCTCTGGTCGAACATTTTGTGTGTTGGGTCTGTGATGTCTGCCTCAAGCAGAGGTTGCTAGCCCACGCCGATATTACCTTACAGCAAGCGGTGGATGAAGCCAGAGCCGCCGAGTTGTCACATAGATCTACGGCTGAAATTCAACGGTGCCAGCAGCTGATCGCAACCCCCAAAGAACCTGCCTCATCGACGAGCTAGCTCCCTTGGACGAACTCGATGAAGACCAGGTTGACCGCCTCAGGGCTCAACCAAGAAGACTAGAACCACCTGCTCCTGCCCGTTCCCTGGCGGCCAGCTGCATGGGTTGCGGTGGAAATCATGCCCGCAGAGCTTGCCCTTTTAAAGCGGCCACCTGCTGCTGCTGTAATAAAAAGGGCCACCTATCTCATGTCTGCTGTGCTGTGTTGTCACCAGCACCTCAACCTGGCCAGTGACCATCCTACCCCACCCATTCTCTCTCCCCGCATGTCTCGCTGAACAGAGTTCCTTACGGCGTATACATATAGGTTGCAATACTGTCCAGGCAAGCATATGGGGCATGCCGATGCCCTCAGCCACTGCCCGCTCCCTGTAACCGACCCTACCCCTGTTCCCTCTTCCTCTGTCCTGTCCATTGCTGATTTGAACCGCCCCCTGTCTTCCTCTGATGTGGTCGCCCATTCCCTTGCTGACCCCGTGCTGTCCCAGGTGTTCACTTGGGTACTGAGGGGGTGGCCCTTGGGCAGCGTTGGAGAACCTTTCCACCCTTTCAAGACCCACCAGCTGGAGCTCTCCCTCCACAGCGGGTGCTTGCTTTGGAACGACAGGGTGATTATTCCTCCCTCCTTGCACCACCAGGCATCAGACCATCTCCATCAGGGCCACCCAGGCATAGCTTTCATGAAAGCTTTGGCTTGCGGCTATGTCTGGTGGCCCAAGATGGACGAGGAGATAGCCACTTGGGTTTGTCATTGCTCACCCTGCCAACTCTCCCGCCCTGCCCCTTCAGCTGTGCCCATTAGAAACTGGGAGGTTCCTATTTGGATTTCACGGGCCCCCTTCCTGATCAGAATTTCCTGGTGGTCGTGGACGCCTACTCCCATTGGGTGGAACTTCTTCTCATGACATCTACCATTGTGGAGTCCACCATTTGGGCACTGCAGTGTGTGTTCGCCACACATGGGTTGCTGGACACAGTCGTGACTGACAACGGGCCTCAATTCACCACTGCGGCCTTCCAGGATTTCCTAACCAGGCAGGGGATCCGCCATGACCCTTCCATCCTGCTTGCAATGGCCGAGCAGAACGGGCTGTCCGCTTTGCCAAGGAAGCATTGGGGCGCATGGAACGAGGGGATTGGCTGGACAAGGTGGCGGCTTATCTCTTCGGCCAGCACTCCACCCCATGTCCTCTGTCCAACAAGAGCCCCGCAGAGCTGCTGATGGGCCACCACTTGTGAACCACTCTAGACAGGCTGCACCCTCTTTATAATGCCCTGCAGCTTCGCGACCTGGGGGTGCCTCCATGCCTCTTTGGGGAGGGGGACCTGGTCTTTGCCAGGAGTTTCTCAGGGGATCCAAGGTGGGTGCCTGCCACCATCACCAAAGTAACCGGTCCCTGTACTTATAGGGTCGGACTTCCCGATGGCAGCGAGTGGCGGCGCCACGTGGATCAACTAAGGCGCCACCTACCCACTGAGGCCTTCTCCAATTAGGCCTCTCTTGCCCAGCCACCACCTCCTGGCAGTCAGCAGAAGTAGCCTGCAGTACTGCATTCTAACCATTGTGCCACTATTGGCTCTTGATAATAATTACAAAGATCTGTTCCACAAAGGGTATTTTAGTTACAAAATTTATAATATATACATTGTAATAAAGATCTTAAAAATGTAAGTATAATGTTAAACTATAACCTTAAGGGCTTATTCCCAATGCATGAATGATTAACCAGATAGACTGTGGTTATGAACAGCAGACTCTCAATAATAAAGTTTGTATTGTCATATGATTCTAACCGCCACCTATTAATCAATGACCCTTTCAGAACAAAATGTTTATCATATGAAAAGATAAAAGGCTGCTATGTCAAGAGAACATTGTATCCTATTGTTCTTTCCCATTTATGACAATTAGGAAGTAGAAATCAAAGTAAGAAATCCCATCTGACAAGGAAACTCTACTTAAGGTATAGTGGGCTGTATGCTATTTTCCACAGCAACTGGTCCATGTGGGACCTAAGGTGGCAATCCAACAGATTCTAGAACCTTTAAAGCCATAGGATGGGGGTGGGCTGTGATAGTTGTCTGAGGGCTGAGAAATAATGCCCTTTTCTAATCCTAACAGAAATGTATAACACTGCCATTTGATAAATGAATAAGTGAATATATATAATCTCTGAAGGAAATCACAAATTGGGGCAAACTGTTTTAACAGCACATGATTTTGGTAATAAGAATGGAGAAATCTTAACAATAATATCAGCAGAAAACAGAGCTTGTCCATAGGATGTTTGAAGGTTATGCCAGATATCTGGGATAGATGTTCTTGTATTTTTGACGGGTGGGCCATGCTCACCCCAAATGGGAAAAAAATCATGAAATGTCAAGTGACAGTAACGTGACGTGGCGAATTTGACCCCTGTGGACTAGAGACTTTTAAAAAATATTATTAATCTCTCTGTCTCTCTCTCTCTTTTATGTTTTAAGCTGCCGAGAGTCTGCACACAATTATAATAGATAAATATTTCCCACTGAAACTATAAACATATATTATTTTGCCATAATAAATTAGTGTGGTGTCATGATAATAAAAATGTTTGGATACAACAGACCACGCTAAGTTCTGTTTTTATCAACTAGTTCTCTGTAAACTTTTGACTCCAAAGAAACATTTGCCATTCTGCTGTCTTCCGACTAAAACATTTTTTACCTTGGCTGATGATTTTTTTTATGTTATTGTAACAACAAGGTCTTTATACCTTAAGCAAAGTTAGGCATGAAAGGTTTTTTTTCCCCCATGGTTTTTAACAACATCTCGACCTGCTGAATGACAATGATGAGAGCAGTAATAAATCTGTCATAAAAAAAGCATGCAAAGCAGTTTTTTTTTTGTTTAAAAGTCATGGTTAACTAGGAATGAAAAAGAGCTTATGGACTATATTATTGCGGTAATGGCAATTCTTTTCTTTTTTCCCCCCTGTTTGTTCAAATGGATATCCTCAGGCATGTCACCTCTGACTGGAAGCCAAAATCGTTCGGTTGAAAACTGTTTATGGGAAGGCTTATTATCCCTGAAATGAAAAAAAAAAGGATGATAATAAAGCTTTTACCTTTTCACCTTACCTGAGAGTGGAAATACAGTTGGAGGAAACGACAAGCAATTTAGTGCAAGGGCCCAGCCCCTCTGCACCCTGTTTGAGGAACTTTACTATTAAATACACAACCAGTAATGTGATTTAGAAAACACCTACAAGTACACACCTCGGCTCAACAGACCATGCAAAATGCTGGCTTTGGCACATTCCTAGAAGTTGTAACAAACAAGGCACCAGTAGACCATTCCCAGCCCTCGTTCTGAAAACATCAATTTACTAGACTTAAATGCTGATGTGTTACCAACAGATGCATCCAGAACAACTTTCTATTTTGAGCTGAAATTTAAATCTTGGGTGAAAGATAAGCCTCTTGTCAGATATTAAATCCTGACTGTTTTTCCCTCCCTTGCTATACTATAAACAATTATTTTTCATTTAAAAGCAAGACAATTCATAAGCTCTTAAAAGTTTCCTGTTTGGTCTTGTTCACAACATTTATTATAATAATGAAAAAATCCTGAGTTCATCATAATTTATTATCTTTCTTTCTCCCTATGCAGTCCCACTGTAGGAAACAAAGAAAAATATTCAACCAGCCATAGTGAATCATTCAGGCTTGGCAATAGGATATTCTTATAGTAATTTATTTGTGAGAAGAAGGAAGAGTCTCATTAGCTATTCTCTAAAACAGAGGTGTCAAACTCAAGGCCCAGGGGCCAGATCCATCAAGGGAGGGGTTACTTAGATCTGGCCCATGGGGCTGCCCTGAAAACAGCAAAGGACAGGCCTGCCCTCCAAGCTCCATTTTCGCTGGCAGAGGGTTGGAGGAGGCTGTCACAGCTGAAAACGGAGCTTGAGAGCCCATTTTCACCGGCAGAGGACTTGGGCCACCACAGGCACCCCCAACACTAGTGGCATCGAACTGGCCAAGCCTCTCCATCGCCCACGAGGTGAAACACAACTCTGATGTGGCCCTCAATGAAATTGAGTTTTTGATACCTCTGCTCTAGAATAACAGCACCACAGAGTGACAATGAATACCTTCTATAGGTTGAGAGTTATAGTAAGTTTACCATGCCAAGTAGAAGATGAAAAATGGACATGGATAGAATATTTTTGGAAGGGTGGATCCAGAAACCCAAAACAGTAAAATGGGTGCCTTTGGCATCTGTTTATGGCTGCTTAAGACAGTGGTTTTCCTTACAATCTCCTAGTGCTAAAAAGACCCCCTTTAAAAAGATATCCACTCTGTGGGAATGAGCTGTGAGACTACCAAAGGGCTGTTGCTGAGTACATGGACCTTAGGGATTGCCCTGATACCAGTCCTCTACTGAGTTCAGAGATCCGAATCGAAGCATCCCTAACATGGCTGCCAATGGCTAGATTTTAAATGATGCACACATAGCAAAGCTAGAGTAGTGTGAGGGATGTGGTTTGAATATTATGCAGGTTGCCAGGCAAACCAACATTGAGGCCTGGAGCAGATCAATAGCTGTTTGAGGCAAAAAGGTATGCAAACTTCATTGCTGGCAGAAGACTTTCTGTGTTAAAGTATAACTTTTGAAAAAGTGTGAAGTTGCAAAAATTCCTTTGCTTCCAATTCTTTGATGCAATTTTGGAGAGTTTTTTTTCCAGCAAACAAACAAAATAACATTAGTTTTTAAATCTAATGGGAGTTTAACTCACTTATTTTTCTTTTCTTTTTCTAGGGAACAGGAACAAATATTAGGTTTCTGCCAAAGAACGTCCCTCAGTCCCAATTTGCAAAAAAAACATGCTTTAAAATAGGGCTGCCAAACTCAATTTCATTGAGGGCCGCATCAGGGTTGCATTTGACCTTGGGGGACTGGGATCGGTGTGGCCAAGGTGGGAGTGGCCAGCTTGACGTCACTTGATGTCAGGGGTGCCTGTGGTAACCTGATCACTCTGCTAACAGGCTCCTGAGCTCCATTTTCGGCTGCAATGTACTCCTGCAACTCTCTGCCAGCAAAAATGGAGCTTGGGAGGGATGCCCACAGCCTACATAAGCTCCATTTTTGACTGCGACAGCATCCTGAAACCCTCTGCCAAGGAAAATGGAGCTCAGGAGGGCCACACACAGCCCTCCCAGCCTCCATTTTTGCTGGCAGAGGCACCGTGGGCTGGTTCTTCGCTGTTTCCAGAGCGGCCCCAGGGGCCAGATCTAAGCACCCTTGGGCCTTGAGTTTGACACCTCTGCTCTAAAACATTAAAGGCTGGTACTTTTGTAACATCCTCAGATTTTCTCAGGAGAGTCTTGAGAATCTTCACCTCAGCTTCTTCAAGTCCATGTCAATGTGGATATAATAGATTTGAGGTGATGTATTCAAATAACAATGTTGTAGCAAAATTTTTAAATCTGCAGATTGTGATATGTTTTCTTTTAGCACAATTTACATGACAACAGATGTGCTATATCTAGGAAATAAAGTTTGGTATCCAATTGGACTTGGTGTTACAAGTCTTCTAGTTGAACTACTACGGATAATTTGTTATCTTAATATAAAGCTACTCAGGGTTTTTTAAACCAATATGTGGAAAAATACAGGTTTTCCATTGTTCTTCCCTAATTTACTGCCTTTATAAATGGATACTACCTGGCTTAAAGCTGTTCCAAGAATTATATCAATCTGTCTAAAACTAGATAAAGCTAACAGCCTTTACAGCAAATCACACATAAATTAGTACTGTACTTTATTTTGTCAGTCCTGACAAAATACTCCAAATCTACTCCTAAGAATTTTTCTTAAGTGAACCCAAATTAGAAGACTTAAAATACAAAATTCTTACAATATTTATAAAAGAGTATTTATACATTTAACCTAAATTAAAAATGATTGGGACCTCCTGATACTTTAGTTTTGAATTATCCCATTTCATTTTTCCAGATATTCGGACATGTGCAATATTTTAACTACATTTTAATATATGTTTTAAAATTTGGGAGTTTTTTTGTCCTTCCTGTTGCTGTTTTGTGGCTGTTAATTGTAGTTTCTAAGCTGATATTACAAAGGATATCAGCATTTCCTTAAATTAATTGATGTAAATATTTAATATCAAATTGAGATAATTACATTCTTCTCCAGTGAGTTAAAATATGTGGGATTTGGTTTTTGAGAACATGGGGTGTGTGTGAGGAATTGTGAGGAAGTCATTGCAATCTGTTCAGTAGGAAGCAAATGAAAATCTGTAACTTTAACCACTTTGCTTGCAATTTTCTGATTGATTTAAAAAATGTTCTGCAATTAGTCAGTCAATCAATCAATCAATTCAGTCTACAATCACTACCATTCCCCAGAAAAACAGTCCAATTCTTCCCTAGTAATCTAATGCATAATGAAGAAGAAAAAGAGAACATAAATGTGAGAAAATGGAAAGAAAAAGAAATTCCAGTTATAGAAAGAGATACTAAGAGTATTCACATCTATATCATCCTCCTCCTCCTCCTCCTCCTCCTCCTCCTCCTCCTCCTCCTCCTCCTCCTCCTCCTCCTCCTCCTCCTCCTCCTCCCATCTTTCTTGTCAGTAGAAGATTTTAGAAAAGATTAATTCTCATCAGAAAATCAGTTACTGTATAAACAAAAGAACATATGGATGGAACTTATCCTGTTGCCATAGGATTGTATCTTCTTTTCTTCCAGAGGAATTCAGCATAATATATTTGTAATCACTTATTATTTGGGGAGCAGGCTCCAATTCTGGATAATCACCACCATCTTTAATTCTTTACCATTTGTGTTGAAATGGATAGAAAGATTGCACAGAACTAGTCTACATGTTAGGAAGAGAAACCACTTTTTTATATGTTAATAGAAATAATGGTCAAAAAGGAAGATATTAGCAAGCAAGCAAGCAATTTTCACATTGGCTCCCTAGTAGCCTGACCAATGGTTTGGGAAGATCAATTCATTTATGAGGAAAGGATAAGAAAAGTCTTCTTCTAGTATTAAAAAACTCCTTTATTGGATTGAATTTGAGACATTCCAAACTAAATATAATCGGGATCATTTTTAATCCCTTTTGCCAATTGATACAGTCATGAGAGAATTCATGTTTCTCTTATTTCTATACAAGCTTCAACTGGGATAGATGCAAACAATTTTGGCTATGGATGTGGAATGAGATCAAATATAATGTGGTCTAGAAAATTGTAATTCTGCTTGGTTAGGGGTTCAGGTTTCTCTGGAACCTTAAACAGATCATATTTGGAATAAAAAAAACTAACTTAGAAATCTTGCATGTAATCGATGAAGCTGCCTTTCCTAGGAACATAGGAAGTAGTCTACATTTGAGCAAGTTAAGAGGATTGGTCTAATTAATATTGGCTACCTTGTCTGGGAATGTGTCACTTTGCCAGAAAATAGTAATGGCTGAACCTGAAGCGGCTCTACTATTAAGAGAAAGTTCTTTACTCAATGACAGCAAATGACTGCCTCTTGATGTCCAAATATATAATTCACACAAAAGGGAAGGTGCAGTTATTGTTCCATGTGTCCCTAACAAATTATTTGTATTTGTAGATCAGCTGCCCCAAAGCAACGTATTTCAGCCACAAGCCATAAATAAATAAATAAATCCTACTTTCAAGAGAGGTTATGGCTGTAATGGAGAAAATGTCTGGCATATCCATGGTGGAAAAAAATGCATTTAGGAAAATGGTCCTGCAATGTACAATGTTTGGAAATGTGAGTCCAACTGATCTGGTAGGTTTTTAAAAGTCTGAGCTTAGACTTTTATTATTTAAAAGGTTTTATAAATATGTTCTAAATAGACCATAGAATTAGTCTAGCAATTTTAGGGGTTGGAAATTACTCAGCCATTTGGTTCTTATTTTATGAAATGAACAAGCATTTGAACACTCATTTGATATGCTTGTTGATGCATCACGAAAAGGAGATATGCTTTGAATTCTCCTTAAAAACCCCATGTAAACATACAGCTTATGGATAATTGCAACAAAATACCATCTCCTTAGAAAGTGCTTTCACATGCAATTTCCTCTTTGACTACTGCATGTAAACATAGTTATTGAATTTGGGGAAACTTGTGGGCTTTAAGTGGTGCAACTGGGATCAATATCTTAACAAATGCAAATTATATTTTACAGCGTCCTTGCTCTGGAGCAAAATACCTGCCTCATAAAAGGGACAGAAAAAATAACAGGTACATTTCATCAAGCAGAAGAAATTAATCTGGATAATGATTCAATTCCCCAGTTTGGTTATTCCATCCTTCCGAAGCTTTCGATCTGGGCATTCCTTGGGGGTGGGGGTGGGGCTGAACAATCTGCTGCCATCCAGTTGCTTTTGAATGCAATTCTTATAAACCCACATTTGTTGGGCCCATGCTCTGAGATTGTAGGAGCTGTATGCTAAAACATTTGGCAGTTTTACCCCTCTACTCCTTTCAATGAGCAGAAATATTTGATTTGGTATTAAGACATCAGGAAATTATCTTATTCCTAAGCAGATTGTTGATTTATCAAGTTTAATATTAATTGTGCTGATTGTCACCAGCATATCAGAATTTCATTTTGACGTCGGTCACCTCTGTCTGGAATTGCTGGAGTTTGAATTTGCTTTTTTGGGGATACAAAACATGTATAGAGCTATGGTCTCCTCTCTCCACCAATTCCTTTTCTCATTAACTTGGCATAGATTTTAGTCACTGGGAAATGCAGCTGTGTACCACCGACTTGGACCAAAATCAGATTCACACTGATCGCATACTTTGCCCCAGGGAGAGAGAGAAGGAGAGTTAGACAGAGAAAGAAAGAGAGAGTAGAAATGCAGGCAGTGATTTGTAGCAGCTGATCAATTGATAGCAAGAGGATATTTACCTTTTCCTCAGTTACATATATCTCTGCTAAAAATAAACATCAGTTGCTGAGTATCCTATAATGAAAAAACAATTTGTCTATGGACATGCTAATATGTGTATGCTCAAATACATACAGATGGACTAAAATACCTTGGACATATCACAGAGATTTTATTGAGAGTATCTTTTACAGAAGGAAGGGAGGGAGGGAGGGCGGGAAGGAGGGAAGGAGGAAGGAAGGAAAGAAGGAAGGAAGGAAGGAAGGAAGGAAGGAAGGAAAGAAGGAAGGAAGGAGATATCAGAATTAAAATGTGTTAAATGCAGCAGTTGCTTATAACAGATGTATGGTGGAGATTCTACTGGTAAACCATCCTGAAAGAAAGAGTCTATTGCTATTATTGTCATTACACAATAATTTCTCTTCTTCCCTCTCCAAGTCATTGGCAGATAGATAACACATTCTATTATTTTATTACATTTTTAAGGAGAGCTGTATATTATTTTTGTCATTATGGCAATTACTTTGTAAAGGAAATTTAATAATATTATGAGTATGGAGGAGACTAAAAATACTACTGAAATCAATTCAGCATTACTAGAACAATGTAATAGGACTCCAAATTTTGTCTTCCAAATTTGTATATACAGAACTGTCCATTTTTGTGTAAATATGACAAATTCCATTTTACTTTACTTTTCTTCTTTCACAGAGACTGTGTGGTATTTTTGCTTTCTTATGTTCAATATTTCTTGGAATATCTTCAAGGAATCTCCAAGTTATTACCTCAAGTATTCTAAACACACAAGGGACAAGGTCCTTTTTTTTTTCTCAAATATATTACACATTTTGAAATAGTCAGATTTATTTCTTTTTTATTTGCCCCTCCTGCTGCTCTCTTCAAGTGACTTTTGTGGAAAAACAAAACTCGCTTATGTATAGTAGTAGGATGTACCTGATTTAATTTGACTTTTTCAAGATGACTAGGTTCCATGTATTCTTCCAAGGCAGTTCCATGGAAAGCATGTTGCAATTCTTTCAGTTCTGTAATAAAAATATTAGCCACTCATACCTTTAAGCATAGAGAATGTAGAGGAATCTTGTTGCAACAAGATGGGTGGCAAACTGATTTAATGAGAGTAAGTTGGATGTAGGACTTTTTTATTTTGCATTTTTTACCAGAAGAATAAGTTCTAGTCCTATTTGCAAAAAAAAGATAATATGGTCGCCTTATATACATGTCATCATTTCCCAATTGGCTACTATTATTATTTCGGCATCTATTCTGACAACATCCTTTTTAAATAGATCGAAAAAATCCGTATCACGCAGAAGGCAATGTTCTACGGCAGGAGAAGACTTCATAAAAATCCAATGCAGAATTGTTGAACTTTGGTTTTGTTTATCTTGGGAGAACCTCTCTCCCTTTCCTTTTTAGGTGACATTTAATTGCAACAATAACATTTGTCGTGTCATAGCCTGATAATGAGTTCTCTCATTTCTTTCAGGTAATTGCATATTACTGGAAACAAACAAACAAACAAAAAGATGTAATGTCCCGTTCCCCCCTCTCCCTCCCCCCTGTCACAAGGTCATTCAGGGCATAAAATGAAAGGAAATAGGTATTTTAGGTAACTGTGGGCATGGTTTTTATTTTCACTAATTTTCAGATTACTCTCAATGAGGTCTCCTCAGAGTCCAAATGTCTTGATGTGAAAAAGATACATGCTCTAAATCATTAGAGATCATTCACTAACATGTGTCACCTTTTAGGGCAATTAAACCTGACCTTGGGGTTACCTAGCTGAACACTCTCTGACCTGGGGCACTTCCTCTGAATATGAATAAAGCCGTAATATAAATACAGTCAGGAAAAACAGCGGCCCAGCTCCTGGCACAGAGATTAGATGGTTAAATGTAGCTGAAAGGTTGAAGTAAGGCTCATATGGCCCTGGAATACGTAGGTTATTGATTAAGAACATCTCAGTTGGGATTAACCTGGATTGTTGTTGTTTTTTAAAGATGACATCTGGAGTCTACCCTTTCAAACCCCCCTCAATATGCAACCCTGTTAACCCCAGGCTCAAAATAAAAGGGAGAATAGAACCTGGACCAAATTTCACCATCACTTTTATGCCAGAAAAGTTTATATTCATATATTTGTCAGTTTCTGATATATATCAAGCCAAGCCCCTGTATTTCCATCACAATTTCACTCTAGGCAGACCCACGTATTCCTCTTCAGTTACAAAGTTATTTCTTTGCACTCACAAGTTTTAGGTAGTTGTTCCTGAGGTTTAAATGGATAGCACCTGCGCACCAGATTTATAGCCTTTTGATCTCCACATATTTATTAGACAATTTGCTCCCATGTGTCCTGTGGATAAAAAAACTCCTCAGACACTCAGGCTCAGGAAACCTTCCCAACTTGCTATCGTGGTTTCAGCTTCTTGATCTGGCAGCATAAATAAAAGTTCCCTATTTTAAAAAAAAGATAATGGAGGCTAGAAAAAGGAACCCACGACCTGCAATTATATAACTAAATATAAAACAATAATAATTACCAGGATTTGTTAAAATAATGGAACAACTTTCCCTATCTGATATTGTCCAGATGTGTTGGAGTTGCAGCTATCAGAAGCCAGCTAGCATGGGGAATGATTGTGATGGCTGGGTATTCTGGGAGTTGTAGTCAACCACATCTGGAAGCCTGCATAACATTAAAAAACCATTATATGCTGGGCAACAAACAACAACATTTACCTGCAAGATGAATGGTTCATTTATGTTTTCCAGCTATGCTTAATACTTAACAGTCCAGAGAAAGGCCCCAATAAGCTTATTTCACTCTTCATGCAAGCTTTAAAGGAAGGGGAAGTAAGAACACATGGAATTCTTTAGCATGGCAGTGTGTCTTATCTTAATAGATGCTGCCCAGAAATCTTATCCCCTCAAGGACCTTCTGGGGAAAGCCTGGGTCCCACCTGTTCCCTAAAAATGGTGTTCTGGGAAAACATTCATGGATTACTAATAGAGGGCAATTTGCAACTGCTTTTTTTCTTGGGACATATGGGAAACAACCATCTAGCTGTGTTTGTCTGGAAATAAAAGGCTCCCCAGATCCAAAATGCAACAAAGGTCCAACAAACTGACAGATGGATTTTGTTTAGTAGGGCAATCACTGCCATGCATGACATACTCAGTAATCTAGTAACAGAAAAAAGTGCAGCCTGATTCAGAACGATTTCTTGCATAGTGACATAATTCTATGTGGCCCACTACAATTCATCCATACAGTATATGTATGTTCTGCTGCTCACAATTGGCACAGATTTTGGAATATATTTTAATTGTACATTGTTTGCCTATGTCAGGGGTGTCCAAACTTGAGAACTTTAAGACTTGTGGACTTCAATTCCCAGAATTCCCCAGCCAGCATGGGGAATTGGCTGGCTGGGGAATTCTGAGAGTTGAAGTCCACAAGTCTTAAAGTTCCCAAGTTTGGACACCCCTGGCCTATGTGGTGTGCTGTATTTTGTATTTCATAAATTTCATTCCTGTTAATTTTTTTACTCATAAAACATTGAAAATAATGTTTTCTAATAGCAGAAATAATTTTGAAGGATCTACATTTTGTGAACATAATATTTATAAATGAATAACATGAAGGATCAGGCCATTTATTGAACAATGCTTTTATTAAATATAGCATAACTGGCAATATACATAGAACAAGGTGTACGACAAGGCAATGCAATATCACCTATCCTTTTCTCAGCCTGCCTTGAAGAAGTATTTATCAAACTACATTGTGTAAAAGATGGAATAAAAATCAATGGCACCTATTTGAACCACTTAAGATTTGTAGATGATGTTGTTCTGTTCTCACAAGACCCAGAAGAGCTACAAAGACACATACTAGAGCTGCAGAAAGCAAGAGAACCATTTATCTTAAAAATAAACCTGATAAAGAGCCAGGTTATGTTTAATAAATTCACCAAAGAAAGAAAAAATATCTGGAGAAGAACTAGACGTAGTAAACCACTACATATACCTTGGCCAATGGATCTCAATGGAAGGTGATACCAAAAATGGAAATTGGTATATTAAATGAGGTTGACAGGCATTTGACAAGTTGGGTAATTTTCACAAACAACCTTCCTCTATGCCTCAAGGGAAAAGTTTTCGATCAGTGTGTGCTACCAGCAAAACATGGACACTAACCTCACAATCTATACAAAAGCTACGAGTGGTGTAAAGAGCCATGAAAAGATACATGCTCAGCATCACAAGACAAGACAGAAAGACCTGTACATGGATTAAAGAGCAAACAAAAATATATGATGCCATCAAAAGAGTAAAATAATGGAAATGGAAATGGGCTGGGCACATGCTGAAGAACGGATGGCAGGTGGATTAATGCAGTCATACAATGGATCCCACTTGATAAAAAACCCCACAAAAGAGACCTAAAACAAGATGAATGACAAGATCGGCAAGTATTGTGGGTCCAACTGGCAAAGGATAACTCAAGACCATAATGGTTGGAAACATGCGGAAGAGGCCTTCACTCTGCAGTGGATAGACAATGGCTGGAATGATGAATTGGGAGTATTATTATACAATATTTTAAGCCCTAAGTCACACGGCTCTTTTAACTCAAGATGATTTGCCTTGTTTTAAGATGAAAATGTTTTCTTTGCTTTCCTAATATATTTGGCGACACTTCTAAAGATTTTGGAGCAGAAAGAAACATAATGATGTGTGTAGGCAGTAGGCATGGAGTAAGAGGCCTAAGAATCACTTTAGAGGTGAAGCTGACTATCCAGTTCCAGGTCTGATCCATGCAGAGTATCAATATGCATTACCTGGAAGTAATGCAGTTGGAGACAGAAACTGGAAGTTTCAGCTGAACTCTGTGGAAACTGTGGCTTCTTATGTCCACTGTTCTGTGGCTTCAGCGTTGCAATGAGATTGTCCTTCAAGTGATTTTATTCATTGGAACAGATTAATACTAATTCCATTTCTTTCGTGCCTCACCACTGTCCCTACGAGACTGCATTATCTTTATTGCAGAGATATGTTTGTAGTCAAGGTGGCTTAGTCCTGTTCATTGCTAAATGGGCCTCTTTGTGATTTGACATTTCGCTAGTCCAAGGACCCAGGAAAGCGAACATTGAACATTGTGATCATTGTACCAGACCTAGACCTCAGGGAGGAGCTATCCGATCACCAAGCCCTGTCTAGGTGATATTCTTGACTGTATCTTGCACCAACAATTTGTGTGTGGGAAAAATAAAAAAAAATGTCAACTGCTCCTCTGAGGATCATGCCCTCTTTGCAAGGTGCCCCAATCAGAGGAGCCAGGGCTTTTGACCTTTGAACTCACTGAGCATAATTAATTGGGACCAGTTTAGAGAAAATCATTGCCTTTAGCAAGAACCTGCTATCAGCATTCAATTCTACACATCAAACTTCAGTGTTAGAATAATCACTGACATGTCAGGCAATGAAAGAAACCTGTTGTTATGAGGCTGACTCACATAGTTCCCAATAGAAATATATTCTGATTCCATACATCTTGCAGAAAGAGAGAGAGAGAGAGAAAGAAAGAGGAAGAGAAAAAGAAAGAAAGAAAGAAGAAAGAAAGAAAAAGAAAAAGAGCCAGCATATTCACCATCTTAAATTTTTCAGCAAAGGGTTGACTGAAATCTCCAGAATTGCATTCAAGAACAGTTGTAAGAATAACAATGTTACTAACTAAAAATAACAGCCTGTCATAGGTGAATGTGTAAGAGATGGGAAGAGATGGTACATACAGGTGGTCCTAGATTTATGACTGTTTAATATTCATACTAAGTGGCCATGAACAAAAGTGCTTACGACCTGTACTCATATTCATGATCCTTGCACCACTTCCCTCAGTCGTGTCATTGCAATTTGAGTCCTTGGCAACCAGGTTTGCATTTACAATCAGTTGCAGTGTCCTGCAGTCATGTGATTGTGATTTGTGACATTTTTTGCCAGTTTCTTGCAAAAAATGTCAAAAAACATTAATTGGTTGGATTTCCTTAACAACCATGTGACTTAATGAATGACCATGGTCATTAATCAGGGAGTGTGGTGGCTCGTGTGGTTAGGATGTTGGGTTGGAGATTAGCGAGCCTGCTTTCGAGACCTGAGTGCTGCTGTGTGGAGGGATAATCTCCCATCATTTGCTTTAGCTTTTTGACAAGAACATGAAAAAAGTCCTCACAGGTCTCTCCCCAGGCAACATGTCACTGGCTAATCCTTTCAACCTGGAAGCCCCTTAACCGTTGACTCTGACATGAACTGGATGGGACCATAGTGATTAATTTTACTACAATGTAAAAGCAGTAATGAAATCAGGTCCAGTAATGTGATCACTCAAATTATCACTTCCCTGATATCCGATGGACATTCTGGTCCCTGTTGTAGTGGTACATCAAGGACTATTCATATGCCATCCAGATGCATCAAGGCCTGTTTTTCATGGACCCATCATTCTTAGTCTTAGAGATAGAATCATCTCTAAGTTCACCCAATAGAAGACTTCGAAATGATGTCCCGGTGCTTGGAAGCCGTTCGGGTCTGGATGGGGGACAACAGACTCAGGCTCAACCCTTCCAAGACGGAGTGGCTGTGGCTACCGGCGCCCCGGTTCAACCAGTGGACTCCATCGCTGGCCATAGGGGGCGAGCAACTGTCCCCCGTGGAGCGGGCGCACAATTTGGGCGTCCTCCTTGATGCCCGGCTGTCGATGGATGACCATGTGGCAGCCGTGGGGAGGGGGGGCGTTCTACCAGGTTCGCCTGGTGCACCAATTGCGCCCCCTATTGGACCGGGATGCCTTACGCACAGTCACTCATGCGCTGGTGACGTCTCGTCTGGACTACTGCAATGCTCTCTACATGGGGCTCCCCTTGAGATGCACCGGAAGACTACAGCTGGTTCAGAATGCGGCCGCGCGTGCTATCATGGGGAGGACCAGGTACTCCCATATAACACCACTCCTGCGCGAGCTGCACTGGCTGCCTGTGGTTTTTCGGGTGCGTTTCAAGGTGTTGGTTACTATCTTCAAAGCGCTTCATGGCACAGGACCTAGTTACCTGCAGGATCGCATCTCACCTCATACATCCCTGCGACCAATTCGCTCCCACAGGGAGGGACTCCTCCAGGTGCCGTCCACTAAGCAGTGTCAACGGGCGGCGCCCAGGAGTAGAGCCTTCTCTGTGAGGCACCCAACCCTCTGGAATGACCTCCCCCCCGATATTAGAACTACTACCGACCTCCGCTCCTTCCGACAGAAACTTAAGACCCACCTGTTCTAATTAGCTGGCCTAGCTGATTTATAGTCCCACTTTCAACCTCCTGGCAAACATCTTATTCTGGGGTAGTTTTTAAGGGTAATTTTAATTTTTATTCGAATTTTAACCATTATTGTACAGTGTATATCCTACCTCCTCCGTATATCTATGTATATTTATATTTTTGTATCCACATGGTTGTTTTAATATGACTGTACACCGCCCCGAGTCCTTTCTAGGAGAGGGTGCGGTCTATAAATTAAAGTATTATTATTATTATTATTATTATTATTATTATTATTATTATTATTATTATTATTATTATTATTATTATTATTATTATTATTATTATTATTATTATTCCTGCCAGAGACTGCCTGTGGGATAATGTCAGTTCATGCAGCACTTTGCACACTGGTCTTCTTCCATCATTCCATCTATTGTCATTCCCTAATTCTCAGAAATGAGGAGACAGCTATGAAATCCACTCTGAATCTTTCTCTAAATCTAGTGTTTTTTTTAACATATGCGATTAAAATTACTGGAAAAAGGAGAATCAGATTCTTCCTAAGACTTTCCCTTTTTATATACCACATCTCTCTGTACACAAATGCTACAACATCCTGTTTTGGGGTATTTACTCTAAATACAACTTTCATCTTCTTTAGTTAAATTAACAACTCAAAGATTTTGTGTTCGTTTACATTTATATTTCATAAGAGCCAGTAAGGTATAGTGATTAAGGTGCTTGATTAGGAGTGATGGGACCTAGCTAGGTAGTTTTGGGTTGGTACCTCACTTTCTGAGCCCTAGACTGGGAAGTTAAAAACCCATTTGTACTGAACTAATATGGTAAATAAAGGTCCTCAATGAAAAGGACTTCATACTGCACTGGATTGATTTAGGGTGATTTAAGATTGATTAACAACATTACTTTTCAGAAAGAGATAGGTGGCATTTAAATTTGATAGATAAAACAGATAAATAAACACTTTATTATTGATTGTGGGACATGCATAAGAAATAGTTATGAGGGACACTTTCTTGTTTTCATTTAATCAACTTTTATCATGCCCTTCAGCATGATTGTGTTTATAGTGACTCTTCCTCGCCCTATTTAACTTCCTATAAAGTAGTAGAGATTGACTTAATTCAATTCAGTTTATTGCAGTCATGCACCATTGCAGATTAACTGACTGGAGGTGAACTTCATTATTGGACCATGATCTGAAGATGAAGTTACTCTAGTCTTAGTTCAGCACTGTCTTAATCTCACAACAGTTTTTTTTTATTATTTTGAACACATATAAATAATAACAAAGACATACACTACATTTATACATTACACCGGAAATTCACATTCCTTCTTGTAGCAGTTATCAGTCAGTACACCTTTATTTACAGTTTTCCCTCTCAATACATTTCTATTCCATTTCAGATTTTTAATCCTCGTTTCATTCTTTTTCACTTATTGATTTATATTTGGCTATTTACAGTACATCAAACAGACAGTTTTGATGTTGAAAAACAATTTAGTTTTTATGCTTTTATCAAAAGCTATCTTAAATTTCCTCTTTATTGTTATGGAAGAGTAAAATTGGAGAAAATGCATTATTGTAAAAAAAAGAGGGATAAAATATTTGCATAAAGTAGCATGTTTCTTAAATATTGAAGATCTTACACAGTAGGGAAGTCTGTGGCTACATAATATGCATGTCTGTAAAGTTGTGACAATTCCTATCAGACATATATTTAAATTGTAAATTCTCTTCTGATAGAGATTAAATAGAACAGGGATCAGTAGAACAGAAAATACACTGGGGTTTATTATAAATCATCAGTAATTTCTGAATCTTTAAAAGAAAGAATAATGCCACAAATTAAAATAGCTATGAGAAAATTCTAAATGGAGTTTTGCCAAAGCAAAACATTTATTCTTCTTTATAAACCAGTGTTATGCATTTAGGTTTAGTTTCTGATCTTCTTCCCAAACAGAAGACTCTCTTTTGCAAAGAAAAAACCCATATGCTTACAGAATCTTTTAATGTGAATAGCATCGAATGAAGTAAAATCTAGGAAAATTGTATTCATTCAGAATGAAAGTAGGTTCAATACATACAGTCATGTTTAAATAGGAATGTATATTGAACAAATGTTTTGGAACACCACAAATACTTTAAAAACCATTAAACCCCCCTCCCCCTAATTTTCAGTGTTAGAATCATTGGAACTTGGAGACCAGCCCCACTTAAGTCATTCTATCATTTTATTGCTTTCCAGGTGAGTTCAGAAACAATTCTAGAAGAATAACAACCAAACATTTCCTCATAAACACCATCATTATATAAACATTTTAAATGGATCATACTGAAACCATTATTTAATATATTGTTAGTCTAAACGAAATTCCCTTTCAGAATTAGGCATAGCACAATAAATAACAGATACTTATATGTTTGCAGAAAGACTGGTAATAACTCAGAAGATACCCAGCATCAAGTGGTTAAAAGTTCAGAAGAATCTTTACTACAGTATTGTGTCTTATCGTTATTAATGGTTTAAAAAATTGCTTCACTAGCCTGCAAATTAAGAGATTCCTTATTGTTGGAAACCTATACGATACTATGAATTAAACTTTTCCAGTTGAGGCTGTAATTTAGAAATGATTTAAGCCCTTTGTTCCAAGTTTGAAACAAAGGATAGTTTATCTTCTTTAGTGAGTGAATTATCATTGAGAAAGACAGATTTAAAAAGGGAATAATTTATTGTTCCTTTTATGAACAGCATACTATGATTCTATCCATCTTTCAGTCCGGCCTTCAACAACTTCCTGTTAGTGACTTATTAGCAGGTATTTTAAAGATTGATTTGCTCGATGTTATCGCACTGTGAAGCAGAGCTGTGCATGTTGTAACCGATCTGATTTACTGAGGTGCCATATTGTGGCTGCAGTGGTGAGAGAAATAATCTTTGCTTTGCAGACAACAAACTGAAAGAGTTGTCAGTTCACAATCAATGGTGAAAAAAGATATTGTGCAAGTGAAATGTTAAGTTTTCACCCACTGTTTTGTCTGGCGGGACTGATGTTTTGTCTAAAGCATGGAAAGTCTTTTAAAAGCAGAATATTTTACACACACACACACACACACACACACACACACACACACTCATTAGGCAATTGACAGATTTGTTCTGTTTTACCATTTATAAACAGCCAGTTTTTCATAACATTACATCTTAGCTTGCAGAAATGGCAGGTGAGAATCTCAGCAGTCATACTCAATTTAGAGGTGGCCAAATTTACTCACATATAAAGTTAATAATTTACTTAGAATTCACTCTGTGAGTTGCAGTATTACTTTGCTTATGTTGAGTTTATCTGGCTACTGGGCCCATAACCTGTTAGAAAATTCTATTTTATTATATAGAAATGGTAGCAGAAGATTTTTATATAGCCATACAGATTGGTAGCAGAGGATGGTTACATAGCCATACAGATCAAAATAAAGTGCACAGTTCCCATGAGCCTTGCTGCTTAATAGATTCAACTGTCATAGGAAACTCTCCTCAGAACATAAAGGAACCATAGATTATAACTATAGATACAAACTAAACACTGCTATCTACTGGTGGATTAATTCTGTAGTTGTTGCAATACAATGTACTTTCTAACATGTATTCCAACAGCTTATCTGTCTGTTGTGGTTTCCTGATTTTCCATTAGCCATTACAAAGGCAGTAGTGAGAAATGTTGACTCTGATGGCTTTATATAAAATGAGACCCTTGCCATTCTTTCAATGAATTCAAGCTAATATGCAAATTCTTCTTTTCTCAACAACAGCACAAGTCTTGGGTGGTCGTGGTGGAGACGGTCAAAAAGTCTAAAATGGGACCCATGCTGTTGTAACTGAAGCCTCACCCATTTTTACCATGTATTATGCAAAAGATTTCTTAGTTGGCTTACTGATGCAAATCTCTGCAGGATCCAATGTGGGTCAGTCACCAGGACCAGAGGTTTAGTGGTGATCGACCCAGATTGGATCCTAAAACAATATCCTAGGATACGTATATTTGCTTTCATTCATGCAAATCTCTATTCTTTGCAATCCAGTGTTGTCTGGCAGCTGAACTGTTTTGAAGCTCTGGGCAACTTTCAGGCAGTTCTATCAGAAACTTTTCTTGGTCTTCAACATAAGGTCCTGCAGGTAGAGAAGAAATGGAAACTTGGGAAAGGTTTGGCATTTTGGAAAGGCAATGATCTGAAACATACTTCCAAATGAATCAACACTTGCAGAAAAGAAAGTGAAACATTTTCAAACGACTCGAAACCCACCATGAATACTTTATGTGGAGCCAAACAGATTCTCTAAAAGTTGCTCCACCTACCAGATAACCTCCAGCGAGAACTACTGGGACATAAACATTATTAGTTGACCAAGGATCATGGAAATAAGTCTCAGAATCAGAAACGACACTGGCCTTCTGTTACACTTTAGCAATCCTTATAATGGATGGAGGACTTGTAGTTCTTCTCCAAGACAGGATGCTTGGCTATGACTGTTTACAATTACAAGTGATTCTGAATGTATCAGTGAACTGCTTGTACTTCCTAGTTAATGGAATACAGGCAAGCATATGTTTGTTTCCCAAGCAATCTCTAAATAGAAATCCTAGCTTGTATAGAACAATATGTTGGGAATGAAAGTAGCTTTTGCTGTGCTGTCCACACTGACCACAATGTGCTCTGAATGGCCCACTACTGTCCTTCAGCACGAAATACTACTTGAGGCACGATGTGGCTAAAGCTGGTAGTCTGCTATAATACACCATTTTCACTTTCCTAAAAAGTGTTACGTGAAAGTTGCTTATTGGTAAAAATGATGATGGGTGGCAGAAATCAATATTTATGGGCCCAAGTGATAACGAGGACATATGGCAGACTGAATTGGAATGAAGAATAAATAAGTCACATGAATTAACTAATGAAAGAAAGAAAAAATATATTGTGCATCTGTGTAACAAAGAGAGAGGGTCAAGATATAATAAATGTTCATGAATATAGTCTACTTTGTGGAATTGATAAATAAAGGTATGTAAGTGGAAATATAGATTTATTAATAGAAGAGCAATAGCACTTAAGACGTATATACCGCTTCACAGTGCTTTACAGTCCTCTCTTAGCAGTTTACAGAGTCAGCATAATATTGCTCCCACCAATCCAGGTCCTTATTTTACCCACCTCAGAAGGATGGAAGGCTGAGTCAACCTTGAGCCTTGTGCGATTTGAACTGCCAAATTGCAGGAGTCAGCAGAAGAAGCCTGCAGTACTGCACTCTAACCAGTGCACCACCGTGGCTCATGAATGAAAGGACCAACATTGGATGGAAAGTTGTAACTCTTGTAAGAATGTTTTAAAATGGCAAGGCTGCAGGAATAGGCATGATGCTATCAGCAGAACAGATTAGTTGGTTTGATGTTCCAATTAGTTACAGATCTGTGTAATGTGTCATTTATCCCTTATACCAAAACAACAACAACAACAACAACAACAACAATAATCCCATGAATCCCATCAAGAATATAAAGAAGCCTCAGAATGTCTAAGTGTATACCCTAGAAATGACGCAGGTGGGGAAGCCTCTGGTTAGAAGTGTCCCATCTTCATATGAAAAAGAGAGAAAGGAAGGAAGGAAGGAAGGAAATGATGGAAGGAGTTTGCCTCGTGGTAATTGAAGTTTGGTGCTGGACAACAATTTTGTGAGAAAGTCCATAACTGGCTTTTACATTCCAAGTGGAATTTAATGTCTACCACCTCAGACACATTGAGGACTGTGGTTTAGAGAGGATAGTTATCCATGTAGAACAGCTTACTATGGCAATTGGGACTGGAATTGCCATCATATGTAGCATAGTTATAAAGGATGTGTGTATCGCTTATCAATTGCTATTCTAGCATTCCTGGTTGTTGTCATTAAACACTTTCTGATTTACAAGAATATAAGAAGGGGAGAACATATGGTATAATCAGAGGTTTTTTTTTTTATAGCCAATATAAAAAAAAAGTAGCTTTAGCTCTGGAGTTGATTTTCTGGTCTGTCTATCTAGTGGGATTGACAGCAACCTAGGTTAGGCAAAGAAGTATTAATAATATGACTCCTTTAAAAATATCCAGCACAGCATCTCTCCTCTCTTTGCTCTAGGTATATTGATGCAAAGCGTACAGAATAAAAAAAGAGAGAATAAATAAACAGCTAGGAAATTGGAGGTAATGACAGTGGGAATAAATACAGGATGACTCTCCACAGATGAACATGAGGATGCCACTGTTTTGGCGATGGCAGATCTCCAGAGACCTTCTAGATCAGGTCTGTCAAACTCACTGCCCACGGGCCGGATGTGTCATGCACTGGCCACACCCACGTCTGGTTTAGCAATGGGGGAAAAGTCGTGATCCGTCATGAGACATCGCCGTGATGATGCGAGTTTGACACCCCTGCTCTAGATGACTTCTAGATATTGATGAACTTCAGTTCCTTTAATGCCTCACCCTTGGGCATGCTGCCTTGTGTTGAACAACATCTGGTGAAATTCCCAAAAAAATGTGGACGTTAAATGCTGCCATAGAAAACAGGGAAAAATAACATCCTCTTTGAAACTGATTACATGTAAGGCTGCATCCATCTCCCATCCACTGCTGCTTTAAAAAAAAATACCAAACTTATTCTGTAGTCTATTAAAAGGCATTGCTTATCTTTCTCCTCCACTGTGCTGTTCTACAGAATGCCAGTGTTCTCAAATAAAATAAATGAACTGTCAAAATATTGAACTGAGATTTAGGAATTTACTAGCATAGGAAGATTAAGACAATTATAGCTTAAATTGGTACCATTTTGGGCTAATTGGTTGCAGATATAGAGCAATGCCTGAATGTGTTGATTTGAGAAAGAAGCATGATTATATTTAACTGCTAGTAGAGAAGAAAGACACAGAAAGACAATTAAAGGTGTAAATCTGCATACCTATGCTAGAACATCAAGTCCACCTGCTGATCTTTTTTTCTGATCTAAACTGGTATTAAAAGGAATGTTATAAAATAGAATTGTACAAGCATGCTTAGCAACACAACGGTGACATAATTATTTAAAGTCCAGTTTTCTTGGCATGGAATTAGAAAAGGAAGAAAAATTCATTGGTTTTCACTGGAATGAAAAGGAACTTCTAATTCCATACCAATAAAACTGGACTTTAAATAATTATGCCACAGTTGTGAAATGTTGTTTTTACAAAGAACACTCTCTTAACCTCTTTATCCTTTGAAATTTGCATTTCTTCCCATTTTGCAGTTCAATTCTCCAATGAAAGCAGCATGAGGATTATGGAAATTGGAGATTAAACTACTTTTCTTTGTAACAATAATGCACTAAAACACAGTGTGTTAGGTAAGGCTGCTTCTAGAACAGAGCACATTAATTGAAACTTGTCCACAAAATGGGCATTGTAGGAGAATTGCATAGAACTCTAATTCTACAATGTAGTCAATGCAGTCCTCCTCCTCTCTTTTAAATAATTTTCTCAGATTGATGGGAAAACAGAATAAACCAAATTTAAAATTGGAAAAATAAGAAAACGAAAAAAGAAAGTTGATAGATCCCTCAATTTCTCAGTCCATCTTTCTAACTATTTGAAGGCAAACAACAAATGGAAACAGCTAGCTATTATCATTAGACACATTTTCCCCCCAAAATATGTGTAGCGCTTTTTTTTTATTTACAGGAAGGAAAGAATTTGGGCAGCAGAAGTGGAAGTTGGGTGTTGGTAGTAGTGGGATTGTTCATCTTTTCCCTCTCTAACTGAGGCTGATTTTAAAAAGAGGACAATACATAAGAAAAATATTAGATGGGCTTGCTGTCTCTGGGTTGGAAATTGATACTGACTTTTTCTCAAAAAATATAGAGTGGTTGTTTTAATTACATACCAATGTCCAACTACCCAATAATGGTTATAATGAATGAATCTTAAGTTTAAATATTAGCATATGGACCTTAACTTACCTGGGTTCTATTATCTGAGCCTGTTTGTCATGAAGTAAAATGCAGACCTGGAGCATGCTGAAACCTTGAAGTTATATGTGGCCCCAAATTTCCAAAAAACCATACAAACCACACAATTACCATTAGCTATTAGTGTATATTGGGAAAGACCCACAAATTTCAGCCTTATGGTCAGCTATTTATGCTGCTTAAACAGACCCACACATGTATGCACAGGCACACACAGTGCATACAAGCTGACAGGAATTATAAATGTATTACCCAAATGCAACAGCATTGTTTTCCGTTTAAGGAACCAATTGGATATAAATAACTTCTTGCTAAAAAAAAACCTTTGATTGAAAGGAGAATCCTTCAGAACTGGGAAAATTAATGTTGCTTTCAACAAAAGAGCGAATAGAAAGTCACCATCAAAGGCAGACAAATCTTAAGATTTAGTCACAAACTCTAATGCATACAGTAATTAGTACCAAAGTCGATAGGCTGTGGTAGCATATGAAACAGATCTGAGCTTGAATCAAACACTACACTTGAATGCCCTGGGTGTCTGTTTTAAATCAGAGCTAGGCTGCTTGGATCCATCTTTAGTCTCAAAACTGCAAGGGTTTCTTCTAATTGTTGTGGCTCCTGCACATGTGTGATTTAACACATATGTGCAAAAATGTAGTTCAGGTGGCTTCATTTTGCTTCAAAATTCTTTGAAAATAATCTTGTCCAGTAAGCTGCTAAAAATCAGGTTAGAGTTCACTATTTTCAATTAGTCGGTAAGATATTTCTGTTTGGAAAGTTTCTTGTTCACAATGCTGGTGTCAGCAGCATTGTGAAACCAGGCTTACCAATCTTTGTAAAGTGTTATGAGCAATGAATATTGTACAGAGGGGGAAAACCTGCATTTTTATAGGGACCTTACTTGGATTTTCAACAGCTAAGATCACTAGAATATGTCTTCATTCATAAATTCAGCTTTTATGTCTGTCCATGATTCTGAGTGACTAAATTTATGTACCAGACAATAGAATCAATGGGTTCTTCTGGACTTCATCTGCGGAAACAGTAGTAGGACTTTTCAATCAGCTTTTTTTTAAAGATCAGTTCCATCTGGCTTCTTTTTTCTCTGAACTATATCTAATAAATATTTAAATCAAAACTATGCAGGATTCCTGGGACGGCATTTTGATAATCACATTGCTTTTATTGCCATCTAGCAAACCTTTTGTTTTATTTTAAAGAAATTTATATGACTACCCAAAACTTATAATTTATGACACCGAGCAACATGTATCAGTGAAAAATATCAATCAAAATTGAACCAAAAACATAATTAACAAACTACATTAATACTTACATAAAACCCATTAGCATAATTGAAGATGGGGGTAACATTTGGCCATACATAGCTAGCTAAGAGCAGATACTTTGATCAAAACTTCAGATTGGATCCATTCTTACTGTATGTGAAATTATATATCCGATTGTGAAACGTGTATTCACATGTATATTTCAAACAGTCCATTCATTTTTCACAATGTTTTTCATGCCATTTCTACAGTTGCCCATCTCCTTTGTAACCACTCCTTTCAAGGTCAGATAATAATCTGAAAAATTTCTCAGGATTAGCAATAGCACTTAGCACTTAGACTTATATAATGCTTCATAGTGCTCTACAGCCCTCTTTAAGTGGTTTACAGAGTAAGCATATCGGGGTCCTCATTTTACCCACCTTGGAAGAATGGAAGGCTGAGTCAACCTTGAGCCTGGTGAGATTTGAACTGCCAAATTGCAGTCAGCCGGCAGTCAGCAGAAATATCCTGCAGCACTTCATTCTAACCACTGCGCCACCACGGCTCTTATTATGTGGCGGGTCACCTCTTATAGTAAGCAACTGTGGCTGCTAATAATATTTTCTTTGAACTATTAATGGCTAGGAAATGGATTCTTACAAGATGAGGGTGGCATTTTATTTATTTTTTAATACTTTCTATTCTTTGAGCT
This sequence comes from Natrix helvetica, assembly GCF_964273705.1. Lineage (NCBI taxonomy): Eukaryota > Metazoa > Chordata > Lepidosauria > Squamata > Natricidae > Natrix > Natrix helvetica. The sequence continues at coordinate 306,574,470 of NC_138548.1, read as the reverse complement.
CTTTCTTCTATACTCTTATCATATTTGTATGCTGTTTAGAACCTTTTTAGAAATCATTAATCACGCATATCATTAAAAAGGTATGGATAGGGGGAAACTTTGGGAGATGGGGTGAAAAAATACTGACTGGGGAACAGCCAGATAAGAGACAGCATAGCCCACAGCTGGAGAGTTGGCATAACAAGAGTTTCATAAAAGACTCTCCCTAGTTTCTCCAGCTGTAAAATATAATTAGCTTATCTGGTCGTGCTTCCTGTCTGTTCTACCCAGTAAGGCTGATATCAATCTTGCAAGTTTGAAAATACACCCCCCCCCCTGACTCTAGGCAACATCCCTTTCCCATGTCTCCCAAGGTCTTTCCCCTATACCTGTGATGGCAAACCTATGGCACAGGTGCCAGAAGTGGCTCACAGAGCCCTTTCTGGGGACACACGCACCATCACCAGCTGCTCGTCTGGTTTCCAGCGTGTACATGTGGGCCGGCCATTTGGTCTTCACAGATGCCTGAAAATGGCTTGAGAACGGCCAAAAGTAGCCAAAAACCAGACCATTTCCCAAGCCATTTGGGGGGCATTTTTTGAGTGTTTTCAGGCTGGTTTTTTTTGGGGGGGGGCTGTTTTCAGGCCATTTGTCAGGTCAAAAGCAGCCTGAAAAACGACTTGAAAATGGGCCAAAAACTGCCCAAAATGCAAGCATGCATGGGCCAGTCAGCTGGTCTTTGGGTTTCTGGCGCGCATGCATGCACGCACTCTCACATGCATACCTGTTCCTGTTTGGGCACTTGTGTGCCAAAAAGATTCCCCATCACTGCCCTACACAGTGACATTAATTAAATAAATACATTATTATGGTTGTTTTGATTTATACTTTTTTCTTCTCTGGAGACTACTCAAGAATGAGAAAATGTAAACACAAATCATACCCGAGCATTTAAAAATGCAAGATAGAAACAACGATCAAATAAAATTCAAAAGTATGACTACAAAAATGTTATAACCCTGGCGACGGATTTTTCCACATTATACCCCCAGGAAAGGGGGAACCGAGGGAGAAGAAGGCTGATAGAGACCATTGCATGATATACGTTGCCTTGATGGTCCTCTGTTAGAAAGAGCAAGCTTGGACATTTTTAGGCCTTCACAATGTCAGTTATGGATAAATGGTAAGAAAATATATTGGGGCTTTGAATGAGGTCTGAGGGTTAACGTGCAACAAATCACAGGACCCTCAAAACTGAGGAGATATTTAAGATACCCCCCCCCCTGAGAAACTGAAATAAAATGGTCATTATTTGAAATAGAACTAGGCTGCGTACAAAGTCTGGATCTCCTTTTTGGAGGGTTTCATATTCCAAAGTATTGAGATTAACTATAATGGTTCCTTTAAAAAAACATACCAGATCTGAAACCTGTTCAGAATAGCTGCACGAGGCTGAGTCAACGTCTGCTGTTAGTTGATTAGAGACATCTTGAAAGAATTGTTGGAGCAGCCTTTCTCGCAAGTCTGGAGTTAGCCTTCTGTCATTTGGGTGCTCTTTCACAATTGAGTTCATGCATGCAAGAAAACAGTTGATTGGAAGCTTCAAGGACCTGCTTGTAATCAAAAGCTTTGAACTCTTTGTAGTTTATGAAGTTCCCTTACCCCTAGCTACAGGGTCTATCAGAATATATTACAATGACCTAAACCAGCATCGCCAGTAACAGCTGTGAGTTTAATCCATACATTAGTTCATTAATTCACAGTAAAATATTTTCAGCTTGCCTCTTATGTCACAGATAGGAGTATTTTGGGTGCTTGGCAAAATGTAGAGCTTCACTAAAAAGTTACCAACACTTAAACTTTTAACCAATTGTGTAGGTACTGTTCTGATCTATTAGGATATCGGTTCATTCTATTCCCCCCCCCCCCAGTGCTTTTAAGCTAGGATTCCTTCTGTAAATGTATTGATATATTTATATTGATTCAAAGCTGCATTGCAAACATATGACGAGCACAATCTGGATGAATTTTCAAATCCTCACTTCAAGGATTATGAGTCTATGATTACTGTAACACTTTCTGTGGAGGTACAAAATATGCAGGCAATCATGGGGAGTCAGGGATTTGGAATTTTGAAAGGATGTGATTTGTTTATTGTCCTGTATTCACAAATGTCTGCCAAAATGCATATTCCTTTGGGCTAGACTAGATAATCACAAGATGGCAACACAGAGATATAGAACATCTCTGTAGAGAATTTACATCATCTACTTTAAAATAATAACAATGAGTGGCACTAGAATATCTGTGCATTGACAGATAACCACATTGCTTGAATTCACACTTATATTATGCCAATACATTATGACATCCTAGGTTCTTGTATATCCTTAACCATGATGGTGCAGTGAGTAGAATGTAGTATTGCAGGTTAACTCTGCCCATTGCCAGGAGTTCGATTCTGACTGGCTTCAAGGTTGACTCATCCTTCCATCCTTCTGAGGTAGGTAAAATGAGGACCCAGGTTGTTGGGGTTTGATTGTCATATTGATGATTGTCAATATGCTGACTCTCTAAATTACTTAGAGACTGCTGTAAAGCACTATGAATCGGTATATAAGTCTAAGTGCTGTTGTTCTTTTTGGTAAGAACTCGATATGTATGAAGGCCAACACCAGCTAAAGGACTGGCAGCTATGACTTCACGTTGTTGTGAACAGACAATAACAATGCATTTTCTTCACTTTTAATCATTTTAGTGCTACACTTTCTACCAACTAATCATTATGATCATTGAAGTGGCAGATGATTGAGCTCTGTTGTGACTCATCTTTACCATGCCTTTATGGTTAGTGCTATTTTTGGTAAGGGTGCATGAAAGAGTGTGAATTTAATTTGAACAAAACTATGATTTGACTGTATGTGTGTAATTTTTAAAATAGTTTAAAATTAGTCTTTTCGGTATGCTAATACTTGCCTAATGATAGTTATTATGTTGCATTCAGTGGTAAGAAGAATGTAATGAGATGTCCCACTGTTCTTACTCATGAAGCTGCTTAAATCACAGGAGAGCTAGTTACCTAGATGGATTATGAAATGAATGAAATGAAATTTAATTTGTTAGCCGCACCCTCTCCAAAAGGACTCGGGGCGGCGTACAATAAAACACATACAATATACATATATATACAATACATATACAAATACAAATAAACACATACACATACATGTACATGGAGGAGGTAACACTCATAAACTATATATAAAATAGAATTAAAATAACTATTTAAAACACCCTCAGTTAAAATTACAAAATTTAAAAGCTTCAGATATTATTATGGATATGGCAACTAGGTGGAGCCGTTCTTCTAGGTGCCCTGGTAATGCTATTTGCTGCTAGTACTACAAAATAATTTATTTGTTCATGTGTGATTGCTGGAATGTGATTGTGTTATGTAGCAGGTAAGAGAATTAGGGGAAAAATTAGGAAAATAAAGAATTTGGCATACCTTAAATATAATGTGGGCATTATGGGAAATGACCATTAGTGAATGACAGTCTTTCATCCTTTCTTAATTACTGACCTCTGGTGCAGACATACAAAACACTTTATACTCCCAAAGTGAAATTGCAATTTCACATGCAGAGGAAGAATTATAATAAGCTGGTGTTGGTAGCCAAGCCTAGAAATAGTTTAGATACAAAGAGGAAACAAAGCTGAGTTCTCTATGACTGAGACCAAAGCTACCACCTTCTGGTTCCATTTACTATAGGCATCTTTAGATAAATTCATTTGGATCCTCTTAAGAGTTTGATTCTGGAGGTACACGTCCCTTGAAGTCTTGAAGTCCTTGGTTTTCCCGGGAGAGTTCAGGCCTGTTGGACCTGAGGAATTGGACAGAATCTTCATGGTGATGAATATGGTCACCTATATATTAGGTCCTTGTGTATCCTGTCTGGTTGTGAGGTTACTTATCAGTATAGAGTTGGGTGTCATCAATATGTCATGTTCTTTCCTAGCATCAGATTCTGTATGAATCTGAATCGGGAAAAATGACTTCGGCTTACCAAGACGAAGAGGCTGTAGGTTTCAGAGGTTCCTGTTTGGGGAACTTTCCATCTTTAGTTCTAGGTGAGAGAACATTTTCTTCATTTGGGTTCTTGTGGCTTGTAGTGGAAACGCAGGTATAGCCATGATTTAGAGCGACTTTGCTGAAATCTATCCTGTGCAACAGTTGTGCCCCTTCCAGGATTGGGAGGAACTGCTTATGATGATTCATGCCTTGATCATTTACAATTTGCTATAAGGCAGAATGTTCCAGATGTGGTAAAGGAAGACCATGTAAAAGAAGACAATTGGTCCAGACTATAGTATTATGAATAATTATGGGCGCACCATGGAAACCCCTTTAAAGATGGTATTTTGTGGGTTTCACTGTCTCCCTATGGTTTTCTGGGTGCACTTTGTGGTGCAAATGATGACATATGAAGATCTTCATGTCACACAGATGATTTCTTTGCAGGACTACCTGCCTTCAATGTTCTCTGCTTGTCCTACAAGATTCTTTAGAGTGGCATGTTTCAGGTCTCTTCCATGAAACAATATCATCCAGTGGAACCCAGAAAGCACATCTTCTCTGTTGGAGTGAGTGCCCTTAAGAACTGCCTTCCCAGAAGATTCAGATGACTCAACTCTACTGGCCATCTGGAAGGCATTGAAACCCTGGTTTTCTACCCAAGCACTGGGTCAGAGCATTGGATAAGCTTGTCCTGAAATGACTTGGAATTGAAATGTTGTGCTTTGGCCTTGGTTACCCTGTTTTGGATGTTTTGTTTGGTGTTTATCTCACTTGCCATCTTCAGGCTTGGGCTTAAAATGCGATCGGAGTTGCCGTCTTTCTGTAAATCTTGGTGGGAGGGGATGGGGTGCTGGCTTTGTTTCAGTAAGTGAAACAAAGTAACACCCGTGAAAATCTACGAAATATATGTGTGTGTGTGTGTGTGTGTGTGTGTGTGTGTGTGTGTGTGTGTATATGTATATGTATATGTATATGTATATGTATATGTATATGTATATATATGTATGTATTTGTGTTACAACCCCTGGTATGCCTAAATATGGGAGGAAGGTCACTACTCCCTCTTTCTGTCCTTCGGCTTATCACAGAAGACCATGCAGGCAGAAAACCATATTTTTATTTATTTATTTTTTCAAAAAAATTTATTGGTTTTTTAAACATTTATAGGGGAAAAGGTAGATGGAAAGGTTTACAAATTTTGGCAGTTGCAAGGTGTGGCAGGCGCCCCCCCCTCCAAACTCATAGAATACATCTGAGTAAAAAACATTAGTACATAATCATATAAAATCAGCATATTAATTCTAAAAAATATTTTCAATCAGTTTATATATTGTAGTAAATAATCTACATGTAATTCCATACTACTTTTGGTCTGTTTATAACAATGTGATTTTCTTATTCATTTTTGTGATCTGAGCTTTCTTGGTATTGCCCCTTCTCCCCCCGCTGACAGAGCTCCGGCCCCTCCCGTGTCCTGCATATCCGTTGTAGAGTCTTCTGTTTTTTCTAGGTTTATTTTGTTTTTTTCCATAAAGGCCTGTGCCTCTATGGGTGTATTGATTCTAATTCTTGTCTCCTCCTAGAATATCAGCATACCTTCAGGCATCAACCATCTAAACCACACCCCCTTCTGGTATAACTTATTCGCCAATTGCGAATAATTTTTCCTTTTTTCCCTAATTTTCTTGGGGATCTGCTTCAGAATGGTTATTTCCCTGTCATGGTATGTCAATGCCTGTCCCCTTTGTACACCCAGAATTTCATCTCTTGTGCTTTTTCTAAGAAATTTAATATGGACCTCCCTGGGTACATTGTGTGTTCTGGCATAAGCTGAATTCACTCTGTAGACCAGATCTATTTCCCATTCCATCTGTTGTTTTTCCTTGTGTATGTATTCAGCTAAAATGTTAGTCATAATGTCCCTTATATTTTCCCCATCTGCTTCTATAACATTTTGAAATCTAAGATAAAAGGACATTCTCTCAAATTCTGTTTTCATTTGCTGGATGTCAAGTTCTTTGTTTCCCTTCTGCACAGCCTCTACCCCCCCCTCACCTCCGCCACCCCATCCTCCACAAGGTCCAGTCTCTGTGAGTTCTTGTAAATTTGGACTTGGTTCTCTTTAATTTCTTCCTTCATTTCCTTTAATTGTTGCTTAATTTCTTCCTGGCCCTGTATAAGTTGCTGAAGCATTTGTTGCAAATCAATCTCTGTGCTCTTAGGTTGCATCAGGTCTGTGATCTTTGATTGTGTGGCAGGGTTGGATGTTGCAGATGTCGGTGCAGAGGTAGCAAAGCCAGGTTTTCCAGGGGGTGGTCTTTTAGGAGACATAGTTTATAAAGTAAAGAGATCAGTCAGTGTAGAGAATGGACAGCTGGAGAAGCAGAGCAGCCAGATGAGTCCAGGAAGCAGAAGATCCAGGCAGGAGAGAATCTTTCTAGTCAGTCTGGCAATAGAGAGGAATTTCCCCCCCCCCCCAGAGAGTTCAAAAAATAACAATCCACAAGAGATTCTTCTGGGTGACACGGAGACAAAGACCGGAAGCCTGAATTTTAAAGGTGGAGTCAGGTTTTACAGTTCATGAAGACAACGGAAGTGTGCCATCTTGCCCTGCCAGCTTTGGGCTCAGAGGCATAGTAAAGTTTTAAAAGTTCACAAAGTTCTCAGGTCATCAATAAGTTATGGAACTAAATCAGTAAAAAATCATCTTTACTGGGGTGAGGCATCATTGGTTGGCTCTCCCCCCTCCTCCTTCCCCTGGGGCTGAGAGCAGAATTTTTCCAAGCCGCTTGTCCAAGGGGGGGGGAAATCCCCCTCCCTCCAGCCGCACCTCCAAGGGAATCCGAAAGTTTAACGTTTTAAATTGCTGAAAAGTCCATCAAGTCAAAAAGAAAGGGAATGAAAGGGGGAAGCGCCTCACCACACTGCTGCTGCTTCCTTCTATTTTTACATCGTCCGATCAGCCTGTTGCGAAGACGCGCGCTCGCCCTCCGAGACTGCTCCTCGATGCCTGGAGCGAAGCGGAGAGCCCCCACCAGCCGCCGCCGGTGTCAGGGTCTCCCGCCAAGCTGCTCCTTCAGCAGGACGCCTCTCCGTGGCGTCCTGTGCCCCCCAAAAGACGGGGAAGCCCACCGGGGAGCAGGAGCGGGCAAAGGACTTGCCCGTCGCCGTCAGCCGCCGGAACCGGAAGTCTCTTTTTTTTTTAATGTTGCCTTTTTATATTTGTGTTGTATTTGTACTGATAAATAAATAAAGGGAGACTAGTATAGATCTATTTTGAGCTAATTAGCTCTCATCAGCTAGCCATACCCTTACTGGGATTTGAACCCGGGCTGTATATATCTTAAGCAGGAGTCTTAGCCACTAAGCCACGGGCTCACTTCCTTATCAGTTGAGCCAGGGAAATAGGTAGGTATTTGTGTTACAACCCCTATTTCCCTGGCTCAACTGATAAGGAAGTGAGCCCGTGGCTTAGTGGCTAAGACTCCTGCCTAAGATATCTCAACCTTACACGGGAAAAGACCCGAATACAACAAAACCAGCATACCTACACCCGTGAAAATCTACGAAAACATATATATATGTTTTCGTAGATTTTCGTAGATTTTCACATATATATATAATGTGTGTTTGTGTGTTGTATTTGTGCTGATAAATAAATAAAGGGAGACTAGTATAGATCTATTTTTTAAGTGGCAAAAAATTAATTTCCCCCCTTTGTTGTGACAGAGTAGCTGTGAAGGAAAGCCTTGCCTTGCCTTGCATGAATTCCTCAATACAAATGTCTTCCTCTGTACAAATAATATATGAACTTTCTTGAGATCTTTTTCCACACACGCAACTGAGACATGCCATAAGAAGGAACCAATGAAGAACTCAAAATTTATTGGTCCAAATTTCATTCAGTTAGGAGACCGTCTATAATAAGGTGTTCTGTATTCCATTTTGTGGCCTGATAGACTATTTGAAGAATACTAAATGTTTTTAGATCTTATTTTAGATGGAAGATTCAGGGGAGGGTCAAATATTCACCCTCATTATGCTGTGTTTCTCAACCTTAGCAACTTTAAGATGTTTGGACTTCAATTCCAGAATTCCCAGCCAGAAACACTATGAAAGGCGCTGAAACCTCCTCCATCTGTGTTTCAGAGTATTTTGGTTTTTCCATACCACACCATGGAAAGCCATAAAAATCTCTTAATGCTTTTAAAGTTCTTATAACTGTTTCTTAGGAAATCAATGATTTCCTCTTATTTGGTTATTTTTCTTGGTAGAGTAGAATGTAGAGAGTTCACATTCTCTGTTTATGTAGGCTGGTTGAGACATTTCATCAGGATAACTGATTGGCTTGCAGGTTGACTCCATTCCTATGTGCAGAGGAAGAAGGAAAATCAGATAAAGTTCAATTATGACAATTTCCATAATCCTATCGGTAATCTAAAACCTAAAAACTAAGCAATTGTTTTGGGTGCATTCAGATGATTATGAAAATATTGCTTCTGTAACATATAATGACAAGTGGCCAACTTGACCTAAAATGTACAAATACTGCAATATCAAGTGATGTTTTTCAGATTGCAATTAGCTAGCAGTGTTTCATATCATGTCATTGCCCTTTTTGTGTGTCCCTGCTTCTGTTCCTCGCATGCCCAAACATTCAACCCTAACATCTTTGGAATGATATTTTGTAAATGTCACCTGTGTTACATCTCAGCGTCTTTTTCTCTCATAATTTTTTGCATTTCTACAAATCTTGGCATTCTCACAAGGATTCAGATTTTTCCTTGTCTTCAGAGTCCTCCCTTAAATAGTGTGACTTCCACTAAACCCTGGGAAAGGTGCAGCTATTTTCAGGATGTTGTCTGAGCTCCCCTTGCATCCCAGGGCACTTTTGGCCTTTAAACCAGAAGTTGTATAGCTCTTATTGTATTCTTTATTGTTTTTCCCCTAAGCTTGTGTCAGAAGTTCCCGTATTCTTTTATACAGAATACTATACTTATTTTGAGTTTTCAATATTGGATGCTATCAAGCCCTTCCTTGGGCAAATTATTTGTATGCAGCTCATTTAATGTGGCCATATTTTCAAATTTTCTTCAATTTCTACATGTAATCCAATTCAAGGTTTGTTGGACATTTTCGGGCATTTCTTCTGCTGTCCAAGAATCAAATCCTGAGAACTTTTATCGTAGAAGTCTTTTTGTCTAAAAATCTAAGCAGCAGGTTTCTGCTGTGCTATGACCCCGCCAGAATTAATAGAACAATAATTCAAAGATAAAAATATGTGCTTATTTTCTTCCACTGAAATTAAGTCCTGTCAATGAGACTTGAAGATGTTTACGAACTGTAGCTTAAATTGTGCTTCTCTTTCCATTAAAAATGTATATGTGTATGGGTATATTTGATTCTAAATGGCATTGGATTTTCCAAAAGGATAAATTTTCATTTAGGGTAACTTCAAAAGTGGCTGGAATTGCAGAACAGTGAGAATTAATGTAATGATTAAAAAGTATAATGCTACAAGTTTCCGCAATTTATACTTTGTTGATTGCAGTTCTTCGAGGTTTCTATTTGTATTTTTGTTTTGTTTTGCTCTGGTCCAATAGAATTAAATCCGACTAACATTGGAAAAAGCAGGAGGGGGGATAGTGTGCTCTCTGTACCATATGTGGCATAAAAAGCACATGCTGTCACAGTTTGACAGGTGTGTGCTCGGGCGCTGCTGAAACAGCTCTTGCCCAGAGTTACTCATGAAATCCGAGAGTGTTAGTAAACAGTCTGTACTTTCTCAAAGGTGCCCTGGAGATTTGTTACAGGAAGTCAAATTGCTCAAATCTACCTAATTTGGCACAATAGGCTGAAAGCACGCTTGAGTGGTCATAATTGCAGGGGGACTGACTTCATTTAGCAATCTTGGGCCATACCTTTCCAATAACAACTGCAGGCGATATAAATTCAATCTCTTGTTTGTTTCTGAAAGTGATTAGTCCGAAAAATTTGGAATTTAAACACTCATAATTGCAAAGTGTTATTTACATTCACTTTTGATTAAGTTCAACAACAACAGCAACAGCAAAAAAGAAAAGAAAAAGAAATTAAAGGAGAGTCACCTTCCTTTGGGAGATGGGAACTCAAGACAGTGTTTATTTGGAATATTGGTGGTATGATAGCATCTCGACATAAGGTACTGTTGCCCCTATAAACCTTTGTACTTCCTACAGACAGAACTGTAAGAAATGATGCTTTAAACATGTGCAAAAATAGACTGCACTGTAGAAATGTTATACCTTAAATATTGAGATACAACTGAAATTATATGAAGAGTTGCTTGAAATTGCCTAGAAATAATTGTTTAGTTTGGGATAATTTCCACCTTAATCTGTGTTTGGGAAAAGGGATCTAATGGAATGTTGCCTTTAATCCTGAACTCTGATGCTTACTTTCAGCAACGTTGTTGGCTGAATGTATGCCTTTATACAATTCTATAAAAGTTGCTTTTGTCATAGATTTAGTAATAGTGCACTCTATTCAACTTAATACCCATTTCACTTTAGCAAACCATCTTCATGACAGCAGCATTAAATACTTAGGCACTGGCTTGTTGAAAGTTTTTGTGAAAAAAACTGTTTAAATGCATTTTATAAATCCAATGTAAATAAGCATAGCCAATTTTTCTACTTCCATTAAAAACATTATGCAAGATAGATAGATCTGTATCTTGTACTTTGGGAGAAAATGTATTTCTTGGAAAAATTATATGCGGCAGATTCAAAATATTGATATCCACAGATCTCTACATTGCCTAACTAATACCATGTTGAATCAAATGGTTTCTTTTCATACTGCACATATTAGGTCAACAAAGCAAGAACATCTTGAATGCCACAACAATTTTGTTGGTGGCACTACATGGATGTGATTCTCACTGTTCCCAATCTTTCCTTTTACTGTCCCCATTTCTGTAATTATGGTTAGGTATATGCGACACTCATTTCCCAGACTAGCACTCCATAGGTTGATGAGATATACTATGAAACAGTAAAATTTATGTAATAATTGGGCTATTTGGGGAAAAAAAGTTTTTAAGATGCCACTTGTTTTAGTTCCAAAAAGATACTTTCGTTAAATTTTGTCTGATCCTTATTCTGAAAGTTCAGAATCATGTATGTAGATTAAGTGTAGAAACTTTTCCATTAACGCTATTTCTGTTTCCTGGTGCTTTTTAAAGCCTCTCTGCATTCATTTTCACTTTGTTAGCCTCATAATGGCAACCGCATGCAGGGGCTCTTCAATGCGCCACAAAGCTGATCAATAAAAGAGCACACAGAATGATATTCGATCAGTTCCCTCTTCTAAGCTGCTGCCTGTCTTGCAGTAAAAAATAAAAACAAAAGCTCCCTGTGTGCATCCACATAGGATACAAAATTATAAAGCATCGGTGTACATTTGGAAGTTATTATGAACTCCCAACAAGAGACAGTTGAGTGTGTGCTTGAGCAATTCCAATGAAGAGAAGCTATAATTCTTCTATTGCATTGAAAAGACTCAATGGAACAGGATCCAGAAGGAGGCAGGAATGCTTCCTAATGAGAAAATAGCCCATCTATAAATTCTGCAGAGTTTCAACCACTTTTCCTAAATTTTCATACATGCAGCTTATCTCATCTCCCAGGTAGGGTTGTAAAATCAAACAAGTCTGAAGCTGATTCTGAACTGCTAGAACAGGGGTGGCGAACACACGGCTCGCGAGCCGCATGCGGCTCCCGGCCAAAATAAATGAGGCTCTTTGCCTCTTATCATTATTTAGTATACTGTGGCTCGGATCGCGTGCTCCCTTTCGGAAGCTGGGGAGGTTCTTTGCAGGCAGCTAGAACGGGCCACCTGCAAAGGACTTCCCCAGACTTGCTTTGAGGAGCACGGGGCGACTGAGGCTAGTTGTGAAGCCCCAAAGCCCCCACCGCCATCGGAAGAACTGCTGCCACCTCCTCCTCATCCTCCTCTAACAGGCAGCACTGCCGGATTTGCCGCCCGGTGCTGCGGCTGAGATGAAGCCGCCAAAGCTCCAGCCGGCATCTCCGCGCGTGGCAGCGGCGCCTCCCCTCCGCTCGGAGCAGCTGAGCTCAGTCAGCGCTGGGTTACCCCTGCCCCCTCCTCCTCCTCCTCCGTGCTTTTGAGGAGCCATGAGGCTGCAGGAGCCAGTAGGAAGGCGGGGGGGAGCAGGGGAAAAAAAGCCTCATGGCTCCTCAAAAGCACGGAGGAGGGGGAGGGGGCAGAGGTAACCCAGCGCTGAGCTCAGGAGCAAATCTGGTGATTCTGTTGGAGGAGGAGGAGGAGGGGGTAGCAGCAGTTATTCTGGTGGCAACTCGTACTCGTCGGCATCTTCAGCAGAAGCCCTGCCCACAATGAAGAAAGCAAAGATGGAGCATATCCACGCAGATGACGTCGCTGCAACATGACTGGAGGAGGAATTCTGGGAGTTGAAGTCCACAAGTGTTAAAGCTGTCAGGTTTGAAGACCCCTGGGGGTTTTTTTCCCTAAAGGGTTAGGGGTGCAAGGGTCTTATAACTTGACAGCTTTAAGAGTTGCGTGCTTCAAATGCCAGAGTTTCTGAGCCAACATTTTGGTTGCTAAGCAGGAGCGTTGTTAAGTGATACTGATATTATATAACACTTTGAATTAAGCGGGTACCTTGAAGAAACATAACTTTGAGTTTCAAATAATACTGATTTCGTTGTTGTCTTAGGTGACATCTGTGAAAAAAATTTGGGTGCTCAGGCATGAAAATGTGCCGCTCAAACACTATACTTTTCTGCTCACATCGAAAAAAAATTAGAGGGAACATTGCTTCCGGGTCTGTTTTGGCAGGTCACTGCGTGGTGTGGCTCTCTGACTCACAGTTTAAAATTTTGGCTCTTTTTGTCGAACTTGTTCGCCACCCCTGTGCTAGAAAGTCTCCATGTACTATGGGGGAATACTTAGTCATCTAATTATTTTACTTGCTCTTGGGACCTGAATCCTAATGTTCCTGGTTCTGGGCCAGCACTTAAAACCCTCTGCCACTTTTCGGCCTGCAATCCATAGAGCTGCCTTTGAATGGAGAAGCCATAGGAAATGGAACCTTTTCCGAACCAAAATATTAAAGGTTTGTGGCTTTTATTACATCATTTTCAGAAGTATCCTAAGAATATTTAGGGAAGGTTCAATAGTATTTCTCAGAAGACATAATAACTGATTAATCCGTTCCTTTTTCCTGTATGCCCTGTTGAAATATGGAAGAAAGTAGTTAAGTGAACACGGAAAAGCTGGAAAAACAGGTAAGTGATGCTTTCTTCAACAGAAGAGGTACAGGAGAGGGGGGACCATTGTTCTTTCCATGATCATAAGTACATGACTGTCAACAGTTTCATTTTAGTTTGGCTGGGCCAATTAAGGTGACAGCTTCTGTCAACAGATGAGTTACTAAGAAGTTTATCTGGACATAGCTGGCTTTCACATTCTGTCTGTAGCTCATTGTCAGCCTAGCACATTAATGGAAAGCATGCTGTGGAAATAGTATACTTGTGGCTATTAAGCTCTGTCATTGCTGCAAGGGATATTACTTGTCATTTTGGGTTTAATTGTAAATCAAGTGTCTCAGCAGTGGAAAAGCATTTAAAGTAGGAGCAAACATGATAAAATATATATCCTTCCTTGACTAGAACAGCCTTTTCCAGATACGTTTGGCTATGACTTTCACAATCATCAATTAGTATGTCTTTAAAAAGGCAGTTGACACAATGGGTAATGCTGATCTAAAAACACAAATTTTCCAGAAGACTAATGGATAAGTTAGTTGGGATTCTTACATTAAAACAATTTATTTCATATGCAACCAGAACCTGAATATTACACAGTTCTTTATCCGGACTGAACTTTACAATCGAAAAGTCATATGTGGTTCTGATTGGGCTAAATTGTAATAGTGGAACAACAATATGATCTGCATTTCCTTTTTCTCTATTTGTAAATGCCTTATTTTTTTCTCTATTTTGTGACACATGGTCTTATTTTTCTATATTTTATATTCTGATATGACCTAATGGCTATTCAATAATTCAAAATTTCTTCATATATACCTCAAGGTAACAGCAAAATAAGGGCAATGTGGAATACAAAAATATCAAGTACAAAACTTTCCTACATTTTATATTAACTTATATTAACATATATAACTTACATGTGTGAGATCTATCTATCTATCTATCTATCTATCTATCTATCTATCTATCTATCTATCTATCTATCATCTATCTATCTATCATCTACCTACCTACCTACCTACCTACCTACCTACCATGTCTTATTTTCTTTTGACCCCCGAAATAAACACTTGGCCTTATTTTTGGGAAGGTCTTATTATCTTTGAGGTGCAGGAGGTGCGAGTGTGGTCACCTCATGGCTGCTGCTGTGTTGCTATATTTTTGGAGAGGGTTTATTTTCAGGGGAGGACTTTTTTTAGTGCATGCGCTCAAAAGCCCGATTGGCTTATTATCCGGAGAGGTCTTATTTTCAGGGAAACAGGGTATCTATCTATCTATCTATCTATCTATCTATCTATCTATCTATCTATCATCTATCTATCCATTCATCCATCCATCCGTGCATCTAATGGGTCATGATGGGAAGAAATATGGCACCATATTGTTTTATTACATTTCACAAATAAGCAAAATTATTCCTATTATTTTATAAGGTATATAGTAAGACCAAAATTTAAATGTAATTGCATCACAGAGATGAATGGTTCCAAATTATTGAGGCATCCATTTTCTAGGAAGGAATATGACCATGTACTACCTTTTCTATCTTCTTATATTTGTAATCATAACCATGTACCAAAAAGGAAACAATTCAATAAACAAATGAGAAGAAAATGGCATGAAATGTCACACAGTGGGACTCATAGTTATTTTAGAGGCATCCCACCAGTTAGTCTCATCTCAGAGCTTCTCTTTCTCTTTACACATTCCCTGATGTGACAGGATATTCTATGCAGGAGGTCAATAAAAAGCAGAGAACAAAATTTTCAACAAACATGAAAGGCCATAGGTACTTTAAAGAATAAAAGCACTGATGCCCTTTCTTCAGTCTGTCTCCCCTGAGGATAAGTTTATAGAATCATTTATGACACAAAAAGGTCACCCCTACTAAGATTTCCTTGTCTGTCTTCCATTTCCTGTCATTTCCTTGATTCTGTAATCCCTGTTTTTCTTTCATTTCTGATTTATTCATTCTTTTCAACAGATTGCAACAAGTTCACCAATACTTGTTAACAAGATCAGCTAAATACAGAAGACAAATGAGGCAACTGATTCAAGAGTTTCATAATTTTTTACAGTTAGTTATCATGGCTCTCAGTAACTATCAGATTACTCATATTTCACACCGAGACACAGACACACATACACACATAGATACATTTTTGCCAAACTTCTAATGAGGATGGGCTGCATCAAACATCTACATTTAAATCAATTGAATGAATAACTACTTTCAAATATTTCCATAAATTAACATATTCTACTTATAAATCTATCTTCCATTAAAAAATCCCCAAAATTTCAACCTAGCCTTCAAAAGTGCCCACACTTTTCTGCCATGATTTTTTACAGTTATTTGCAAAATTTTCAAGAGTATATTTTTCTCAGTGTATGGAAGGCAATGGGACCTTCCCGTTCATATACACTTGACAGGAGCTACATTCATGTAGCTATGGTATGTTTCACATAGAAAAGTTTTACAACAATCATCTTTTCACAAAATGTGTGTGTGTGTGTGTGTGTGTGTATGTGATGTCTTTCCTCATATTCATGCAGGTGAAGCTTCTTGCTAGCAGGTCCTATGAATGTGTCACCTAAGTGCAGACGTATGACATGGATAAAAATTATACCTAAATTAGTATGCTAGGTTGATGTTGGGATGAATTAACTTTGTCAACGTGATACCTTGGAGTGATTTCTTGGAAGTCATACTTCCAAGTCATACATAAACCTGATATAAGATACCCTAATACTTGTTGTGGGGTTGTTGTTTTTGTGTGCCTTTCTGACTTTCAAGTCAGAGTTGAATCTTGGTGATTTCCTATGATAATCCCTGCAGTTTTCTTAGCAAGATATCAGGTGGGCAAACAATCGATATAAACTCAAGGTAAACCTCTCCAAACTAGATTGCAGAAAATACGACTTCAGCAAGGGAGTGGTCAATGCCTGGAATGCTCTACCTGACTCTGTTGTTACATCTTCAAATCCCCACAGCTTCAACCTTAAACTGTCTACCATGGACCTCACCCCATTCCTAAGAGGTCCGTAAAGGGGGTGGGCCTAAGCACATCAGTGTGCCTTCCATCCCTGTCCTATTGTCCCCATTTATTTGTACTTATTTCCTTTGTTCATGTCCAGGTTTATACTTACATCTGTTATCTTGTACATGTTTAACAAACTAAATAAAATAAAATAAAATAAAATAAAATAAAATAAAAATACATCATGACATCCTAGGTTCCTGGAAAGAAATTGATATGTATGAAGGCCAATACTGGTTAATGAGCTGACAGCTGTAACTTCACATTGTCGTGAACAGATAATAATAATATTTTATCTAATTGACGGAGTCAAAACATTAACACTACATTTTATACTGTAAGTGAAAGGTTCCCCGCTCTGGGATAGTATCTGAATTCAGTTCTGAGCCATTACAAAGATATGACTCAGCTGCAGACTACTGAATTTATCACATTTCTTGCAAAACCAAATAATATGTGAAAAGTAAACATTGGATTTGGTAGTTCCTTAGCAGCTGCAACATTTTACTGAACTAATGGAGAAAAAGGAGTGATTATGATCTCCATAAACCAGATACCCTGGTATTGAAAGTCCCTAGACTTAAATTAAAAATTGCTGCCATTCCAGTGGCATTCAAATAATAAAATGATTTTATGTTATTAAAGCATATAAAGCCACGGAGGAACTTATTGTCCACAAAAAATATTTGATACACAATTCTCCGCTCCCCTCCCAAAAATATTATTTTCAAGAAGTGCAAAATTTAAACATCATTTAATTTAAACATAAATAAGTGTTACCAATCATGAGCAAGGTGATCATGTTGCTTTTTATTAATAGGTTTATTATTTAATTAATAAGATGGGAAACACATATAATAATATATTACATTAAGACTATTTTCCACTTTGATGAGTCTTCCTTTAAAAAATATTGCTATACTTTTTTTTGCCTATAATAGTTTGCATGCAAAAATTGTAGGGTGTATAGCAAATACACTTCATACCTTTATTGAATGTTGAATTCCTATTTTGATTTAATTTTGTAAGAAAATCAACTATTTAAATTTCTGTATAAAAATTAAACAACAAGGATATATTTATTGTTTGGTTATTTGGTTAGGGCCGAGTATGCCATTAAATAATAACAATAAATAAATAATCTATGCATATATTCTCTAGTAACACTAACACTGTCTGCTTACTAAAGGGAAAGAAATTACATAGCTACCTACTTAGTTGTGCTCTTTCCTTCTGGAATAAGAAAGAATAAGAAATACTAAGCCATTGTAATTAAAGGCCAAAGATGAGAAATATAACTGAACTACTCACACTGACATTTATCACTAGGAATGTTCTAATGCATGAGCAGTTCCATGCATAGGTTGACTGGTTCAGAGTTAGGGATCAAACTGAAAATGTATATGCAGAGCAAAATGGGGCTGATAGGCCAAAGCCCAGATGTTGTGAGCAGAAGTGGTTTGGTGGAGTTAAAAGCAGGCAAATGGCAGATGGGGTTCTGGATGGGCAGCAAAGATGCTGTGAAGATGAGGGACAGACCAGCCAATGGGAACTTTTACACTGAGAGTCTTGTCATTTATGGATGTCACAGGGCGAGAGTAAAAAAAATCAAGATGGTGGCCCTAATCATGCAATCAAGAGCCAGTTTGGGTTAGTGGCTAAGACATTGACTTCAAGTTCTGCCTTAACCATGAAAGCTGGTTGGGTGACCTTGGACCAGTCATTCTTTCTCAGCCCAATTCATCTCACAGGGTTGTTGTTATGGGAAAATAGGATGAGCAAGGTTCAATGGATATGTTCACGGTCCTGAGATTTATGAAAATAATAAAGATGGGATATAAATAAATGAATAAATAAATTAAATAAATTCAAGTCTCACCTCTTATTTATGATGCCTTTTAAAAGAATGTGGGTTTCATCTCATGGTTGTGGCCTAAGTATTTCTGGTTTAATTTAATTAATTTAATTTAATTAGCACTTCTAGACCGCCCCCTCTCCCAAAAGGGACTCGGGGCGGTGTACAGTCCATATCAAAAACATCATACATAATAACAATTAAAAATTATTAAATGGATAAATACATAAATAAGAGGAGGATAAAATAGACAGAACTGTAATTGCTAAATAAATAATTTAAAATATACAAAGTTTAAAACCCCAGTGTCTTATAAAATTAAGTCCCCTAAAAAACCAGTAGGAAATATATATGCCAGGAGGTAGACGTTAAGAATTATGCCAGACCAGCCAGTCGGAACAGGTGAGTCTTCAGTTTCTGCCGGAAGGAGCGGAAGTCAGTGGTGGTTCTAATGTCGGGGGGGGGGAGGTCATTCCAGAGGGTTGGGCCCATCACAGAGAAGGCCCTACTCCTTGGTGTCGCCCGTTGGCATTGCCTAGTGGACGGCACCAGGAGAAGCCCCTCCCTGTGAGAGCGAATTGGCCGCAGGGATGTATGTGGGAGGATGCGATCCCGCAGGTAACTAGGCCATACTAGTTTAGTGTAAGACTATGAATTCACTTGGTAACTGGAACACATATAGTGTTACCGGACGGTGGCAGGTTGCTACCGGTACATCCTGGTACGGGTGCACTGGTGCTTGCCGGGAGCATTGGGTACCGTTCCAGTATGGTGCCCTGGAGGGCCCACCCGCCTGCGCTCCTTACCGGTATTTGAGCTCTTCGGTGCTTCTGCACACATGCACGGAGCGTACACTGCCTGTGCAATGCTCCACCAAGCAGCTGGAGCGTCATGGTGTGTACAGCACCTGTGTGACACTCCGCCGAGCAGCTGGAGCATCACGGAGGCATCGTGAAGCATCGCAGGACGTAAGGACGCATGCGTGCGATGCGTGCATGTGTGCACATGCTGCGCACATTCATGTGGTGGACGCCGGGCCCCATTGGACCGTACTGGTTGCAACTGGATCAGGAACCCATCACTGTTACAGGGCATGTTTCTAATAAGCAACATTCCATGGAGGTCAGATAGTTTCATATTCTCTACCATTTTAGTTGTGCACTTTGCTTTCTTTGACTATGTAAGTTAGAAGGAACCTGAATCTGAACACCCAGGAACAGACTGCTTGATGTGATGGGAGAAAGAAATACAAAAAACTAACTTGAATGCCAGATATTCAGATGGAGTTATCGCATATAGCACATTGAAGTGTCATGTTTTCTTTGATGGCATAAAGTTTGTGTTATCTCCCTGCTTGAACAAGCAATGAGATCTTCAAAGAAAAAAGTTTTTTTTTTAAATTCCTCATTCTTAATGACAATACTATCTGGTTAAAGTGTTGCCCAGAATATGCTTTAGATCTGACACTGTCAGTGTGACCTGTAATAAATCAGAGTCCTTCCTGAACCCCAAAACCAGTCAGAAAATTAACAGCTTAATTAGGAATTGATAAATAACGGCCTCATTGGACATTTGATGCCACCCATTTTCAGCAGGACCTGGCCTTGTATCTTGATATAGGAAGTGCTTATGTGCTTGTAACAAGGGCCTGAGAGGTCTGCATTTTGTCAGGCTTTGGATTCCTTCATGTGTTGACCTCCTATCCTACTTTTCTTAGCCCATTTATTAGTCTCTATTTAACTGTGCAATTGCATTGGATGAGTCAAGATGCTGGGCAGTTCCAAAAGGAATTACATAATTTGACTTTTGGAGACTGAAGCCTTCTGTTTAGTTGATCCTCACATTCAAACTGGTTAATTAATCTGCTTTCACTGTTCTGAATAGGAAATCTCATTCGAGAAACAAAGCAGTTAAAAATATGTATGCTGTGGTGCTAGCAGTTGTTAGCTGGCCTACACCAGGGCCAACTATGTGTTAAAATACTTCTGTGCAACAGTTGGGAAATGATACAGACTGCAAGATAATTACAGAAAATGTGATGGGAGTCATTTTGCTTATTTTACAATGAGGTTAAGATAACAGAGGATACTCCCTACATCCTCAGCCAGCTGATGAAATTGGCGGGAAGGTCTTCAGGCAACAATATCCAAAGCAGGCCAAATTTAATCAAACTGGAGAAAATTCAGAAGGCAGAAGGCAAGCTTTGCCTTTTCATTGCAGGAAGAAAAACCTCATGAGGCAGATACGCAAAGAGGTGGAGTTGCATTGCTACAGCGCAGCACATTTTGGCAATTGCTCCCCTTGTCACACATCCACAGGGAGAAGCAATTATGCGAGGGCAGGATTTGCCTGATAATGACACAATGTGTGAGTCCTCCTTTGTATGCCATCCTGACTTGATGTCTTAAGCCACCAATTTGGCTACGAATACGAACATGAACCAAATAATAGTAAAACGTCCTGAACTTTATGTACAAAAATACGATTTTGGAAAATTCAGCACAGAACTGCAAAGGAGAGAGGGCATGCAAGAGATGTCCTCTGCATGTTTGTCCTACGTATTATGGAAGGCAAGTGCAAAATATTTTATTGCTAGAAATACAGAAGAAGAGGTCATTCCTTTCCTCCACTTTCAGATGTTTATGGGATTTCATCAATAAGAGCAGCGAGCATGGCACATGTAAGTCTCCCCTGACATGATATTAGTACTCCACATTTCAATATAATTGCTGTACTTTCCGTCTATTGTATGGCTGAGGGTATCTTCTCCCTCATGGGAGAAGAAGAGAACATTTATAGAAGAGGTATTTATGGAAATATGGAAAAACTGAGTCCTATAAGTGTCCACACCCAGTCGCAATGAGGAATGAAGAAATGTGCACCATGACGTCACAATGCATGATGTCTTTCATATTGCATTAAAAAGTATGGAAAGGGTATACCTGGCACCATAATATTATAATGCCATTTTATCATTTCTGCTCATCATGCTGGATTGTTGTTCTAGGCAGTTAGTTTTAAGAGCGGGAGTTCTTGAAAGCTAAAGCTTGATCCCTGGTGACTAACTCATTTTCATAACAACAGTACAGAAATAGTTTGCCATTTCCTTCTTCCAGGAATTGTTTAGCTTGCCAATCAAACCTATCATGTTTGCATTTTCTCATGGTCCCTTCATCCCAGTACAACATGACCAAGCTTGCTTAGCTTTCAAGCCCCAAACCATCCAAGTGTTGCCTAGAGGCATTCTGAGATGTCAAAAAAGTCAAAATGGCTTTTGTGACCATGTGATCAAAGCCCGACCCCTTTTTGTGTGTGCTATGCATGTTTTGCGTATTAAAAAGGGGCATAGATTTGATCATGTAGTTGTAGCTTCCATCTTGACTTTTTTTTTGCCCTTGGTGTTGCCACATAATGAATAAACAAATATGGACCAAGCAATATGAATTTGTAATACGGTAATAGTTATGTTCGTTTAACTAAAAGGATTTTTGCTTATGTTTTACAAGCCTCTTAAGCAAGATTTAAAAAGAAAAGAAAAAAAAACACTCCAGAATTTCTAAGTTTTCTAAAAAAAACAACCCCGTAACGTTTTCTAAAAAGTGAAAACTTCTAGAAACTATTTCTTTGTATATCAAAAGCCTTTCAGTAGCAAACATAATGTATAGTCAATTAAGTGTACAGAAAAAGTTCCTACTACAAAATAAGGCACTTAATGTGTGGGGAGCAACTTGTGGTTACGTTTAAAACCTGCAATTTTGGATCCCTCTTTAAGTAAAGGAAATAATAATGGGGACCTTAATTGCAAAAAATTACCGTTGTTACTTTGAGTTTGACATGTGCTTAATGATGAGGTGGATGGAAATGTTAAGGCTAATACCATTTGGCAGACAACTGGGGTTGATAATCACTCCCTATAATGCTATTGGGAATAACTATGGGCCTATTTGGCTAATTCTAAGCAGAAGTGATTTATTGTGCAGGAGTAAGTTTTAGCCTGCAGCAGCAAACATCCAGTATTTGCAGATCCCAAAGAGGATGAATATTAAGAAAGACAAAATGTTTGTTCAAGTGCTTTTATTCTTTTTACAGGAAGGCAGTATTTTTTCTTTGCCACACATTTAGTCTGCTAAGAAGGCTTAGTCATATGAATTGGAGTTGTAATAGGGGGAGGAATGACAACTTAGCTCCCAGAATGAAATTCCTGATAATGGTGAAATAGCACTAACTATCAATAATAACCTACATTTCATGAATTGTGATATTCCCATTATTTGTAACCCTGGCCAGTTGCTGGCTCAGCTTCTTCCTCCCACAACAATTATGTAACTGAGCTATGTATTAAATCTCTCAGTTGATGCAGATGCCTGAGGTGATTGTGGCTTGGAAAAGGTGCTTGTGGGGAGATGGTATTCTACAGAGAAAACCCATCCTGGATTCTCCAGGAATGAGGAAATACAAATTATCTTCCCACCTCTTCTCTGGATCAAATGTTATCCAACCTTCATGCAGAGAAAGAACCTCATTCCTGATGAGGAAGAAAATTGGGTGTGTGTTACAGCCACTACAGAAGGGGTCCCAGCAATTGTTTTCATTTTCTGAAGAATCTGAAGTTAGGTTGTGGGTGCAACTTTTTTTGCTGGGAGCAAATTGTATCTGTTCTCTCTTTACACTTGCTGAGTGAGTGGGATGAGAAGGTGTTAATGTAGAGCATGCTGAGAGGATTGTGGAGCCAGCTACTGGGGGTTGACACTTATTATTTATTTATTGTATGGCGGTGTTGCATCAGCCAGGAGACTACAATGCTAATACAGAATACTTATTTGGCTGCCGTAAGACTGCTAGTTCACTCACTTCACACTTGTGTGGTATCCATGGTACACCACAGGGGGAGAGCTAGTTCTGCACCAGAAAGAAAAATGAACAGCATCCTGCAGCGTCATCAAAATCACCTTGCAAATGGTCAGTGGTGGGATTCAAAATTTTACTACCGGTTCTGTGGCTTGGTGGGTGTGGTTTGGTGGGTGTGGCAGGGGAAGGATACTGTAAAATCTCCATTCCCTCCCCACTTCAGGGGAAGGTTACTGGAAAATTCCCATTTCCTCCCAATCAGCTGAGACTTGGGAGGCAGATAATAGATGGGGACAGGGCAAGTCAGAGGTGGTATTTACCAGTTCTTTGAACTATTCAAAATTTCTGCTACCGGTTCTCCAGAACTGGTCGGAACCTGCTGAATACCACCTCTGGAATGGGTGTTGCATTTGGAAAGGTCCAACATTGGCAGGGATCTGTGTCTGCCCAAAGAACTAGCTTGTCTTTCCACAAAAGTGGTACCTATTTATCTACTTGCATATAAGATACTTTCAAACTGCTGGGTGGGCAGAAATTGAGATAAGTGATGAGAGTTTACTCCACCAGGTTGGGGTGCTAAACCAAAGACCTTCTCCAATGCCATTAAGCCACTGAGCCATCCTGCCTCTTTGGAGGTTGACAATGAGCAGCAAAGTCCACTGCATTAAGTCAGGCAACCTGGCCTTGGTGAATGTTTGGATCCAAAGAAGAAGAGGGCAGTTGAGCACTGGAAACAAGCCTTTGGGTAATTAGCATGGGCAGCCCCCAAATAGGGAGCCTTTGGTGTTCCAGCTTTAGCTTATTTATATATGTAGTAGCAGCAGGCTTGAGATGGAAAATACAACATGAGCTGATCCTCTGTTCTTCTGCACCATTAAACAACCAATTTGTTAGATAGAGATGATGTATCTAACAAGGAGGAGCAACGTCTTTCTGCAGTAGCACTGCATGTAGACAGTGCTAATTTTGTTCTGATTTTCTTAAGATGGTCACTTATTATCATTTTGTGTAGCTTATTATATACTGTTGCTTTTTAAGCTGGTTTGATTCATTGTTGAAGCCATGTAAAAGTATTTGTAATAAATGAATAAAATAAATCCCCCACACACATAGATATCTGTCTGCCCTTATTTCTCCCTACACATATACATATACACACATACACATATATATGGGTTAGTTATGGTTAGGAATTGATTTAGTTGGAGGGAATGTTGTAGCCATTGTGTTTTCTTTTAACTTTAACTTCATACAGAAATGTAAATTATAAATATTAATAGTACTTATTTATGTCAAGCCTGTGTTAATTGTTAGCAACCATATAGATAAATTTTCTCCATGATAATCTCTGCATAATCTGATGTTAAGGTGTTCCAACAGTATTAGTAAAAAAACCAATTCATATATTGTCATTTTTGCTATACTTTATACTATAAATGAGTGTGTCTGAAATTCTGCTTGGAAATAACAAAAAAAATTATATGGTGGGGAAGAAAAATCCTGAATCCTAAACTCACCAGGAAGAAAATAGTTTGTTAGAAGATAAGTCATAAATTACCTATAGCTTTTATACTGTTTTATTTCATACACATGTTTTGTTACGTGGCCAGAATTATTTGGTTAAGATGAATAGACATATTCATTTAATAAACGAATACTAATTATATAATTAATTTAATCTTCCATAGCAAACCTATAGTATTCATGCATAACTCATAACTATTTATTTTTGATGCCAGGGAGTTTGTGTTGCTTAGTTGCTAGATTTAGAAAAACATACGTTCAGTGTGTTGATTGGTAACGTGTGCAAGGACATGGAAACACTTGTATGAACATACCTTAGTATGTAGAATAGAAAGGTAGTTTGACTCTTTTTTCCCCTGCAATGAGTTTGTGCAGTTGGAAAAAAAACCTCTAGGTTAAAAACTTAATTTAATATATAAAACTTTACAGATGTACTATGTATATAGTACTAAGTGCTATGAAGGTATAAGGACTGATCAGCATTGGCATCATGTGTGCAAACAGTGAGACTAAGTTACTAGGCAACTGTGGATTCAAAAATTATCACTTTAATGGCAAAAGGGGAAAAGTGCAATAGCAAAATCGCAATAGCAATAGACT
Organism: Natrix helvetica; assembly: GCF_964273705.1. NCBI lineage: Eukaryota > Metazoa > Chordata > Lepidosauria > Squamata > Natricidae > Natrix > Natrix helvetica. The sequence goes on along the minus strand of NC_138548.1, from coordinate 306,549,249 downwards.
TATATACCACTTCACAAGTGCTTTATAGCCCTTTATAAGTGGTTTACGGAGTCAACATATTCCCCCAACAATCTGAGTCCACATTTTTCCAATCTCAGAAGGATGGAAGGCTGAGTCAACCTTGAGCCCATCAGGATCGAACTGCTGGCAATCAGCAGAATTAGCCTGCAATACTGCATTTAACCACTGCGCCACCCTCATTATCCATGCACCTCTTCTGGTTCTAAAATGTTGATAGTTATAATGTATTTGTTTCCATACAGGTTTGTTTCTCTTGTGTACAGCATAGCATGTTAAAATGAAGACCTGTTTATTCATGATCAAATATATATTTTCTTGGGACAACCAAGAAACATCAAGAGATATAATATGTAATTAAAACAGGATGATGACAGCCACATACTGCTTGGATCCAGGCTTGTTTCCAGTAATAAATGCTCTCAAGGATGAAGATTCAAATAGGTGGTAGAGATTGTGTAAACCTCCTTGAAAAGAAATGTTGAATTGGTTTTGCTAAAACAAAATGTGGTAAAATCTTGACAAGATGATTATTTTCCAGTACTATATTGTCAATCTAATGCTGTAAAACAATGTGAAAGATTATTCTGCACAATCAGGGTCATAAGGCTATATAAAATTGGGATTTGTTGCATTGTAATTTTAACATGACGTCTAATTCTATTATACTAATTAATTTATTCATTCCTCCATTATATTGATTTTGTTTTTGTTTTTCATTTTATGGCAAGTTGTAATTAGTACTTTTATTGTACATCATCCCATATGCCAATAGAAAATTATTTTATTAATTAAATGTGTAAATTATAATAATTTTCTATTGACATTTGTGATGATAAGCACAAAGCATAAAATTTAATAAAAAGCCAAGGAAACATTGCAATGGCCATAGATCCTTAACACTGAAACAGATGTCAGAAAGAACAATTCAAAATTATGCGGATTCCAAACTCCAATATTCTGGAGATTAAATCAAAGATTAAAAAAAAAACAAGGATATCCAGACTTCACATCCAGCAAGTCATCCTGTGCATCGAACAAACAGCTAACTAGATATTCTGGTTAGTTGTTTGTTAGATGTACTAACGGACTACTATATCCAACAAAACACCCACAAATTGCTTGTTTGTAGGGCAGAAGAAAACCTAGTGTACATACCCTGGTATGTGTGTATTCAACAGCATTCTTTGGTTGTTGACCCACCATGGTAACATTTATATTAGGCCCATGTGTGGCAGCTTTGATTTGGCTTGACAAGGTGTTTCATGCAGCTAACGTAAGGTAATTCATCTTATAAAAGCAAAATGGAAACATAATTTGTCTTGATGATGTATTGCTTGATGCTTCGTAGAGGCAAAATTTGCTTTGACAAAGTGCTTTGTGTCAACCCCCCCACCCCCCAGCCTCTACTGTGATCCTTACAAAATCTATAGAAATAGAAGTTTGGCCTGGCTATCGCAAGAGCTACAGGAGATGGCAGAAGAGAGCAAAGTAGAGTGAAGTGAAGCTGTGCAGTTCGCTCTTAGAAACACCAAGATCACACTTGTTACAAAGTGGTTTCTAGGGAATATTTCAGTCAAACCTTATCAAGACAAGATTGCACTGTCCTATATAGTATATGTTGCATTTATATGAATCTACCCATTTTTAATTGAGAAATAAGAAAGGCTGTTATTCTGAACATATAATTACATTATGTCCGAACATCAAATGTGTCTATAGTTCTATCAAGTCCCCTGTCTTCACCTCCATATTTACAGAAATTGTCTTGGCTTCTACATTTAGCTCTTAGGTATTCTTTAGAAAATAAGAATGATGAATAGCTGCAGCCAAATGTTGTGGTTATAAATGTTTAGGATAAAAAGGAAAGAAAAATGATAAAGATAAAATAAGTTAGTTGGAAATTAGAAAAGGTGGCAAGGAACAATTACATCGCTGTGTCTTTTAGCACGGTAGTGTTTTATAACTGCCTATATTCATACTGGTGGTTACTATTTTATGGAACATCACCATCTGCCATTGTGGGCATTTTTAGCAATCACAACACATTCTACAAAACATTGTGTATCTGTTAATCCAAAAGATCAATCACTTCTAATACAAGTGCAGAAACAAATTAGTTAATTAATTTTAGTTGTGTTATAAAGTAAATAAGGGCATTTAGTCATTAGAGAAAAATGCAGCTTTCTATATTCCTGTAGATCATTGCTACAGAGAGGTCAGATTCTCAGAAATAGGCTCTTTATAACCTTTTCTCCAATGAGCACCTCCATCCTTGAATCTGTTCTGCTGGATTGTGTAGCACTAATAGCTGCTGGAGATCACTATTTATTTCCTTGGCAATACCTCATTGGAAATGCCTCATTGGAAATGCACCTCTTAGGACAGGGGTGTCAAACTCGCAATGGCACATTGCAACCATGTGACATATTGCAACTCCCACCACTGTTAAAATGAAGGTGGGCATGGCCCAGAGGGATCCAGGCTGCGGGCTGCAAGTTTGACACTCCTGTCTTAGGAGGTTAAACATGTCAGGTGTGGATATAGCCAGGAATCTTGGATTGTGGCAGATTCCTGAGAAGCTGATTTTCATGTCAACCCTGTATGTACGAGTCTATATTGGTTTGCATTCTGGCATTTCATTTTATGGTGATGTTTCTTTCAAACAGCCTGCAGTTTCTTACTCTCTTGAGTCAGGAGAAAGAGAGGAAGACAGAGTGTGTGGTCTGAATATTTGACTTGTTTTATTAATAGGAATAAGATCCCATGAAATTGTCCATATCTTGTAACTCCATGTTCAACAATTTTTTTTCTGAAAAAACCCAATAGCTGCCATAAATGTAAGTCATGGCAAATTTAAACTGAACAGAAAACAGTGTGTTCTACTTAATTTGTAACCCATAACCTCTCAAGTAATACATAACACAGCTTGCTTCTTTCCAAAGGAAATAATTTCACAAGTAAAACATTTTTCCTACTAGTGCAAGACAACAGCAACAGTGCAATGTCACTCATTCAGAACTTAGCCCGTTCCATCACGGCCGGCAAGCCAAAGCGTGTGAGCCAATGACATGCATGCACTGAGGTATCTCAGAGGATCAATCTATGCCAGTCCTTGTATTTGGCTCTTTTTTCCATGAGTCTTTTGCCAGAGGGAGTGGGTTCATGGAAGAACCAGACATATAAGGAAGATTCCTTAGAACATCTGGGTTTCACAAGCAAAAACCAAAGATCCTTTCCCCCAAAGATGTACAGTTGGAAAGCTGATTGGGAAGAAACCATAACACACACAGTACATGCACACACACAAATGTTGGGGCAGAATAAATAAATATTGTAAATAGACTGTAAAAATCAATCTGTATAAATGTATGCATAACTGAAACAACCATACACAAGACTGTTGCAAAAATCCAGTGTGATATGACCTTTTGGCCTTTTGAAATCAGTGGGATTTGCACTTAATTTTGTGTTTGATTTTGGTTTTCAAGAATAACAGAAACACTTTCCAAAAATGTGGGTCATTATATAAATGCGTTATAAGAAAAAAAAGCAGGCTTCCTGGATGAGTCATTTAAGGAAGCTGTGAATTTCACATGACTGACCATAATCCAGTCAGAGAAATGTTTGTTAAATTTATATCCCATCTTTCTTCTAAGAGTTCATGATAGGTTGCATGGGGATAACTTTCATTTTATCCCACAATCTTATGAGTGAAGTGTATGGAGACGGCGTGATTGGCTCAAAGCCACACAATGAATGCCCATAATAAATGTAAATTGAACCTGAATCTTCCTTAAATTGAACCTTAAACCACTGAACTATTGTATGATTGTCACACAATGAAATTATTAATTTGTTTATGTGCCATTAAGTTTTCTGTCAACTCTTAGCAACCTCAAAGATAGATTTTCTTCAGGAGCAAAGTTTCTTTTTTAACCTGGTCTTTGGGTCTACATCAGTACCATAAATGAGTCTAGCCACCTCACTGCTGAGTCATTCCATAATGTGTCTGAAGTAGGATAATTTATGTCTGGTCATTTGTGGTCACTGTCCTCAAGTGAGAATTTTGAGTTGATTTACTCAATGATTCATTGGCTTTTGTTCTCAGCTGTCCATTGTGTTCTCTAGAATTTTCTCTGACATAGAACTTCAAAGATATCAATATTCTTTGTATTCTTCTTATTCAAAGTCCAACTTCTGCTTCCTTAGAGAATCACAAAGAAAAGTGTTGTTTGCACAACACTAATATTTCTAAGTTAAGTAACCTAACATGTACATATGTTAAAGGATCTTAACTTTGTTTGTAAGTGTTTTAAAAATTTAAATGCAATTGTTTTAAAACCTGTGTTTTAAATATGTTTTTGTAAAAGAGAATATTCAGTAATTTTACAGTAAGGATGGAGATTTGGGAGGGGGGAAGTAAGATCTACTCTCTGTAAACATCTTCCACTGATTACATTCTTTTATTATCTTTTTTATTATACACAGTGGTTTTTCCTTTTAATGTTTTAAACTACTTGTGCACACTCTAGCCAGATTGGATTAATTTGGTTATTGCATTAACATTTTAGTGACATTTTATCTAAGAGTTCATGGAATGCTTTAAAAATCCCAGCTTAATGGAGGCCAATCAATCATCACATTTTTTCAAAGCACAAATTATTTTAAGATTTTGTACTACATGGGAATAATCACTGCAGAGAGATAGGCATATCCTATTGTTTTGACTGATGTCATTCATTTCTCTTGAGGCCGACCCAACTGATGGCTGATGGCTTAAGTGCTGAAGTTAAGTGGGCAAATTGATGTGTTTTTCCAGGGGTGTTTCCACTGCAGCTGCCTTCTCAGCTCTAAAAATGCCAAATCACTGATAGCCGTCTGCAGCTGCTTCACCTCAAAAGTGCTGAAATGAGTTGGAGTGGGCAGTGGCAGCACATGCTGGTCCCTTTTCATCATCACCCTTAAAAGTGGTGACCTACCACATTTTTTTTGCAAATTTCAGTTGGGAGGAGGGCACTCCTGAATGCTGGATGTCCCCTAGGAGAAGCTTCGGGAATGGTCCACTTTTAATCTCATTTGTTCCTCTCCTCTCTGACTTGTAAGTGGGAAATCTTTTCATTTTAAAGTGAATCTGGTTTGACCTGGAGACTTGCAATAGTCCAAATTAAAAGAGTTAAGTTTTCCCATCAACTTGATACAAAAGTTCCCATCTTTTTCTCTCTCCCAAATGTTCTGTTAAAATAACAGGATTCATTAATTCTCCCAATCACTTTGTCCTCTCAAAATCCTGTTAATAGGATTTTATTTAAACCAATATGCAGATGTTTATATCTCGATTGAAACTGGAAATTGGAATAGATTAGTCAGTTACTTGACAGTCATGTGATATTTTAATATTATTATTATTATCCTTCCTTTTCCTTCCAACATCTGCCCAAAGTCACTCAGTAGATAGGATAAGCAATATCTAAATTTGAGAGGAAAGGGAGGGAGGGTGGGAAGGAAGGAAGGAAGACTGATGGAACAAATAAACCCTGTCTTGGTCTTCTCTCCATCTTAGTACAATCTATAACAGTATTCCCAAATTCCTCTCTCTCCTGGCTTAATTTGATTAATAAATGATTTTTCCTTTTATTTTCTTTCCAAAATAGTCAACCTTAACACATGATTTCAATAATAGTTTTTGTTTATTCATTTGAGCTGATACATAAAGACACCAGTAGTAACTGTGATAGATCCTTGAAAAATTAATTGGTTTATTTGCTTGTTTTTAAAAGTACTGATGATGTTAATATGCTTATGTGAGCACTGTGTGTTTCCCAACCATCACTATCATGTAGAAATAATTTTAGTGAGCTTAAATAAGTAGACCGTCCTCTCTTTCTTACATATGTAATACCATTGTATCTCAGATGTCAATCAGTGCAGTTACAGAACTCTCATTGGTCAAGACGCACTGAGCTTGCTGGCGGGAGAATTATGAGTTCTAGTTGGTTGCCGGTTTGACAGCTGCATATAAAAAGTTGTCAAACCGGGGTAGTTCAGTTCTGTTCCTTCTGAGTTGTAATAAACACTTCTGGTTTGACTTGCCTCTTGCCTCCCCCTGTGATTCCTTGTTCCGGAATACACAAAAGATACTTACTATCAAGGTCTTCTCCCTAAAACACCTTGAGTAGTGAAAATAAATATTTCCTCTCTTTCTTCCAAAACAGCAGCAAACGTTAATGATAATGAGAAGTTTTATTTTGTTTTTAAAATGCTTATATCTATTCATTTATTTAATATTCCACATTTCCATCTAGATAAGGCCCATAAAATGGCTTAGGAAATCAAACTATAACCACTAAAATAATAAAAATAAATGAAACAGTTAAACAACAAAAGGAAGATAAAAGATTAAATCAGCAAGAAACAGCAGTTAAATCAATTTATCACCTAGGAGCTTTTGGAAATTATACAGTTCAACATTTTAATTTGTCTCATAACAAAAAGGACATAATGAAATGTTTGTTCTTCCAACCTAAAGGAATTACAGTATTTGCTCAAAGCTGACCAGATTTATCAAACATATATTATATTATATATATATATATATATATATATATATATATATATATATATATATATATATATATATATATATATATATAAATTGTTTAATTTTATGAGTTCCCTAATATAAATTTGAAAGAGAATTTAATAGTGTTTCAAACCAGTCTTATGCAGTTAACTTGCATTGGATCTCACATTCCTGAATGTAAAATGTATTCATGTGACAAGTATATTTATTATCTATGCCCAGAACTCCAAAAAAAGATGGTGGCGGCGATGGGGAAGCAGTTCGGGGGCATGGCCAGCCTGGGTCGCTACTAGTTCTACGACTACCGGTTCGGCCAAACGGGTAGGAACCCACCTCTGCATTGACTATATTTTATTGGAGTCAAAGGTAATAGCAATAGAAATAACAGTAGCACTTAGACTTATATAACACTCTATAGTGCTTTACAGCACTCTGAGCAGTTTACAAATATCAGCCTATTGCTCCCAATAATTTGGGTCCTCATTTTACCGACTCAGAAAGATGGAAGGCTGAGTCAACCTTGGGCTCTGTCATATGTTCCCCTCCCCATGCCCAGTGGCATAACCAAGTCTTCAAAGCCAAGTGAAAAGTCACTAAATTTAATCTCTGGAGAAACTATATTCCAAAAGCAGGTGCCATGACAAAAAGACTTTCTTTCTAGGTTCCTACCACATCTGATATGGTATATAGATACAATTGGACAAAATTAGTAAGTAAGCCAATTCCTGCCATGAAACACTTTGTAGGTAACTATGAGGACCTTGAATTGAACCCAGAAGTACAATGCAGTTCACAGACCAGATATGCACCAATCAAGAAGTTTGCTGTATTTTGCACCCACCTTAAATTCCAGATGCTCTTCAGTTGCAGTTCCAAGTGCAGGGCAGTAATCCTTTCAGGAGGTGACCGGTTTTCTCCCAATGCAATTGAATATAACCATTTCCTTGTCTACTTGTGTTGTGACATTTCTCCTGCCGAAAAAGCAGCAGAAGGAAGACAAATGGCAAAGCATTCTTCTCATCCAACTTTAGCTGCTCAATGGAAGGGGGGAATAGCAATTTTGAGGAAGGATAAATGTTTTGGGGGAGTATCTGAAATTGTTGATTTAGTGTAATTTTCTGTTTTTTCCTCTAGCCATAGTGCAGAAACATTGTCAAGATGTTTCTGTAATTTAGTGCTGTCAGTTGTGTACACAGTGAAACAAATCTCATTTACATTTAACATAAACCCCTGTCTTGACTTCCATTAACTTCTAAAGTTCTGTAGATTAATTATTTAGGAAAATCTTTACCAGGTATGTAAACAAATGGCCAAAGAAACACAAGGTCAAGAATTAGATCTTTATTCTGTGTGCTCATTCCAAGTCAATGTTTTGTTATTTCCTGCCTCCATGATATATACAAAGGAGATGATACTTAACTTTCCCTGGAGTATAAGCAGGAAATGGCCTTTTTAACCAGTGAATTTCAAAACTGATCAAAATAGCATTTCTGTTCTGCCTGTTGCTGACAATCCCAGGTATATAGTAATACTGGTGGCATCATTTATCCAATAGATCTCTCAAAATTAAAAAGGGCCTTTACTTTAGCAATAGCAATAGCAATAGCACAGACTTATATACCACTTCACAGTGCTTTACAACCCTCTCTAAGCAGTTTACAGAGTTAGCATATTGCCCCCAACAATCTGATTCCTCATTTTACCTACCTCGGAAGGATGGAAGGCTGAGTCAACCTTGAGCTGATGAGATTCGAACTGCCAAACTTCTGGCAGTCAGCAGAAGTAGCCTGCAGTACTGCACTCTGACCACTGCACCACCATGGCTCTCATTAATGCATTGTAAGGTTCTCATTTTGGCTGTCTTGAAGGATTCGTGGATTAGTCATTAATACAGTAATGCAGTAACCACTTGATTATTAGACTAATGGAAGAAACAATGAATACGAAATTTGATTGGGATTTACCGAATGTGTTTTAAAAGTATTTTATGCCTATCATGCCTATGTAGAACGAGGAATGAGTTTTATGCATACCAAAAGCATGCAGTATACAGGCAGATTTTGTCAAACCAAACTCCATTAAAGGAGGGAGTGTTGTATACAAAGAAGAGTTGCACAACTTTAGCTCACCTTGAGTGAGGATTGGATAAAGAGTCATGCTGAATAGCCATGGGAGCGAACCAAGATAAAATGGGCTGTTTTCCAAATTGTGGTCAGTACATACTGTTGAGCCCTTATGTTAAATTATGAACCATTTTTCTTCAAGGTTATTGAACATATTTGAGTAGAAGTAATCATTTCTCATGAGAAAACCTTCGTAAAATACCAAAAAAGATTAATTAAAGTAAATATGTCATTTCTACATAATGGGGGAAGGTTCTGAATTTTTAAAAACCCAGTATCCCAGTTGGCCAGCATAAAATCCGCACATCTGGAAGAAATAAAATGCAATCAAAAATCCATTCCACATCTTTATTCAAACACTATTCAACTTACTTCTTTGGACAATTTGATCAAAGTATTTTACAATCCTTAATATATTTATATTCATAACATCCCTTTGAGGTGAAGTGTTTTGGCTTTTTTTTTCCTTTTTCATTTTTTTGTGCCAGAACAGATGGTAGTCAGAGAGACCAATTTTAATATTGAAGAATTTTTTGCTCTGATCTGATGAACTGACTTCAATTTCATTGTAAAAAGCCTCCAATGGATTCTCTCCATAACATTAATGCCACCAATAAACCAAATGCCCATCTAATAATGCCAACATTTAAGAAACTAAACAGGCATTTATTCTGCAATATTCTACATATCTGTTCAGAAGTAAACACCATAATGTTTCAGTAGGGATTATTTCCAGATAGTTTGTATACAGGATTTCATTCTGAATCAAGGAATTAATTCAAGAAAAAGGGAAACTACCAGGAAAATCAGGAAGATTTATTTCAAAAATTCTTCCTTGAGGTGTAAGTTCTTAAACCTTTTTCCTCTTTTCTCCATTTCTTGGTCATTAACTGTAGTTGCCACATTGCTTCATGCAACATCAAGGTCCTTTGGTAATCGGTCTTCTTCACTCAAAAAAGTTTCAAAAAGGAAACCTGATTATATCAGTTTTGGTTTCTATCTTATCTGACATGATCTTCCAAAAGAAAGAAAAGAAAGAATAAAGAGAGGAAAAGAAAGACAAGAAAGAGAAAAAGAAAAAAGACAGAAAGAAAGAAGACAAAGAAAGGAAAGAGAGAAAAAGAAAGGAAAAGAAAAAAAATTATCTGAGCAATTGGTTTTCTGTGAAATCTAGTAGTCAAGTTGGTCGTTGAGATGCAAGCTCCAACAACTATTTTTCCTTCTCCCTTGCAGCAGAAACAAGCACAAATAATGAATATAACAACAAACATGATACTATTATGACATGCCAAAACTGCTGTCAGAGGGAATCATTCAACTCTGCTAATGATGTAGTTGACTTGCTAATTGGAATATCGGCAAACAGTGGCCCTGTATTGTTGACATGCTAAAACGCACATAGAAATAGGGATCACGCCTTGTGGCATGATTTCTGATGGGTGAATTTGCATATATTCAGAAGATGCCAGTTGTATAATAAAATACAAACAATCCTCATCAATCTGACACAAGTGAGGTTTTGATAGCCCTTTGGGTGCATCTGAATAGAGACATAGAGCAGCATGGACGGTATCTCCATATCAGTGGGAAAAATGAAAGCTGCAACTCTATCGCTACTCACTCAATATAAGTCTTATCGAATTCATTGGAGTGCATTTCTGAGTGCATTTGAAACAAGCTATTTATGGATGTGATACTGTTTAATAAAATTGTGTGTTTCCTTCTAAGTATCATCATAATACAATATATCGTGACTGCAGATTCAAAGAATTAAAGCTTTTTTAAAAAATAGCTTTTGGAATATTTATTTAGGTATTCAATTTCTACAGCCGCCCATCTCAACTAGTGACTCTAAGTTGCTTACAATTCAAATGTGACCCTACAGCTACTTTCAAATCCCATAGGAGCATCAACATAATAGTGATAAGCCTAACTGGAATACAACTCTGTGAAAAAAATAGATCTTTTTCATTAAATCCTTAGTTATTCATGATATCTCTCAGATTCAATAATACAGGTAGTCCTCAACTTACAATCACAAGTGAACCCAAAATTGCTGTTGCTAAGTGAAACTTTTGTTAAGTGAATTTTGTCCCATTTTGCAATCTTTCTTGCCACAGTTGTTAAGTTTGTAACACTGGCTTTCCCATTGGCTTTGCTTGTGAAAAGGTCACAAAAGGTCACATGACCCTGGGACATTGGAATCTTCATAAATATGAACCAGTTGCCAAGCACTCGAATTTTGATCAGTATAGGTGGTACGTTGCTCAGTAGTAGTAACTGTGAAAGGGATCTTGGAGACCTAGTGGACAACCATTTAAATATGAGCCAGCAGTGCAGCAGCTGCCAAAAAAGCCAACAGAGTGCTAGGCTGCATAAACAGAGGGATAGAATCAAGATCACCTGAAGTGTTAATACCACTTTATAATGGTAAGGCCACGCTTGGAATACTGCAGTCAGTTCTGGTCACCAGGATGTAGAAAAGATGTGGAGACTTTAGAAAGAGTGCAGAGAAGAGCAACAAAGATGATTAGGGGACTGAAGACTAAAACATATGAAGAACGGTTGCAGGAACTGGGTATGTCTAGTTTAATGAAAAGAAGAACTAGGGGAGACATGAAAGCAATGTTCCAATATCTCAGGGTTTGCCACAAAGAAGAGGTAGAAAAAGAAGCAACGGATGGAAACTAATCCAGGAGAGAAGCAATTTAGAATTTAGAAATTTCCTGACAGAACAATTAATCATTGGAACAGCTTGCCTCCAGACGTTGTGAATGCCCCAACACTGGAAGTCTTTAAGATGATATTGGAGAGTCATTTGTCTGAAACGGTATAGGGTTTCCTGCCTAGGCAGGGGGTTGGACTAGAAGACCTCCAAGGTCCTTCCAACTCTGCTATTGTATTGTATTGTATTGTATTGATCATGTGATCACGGGGATGCTATAATGATTGTAAGTGTGAAAAATGGTCATAACTCACTTTTTTCAGTGCTGTCATATCTTTGGATGGTCACTAAGTGAACTGTTGTAAGTCTAGGACTATCTGTATAGAACAGGGGTGTCAAACTCGCGATGACACATTTTCGTCATGTGACGTATCCCAATTTTTCCCCCTTCACTAAAACGGGTGGGTGTGGCCAGCATGTGACGCATCCGGTTTGCAGGCCACAAGTTTGACACCCCTGATATAGAACAAGGAGTAGATTATTGAAAATTGTTTTTAATGTAATAATAATAATAATAAGCTTCCCGGTTCAACCAGCATATGCCATCGCTGGCCATCGGGGATGATCAATTAGCCCCGGTGGAAGGGGCACGCAATTTGGGCATCCTCCTTGATGCCCGGCTGTCTATGGAAGATCATGTGGCAGCCGTGGCGAGGGGGGCGTTCCACCAGGTTCGCCTGGTGCGCCAGTTGCGGCCCCTTTTGGACCGGGAGGCCTTGCGCACAGTCACTCACGCGCTGGTGACGTCTCGCCTGGACTACTGTAATGCTCTCTACATGGGGCTCCCCTTGAGGTGCACCCGGAGACTGCAGTTGGTCCAGAATGCAGCCGCGCGGGTAATTATGGGGAGATCGAGGTTCTCCCATATAACACCTATCCTGCGCGAGCTGCACTGGCTTCCTGTGGCCTACCAGGTGCGCTTCAAGGTGCTGGTTACCACCTTCAAAGCGCTCCATGGCACAGGGCCTAGTTACCTGCGGGATCGCGTCCTGCCCCATACATCCCTGCGACCCGTCCACTCACACAGAGAGGGACTACTCTGGGTGCCGTCCTCCAGAGAGTGCCAGAGGGCAGCGCCCAGGAGTAGGGCCTTCTCTGTAGTGGGCCCCACCCTTTGGAATGACCTCCCCCCAGACATCAGGACAACAACCGACCTTCGCTCCTTCCGTATGAAGCTGAAAACCTACCTGTTTCGACTAGCTGACCTGGCATAATACTACAACCTCTCCAGCCCAGGGCATTTTTAATTGGTAATTTTAGTTTTTAAGGGTTAATTTCACTGGGGTTTTAACTTTTTTAGGTATTGTAACTTATTTATTTATTCTTACCTCCTCTGTACGCTATATAATACTTTTGTACGTCGCCCCGAGTCCCTGTGGGGAAAGGGGGCGACTAATAAGTTCAAGTAATAAATAAATAATAATAATAATAATAATAATAATAATAATAATAATAATAATAATAATAATAATAATAATAATAATAATAATAATAATAAAAAATAATAAAATAATAAAATAAAATAAAATAATAATAATAATAATAATAATAATAATAATAATAATAATAATAATAATAATAATAATAATAATAATAAGAAGAAGAAGAAGAAGAAGAAGAAGAAGAAGAAGAAGAAGAAGAAGAAGAAGAAGAAGAAGAATTTCATTAAACATGAAACTCAGCCAACTGAACACTTAAAAATGTATCACAAATATAATTGACTGGCAATGATGGTTGATACAGGTTGCTGCCAGCATCCTAGGTATCAAACAAGTATCTTATTAAAATGTATGATGCTCCAAGGACCACCATTTTTAGCAAACTCATGCAGAGTCTATGTTTCTGGTCATTAATCCATGTGTTAGATAGACTCTAAATGATTAATAAATGATTTTGCCAAAGGGTGTATATCTGGAATTTATTAATGTGTTGTATTTACTGCCACAGGAAATGTGGTTTCAGCTCTGTGTTCTTCAGCAAAGCGGTGTGTTGCTTTCAAAGCAGGACAGGTGTTTGTACCCGACTTGTCTTGGTTCTGATGGGAGTTTATACTTGGAAGAGTGTGCGAAGTCATTAAATATCATTTAAATATATATCTGAAGGTTCTCTTGTAAGCAATTATGTGATGGGATGAAACTTCATTTTTGTCCACACACAAAAACTCTAATGAAGATCCAAAAATGTTTAGTGCCTTTTATTTCACTACTAAAGCTTAAAATGAGCTATCAAAATAATTACACCCTGCAATTAATGTTTCATATGGCAATTATGTAGTTTCATTAATCACAGGTAATATTACAGAAGTGTACTTCCACTGACAGAAATAATATTTAATATGCCATAAAAATTATTTGCTTTTTTAATGACAAAAATGTTTGGGAACATGCCAGAACTACATTACTATTTCATTAAGAGGAAAAAAAAAGAAAGGAAAAATACACCCACTCCCACTCTCTTCTTGTCAATTATTTGCCTCCAAAGTGATATTTTTCCTCTCTTTTCTTTTTTTATATTTTTTTACCAAAAAAATGCATTTTTTTAAGGCTTGGGAGAGATCATTTGCCCCCCCCTCCATTGAACTTCATGCTCATAGCCCTTCTATTTTCAGATCTTTGTATTTTATGAAACCCCCCCCCCCAGTACTTTCTCTTCTGCAATCTGCAGGTATTGCCTGTAGCAGACCAGAGCCCAAGAGAGGGGTCAAATGCATGATAAGTCATGAATCTCTGCATGCCACAAGAGATTTAAGTCCAGCTCACCTTTAATGCCTTTTTAATTCTTGCTCATTTCCCTTGACTGTTAGTAGTTCAGATTCTTGTAGAGAGTTTAAGCTTGCAATAAATCTTTATACTCATTTGAACTAAATTATTGCATTCAGGTTTGGTCATCCTGATACAAATGTTGAGACTCTTCAAAGAATACAGAGAAGAGCAACAAAAGGATTAGAAGACTGGAAGCTGAAACATATGAAGAATGGTTGCAGGAATTGGTGTGTCTAGTTTAATGAAAAGAAGGACTAGGGGAGACATGATAGCAGTGTTCCAATATCTCAGGGGTTGCCACAAAGAAGAGGGAGTCAACCTATTCTCTAAAGCACCTGAAGGCAGGACAAGAAGCAATGGGTGGAAACTAATCAAGGAGAGAAGCAACCTAGAACTAAGGAACAATTTCCTGACAGTGAAAACAATTAATCTGTCAGCAAAGAAAGTACTTGACTTTACAATCAATGACTGAATCCTATCAATTAGACATCCCTTTAATATTAGGACTTCTACATTTATGTTCCAAATGATGATGTTGAAGAAGATAAAATTGATGGGCTTTATGGTCAGGTTCAATCTGAATGTATAGAAAACACAATCAAGATCTCCTGCTTGTGATTGGAGACTGGAAGGGCAAAGTTGGAAATCGCATGGAGGAAAATGTAGCTGAAATGTCTGGCCTTGGAAACAGAAATAAAGCAAGACAAGGACTTAACAGTTTCTGCCAACCCAGTGACCTGCTCAGTTGCTAAAAGGGTTTTTAAACATCCAAAACATTGCCTATATACATTGATAGCAACAAATGAAGGGGTGAACAGAAAACAAATAGCCCATATTATTAATGCCAGGAAATGGAAAAGCTTAGCTGCAACTACAAAGGACAAGACTGGAGGTTGACTGCAGAACCAACCAGAGGTGGTATGCTACCAGTTCAGACTGATTTGCCCTGACCAGTAGCGGAAATCATGCATGGCCCCACCCACCCACCGCGGCTCTATTGCCTTCCATTCTTCACCAAAAGTGCATGGGTGGAAGGCTGTGACAATGTGCGATGGTGGCGCATGCAAGTGAAGTGTGGCATGCATGTTCACATTTGCGAACCAGTAGGGAAGGTAAGTCTATACCACCCCTGGAACCAACCACAAGGTAAAGCAGAAGAATAAATCCAACCAATGTCTACCCTGTAATTTTGAGCCTATAGCAGTGGTGGGTTCTGGATCGTGTTCCAACTGGGTATGGTTGGAATGGGCCCGGCGTCATTCACATGGATGCGCGTAGCATGCGTGCACACACATGCAGTGTGCACATGTGTCTTACTGTCCAGCGATGCCACCGGGAGCCTTCGCGACGCTCCAGTTGCTCAGTGGAGCGTCGCGCAGGCGCTGTACATGCTGTGCCCATGCGCAGAAGTGCAGAAGACTTTAAGGTAAGGAGTGAGGGCAGGCAGATGGGAACACCATACTAGAATGGTACCCGATGCTCCGGGCTGGCTACCGTACACCGGTACAGGGGCGTACCGCCTGCAATCCACCACTGGCCTAGAGCTACATTTTCAAGAAGAACATCAGAAAATGCTGAAGTCCTGAATCTCATTGATGACTTTTCAAGAGCACTTGAGAATGAAATTGTAAAGGATGAATGCCAGAACAACTCTCAAAGACTGAGAAGCAGAATTATCAGTGATTTCTATTGGAGGAAGCTCAGGAAAATAGGGATGTGTTCAAGGTTTGGTGTCACAAACTGCCCACTATCTTTGAATACAAAATTACTTCAACAAGACTAAAACAGAAACCAGGAATCTGTGACTATTCACGAGCTCCAGAACTACAGGCTTGAACCACATCTCTGATACAGTAGTTACCTTGTGGAACATATTCATTATGGCGATAGGAAGGTAAAATAATGTGCTATATCAATATTACAGACAAATGCAGATTAGTAGCATCCTTTTAGTAAGACTGCCAAAGTTTAAGCAAAGAAGAAGATCAACATCTTCTTTGTGGGATCTGAGTATTTTACAGCCCAATCATATATTTTCTAAACAGGATTTTTGGAGAAAGTGAAGATGCCTACAGTATCAACTGCCTTCTGTTGGATGGTTTCATAATAATCTGATTTGTTAGCAATGTACACTCTGCTCTTCCAAAAATCTTAAAACTTCATAGAGTTAATGTAAACATCCTATACAGATAATCCTACCTAACCAGATGACCTGCTATTTACAACAAAATGTTTCTATTTATATCAGCAAGTTGTATTTATTAAAAACCCAGAATGGACACAGATGTTTGGCAATATTCAATACTGAATTCGCTACATAAGAAATCAATTATCAGTTAAAGTAATGTGGTGACCGTGTAAATTTATACATCCAGCTGACTACTCAGTACCTGTATTCTGCTTGATTTGCCATGATTTGTTATTTAAAGGAAAATGCATTCTGGTGCATGTATAGAATCGCTAATCTTTGAAAGTTTTGCATATATATACAAACTTAGAACAATTTCAAGGAAGTTAGTGACCTTGCAGGTGAAATGCTCATGCCAAACTATTTAGCAGTGCATTATGGCAAATGTCCAGGATGACAGAAATGTGGTTTCATTACATGCTAGATTTAAACTGGATCTCCACGAATGAGAGCCTTGAATGTATAAAATGACCAGGCTCTGTAATTCCCAGACGTCTTTGAAAGTGTTATGCTAAGGCAGTGGTGGGCAACCTTTTTTTTCAACTGAGCCAAATCTCACCAAAACCACGATTGAAATTTATTTTGAGAGCCACATTTTTAAAACCGAAAATACATAGGATGGTACACTGTTTTTAGTTTCAATAAACTCTGGCATTTGAAGCACGGAAGTCTTAAAGCTGTCAAGTTACAAGATCCTTGCATCCCTAACCCTTTAGGAAAAAAAACCCAAGGGGTCTTCAAACCTGACAGCTTGAAGACTTGTGGAGTTCAACTCCCAGAATTCCTCCTCCAGTCATGTTGGCTCAGGAACTCTGGCATTGAAGCATGCACGTCTTAAAGCTGTCAAGTTGCAAGACCCTTGCACCCCTAACCCTTTAGAAAAAAGAAAAAATCCAGGGTCTTCAAACCCGACAGCTTGAAGACTTGTGGACTTCAACTCCCAGAATTCCTCCTCCAGTCATGTTGCGGCGACGTCATCTGCGTGGATCCATCTTCGGCTTTTTTCATAGGTGGCAGGGCTGATGCTGAAGATGTCGACGAGCCCCTGCCGCCACCAGAACAACAGCTGCCTCCTCCTCCTCCTCCAACAGCACCACTACATTTGGAGTGAAGCCGCCAAAGCTCCCGCTGGTGCCCGCCTCCACTCGGAGCACCGCGTTACCCCTGCTGCCTTCTCCACCGCCGCCATGCTTTTGAGAAGCCATGAGGCCTTTTTTCCCTGCTCCTGCCCCCCCCCGCCGCCTTCCTACTGGCTCCCACGGCCTCATGGCTCCTCAAAAGCACAGCAGGTGCTCCGAACGGAGGGGGAGGCGCCGCTGCCATAGGCGGGGGCGCCGGCGGGAGCTTTGGCGGCTTCACCTCTGCCGCAGCATCGGGTGCTGTTAGAGGGGGAGGAGGCGGCAGCAGATATTCCGGTAGCGGCAGGGGCTTTACTTTAGCTGCAGCGCTGGGCGCAAGCAGCTAGGATTGGCCACCCACAAAGGACCTCCTCCCCGGGCTTGCTTTCCTGGCGTCAGTCGCCCCGCGCTCACCAAAACAAGTCCGGGGAGGTCCTTTGCGGGTGGCCAGTTCTAGCCGTCTGCAAAGGATCTCCCCAGCCTCCGGCGCCTGTGACAGCAGAAAGCACTGCGCGGCAGTTGGAAACTGCTGAGCAGTGTTTTCTTGCCACCTGCGCGGGCGCGCAGCCGCACACCTTAGAGGGAACAGTGGGAGGGAGGGGAGCGGGCACCCGGCACACAGAAGAGCTGCATTAAAATGTGTAAAGAGCCGCATGTGGCTCGCGAGCCGCGGCTTGCCGACCACTGTGCTAAGGTAATAGCATTAAAATTCAAGGCAAAATCTACTAGGTATTATTAACAAACATTGTATATTTTTAACTGTGTTACAATTGCTATATCATAGAACAAGAGGACACTACTGTGCATTAGAGCCAATCACATATGCACACAAGGCAAGAACACCAAGCTTATTTCTTTCCCCTGTACACCTTAACTGTAGGAGAACATAGTTCTTCAGATTTGAAACTGATTTTCCTGGCTTCATATAGTAAATAAATAATTAGTTTGTTTACCTAGGGACCATCTTGGTACACATTGTTAGTGCCTCATTAACTCAAACACATATTTTCTTGTGACTGTGTGGTTATCATTTGGATCCAAGAAAAGTCATTTTTTTAAAGGAAGCTTGAATAGGTCCAGTAAATTTCAAAGTGCCCACTTTGAAGCACGTTTTGTCAGATCTGAATAACTACTTGTCCTTAATGAATTGTCTACTGGGTGGAGCCCCTTTTTTGTATAGCTGTATACACTGAGGACTCCGTTAATAATATCATTTTCAATCATATGGTGAGCAGTCCACACATATGCTTGGGGGTGGGGGGAGGGAGGAAATCACTTGAAATAAAGAACAAGATGATGCTCTTTTCGAATCCCCAAACCAACTGAATTGGTATCTGAGTGATGTTCAGAACCTGTGATGGGACGTGCAAGGATCATAAATATCTGTCCTTCAACACCCATCTCTCAAGATTCCTCAACATCTGCTGCCTGCCCTGACTAATGGTAGGCCAGCCTTGTCATTAGGAACAATTAGACATGTTTACATGAATGGAACATCATATAAGAACACTTAGGTTGGGAACATTTAATCAGCATTTTCTACTGAAATTGCCAATAAACTGTTGTTCCTAAAATAGCTACTTCTTGTGTTTACAGATAAAATGACATTTTGAGATTGGTTTTTCTAATTTGCTTTTAAGAAGAAACATATTTTTTGCAGTTTCTTTTAAATTCATCTATTTGGTGAAGCTGGACAGAAAGTTGAACATCTGTCTTTATTTCTATGCAAGGAAGCACTCAGAGTGATTACTTTCTCATATGAGTCTGATGTGGTCTTCTCTAAAAAATTGTATTGAAGATTGTCTTCCCCATTAACAGAAGTGGGAGGAAGTAGAGAAACAGTTTTTTTTACATTATTAGGAATTAACAGGAAAATCTTATCTTCAGTTTCAATCAGTGGGTTCTTTTAAGGTTCCAGGCGTTCTAATTTACCCTATTATCTGTGATAGCATCACAGCATGCATTAATTTATAAGATCATGGATTTATAAGAATTTTAATAGGGTATCACTAAACACATTCCATAGTATGGTTTTCTTTTCTTTGCCTTCTATAAATAAGCTACATCATATGAACAGTACTGACTTTTGGAATGTCTTGTGGGGGAAAGAAACATTAGATAAAATCAAGCAGTTGTAAAGGTTTTTTTTTTAAAAAAACAACAACAAGATTCACATTTTAATGCTACGATTCAGCTAAAAAAACATCTTCATTTCCTGTGATCCTAACATGATGCATAGTCTCTCAGATGATTTCAAAATTAAGATTTATTTACAGACCATTTTCTATTAGTAAAAGTTATCTTTTTCAAGATCTGCAATATTATAAATGTAAGTAAATCACAATAGAAGCTTTAGAGCCTTTTATGAATTGCCATAATTGCATTTGTCCCACTGCTGAAAATATTAGCCCAATTTAAATTCAATTGAAATCAATACTTCAAGTTGATTTCTAATATAGGGCATTACCAGTTGCCATTGTTGCTTTTTTATTCTATTTCATCTTGCATATATTTTTATTTTATAAACTTCCAAGAACAATTTGATGAGGTTCTATATAAATGATTGTACAAATAAGCTCATCATGAATAAGTAAAAATGTATTGGAGTTAAGTATAAATGTAAGTGGTATGTAGAGTGCAGAAGAAAAATTATTTTGATATCTTAGCAGTGGGATTTGGGATGATCCTATGCAGAAAAATAGTAAGAAGTTCAGGTATTACAATGCATATAGAATACACTATTGTGAGATTTAGCTATAACTTTAAGAAGGTATTTTAAAAAATCAAGGGAGCTATCTGTAGCTAGCAATTATGATGGATATACTATCAGATGCAATATACCACTCACTCTCAATAACTTAGAAACATTTCTGGAGATATGCTACTATGGTCATAGTATGGTCATAGTATGGTATTCTTCTTAAGAGCTTCCCAAGATGTATGGCTAGCCAATGTGGGAGAATGCTGGAGTAAAAATCTGATAGTTAATGTTTCTGTTTCCAGGTTGGGTTCAGAATTCAAATCATTTTTCTTGACTCTTCCTATGCTTCTGCAAAATTTACCCCCGAAAGCACACGTGTCCTTCAGAACTGTGTGAAAACTAATAGGGAAGAAATGAAAGTCAAAGGGGAAAAAGAATTGGTGAAAACAGCCCGTGGCCCATTTCTGTTCACAGATCCTTCGATCCATAGCACAGGACAACTCATTAGTAGAAGAATCCCTTCTATTCATGGAAGAACATATTTGAATGTAACCTGTTATATCTCTTGTGAACCTACTGAAATGCATGGAAAATGCATAAGGGTTCCATCATTGGTTTGATGGGAGTAGATCAGGGAAGTCTTAGTAGGATGATGAGTTGAGTTGTTTCTTGCAAGTATGTAATTATAGGGAACAGACATAATTCAAACTGTTTTTTGTTGTGGTTCAAAGCTCTCTGAATTAAAATAGCAATGATATAGGATTGCAGCCAGGCACAAACTGATCATTAAATTCTGCCTTAAGGTACAAAACAATGGGGCAGACCTATATTGTTAACTCTGCAGGGATTTGCTTAGAAACTGAATTGTGGAAGTTTTCTGGGCTTCAGATATGCTGTGAATATTATACACTAGTTTTCTCTGCTGTGTGAAGAAAAATTGTGATATATGGTTAAGGAACAGTTGTATGTACATTTCTGTTGCTATTACAAAATAGATAACATGAAGACAAGAAGAAGAAGTTTGGAAAAACATTTGTCTCAATGGAGGTACTTAAGATTTTTCCTACTCTGGATTCTTCCACAGATCTCAATATTTTTCCCAACCTCTCTTGTGTGGTACATTTTGGCTATACACGGATCTGAAATTGGAGAATTGGTTTATTATTCTGATGCACCAGGAATTCTTGATTTTTAGGTATACTAATGCCAATTGTACATTTGTGAATTAAGCCTTCCTTCCTTCCTCCCTCCCTCCCTCCTTCCCATCTATCCATCCTTGACCATGAGGACATCCATTGTGCTGACATGTGTGAGGGTAATGTTATTACTCTTGAGCCATACTAGGTGTCTTATTCAAAGCAAATCTGAGCCTGACCTCAATACCAGGAAAGATTCTGGAAAAGATAATCAAGCAATGAATTAGCGAACACTTAGAAGCAAACAAAGTAATAGCCAAAAGCCAACATTGGTTTGTCAAAAACAGATCATGCCAAACTAATCTTATTGCATTCTTTGACAAAATGACAAAATTAGTGGACCAGAGGAATACCGACAATATAGTTTACTTGGACTTCAGTAAGGCATTTGATAAGGTAGACCATCACCTACTACTAGATAAAGTAGAATAATGTGGGTTAGACAGCATCACCACCAGATGGATTCGTAACTGGCTGACCAACTGCACTCAATGTGTAGTCCTCAATGGAACTGCATCTACATGGAGGGAAGTATGCAGTGGAGTACACCAAGGCTCTGTTTTAGGCCCAGTACTCTTCAACATCTTCATCAATGATTTGGATAGGGAATAAATTGGAACTCATCAAATTTGCAGATGACACCAAGCTGCCAGGAATAGCCAACACTCCAGAAGATAGGCTTAAGATACAGGGGATCTTGACAAATTTGAACATTGGGCACTATCTAATAAAATGAAATTCAATGGTGAAAAGAGTAAGGTTTTACATTTAGGCAAGAAAAACAAAATGCACAGGTACAGTATAAGTGGTACCTTGCTCAATAGTAGTAACTGTGAGAGGGATCTTGGAGTCCTAGTGGACAACCATTTAAATATGAGCCAGCAGTGTGCAGCAGCTGCCAAAAAAGCCAACACAGTCCTAGGCTGCATCAACAGAGGGATAGAAGATCACGTGAAGTGTTAATACCACTTTATAATGCCTTGGTAAGGTCACACTTGGAATACTGCATTCAGTTTTGGTCGCCACGATGTAGAAAAGATGTGGAGACTCTAGAAAGAGTGCAGAGAAGAGCAACAAAGATGATTAGGGGACTGGAGATTAAAACACATGAAGAACGGTTGCAGGAACTGGGTATGTCTAGTTTAATAGAAAGAAGGATTAGGGGAGACATGATAGCAGTGTTCCAGTATCTCAGGGGTTGCCACAAAGAAGAGGGAGTCAAACTTTTCTCCAAGGCACCTGAGGGTAGAACAAGAAGCAATGGGTGGAAACTAATCAAGGAGAGAAGCAACTTAGAACTGAGGAGAATTTCCTGACAGTTAGAACACTTAATCAGTGGAACAGCTTGCCTCCAGAAGTTGTGAATGCCCCAACACTGGAAGTCTTTAAGAAGATGTTGGATAGCCATTTGTCTGAAATGGTATAAGGTTTCCTGCCTAGGCAGGAGGTTGGACTAGAAGATCTCCAAGGTCCCTTCCAACTCTGCTATTGTATTGTATTATTGTATCTTTATTTTGGTCATAGACCAACATAAGATTCTTTATCCATGATTGAAATATGTCTCAACATTTTTCTAGCTGTAACTGTGGGTCCTATTATAATGGACATGAATGTAATTATAAAGATATCTGAATGTAAAAATGTGATAATGACCCTTAGGGGGGAAAAGGCATTATTTTCTTCATCCACCTGTAAAAAAAAGCATCCTACAAAGTTATTACTTAGGTAAAAAGAGGAGCATCCTTCTATACATGCTTTGATGAAGACAAGATAATTTCCACATAGATATTTTTTACAGTGAATCAATAGCTGAATGAATGAATTCAAAATAACATTACTAAAATAACTTACACAACTTTCCAAAAGTTTTTCAATTATTATTTTCCTGACAGGACTAAATACTATTTCTACTCACTGGTGTGAAAGAGGCCCATGACACATAGTCAGTAAGAAATCCCAAGTAGAGTGTAAAGTTAAATATAAATTATTTGGACATTTGTTACACTAATGTATAAAAACACATAATTCTATCAAGTAAAATGACATGACTGTCAGAAAGCAAAATCCAACATGCAAAGTGAGTATGAAATAACCAGTCTGTTTAAAAAAAATGTAATCCTTTTAGGGACTTTTTAAAAATGTGCATATTAGGCTGGATTAATTTGTGGTTTTTATCAAGCTTTCCTTTGTGGTTTCAGGAAAATTTCTGGCAACATGGAGATTTTACAAATGGATTTAAAATTAATCAGTATCTATTTATGAGAAAGTTTAAACCATTACTAATTCAGTACAAATATATCTATCCCTTTTCTGCCTGCCATCTGCTAAATTGTTGTAATCACATTTTTTAATAAAGTACAGTCATAATTAATTATACTTCTTGGGAAAAGAGGATCTTTAAATACATTAGCAACATTTTAAATTCCACTTGTGGAATGCAAAATTTTCCTACTGCTCTCTGTGAAAAGAAGAAAAAGGAAAAAAAAAAAAACACCAGAGCCATATGGTTGTGTGACTGAAAACCAGTTAAGCAATGCTTGACTTGTGGTAAGATCTGTGAACATTTTGTTTTAATCTATGGCCCAGACTGTAAATATTAGAATTTTTATAAAATAAATAAATGAACACTAACACTCATTTTCCCAAAGTACTTGAAAGTACTTGATCTTCTAGCATGCATGGAAATGACGTTCAAGCATAAACACAAATGTTTCATTAAGTTCAAAACTGCAGTACACAGGAACTGAAGTGTTATTATTGTGTCCCTTTCTTTAGTTTAACTGTTGATATATTTGAACACGTACACATATAGACCAAAAAATTACCTGTTTACTAGATACTGTCTGGACAATCTGCTAGGATCTCCACAGCTGTAGGTAACCAAAGGAGACCACTCTTATTTAATCATTTTCTTCTCTTCCATTAGGTTCAAGGAAGAGTAGTCCTCTATTCATCTACCTTAAGGTATGTTTAATTAAAATATTTTTTTTATTTCTGAACAGATTATAAAACTGCAGTGAAAATATATTAAGGAACTTAACCCTATCTTATATTGAAAAGTTGTTTTGCATTAATTGGTATTGCCTACATTGGCAGAAGTTCTCCTAAGTGTCATAGAAGATTGTTTTCCAGCTGTATCTTGTAGCAACTCTGAAAGTGTTCTGAGTTTGAATTTATTCTCTTTCAAGCAGAGGCTTATGACATCTTAGAGCAGTGTTTTTCAGCACGCTGACTGGGGAATTATGGGAGTTGAAGTCCATACATTTTAAAATTGCCACAACTTCCTTACAGAATGGTTGGGACTCCGTTCCAAATTAGTTAAAATAAGTTCTTTCAAACAAGAAATAACTGTTTCAAAGTTAAACATTTGAAGCTTGAAATATTTCATCTTCAAAATGTTTTGGAGCACCCCTAACAATGAACACGTACTTCTGCAAAGAAAAATAGGCAATACCAAGGAGACTTAGAGGATCTACTGATGCTAGAAAGTGAGCCACAACCTACAAGCACACAAGAATGACATTGTCGATAAGCAACCTCCAAAAGTGGCTAA
Organism: Natrix helvetica; assembly: GCF_964273705.1. Classification (NCBI taxonomy): domain Eukaryota; kingdom Metazoa; phylum Chordata; class Lepidosauria; order Squamata; family Natricidae; genus Natrix; species Natrix helvetica. The sequence goes on along the minus strand of NC_138548.1, from coordinate 306,524,282 downwards.
GGGTTCTAAATCAGTTGTTCTACTTAAAGGGCTCTTATGTAGAAGATAGAGCAGAGATGTACAGAGTTGGTTCAGAAAACTGGACTTCAAATGATGGGTTTAATATACAAGAGAATAACTTTCAGGCGCTAACTTTGGGATTTTTTTTCTAATAGTAAGGCTATTCGATAGTTTGCTTTGAAAGGTTGTAGACTCTCCTTCACCGGAGATGTTTTTAGGCAGGGTTGGATAATCTCTCAGTAGGAAATGTCTGCACTGGATATGAATAAGGACTACTTGATGTCCAAGAACTTTCTAACTCTTCTACATATATTCTCCAAGCTAGTTCTAGTTAATAGCATAGTGAATTAAATGGATACTGGTGGCTTCATGATACTTCTGGATTAACATCCAGAATTATGCTGATAGTGTTCACACTGCAACATTTCCCATTGTCTCTTTTCCCCTATAGTTCTTGCCTACCCCCAAATCTACTCTGGGAAATGCATTAATCTTCTGGAACATATATGGGGGAATAAGAGAAATGTGCTCAGCAGATGGACTGAATGCTAACTTCTCCATGAAAAAAATAAGGAAGTAAACAGTGCATAAGCTCTGGGGACTAGATGATATTGTATGGGTGTTCAGATTTAATTGTAGTAATCTGTCCTGCAGCTGATGTAGCTGAAAAACAAATGTTAACTTTCACATACTTTCTCACATGGATTCTTTCTTGAGGGTTTGATCAGATTTGTGGATAATGTGGATGTTTTCTTCTGTGTTATATATTGCAGCTTCACAAATGCCTAAGTATCAAGAAAAATCGCATTATCACACTGAAATAACACACTGAAACTGATGAATAAGGACTCAAGAAATGCAGCACATCTCAAATTTCTGGAATTTATGGATTTTCCATGCCCACAGAAATCATTTGTCTGAAGAATGTGCTTTTATTTTATTTTTGAGTCACAGTATTTTAAAAAAAATCTAAGAGCTTATAAAGCTCTTAGAATTTCCAAATACCAATGTCAGCATAGTTAGTTGGAAGGAAGATTCTAAAACATTTGCCTGGCTCTGTCTAGTAACTAATCACTTAAACAATATAGCAAACTCTTAGCTAATAAATATATGACTGATAGAAGACCCCCACATTCTGATAGCTATAGTTGATTCACTGGGATGATTGCAAAATCTAGTTATTTGGGAAAGTATTTTTTCTGAAAGTGAATTTAACAAATGTGTGCGGTTTCTTCCATCAATGTGGCAAAATAATCATATATTGATTAAATAAAGAGGTAAATAGAGAAAATATCAAGTTAAATACATGTATGCAGTATACATATATGTGCATACACACATACACAGTAAAGATGATAGATGGATGGATGGATGGATGGAGGCAGACAGACAGACAGACAGACAGACAGACGAGATGAGATGAGAATAAGACGATGAAATTGTCTTGAAACCAAACATAGTTGCTTGTTCTGATCCCCCTCCGTCCCGTAATGAATGCTGACACAGGCTTAGCTGTTTGCCACACTTTATTGACAGTACTATAATCTTGTTGGCTGAAAGCCCAAACACGACTCACAGATAAGATGTTGGCAGCAACCCAGACTCCAACAAATACAGACAAGAGCTTCTCCAGCTTGTTACAAACAGAGACACAAGGCAGATCAGACAAAAAGTTCTCCAGATTACTATGAATGGTTGTGTCCTGCAAAAAGCCTCCTCCCAAAGTCTCTTCTTATATACACTCTTGGGATGGGCCAAGCCACAACCACCTGAGCTTGATTATCTCTTAGGAGCTTGTCTCCGGAGCAGCTGTTGCCTTCGTTTCTCCGCCCTTCTTAATCTTGCGTCAGGGACAAACTCCCTCTGATCTTCCCCACTGCTCCATGTCTCAGGTGCCTCCTGGTGGCCAACCAGCCCCTCTGGTCCCTGCTCTGGGTCTGAACCCTACCCAGGGTCCTCCATCTCTTCCATAGCTGACTCATAGGGTTCGTTGCTATCTGAGTCCCTCAGCAGTTCCAGCGGATCCTGCTGGGCCACAATGGTTGTCCAACCATGTACTATGTTTTCTGTTGTTAAATGGATAGTATCATAAACAACACATTTTATAGTTTGAGATATACTAGGTTCATCAGTTTAGTCATAAAAATGTTATACTTATTTATGATATCTTGGTTATTTTATTTAAAAAATCACACATCCATTTAAAATCTAAACAATAAGTCTGCATGTAGTTGAATGCTGTATATCAGGGGTGTCAAACTAGTGGCCTGCGGGCCAGATGCATCATGCGCAAGCTAAGCCCATCCCAGCTAGTTATTTGGGGGGAAAGTCATAATACGTCATGTGATGGCAATGTGACATGGCGAGTTTGACACTCGTGCTGTATATTATGAAATAAAAGTCCTGATGGAATACAATAATCATAGACTCATGATTATGAATTGGAGGGGATGATAGCGGTGGTGGGTTTCAATTTTTTTACTACCTATTCTATGGGCATGGCCTGTTTTGTGGGTGTGGCTTGGCAGTCATGTGACTGGGTGGGCATGGCCAACTTGTAAAATGTGGTGAAACTCACTTAACAACACTCTTGCTTAGGAACCAAAATGTTGGCTCAGAAACTCTTGCATTTGAAGTACGCAAGTCTTAAAGCTGTCAAATTACAAGACCCTTGCACCTCTAACCCTTTAGAAAAAAATCTTCAGGGATGTTCAAAATTGACAGCTTTAAGACTTGTGGACTTCAACTCCCAGAATTCCTCTTCCAATCATGTTAGCTCAGGAACGCTGGCATTTTAAATGTGCAAGTCTTAAAGCTGTCAAGTTACAAGACCCTTGACCCATAACACTTTACAAAAAAACCCCAGGGGTGTTCAAACTCGACAGCTTTAAGACTTGTGGATTTCAACTCTCAGAATTCCTCCTTCCCTCGTTCAGCTGCTATTGCTGGGGTGCCATCAGGACAAGCGAGGCCTTGGGAGGGAACTTCCCTCCTTCCCTCTTCCTCCACAGAACCATGCCAGGAGAAAGGAGGTGGGCTGGTTTGAATGTGGGCGAGCAAGCGGTTTATTGGTCAGTTCCTCCATCACTCATTCGGTCAGGTGGAGAAAAAAAGGAGGTGTGCGATAGCCAAGGATGAAGGCACTCCCCTTCGCCCTTGGTGGTGGGGATGCTTTATCGCCCATCTCCTTTCTTTCTCCACCTGCCTGAACGAGTGAAGCATCAATCTGTAGGAGGAAGGCATGAACTGTTTGGTGGTGATAAGGAAATGGAGGCTTCGTTGCCAGCCTCCCAGCTGGCAAAACAGACATTTTCACAGCGGTGGCCGAAGCACAATCCCATGCAGTCAGTTCCAGCTCTCCCTTCCCCAAACATCTCCCGTTGCTGCTGGTGCTGCTTTTGGTGAATCCAGCGTGGCGGTGGGGTTCTTGCCATCGCTGCAGCACTGGATTCACCAAAGCGGCACCAGCAGCAACGAGACATGCATGGAGAAGGGAGAGTCAAAACTGACTGCCCGAGCTTGTGCTTCAGCTGCTGCCGTGAAAATTTCTGTTTTGTCAGCTGGAAGGCTGGCAAAAAAAGTCTCAATTTCCCCGTTGCCATTGAATGATCTGTGTCCTCCCCCTACAGATTGATGCCACACGAGGGAAGGAAAGAAGCCAGTCTTGGGAGAGACCTTCCCTCTCCCTTCAGAGAGCCCATGCTGGGAGAGAGGAGGCAGGCTGGTTTGAACATGGGTGCGCGGTTTGGGGCTGGCGCCTCCTTTGCTCATTGGGGCAGGCAGAGAAAGATAGGAGGCCCCAAATAAAGCACATACACCCGCAACCAAGCGCGAAGGGGAGCGCACCTCCTTTCTTTTTCCACCTGCCCGAACGAGTGAAGGAGGCACTTACTAAACCGCCCACATTCAAACTAGCCCGCCTCCTCTCTCCTGGCATGGGCTCTCTGGAGGGGGAGGTCCCTCCCAAGACCTCGCTTGTCCTGGCAGCACCTTGGCGATAGCAGCTGAGCAAGTGAAGGAGGTGTGCGATAAAACAGTCCCCTGTCACCACCACCAAGGGCAAAGGAGAGAGCCTTTGCGCACCTCCTTTCTTTCTCTGCCTGCCTGAACAAGTGAAGGAGGCACTGGCCACTAAACCACCCACCCACTTTCAAACCAGGCCGCCTCCTCTCTCCCCACACAGCTTTCTGAAGGGGGATGGAAGGTCTCTTCCAAGACCTGCTTCCTTTACATCGTGGCATAGTTCCAGGAGGGAGGGATATTCTTTTTTTACTGGTATGGGGGCGTAGCCTCGACTCCTGTTTTCCTGCTGCTTCCAGTCTAGCCCCATGCAATATTCCGCCATCCCACCAACCTGGGGACACTCCTGCCTCTGCTGGATGGCTGCTCCTTCACGTCCCGTTGCTGGCTGCAGTTGACTTTCTCCTGGTGATCCTTCCTGGCTGGGAGAGACCCTCCATGCTGTACCCCCAGAGCAGTTACATGGCAGTGGCACATGGGCTGCTGACCAAACCAGGGTCCGCTCTAACTCAGCTCCTCTGAAGAAGCCCTGAACCTGCTTCCTTCTCTTTGGGAAGCAGTTTGTAAAGTCCCGGTTTTGCAAGGCACTTGTCAAAGAGAAGAAAGCACAGGCTTTTTCCAACAGCTGAGTCCTCCACTCCGGCAAAGGAAATGGGTGGGCGGGGCAAGCATGGTGCAGACAGGCAGGATGAGACAGAGAGAGAGCAGGGATGGGGGGCAGACTAGGGGAGGAACTGTTCCAGTACGGGGCCTTGGGAAGCCCTGGTACAAAAATGGATGCCGGATTTCCACCACTGGTAGGTGCGTACTAGACTGGACTGGCTGAAATGCATCTCTGGATGATAGAGATTATTTAGCCAGTTCTATTTATATATAGGTTGCACAATCAAGAGGTTCATACTGATGTTTAGTATGAACTGCTTCCTCATAGTTTTAACCACTAGTTCTAGTCCAGACCTCAAGGATAATAGATGGTAAATCCATTCTCTCTTCTGTGTGACAGGCTTTGTATATCTGAAGATTATTTCTCTTCAGTTATTATTTCTACCGGCTAAACAAACCAGGCCTAGATACTGTAACTGTTCCTAACAGGGCTTTCTCATCATCATTTCCAGGTCCTCAAACTAGCCAATGTTGATTCAAATTCTTTTTTTTAGCATATTTTTTTTAAATTATTTTTCCCTTCTACAGTCCCTTACAGTCATTATGTCAACATTATTATGTCATCATACCTGTACATGTATATAATATTTCACTTCTATATTTGCACACCTTTATACACAGTTTATGTATGTATGTATGTATGTATGTATGTATGTATGTATGTATGTATGTATGTATGTATGTATGTATGTATTTGTGTTACAACCCCTGGTATGCCCAAATATGGGAGGGAACACAAATCCATACCTATTTCCCTGGCTCAGCTGATAAGGAGGAGAGCCTGTGGCTTAATACAACTGCCTAATATGTAATAGAGCCCTGGTTCGAATCCCAGTAAGGGTATGGCTAGCTGATGAGAGCTAAATAGCTTGAAATAGATCTATACTAGTCTCCCTTTATTTCTTTATCAGCACAAATACAACACACACACACACACACACACACACACGTATGTATGTATGTATGTATGTATGTATGTATGTATGTATATGTATATATGTATTTGTGTTACAACCCCTGGTATGCCCAAACACAAATACATACCTATTTCCCTGGCCTAGCTGATAAGGAAGAGAGCCTGTGGCTTAGTAGCAATTACATCGGCCTAATATGTAATACAGCCCTGGTTTGATTCCCAGTAAGGGTATGGCTAGCTGTTGAGACCTAAATAGGTTGAAATAGATCTATACTAGTCTCCCTTTATTTATTTATCAGCACAAATACAACACACACACACACACACACACACACACACACACACACACACATATATATATATATATATATATATATATATATATGTATGTATGTTACGGTGAAAGACCGAAATCTGGTGAATGTCGACATTCACCGGTGAAAGACCGAATATTTCATTACATCGTTTTACATTCGGACCTTCACCAGTGAATGTCGACATTCACATAGTCGCTTGGTGTATGTCCGAAAATACCCTTATCCTCTCGACACCCTTACCCTAATCCCCTTACCCTAATACCTCGGCTCCTCGCTTCCTTTTAAGCGTCTTCTATTCACGGAGTTTTTTTTTTTAAACCTGCGATCGCGGAGTTTTTTTTTTAAAACCTGCGATCCTTAAGAAGACGCTTAAAAGGAAGCGAGGAGCCGAGGTATTAGGGTAAGGGTGTCGAGAGGATAAGGGTAATCCTCTCGACACCCTTACCCTAATCCTCTTACCCTAATACCTCGGCTCCTCGCTTCCTTTTAAGCGTCTTCTTAAGGATCGCAGGTTTTAAAAAAAAAAACTCCGCGAATAGAAGACGCTTAAAAGGAAGCGAGGAGCCGAGGTATTAGGGTAAGGGGATTAGGGTAAGGGTGTCGAGAGGATAAGGGTATTTTCGGACATACACCAAGCGACTATGTGAATGTCGACATTCACCGGTGAAGGTCCGAATGTAAAACGATGTAATGAAATATTCGGTCTTTCACCGGTGAATGTCGACATTCACCAGATTTCGGTCTTTCACCGTAATATATATATATATATATTCGTCTTAATTAATTTTATTCTTGTGGATTCAAATTCAACCTCCATGGAATTACTGTTTTTACAGCCAGGTGCCACTATCAAGAAAGTCTTATTGTCAGGGACAACCTAATAGGCTTTTTTGGTTATAGCATAACCAAATCCCCAGATCATTTTAACTGATGGAGTTCCTGAAGGAGCTAAGGAACAAAAAGTAGGATTAATAGGGCAGTGGGGAAAGTGCTTTCTTAGAATGGCACTCAGCTAGTCTGCAATATTAATGAGTTTGCATTAAATGTGGTGAAAAATCACATAATGCCGAAGCATATCTAAGGAAGAACTGCCCTCGTCAACAGTTAAAAGCACATCCAAAATACCCTAGTACAACTTTCCACAAAGAGCAGATTTGATCAATGTTTTATTTAAAAGCAATAAAAACAGGAGTGAAAAATTGCTGCAATGGTTGACACAAAGATGAAATTTTGTATTATCTGATGGAGGATTTTTTAAATAGGTTTTCACTCTTCTTAGAATTATAAAAATAGATATATTTAGATCTCTCTCTCTCTCTCTCTCTTTGACAAATGGTATATTTTATTATTATGACATGCCATGAATACTCTCCTTTCATAAACTCATCCAAGTCCCAAAGTGAATGAAAATTTAAAAACTTTGAGAAGTTTTAATACAGTTGACTTAAGAGGGTGTTCAAATGATTTAATTTACATTATTATTCATTCTATTATCCAAACATTGGGTTAAAGAAATCAAATTAGTTTATGAACGTTTCTTAATGCTAATCTGACATTACTACATTTTCTATTCAGTTCAGTGAGTAAAGAATGCCAGAATATTTGTTGACTAAGTGAAACGATCAATAATTATCCTTACTAACCAATTTATCACTCTCCTTGCTATCTATGGGCATGTCCATTTCTGATTGCACTTGAACATGGACAGATTGTGAAGTGATATTTCCTACTTCTATTGGAAGATTGTAAAGTACTAATTACTACTTCTTTTCTGTCCCCTGCCCAGTTCATCTATTTGGGTACTGTAAAAAGAAAGTAACTCTTGAATGCTCTTGGCATCCTCAAATGAATGAAAACCTGGGGGAACACTTTTCTTGGGTATCATGTTCCAGAAGGACCACCTTCCAGGAGGGGAAACATTTAGAAATGTCTGAACATGGGCCGTTTTTGAAGAAAAAGAATATAGTATATACCGTATGTCTTAGGAGAAAATATGAGGAAAAAATACCCCAATGATAAGAGCTTTTTAGTGTTTCCATTTGTTGAATAATAGAAGCTGGACAAGCTTCTGTTGGAGATGGGAATCTTTAAATTACATTCCTGCAGGGAGTTGTATCCCATGGCTGATTGACTCTGTCAACTTAGTGATTCTATGATATTGACATCTTCAGGACAATCAGGACATTTTGTATATGTGGACATTCTGGTCACAGTCTAAAATGACCATCTATTTTGATATGAAGTTAGCTGGATGACTTTGAGCCAGTCACTCTCTCTCATCCCTAGGAAGCAGGCAATGTCAAACCACTCCTGAAAAACCTTGCCAAGAAAACTGCAGGATCCAGACAGTTGTCAGGAGTCAACACTGATTCAAGGGCATCAATTAAAATAAATTAAAAATGAAGAAATTGATCTGCCTTCACTTGATAGCATTGTTCCCACTTGCTGGAAATCTGGGAAGTTGTAGCACAGCTTGGAGGCCCTAAATTTGAATGAAACAGCTGGAAAGTAGTCAAAATACAATCTAACTATATTTTAAATCTAAGATGTAGAATGATGTATTGATGTGTCTTAGTAGGAAGTGAATTGGTTTTTGGATTATTATCTATTTACATTACAAAAAACTGCTCAAATGCTTCCACCTGTGTTTGCTTGCTTCTGTGTAGTGTTGACCAAAGTGACTCAGACCAATACAGGTGTTAACAACTGGGGGGGACGACAATTAACGTATAAACTGTCAGCTCTACAAAAGAAGGTAAGCTTCAAATTCATTTTGTTCACAGAGCTTGTCATTACAGCTGCTGCTGGGGCTTTATCCTTTTGTTCAGCTAGAGTTCACCCTACCGGAGAGAAGTTATCATTTAACCTTCCTTTTCAACACCCCTTTGTCACTTTTTCCTCTACACTAGCGAAGCCGCATGCCTTTGCCATTAGAAACATTTCACTCCACTCTCCCCAACCAATACAGACAATATTTGGGTGAGATTTTCAGACTAGCAAAGCCACCTGAAGACAACATTGCAAACATTCAACAGCCATATATAGATATAATGGGCCACAAAATAAAACAAAAATCTAACCAGAGCTTTAACTGAACTCCATTTCCTGAGAGGGATGGGAAGCTAGATTCAACATTTCCAAGAATTTCAATTCCATGGATTTCAGGCACAACTTGTACTGCTATACTTCTTTATAATACTAGATAATGTTCTAGAATCTAGATAATAATGAATACTTACATAATTTTAAGTGTGTTTGTACCTGAGGTGGGTTCTTACCAATTCGGACCGTTTTGCTGGAACCTGGAGTGACCCAGGCCTGCCATGCCCCCGAATCAGTTCTCCCGGCGGCTCCATAGGCACCGCCATCTTGTTTTTTTGCTTCTGCGCATGCACAGAGCAAGTTTTGTTTGCTGGGACTTGGAACCAGCAGCAACCCAGGCCTGCCATGCCCATGAACTGGTTCTCCCATCTTGGTTTTTGTTTCTGTACATGCGCAGAGCAATTTTTACTGCACCGTGCATGCATGGACACACAGCATGCATCAAATGCATGCATGCGCAGCGTGGCAACGAGCGAACCGGCAGTAGTGACTGCTGGAACCCACCCCTGGTTTGTACTGCCTTTTGGATTAGTTACATAGGCAATGTGTTTTGGATAAATGAGAAGATTATTCTTTAGAGATTCTTTACTTGACTTGAGATAGGAAGCAGCAAATCCTTTCTGACTAGCAGTTGCAAGATGTCATTTGTGAGGCACAAATACATTGCTGAGCAATACATTACATACATACAATAATGTGAGTTTTTATTTGTATGCATGTTAAGGTGTAGCACTAACAGTTATTTGAAAGGGAGAAGAATAATGTAGCAAATTGTATTATTATTATTAGTAGTAGTAAAAATATGTTCTATAATTCTCTTGGGTTTTTAAAGTCATGGTAAATCTTATTTATTTATATACACATACATACACACACACACACACACATATGTGTGTGTGTGTGTGTGTGTGTGTATTTGTGTTACAACCCCTGGTATGCCCAAATATGGGAGGGAACTCACAACTCCCCCTTTCTGTCTATCGGCTCACTGCAGAAAACTATATTTTTAATGTTGCCTTTTTATATTTGTGTTGTATTTGTGCTGATAAATAAATAAAGGGAGACTAGTATAGATCTATTTCAAGCTATTTAGGTCTCATCAGCTAGCCATACCCTTACTGGGATTTGAACCTGGGCTGTATTATATATTAGGCAGATGTATTAGCCACTAAGTAATGCCTAATATGAGGATTGTGACACAATACATGCCTATTTCCCTGGCTTAGCTGATAAAGGGGGAGAGTCTGTGGCTTAGTGGCTCTGTGTGTGTGTGTGTGTGTGTGTGTGTGTGTGTTTGTTTATTGGAGACATATCATGCTTTTCCTCCAGGAACTCTAGGTGGCCTACATAGTTCTCTTTTTTCAGCGGCCCTGCCCGAACTCCTTGAGCTGATCTCATCGGTGGCGGTTGAGACCCCCAAACTTTTAGTGATGGGGGATTTTAATCTGCCGTCGATGGGAGAAGCGTCTGAGGGGGTTCGGGAGTTCATGGCTTCCATGACAGCCATGGACCTGACCCAGTTAATTCAGGGCCCTACTCATGAGGGAGGCCACACCCTGGACCTTGTTTTTGTCTCTGGCCAGTGGACGAGTGATCTGGGAATAGGGGATCTAGACACTATTCCCCTGTCATGGTCGGATCACTCACTTCTCCGGCTGGACTTCCCTGGTGCTACCCCCCGCCGCGAGGAGGCGGAACTGGAAGGTATTAGATGGTTCCGCCCCAAGCGCCTGATGGAACCGGATAGGTTCCAGACGGAACTTGGGCCACCTCCTGTGGACCTGACCCGCCCCCGAGTAGAGGACCTGGTAGTCGCATGGAATAGTGCGGCTACCGGGGCCCTAGACCGGGTGGCGCCTTTGCGGCCTCTCCTGCGGCGAAGAACCACCCTGGCACCTTGGTTTACCGAGGAGCTAAGGGTGATGAAACGCCACAAGAGACGCCTAGAGAGTCGTTGGAGATCCTCCCGTTCCGAATTTGACCGAGCACAGGCACGAGCTTATTTGAAGACGTACCTTGTGGCACTAAGAGCGGCCAAACGTCAACATTGCGCCGCTCTTATTGCGTCTGCAGATAACCGCCCTGCCGCCCTGTTTCGGGTGACCCGTTCCCTCTTGTTTGAGAGACCACGGGAAGCCCCTCTACAGGGTAGAGCAGAGGAGTTTGGGAATTATCTACAGGACAAAGTCGCTCAAATCCGGATGGGATGGACCCCTTTCAGTGGTTCAGTAGAGACGCCCGTTGCGAGTCTTGAGGGACCGCTTTGGGAGGAGTTTGACTCGGTTGCCATCGAGGATTTGGACAGGTTGCGTGGACGTCTGCGACCCACCACATGTTTATTGGACCCGTGTCCCTCCTGGCTTGTACTGGCATCCTGGGAGGTTACGCGCGACTGGCTCCTGGGCCTGGTGAACGCCTCGTTGGGTGAGGGGTCTCTACCGGCCGCCTTGAAAGAGGCGGTGGTGAGGCCCCTGCTCAAGAAGCCTTCCCTGGACCCAACGGACCTAGTCAATTATCGTCCAGTCTCCAACCTTCCTTTTTTAGCGAAGGTTGTAGAGAGTGTGGTAGCACAGCAGTTCCCACGTCACCTGGAGGAAAATGATTATCTAGACCCGCACCAGTCCGGCTTCCGACCCGGGCACAGCACGGAGACGGCCTTGGTCGCATTGGTCGATGATCTCTGGAGGGCCAGAGATAGGGGTTGTTCCTCTATCCTGGTCCTATTAGATCTCTCGGCGGCGTTCGATACCATCGACCATGGTATCCTGTTGCACCGGCTAGAGGGGCTGGGAGTCAGAGGCACCGTTTTACGGTGGTTTGGCTCCTACCTCTCTGGTCGGACGCAACGTGTGTTGACAGGGGAGCAGAGTTCGACCCGGAGGCCACTCACATGTGGAGTGCCACAGGGATCGGTGCTCTCGCCCCTCCTGTTCAACACATATATGAAACCGCTGGGCGAGATCATCCGTGGTTTTGGAGTGGGATATCATCTGTATGCTGATGATACTCAGCTATACATTTCCACTCCGAACCACCCCAATGAGGCCGTCGAAATGATGTCCCGGTGCCTGGAGGCCGTACGGGTCTGGATGGATGGCAACCGACTAAAACTCAACCCTTCCAAGACGGAGTGGCTGTGGCTTCCGGCCTCCCGGTTCAACCAGGTGCTTCCATCTCTGGCCATCGGGGGCGTCCAACTAGCCCCCATGGAACAGGTGCGCAATTTGGGCGTCCTCCTGGATACCCGGCTGTCCATGGATAACCATGTAACAGCCGTGGCAAGGGGGGCGTTCCATCAGGTTCGCCTGATGCGCCAATTGCGCCCCTTATTGGACCGGGATGCCCTACGCACAGTCACCCATGCGCTAGTGACGTCTCGCCTGGATTACTGCAATGCTCTCTACATGGGGCTTCCCTTGAGATGCACTCGGAGACTACAGTTGGTCCAGAACGCGGCCACGCGGGTGATTATGGGGAGGACCAGATACTCCCCTGTAACACCTCTCCTGCGCGAGCTGCACTGGCTGCCTGTGGTCTACCGAGTGCGTTTCAAGGTTTTGATTATGATCTTTAAAGCGCTCCATGGCACAGGGCCTAGTTATATGCAGGATCGCATCCTGCCCCACACATCCCTACGACCAATTCGCTCACACAGAGAGGGACTTCTCCGGGTGCCGTCCGCCAAACAGTGTCGGGGGGCGACACCCAGGAGCAGAGCCTTCTCTGTGATGGGCCCAGCCCTATGGAATGACCTCCCCCGTGACATCAGGATTACTTCCGATCTCCGCTCCTTCCGTGTACAGCTGAAGACCCACCTCTTTCAATTATCCGGCCTGGCTCAATCGCAATCGTAATTTTCCCATTCCTCCAAACTGTTTTTTAAATTGTTCTTAAATATTAATTTTATTGGGTTTTTACAATTGGGGTATTTTAAAGTACATTTTTAACTGTCTATTGTTGTAATTTGTTTCCTCCTCCGTGTATATGTATATGTGTTGTGTATGTATGTACGTTTGGTGTTGTTATGTATTTTATGTTATATGCTCCATTGTACGCCGCCCCGAGTCCTACTTGGAAAGGGAGCGGCTAATAAATCCAAATTTATTATTATTATTATTATTTTTCCCCCACACCTTTTTTAAAGTTGTAGGATTAGAAATATAAATTAAATAATTTGGAATAAGCTCCCCTTAAGTAAAGGTTCCCCCTGCACATACACGGTGGTTGTTTCTGGCTCTATGGGAAGTGCTCATCTCTGCTTCAAAGCCGACGAGCCAGCGCTGTCTGAAGACGTCTCTGTGGTCATGTGGCCAGCATGATTAAATGTCAACTATGCAAGGAACACAGTTACCTTCCCACCAAAGGTGTTAGCTATTTTTTAACTTGCACTTTTACATGCTTTTGAACTGCTAAGTTGGCAGAAACTGGGACAAGTAACGGGAGCTCATTCCATTATGCAGTGGTAGGGATTCGAACTGCTGAACTGCCAACCTTCTGATCAACAAACTTAGCATCTTAGCCACTGAGCCACCATGTCCCTTAAGCTCCCCTTACACAAACATTATTGGTGATATTTTGGAAAAAGTATTGAGATGCTGTGACAGATTTTTACCTATAAGAAGAAATTATGGCAGGGAATGGTTATCTGTACAAAATTCTGGAAAGTGGAACCTGGGCTTTGAAGAAGCAGGATCAGAAAATTATTGGTGCTTTTGAACTTTGATGCAGGGGAAGAGTCCCAAAACTACACTTGCCAGTCAAGAAACAAACACATAGATCATCAAACATATTATTCTAGAGTTGGGGACTAGGCCCAAATTTGGAATGGGACTTGCCACAGCCATCTCACTATGGCCACTTTGCCATGGTCAACTTGTGACAGCCAACTCAACATGGTCAACTCATTATGGTAAAATTCGCTATGGCCAGCTTGAGAGAAGGACAACTCACTGCAGGACAATTTAACCATTCAATATAACTATTTAAAATAAATAAAAATATTTTAATTTTTGTCATTCACCTTTCATTTTGTCCCTCCTTTTGCATCTGTTCTTTAATTATTCTATTCTACCATTTCTTTAATATTAGTGTAACTCTTGTCTCCCAGTGAGTTGCCGTGGAGAGTAGGCTATGGCAAATTGGCTGTGGTGAATTGTCATAGACCTTCCCAAATTATACTATTTTGAATACATTATATGGAGACCTAGCTCTCTGGAGAAGGCTATAATGCTATTCATCTCTCGAGGAACCTTTTAATCACATGTTTATATAGTATAAGATCAGGAAGTAGAAATATTGAAATTATTTCATTTTCGCTATTTTTTACTTTTTCAAACACCAGAACGGCAGCAAGGACTGTGAAAGTCTTCTGCACCCACTTGTTGGGGGAGTTGCCTCCTGGAAACTAAGTAGTGGTAGCAGGAGTTATCAATCCATACTAAACCAGTATGTTGGGGGGGACCAAAATTAGAGAATTTTGAAAGAATTATGAAGCTTCTAATCATCCACCTTATGGAATCAGTTCTTCCACTACACAGTTTTACAATAGACACACCCAGCAATCCATATTTATGCAATACCATAATGCAAACCTATTCATTTTATCATGCAGTGAACATTAAATTCTTGCATTAAAAGAATTCTCAGTTACTTGTTAAAGGGCAAATATCTGATCTGTACCCCTTTTGCCTAGTGTAAATGCACCCTGTAGTTCCCATATTTGCTCATTGCTACTTGGCTAACCTTTTAGTCAGAATTCTGTCAAAAACATTTCCAAGATGCTTAATAAAGACTAATCTACCTATGCATTTGATGTTCACTCTTGTTGCCATTTCCTTTGCATAATAAAAGAATTCCTTTTAATTATGGTGTTCTTCCAATTATCAGGTGTTAGATATTGAGACTGGAGAAATAGATTCCACCAAGGTCCTCCTTTCCGGCGGTTAAATACTTGAAGCTAATTGGCTGAGCTTTCTGACAGCTTCCTATAAAAGGGCTAGCTGTCAGACAGGCCAGTGCTGGATATGTACATAGTTTGCTGAATAAAGAGCTGTTGTTCTCACTGAAGCCTGAGTCCTGCCTCCTCCGTTCGCCCTATCTAATACCAATTGCTGTCTTTATTCAGTTGACACAACTGAATCGAAGGAAAAAATTAACACGAGTAGATCAACTACTCCCATAATCAAAACCCATCCATGTTTAATGTTTTCCAATTGCACCATCTACTGCTGCAGCAAGTAGATCTTCTTCTATCTCACTTATATTTGTTTATATAGGAAAAGATGGGTCATACATATTCACATGGATTTTTAGGTGGAAAGAATCAAGCATTGTAAAACTTGCAGTTTATCATGAATTAGTACATGTAGCTGAAATTCTTGTTGAGAAAGAATGGAACATACAATGGCCATTTTTATTGGTAAACTTCATTTTCTTGTCTTCAATTTGACCTGTATTTCCTGATCTATATGACAAGGCTCTGATTTGGGCTGCTGAATATTTCAGCAGGAATTCTGTCAAATGATTTCTCTGCTATATTGCTTTGCAATGAAGGAAATGGGCAAATTATATTTCATTTGGTAAATAAAAGATCACTTGAGGGATTTGTCTAATCATATCATCCATAGAAGTTCGTACCACATTAAATTTCATTAGAACAG
Source organism: Natrix helvetica (assembly GCF_964273705.1). Classification (NCBI taxonomy): domain Eukaryota; kingdom Metazoa; phylum Chordata; class Lepidosauria; order Squamata; family Natricidae; genus Natrix; species Natrix helvetica. The sequence goes on along the minus strand of NC_138548.1, from coordinate 306,508,605 downwards.
ATCATCTTCAAATTTAATTTTCATTTATGATTTTCTCTTTTCAGGAGGGGGGGCAGTAACCTTTAGAGCATTTGGTTTGGTTCTGTTCTTCAACATATCATTAATATGAACAGTTGGAATAAAAACTCAATCATGTGGCCAAATGCTTTCTTATGCAAGTATAGTATTCCATGCTTTTAGTTGTATTTCTCTGATGTCAACATTAAGAATAGCATGATTACTGCTCTGCCATGTTGTTCCTTCACTGACTTATTGATTAAAGAACTTAATCTTGAAAGAAGGATACAAAGATGAATCTTGTTATGTTTCTTTATCTCTCCCCATCTTTCCACAATGAGATATGGGGGTCAGCTTGTGATAATAACAATTAGAGCCTTGACACCTCTCATAAATCATAGCTGCTATGTTGCCTTTCAAAGAATGTAATGTTTTCATACTATGAAGGATACATCTCCTTTATCTGCTTATCTCCTTCCCTATCAGCTGTAAAGTTGTAAAACATTTTTTTCTCCACAGGGGCTTCCTATTCATTTATACACATGTTAAAACTGCCTTTGATTGAACATTCTGTATAACTTTGTGGTTCTTGTTCTTGGTTCATCTACTGATTTTGGAAGATAAAATACCTGCTGGTTTTGGAAAATAAAACAGTAATTTGCATCATGTCCTCTAATTGGTTTCCCCACAAAATGTAGATAAAATATTATAATTTCCATTCAAATGGGAATGGGAACAGATCCTTCAGGATAATATCTATCTATGTGGTTGCTAAGAATTGATCCCAACTTGATCGCACTTAACCAATATTTTATTCCAAGACTGAATCTGAAATACTTTGGATTTCATATGGAGACCTAAACTATATGTTGCTTTTGGAGTTTTTTCTTGCAAAAGAAAATTCTCTAATTTTATGCTATTTATAATAGCTTAGTACATCACGTTGAGAATAGTTTATTTAGTGGTTAAAAGCATTAGGCTAGAAACTTGAAGACTATGTATCCTAGTCTTGATATAGGCATGAAGCCATCAGGGTGGCCTCAGCCAATCACTTTCTCTCAGCCCTAGGAAGGAGATGGGCAGCCAAGAAATATTGCCAAGAAAACTTCATTGGCTTATCCAGGAAATCACCAAAAGTCAAGGTTCACTCAAAAGCTCAACCCAAAAATATATCTAACAGATGCAGTGGTTGCATTGACTATGCATGATGGGAACTATACTCATTAAATCTGGGGAGAACTAGATAGCCACAGCAAATTTAAAATGGGCCTACAATGTAAAACAATAACTCTGTTCTCATTTCCCATAAACTCAGATAAGTAGACATGTTATACAATAGGGTCACATTGCAAAAATGTGTTAATTTAAAGATAATTATCACCTGCTAGTATAATATATAACAGATTCCAGTACATAAGCATTATGCATATACAAGAGAAGGGCAGAAGCTACATTTTAATATAAATATATGTTCAGAGATGAACATATATTTCAACATGAATGAAACTAAAGCAAAAGGGGAAATTGCTAATTGGAACCTGAAACACAGAGAAACCCAAGTATCTGTTTCAAAATCAAATCTCAAAAGAAGCAGTATAACACTTAAGCCAAGTTCTGCTATTTGAGATCTAGTAGACTGGTTTAGAGACCAATTCATCCAGGTAATACACTCAAAATGCTCCCTAAAACAACACTTTTGGACAATGGTCCCACCAGAATTACCAAACTCACTCAAATTGTCTTTGATATTGGACAATCTAACAGCTGTACATGAGATCATTAGTTAACTTTCTCTTGAAAGATGAGAAATGTAACCCTCAACTTGGTGACATCACCACAGCTGGATCTATCTATGATTTCATATACACTTAAAAGGCTAACAATGCAGGTAGGTCTGTTATATACATTTGTCTATTACTTCAACAGGAGGTGCTAAAATTGGGAGGAGTATGGAAACATTTGAATGGGGGTTGGTTTAGCAATTAAAGTGAATAAAATCATGGTTGTATACAAAACAAATTATTGGAACTCAATAGGTCTAATGGAATAAAACTCTAACACACAAATATTCAGTGGAGAAATTTCATCTAGCACACTCTACATGACATTCACATTCATCAACTGTACGATAAAATGCTGAGACATCAGAGAAATCTGTGGCAGGAAAAATATCAGAACTATATTATGCTTCAAGTATCAAAGTCTCCAATGCATGTTAGTCAAACAGTTATAAAACCATGGAATGTTGCTTATGAAATTTGGAATGCTTCTGTATCAGAATATTTCAACCCATGAAGTTGGCAGGATCAAAAATTCACAAGGTTTCAAATATCAGGAAATGGAGAAACTTGCATTTTTGGAAGAAGTCCTTGGAAGTTGAAAAATCAAGTGACAAGAAGACTAGGAATATGTGAAAGAAAAACATAGGTGATCATGATTGGCAAGAACAACATGAGGAAATAATATAATATTTGGAAAATGGAGATGAACCACTGTTTTGAAGCAACATCAAAATTTCTTAAAGCAGAACAATAGATGCTGGATATTCTGTCCAAAGCAGAGTGTGAGACATTGTTGAAAGTCTTGGAAAGAAATGGAAGAGACAACAGACAAAAACAATCACAGGATAATCATAAGCAAGTTGGTTGACAACTTATCTTCTCAAAAGCAATTTAGCCAAGATGGCAAGAAACTGAGGATAAAGAGTTTTAAATAATTCAGTCTTATTTCCCTGTTGGGAAATTTCCTCTAAGAGATTTCAATTTTTTATATTTACCCAGACTAATATTAAATACATCTTATTGGAACCTAGGTAGTTTTTGCTTCCTTACTTTTGTCTAGCTTCATGGGACTTGCAGGTATATTTTATTGCTAACTTTATAAGTGTTAAAGCATTACACTGAGAGGAGAATAAAAAGGTTTTTTTTAAAAAAAAAACCGTAGACCAATATTTTTCAAACTTGGCAACTTTAAGATGTGTAGAGTTAACTAGCCAGAATGCTGTCTGGGGAATTCTGGGAGTGAAAGTCTACACATCTTAAAGTTGCCAAGATTGAAAGACACTGGATTAGATAGGTGGGAATTGAGTCCTAAAGTCAAAGGGACTAAGTTAAAATTGAATTAAGCTTGTATATTTTAAAGAATTTTATAAAATAGAAGCTCATGCCAGTTGTGGCTTCTGCTGTCACTACAATTTAGTAGTTTGGCCCTTCTTCAGAGGGTTGGATTTCCTGGATTGAGATTTTCAGCAATGTTTTATATAGGTTCAATCACTTCTTCCAAAGGCACCCATATTTAATTTCAGACAGTTTTCTCAAACCTGTATCATTTCTTTAAATAATTGTGGGAATAGGAATATCTGAATTACCAATCTTTGGCTATTTTATTAAATATTAACCCTAACTGAGGTAGTTTGTTTTACTTGTTGCTAATAAATTTCATACAAATCAAGGAATGTAATAATAGTGAAGAGGATCCAGTATGTCAGTTTTAATGGTTTGGAACAATAGGTTTGGTTTTCCTCCTTAGAATAACATACCACAATAATAATACCAAAAATGAAGATGCCATAAAATGTGACTACAAAGAACACTTTTTAAAAACAAGCAAAATTTCCACTGTCACAAATGGAAATATGAAAAAAACAAACTCCAGAAGTAATGTGATCTTGCTTGGTTACATAAAATAAATTAAAATAAAACCTTAACAACTCCTTTAAACTTTGCCATTTTTGAAAAGTAATATAACCCTTTTTCAAAGAGTCAGGAGCCACATGCAATTATTGTGAGTGTTTGAAAAGCTCAGAAAAACCTTTTGCATTGAAACGTGATTTGAGAAGCATAGAAATTTTAACATCAGGAAAGTCTGATCATAACCAAAAAGCAATTTGTGATTGTGTCCAGCTCATTTATGAATGTTTTGTGATCCTTAAAATGAAACATTTTCCTTAGCCCTAAAGAAACCTGATAAGTGGCAGCTGAGTTATAATTCAGTGTGGATTGAAGTGCGTTATATTTTACTGGATGTTGCAGAAGGGAAGATTTTAATCTAGATATTGACATAATTAGAATTTATACTTTAAGCTTTTTCAATCCAAATTGATAAGGGCATGATAAGGCCTTATTTTTGAATAAGTGATATAAAAGAAAGTCTTCTCAGAGCAGAGGCTGCTAATATGTAGAGCAGTGTTTCTCATCATTGGCAATTTTAAGATGGGTGGACTTCAGCTTCCAGAATTCCCCAGTTAGCAATTCTGGAAGTTGAAGTCCACCCATCTTAAAGTTGCCAACAATGAGAAACACCAATGTAGGGCACTGAGAACTTTTGCTTGTTACTGACTTTCTGCTTATGAAATGCAATTATTCCCCTTCTGTTTATTTAAACAATTTTAAGAGCTTTTAGAGTTAGTAAGTTAGTTGCAGGATTGAGTTACGATGTTACTTTTTTAGACCACTGGTGATGGCTGGGAGTTATGATGGAAGTTATTTTGCCACTCTGAAGCTCAGCTGATCAAAAAAAGAAAAATCAGGCCAATTTATAATGATTACATTACATGGAATTGATCAGGACTGAGTTTGCCTGATCCCTGATGAAATAATACTAGGCTAGCAGCATGGGATTTATTTACCCATCAGTATGACCTGTCTTTTACAAGCTCTAAGTGTGGAGCCCTGTTTTGGACCATATTCTTTCAGGCCTGGGGTCACTTCAGTAACAGCTGCTCAAACAGTCTGGGAAAAGGGATTCAGCATACAGGAATTATGCATGATAGACATAACTGCAAGCATATTATGTTGAATGTTTAATCATAAACTTCTAGACATCCAGTGGTTATTGCACTGGGCCACAACATTCTATTTTGGGGCTTTATGTTTACAGCACAATCCAAAATTAGCTAGGTTTTTATAGCAGAGACTTCATTGACTGGAGAATGAAGATTGAAAATGGAGACTGAGAAGACTGCATAATTTGTAGGTTATTTTTCCAAGGCTTTTCCATCCTTGACTACTATATCCTTGACTACAGTAAAGGTAATTAAAAGCTTAAACAATAAAATTATATGTCCTTAGAAAGCAATCTAAGAGGTGTCACAATGGAAAGAATAGCCAGCTGAAAGTCCTTCACATTGACCGACCTACCTACCTACTGAGCAAGTTTGAAGGAAAGGTCAGAGGGGAGCAATGTGTAATAAATACATACTTTCTCCACAAATATCTGGTTCTCGTTTAAAATGATTTGGCTACGTAGTTTTATAGCAAATGCAATTCCTTTTCTTCTGGGAGTTGCAAGTTATCTTCTTCTCAGATTTCCCTTCTTTTTTAACCTGATTCCTTACTCTGATTCTTTCCATCTAGGACTCAGAACTGAATCTTCCCTGGCCTGGAAATAACAGGTGGGACAAGGATCAGGAGTCATATTTAAAGGTCTCCCTCCTCTGTCATTTTCTCTGCTTCATAAAACTGAATTAATAGTTGCCCTCCAAGGACTTAAGAAGAGAAAGGGCATCAACAATTGATGATAACTTACATTAAGTATTGGACATCTCAACCCCAGGATAAAATTAATGACCAAAAGGTTAGGCAGGTTTGGACTGATTCCATCAGTAAAGAGACTGTTCATTAACTTGATCAAACTGATCATTCATTCATTCATTCATTTTCTATAGCCATACATTTCATGCATTTGAAATTAATGAACTGCACATTTATGAGAAATGAGAGTTAATATTTTTTAAGTCTTTGTGATATGAAATAAAAAGGAAATGCAAAATATAGTTTCATTTCTGTTTATTGTAATATTTTTTGCTGATTGAATATGAAAAATTACCTGACACTGTTTCTGACTGTCAAAAGTTAGTGGTGCTAAATTAATAAAATGTCCTGCTATTAACACAAAGGCCAGTTAGTTAGGGAGACTCAGCATAAGCCTTCTGTGGGGGATAAGGTGATGCTAATATTGCACTTTTGATCTTGTGGAAATTTTCTTCTGGCTTAATGATGAGGAGATGGCTCCTACACAGTCCACTGCAGTTCTTTGTGCATCCCCTTGAATATATGAAAAAAATACTGAAGTCTGCACAGGATCAGGTAGCATCAAAAGAGTCAAAACACAGCTGTGACCATACAATTAAACCCCAACCTTCTCCCTTCCATACAATGCAATGGATGTAAATATGGGGTGGGCTTTTGATTACACTGTTGCACCTGCCATCTTGACTTTTCTCAAGCTCCCCTCCCCTGCTTCAGGGGAAAACACCATCCTGTTGTAGACATGTTCTACATGTGACTCAGAAAATAAGCATTCATTGTAAGAATTTTCTCTCTGTCTTTCAACCGATTCTTGATCTAAATTGCATGAACAATGTTGTAAAAAAAGTCTGCATATCCTCAGTTTTCCTTACTTTTACTATAAATACCAAAATTGAAATGTCCAGTAACAGTTAGCAAAATGGCAAGGAAAAGCAAAAAGCAAATCATTATTATCACTTGACAAAAAACATATTTCCACTTCTCTCTCTCTCTCTCTCTCTCTCTCTCTCTCTCTCTCTCTCTCTCTCTCTCTCTCTCTCTCTCTCTCTCTCTCTTCTCCCCCCCCCACTCTGTATATGCCTGATCTAAGCAGTCTGCAGGCTGAATCTGGGCCCCAAGCCTTGAGTTTGACACCCCTGATATAGAAGTTATAAAAACATTGTTAACTTTGAAAAAAAAATTAAAGGAAGCATATGCAAGGTACCCTTTGCTCTCATATTAAAAAATAGTATTCCAATAATAAAGGATTTCTGTCTGTCAAGTAAAGAAGTGGGGGAAATGTTTTTTTTTTCTCCTTCAGGTTAATGCCAGCAAATCCTACAGTGTTTGTCTCTGAAAGATATAGAATTGTTCTGTAAACTGTTTTCTTTATTTATTCACTCATAATCAATGAAAACAATGCAGTAAAATTGATTTAAATTGGGAAGAGATTGAACTAGTAGAAGATATACAGTATTTGTGAAGATCAATGTAACTTTAGCTGAAAGCAAACAGATGACAATTGTTTAGTGAAATGCAGGAATATTATGGCTCAAATTTTAAATTGGATCCCATATAATCACAGAATAGAGATCCTGTTAAAAGGACAAAAAACCCAGGACATCAGAAACAGAACGGGAAATTTCTTACCTTTTGAAAGTTCAGGATGCTAAAAAAGGATGAGAAGATTAATCATTTCTAATGTAATTGAAGTAGAAATCCTTTTGGATCCTTCCGAATTCTAGAGGCAGAATATATTTTCAAGTCACTTTCTAAATATTGTGATCAACTATCTTCTAACATACTATATGCCTAGAATCATGTAAGATTGCTAATTCTTTCATTTCTTCTAAATTTGTCTATCTGTCTAAACCACCTTGGGCTAGAAATGCTTCTCCCACTTTTGTGATCCATTTGTTCACTGCAAAAGTCACTCTTGCAGATTCGCAGATGTGGGCAACGTTCTAAAATTTTGAAGAGAGAATTACCCTGATAAATATGAAATGACACTGGATTGTTGCCTCTCACTTTTTGTTTTGCAGAAAAAACAACCCTTTCAACCACAGATAAGACAGCTAAGTCCACTGAGTATAATTGTATTCGATGTTTGTTATTCTAAGACAAGGAGACTTTGATCTCATGGTTGTGGTCGGTATGATTTTTAAAAAATTCTTTGTGGATACCTCTGCTTAACTTGCTACATTCATGGGGTTTATTACATTAAAAAAGGATTAAAATTTTTAAAAGTAATTTCTATTAGACACTTATTTGTGCAAAGAGAAGCAAGCAATTGTTCTTTATTATGAACAATTTGAACTTTGGATAATTTAAATAGAATTCATGCCTTACAAGTAAGTGCTTTTGGGAGCTTTTCTTGTGTTTGCAGTTTGCAGATACTGATATTATATAATACTTTTAATTAAGTGGGTACTGTGAATAAACATAACTTTGAGTTTCAAATAACACTGATTTCGTTGTTGTCTTGGGTGACATCTGTGAAAAAAATTCAGGTGTTCAGGCATGAAAATGTGCTGCTCAAACACTATACTTTTCCACTCACACTGAAAAAATATTAGAGGGAACATTGCTGTGTGCACACCCCCCCCAAGCTCCATTTTCACTAGCAAAGGTTTGTAGGAGGCCGTCACAGCTAAAAACAGAGCCCGTTTTCGCTGGCATAGCACTCAAGCCACCACATGCACCCCCAACATGAGTGATGTCGAGCTGGCCGCACCCATTATGGCCACACCCACCTTGCCCCTCAAGGCCAAACACAACCCTAATGCGTCCCTAAATGAAATCGAGTTTGACACCCCTGTTCTATAACATCAGCTTCTAAGGGGTGTTCAAAAAATGAACTGAAATAGAGAAGTTGGATGAATATCCCCAGTACAAGTGTGCCATTTCAAAATAAAATGTAAATTATCTAGCTCTACCCATCCCAGCCTAAATGTTCTTTTAATTGCTGCCATCACATATTCTCCAATTGAAACATTCCTTTGGATGTTTAAGGTTCAGATTCAGTAAGCAAAATTATTTACTTTGGTTCGATAAGGAAACTTATTTTTTTCTTAGCATTCTCATATGTTGGGTCCCCAAATAAGAACTGCCAACATTGTGCAAACAGGCAAACTGCACAGGTTATAAAACTAGGGACCAATGATTCAGATTTCACAAATATGTAAGTACCAAGAGTACAGGCTGAAAATAGAATATTGAACTGTCACTTTAAATTTTGTAGAAACTTTCTCTCTGTTAATGCAGAGAGAGGGCAGAATTGTAAGTTATATATGAAAGAACCGAATTAAGGAAGAACGATGACTTGCAAACATTTATGTATTTTATTGCATTGAGCGGCTTTGTCTCCGAAATTGGATGCAGCCGAATTGAGGTATTGCAGTCCCTCCTATAGAAAATTTTTTCTTTTCCTGGCCTTGCTTTATTTTGGTTTCAATGACAGACACTCCTAATTTGCTGAAAGCATGACCTCCAGGCCTCCTCTCTTCTCCCTTGGGGAGGGCCAATCAGTCAGGTTTCTCTATGTCTCCTTTGCTACCAGAGTATTTCAACTGGTTTCCCTAATTTCTGCTAATTCCCATTTCCTTCATAATCACAGGCTTTTATGTGACTTGCTGGTCAAGCGATTTTCAGGGGAACGATAATTGCTGGGGGTCTTAAACATTAACCCTGCCAGGTGTCACTGCAAGAACGACTTTGGCATTTGATTAATGAGACCAGAGGAAAAAAAAATGTGTTTTTAACTGGAGCTTCTGTTTTTCTTCTTGTTCTCTAGACCTATTTGCACACTTAGAAACATACACATGTTAACATCTCAGATGCCGCTGAAACCATCTAATAGTTTTGTTGGCCAGGAAAAAAAAAGATTATTTGAAATAAAGGAGTTTCTAGTTCAGAAAGCAAGAATAGAGCCATGCCTTGTATATCAAACAGGTTGAATTTTGTTAATTATATACAACGGGTAAACAATTGCGTGCAACCTTGGAAGAAAATTGGAAGAAATACATTGGTCTACTTAGCAAGTACACGTATTTTTTATCAGATGCTTAATACATCCATAGTCTGAACATCAACAGTACTTACAGCTTTGGTTTTTATACAGAGAAGTAAACACAGTTCCACACAGGGCAGTGAAACTTACTTCAAAGTGAATCTGTACTGCATCAGGTTACCAGACCCGTTGATATGAGAATTAAATGCTCATATCTATTAGCATCAGGGAGATATGAAATCATTTACATTTTCCAAACAGCACCTGCAGTTTATAGTCTAGTAAAATGAATCCTATTTAGTTCTGGACAGTTTAAAATGCAGTTGTTGTTTAACAGTAATTTTATAGTAATAATAAAAAGAGTCTGATCTGATCAGCATTAGGTCCTCATTTGTTCATATAAGGCTCATTCAGTCGAGCTGGCAAATTTCTGGTGCAGCTATTGGCATAAAAGACCTGTATGTTATACATACTTGTTATGCATACTTGTACCTGATTAAAGATTGAATACAAAGTTTGCGCATTAACTTCAATGCTTTAAAAAATATATCATTTTATTCCCTTTAGATCTGTTTTAATAGAGTGCTATGCTTGAAAACAAAACCCCAAACCACCCCCAATTTGTTTAACAAAATGTCTAGGAACCAAATACATTTTTTTAAAAAAAAGCAACTGTATCACTTTTTATTTGCTGTTAAGATCATATTAGAATACAATAACCACAGATTTGCTATATGCTACTGACACTCAATTTAATCAACATTTTATTAGGAGGATCGCCTTGAATATTTTAAGCTTTTGTTCTTTTAAATGCATCACCCCAATTTAGTTATTCATGACCTGAACAGGAAATTACTATGCAAATAAAATAATGGGGTTTTTTGGGTCCACGTTTAGCATTAGAGTTAGAACTTTGTTCTGCACCTGAATCCTATTATGCTATTTCTGTTTTGTCTGTTCTGCTTACTGTTGTGGGAGTTATGATACACTAAGAGCTTGCAATCCTTGCAAACCATTAACTGCAGCAGTTCGTAAACCTTCTGAAAAATTAAAGGGGCTTAGTGAATAACAAGAGATTTTAATATTCAATTTCAGAACAGTATTAACACCTAGATTCCTGTGGGGATTCCTCTTCCTATTTTAGTTTGGAATAGAACACTAGCCTTTGAGTGTGTGTGTGTGCGTGCACGCGCGTTGGAATTTGGCCTTGAGCATCTTGTATCCAGAGCAATACAGGAAATTATAATAAAAATTGGAATTAAGTTTAAACTACAGCATTTCACAGCAAATGATTATTCAAACTATTTGTTTCAGACATTTTTGATCTATATTTCCTGTAGATTTGGCTCAATCTGTAATAAAGAAAGCCAAAGCTACAAATGAAGATTTATTTGTAACAAGATTTACTACTAATAAGAATGCAAAGTTGTCACCAGAAGGGACCTAGGAAGAGTGGAGTATAGAAAACCACAGTTAGTGATTTCTTGTCTCTAAACTGTCTAGATACACATAATAATAAAGCTCCAGATGAGTGCTGAAGGGACATATGTCATTTCAATTATGCATATAATAATTTTAGTTGACATTTTAAAACATTCCATGGAAAAGCATTTGATATATAATATGGGGATGCCAATAAGAATACGCTCTTAATACATTGCAGATTATATGTGATCTTAAGTTTAAGATTACCATTCTGCAGAAAACTAATTGAAGCAGACGTTTCTCCTGTCTACACTGTTTGTATTGCCATCTTTTCAAATGCAAACTTCGAAATCTTCTTCATCTGATATACATAGAGGAGGAATGGTTTTAATTTTTCCAATTCCATTGCAAATATATTTAAAGGTTTTATTATTAAAGAGGCAGGATTTACATTTGCTTTGGTTGGTTTTACCAATGTATCTGTTATAAATCATGTTCACATTTAAAGTTCATTTAAACCTGACTTATAGGTTATTTTTAAAAAAAAAATGTGATACATTTCTGAGTTACAATCTAAATTATTATTATTATCTATTCACAACAATGTGAAGTCAATTCTATAACTGGTATTGGCCTTCATACACATTGAGTTCTTTCCAAAAACCTAGGAAGTCATAATGTATTGACATAATATATATAATGGATCCAAGCACTGTAGCCTTTTGCAATTGACAGAAATTGTATCAGTTAACATTTCTAGATTTTTTTTTAGTATGGTACCCAGTGTGCCAATAACAATTGGGATCACCATGGCCAATTTATGTCATAGTATTTCAACTTCGATTTTCAAATCTTGATACTTTGTGATCTTCTCCAGCTCTTGTATTCTATTCTACTATCCCCTGGTATTTCCTTTCTTCTTTTCAACCACTTATATCTGGCATGTTATGAGTCAAGATGTTATCAGTATGTCCAGGAACCCCGCAATATTTTAAACTACTCATTTTCAGCTACTTTTTCAATTCTACCAATTTTTAGTTCCTGGCACATAATAATTTTTACAGATGTTTCAATGAATCATTTTGTATTCTGTTTGTTATTTATATTCAGTTTGTGCAATCTTCTTATACAAGCTGAATACACTCTACCATTTCTTTTGCTACTTTGCACAATATGCACTTTGAATCATTTGATGATTTTTCAGTTCTGGTCTTGATTGAATAGCTTGCTCTTCAGCAGCCAAAATCAACCCTTCAGTTTTTTTTCAAGTCCAGTTGTAAGCCGTTGCCAGGTTTTATCTTTATCCACTTTCCCTTTGATCTTTTGCAGAAAATGACCATGTAATGCTTTTCCTTGGAAGCATTTTATTCATGTTTAATTACCTTATTTTGATATTCATGTTTTGTTTCCTGCACATTCAATAAGTTCCAGTTTTTATCTTGCATCAATGCTTGGTCTTGGTTATCTTTTGTGTAATCGGCCAACCCATGATTTCCTTGTTCAACAGTTTGCTTGACTTAAAATAAACCTCTACCTCTATTTTGGAGGGTCAGATACAATCTATTAATATCACCATGGGGATGTAATTCATAGTGTACAGTCATCCGTTTTTCTGTTTTTCATTTAGTAATTCCAGCAGTGTGTCATACCATAGGCATGGTCCAGGCACTGATTGCTTTGATTGCATTCAATTTTGTCTTTAGCAGTTTCCTCACTCTTAGGAAGTATTCTTCACTAATCACATTTTAACTTGTCCATGTTTGATATTATCCAAATATAAATGCCCGGATATATGTTAGCTTCATCCTGATGGCTCTTGATGTTTTCTCCATTCACCATTTCAATTAAGTTATTGTTAGTGGTTTTACCCAATTTATTGCTACTGTAGCACATATCTCTAAGGACAAATTCCACAGCTATATCTAGGCTAAAAAATTTTCACTATATATCAATGAATGGATTTTGATTTCTAATTTTCCATAAAGCTTCAGAGCATCTATATAAAGCAGATGTGAGATTTTATTAGCAGTTTTGCTGTTTGATAATCAAGATTTGTTTTCTTTAAAATCACTGAAAGGGGATCATAGTAATGATAAACAATAAGGGTGATAACGAATCACCCTTATTATTTGTCATTGGAAAGATGCCTGATCTAATGCTGACAGATCCATATTTTTCTCATCTTCAACCACCAATTATGTCTTTCACTGCTTAATTATTTTTTCTACAGTCTAATATTTTATTGACATTAGTAGATTCCAAATATTTGATGGTTATCTAATTATGTGGTAATGAATCAAACACCTTAATATTATCATTCCAGATCATATGTAAATTGGTTGTCTGATTTCTACTGTTCTCTATAATGATTTCTGCTGTTATTATTAATTCTTCCATTTCTTCCATTCCTCAAATTATTTTATCCATACATCCTTTTTATTATTAAAGTCTTTTCAAACTGGATGGTTTTTTTCTGTTTACTTTTTTCATTTTCAGAATTTCTATTGCCAATTTACATTGGTAGAATCACCTCTGAAATAGCTGATCTTGCCCCCAGCCCAAAAGAGATGTTAACATCTTCCCCCCAAAATAATTTAGAGTTCACTTCTCCTCATTTTAGGAACCATGTCTACTCACCCCATCCTGCCTACATGCTACGATCCTATATGAAAGAATTTCTTTACGTTCCATTTGAGTACGCAAGAAGTCATCTACTTACAACCATTTGTTTAATGATCATTCAAAGTTACAACAGCACTGAAAAAGTGACATATGACGGGTTCTTACAGTTACAACTATCATAGCGTCACCACAGTCAAATGATCAAAATTCAGGCACTTGGCAACTGGTATGTATTTGCAATAGTTGCAGTGTCCTGGGGTCATATAATCATAATTCGCAACCTTCTCAGTTAGCTTCCAATGAGCAAAGTCAATGGGGGACTTGCTTAATGACCAAGTGATTTACTTAACTGCTCTGATTTATCTAATAAGTATATAATTTTTTTAGTTACTTAATCACTCATCATTCATTAATAAGTAATTATTAATAAGTAATACATTCTCTGGTCTACTTTTCCATCCATGGCTTCTAATTTAAGAAAGTATTTTCCTTGTCTGATATTTTGCAATATACTGGTTTGGCTTTTTTTAAAAAATTCTAATCATTTGTTTAATGCTTTCTAGAAATTGCTCTTATCGTTAGAAACCATACAATGTCCATTAAAAATTAAAAGGACTAAAAATAAAAGGTCATAATGATATAAACAAAAATATAAAACTCCTTCAATAATTTCATGCCTAATGATATTAGTAATTGCTATAAATTGAAACTTGGACACTATCACCTTCTAAAAAGTGGATTAGAAGCACTATTCATCATTCATTATTCTGACCTGCTCTTCATAGATGAAATTATTCCATCCATAAATAATTAGGTTTTGTGAACAACTTGACACAAGAACAGTTTTTCCCCGAACACCATCATTCTGCTAAACAAATAATTCCCTCAACACTGTCAAACTATTTACTAAGTCTGCATTACTATTACTATTAATCTTCTCATTGTTCCTATCGCCCATCTCCTCCCACTTATACCTGTATGACTTTAACTTTGTTGCTTGTATCCTTACAATTTATATTGATTGTTTCCTGGTATGATTTGATTGCTTACTTGTACCCTATTACTATCATTAAGTGTTGTACCTTATGATTCATGATGAAGGTATCTTTTTTTTATGTACACTGAGAAAATATGCACCAAAGATAAATTCCTTGCGTGTCCAATCACACTTGTCTAATAAAGAATAAAGAAAGAAAAGCATCTCAAATGCTTGTAATTTTTGTACAGAACAAAAATTTGAAAATACAACATATCTTCTTGGGTGCAACATATAGGAAATATTATTTAAGTTCAACAAATATTTTAAAAGTATAAACATATTGCACAATTTCTCAAAAGTGAAGCAATATATACATAGTTTATAAAAGAACACACTATAAAATGCCTTGTAGAAAGATAACATCGGTTTCAAACCCTATGCCTGTACTTAAATGAACTGAAGATGGTTGAACTGAAAAAGATTAGTTTTACTCAGAATACCTAATACTACCCTTGATAATCATTAGTGTAGGGGGAAAACACCCCGTCTGTCCTGCTTACATAAACTAGTGCTCTTTTTAAGACATGTGTTTTGAATTGTTGAGCCACCATCATTTCTAATTTTGCATGCACATCAATAAATAACCACAAGTAATAATAAGACTTCAAGCCAAATCATTTACATATTTGGCTTTTATGAGATATGGCAACTTTGACCGTATAACATATTTCATATAATTCACAAGCCCTTGTAGTGATTTACTTTCACTCTGGAGACAAAATAGTGATATACACTATCCAGCATAGGAAAGCTTCTGTTCATTGTGATGACAGAAAGCTGTTCTGGAAACAAAGAAATCAGGCTTCCTTATGATTAGTGTCAATGGCAGGACTGAGGTGATCAAAGGTAAAGATTCCCCTCACACATATGTGCTAGTCACTCCTGACTCTAGGGGGTGGTACTTATCTCCATTTCAAAGCCAAACAGCCAGCGCTGTCCGATGATGTCTCAGTGGTCATGTGGCCGGCATGACTAAATGCTGAAGGTGCACGGAATGCTGTTACCTTCTGGAAAAATGGTCCTATTTTTCTACTTGCATTTTTAAATGCTTTAGAACTACTAGGTTGGCAGAAGCTAGGACAAGTAATAGGAGCTCACTATGTTATGCGGCACTAGGGATTCGAACCGCCAAACTGCCAACCTTTCTGATTGACAAACTCACCACATTATCTCAGCATGATTGTAAAAAGTCTATGTTGGGACTATATACAATATGTACGTACATATAAACCATGATCTTAACATGGCTTACAATAGACAAGACTATTAAAGATCCCAAATGTGCTTTTTTTTTTTCAAGAGGCAACTGGTCTTTCTGGTTTTTCCTTTGAAGACATTTCACTTCTCATCCAAGATGCTTCTTCAGCTCTGACCGGATGGTGGTTAATGGAAGGATTTATGCTCCTTGCAGACAGCTGGTCATTTGCATAAACCAGAAAGTCCAGTTGCCTCTTGAAAAACCACCTTTGGGACAACCATGACCGGGATGATTGAGAACCTCCATAGATGACCATTAAAGACGAATATGACTTGTTAAACTTCCACCTTTTTCAGGAAGTTTTAGTTCATTTTATGCCATCAGGTCAATGACCATATATAGATAGACATCATTTCTCCATGACAATTTGTCAATAAACTGGTCTTCCAGGTTTTCCAAAATAGTACACCTATTATTGCTATAACTGAATCCATCTTGAGTGGTCTACTCTTTCCTTCTACCTTTCTTTCCATTAAAACCTCCTTCAGTGAGCTAGCCTTGGCATAATATATTCCAAATAGAGATTCTATTATTATAGCCAACCTCCATAAAAGTCATTTTAGTCTTCCTGTGAAGTTGATTTCCTGGTCTCACCTGCCTACTGGAGCTGATATCAGTCTTGCTAATCTGATTGTGCTGTGGCACCTCCTCCTCCACCTTATAGTTCAATGAATTAAGGAAGTTTCTACTTAAGCCATATTTGAATGTTACTTGTTCTGGACTTTACTTATTTATTTGTTTGTTTGTTTCTTTGTTTCTTTGTTTGTCAAACATGTACAAGATAGCAGGTATAAGTATGAACATGGACATGAACAAAGGAAATGAATACAAATAAATGGGCAGGAGAACAGGGATGCTAGACACACTGATGCGCTTATGCACACCCCCTTTACGGGCCTCTTAGGAATGGGGTGAGGTCCATGGTAGACAGTTAGAGGTTGAAGCTGTGAAGGTTTGAGGATGTGACAACAGAGTCAGGTAGAGCATTCCAGGCATTGACCACTCCCTTGCTGAAGTCGTATTTTCTGCAATCTAATTTGGAGCAATTTACCTTGAGTTTGTATTGATTGTTTGCCCGTGTATTATTGAGGTTGAAGCTGAAGTAGCCATTGACAAATAGGACGTTATATTGTCAACTATGCTTACGTCTGACTGCAGGCAGTGCAATTCCAGCTTGTCCAAGCCCAAAATTTCGAGCCTAGTGGCATAACTTCAGAAGTGGGTTGCTGCCCAGTTCGGCTGAACCGCTAAGTGGAATTCAGGCCTGGGTCACAAAACCGGCAGCGACCCAGGCCTGACACGCCCCCAAACCGGTTCTCTCACCACCTCTGAGGTCACTGCCATGTTGGATTTTAGTGACTGTGTGTGCATCTGGGGCTTGCACGGGTTGTAAACTGGTAGTAAAACCGGCAGCAACCCATCCCTGCATAACTTATAACATGACTTGAAGTACCCATGCATGAATGTGAATGTGGACTTGGGAAATCTTTTGAAGCAGCCCCATGATACTTCCAGAGGTATCCCAGGACATTAGGAAGGGATGCATCGTTGTACTTAAACTGCCCCTCGAATCCTCTACAAAGCTCAAACAAGTATTTTACTTTGAGGATGGTTCCTATAAAATAGTTGCTTTTGCTGAAGGAAACACACCATTGTATTCCATTCTAAAAAGCTTATGAATGACTAATTATAATAACAGTACCATAGGAGATCCACTTTTTTTTACCCTTTCTTCTTTTGCAAAGTAACCTTGAATATACTCAACAGCAGGCCTTGAAACTTGACTAAATCTTCTCCCTTTGAAATATATCCTCTCCACTTCCTTATCAGAATCTGAAATGGTATATTCATCATTAGGCTAGGACACTTCATCTTTTTGATCTCAATCCCATCTCATCTGTGGGTTTGATTTACTAATTGAGAAAAATCAAATTATGTCTTCTTGTAATGACAAGAGGAAAGGTAACAGAGGTAGATTCCAATGAACTGCTTCCAACCCAGCTCACATGAATCGCTTCTCATAGCATAACAGGAAGCTCTCTCCTATAAGAATTGCTTAATGCTAGAAAGGGAAGCACTCAAGAAAAGGGGAAAAAAGGGGACAAGCTGGAATATGCCTCCAATGCTTTAAAAAGAACTAAGTGGAATGCAGAAAAGAAAGCCAAAAAGGAAGAGATGAAAGTTAGAGTTTAAGGCAATAGTATAGTTCAAGTCAGCCTGTATTATTTTCTTTTTAGCTATGGCTGACAGACACAGCATGACTAAATAGCTAAATATGAGGCTAATTAAAAGCAAACACTTCGCTTAAAAATGTATTATTGACCAAAAAATATTATTTTCTCAGGAGCTTGTTATATGAACATTACTGGCTTGATTGGGCATTATTAGCATGTCAATCACTTTTTGGCTATTTATATAACCTTGTGCCTGGTTTTTCATTGCAATATACAAAGATTAAAAAGTAGATATACACAGTACATAGTTCAGGAATTTGTAATCTCTATTGTCAGTATATTTTTGTTACAATTGTAGCAAGGAAGATTTGAGGAGGGACGAGGTCCATGGGACTGTTTTTTTTTTCTCCATGCCCAGCTTCAAACATGTCCTTGACTCTCTTATGTTCCATAAAGAGGACACAGATGTCGTAACCAGATTTAATCTTTGATCTTTCTAGGATTTAACAATTCTCTCGTCAGCTCTGTAGTGTACTTACCTGAAATCTACAAGAAGCTCCATTTGGATCCACTTGTTATATTATACGTCAAACTATCTTAATTTAAATTTATTTATTTATATACGATTTCATTAGCTATCCATCTCAACAAGTGACTCAGGCCTGCTTATTCATTCATTCATTCATTCTGATTTGTTATAGCTGCCCAATTCCAATTGTGTAATTCCAGATCAGTGGTGAAATTCATTTTTTTTTTACTACCGGTTCTGTGGGCGTGTCTTGGTGGGCATGGCAGGGGAAGAATACTGCAAAATCTCCATTCCCACCCCACTCCAGGGGAAGGTTACTGCAAATTCCCCATTCCCTCCCCACTCCCGGGGAAGGATATTGCAGAATCACCATTCCCACCCCATTCTGGGGCCAGCTAGAGGTGGTATTTGCCACTACTCAAAATTTCCTCTACCGGTTCTCCAGAACCTGTCAGAACCTGATGAATTTCACCCATGCTCCACATGGTGTAAAAAACTCCCCCAAAAGTCCATTAAAACAGATAAAACATAAAACTTCACTGACAATTCTGGATTAAAACAATCTTAAAAGCAGCATAAATCAAACGAAACCTCCCTGTTTTGAGTTCTTAGAACCGTTTAAATCAGCTTTTCTCAATATCAGCTGCTCTCTAAATATGTTGGGACGTGCTGGTTGAGAATTGGGGGGATTTGTAGACTCAGTCTGGATGTCATCAGTTTGCAGAAGATTGTGCTATGTCTTGGGTTAGGTAGCATCGATTTCCAGCAATTTCTTATAAAACCTGTTTCTTATTTCTCTTGAATATCCTTCTTGGTTTGAATTATTGCACCTACTTCTTTCTGTCCTTTTGTGGGCCCACTATTGCAAAGAGAGGGAGAGATAAAGAAAGAAGATATTGCCAATATTTATCTTGGTAAGAATAAAATTAATAATTTCAGTCATCTCAAATGAAGTTTAATAAAGTTTCTTCTTGCTTTTAGAAGACAAAACATGTATCAATATATATAACACGTGGTAACGGTCTTTTTAAGATCATTTCAGGAGAAAAGCAGATTACCTGGAAAACAGTAAACTATTTTCTTGGAAGTGAATGAATGGATATTTCTGAGGGATCTGTAACTGCCTCGTGGCTAATCTGCTTTGGAAATGGATTAGCTGATTTCCCAGGACATTTTCAGTCCTTTGATCCATGCATTGTTGGACTACAGCTCTCACTGTCTGTAGCCAACATAGGCAATTCCAGTAAATAATGAGAGCTGCAACTTACTGTCTTGTGCAGAGCTGCATACCCACTCCTGTTGCAAACTATTAGCTGAAGCTGAAAAGAAAAGCCATAAGATGTAGGCAGTAAAAGTATTCATATATGGAATTTCATGTCTAAGCATGAAGTACAGGAAAATGATCTCAGGATTTGAATTTGCCCATTCTGTTATTTGGGGATAAAATGATGTCTGCAGCTAAATTTTGATACTAAATAGCAACATAGGAAATAAATAGATTTATGTAGTTCTCTTCAGGCTTGTACAAATCAACCACAATTCTGTTTGAAGTAGAGATCAAGATTCAAATAGGACATGATTCAATCTGAGTTTGTGATTTGGCATTTAGGGCAAACTAGTTTCTTCAAGATTTTTTATCTGGTTTTCAAACAAAATGAATTCATGGGCTACACTCACAAACATCTGCAGTGGCTTTATTTTTTGGTAGCACTGTATGGAACAGCATGTACAGATAGATTGAGTTACAACCTTTTATTTTAATGACCATTCCAAGTTAAAACAGTGCTGAAAAAAATGACTTATGACTGGTCTTCTGGTAGTGTAACTTTTTAGACTGAGACAATAGGAATAAGGAAAGAAAAACGTAGTATGCTTCAAACTCATAATCAAAGAGCCAAAATTTCATTGAATAAAAAAGCAGAAAGTATTCAATTCTAATTTCTTAGAAAAAGCTATCAAAAAGTAATTAACATAATCGTTTTTATTACTTGATTTCTTGAAGTGGTAAACTTGAGTGAAGATTTATCATTGATGTTCCTTGTGAGATGGTCTGTTTTATTGACTGTGACGTGCCATGTAAATTGACAAGTTAGTTTGCAATTACCAGGGTTGAGGATATTTCATTGCTGGGCTCGGCGGAATGTCAGACAGGGCACTTTATCAAAATTTGGCTTCTTCTCAAACTACTCAGAAGAGATTAGTCAATAGTCAACCCTAAGACTATTTTAAGAATACTAGAGCTAAATTGAACTTCCAGTTGTGCTGGCAGGATTAGCAAAGATTTATAACATTCTATCAGCATAATATAGAATAAAAATGAGCTTTGTGGACAGTATATTAAAAAATGGATGCTGAGAAAGTGAATGGATCTGAAATGTTGTAAACTCAAAAGAACATTGACTACTCCTTGATTTATAACTACAATTGAGACGGTCATTTTCATTGCTAAACAATGTAATCCTTATGTGAGGCATCAAGTGACTGTGCTTTATTTTACTATCTTTTTTGCTGGGGATCTTAAGCAAATCCAGCTATGTCCATTGATTTGCTTCCCAGAAAACAATGGTGAAGGTTATAAATGGTAATCGTGTGACCCCAGAATACTGCAATCATTGTAATTCCCTACCTCTGACCACAGGGATGCTGTGATGTTTTTAAGTGTGAAGATGGATCATATATCATTAATCTCAGCACCACCATAATGGCTACTAAACAAATTGTTTTAAGTCAAGCACTACTCGTGGAATAATTTTATGGAATCAATTAAAAAAAACCTTATAAAGCAGAAATATACAGGGGGGAAAAGATACAATTCATTATCCGGATCAGTACCAAATAATCTTATCACACCACTCAATAATGTTTTCCTTTAGATTGTGAATGAAACATTTACAACAACATTGCATATTATCTGCAACAATTCAATAGCCACAGAACCTATATGGGACTTCAAAACACTACAAAGCACTTTAAAGTCACCTGATTTGATTCAATGCTTCCAAATAGTTTTCCACTTCAGTGTGCTTCAATGGGGTAATCCAAGAAGTTTTCATTTAAGAGAAGCATCCTTTTCAAGTATGCACAACAGCAATCCTTTATAAAGGTTACTGTGCCGAGCAATACAATTTTATAATATGCAGAACACTAGAGATATTTTTAAAATAATCTAGTATTGATGGAATTTTTCAAACTGATAGTTGCTGTTGCTTCTCAACTAAATATTTTCCTGTAAATCATGGATGTTGCAAGTCAAGACCAATGGGATAGAATGGTGGAAGGTGAAAAACTGGATAGTCCATCATGGGAATAGGGATAGAGACCTATGGAGTGCTCCTCCCAGGACCTGTTCCAACCCTTAACACCTAGAATAGAATAGAATAGAATATAATAGAATAGAATAGAATAGAACAGAATTGGGAGGTACCTTGGAGGTCTTTTAGTCCAACCCCCTGCTCAGGCAGGAAACCCTACATCACTTCAGACAAATGGTTATCCAACGTCCCCTTAAAAACTTCCAGTTTTGGAGCATTTACAACTTCTGGAGGCAAGTTGTTCCACTGATTGATTGTTCTAACTGTCAGGAAATTTCTCCTTAGTTCTAAGTTGCTTCTCCCCTTGATTAGTTTCCACCCATTGCTTCTTGTCCTACCCTTAGGTGCTTTGAAAAATAGTTTGAATCCCTCTTCTTTGTGGCAGTCCCTGAACTATTGGAACACTGCTTTCATGTCTCCCCTAGTCCTTCTTTTCATTAAACTAGACATATCCAGTTCCTGCAACCGTTCTTCATATGTTTTAGCCTCCGGTTCCCTAATCATCTTTGTTGCTCTTCCCTGCACTCTCTCCAGAGTCTCAACATCTTTTTTACATCGTGGCGACCAAAACTGAATGTGGTGTTCCAAGTGTGGCCTTACCAAGGTATTATAAAGTGGCATTAATCTATGGTATGGTTACTTGTTTTTGGAGATTTGTGGTCAGTTTTAGAGCAAGGAATGTAGCTCAAGACTTCTCGAATAGACACAGTAAGCTGGCTTTGCTTCTGGTAGTGCCTTGCTATGGAAGCAATATTTCGAACTAGAAAAATAATATAGAAATGGAAGTCCACTTGCACATTAAGAATCAAGATGTAGGGATCCAACCTATAGTCCTTTCTTGTAAAGTTTTAATGCAGGAACAAAGAGGAACATGGTACCACAATTTTGTAGGTGACAGGTTAGAACTCATTATAGCCTCCAGTTGTGTTGGTTTTATATTTCTGAGAATTCTTACCCAGGAAATTGACTGGAAAGTCTGGGAATTGCCAACCCTGCACACCTGGATAGAGCCAGATAGTGAAAGACCAGGTTAAGGGAGGAATTATGATGTACTATAAGAGATCCACCGTAATATTCAAGCAAACTAGGGCTGCAAAGGCTTTTAAGTTATGCAATTTTTATTAAATATCATTTTAAGTGGTTTCATGGGATCACTACAGGCAGATTTTCATCCTATTGATGTTTTTTTAAAAATCATGCTAGAAATCTCTGATGTGCGTAAGAAAGCAAAGAACGAATCTGATTTAACATTCATATTCGTGGAGACATCAAAACCGGAGCTGCTGTGACGAACACTGCTATTGATATAAAGGGCCCAGTTTAAGATTTGTTTAGATCAAGTATATTAAATTTACATGCAGATGTGTTTCATAAGAATATGTGCACCAGCCAAGGAATAGTTATGGCATCCCAATGAAATGGCTAAACATCTCACATAACACAAGGGTATGCCAGTTAAGAAATATAAATACTGTAACTTCGGGAATTAAAGCAAACTGATTGTAACATGGCAACCTTCAGTAATCTAACAGAAGCATAACATCTAAAATGCATTTTAATTACAGATGTCATGTGCAGAAGGCGTGCATTCTTTAAAGTGTACATGCATTTCTTTTGTATCCAAATAAAAATGTCTTTATTTTTCTAGGAAATAAGGTCTGTGTCTTCTTGTAATGAAAGGCATAATGAAACAAATAGACTCCTTCCTTTTGTGCTAGAGGTTACCAGCTCTAAGCAGCAAAGCTGCTGTCTAGCAATCTCCTGGATTTTTACAGGATAGATATGGTAATGTAATCATTGTATACTGGTAGTCCTTAAATTATGACCACAGCTGAGCCCCAAAATTCTATTGTTAAGTGAGACATTTGTTAAGTGAGTTTTGTCCCATTTTACAACTTTTCTTGCCACAGTTGTTAAGTGAATCTCTGCAGCTGATATCAACCTGGTTGTTAAGTGAATCTGGCTTCCCCATTGACTTTGCTTGTCAGAAGGTTGCAAAAGGTGATCACATGACCCTGGGACACAGCAAAGATCATAAATATGAATCAGTTGTCAAGCATCTGAATTTTGGTCACATGGTCATGGAGATGCTACAAAGGTTGTAACAATGAAAAACAGTCATAAGTCACACTTTTCAATGTCATTGTAACTTCGAACAGTCAAATGACCTGTTGTAAATCGAGGACTATCTATACAGGATATAGCTGACTACTTCCAATGAGCTCTGAATAGAATTGCATTTATAAAAAAACCTATTGAACAAGGAGTTTGCTTTCCCTCTGCTACTGGAGACATCCCAATACTGCATGATGTAGGCTGCTAAGGAGTACTGGAGACTTACACTCTTTAAAGCAGGGGTGTCAAACTAGCGATCTTTGGACCGGATGCATCACACACTGGCCATGCCCACCCTTGGCTTAGCAAAGCTCCTGGTTTCCCTTCTTTAAAGGATCTGCTCCTTGGCTATTGCTAGAGAAACAGCTGCATTAAAATATCACTGCGATAAACTAATTAATAAAAAAAATTAAAGCTAGAGATGAGCATCAGTGAAGTAATATAATTTAATAACAACAACAACAGTAGGGAAGTGGATTGGAAAATTATATTATTAGGAGAACAACTTCTTTGGCGCTTTTAATTTCAGTGGTTTTTCTCTCACAAAAGTAGAATACGGCTAGTGCTTATGTCAGGGTTCCAAGTAACACCCCCAATGAAATAAGACTCCGAGGCTTGAGTTTCCTCAAAGTTCCATTTTATTAGAGATGTCATATTGGCACATCTGGGAAAGCCCAAATCTGAAAGCTTCCAGGTTTCCCCTACCCAAGTGAAAGACCAAGTCCCTGCCCAGCACCCACATGTCCATCACAATGGCCCAATCAGGCACTGTCCCAACTGGAGAAGCCTCCCAGTCATACTCCTCCAGGTGCAGGGCAAGGTGTCCTTGACTCTGGGAAAGGAATGTTATTATGACTATATATCTCCCATACTCTATATAATCCCCCCTCCCATTTTCCCACAGCTTTGAATGTAACAGGCCTGAAGGCCCAATGCATAGATGACTTCCAGGCCTGACAGTTTAGTTCATAAAAAAGCCCAATTTGTTCCTGTTCTGAGCGATAAAAGGATTTGTAACAGAACATTTTTAGTTCTTATTGCTTTGTTGGGTCACTGATACCTTCTCTGATCATTCATTAACCTTTTCAGGCCTATTACGGTCCAGAGATTTTCTCAAGAGCAAGCATTCAAGTGCATCTTATTTAGTAAGGCTTAACCTGAGTGAAATCTCATTCAGTGGTAGAGAAGGCAAAGAAATACTTCACGAGCAGTCCCTACTGAAGGAAACAACAAAAACAATTTCTTATTATAGACGGAAAACAAATCCCAGATGTAGTCAATGTGAATTGGCACCAAACTAGCTACAAGGCTGCCAAATACAGATTTACAAAAGGGACAGAGGGAAACAATGAACAAAATTTTAGCTGTGATCTTAAGCTTTTCTTTATAATAATTCAGCACAATATTTACTTCATAAACTAGGTAATTATTAGATTAAACTTTTCTTAAATTCACAACTGAAGAATTGCAAATGAGCTAACATTGAGCTAACGTTGCTACTAGGTGCTCCTGCTGTTTTTGATAATGTCTTCCAATAAAAGATATATCAGGATGGTTAAATATTTAATCACAAATAAGGTTTTAGTGATCTTTTATGAATTATTTTTAAAACATGTATGAGTTCTGAAAATATTCCTTTGTTCAATTTTTTTAAAGATTTGTTCCCTTTGTCTTCAATCAGAAAGACATTCCACTGACTCTGTGTAACAAAGCAAAACATCAAATCAAAAAGGAAAGAAAAAGTCAAACTGTTCTAGAAATACATATTACAGTAATGGGAAAATCACATAAGAGCCAAGGTGGCGCAGTGGTTAGGGTATAGTACTACAAGCTACTTCAGCTGACTGCTAACTGCAGTTCAGCAGTTCAAATCTCACCGGCTCAAGGTTGATTCAGCCTTCCATCATCCTTCCATTCTTCCGAGGTGGGTAAAATGTTTGGGAGCAAGTAAACCACTTAGAGAGGGCTATAAGCACTATGAAGTATTATACAAGTCTAAGTGCTATTGCTATATTGCTGCTAGTTTTTCCTAAAGATAAAACCGTAAGAAATTAAAGTTTTTTTTCTGTGGCCCTAAAAAGGCTTTCTATGCCACAATCCTTTATGTAGATGGATAGTCGAGTAAAGTCATCAAGAGTTGCCTGGGGGAGGGGGGAATAAAAAGTAAGGCTATTTTGGAGAGTTGGAGATAAGGCAATGGTTTTACCAGTTTGTCTTTAACAATGAAACTTGTCACCACCAGAAGAACCATTCCATACAGCAGTGGGATTCACTTACCTTCCCTACTGGTTCGCAAATATGAGCGCCTGCACCACGTCTGCGCATGTGCCCAGTCTTCTGTGCATGTGCAATGCTCATGCATTACATCGTGGTGGGTGGGCGGACCATGTCGCAGCCACCGCTATCGGTTCACCTGAACTGGAGAGAACCGGCTGAATACCACCTCTGATTCCAAAGTAAAGGACATATTATGGTCTCAAAATTTCCAATGTGCCAACCAACCCTATCAAAGTTCCTTCCTCTTGAAAGAACCCAGGTTGATACAGAACTGATCAAAAGGCTTGTTTGTTTCTTGCCACATTGGGGGAAAGATGTTGGGGGAGGATGATCGGTTTTCAAATTGTGCTTTTTGTTGCTGTATAGTCACAGTATGTGAGTTGGGCAGTCATATCGATTTGTTTATTAAATAAATAAATTTGGAAGGGGATGACAGAGTAACTCCAGTGATAATAAAAATAAACACAATGCCATTTAAGTGACTCAACTTCCTCCCATGTCTCTCCCCACCACCATTCTGGTCACACCCATGTTTTTCCTTTGTGTATAGGTTAAATATATTTTCTGAACTATGTTCCTATTAACACATCA
This sequence comes from Natrix helvetica, assembly GCF_964273705.1. Lineage (NCBI taxonomy): Eukaryota > Metazoa > Chordata > Lepidosauria > Squamata > Natricidae > Natrix > Natrix helvetica. The sequence continues at coordinate 306,481,751 of NC_138548.1, read as the reverse complement.
TCCAAGTGTTCCCCATTGGGAAAACACCAGAGATAGACACTCACCTCAAATAAGTTTGGGTCAATAACAGGAGAACATTTACTATTCTTGCAGGAGGAAAAGGATCCACACATTTCTAGGTGCTCACCCAGCTCAATTTCTCTCCCTCTTAAAACTGTCTCCCTTGTGCTCTTCTTTTGTTTCTTATTTCTTGGGATCAGAAGAGTGATTTATTTGTTTATTTTTATTTTTATTAGAAATCAGCTTCGTTGATAATTCCTCTCCATTATGTGGGTCCTCAAGGTTATTTGGGACCATAAGCATCAAGTTAACCCAACGTATGTGAAATTCCAGTTGCAATGCATGGCTGTGAAGGTTGGACCATAAGAAAGGCTGAGAGCCAAAGAATTGAGGCCTTTGAACTATGGTGCTAGAGAAGACTCCTGCGAGTCCCATGGATGCAAGGCGATCAAACCGGTGAGTCCTAGAGGAGATCAACCCTGACTGCTCTTTAGAAGGCCAGATCTTGAAGATACTTTGGCCACCTAATGAGAAGGAAGGATTCACTGGAGAAGAGCCTAATACTGAGAAAGATTGAGGGCAAAAGAATAAGGGGACAACAGAGAATTAGGTAGATGGATGGAGTCATTGAAGTAGTTGGTGTGAGCCTAAATGGACTTTGGGGCATGGTAAAGGATAGGAAGGCCTGGAGGAATGTGGTCCATGGAGTCGCAATGGGTCAGACACAACTTTGCAACTAACAACCACAAATCCATTCAAAGTAGGTAATGGCAAAGAACAGGAAGAGAAATCAAAGTAAAAACCTTCTTATGATGAAAACAACTTCTTACAGAGCTCCAGCTGCTGGTTGAAATCTTTTCCCAGCATGACTTTTTGAGCAGACTATAGAACTCATTCTAATGTCACTGTAACTGTGATATAGAGATGGCCCTCTAAAACATTTTTAAAGTAAATGCCTTCATGACATGCATTTATTTCATTTCCAGTCTCCTGCAGATGCAGTTTAAAGCCGTACTTACTATCACCAGTTTACAAATAGCATCTTCCTCTTTCTGTTACGATTATCACTATAGATCCAGGCAACAATGCACTATGGGCGGTACCAGTAATGACATGATCAAGGTCTAAGATTTGCTCAATTTTAGCTATTTAAGGCTTCTGAAGGCACGTCCCCTACACAGGCACTTTTTCTTTACTTGCAGAAGAGCTCAGATACTCAGCTATTTCAGAGGCATCTGCCTATGTAATGCCTGATCTTTCTGAAATGCTTGTCAAATATTCCTTGGCCCTTTATAAATAGAATAAGCTCTCTCTTAATAGACTACTAGCCTTTGGATGTCCAGGTCCATGCAAGTGTGGGTGGGTGCTGTCAGTGACATTAATTATGTTCTTTAACCGGAGAAGTTTCTTAGCTGGCTGAGAAGGTCATGGGAATGAGTTTCTTCAAGCCTGTAGTTAAATTTACATCTTGTGATCCATGTGAAAATGGAAAGAGCTAGCTCCCGAAAGCAAGAGAAGAGATGCATTGATATCACTGCGAAAGACAAGATTTGTCTGGGAAATCACTATCTCCAGTCTGCTGGTTGCTTTCACACAAAGCCTTTTTTTTTGGATTAGAGGAGGAGATGGTCAAGGAAAGAGCTTGCCTCTGTTTGGTTGACCCAGGGTTGAAAGATATAATCAATCAGCCTATTGATGATACTGGAACCCACACTAGTAAATGACCTCTCCCAGCAGTTTCATACAGATGTTGAAACTTTGTGGCATCCCATAAAGGAGGGACTGAGGAAACAGTTCTTCACCCTGCTCCCTCCACAACCAACTGGGACTAGCCTTGGAGGAAGAAAGAGAACTTTGCAATACAATCTATGGAGATTCTCTGTCATCTAGGTCATGGTTGTCCCAAAGATGCTTTTTCAAGAGGCAACTGGACTTTCTGGTTTTCTTTGAAGATGTTTCACTTCTCATTTAAGAAGCTTCTTCAGCAATACAGTATTCATACTGCCTTACTACCAAAGCTGGTCCAGAAGGATGCCACTGTGGATGATATGAAAAGCCACTGAGAAATCAAGATGCATCATTCTCATCCTGCCACAGGTCACCAACAAGCTTAAACATGGTTATTTCTGTACTGAATCCCTGCTTTAAATGCAGGATGCTATCATTCTATTCACTTCTTTAAAATGGCAGCTTTGGAATAATAAAAATGACTTTAGCTATGAGAGGATTTAATGATTTGGAAGTTTAATTTTTGTGCCAGAAGTTTAATAGTTTTAATAATTTTATGCATTACATTGTTATTACTGTTGTTATTTTAATGGTTGATTTGAAGCAGCCAGAGTTTGACATAAGACGGGTGGCAATATAAATATTATTAATACATAAATAAAATAACAGATTGCTGGAAGTTTTATAGGCTAGGTTGAACAATTTATAGTATAGTATGAGCCTGGTAATTTTGTGGTTAACTTGCTATGATTATATTCTTGTAAGAATATAGACTTGAAATCTAGAATTCCACTATTCAGGCAACATTCATTGACATAATCTTAGTTTTTCCTTGCAGTTTGTTTTACAACAGATTCAAGATGAAGGCACTCAATTCACAGTGGAAATATAAATAAAATCCTGCAGTTTGACATTAGGTGTAGGTTACAGGGATAGAGCTAGGAGATGTTAAAGTGATGGGTAAACTGCAAGAAATGTAAAAAATGATGAGGTAAGAAGATCTTGTAGCTTAGCTGGGATAGACAGATGTTGATTCCTGCAATCCCATCTGGATAATGGAAGATCCTAGACCTCTCTAGATTATGTTGCCTCCTAGTTTGACTAAACACCAGAGGGTTTTAGGATTTAAGTAGCTGTGAAGTAAACCCATCAATGAATGGGCAAACTATATTAGACAGAATAGATTAAGGAGTCTGATTGACATGCAGACTAATAGGCAATTGGGGAAGGCAACTGGAGGCAGAACACCTGCCTGCTCATTTTAAAAAGCTGAAGAGGAAGTAGGTGCCCCCTCCCTGGAGGTGACAGATGATGTGGAAAGACCTGCAGCACAGTGCACTGTTTACACTGAAGCATGGTAGGTCAGCCTTCCTGGCTGTTTGGGGCTTCTTAGCAGACGCGGCGTATAATAACAACCCCATGACCCAACTGCCATGGGCTTCCTGTGATAACCCAAAGAAGAGTCTGAACTAAGGAGATCTACTTAGAAACTGATTTATTGAGCTTGGTTTACTGCCAACCTCAAAGCTTTTGGTTGTTTAGACTAAAAAATGGCATTTGAAACTCAATCTCTGTTGATCGGTATTTTAGGAAAGCTATGCCTTGTTCCCATTATTTTTCTTTTATCTGTCTTTTTAAAAGAAAACATAACCCATAATCCAATCTCAGCAGAAAATGCTCCCTTATAGAAAGCATCTCAGCATAAAACTGGATTTGGCAATTTTATGAAAATGCAAAAAAAAAAAGTTATAGTTTTTCCAGGATTATTTAAAGATACAGATGCATGCACATTGTATACAGTACACATGTATCAATAAAGGAGAATATTTGTGACTGGTTTAGTTTTCAATGGTCTTCATATGCACAATTAAGAGAAGGATTTACTATAAATAAAGTACCAAAAATAGAATATGAGAAAATTGTGTGCACATAATTTGTGTGCAAACAACGAACACGTGATTACTAAAACTTTTACTGAGAATTTAAATGGAAGAAGAGCAAAAAAAAAAGTTTAAAAAATATACCGGTAGTAAAAAAAAAGGACCACATATTTTGGCTATAATATTCACATGGACAAATGGGAGAGAACGTAGTTATACATTTTGACATTTATATTGTCTTACAATTTAAAAGAAAACTTTACAAAATGATGTAGTTTGGTATATGACAACAGAGAAATGATCTGAAGTGTATAAAGCTACTTCTATTTACTGTTGGAAATGTAAAATATTTAAATGACATTTTATTCTGCACTTATACATTTATACACTTTTGATAAAGTGAAAAGTTATTGGATATAAATACATACAGTTGGTTAATGAAGAGAGTTTTTAAAATTCAAATGAAACTGGAACTTCTCTTATTCAGACTTTTAGACAGTTAACTAGAAAAGGCTAATGGTTGATTAGTGTTACATATGGTGAGGGTTTTATATACAGTAAATAGAGATGGAATCATACAGGAACACCCATAATGGAGAAATTGAAGATGCTTAAGTTTTCAGAAATGGCCAAACTGACTTGCTTAATTAAGGAGGGAGCTTCAGTTATTTTTATAAGAGACTGGAAACAGTTTGTGGACATTTTTGCTAAGAATGGAAAAAAATGAACTGGAGATTTTGGGATTTACTGATTATAAAGGTTTATTTATTGGAAGAAAGAACCATGCAATGTAATTTGGGAGGATGGAGATGCTAATTACTATGTTTGTAACTGTTGCAAAGAAGATAAGTTCTTTAGATACTTTTCTTTTTCTTGTATCTGTCTCTTTTTCTTTAATTCCTGGCTATATGTTAAATAAATAAATAAAATCTTTAACTCATTTATTTTTTCTTTCTTTTCTACTTTTTCTTTCATGTTTCTGTAGTTTTTAAAGTCCATATAAAATCTTCCTGTAATGAAAATTACTTTTAAATAGACTCTTCAAAGAAAGTTTGTGCATGGTTCAGAACAATATTATATTATGATCAACCATCTTCACAGCATGAGTTCACTGTAAAGTAAATGGGAAAATGTTTAGAACATAAATTTACATAATTTATCTTAAATATAAGCTACTTCGGGTGAAACATTCACTTTCAGCTTGATTCACCCAGAATAATAGAATAGAATTCCATTTGATAGTTATCACCCACATTCATAATTACTGATAGACATATAAGTATAAGTGCTGTTATAAGTATAATTATAAGTGTTCATATCAGTCATCATCTACAAGAAAGGGAAAATGTCCAAGCTAAATATAGTAAGCTACATACTATATCTTCATTTCTAAGGAAAAAGTCAGTAATGATTCACTAGAGTGTGTAATTAGTACCATTGATAGGAACATGTACACATTCTAATTAAAATGCAAGCCTTGAATGAGCATCAAATAGAATTCTTTGAAAAAAGCCATTGTTGTAAAGGATAATACTTATTTATTAAATTTATATGCTGCCCATCTCATTATCTAAAGCAATTGCAGTATTTCTGCAAAATGGCATCCTAAATTGTTTTCTAGTGTCAGATAATAAGGATTAGCCTGGATACTATCCTCTGACCAGTGACATCTTTGCCACAGCTACCTTGTGACATAATTAGTACCATAATTGATTATGGTGTCTTCTAAATATTGGCTGCTCCAAGACCATTCAAATATTAACAGTACTTACATTCATTCAATTCTTATGTTTTTTATTGGCATTTTCTTGTTTTGTTGTTAGTTGCAAAGTCATGTCCAACCTATCACAACCTCATGGACATTGTTCCTCCAGGCCTTCCTATCCTCTACCATCCTCTGGAGTCCATTTAATCTCATGCCTACTGCTTCGGTGACTCCATCCAGCCACCTCATTTTCTGTCATCCCCTTCTTCTTTTGCCCTCAATCTTTCCCAGCATCAGGCTCTTCTCCGGTGATTTTCTTGTTATTTGTTATTTTCTTGTTATTTGTTGCTAATATAGTTAATTTCTGCCAGGACTTCTTGAGTCTTTCTGTGATGGATCAGGAATACAAAACCATTGCTATTTTATTTATATACTTCTTGGAGAATACGTTTAATAAAAATCATGAGCGAATCTAAGAAAAAGATATATAATTGAAGGAATGTAAAAGATAGCTATGAGTGGTACACCAGGGAAACTTCTAAGGGCCAAGGCAACCTGCTGTAGATGGCCCCATGATAGTTATAGATTTCAGATGTGGAGCAAATTAATGAAGTAAGGGACCAAAATTTTCACTGTTAAGTGATGGGATTGTAAAGCGTAATATCACAAGCTTAGTGATATAAATCGCTTTGTAGTTAAGTGAGAATTTTGAGTCATTAAATGAGGACCTTGTGTGACTGTGACTTGTGACTGCCCGCTGGCTTCCAACAACTAAAGTCCAGAGGGAAACTTCATATTACTTTCTTCAGTTTTCCATGTGTCTTTCATATTTTTAAAACTTTTATTTATATATTTTCATGTTTATTTTTATCTCTAATATTTTTGAATAAAAATATAAACATTTGATTTGACCGGAAGTTCTCCAGCTGGACAGATGATGATAGTGTGAGCTCTGAAGAGTCTCACATGAACTCTGTCTGACAAACCAATTCTGAGATCCTTTTTGGATCAACCCCCTGGTGGGGGGTGAAGAACGGGCAGCATCTCATCAGACCCAGAGAGAGTGCAATGGATCCCTCGTAGGTTGGAGATTTGCTCTCTGAATCGGAGTCAGGGCAGCAGCATGCAACATGGCTGCACAAGAAGCTGGCTTCCAGCCAAAGCTACTGAGCAGGAGTGTGCAGAATGAGATGAAAGCCTGGTAAGAAGATCTAATTAACCCACAGTTATAAATCAGAACTTGGAAAAGGCAAAGAACATTGAGAGTATAAATAATATGAATGGACTGATCTGGATTTTGGCAAAAAGAAAGAAAGAAGAGGAAAACTGGAGGGTTGAAACACTAGCCCAAAAAGAGCCATTTGCTTGAAACAATTTGGACAGAAAAGGAGAACTAGAGAAGTGACAAAACCACTCAAATACAATCTCTAAATTTGGTTTTGGATTTGAAAAGATTGTGTTTTTAAAAGAGACTAGGAGGTTGATATGGACAAGATATGGAAAAATGGAGAGGAAACATGAAATATACTTACAATGGGAAATTATTGAGATTATAAAGACAGAATCACAATTTTGGGGCATGTAAGGATGCATAATTATATAAAGATAATGATGAGAATAGCTGGGAACTGTAACCAGATCTACATCTCATCCAAAAATAGGCTGGGGGGATGGGTGTTTAAAAATACAATTACTATATATGTATACGTATTTTTTTCTCTTTTAAAAAAAAGAAAAAAGAAGATATATATTAAAATTAAATATGTATATTGAAAAGGAATTATAAATGCCATCAACATAAAATGGAGCTCGCTCAGAGGCTGAAATACACCAAGTAAATGAGATGAAGAGTGTGAGAGGAGAGAGGTAAGGGAGGAAGAGAGGAATAGGAGAAAAGGCAGTGGGGGAACAGGATGAGAGAAAGAATGAGTGGAAAGAGGAGAGAGGAGAAGGAGAGAGGAAAGGGAAGTAGAAAAGAGAAGGATGACAGAGGGAAGAAAACAGGTAGGGACGAGGAGGAGAGAGGGAGAAAAAAGTGATGGATAAAGTACAAAAATGGTGTATGGAGAGCAGAAGAGCCAATGATTGTTTTTGTGAGTTGATGGTAAGACAAATTGATGTAAACATTTAGTAATATAATACAATGTTGGTTATGTAATTGTATACATGTTATGAAAATGAAAAAATAAAAAACTTTATATAAAAAATATAAATGTTTTTTTAAAAAAGACTTTGGGGGAAGTTGGCAGGGAAGCACCACTCAAGTGGTGATCATGTGACTGCTTGATGTTGCAACGTGGGTAAGTGTATGCCCTGATAGCAATCATGGAGAACAGAGACACTGTAACAACTTAGCTTTGCAGACCCATCATTTAAAACCATCATAATTTTGAACAGTTCCTGAGACAGTGGTAATTATTTGAGGACTGCCTTATATGGTAAAAGTGGGCAAATGAAATCAGGCTCCAGAAAGAATAAGTTTCTTTCCTATTTTATTATCAGGGGTGGTGCTCTTCCTTGAAACATTTAAGAGATGTTTGTGAGACAGGCTTCCTAAGCTAAAACAAGAGATACTTAAAACATTCTGGGATATAAAAAAGCAAGCCAGAATTAACTTATTGTGATTGAATTAACACAAAAAGACTGGACTTTTTGTAGAAGTTATACATGAAATGTCTTTTCTCAACTGTGAACAAAAGTGGCTTGATTTTCTTAATGGGAAATTAATGCTGTACCTTGACTACGTCATTTTTAGATAAACAATGATTAGAGCATAACAACAAATTTCTACATCAGTGATCCTCATTGTTTAGGCCACAAAGGTTATGCAAACATTTCAGAGAATCAGTCACCACTTCAAAGGGGATTACACTATTAAATGATTGCAAATACAATGGAAGATAATTGCTTATGCAACAAGTAAGGACGACAAATTACTCTTACTAAAGAGTGCAAGAACTATATTCAAGGTTAGCATTAGGGAAAAGGAATGGAAATGAAACTTTGGGCTAAACTGGGGTTCTGGAATCATAAGGATATGAATCATAAATAGACATAGAAGTAATGTCCATTGATGCCTTTTGAACTTTGGTGTTGGAAAATACCATGGACAGCCAAGAAAAGAAACAATGGATCATTGCACAATTCAACCTAGAGTTTTCAGTCAATCCACAATTGCCCAGGTTTAAATACCACTCTATGAAGATGTAGGCTTTTAGAGAAGACACTAATGCTGAGAACGGTGGAAAGAAAGAGTAAAAGAGGATGGCCAAATTAGTCAAATACAAGCACTATTTATTATACTTTAATAAAGTTAAAGTGACAGCTATAACTAAATACTTAGAACTGATCCCTTTAAATTAATGACATCAAAATTAAAACAATCCTAATTTAAATATTATGGATGTTAATGAATCTAATCTAAGCATAATTAAGTCTAGCTTTATATTGTAAAAGAACCATGGGTCTTAACAATGTAAAATGACTTTTTAAAAAATAGCTTTATCTTTTAAATAATTTTTGAAAAACAGCAATAAAATTTTTTTGCTTAATACTGTCACCTTGAAAAATGATCTAACTTTGGAGTAAACATGAACATGCCATTAAAGTAGCTTATTTCACATTAATTTTAAAAATTGGAATAAAAGCCCAGAAACTGGTGGATATGAAAACAGAGTCATCAATTGGATACTAAGTGGGGAAAAGAGTATTTTAAAAAAATCAAGATATATTTTTTAAGTTTAAAATGAAATAATTAAGCATTTAGTTTTTAATAAGTTATTTAATTAGGTAATTAATTAATTTAATTTGTATAGCTGCCCATCTCATCTCACTGACTCTTGCTCACAATTAAAACAATATATCCAAAACACAAAACAATTACTAAAAAAACCTAAAAAAGTTCAGAGAACCGCTAAACACCACTTCTGACTGACTCCGCCCCCATCTATTCTCTGCGTCCTGAGATCCAGCTGAGGAAATGGGGATTTTGCAGTAACATTCCCCTGGAGTAGGGTGGGAATTACAGTATCCTTCTCCTGCCACACCCACCAAGCCACACCCACCAAATCATGCCAAGCTCACCAAGCCACACCCACTGAACCGGTAGTAAAAAAAATTTGAATACTACCATTGGTGGGGCTAATCTAAGATTTGAGGTAATGAATAGGCGACTGCCAGAACAAACAAAAAAAGATTCTCTTGCTGGATTGGATCTGATGACACTCACCCATAAAACAGACCCACAGCATATCCCATGTGCCGGACATGATAAGATGGCCAGATGTAATTGGGAATAGGGAGTCCGTCAAGTATCCCAGTCCCATGCCTATAAAGCAAGAAGCGATGCTTTGCACTTGTGATACTGCATATATATTTGCACTATTGATATATATATGTCTACAATTATATGAGCCATTTTATTTTTATAATATTTATAATTTATTAATTCTGCCCTTATTCTATAATTTCAGCTAATGTAGGCCTACAAAAATAATGAGATTTTGATCTATATATACCAGAGTTTTGTTTGTTTTTTCATTTTTATTTTACTTATCGTTCAGTTATATCACCATTTCCAAAAGTCTGAAAGTTGACTTCTTTTAAGACTCTTATATTGTCCTAATTTTTTCAAGACTAATTGCAATAAAATTGTTTTATTCTTTTCAATGTTCCTTTAGGAAATGTTGAATTTCAATTAAATTTGATTTTACTAAAAACAAACAAACACATAATTGACTTTTTCCCCCAAACAGGTCATTTATAATATAAAGCCTATCGTCTTATTGTCACCTTGACATAAAATGTTATCTTAATACTTTAAGTTAAAATATTTGTAAAAATGCTATTATAGATTAAGTATTTGGTGGGATGCCAGGTTTTTTTCCCCAAAATACATCTTTGTTCATTTTTCCTAACTTCTGTATCCCTGTAGCCTATCATAAAAGTAAAGGTTCCCCTCACACATATGTGCTAGTCATTCCCGACTCTAAGGGCAGTGCTCATCTCCGTTTCAAATGCAAAGAGCCAGCGTTGTCCGAAGACACCACCATGGTCCTGGACCAGCATATCTAAATGCCACGGAACGCTGTTACCTTCCCACCAAAGGTGGTTCCTATTTTTCTACTTGCATTTTACATGCTTTCAAACTGCTAGGTTGGCAGAAGCTGGGACAAGTAAAGGGAGCTCATTCCATTATGCAGCGCTAGGGATTCAAACTGCCGAACTGCCAAGCTTTTTGATCGACAAGCTCAGCGTCTTAGCCACTGAGCCACCACGTCCTCCATTAGCTATCATACATCTAAGCAAATAACACATTGAAAACCCGCGTACAGTTTTTTCCATTTCGTCAGAATCTGCTAACAGAATTGTCATTTTACGCTTCGGTGGGTAAAGCCAGAAAAACATTTGCTTTGGCACCAAGAACTATCATTATTTTTCCATTTCTAACAGTGATAAATGAGTTCAACTTGTTCATGTTTCTCAGCCTTTATTTTTGTTTTATTTTGTTTTATATTTACTTACTGTTTCTAACACCTATACGTTGAATTACTGGATGAACAAGCAGACCTTAATAGATAAATTATGAAAACCTGGTTAATGAGTGACATGACGGACATGAAGTTTGATTTACCACTGGCCGAGCCTTCGTATAACATTAGCAGCATAAGAAAGCCAGGTTTTGTGAATACACATAGTCCTTCTTATTCATGGTACTCTTCCCCCCCCCCTCTTCTTCTTTAAAGATTTGACATGAGACTGTGGCCTATGTGTAATTTCATTGCCTGGAGCAAGGTTAGGGGAAAGCTGCTCCATCTGGCAATTTCCCTTTGACTGGCACATAGTTAAACAATGATGCAGTTTGACAAATTTCAACCCAGGCTTATGAAAAAATAACATAAACACAATAGTCACTCTGAGTAGATTGTCCACCTGTGCAAGCGGGCATGAAGTGTTAAGTAAAGGCTGCTGGTAATGAATAAAGATGTTCAGCCAGGCCGGATTAGGTCGTTCCAGTGTAAATCACTGTCAGACAAAGGACTCATGTTTACGTGTCACATTAATATTTTTATCAGTGTGTTTAAGAGAATTAGCTTCTTAATGCAGATGTTCTCATTTGGTTCTTCACACTCGGAGCATCAGCCAACTCCTTTGCCATCAGTTATGTCAACATGTCATAAATCTTCTGTAGCTTTAACTCCTATTCTAAACAAAGCTTTGTTGTAAAACTTGGAGGCGTGTTTCCTCTGAGTTTTATTTTTGGCAATTTTTTTGTTATTTTGTTGAGACTCTGACATATTAATATCCAATTAACTATCTTTGAGGGTCTTACTGAAAAGGATTCCAGAAATGTTCCAATGATTTTTATTATTATTATTATTATTATTATTATTATTATTATTATTATTATTATTATTATTATTATTATTATTATTACCTGCCCCCACTGTGCCATCTGTCAGCTTGATTTGAACAAGTAGCCTTTATAAAATTATTTCATTAGAAGACACGAACAAAGAAAGCTTTACATCCAACCGAAATTCATTGTGTATTTCAACCGCTATGTATTTTGGCTCCTGTCCTGAAAATGCTTACTTATGAGTAATTCCCTTCTGCACAAAGTAAATGACTTAATTCCTGAATCCCACAAACAACATGGATATTAAAATATTCTGTGTAATTCTCGATTATGTTTTGCATTCTGAAGAAAAAGCAATTCATTATTTCTTCATATAATATACTCTTTTGAGTCATTTGGGTAGTGACAAAACAGCTTCCAAATATTACAAAACAATTAAAATAATCTATTTTAAGTCGCTATATCTTTCACACAATTAACATGCCCATTATGTAATTAAAGTTATCTCATTTCTCCCATCTTTATTTTTGCTGTTGTTTCAATATGTCCAAATAAATCATAAAAATTATACACTTATCTGTTTATAAATGTCTTTAAAATAGATCTCCTATGTTTCTCAGTGCATTCCTTCACAAAGAGGGCTAGGAACATTTTGAGTTAAGGAATACCAAGACTTGGAATTCTGAGGTCAAGGCCACATGGCAAGCACATGCTTCCAATTTGATGCAACAGAGCATACAGGAAGTCTTTCTGGAAAACTGCAGAGGTTTCCATTTCATCAAATCACCCAAACAGCAACCAGGGGGAAGAAAAAAATACCCTAAACAAATGCATAGATCACAAAGCTTCCATTAGTTGGTGTGCTGACTATCAACCATATTATAAGCCAAAATAAGCACAAAAACAGAAAGATGGGATTAGATGTGAATGAGTAGTCATATCCAAGTTCCTCAAATCATTTGCTAATTATGAAAATCAAACTATTAGACTGAAAATGAGGACAGTTCTCTTCTTTCCCTTACTATAGTAGAAAGAACGGGAGTTGTTCTTTCGTTATATATTTTCGCATATAATTTACATTAAATTTTGAAAGATGTTTAAAGCTGCAATCTGCTCTATGCACCTATACAATACAGATTGCATTGAACCATTTTGTGCCTTAAGTATTCCCAAATGTACTTGGGTATTCCTGTTTTGTTCTGATTGTTTGAACAAATAGATGTAACAACATGGAGCAAGATATCTTTTCTATTTGTGGAAGTTCACCAAATGTTCTCTGTTACCCTGCTGTGATTTCAAATATTAAGAGATGGACTGGTGCTGCTATGTTAAGATGAAACAAGATGGAGAGAAAATAAATTTGATAACAATAATACCTCTAACTTACTGAGCCATGTTCAGATCTTGTATCTGTGTTTTTCCCCATGGCCAGGGATACAAAAAGCAGCCTGCACATTAAATGCAGTCATACTTTTATGCCAAATTGAGTTTAGCTTGCGCTGAAATCTTCCGCATCTTCTTCCTGAGAATAATGTGATCTGATAGTTAGAACAAACTTTTGGTAAAAGCCAAAGGCTTTAAAACTAGAACAACAAGTATGTCTATTGGGTTGTTAATTGACAATGGTTTATTTTGTTAACTGTCTCAGTGGGTTTCGACATACTCGGCATATGCGTAAAGGAGCAGCATAGTGAAAAATATCTGTCAATAAGGTATATTTCAAGGACTATAAAAATGCCAGGGGCTAACATTAACATGGCTAGGACTCCCATTGCTCTGTCATCACAACCAGGAACTTACAGTCATGTCCAAGCACAGCATAATAGGTGGAAGGGAGGAAGCTGGGTGGCAGGATAGAAAATGAAGAGAGAAAGGTGAAAATCTGAATGTTAGATACAAAATCTGCACTGACTTTTATTACATGTATAAGTCTGTGCAGCAATCTTTGTTCTAACAAGTCCATTTGGAAGCTAATTTGCCATGTCTTCAAAGTCATCCATCTCAATTTTCAGACACGGATGACTTTATTCTACCCTCAGGTGCTTTGGAGAATAGTTTGACTCCCTCTTCTTTGTGGCAACCCCTGAGATATTGGAACACTGCTATCATGTCTCCCCTAGTCCTTCTTTTCATTAAACTAGACATACCCTGTTTCTGCAACCGTTGTTCTTAAGTTTTAGCCTCCAGTCCCCTGTTGGTCTTCTCTGCACTCTTTCTAGAGTCTCAGCATCTTTTTTACATCGTGGCAACCAAAACTGAATGCAGTATTCCAAGTGTGGCCTTACCAAGGCATTATAAAGTGGTATTAATACTTCACGTGATCTTGATTCTATCCCTCTGTTGATGCAGCCTGTTTGGCTTTTTGGGAAACTGCTGCACACTGCTGGCTCATATTTAAATGGTTATCTACTAGGACTCCAAGATCCCTCTCACAGTTACTACTGTTGAGCAAGGTACCACATATACTGTACCTGTGCATTTTGTTTTTCTTGCCTAAATGTAGAACCTTGCTTTTTTCACCATTGGATTTCATTTTGTAAGATAGCACCCAATGTTCAAGTCTGTCAAGATCTTTCTGTATCTTGAGCCTATCTTCTGCAGTGTTGGCTATCCCTGCCAGTTTAGGGTCATCTGCAAATTTGATGAGTTCCCCATCTATCCCCTTGTCCAAGTCATTGATGAAGCACCTTGGGGTACTCCACTGAATACTCCCCTCCATGTAGATGCAGTTCCATTGAGGACTACACGTTGAGTGCGGTTGGTCAGCCAGTTATGAATCCATCTGGTGGTGATGCTGTCTAACCTACATTTTTCTACATTATCTAATAGTAGGTTATGATCTACTTTATCAAATTCCTTACTGAAGTCCAAGTAAATTACATCGACAGTATTCCTCTGGTCTACTAATTTTGTCACTTTGTCAAAGAATGAAATAAGATTAGTCTGGCATGATCTGTTTTTGACAAACCCATTTTGGCTTTTGGTTATTACTTTGTTTGCTTCTAGGTGTTCACTGATTCTTTGCTTTATTATCTTTTTTAGAATCTTCCCTGGTATTGTGATCAGGTCTATAGGTCTGTAGTTTCCTGGTTCTATTTTTCTTCTTTTTTTGAAGAAGGGAACTAGTCAGCTCTTTTCCAGTCCTCTGGCAGTTCCTTGGTGCTCCAGGACCTTTGAAAGATATAGTGCAGTGGTTCTGAGATATTATATTCCACATAAAAACTTTACTAAATCCTCTTATTAAGCAGGAATCAATCATTCAGTCACCCAAAATGGCCAATCAACATGTCTCAGAATACACCACTTGCAATCAGCAGCTAAAGGGTTTATCAGCCCTCAATATTATCTCCTATATTTTTAATTATTGGGGATTTTTAAGTATCATTTTGATCATGACTGTCTCTTTCTATTTTATCTGACACCATGCAGACTATGTAAGCTGCCTTGGAAAAACTCTCTTTTAAAAGATGGTTTTCCCTTTCAAAAATAAATTCAGAAAGAAATATGGATGTCTTGACCATTGCTTTAGGGATTATACTAAGCTTATACTGGCAATTTAACAGAAAGTCAGAGATGCAGAGGCATTTGCATGCATTATTTCAGTGAGATCCTCCCTGCTCTAAGCTCAGCGGATGTCATCTAAATTAATTCAGCTCTGAAAGGTTGGCTTCTGCGAACACACTGAATAAAAAAACCTGCATATTCCAGGTAATTTATTTCCAAATATTAGACTTTGAATGAAATGTATGGCAGGTATATTTATTGCATCTTATTACCCTTTGCTGTGCTTGCAGGCATGTTCCTACGTTAGTTTTATTCCCCAGGCCATTGGAATGAACCTATAAGAGATGGGATTGTACTGATTTTCAAAAACATTATTTTGAAGTGCCTTTTAAAGTTATTCTTAATTCTCTTTCCTCCATTTGCACATTCATAATTATTAATAGAATGCTTTAAGTAACTATTTGTTCGGATATGTCTACTGCTTTTACATTTCAGAGTTCAGAAATTTAATCAATTTACCTGCCATCTGTAATATGTTTTTACAATTTTAATGACTTAACAGCCAACCTTTAATACCCTAATTAACAACTAAAAGCTATACACAGCAAGGAACCATATAAATACAACACATAGAACAGCTCTGTGCACAAACTGTATTCCAGAAAGACAGAGAAAGAAAGAAAGAAAGAGAGAGAGAGAGAGAGAGAGAGAGAGAGAGAGAGAGAGAGAGAGAGAGAGAGAGAGAGAGAGAGAGAGAGAGAGAGAGAAGTTATCTGAAGCTTGAAAGAATAAACCTTTAATTCCAGTGACCGACCCAGACTGGACAAGATTATTCTGGGACACATACATCTTACCTGTTGCACCTTCATGATAGAAGCTCCATCCTTTGCATACATGCATGCATGCATGCATGTAATACCATAATGCATATGCAAAGAGATAAAGCTTTCATCATTTCCTTCTCATTAAATCTCTAGTAGACAATTCTAATGATGTTCCTTACTATTTATGCTATTTTTTTCTATTACCATTAGTTGTTATTGCAGACTGAACAAACTATTCCTAAAGCTAGCCTTTTAATATTGGAAACATTTGCACAATCTTTTATCACTTATTCTTTATGTATTGCGTCTGGGCTCATAATGCTGAATTATATACCAGAGTTATTTATGGAGACAATTATTAGCTTGCACTGATTTAAGATTGCAGTAAAAACAGCATGCAAGTCTGAGCAGACATCAGGGGTTTTTTATATTACTCTACAGCTTTCCTTAAAAGGTACTTAAAATTTACTCAGACAGGATATAATTCATCCTTTGAAACAACCTTTGGAAACTGAATAGTTTTCTTGAAACAAATGGGTCTAGAGCTTCAGTTTTGTAATGCAGGGGTGTGATACCACCACATTGGTAGTTATTTTTGTTTTTTCTTCTTCAATCACAGACATAAACAAGGCCAGTGGAATTCTTTCCACAAACCAATAAAAGTGAAGTATCTATAGCAGGTGTTTCTCACAATACTCCTTGACCTTCCAGAAGCACCTGATTGATTCCAAGTGTAAGTTAGTTGATTAGCTCCCTGAATAAAATTTTACTTGGAAATAATAGAAAGATCCTGGACTCCTTGTGTTATGTCCAACATTGGGAAAACTTAAATAAGAAACAGTGTTGAATTGGGAAGGCCACTGTGTACGTGTGTATAGATGTAGGCATATGTATACGTTATGCACACACACACACACACACACACACACATGTATCTATGTATGTATATGTATACAAGTATGTATATTGTGTTCTTCTACAACAAAATTGAGCTACCTGTTATATGCCTGAATCCTGGACAGATAGAAATAGAGGCAATACATCATGCTTTCTATGTAAGAATTTCATTAGGATGTTTAAACCCAGTAAAAAAAGACCAGACTGAAAAATAGACACCATGGAGATCTAAAGCTACTTTTATTGGAAGAGTTATAATAACTATCTTGCAAGACTGAATGTATCACCTTTTCTCCCTCTTTTGTCTAAACTACCTTCTTGGCCTGGCCTCAAGTCTTCTATATTTGATCATTGCCTTAGTAGACTTAGTAGTCTTAGATTGTCTCCCTGCCCTTCAGTAGTAATAGCAATAGCACTTAGACTTATATACCACTTCACAGTGCTTGTACAGCCCTCTCTAAGTGGTTTATAGAGTCATCTTATTGCCCCCAACAATCTGGGCCCTCATTTTACCCACCTTGGAAGGATGGAAGACTGAGTCAACCTTGAGCCTGCTGAGTTTTGATCTGCCAAATTACAGGCCAGCAGTCAGCAGAAGAAGCTTGCATTCTAACCACTGTGTCACAACGGCTCATAGGCCATCCTCTTTACTCATTACAGGATGGGGTGGATAAAAATCATCCAGATTTCCCACAAAGAGAGCAGAAAAGAAGCAAAGTCGTTCAACAATTATATTTAGTGATCCCTCCAGATATAAGATATATTTTGTGATGTCCCAGAAAAACAATCAAGGGCAAGGCATCCATATTGGACAGATTAAAGGTCTGACAATGCTTCTTTAAAGTAATAGAAGAAAGCTTGCATATGCAAATTTGGGGGAAAATCCCACAAGCTAAAAGGAAAGATACCAGACTTTAAAACATTTCTCATGCTTTCAAAACCTAATGGATAAAGGCTTTCTAACTAAAATTCTACTATGTTTTAGTAAGGTTGGCTTGAAATGGTCTTTATATCCAATTCAAAAAGTGAAAGGGACAATACCATGAAACTGTAGACCAATACCACGGTTGCCTGTAATGTTTAAATTACAGACATAACAGTAGACAACATCCAAGATTATTGAGAAGAAAAGAACATGTTTCCAGTAGAACAGAAAGAAAATAAAATAAAAGCAATGATACAACAGATGAATTTATGATTAATAGAAATGTTTTGAAATATTTCAGACATCAAAAACCAATTTATATATAGTCTGCATTGATTTTAAAAAGGTGCTTGATTCAATTACTAAGGTAGTCATGACTTAGAATCACAATTGGGACCAGACATTCTGTTGCTAAGCAAGGTAGCTATTAGGGAGTCATGACAAAATTTATGGATTATTTTTTTTTTGCAAATGTAATTTGATCACTAAGCAAATCCAGCTTTCCCAATTGATTTTGTGTGTAGGGACCTAGCTAGGAAATAGCAAATGGTGATCACATGACCCTATGATGCTGCAACCATAGTAAATACATGTTGGCTGCCAAGGACCCGAATTTTGATCATGTGATTCTAAGGATGCTGCTAGAGTTGTAAGCCATTTTTTTCATTCCTGTTGTAACTTCGAAAGGTCGCTAAACCAATGGATTAAGTCAAGAACTACTTGCACATAGTTGAATCATCAACTGTTTGGAAACAACTGGTGTAAATAAAAACATTAGAATGTTCATAGAAAAAATAAAGCAGTGAAAAATGGAATTGATGGTTGGAAAAGAAACTATGGATTTTTCAGCAGGAGGGGCATCTTTCAGGGTAACTCATTATCACCCTTATTATTTGTCATTGTTATGATCCCCCTTTCAATGATTTTAAAAAAAGAAATCTTGACTATCACAAAAAATGTTAATTAAATGTCACATTTGTTTTATATGGGTTATAAGATATGAAGCTTATGGATAATCAGAAATTTAAATCTAATCATTGACAAATAGTGTAAGAATTTTTAGCACAGATATACAATGGAATTTGATCTTTAAAAATATGTTACATTAACAATAAATTGATGTAAAATCATAAACAGTAATGGAATTGAATTGCTGTGTGGCCATACCATCAGAAGCCACCCAAATGTTGCTTACATGCAGTGATGGGATTTAGCCAGTTTGCACCACTTCGGGAGAACTGGTTGTTAACTTTCTGAGCAGTTTGGTGAACTGGTTGTTTGAATAAATCTTTAGGGCAGAGAACAGGTTGTTAAATTATTTGAATCCCACCACTGCTTATATGTAACTAAGCATTTTGCAGCTGGATAACATCAAGCATGGACAAATAAAAAATGTGATCAGCAAATAATATAACCAAAAAGTGACAAAACAGCTAAAGACAAATTTTGAATGGTGGAAACACCATCAAACCATCAATACCTTGGCCATACATGTAATATGATAAACTATTTGGAATTATTAACAGGACACAAGCCAAACTGGACAATTTGGATTGAAAAACAGATGACTATTTGCTATGTATTAAACTCCCATGGTGGTATTGCTAGATTACATCTGCCCTGTAGAAATGGAGGTAGAGGCTTACTTCAAGGCAAGTGAATTGTTAAATAAGAAGGGTGTGCATTGGCTGATTATGTAAAAGACAGCCAAGAATAAATAGTGATGCAAGTTAAAAATTGGAACTTACTCAATGTACAGGAAACAAAAACTGAATAAAGAAACAATGTAATAAAAATATGAACAGAATGCTGGCAAGGAAAATCATCACATGGTCAATTTCTGCAAAAGAGGAAGGGAAAATGAATAAAGATAAAATCTGCCAATAAGTGGATTGGGTGTAACCCCATAACATCTGGTGCAGCACTTGAACATCATGGCATTGTCAACTCACCATCAGTCAATTGCAAAGCTTTATTTGAAACTGTTTACATCCTGCAACAATACCTTTAATACCATCAAACAATATCACTACTGCCCCAGGTCCTTGGTAAGGATTTGATAGTGGATAAAAATGCCAAATCCAATCTAAATATCTGTTTTATGGTTCAAATAATAACAATAACAATAATAATCTGATTACAAAACTAGACACGATTGAGTTGCTAAATTAATCCCCTGGTCATTATGTAAAAAATACGACTTACCTGTATCCGAAAAGTCATGGGAACAAAGTGGAAAAAGTTGTCAAAAATAAGAAGGTGATGTTCTTGTTTGACTTTCAAATACAGATGGATCATCATTTGAAACATAACACGTCAGATATCACAGGTGTCAAAAACCGAAACAAACAATTTATTGATATTGCTGTACCAGGAGACACCAGAGTCAAAGAAAAAGAACTGGAAAAAATCACAAAATATTGTGATCTGGCCATTGAAACTATGTAATTATAGATGTAACAGTGATACCCATTGTCATCGGGGTACTTGGTACCATGTCCAATAATGTTACAAAACACATAAAGAAATTGCAGCTTCCTGCAATAACACCAGAGGAACTGCAAAAAACTGTGCTACTATTAGGAACATTATATATTTTATGAAGATACTTGGTTGATGCCTAGGACTCTGACAACAACCCATATCAACCATTAGCACTAGGCAATGATATTTGTGACACATCTTTAAATGTTCACTTGACTGAGTTTCATGTTTAATGAATAAAGTGAATAATAATAATAATAATAATAATAATAATATATATATATATATATATATATATATATATATATATATATATATATATATATATATATATATATATGTATGTATGTATTAGTGTTACAACCCCTGGTATGTCTAAATATGGGAGGAAGGTCACTGCTCCCTCTTTCTGTCCTTCGGCTTCATCACAGAAGACCATGCAGGCAGAAAACCATATTTTTATTTTTAATGTTGCCTTTTTTTGGATCTATACTAGTCTCCCTTTATTTATTTATCAGTACAAATACAACACACACACACACACACACACACACACACACACACACACACACACACACACACACACACATATATATATATATATATATATATATATATATATATATATATATATATATATATAACGATAATACGTTCCGACATCCTAGGCCCCTGGGTGGGGACCGACTAGTAATGAATGCCAAATCCGGCGAAACAACTGGCCGCTGTGATACAATTGAATAATAACAACAACAACAACAACACCTGTCTGGAAAACTTTGGAATCAACAAAAATATCTGTACATTTTTAAAGCAAATATGCAAAAATGGAAAACAGTTCTAACAACAAATGGGGAGAACTTTCGTGAAGTCAACATCAGAGGAGGAATCTTCCAAGGGGATTCACTTTCACCACTACTGTTCAACATTGCATTAATTCCACTGACAATAATCCTATGAAACACAAAACTGGGATACAAAATCTCAAGCCAACATGGCAAGATAACCCATCTATTATAGATGGATGACTTTAAAATGTATGCGAAATGCCCCACTGAACTTAAATCAATACTCAACACAGTTCAACTGTTCAGCAGTGACATCAAAATGAACTTTGGACTTGACAAATGTGCTATATTATCCATGCAGTGGGGAAAAATTGAAAAAACAGAAGAAGTAGAACTGGGAAATGGAAATATAGTGAAAGCATTAGCAAAGGATGATTGATACAAGTACCTAGGCATATTGGAAACAGATAACATCTTGAATGGAAAAGTCAAAGAGTCAATGCAAAAGGAATACATCAGGAGGGTCCGCAAAATATTAAAATCAAAGCTGAATGCTGGAAACATAATTACAGCCATTAATATATGGGCAGTTCCAGTGATATGCTACTCAGCTGGAATCATCAACTGGCCTCTGGCTGAACTGGAAAACTTGGACCGGAAAACATGCAAACTTTTGAATATGTACCACGCTTTACATCCATGAAAGGTTGCACCTGCCAAGAAAAATAGGGGGCAGGGGGCTATTGCAAATCCATCAAACTGTAGAAGAAGAAAAATGAAATTTAAATGATTATGTGAACCAAAGTACAGAAAAATTGCTGAAGGCTGTGAAAATAAAAACATAAAAACAACAGAAACAAAGGCAGAATATAAGGAAAAACAGCTGGATGACAGATTAAATAGATGGAAAACCAAAGCTTTGCACTTGAAAAACATTGAAGGAAATGTGATGACAACTTGACATGGACATGGCTTAAGATGGGAACTATCAAGAAAGAAACGGAAGGTTTAATACTGGCTGCTCAAGAACAAGCACTACAAACTAATGCCATGAAAGCAAAGATACAAAAATCCACTGACAACCCAAACTGCTGACTTTGCAATAACAAAGTCAAAACTGTTTCACATTTAATATGTGAATGCAGCAAAATCGTACAAACTGATTACAAAGCTAGACATAACTGAGTTGCTAAATTAATCCACTGGTCATTATGTAAAAAATATGAAGTCATGGGAACATAAAGTGGAAAAAGTTATTGAAAATGAGAAGGCGAAGATCTTGTGGGACTTTTGAATGCAAACGGATCATCATTTGGAGCACAACATGCCAGATATCTCGATTGCAGAGGGCCAAAGTGTACAGTTTATTGATATCGCTGTTCCTGGAGATGCCAGTGTCGAAGAAAAAGAATTAGAAAAAATAATGAAATATCGCGACCTGGCCATTGAAATTACATGGCTATGGATGAAGCATGTAACAGTGATACCCATTGTCAGTGGGGCACTTGGCACCATGCCAAGAATTTTACAAGATACATCAACAAATTGCAGCTTCCTGCAATAACACCAGCAGAACTGCAAAAAACTGCGCTACTCGGAACATTTTATATTTTAAGAAGGTATTTAGTTGATACCTAGGACACTGGCAGCAAACCGTATCAACCATTAGCACCAGTCACTAGTATTTGTAATGCATTTTTGAATGTTAAATTGGCTGAGTTTCATATTTAATGAATAAAGCATATAATAATAATAGAATTGCCAGAAATGAAAAGATCCAAAGTGCAGATTGTGCAAAGAAGCAGAAGAAATAATCATTATATACTCAACCTGTGCAAGAAAATCATAAAAACTGACAACAACACAATAGCCAAATTTATTCACTGGAACATCTGTAAAAATGATTATATGTCAGTAACTAAAAAAAATGGGTGGAATTGAAAAAGTAGTACAAAATGAAATATTAAAATATTGTGGGATTTTTGAATACAGAGTGAAAAGGTCTTAGCTCATAACACACCAGATTTAATTGTGGTTGAAAAGAAGAACATGTGGATAATTGATGTGGCAATACCAGGGGATAGTAGAATAGAAGACAAAGAATTGGAGAAGATCACAAAGTATCAAGATCTGAAAATCAGAATTGAAAGATTATGACATAAAATGGCCATGGTGGTCCACACTGTGTGCCATACGGAAAAAAAAATTGGATGCTACTTTAAAAATCTGCACATTGGCAAAATTTCCACCTGTCAATTAAAGAATACCACACTGCTTAGATCCACACATATATTATGCTGATACATTACGACCTCTTCGGGTCTTGGAGAAAACACAAAGTGTATGAAGGTTAACACCAGCTAAAGAACAAGCAATTGTGATTTCACATTGTTGTATATAGAATGACCATTATTGTCTAACAAAATAATATCACAAAGATTTCTGTGTGGAGGTGCATCTGCAACTAATATTTGTGCATCCCTTTTCTTAGGGCTAAGCTAGGCTAGGACCTAGGTTTGCCTTCACTTTGTTTTAACACCGTACAAAGAGGAAGGATTTCTAAACTCATTAATAAAATGCAGTAAAACTACATAATCCTTTTTCCTTGCATAGCATTTTCATTGTTTTGTTTGAGAGAAATGTGTTGCTGTTTTTCACAGGTATTTGCATTTATGTGGAGGAAATAATATGTGTAGAGGTAGAATATTATATGACCTTTATTTGTGTTGCTATCAAAAGCAAACCACATACATCACCATTTTATTAAAAAGAAAGAAAATTGGGAGAGCCGTGACTGATAGCAAACTGGTAGACTATTTTCATATCACAAAATGACAGACTCATACGTGAAAATTGGGTTCACTACAATAGAAATCAATATTTAGATCCTCAAATCCTTAAACAGGTTTTTGTTTAATGTAACCATTTTAAAGTATTTTATAGTCGAAGGCCTTCAGTATTCTAGCAGTGAAGCAATTACATGAAAATAATACAAACTGGCTTCCTTCCAGTTCCATACAATCATGATAATTGGAAGGGTCGAGAATGTATATTTTCATAAGCGATTAGATTGTTACTGGGATCCAGACTGAGCTAAGCAGCAGTACAGATGATTAGTAATTCTGGAAATGTTTACTAGATGTAGCTCAAATATCATCTTACCTCAAAGCATTTGAAAATCCACCCACAGAAGAATTATTGCCATGCTTTGGTTGCTCCTAAGCAACGCAAATTTAACTTTGGGCTCTAAATCTCAAAGTTATTTTGAGATCCTTTTAGGATATTGAATGTTTTTAGAATCATAATTCATTTTAAATACTTTTCCCCTCTCCCAATTGTTTTGCTATGAACCTATGGAATAGTGTCACATCTCATGTCAACAAATGTGTTCTATATGCTGCTTATGTTCTATAATGCTCAATACAATTGAAAGTCACACAGTAGGATAAAGCTACTTTGTAGCTACAGTTTAGACAGGCTTTCTTCAGAGAGCAACAGAAATGAAATGAAATCTATGTTTTGAGTCCATAATTCTATCTTTTTCTAGAATGATTAGTGAGGCAGCTCATCTTACCTTTTCTTCTAAATTTTGGGTCAGTGTAGTACAATACCCATATTGCACAAACTTTGGAAAGGGAAAGGAGAAAGCGAGAAGGCAATTTCAGCTAAACTCAGTTCTAGAAGGCAGAAACATGCAAACGGAAAGCTGGAAACGAACCGAGTTTATGGCCCAGAAGTAATAGCCTTGAATTAAAAAGAGCAAATCTTCCAAAACTACAATGGTTTTTAACGTTATTTTATTGCTCAAACTACACTTAATCAACATAATAAAAGAGTTATTGTAAAGGATGGATGGATGGATGGATGGATGGATGGAAGGAAGGAAGGAAGGAAGGAAGGAAGGAAGGAAGGAAGGAAGGAAGGAAGGAAGGAAGGAAAGGTTGCTAACATTCAACCTCTCAGCTGACTCAATGAAGCTGCTCCATGATTTCATATCTGTTGCAATGCAGAGATACCATGATGTTAAACATGTACCAATTCTCCTTGCTCAAATATTATAAATACAACAAATTAAAAGGGGAATACATAGCTACTTTCATTAATCCCTGGCAATGATATACAGATCCTGTTGACACTACATTCTGGCTCATTTCTGTAGCAATGGCCCTCTCCTGATAGCTGTAAATAATAAAGCCAGAATGGCATACGGTAAATCCAGTCAAGTATCTTGAGAAATGCAACTTTCCCCCGTTACAGGAATATGCCCAATGTACTCCTGAAGCTTCATTTGTAATAACCCACAATTGACAAATGCTAATTTATGCTCGATACTAAAACTTTAATTATTCTTTATTCTTTTTAGGGATGCGGCTCAGTGGCTAAGATGCTGAGCTTGTAGATTAGAAAGGTCAGCAGTTTGGAAGTTCGAATCCTTAGTGCCGCATAACTGAGTGAGCACCTGTTACTTGTCCCAGCTTCTGCCAACCTAGCAGTTAGAAAGCATGTAAAAATGCAAGTTGAAAAATAGGAACCACCTTTGGTGGGAAGGTAACAGTGTTCCTTGCACTTTCAGTGTTTAGTCATGACAACCACATGACCACGGAGATGTCTTTGGACAGTCTCTTTGGCTTTGAAATGGAGATGAGCACCGCCCCCTAGAGTCAGGAATGACTAGCACATATGTGCAAGGGGAACCTTTACCTTTGCCTTTATTCTTTTTATAACATCCCCCCTTTCAGGAATTGATTTTAAAGAGAACCTGAAGGGCTTTCTTGTACATCTTCAGTTATTTTTTTTATTTACTTGCCTGCCTAAAAAAAATGCAATTCTTCATCCAGCAAAATCGTCAAAGAGATGGAAAATTTGAACCTTTCCAGCTCCTGCAGGAAAAGTTTCTTCCAACAGCTGTCTTGCTTTATGAAAGCATGAAGTCAGGACATCCAATCTTATGCTATCAATCACATAGGCTGACATTTCCTGCAAACTGTGTCCACAAGACAAACGGGGAAAACGAACCTGAAAGGAACAACAAATTGCCAAAAAGCAGATGGAATTATGTGCGCGTGTTTATATTTGGCTGTTCACATGAGCCCAGACTAAATGCCTTCTTCTTCAGAACTACAGCACTAAGCGCCCATTTGTGCCATTGCTGAAAAACACCTGATGCTGATATTAAGAAATACTAGGTTTAATTGCAGTCCATTAGAATGTGGAAATGTCTTCAATCGAGGATTAATGATTTAAATGAACTGTCGGCTTGCAGAGCGTTTTAGACCCTCCTATGCCGATGAAAACATCCTCTCTCTCTCCCAGCCTCCTCCCATCCCTGAACTCTTGCTAGATGGGTCCAGCACATGTTTTTCATCTCCTAGCTTTAGGTTAGTAGTCTTTTAAAAGGCTTCAACATCAGATTTCTATGATTTGCGACTTTCAGAACAGTGCTTGCGTGCACAAAAGATGTTAAATTATTACTTGAACTTTGCTTGAGACAATTCTCACTTCGCTTTAAGCGCTGCTTTTTTTATATATAAAGGAGGCTCAAACGAAGAATTCGTTTTACTTTCATTGTCATGATTTAGATAAGGCAGAAATCTAAGTAAAACACTGGATAAAATAGATTGAGTGTTGGTACTTGGGTATAAACCTCTGCAGCTCAAACTCAAATGGGAACGCACTGCTGAATGAGCGCCATCTTGGCTTCCAAACAAAATTCAAGGCGAAGGTTTTAGATTCATTAAGCGCAAAGTGGCAGGATTCAAGCCTGCTCCTGTGTTAAGTCAACTGCGCAAAATAGTCCTTCCTAGCACTTGGTTAAAACAGACAAGTGCACTCTTTATTTATGGACTTAAATGCCACACTGAAGTCCCCTGGATATGCAGTCCTCAAGTGAGCACCAGCACTGAAATGTTTTCTTTTTCCTCTTGCAGCATCTTCTACTACATCAGGACCACACAAAGAACTACTTCTGATGCTGAGATTAGTGCACGTGCACATCTGGGCAGCCTAGACTTTTAACCTTTTACATAGTTCAGGAGTTGTGATTCTCCCGAAGAATATAAACAAATTTTCTAACATTCCTCTCATTCAGAACTAAAAATGCATGCTTTGGAACTATTAGGGCCTTTCAGGTTAAGTGTTTACGTTACTTTACTTGCTAGGTGTAAAACTAAACATATGTTTTATGGCTGCATTTTCTCCAACTCATTTGTTTTCCACAAACAAAGAATTGGAACTGTACCAACTGCACTGTGGCTCACCTAGGTTTTTTTTTGGGGGGGGGGGCATAGATAAGTGGATTGCTTTCAACACCATCATATCTGATCATGTGAACTATATGTAAGGAATGCCTATGGAGATTCTCAGTCATCTAGGTGATGGCCATCCCACAGGTGTTTTTTCAAAAGGCAACTGGACTTTTTTTTGTTTTTCCTTGAAGATGTTTCGCTTCTCATCTGTCAGAACTGAAGATGCTTCTTGGGTGAGAAGTGAAATGTCGTCAAACAAAGAAAGTCCAGTTGCCTTTTGAAAAAGTGCCTTTGTGACATATATGTGAAGAAATATCTTTATATCTAATAAGGATGAGTTACTGTGTATGGGACACGGTGGCTCAGTGGCTAAGATGCTGAGCTTGTTCATTAGAACGGATGTCAGTACGGCGGTTCGAATCACTAGTGCTGCATGACAGATTGAGCTCCTGTTACTTGTCCCAACTTCTGCCAACCTAGCAGTTTGAAAGCATGTAAAAATGCAAGTAGAGAAATAGGGACCACCTTTGGTGGGAAGGTAACAGCTCTCCGTGTACTTTTGGTGTTTAGTCTTGCTGGCCACATGACCACGGAGACGTCTTCGGACAGTGCTGGCTCTTTGGCTTTGAAACAGAGATGAGCACTGCTCTCTAGAGCTGGAAACGACTAGCATACAGTATATGTGTGAGGGGAACCTTTAACTTTGCATTTACTGTGTATGCCAGTGTATCAAAGATTTTCACCAGAAATATGAAGGTTGTATTTAGCATAATGCAGAAAAATCTAAATGTGTATAATATGGAAATTACTTAAATAATAAAATTACTAGATTCCTTCTCTTCAGTTTTAATAATATTTAGTATTCGATGGTAGTAAGATAAAATATGCTGCACATATTCAGAGAATTCATTTTTAAAAGTAGTAATTTTGATAAATGAATTGAAACTATTGAAGCAATTAAATGTCTTCTGAAATCTATGTATCTAAAAGCCCAGAATTCCATTCCAAAGTTTTTTGTGTACAATTATCTGATGTTAATCTGATAAATACTGAATATAAATTGTTTATCTTCCTTCACAAAACATTATGAATAACTTTTTCATAACATTTACTTTACATAAAAGCAGTCCTGTTTAATTTAACATTCAGTTTCTTACAAAGGACAGCCAGAAACCTTTTGGGTGCTCAGAAATATTACTCTCCTACACATCTTCTACATCCAGTCTTTAGAGGCATGTTGACCTCAATCCTGAGGTAACAATGAATACTTAAGATTGATAGTTCTTGATAAATCTGTGCCACCTGATAGCTTGCCATGCAGGTTAGCAATGTTTTTTGAAAACTACTTCCTTTTAAGAAATTTGATCATCCGCTTTTTAAAAAACTGTCCTGTGAGAACAATAATGTCAGAGTAATGTATTTTTATTATAAGCTGTTAAAGGCTTCAGTAGGCGAGTTTGTTGTCTTATTACATTCCCAAGTTTAAATTCACTTCCTACTTCTGTTGATATTCAACTGTTCTCAACAACATCTTTAGCGCTACATCTAATTTCTCTCTCTCTTTTAATCCTAGTGTGGAGGAGGGAATTAACCCACTTTTTTTGTAAATTTCCTGGAGAGAAGACAAAGAACTCTTGAATTCTAT
The DNA here is from genome assembly GCF_964273705.1 of Natrix helvetica. Lineage (NCBI taxonomy): Eukaryota > Metazoa > Chordata > Lepidosauria > Squamata > Natricidae > Natrix > Natrix helvetica. Next base: position 306,452,768 of record NC_138548.1, on the reverse strand, counting down.
TATGATTAGATAACAGAGGCTGCTATTTTCTTTCTCAAAAACAAAACAAAAAACAAAGAAACCTTGTTTATATCATGAGTATAAAGTGCAAGTTGTTTTCCTGATGTTTTTTTTAATTCTTTCTTTAGTAATCTGGAAAGCTGCAGATCTTTTTGGAGGAAAGGCATAATTTTAACAATATAGATTTCAATATTTCTGAGTTCCTAGAGAAGACCACTCAATTATCAAAGTTATTGTCTGGAATCATTAGCAAATGTTGGGGATATGGAACTATAGTCTTAGTAAAAGTATGTATAGGGGCTATAGAAATGCGCAACTGAATATTGCTAAAAGAATATACAGTATATTTAAAAAGAATGTACAGTATATTTAAAAATCCAAACTAAAAATATTAAACAATATAGTATTAACTTGTCTTTTGAGAGTCATATAATTTAACTTGTTGTCTTATTTATTTAAATAAATAAGATAGGACAATGTTCCTTTATTTAAAGATAAAGGAAGAAAATTGGCCTCATTCTATCTACTGTTGTGAGTTCAAGGATCTTTCTAATACGTGGCTCAATCTGATAGGCATGAAGCACAGCATTAATCTCAACATTCAACAGCACATTCTGAGCAGGTGTCACACTGAGCAGGTGTCTGGGCATTCACATAAAATTCCACTGCGATTTGACTTCCTGGTTCACGTCTTCTTCAACCAAAATAGTTTGTTCTGCAGACCTCAGGTCATGTAAGATGACAGCTTACTGCTAGAGTTGTGAATTCATACTAGCTATCCTATCCTAATTCTCCTTTTATCTGCTACACTGCTACAATCTAAGAAGAAGATGTAAAAATATCGCTGTGGTCATACTGCTGGTTTGTTAAGACTTTCGGGCCAAATAAAACCACAGTACATACAATAATACAATACAATACAATACAATAGTAGAGTTGGAAGGGACCTTGGAGGTCTTCTAGTCCAACCCCCTGCCTAGGCAGAAAACCCTATACCATTTCAGACAAATAGCTATCCAACATCTTCTTAAAGACTTCCAGTGTTGGGGCATTCACAACTTCTGGAGGCAAGCTGTTCCACTGATTAATTGTTCTCACTGTCAGGAAATTTCTCCTCAGTTCTAAGTTGCTTCTCTCCTTGATTAGTTTCCACCCATTGCTTCTTGTTCTACCCTCAGGTGCCTTGGAGAATAGTTTGACTCTCTCTTCTTTGTGGCAACCCCTGAGATATTGGAACAATGCTATCATGTCTCCCCTAGTCCTTCTTTCTCTTAAGCTAAACATACCCAGTTCCTGCAACCGTTCTTCATATGTTTTAGTCTCCAGTCCCCTAATCATCTTTGTTGCTCTTCTCTGCACTCTTTCTAGAATCTCCACATCTTTTTTACATCGTGGTGACCAGAACTGAATGCAGTATTCCAAGTGTGGCCTTACCAAAGCATTATAAAGTGGTATTAACACTTCACGTGATCTTGATTCTATCCCTCTGTTGATGCAGCCTAGGACTGTGTTGGCTTTTTTGGCAGCTGCTGCACACTGTTGGCTCATATTTAAATGGTTGTCCACTAGGACTCCAAGATCCCTTTCACAGTTACTACTACTGTGAAAGGGATCTTGGAGTCCTAGTTTACCATTTACTACTGCACACTAAAGTGGCTAAAAGCAGTTGCAACTTGAGAATTTTCAAGGAATAGCCTGAACTAAAGAAGTCATATGATAGATCAAACACAAGTTGGGTAAGAATCAATACATGATTAACTTCAAAGGAGAGGAGGTGGTCCAAATTCTGGAGGGAATTCTGAGGTCAAAGAAGCACCCTCTACTTTCAGTCATGGCACACAGATGTGCCTCCGCTACTATCCACATCCACTGTATTTCATATAAGTTTCATTCATGCTTCTTGATCAAGGGGAAAGTACAAAGTATACCCTAAAAGCTTTCTCTTTTACATGGGCTAAGAAAAGAATTGCAAAATCTGGTCTATCTATTTAATGCTTGATGGATTTCATTATACTCATGGAAGCCCAGCATGTTGTGTCATTAAAGCATTTACATCTTCCTTTCCCAAAACATTTTACAAAAGAAAAAAGGCTGTATAATTTAGGAAAAAAACACAATAAAAATAATAAAAAATAATAATCCAAAATTGAAAACCATTAGCAGAGCAATTTTTTTAAAAAAAAACCTCATTAAGATTATTAACCATCAACAGCTTTCCTAAAAATATTTTTTTTAAAAAGAATAGAAAATCAACACATATACAAAAGGAGTGTAACTTCAGTCATACAGCTACCATCTTGACTCCCTCCCCCATTCCCACTGGATGACCCTGACCACAGAAACCAGAACAAATTGTGACATACATTTTTCTATTGCTTAGTAATTTTAGACTCTGACACTTCTCCATTTTGTTCTAATGGAATTTAGAGCTGGCCTTGGGAATGGAATGAGGCAGCCATGAAGAAGTAAGCCATGAAGGCAGATTTGGAGACTAGATATAGAAAGAAGTGTAAGAAATAAACTCAGAACAACCCAGCCTTGATTTTGCTCAGTACAACATGGGGCAGAGGGAAATTTGGATGGGCTTTCAATATTCTGTTAATATATCCTACAACAGGGGTGTCAAACTGGTGGCCTACGAGCCATGTGGAGGCCATACCCACCCCAGCTCCGCAAAGGGGAAAAAAGTTGCAATACATCATGTGACAGTAACGCGTCATGACGAGTTTGACACCCATGCCCTACAACAATAATGTAGCTATTGTAGATAATGTAGATATTTCTAGGAATCCCAGAAATATCTGCTTCTTGACATGGCCTACCTCAAAGGGATGACAGCTCTAGCCTTGTCCTTGCTCTTCCTGTCTCCCTCAGTATCTTCTGGGACTTTTAATAGTATCCTGAAGTAAAATCTCCATTTGAAGTCTTTCACACACACCGTGCAGCTATTTAACTCCTATACTATATCCCCTTAGTGAATCTTCCATGAGTTATTACAGCTCAGTGCTGAAAACTATTTTAGCTTTTTATGAGCTTTCCAACACAAATCCTTTACAGCTAAGATATGACTTTTCTCTGAATTCTTTCCACATTCTTAAGCATATTCTGGATCCCAGAATTCTTCAGGCATAGGTTATTTCATGAGAAAATGTGATAGAAGCTCTTTCGATCTACAGAGAATTTTTATGATATTTCTCCATCATAGATTTGTCAATGTTTATCAAGCTTGCTGGAGTTGTAGAAGTTCTCTCCATATGTGGAACATTTATATGAATAAATTATGACAATGCATTAGCTGAAATTTACGATATGAATATGGGCATAGAACACCAAGTCAGCTAATCATGGGTACCCCTGGAGGTTGTTTCTCCTCTTAAAATAATGAAATCGATGCCACGCCTTACCACAATCTCTGACACTTTTGTACATGCATGTGATGTCCTCAAACATGACAACACGACACTAATTTCATCATTTTGCTTAGTCTTGACTCCTTCCTTGCAGATGCCATTGAAAATGACTGTAATCAGCAACAGACTAAAAATTCCATTTTGAAAATACACGTGTGAGATAATACATAAATAATAAACAGTGATCCTCATCAAAATACTATAATTTTATAGGACATCTTCGTTTAGGAAAAAAACCCAATTCTGTAACTTAAAAATTTATGAGGCTATTAATGTCACAGACAATGATGCTAAAATCTGAGAACCACATTTTGGGCACGAAAGGAACACAGCTATAGAAATGAAAAACTGCCAAAGGATATAGAATTAAACAAAAAAAAATCCTTCTGATTTATTATTCATATACTTTTCAACAGGAACAACCATCACACTTTTCAGTGCCAAGAACTGATACATTCTAAGAAATAATTGAAATAAAATATGTATGAGAATATTTTGTATGCCAATGATAGAAGCTCATACCATAAATACACACTGGAATTAAATATATTTATTTCCTTATTGATTGATTAATGCAATTTATTTACTTCCTCGGAACTTATCAACTCTAGGTTTTAAAGCTTCATTAACAAAATTATAAGAAGCTAATATCAAATAATTTAAAAATATACAAATCCATACACGTAGCCCTGTGTAATCTATAGATAGCCTCCAAAGGCCTATCAAAGGCCTTCCTGGAGGATGGGAGCCATATTTGCATAGGGAACAGGTGTTCCAAGGAGAGTGCCTGATGCTAGATCTCATCCTGCCACACTTCCAGGTAGTGGAATTGTAGTAATCTGCCCCTAGTAGCAATCACTCTCTGAATGCAGAGGCTATTGGGAAAAGATTCTGAAACATACACCCGTATTTTTTGGAGTGTAAGATGCACTTTTTTGCTCCCTAAAAGTGGATGGAAATGTCTATACATCTTCAGTAGCACTGAAGATCCACGCCACCTGGAACCAGCCAAAAATGTGATGTGCGGAGGCCAAAAATGGGGCTTGCAGAGACTGAAAATGCAACACGCAGAGGCCAAAAACCTGACACACGGAGGCAATAATGGCAGCGATGTGCTGGGGTGATCCAGAAAGCCTGGAATGGGGAGTGTGGAGGCCAAAAAATGTGATGAGCAAAGGCCAAAAATACGATGCCGGGAGGCAGCGATGGGCTGTGGAACAGCTCATTGGTGGTATTCTGGGAAACTGATCCAACTGCCAATCAGCTGCTCATGCTGAATCAGACTGTGATAATGTGCTGAAGCTGACCAGGCTGTTTGCTGTTTGCTGCAAGGATGCTAGCCAGATGGATGTTAGTAGGCAGAGGCAGATTTTTTTCTTGTTTTCCTCCCCCAAAACTAATGTGAGTCTTATACTCTGAAGCATCTTATACTCCACAAAATACGGTATATTGTTTGCTGCCAATACTAAACAATGTAAATATATTCTCAATAGTTGCCTTAAATATTATAGTTCATTCTCATCTTTGGTATAAAAGGTATAAAGCTGTAAAGATTTCCCCTGTTCAATTGTGACAGACTAAAAGGGATGGTGTTCATCTCTGATTCTCAGCCGATTGAACCTGCATTACCTGAAAGACATTTCTATCATCATGTGGCTGGCATGAAAATGTACAGTAATGAACACAGTAATCTTCATGCCAAAGTGCTACCTATTTATCTACTTGCATTTGCATGTTTTGATGGGCTGAAGCAAGTAACGGGAACTCACTCCATCATGCAGAAGTTAGGTCTCCAACCTATGCTGTTGGCTTTCCAGCTGACAAGCTCAGACTCTTAACCACATAGAGATAAGTATTGGTTAATATTTCTAAATTATTATTCAAGTTTCAATACTGCTATGCTCCTAGAACTCAATTTAATAAATCTAACTTTCAATTTTCAACAGATCGGTTTCTAATTTGGGTATGACAATTAAAAATATTGTCCTGGACCAAATATACTGATTTATGTCAAACACAAACTCCAATTCTATTTAGTTTATCTAAAGTTCTGCTCTAGCTGAAGCTGAGACCACACACTTTGGGCAGTATGCTGACAATTCTGTGTTCTGTTCCAAATTTCTCTCTTTAAAAGATCTCTATGTGCAGCAGCTGTGAATGAGTTCCCTCTTAACCTTGGTGACTCATTGCTAGGTGCTTAGGCAATGCTAGATTCAATGGACTGTCAGCTTCAGTTGAAGGCAGATTCACATAACCTTTACCCTGTTTGATACAGGAGGGATTTCAGTGGCTCACAGCTAAGGAAAGCAGCACAATTGAACATAAATAATCTAAGTAGATCATTACAAAACCTATTCAGAATTAGAAAGATAAAGTTTCCAGTTTGCAGGGTGATGGACAGTTTAAAAACTGGAATATTAATTTTAAAACATACGTAAATTACATAATAAGGGTACCTATTTCAAAATGATTACAAGAGAAAGCATTTTTGCAAATTCCCAATCTCCTTTGGGATATAAACATTTATCAAAACCATAATACATCAATTGTCTTTCTTCACCAATAACAGCCAACTTCCAGGATGGTATACAGACACATTTTCCCCCCTTGGGGGTGGATATAAGTTATTATGTGCCATTTGTCCTTAAATGTTTCATCTTAAGTTTTGCAAATAATTTAATTTAATAAGATCTTACTCTTGATTTGTAGGAATGTACTTCTGAGAATCAACTGCAAGTCTAATTTCTAGAAACCTCAGCAATTAAAAAGAAACTACTGAATGGACTTTGATTCTACTATTTCACTTTGTTTTAAAAGTAAAAGGTAACTTAATGCCTGGAAGATTTAGGTGGCATGATGATTACATTACAATTAGTGTAAGTCTAATTATCCTGTTGATTATGGCAGAACATTGTAATGGCATGATGGCTAAATGCTAAATGACTTGTAAGTTAAACTCCATAATAATTGCTGTATTAAATTAAATATGAGGACTGTAAGAGGAGGCCAAGAAAACATAGACAGATATAATACCTGAGGATATACAAAAGGTTGTAGCTGAAAAAGTATGAGCCAATCCTGCTTTTTAGACCACATGCTTGACTCTGTCCCAGCTGGGGAGGAATTCTGAATTTTACATTACACATATTGAGTTTATCATTATGTGAGGAACTATGTATCTACCATGAATGGAATTAGCAAGTTATATATTAAAAGATGGAAAGATAAAATAAAATGGCAAGGCAAAGCATTACTTGATAAATACACACACACACAAACAAACACACACACACACACACACACACAAATATAATAGGATAATTGGATAACAACAAGGCCTGGCAATGGCTAAGAGCAGAAAAGTTGACAAAAGAAATGGGCTAATTTTGGCTGCATAAGACCAAGCCTTGAGAATGAATGTTAGAATTGAGAAGATAGCAACAGACAGCAAATGCCACCTCTACAGAGAATCAAATTGGCTATGTAATTTGGCTACTAATTTCCATCATGAATTACCTCTAATTTTGTAAACAATGCAAACAAGACTAGATATGACTAGATACGCTGTAAATATAATTGCGTTTAGATTTTCAAGTGAAGATTAACCAGAGAATTTTTTTTTAAAAAAATCTTTATTTGTTAAAGAGGATTCAGAGCTGTTGCAGCACACGAGTTCATGGACTATCCATGTCACAACCTGGACCTTTATTGTAATGCACCATCATTTTACACAGATAAATCTTTTAAACAGACACCACAAGGCAACATCAGCAAGTAGCCGTAGCAAATGAAATACTAGCTTTCAAATTCAAGTACTTGTGTCTTGATTCCATGATGTAGGATTTGTTCAGTAAACTAACCAAACTACAGAAGAAAATGTAGGTCATTGTTGCGTGTTCTGATATAAAAAAAGAGAAAGATACTGTCTGGTCTAAGTTTAATTAACATCTGTCAGAGCAGGGTGGGCTCTCTCTAATGAAAATAATAGCTTGAGTCAAGCAGAAGGCTGTAATCCTAAACATATTTACTTGAAAGTATATCTCATGGTGTCTATACTTGCAAACAGTTACCCTATGTTATATAAATATAAAGACTATTTGGGAATTAAGATATTTTTGAATACTGCATACTAGAAACAGAACCATATTTTTCTCTAAAATAAATAAATAAAATCATATCCACTGGCCTACCATGACTTGAAGAAAGCCACTGATTTATTACAAGAACATGTTTAAAGAATAGCATGACCACTGTGAATGATTTACAGTGAAAATGAAGTCTTCTTCAACCAAGTTCCTTAAACACAAAATTCCAAGAGAGCTTAAGTGTTATTTAAAATGTCCTTCTCAGTCTGACTATGGCACTAATAATGATGTTATAGTTGAACTTGAAGTGTTTTATTTGGATTTTCTTCCATTTAAGGTTGTTAATGCTGACATGGGAACATAGACTTAGTAGAGCAATTCACAATGGATTCAATTTCTTTAGCCAGCCAAACTAGCATATGGATTTAATTTTAAAGAAAATATCTACAAAACATGGGCAGAAGATACTGGGATTGTCTTGCTGCAATTTGGAAAGTTGTCTCTATCCTATGTTGATTTAATCCAACATACAATTAGGTATGTAATTAATTTTAGGATTAGAATTGGATGAAGTGCAATTTTTTAAAAAAGAGTGAGAGAGAATAGTACACTATGTTGCCATTTACATTAGATTTACACTTAGAGTTAATACTAATAGAGGACTCATATTTTTTCCCTCCAGGGATCCCCTTCATAATTGTATCAATTCATGAGTATCAATTTCACAGTTTCTTTCTTTCTAACGTCAATCAATTATTATGAATTATTTCATGTCTATCATTATCATATCCAGTTAGGGGAAAGGATGGCTTGAAAATACAATCAGCTGTTAAGGTCTATTTTCAGATTATCTTCAGATTTTACCTCCCAAATAATAGCTTGCTTTTTGCCATCTCTAGCATGAGGAAGTGAGTTGCAGCAGTAGAAATCAGCCATGAAACTTTATGGGTTGTTAGATTGGGTAATGGATAGGCACACACAGGCTTAACGGTAACAACAGCTCTTTATTAAGTACAACAAGTGAGAACAATCCAGCGAAGGTTGAGTCTGACAGCAGCCCTTTTATAGGGAGCTGTCAAACCCTTCGACCAATAGGATTAAACCTCTGTTCCCGCCAGAACAGAGGACCTTGGTGGAAACCACTGTAGTTAGGACAAGTATCTAACACTCCTCCCCCTTATGGATGGAATAATCTTACTAGTTACGTAGTCATGCAGGTAGGCGGGCTTTTTGGTCGCTCTGCCTGACCTGCGCAGTTCAGTAGGAGGGATTTCCTTGGTGGTCGGACGGACCTGATTGCTCCGCAGCTCCTCTTGGTGGAAGCTCCTGGAACCTTTCACACTGGTTGTCTTAAGAGTGGAGTTGGAGAGGTGGCCACGGAGTTGGTCAATATGTCTTCTCCAATTCCTACCATCCTCGAGCTCTAGGAGGTAAGAACGAGGGCTGATGATGCCTATCACTGTGGCAGGAATCCACAGAGTTCCCCCGGCATAGTTGTGGCCATATACCAAATCCCCTATGCTAAATGTCCGAATCTTGCTTGTGGAGTCTGGGGGCAATGAGGCAGAATAATTGGGGTGTAGCCGGTCTAAGGTTGAGTCTGACAGCAGCCCTTTTATAGGGAGCTGTCAGACCCTTCGACCAATAGGATTAAACCTCTGTTCCCGGAGGACCTTGGTGGAAACCACTGTAGTTAGAATAAGTATCTAACAGGTTCTTTGCTGATTAGTATTAATAAAATTGTGGCTCTTAGTCACTCAGTTCTTTTTTTTTATTGCCTCATTATGTAAGAGTTAGAAACAAAAACATCACTTGGAAAGAACTGGGTAAGTATATTATTTCTTCCCACTTATGGGATTGGAGTTCTACATAGTCATAGATTTCCAAAAGAAACTGAGACATTAATTATTTGTTTTCTACAAACTATGTCATTTGTTAAACAAATCTGTGCTATACTTAAACTTGAAAAAAATGCTTTGAGTAAAGAAGTTCTAGACCTATCTATATGACTTCAGGCTTTTTAAAGATACACTTATTAGGAGTTCCCACGCTCAGTCATTCAGGCCTCGGTCATCTCAATAGTTGGACTATTGTAATGCACACTACATGGGGCTACCCTTGAAGAGCATTTGGAAACTACAGCTGTGGGCAGTTCTTGGAGCTCGGAAAATGCCCCATGTAATACCAAACTGCATTGGCTGCCAGTCTACTTCAGGGTGCAATTCAAAGTGTTGGTAATCACCTTTAAAGCCCTTCATGGCATAGTCCTTGGCTACCATCTCATCTCACTGGAATTGGTAGCAGATTATTCCAGCTAGTGGGGTCCAGCCAAAGAGCCTTCTCTGCTGTTGCGTTGCTCCTGCCAAATGGTGTGAGGTTGGGCCTAACCTTCCTGACCTTTCTTAAAAGCCTAAACAACCTGTTTCTGCCAGTTAGCTTGGGAGTCAAATTTTACAAATAAATAAATAAAAATAAATAAAGTGTACACTCTTAAACACATGTCTCGCTGTGTAGTTTCAGAGTCTAGGTATGTCTCTGGTTATAGACTTATGTCTCAGCCTTGAATAGTTTTAACTTTGATGCCAGAAGTTGCATAAAATGCCAGATGTGGCCAAAGCCCTTCAAGGCTATTTCTTGAAGCTGATCAAACTGTTAGCCATTATAATCATTTCTCAAACTGTGCAGATCTTCAAGGTTGGACTGAAATATACTGGCAAAGCTGGTTTTTCCCCCCCAAAGCAACATGTTCTAACGAGAATAACATAGTATAACATAGAACAGGGGTGTCCAAACTTGGGAACTTTAAGACTTGTGGACTTCAACTCCCAGAATTCCCCAGCCAGCTGGCTGGGGAATTCTGGGAATTGAAGTCCACAAGTCTTAAAGTTCCCAAGTTTGGACACCCCTGACATAGAAGAACACCCTTGGAAGGGACCTTGGCATCTTCTAGACTCACTACCATTATAGAACATTACAGAACAAATCAATTTGTTTGATTTATTTCTACTTGCAATGGAAGAGGCTTCAGTACAGACACAGCATGTTTATGAGTGGCTGGAGACAACCATGAGGAGATTCCATCAAAGTTAGGGTTGATGAGTGATATTTAAAATTCTATTTCAATGCTTTCACAATATACTTAGTCAGGAGCTAAAATGAGATTATATTCTAGCTACTGTTCTGTCACACTATTTCCTCACTTGCATTAGATCTACCTTTTGCTAGGAATTGTGGAGCTATAGTAACATGTGAACACTATAGAATTTATACAATCATAATAAAATGATATCTCTCTTTTGATCAATTCCACCGTGAGGAACTGGTAAGCTGCACAGCTATTATGAAGTTGTGGACTTTAAATGTTTCTATATTTTTAAGTGGGCTCTGAAGCAGTGAAGTGTGTTGAAGTTGACAAATGGTATGCCTTTCTTCTTTGGTTTTCTCCCTAAATTCTAAGTACAATAAACTTACACAGTACAGTAGAAATTACTAACTTTAATGTCAGCATAATAGATATTTTAGACTACTGATGTCCCTAGATCAGACTATTAATCCTATGGCATTTTATTATTTTTGCCACACAAACAAAACATTATTTCTTGTAGTCTCGTATTGTTGCTATACTGAGGTTATTCAGTGAAGATGATGAAAAAACTATTAGTAAAACAAATTCTAGAAATTGTTGACAAGGTAGTCTATGAACATAACTAATCTCAGGGAATGTGGATGTTTCAATCCCTCCCCCATCTTTTCACCCATGCTACTCCTTCATCTTAAGTGCTACCTACAGTAAACATCTATTTTATCAAATCTTAGATGCAGGAACACCATAAAAGGAGATTTTATTTTTGTTACCTATCCTTATGTGAATCAAAGCTATGCCCAAATGATTCGATAGGAAATTCTCCATCTGGACAGACATGAGGGGTGTGGGCTGTTAAGAGTCCCACGTGAACCCTATCTGACAAACCATCTCCGAGATCCTTTGGATCAGAACCCCCACTGTAGGTGGGGGCGAAGAAGGGCAGCGTCTCATCAGACCCAGAGGGAAGAAACAGATCCCTCGTAGGTCAGAGATTTGCCTAAGAATCGGAGACGGGGCTGCAGACTTCAACATGGCTAACAATATGCTGGCTTTTTGTCAAAGCAAATGGAACAGGAGGGGAGCGGAAGAGATGAAAGACCGGGTAAGAAAATTTCTCTAACCCACAGCCGTAAATCAAACCTGGAAAAGGCAAAGAAATCTTGAGAACATAAATAATATTGAAGGTCAGTTTGGGACTTTTTCAAAAAGAAAGAAAGGAAAAATGGAGGGTTGAAACACCAGCCCCCCCCCCCCCCAAGTTTTTATTTGAAACAATTTTAGGCAGAAAAGAGAAATCGGAGAATTGACAAACCTGCTCAAATATAAACTCTAAATTTGGTTTTCGATTTGAAAAAGAAACCAAATACTTTGAAGGATTTATTCTGAAGGATTTATTCTGTTTGAAGTCTTTCCAATTAATATATCTTAACTCCAAAAAAAAAAACCCACTTCTTCTTACTGATAATTGATAACCTAACTTTGACTGTACGGGAAGTTTTAATTAACCAACTGCCATAAATCAGAATTTGGAAAAGTAGGAGGCAAACAAAAATATTTGGCTAATCGCAAATCTATTCCAAGTGATATATTTTGAGTAGCTACAAGCGACTGGACCCAGTAAGGAAAATAATAATAACAGAATAATAACGGAATCAAAAATTGGGAAATACGAAGGGGGGTTTTTTGTTGCTTTTTTTTATCCTTCTTTTTTGCTCGGCAAAAGATTAAGATGGCCCCAGCTCCTCTTCCGGTTTGAATTTAATGTGGACCAGAATCTCAAAATAAGATTTGTATAACTAACTGCAATTTTGGAATTGGACATTAAGAAAGAACAAAAGTCTAAGATGGCCCCCATCGTTTCTCCCCACAGCAACTGAAGCAGATAAATTTAAGGAGGAACAGAACGCTGAAATAAGAATTGCATAACTGTATAACTAACTGTAACTTTAGAACTGGACATCATGGAAAACTGGGAATTTGAAGAACTAAGTGAAATTATAAAAAATATGCACAAATCATTAATATGAAACCTAATCAGAATTCTGAATCCAGAGAAGCAGATAGCTAAAGAAGAACTCAAAGAAGAAAGGGGGGCGAGACAATGGCGGACGGAGTGTGCGGAGGCGCGACTTCAGGTTGGAGGCTGGTGACCTAGGACCATCTGGGACCGTGGATTGAGGTGGCGAAGGCTGGAAGCGCCGGACGCCAAATCCCTCGGCTTGCAGCTTGCTGTGAAAGGTAGCTGTGGGAGGTTTGAAAAGGCTTAAAAACCATGTTGGCCGAATTTGAGAGGATTGGAGACCGGCCGGGACCTTTGAGGCCGGCAAAGACTGGATGGGTAGGCCGAGAAGGAAGCTGGAGGCCGATGGGAGGCCGGTGGGAGCGGCGTTGGGGCCTGGAATGGTGGTTTGGGGGCCAAATTCGCAGCTGCAGGCCAAGGCAGGATTAAAAGCTGAGGACCTGGTAGGAATAGGACTACGATTCAGGAGGCTGTATAAAGACCGGGGGGGGGAGCTTTGTTGGTGGATTGCCAGGAGGCCCTTATCATCGTGCACTCTGACTGCACCCCACCTACCCCCCCCCCCCGCTGACTATTTATTAACAACTGCCCCGGATTCCATCTGCGTGAGCCCTAGAGGACTTCTTCCTACCCTATATGATTTACTGCTGATTGACCATCTGCCCCCTGCCTATTCCAACTACAGTCCAACTACCCCTTGCCATCCGCCACCTACCACCCACCGCCCCCACCTCTTGATTGTCATCTAACCAACCTATCACCATCACCCCCCCCCCATCTAAGACTAATGACTGGACTATTCTGTTTTGCTGCAACCATGCTTTTCAAATTTTTACTGGATTATTACATCTTCAGCATAGACCCTAAGCCCCGACGACGAACTCTTTTAACACTCTATGTATTTAAGGTCAGACCTGATCCTACTGCGAGAGTCCCCCCTCTCGCAGGTGTGGCCCTCCGCCCTTTCGAGGGCCTACCTTGATGACGGATTTATTAATCCCGAGAGGTGGAGGAAGCGGAGACTTAGGGGTTTTTTAGTTAGTTGTTTTTTAAAAATTTGTAGGGGTGGGGGCTCAGGGGTTGTGGGGCGGGTGGGTCAGATCAGGAGCGATGTGAGAGCCGGGCCTCCAGGTGTGGTCGCGAGCAGAAGGAGCGGAAGGGAGGAGGAGGCGGAGGATATCATTCCTATACAGGGCTCTTTAATTCCAACGGTCGCAGGGAGGGGCAGATACGAGGACAGATTAAGAACTTACAGTCGGTTGGGAGACCGTGGTTGCTGGTTACACCCGGTCGCTTGTACCAACCCCCGCGTTCTAGGTGGTCAAGAGTTACAGACCCAAGGCCTGAGGCTGTTGTTATGCAATGCGAGGTCCATTGTTAACAAGGCCCCCCTCATTCACGATCTAATTTTAGAGGGGGAGCCGGACCTCGCGGGAATAACGGAGACCTATTTATTTATTTATTTATTTATTTATTTATTTATTTATTTATTTATTATTCATGCTTCTAGACCGCCCCCTCTCCCAAAAGGGACTCGGGGCGGTGTACAGTCCATGCAAAATATATCAAAATACAATAAAAATTGAATATGTACAGTTGGAATGGAGGAGGTTAAAAATGGAATTAAAAGAACTGTACAAAGCAATATATATAAATATAGGATTTTGAACCCCTAAAACACACACAATAAGTTAAAAACAATACCCCTAAAATAACCAGTTAATACATTTGCCAGGAGGGACAGTTGTAATTATGCCAGGCCTGCTAATCGGAACAGGTGAGTCTTCAATTTTTGCCGGAAGGAGCGGAGGTCAGTAGTGGTTCTAATGTCGGGGGGGAGGTCATTCCAGAGGGTTGGGCCCATCACAGAGAAGGCCCTACTCCTTGGTGTCGCCCGTTGGCATTGCCTAGTGGACGGCACCAGGAGAAGTCCCTCTCTGTGTGAGCGAATTGGCCGCAGGGATGTATGTGGGAGGATGCGATCCCGCAAGTAACTAGGTCCCGTGCCATGGAGCGCTTTAAAGATGGTAATCAGCACCTTGAAACGCACCCGAAAAACCACAGGTAGCCAGTGCAGCTCGCGCAGGAGAGGTGTTACGTGGGAGTACCTTGTACTCCCCATCACAGCCCGCGCGGCTGCGTTCTGAACTAACTGCAGTCTCCAGGCGCGTCCCAAGGGCAGCCCCATGTAGAGAGCGTTGCAGTAATCCAGGCGGGACGTCACCAACGCGTGAGTGACCGTGCGTAGGGCATCCCGGTCCAGTAGGGGGCGCAATTGGCGCACCAGGCGAACCTGGTGGAACGCCCCCCTCGCCACGGCTGCCACATGGTCATCCATTGACAGCCGGGCATCAAGGAGGACGCCCAAATTGCGCGCCCGTTCCACAGGGGGCAATTGTTCGCCCCCTATGGCCAGCGATGGAATCAGCTGGCTGAACCGAGGTGCCGGTAGCCACAGCCACTCAGTCTTGGAGGGGTTGAGTTTAAGTCTGTTGTCCCCCATCCAGACCCCGACGGCTTCCAAACACCGGGACATCACTTCGACAGCCTCGTTGGGGTGGTTTGGACCTGGTTGGGCCATGAGGGAGGTCTTCCCCTCGTGGAAATGTGCCCACCAGGCTACCGAGCATTTCACCAGCCCCGGGCCCAGGGAAGGGGCGGTGGGGTGGCAGTAATTATTCGGGAGGACTTAGAGCCGAGGGAGTCTACTGTGCCACAGACGTCCGGATGTGAATCCCTTGTTGTGAAATGGGGGCCTGGGAGACAGTTGGGCCTGCTGATAGTATACCTGGCTCCTCGCTATACGTCAGCGGCCCTGCCCGAACTCCTCGAGCTGATCGCATCGGTGATGGTTGAGACCCCCAAACTTTTACTGATGGGGGATTTTAACCTGCCATCGATGGGAGAAGCATCAGAGGGGGTTCGGGAGTTCATGGCTTCCATGACAGCCATGGACCTGACTCAAATGATTCAGGGCCCGACACATGAGGGAGGACACACTCTGGACCTTGTTTTTGTCTCTCGCCAGTGGCTGAGTGATCTGGGAGGAAGGGACTTAACCATCACTCCCCTGTCATGGTCAGATCACTCACTCCTTTGTCTTGTCTTCCCTGGTGCTACCTCCCGCTGCGGGGAGGCGGAACCGGAAAGTACCAGATGGTTCTGCCCCAGGCGCCTGATGGAACCTGATAGGTTCCAGACGGAGCTTGGGCCACCTCCTGTAACCTTCACCCGCCCCCGGGTAGAGGACCTGGTGGTCGCGTGGAATAATGCAACTACTGGGGCCTTGAACCGGGTGGCGCCTTTGCAGCCTCTCCGGCGGCAACGATCCACCCTGGCCCCTTGGTTTACCGAGGAACTAAGGGTGATGAAATGCCGCAAGAGACGTCTAGAGAGTCGTTGGAGATCCTCTCGCTCCGAATTTGATCGAACACAGGCACGAGCCCATTTAAGGACGTACCTTGTGGCATTGAGAGTGGCCAAACGCCAATATTGTGCCACTCTCATTGCATCTGCGGAGAACCGCCCTGCCGCCCTGTTTCGGGTGTCCCGCTCCCTCTTGTTTCAGAGGCCGCGGGAGGCCCCTCTACAGGGCAGGGCAGAGGAATTTGGTAAATATCTGCAGGATAAAATCGCTCAAATCCGGAGGGATTGGGTCCCTGTCAGTGGTCCAATGGAGACGTCCATGGCGAGTCTTGAGGAATCGATCTGGGAGGAGTTTGACTTGGTTGCCATCGAGGATTTGGACAGAATGCGTGGACGACTGCGACCCACCACATGTTTATTGGACCCGTGCCCCTCCTGGCTTGTACTGGCATCCTGGGAGGTTACACGAGACTGGCTCCTGGGCCTAGTGAATGCTTCGTTGAGCGAGGGGTCTCTCCCGGCCGCCTTGAAAGAGGCGGTGGTGAGACCCTTGCTCAAGAAGCCTTCCCTGGACCCTTTGGAGCTGGCCAATTATCGTCCTATCTCCAACCTTCCCTTTTTGGCGAAGGTTGTAGAGAGTGTGGTGGCCTACCAGTTTCCACGTCATCTGGAGGAAAATGATTATCTAGACCCGCGCCAGTCCGGCTTCCGCCCCGGTCACAGCACGGAGACGGCCTTGGTCGCGTTGGTGGATGATCTCTGGAGGGCCAGAGATAGAGGTTGTTCCTCTATCCTGGTCCTATTAGACCTCTCGGCGGCTTTTGATACCATCGACCATGGTATCCTGCTGCGCCGGCTGGAGGGGTTGGGGGTCCGGGGCACCGTTTTGCGGTGGTTCGGCTCCTACCTTTCTGGCCGGACGCAGCGTGTGTTGGCAGGAGAAGAGAGGTCGACCCTACGCCCCCTTACTTGTGGGGTGCCACAGGGGTCGGTCCTCTCGCCACTCCTGTTCAACACATATATGAAGCCGCTGGGTGAGATCATCCGTGGTTTCGGGGTGGGATACCACCTGTACGCTGATGATACTCAGCTGTACTTTTCCACCCCGAACCACCCCAACGAGGCCATCGAAGTGATGTCCCGGTGTGTGGAAGCCGTACGGATCTGGATGGATGACAACTGACTGAAGCTCAACCCCTCCAAGACGGAGTGGCTGTGGGTACCAGCTCCCCGGTTCAGCCAATTAACTCCATCATTGGCCATTGGGGGCATTCAACTTGCCCCCGTGGAGCGGGCGCGCAATTTGGGCGTCCTCCTGGATGCCCGGCTGTCCATGGATGACCATGTGACAGCCGTGGCAAGGGGGGCGTTCCACCAGGTTCGCCTGGTGCGCCAATTGCGCCCCCTACTGGACCGGGACGCCTTACGCACAGTCACTCATGCGCTGGTGACGTCTCGCTTGGACTACTGTAACGCTCTCTACATGGGGCTTCCCTTGAAATGCACCCGGAGGCTACAGTTGGTCCAGAACGCAGCTGCGCAGGTAATTATGGGGAGTACTAGGTACTCCCATGTGACACCGTTCCTGCGCGAGCTGCACTGGCTTCCTGTGGTCTATCGGGTGCGTTTCAAGGTTTTGATAACAATCTTTAAAGCGCTCCATGGCTCAGGACCTAGTTACTTGCGGGATCGTATTCTGCCCCATACATCCCTGCGACCAATCCGCTCGCACAGAGAGGGCCTCCTCCAGGTGCCGTCCACTAGACATTGTCGGGGGGCGGCGCCTCGGAGTAGAGCCTTCTCTGTGGCGGGCCCAGCCCTGTGGAATGACCTCCCTCCGGATATTAGGAATACCTCTGACCTCCGCTCCTTTCGTATTAAGCTTAAGACCCACCTATTCCAAGTAGCTGGCCTGGCTCAACTTTGATCTAACCATATCGCTCCTGACGGGTTTTTAATTGGGTATTTTAATTATATTTAATTATTTAGGGGTTTTTTAATCACTGTATTCTAATTGTTTTTTATTCATCAGCCGACCTCCTCCTTGTGTATGTCTCGGTATATGTCTCTGTTATATGTTTGTTTTGTCCACATATTTATTTCATATGTTTCATTGTACGCCGCCCCGAGTCCTTCGGGAGAGGGTGCGGCTAAGAAATAAATATTTATTTATTTATTTATTTATTTACATTGAAGGAGTAGAAATGGAGGGAAATAAAAAGCAGACAAAAAACTCCCTTGGTCCCGGCAGTGGTGTAGGGAAAATTGTGAAAAGGGGAGGTGTCCTAACAAAAGGGAGAAAAAAGCAGACAAAAGTGGTTTTGGAGGTTGTTAGTGGCATAAGGAAAATTGAAGTAGGAGATTATGCCTCAACAAAGAGAAATATAAAATATTATTTTGATGGTGACCTGGGGAAAATTGAAGGGAGTGGTTGTGTCAAAATAAAGAAAAGGGAGAAGACAGGTACAGAGAAGTGGGATAAAAGACTTACTAGGAAAAAAACCCAGATAACTAGAAACTATTAAAAGGGAAAATATAAAGTTAAGATAAGGACTTTATCCCTAAATATGATAATAAAATGGAGTTGCTGACTGGTTGAATATGATAATGGAAAGATAGCTAAATAAAAGTTAATATATATGGAATATGGATAAATAAGAAACTTGTATAGGCAGCTTGTAAAGCAGAGGTTTGTGAGCCACCTTTTTAACATGATAATTAAATTGAGTTGCGAATTGATTGAATATGACAATAGAAGGACAAGTAAGCATGGGTCAAAATATATGAAACATGAACATATATAGAACTCTTAAGATGATGAACAAAGTGAGATGTTTACCACTTGTTATTTTATCTAATACATTAAGGGAAGTGTAACGAACATTGAATAGTGAAGATTGCCATCTAGAAGACAATTAAGGGTAATCTAATCCAAGGTATGGAAAAATGGAGAGGGAACATGAAATATACCTATAATGGGAAACTATTGAGATAAAAAGACAGAATCAAAATTGGGGGCATGTAAGGATGTATAATTACATAAAGATGTTGATGAGAATAGCTGAGAATTGTAACCAGGTCTACATCTCAACCAAAATTAGGTTGGAGGGGGGGGGGTTAAAAGCACAATGACTATATATGTATACTTTTCTGTTATATCGGGGGTTTTTTACTAAAAAGGAGGAGAAAAGTTAAATATATATCTTGGAAAGGAATTATAAATACCATCAACATAAAATGGAGTTCGCTCAGAAGCTGAAATACACCCAGTAAATAAGATGAAGAGTGGGAAGTAGAGGAGAAATGTAAGGGATGAAGAGAGGGATAGGAGAGAGGGCAAGTGGAGGGAAGGGGAGGAGAAAATGAGGAGTGGTAAGGGGTGGGAGGAGAAGGAGAGAGGAAGGGGAAGTTGAGAAGGGAAGAATGACAGAGGGAAGAAAGGAGGTAGGGGGAGGAGAGAGGGAGAAGAAAGTGGTAGATAAAGTACAAATATGGTGTATGGTGAGCAGAAGAGCCAATAATTGGGTTTTGGGAGTTGTTGGTAAGATGAATTGATGTAAACATTTAATAATACAATATGATGTTGGTTTTTTAGTAGTATACATGTGATTATATGATATGAAAATGAAAAAATGAAAAACTTTAATTAAAAAAAAAGCTATGCCCTAAATAATGCAATGAAAGAAAGAAAGAATAAGGCAATGTGTTTTACTATATCTACACTGAAATATAACTAAGAAAATATAATGTTAATTCAAAATCTATAAACGGTAAATGTACAGAGGGTAAAATTTGCATTCAAAATGCTGAAAAATCTTTATCTTGCCTTCATAGCTACACTCCTTAATGACTGTAATTCTGCTAGAGACTCTTTAGTTTGCCTGTCAAGAAGTTAACTTTTTAGCTCCCTCTACTGGTCTCTGGATAATCACTTTGTATTTGTATTACACATTTCCATATGCTGAATCCACACCTTTCCCTCAAATGACTAAGAGATACCTAATAATTTCAGAATTTGATCAACATAGCAAATAATATCTTTCTGCAGTGTTACAGGATGTAGTTCTTGAGTCTCCAGATGTAGAGAATGAAGGAGATGACTTTGAAAGCATTTCTCATGTTTGTTGATGGCCTGTGGTAGAGCCAGGAATGGGTGGTGCTGTAGAGACTAAGGGAGATAACCTCAACAGAAATATGCAGGGATTATAACATGGGCAAAGGGGCCTAAAGCATTTTTTAAATTTACAGAATATGTTGCATCCAGATAACATTCAGAAGCAGTTCAACAGGAAACTCCTGAATTCAATGAATTATAAGGAAGAGACATACATACATACATACATACATACATACATACATACATACATACACACATACACACATACACACATACATACACACACACACACACAAATACACACATACACACATACACACATACACACATACACACATACAACACATACACACATACACACATAACAATCAGACTTGCAAGATTCTGTTATTATAGCCAATAGCAATCAAGAGCAGAATGGGACAACTCAGCACAGCCAGGTCAGTGCAGCCCAACCCAGCTTGAGACAACTCACTGTGGCCAACTCACCACAGGACAATTTAACAATTCAATTTAATTATTTAAAGTTTTTTTTAAAAAAATTGTCATCCACATTTCATTCTGTCCCTCCTTTTGCATTCTTTCTTTAATGATTCTGTTCCACCATTTCTTTGATATTAATGTAACTCTTGTCCTGCAGCCAGTTGTCCCATGGTGAGTTGGCTATGGCAAGTTGTCCTGTGGCAGGTTAGCCACAGCAAGTTGGCTGTAGCAAGTTGTCTTGATTCGATTCCTGGCCTTGTCTATCTACTGCAGCTAACTCCAGCAGAAATCACAATGCTTTGTTTAGAACAAACGGAATTATACTTTTACAATGCAACTGTCAGCCCAAAGATTATATTTCCTTGGAGTGTTGAGGTTCCACTTTTGTCCAGCTTCCATAAAAGAAAAATAGTAAAATATGAATTTATCAAGTCAGTTTTTTTAAAAAAAACATTGCACTTTATGATATGACACAATCATTTCAAAAGAGGTTGTATTCCAAGGATTCATAGAGGTAGGAGCCTTTTAAAAGGAGTCCAGAACTGTTGAACATAAATACAGAGTGGAAAAGCTGATTTTTGTGTTGCCAAGTATCTTAATACACTAGCCAGAATGATTAATGTTGATAATTCCTCTCCTGTGGACTCATGAAATCTGGACTTATTTTTATTACAGGCTTTGACATTTCCTACTTTCTTAATATCAGAGGTAATGACAGTGGCATGATTATATACTTATTCCTTTCCACCTTCAAGCAGTTTTCTTTGGCAAGACTGGTGCCACCCCCCCCCTTACCAAACCTATCACATGGGGACTCATTCTTTCCTGAAAACTGTTAAAGCTCCATTAGCAAAGCTAAATGGTAGTGTACGTTTGATGCATAACACCCCCTCCTCTCTTCATAGAACCTTTAGGAAAGATTAAAATAGGAAAGGCACCATAAGAAAGACACTAAGGGAGAAATTTAATTTATAATGAGGGGTGTTTGGGAACAGGGATTTTTATTTCTATGTTTTTTTTAAATCCTGTCAAGAAAGGTCCAAGTTAAACAAAGGAGAAATTACAGAATGAATCTGGATCTCAGCCTTGAAGAATAAGGTTTCAGTCTAATTGAGATCATACGCCGCATGTGCAGTTTTGGCACATAAGTCATATCAGAAACTCTTTAATCGTGGATAATTTCTCCTGTGTGTGCCAGATTGGGCATTCTCCTGCTGGCCAGCTTTTGAGTCTGTTTAAGAATGCACCTTTGACTTCACAAACACCCGCTTACAAAATTGGGGTCGACTTCCTTCTAGGAAGGCAAGCTGGGCTGGCTTTGCAGAGACTTTCTCTCTAATGATTAAATTGCATCTCAGATGGAAATCTGAAAACAACAGATTCCATTGCAGTGACTCTTTCCCATGATTGCGACTGCTTTGAGCTGGGAGCACACCAGAGATGGAGCAATGGGGAAGATGATCCCACTGCTGTTGCTGGGTTGGTTTTACAATAGCCAAGCATTGCTCAAACTAACGTTGTTGCATTTCTGCAAAAAAAAAAGGAATTGGTGTCTATTGGGGACAACTCAGCTACAGGAACAGTTTGCATCATTTCAGATTTGATGAAATACTACATGCTTGAATGGCCTCTGTTAGACGCTGAGGTTTTTATTTTTGCTTTTTAAATTTGTTTTATTTGGGGGTGAGATAAATCTAATTACAGTCAGTCAGAAATATCCGACATTTCTTTTGCCTTGGTGAATATACATTTTAAGGGATAAATAATAGGAAAGTATTTCACAACAAATGATAAGATTTGAAGAAGGGTTTTAAAATATAACCCATTGCAGCAGTTCGTTTTCTGAACATACCTATCGATTGAGGAGTACCTTGTTTCAAACACCTTCAATACAAAAATAAATCGGTTCCAAGCCTTTTTAATAATAGCTCCAGGATTAATTAAAACCTGTCAAAAATATGATTAATATACATTTCCCACTTATTTGGGAAACTTGAAGATTTTAAGCTAGAATTTAATAGTTGAGAATGACATTATTTTATTACACTAGGTCATGTCAGTAAACTGAATGTCACTATTTTTAATCTGCAAACAAACATGAGTCTGGTTAGACATGTATCATATGAAATATGTATTAATCTGGTCAGAAAGACATCATTTTGATGATTATTTAGGTCAATAGATGTGATCTTCGACTGTCATCCAATCACAAATTAAATTCAATCCAAGTCACAACTATATTGAAATAGGCCTCCATGAATTCAGTGGAGTTAATTTTGTATTGATCTATATAGAATTGCCTGATTTGTTAAGTAAATGTATTAAATCAGCTTTGTTCTGCATGTTTATGCAACATTTGGGAGAAAAATCATACACTAAAACCAGGAGTTTGCAAAAGAAAAGCCTCTTCAATTTTGTAAAAAAAAAAAGTCTAACTAATTTTCATAAATGATACATACCTTAGTTGTTCAAGGGCTTTTAGTTCATCAGTTAGTCATTCAGAATTAATAAATGAGTGAAAGCTTGCCATAGGAATCAATTCGTTATTCTATTATCCAAACCAGCATTTCAGACCAACTAGAAGTCAGTTCATTTCATTTTTATGTTGAGAGAAAAGAGTAATGTAGCACATGCACAAATGCTTGCTATGTAATGGAATCTAAGACATGGCACATTTTAATATTGCAACTCGCTATCTTTGAATGCAAAGTATGTTGAGAGTTTGTTTTTTATTTTTAAAAAAAACAGATGAGAAAAAAAAGCCATTCTTAAAGCTATGTATAATAAACAATACCTCAGCTCTTTTGGTTTATGAATGAGTTTTTTGGGACAGGGGAAAATTCAAAATAAACTAATAAAAACACACAGTAACTATTTTTTTAACCTGCTTTATGAAAGGCTCAATGAAAATATAACAGAGACCTATTGCTGGTGGTATTTACACAGATTCAAACAATTCTTGCATAAAATGTCTCAAATATCGGTCTTAAAAGTTTTTTGTGCTACAGATGAGATTAGTATTATAGTCATTTGTTTAACGAAACAGATGCAAAATAAGACTATGCCAAAATTGCTGTATGATGCTAGGTTACTAAATTTAAAAAAATACATTTAGAACAGTATGCTACTTAAAAATATATATATCAGATTTTAAAAAAAAAGAAATAACCTTTATCTTGCTTAATTCGCAACATCATTTTAATTAGAATTTCACTTTATACTGAAATATTTTAATTAATAAAAAGAAGCGAGACATGACATACCTACCTGTCAGAATTCTATAATTAAGGCTTTGTTTTATTATTATTATTATTATCATGTTCTCCCTTTTAAGTATCTTTTTCAAACTGTAGTGGAATAATTAAAGGATAAGAATATCGGGCTCCAGAATGAGACTGGAGTATTTCATCAGGTGTCTGTTACTTGCAACTTTACAGAAAAGAAAAGAAAAGAAAACAATGACTTTATAGCTGCAATTATATCTCCATAATTAGCAATGGACAAATTAGTTCTAAGACAATTTTGCATTAATTCATTCTTAAGTCTGTTTCCTACTCATTATTTATTCTTTTTAGTATTATTGCAAAGTATTGGTTTTTCTACTCCTAAGGTGCTAGCAGACAAAAAGTCAGCAAAGCAAAAAACAATAACTAATCTAACTCCCAACGTCTGGTTTGTGAAAAAGTGAAGACAGAAAGAGTAGGTGCTAAGCATAATGCTGAAACGTGTTTGCCCTTCAGCTTTAAGAGGGAGGCAGAAGAGACATTCAACCAAGGAAACCTTTCTTTCATGGGCTTTTTTTAAAAATTTAAAAAAGTGGCTGTAAGCGCCTCATGAATAGAAAAACCAAAACTGCACTAACTTCATGTCATTTCCACACAGTTTTTCCATACGTTGCATGTGAAATCTTTGAAGAACAACCCAATTCAAGGATAAATATTCTGAGCTATATGTTAAATGGAAACCGCAAATTAGATTGACTCATTTAAAACAGTGAATAATATTTTCTCTTAGAGTTTCTACTTTAATAATGGAATGGTATTTTCTATACGCTCTTCTTCCCTTCTGCTCTTTAACTTCTCTGCCCTGCTGATTCTGCCTCAGCCTGCCACAGCCAAACACAAACATGCTAAAAGAGTTAGAATATTACATCTAAGAACTTTGGGTATGACAAATTCATTAATCTAGAATGACATGCTAACTGTTGGTTGCCATAATCACTAATGAAGATTAAGAATTAGGAATTGTCATAAACATACACACTGAAATATGTTCTTTATCAATATCCACCCTTCACTGGTTTAAACTGGTGGATAACTACTAATTTATCTAACTTGAATAATCCATCAAGAGATTAAGAGATGCAGATATTTTTACAATGGTTTTAATACCTAAGGATGCTAATGTTCCTATTGCTGTATATGAAATGTCTTTGTGTGTGTAAAATGCATGTGTTTACCTGAACAAGTACTTTAAATCATGCTGTTTTCTGCAAAGAAATAGTAACAGAATTTTAAAACCGTGCAGGAATATGGTTTTTGAAAGCAAAAAAAAAAAAAAAACCCTAGGAGTTAAAATGGCAAACATTTTTCATTTTATCAATACGAACATATCCATTAAACCTCAGGGATGCAAATATCATCAGTTCAAACTAAGCTTTGCAAGGAATATAAAACTTTCACTCCAAAATATGAAAAAAAAACAAAACAGAGACATGGCGGTATTGTTTTTAAAAAATATAATTCAGTAAGGCTCCTATTTTCTTCAAGTCCTGCCAACCCCTGAAATACTGTAAAAGATTAAAACTCCCAGTTCACCCATTAACACATCCAGCTCTACAAAATGGGTGAGTAGATTCTGCAAGGCTTAAAGCAAGCACTCAGTTTCTCCCTTAGGCATTCCTCCCTGTATCCCAAGAAGCAAGAAAGACCCAGCTGTCATTGGGGAGTTCTGTGGGGCTACAAAAGTTTAACAGCCTGTGATGACAAAGGGCAAAATAGACGTTTACATGTACAGAAATGTACATACCTGATGTCAGTTTAATTTCAAAGCAATGTTTTTAATATTTGAAATCTCTATCCAGATGTTTTCTTCCACTTGCTAAGAAGAATGAAGAATCTGAAGGGGTTGCCTCTCATGCCAAGCACTCACAATTTTCTAAACTATGATGGAAACAGAATGATATTTTATTCCATGAATCTTCCATGGGTTACAAGGAACATGATACTTTAAAAACATGGGCTTGCCAGATGATGAGAGAGAGTGTTCATATATGATTTTATTTTGGGTATTTGCATATTAAGAGCTGATCCATTTTTAACTCCAGTGAACAACTAGCAGCTAATTAACTACATATAAAACTCTATTATAATGTACTTAGCGTGGTATGTGGATATTTTAAGTATGATTTTTTTAAAAGAGGGAGTTCCTTTCTGTTCTGTTGAAGAAACAAACTATTTTCTTTCTCCCTATTCAGTTCTCCTAGACATTAACAGAAACTTTTTCATTCTCTCTCTGTCTTTTCCTGGATAGCATGGGGTGTACTTAAAATATTGTGTAATTCAGGTATCAGAAATTATATATATATATATATATATATATATATATATATATATATATATATATATATATATATATATATATATATATATATATATATATATATATATATATATATATATATATATATATATATATATATATATATATATATTTCAAAGTAATTGTTACTTGTTTCATTTAATGCCCCCTTAAAAGGTTTGTTTCCTTGAGAAGAAGGCTACTTTTTTAAAAAAATAATTTTATTCTCCAAATGCCTAGCTATTTTTTTGGCGGTGCTTTTGAGTTTTTTATTAATGGCATTGGCAGAAGATGCTACAGTTGGCACTGTCTAGTTCTCCTTTCCACTGCAACCTAGGTGGCTTTAAAAGTAAGATGATAGCAGCTGTACAAAATTAACTACAGTCTTTCAAAATATGGCAGAACTGTATGGGATTTTGTGCTGCTGGTTTGTTGTTTGTTTTTGCCATTGCGACAATCATTTTCACTGAAGCATTAAGTAATATTGATTAACATTTGGCAGTCTCTGATGAAAGGTCAGTTGCTTACTGAAGTGGTTGGGGGAGCGGCAGGCTGATGAGTTTGTGATGGTGTTTCTCTCCTGATGCAGAACAGAAGAGCAGTAGATGGAGTGGATGGGAATGGATAATAAAGGTCGGATAGAGAGGTAGAAGGAGCTGAAGGGTTCAGAACATGGGAGAGAAGGGGAAATCAGAAGTGGATAGCAAGAAGGGAAAAAAGTTAGAAGATGAAGTGGATGAAGGATCATTTGAAACAGGGATGTCCAACTCTTTAATTTCAACTCCTACTTGAGTTGGTTGGAAAACTATGGGACTTGAAGTGCACAGGTCTTAAAGTTGCCAAAGTTGGACACCCCTGATTTAGAAAGTTTGTCATATGTGAATGAAGGAGGAAGAAGTGGACATATGGAGACTAATTCCACCCCTACCCTGCCCCATAAAGACAAAGATGAAAAAAAGAATCTCAAATGTAATTGGAGATTTGTACGTGGATGGAATGTGGTAGGACAACTTGCTCATAGCTAGGTCATAGCTAGAATGCTCTTTCCCTTACAGAACAGCAATGAATACATTACACTAAGAGCTGATATCAGCATTGCCATTAAGAATGGGAAACAGAATAACAGAGTTGAAAGGGACCTTGGAGATCTTTTAGTCCAACTCCCTGCACAAGCAGGAAATCCTATACTATTTCAGACAAATGGTTATCTAATATCTTCTTTAAAACTTCCAGTGTTGGATCTTCTAGAGGCAAGTTGTTCCACTGATTAATTGTTCTACCTATCAGGAAATTTCTCCTTAGTTCTAGGTTGGGTCTGTCCTATTATTGATTTCCATCTATTGCTTCTTGTCCTGTCCTTAGATGCTTTGGAGAACAGGTTGACCACCTCTTCTTTCTGATTAGCTCTTAAATATTGGAACACTGCTAATGTCACCCTTAATCCTTCTTTTCATTAAGCTAGAGATACCCAATTCCTGCAATCATTCTTCGTATATTTTAGACTCCTAATAAACTTTATTGTTCTTCTCTACACTGTTTCTAGACTCGCAACATCTTTTTTATATTGTGGCAAATCAAAACTGGATGCACTATTCCAAGTGTGGTGTTACCAAGGTATTATAAAGTGGTATTAATACTTCACATGATCTTGATTCTATACCTCTGTTAATGCAGCACCATACTGCTGATTTATATTTAAGGGATTGTCCACTAGGATTCCAAGATCCTTCCCGCAGTTACTAGTATTAAGCCAGGTACCATCTATTTTATACCTATGCATTTGTTTTTTTCTTGCCTAAACATAGAACTTAAACTTTTCTTACCATTGAATTTCATTTTACTACATAGGCCTCAGTGTTCAAGTCTGTCAAGATCCTTCTATATCTTGAGCCTTTCTTCTGGAGTGTTGGCAATTCCTGCCAGTTTGGTATAATCTGCAGATTTGATGATTACCCTTTTGTCCCCGATATTAGAACCACCTCGGATCTCCGCTCCTTCCGCAAAAAACTCAAAACTCACCTGTTTCGACTAGCCGGCCTGGCCTAATTACCCTCCTGGATGGCTCTCTAAATTTTAAATTTTGGGGTTTTAAACTGGTTTTAGGATTGTTTTTAATTATTTAATCAGTTTGGGTTTTATATACAGACAGTATGTGTGCGGTGTTTTGTCTGTTGTTCTATGTCATGTCTTGTTGTTTATACATGGTCTGTACACCGCCCAGAGTCCCTACGGCAAGAGGGGGCGGTCTATAAATCTAATAAAACCTAAACCTAAACCCTCATCTAAATCATTTATGAAGATATTGAAGAATACTGGGCCTAAAATGGAGCCTTGGGATACCCCACTGCATACATCCCTCCATGTAGAGGCAGTTTCATAAGGTCTACACATTGAGTGCAGTTGGTCAGCCAGTTTCAAGTCTATCTGGTGGTGATACTGTCTGGACCACATTTTCCTATCTTATCAAGTAGTAGGTGCTTGAGTTGTTTCACTAAGGAGCACTAGATTGGGATAATGAGAAATATTGGAGTCTCTCTATTGCTTCACTAACTATTGTCTGAAGGATCACAGGACCTTGATGTAAGACTTGCTGTCTCACAGTTTATGGTTGAGAAGAGAAATTTCCATCCCCTGGAAAGAGAAACAGGAAGGCACCCTCAACTTATGGGGATGAAGAGGACCCTGGAGCTGACCTCTAGTAGAAGAAGGGCTCAGGCATAGATTCCTGTGTATTTCTAGGGATCAGGTCTTAGATGGTAGAAGTAGTCAAGAAAGATAATCTAATTGGATTATATTTTATCTGATTATTGACAGTCTGTGATTTGGGTGTCATGTAAATCATATGAAACACCAAACATACTCCTTTATCACACAAAACTAATTGGTAAAATAAAACTGCTTGAAATGATGGCTTTACATTCTTTCCTTGTGTTTTAGACCAGTGTTTTTCAAATTTAACAAATTCAAGATGTGTAAATTTCAACACCCAGAATTTCCCATGCTGGATGGGAAATTTTAAGAACTGAAGTCCATACATTTTAAAGTTGCCAAGTTTGAAAAATACTGCTTTAGATTATCATGCAGCAGAGTCTGTATGGTTACACATTCAAGTTGGCAACTCACCTGGAATATTTAGGGGCTATGACACAACTCTCACACACCCCTCACTCCCTGCTGTTTTAAAGGTGAGCAATGAGACCATCATTCTAGGCTCTCTACATGGAAAGAATCCCCTTCAAAATGTAATTTAAGATTTGAAATAAGATGGTTCAGTACTTTTCAAACAAGAAGAAAAGTGAATGGTTTAAAATCAGAGGTGGGTTCCGGCAGGCACTATTGCCGGTTTGCTCATGAGCATGCTGGGCATGCATTTTATTGCAGTGCAATAAAAATTGTGCTCCACATAAGCAAAAAACAAGATGGTGGTGCCTATAGCACTGCCCAAAGAAACGTTTCAGGGGAGTGGCAGGCCTGGGTCGCTACTGGTTCCAGGCCGCCAAACCACTACCAGTTGGCCGAACCAGGGCGAACTGGTAGGACCCCACCACTGGTTTAAAATATTATTGCAGGATTTACTGCACACTCCTGGTTAGTAGACTATTGGCGTCAATGGGAAAAAAACCCAAAAGTTTGCATTAGCATAAAATACTCTTGCCCTCTAATCAGAATGCAAAAAGGAAAGGCTACTAGCAATGAAAAAGGAACCCTGAGTGGAGAGAACACCCATGTGATGCAAGAAAGAGAGTTCTAAAGGGACAATTAAGTCAAAGCCTCTGTCAAGATCCCTAGTGATCTTGAGCAAGAGAGCTGATCTTTGGCCTCTAACAGCAGCTGAGTTTCAACAATCTGGATTTTTTTTTCTCCGTTAACCTTCTCTGTAAATCACAAACAGGAGATGACAAACTTTCATTTTGTCCCAGTAGCTCATCATGAACTTGCATTTAGCTCAAATGCCCTGAGAAAGATGGCAAATCCTCTTTTTCTCCATGAATCTACCCAACGCCTGTTTTCAGAGAGTTCTTTGAAAGGAAAGCTTAAAGCTAGCTTTGCTTTATTATTTTTAAGTCAAACGTTGCTTTTGTCAGCTGTAGTCACGGCTGGGAGCAGCCCCGACTAGCTCAAGAAACGTTTTGCAGGCTAATGTTCAAATGGGAGACTATCAAGAGATCCCAAGGATATAGACAAGAGTGAGAAGTTTTTTAAAAACCCAAAGTTGAAGAAGGCCACTTCAGGAATGCCTGGGGATTGTTCTTATTTTCCTCCAGCCTATCTATGTGGCTTGGTGATCAGTTACAATCAATGCTCCTTATTGTGGAAAACTGATTTTTCATTATGTGTGGATTTTTTTTTCATCAAGATCCGATTCAAATTTCGGACAAAAATTCTAAGGCATAGAATTGCCTGTCATTTTTTTTCAGAATACTCTAGTTGTTCTTAATTGTCTTGTGTTTTCTCTAGTTCAGGAGGGCACCCTATAGAGCCCTCAAAATAGATGTGGTCAGGCTTCTCTTCAAAAATAACAATTTAGCTTAACTACAATTCTCTACATTGTAAGCCAACTGTGCTGGAAAGCCAAAAAACATTTATTTCAAAAGCTGGCTGGTTTTGGTTTTTGTTTTTTTAAAAAAAACTTCAACCAGATATCATATCACTTATAGAATTCAACCACTTAAAAAGAAGAAAGCAGTTTAAAGCACCACAAGTATTGAACCTCCCACACAGATCATGCATGTTATAATCAAATATAAAGGAAATAATTACTTCATCACACACAGCAATTTTCATTCTAATATATGCATTGCTTTGCTTCAGAGATTTGATTTATTTGATTTTGTGTTGATTCTACTGCCTTTTTAAAGGGTGCATTTAGTGGAACACTATTAATTTTAAATCTTCAGAGCAATTAGACCAAGACGGGCTAAAGTCAGGTTGAAATTCACAATTTAACCATGAAGCTCATTTGATGCCCCTGCAGTAGCCACCTTCTGGGAAGCTAACCTCTTTTCCAGGGTTACTAGATTAAAAAATGGACAATATATTGCCAAGAACTTCTTGGATGAAAGGTGGAGTATGAATGAAGCACACATCACCCCACTAAAATCAATGGTTTCAACATGCCAAAGAGTAGGATGGATGAGAGCCATAATGGTATAACTCATTGTGTTTCCTTCATAATCCTGCTGCAGTTTGCATTCCTACATAAAGTCTATTTTGAAAATACATCCTGTTAAAATTTATGGGTGCAAAATGTTGATACAGTCAAGTTGAGTGTACTATCATTTTTAACCCAAACAGAGTGAAAAAGAAGGTTTTGGCCAACCCGCTTCCTTCTCTGCAAGTTACCTATTTGAAGGAAATATTTATTTAACTCACTTGCATTCTGTAGTAGAGTATTTGCAGGATGGTCTACTTCTCCTGCTGCATTTCCGTCACTGGGAGTTGGATAAAAATAAAACATAGTCAACATTGGCATCCATAGGGGAGAACAAAGGGATGCAAACTTTGATCCATGCATCACCATGTCATCAGGTGAAAGGTTGGTATTTGTGTCATGATGAATTTTTCACAATTGTGGTTTGTACCAGATGTCTAAAATCAGTGTCATCCGAGAGACACTGTATTTGATTCTTCTAGCACATATTAAAGAACTTCCATCAATATTAATATTTTCATATTTATACAATACAATACAATACAACACAACACAACACAACACAACACAACACAATACAATAGCAGAGTTGGAAGGGACTTTGGAGGTCTTCTAGTCCAACCCCCTGCCTGGGCAGGAAACCCTACATCATTTCAGACAAATGTCTATCCAACATCTTCTTAAAGACTTCCAATGTTGGGGCATTCACAACTTCTGGAGGCAAGTTGTTCCACTGATTAATTGTTCTAACTGTCAGGAAATTTCTCCTCAGTTCTAAGTCGCTTCTCTCCTTGATTAGTTTCCACCCATTGCTTCTTGCTCTACCCTCAGGTGCTTTAGAGAATGGTTTGACTCCTTCTTTGTGGCAACCCCTGAGATATTGGAACACTGCTATCATGTCTCCCCTAGTCCTTCTTTTCATTAACTAGACATACACAGTTCCTGCAACCATTCTTCATATGTTTTAGCCTCCAGTCCCCTAATCATCTTTGTTGCTCTTCTCTGCACTCTTTCTAGAGTCTCCACATCTTTTCTACACCGTGGTGACCAAAACTGAATGCAGTATTCTAAGTGTGGCCTAACCAAGGCATTATAAAGTGGTATTAACACTTCAAGTGATCTTGATTCTATCCCTCTGTTGATGCAGCCTAGAACTGTGTTGGCTTTTTTGGCAGCTGCTGCACACTGCTGGCTCATATTTAAATGGTTGTCCACTAGGATTCCAAGATCCCTCCCCAAGTTACTACTATTGAACAAGGTGCCACCTATACCAGTGATAGTGAACTTTTTGGCTCGTGAGCCATAAATGGGGAGAACGCAGGAGGATCGTGCGCAGGCATGCCACCCTCATAATGCAAAGCAGGATACCCCCCAGTGTGCATGTGCACATGAGAGGCATGACCCCCCCCCCCATTTTTCCATGCTTTTTTCGCCCTCCCTAGGCTCCAGAGGCTTTATAGGAGCCTGGGGAGGACAAAAACAGCCTCTCCCACCCTGCCCCCGGAGGCCCCCAGGAGGCTTCAGGAGGCTTCCCTGAAGCCTCTGGAGGATGAAAAAGAATGCTACGAGCAAACTGGAAGTGACTTCTGTAGGTGTGACCTGCTTTGTGGGAGTGGCTTGCTGGCCATGTGACTGTGTGGGAGTGGTTTGCCAGCCATGTGACTGAGTGGAAGTGGCTTGTAGAACCTTACTTTTTTCA
Organism: Natrix helvetica; assembly: GCF_964273705.1. NCBI lineage: Eukaryota > Metazoa > Chordata > Lepidosauria > Squamata > Natricidae > Natrix > Natrix helvetica. The sequence continues at coordinate 306,419,771 of NC_138548.1, read as the reverse complement.
CCATTGAATTTCATTTTATTAGATAGTGCCCAATGTTCAAGTTTGTCAAGATCCTTCTGTATCTTAAGCCTGTCTTCTGGAGTGTTGGCTATTCCTGCCAGCTTGGTGTCATCTGCAAATGTGATGAGTTCCCCATTTATTCCCTCATCAAAATCATTGATGAAGATGTTGAAGAGTACTGGGCCTAAAACAGAGCCTTGGGGTACTCCACTGCATACTTCCCTCCATGTAGATGCAGTTCCATTGAGGACTACACGTTGAGTGCGGTTGGTCAGCCAGTTACGAATCCATCTGGTGGTGATGCTGTCTAACCCACATTCTTCTACTTTATCTAGTAGTAGGTTATGGTCTAGTTTGCCAAATGCCTTGCTGAAGTCCAAGTAAATTATATCCACGGCATTTCTCTGGTCCACTAATTTTAACACTTTGTTAAATGCTATAATATTAGTCTGGCATGATCTTTTTTGACAAACCCATGTTGGCTTTTGGCTATTACTTTGTTTACTTCTAAGTGTTCATTAATTAGTTGCTTGATTATCTTTTTCAGAATCTTCCCTAGTATGGAGGTCAAGCTGATAGGTCTATAGTTTCCTGGGTTTATTTTTTTTTTTCTTTTTTGAAGATGGGAACCACATCAGCTCTTTTCAAGTCCTCTGGCAGTTCCCCGGTGCTCTAGGATCTCTGAAAGACATAGTTCAGTGGTTCTGAGATCTCGTCTGAACCCTGGGGTGTAATCCGTCCGGTCCTGGTGATTTGAACTCATCTAGGGTAGACAGGTACTTAACATTTTCTTCCCTATTTCAACTTGTGTTCCTAATCTGATTTTTGTGGTGCTGTTTTTGGTAGGTTGGATTTCATGTACAGTCAGAATTCAAACATCTATAAAACAGCCCTTTTTTTGAACAAAGCAGTTCAGTGGAGATCTGTATTGGAGTAAATAGTAGGGATGATAGAAAAATAAGATTTGCACTCTTTAGTCTTATTATTTCTAATTTGTTTCTATCATTCTATTTTTAAATACATACATAATAATGTTCTATACTTTATCATCTCTATTTTGAAGTGGCTTAATGCTTAATTCACAATAAAGTATTGCTATTAACATTTTCAAGTTGTAGGAAATTTCTTCAAGGAGATGAGAGGTGATCAAACATGGATAGGGAGACGGTTTTTCCTCATTTCTCAAAATAGCAATAGCACTTAGACTTTTATACCACTTCACAGTTCTTTACAGCCCTTTCTCTAAGTGGTTTACAGAGTCAGCATATTGCCCTCAACAATTGGGTCCTCATTTTACCAACTTCAGAAGGATGGAAGGTTGAATGGATCTCGAGCCAGTGAGAATCAAACTGCTGGCAGTCAGCAGAATTAGCCTTCAATACTGCATTCTAATCATTGGGCCACCATGGCTCTTTGCACCATGGGTCATTCCTGAAGCTGTTCAGACAAACCAAGCATTTCTTCAACCTTCACATTGTTAACCTGTGTAATACATAAGTGAAAGACATGGTGATGGCTACTTACTTGGATGGGAGAATATAGAAATTCATATAGGAGAGGTCTAACAAGCACTATGGATGTTGAAGTCTCAATCTTACCTTCAGATTGGGACAGTATGTTTCTATTTATCAGGTAGCAAGATGTGTGTTGCTGCTTCCAAGCATCACAGAAGTTCCTGATTGGCCACTGTGAGGAACAAAATTTTGGACTAAGATGTGCCTTGGCCTGATCCAGTAGGACTATTTGTATTGCCTTTATTGTCTTAGGTTCTAAAATCAAAACTCTTCTTGTTACTAGAAGAGTAACTGTACAGTACTAGTACTGTGCTTACTAGAATGTAAACAGTCCTGAGAGGCAAAGGTTGAACAAGGTAGGACAAAGGTTGACTATGTAGGACAAACGGGGAGGAAGCTAATCACCAGAACACAACTCAGCAGTCAGACGAGAAGACTGATTGGTAGCCTCACATTGCAATGAACAAGGACACATGTTTAATTTTGCAGCAACTAAGATTGTTGGTCAGGTACAAAGATAGCCAGGGAAATGACTGAAGCCTTGGAAATGGGCCCTTGTCAGTTAACAGGAGTCTGATTTACCAGCAGCTTATTAAGTAAGCCAAAATCTTGACAGCAGAAGGAAACAACAGCCAATTGCCAGCCATCAATACACCAATCAGCCAATAGGAAGGCATCACCTAAACACGATTTACAGAATAGCCAAAATCACATATTCCAATAGAGAGAAGTTCACTGAAAATGGACTCCAGCACAAGTCCAAAAGCTCAGAAGGATAAATTTCTGATCTCTGTGACTTACCCAGATTCGACCTTGAACAAGGTTATTTGAATCCACTCAACCTCAGCATTTTCAATAGCAAATCATAGCCATCAGCTTGGGGTGTGATACTTCTGGTGGAAATATAAGTTAGTGTTCCCCCAATATACAACAAAAATATATAGGTTGACATATGCTGAAATATAACGATTAAGGAGTGTGATACCTTTTCCTCAGTCTTGAATCCTGTTCTCATAGTGAAAAGTAGTGAATTCCCCTGGAAGCTGAAAAAGGCTAATTCTTTTTCCCAACTCTTAATTATCCTAGTCAAGCCTCTGTTATACATATTAAGTGGAATCTCTTCCATAATCCAAGTATGTAGATTTATTCAAATAGTCTTTATCTATAAAGATGAATATTGATCAGTCATATTTATTTTTCTTGCTTTACTGCCTCAATCTAAAGACAGTAAGCAATGGTGTAAGCATAACAAACTCTTAATTATAGTAACTATGGCTTGTGACTCTCAAGGATTGTGCCCAATATTTAACTGACAAAATTAATGAGACTTTACAACCTCTGGGCTAGTTGTACATTAAAAATAGTTAAAGTTTTAACATCCTTTTGAATATAGCAGAAATAAAATCTCAGCATATGAGAGTGTGGCAGACTTCAGGGAATTGGACTTTATTTAACTTGGAGCCATTTGCAACTTCATGGAGTGGATGCTTATTATGAAAAAATAATTATGTAGTGCTCCCTTTTCCAATGACATCAAGCAACCGCCGCTATGCAGTATCCCAACATTTAATACCCGCTGGAGTCCATATTGCCAGGGGAAATATTGTTCATAGTAACAGAACCCAACAGAATTCCTTCATCTCATCACCGTGGCTTTCTGGCATGGAGACAAGCAGCAGAAACGCAAGGACTGATGCAAACAATTTGCTCATTAAGCAACAGCAGTCTCACTGTAAAGTTCATAATCATTTTATACAAACTAAGGAAGTTAACAAAAAAAAATCAAATTCCTTACCTTAAGGCATTTCCTGTAAAATAGGGAAATAGGTTATTCAAAAGTTCTCTGTTGTTGAAAGGGCAAATTAACTGCAAGAATGGGATGGGGGGGATTAATTTTTTTTTCTTTTCAGTTTCCTTTTTCAATCATTAGGAAAACACAAGGGCATTTTAATATCGTGTTGCTTTTGGAAGCTATTCAGTCATTAGGTCTTTGTGGGTGGGTGGGTGAGCGTAGCATAAATTGTAGCAAAAGAGTTCCTCTTCAATTTTCCTAGCAATTATATTTTTTGAGGTAAAATTAGAGATCTCTTTCAGATTGCATTTCAGGGAAGAACCACTTAATGTATATTTTCATGATTGTAATGCTAAATACTGAACCAAATTGCTGCTGGAAGGGAGGTAATAACTTTAAAACAGCAAGCAGCAACTCTTGGGATCTGAGTTTGTTTTTCTGCTCCTTACGTTATCAGGGCAGTTGGCCAATGCAGACAACTCAGTTAGAGAAGAACATTCAACGTGCCTCAAATCATCCGTCTTCAAATTTCAGAATATATAGGTTTACTAGTTTAGGGCCACTAGCAAAGATAAGAAAGCTGAGTTACGCTGTTTGGTTCAGGCATTCAGTCTATATTAGTGCCCCAGATAACTGGTCTACCTTGTAAATGACCCTCACTCTGTCAAGGACCTTGGAGTACCCATATCTAATTATCTAAGTGCCAGAGCCCATTGTAACAATATTGCCATAAAGGCATTAAGACTTGTTAACCTAATCCTGCGTAGCTTCTTCTCTAGTAACACTGTACTACTAACCAGAGCATAAAAAACATTTGCTAGACCAATTCTCGAATACAATTCGCCTGTCTGGAACCCGTACTGTATATCGGACATTAACACAATTGAGCAAGTCCAGAGATATTTCACAAGAAGAGTCCTCCACTCCTCTGCTCGCAACAGAATACCTTATGCCACCAGACATGAAATTTTGGGCTTAGACAACTTAGAACTATGCTGCCTTCAGTCTGACCTAAGCGTAGTACATAAAATTATCTGCTACAATATACTACTTGTCAATGACTACTTCAGCTTCAACCGCAACAAAACACGAGCACACAATAGATACGAACTTAAGATAAACCACTCCAAACTCGATTGCAGAAAATACGACTTCACCAACAGAGTGGTCAATGCCTGGAATGCATTATCTGACTCAGTGGTTTCTTCCCCAAACCCCCAAAACTTTAACCTTAGACTATCTACTGTCGACCTCACCCCATTCCTAAGAGGTCTGTAAGGGACGTGGATAAGCGCACCAATGTGTTTACCATCCCTGTCCTAATGTTCCCTTTTATTCCATTTCATGTATTCAAATCATGTTCATATTTATACATGTTATCTAATACCTGTTTGATGAAAATAAATAAAAACAAATTAAATAAATTAAAATAAACAATGCCCAGCCATTGTTAAAGTTTAAGAGTGTCACTTATCCAAAGGCTTGTGAGTTTGTTTGGGGTGTTTTTACAACAAAAAAGGACATCAGGATTTCCGGCTAAGACTAAATGTGCATGATGTTTTATAGAGTAACATGATCAAAATATTCTGGCTCCTGTTCTGAACACTTCACATTCTAAGTATTAAGACCCTTTAAAACCAGATTCACACCACCAACAGCAATGCTTTGTCTTGGCCAGGCCAGATTTTGGCTCTGAGACTATTGACAGCTGTGCTGTAATACAATATAAAGTATTGAGTTTAAGTCTTATAGATATTTCAGTTGATATAATAAGTGGAGTGATTTCTGAAAACACATACATGGCTTGGCACTGTTAGCAATCAAAACAGGTGATTAAATTATTGGATTAATACTTTTTCACACTCAATTTTTATTTATATATTATACATTTTAATTGTTGATTAAAAATTCAATTTTGGACAGATGTTATTGCAATGCTTTTTAGGATTTCATTACTGGTAGTCCAATAAATGTACTTTTAAAATTTAATGCAGAAGGGTTTTTTTATTCATTAAATTGATTTTTATAAGTTTGCCTATCTATGAGCAGCTCATAACAGACTAAAAAGAAAAATATTGAAAAAACAACAGTGATCACCCAGAATAAACCAATCTAATCATGGGGAAGAGGTGTCGCACAAAACTGTAATATTCTTACTGGTATCAGCTATAATAACAACAAAATCTTTAAAGTCTGGTTTTACTCCTCCTTATTAGGGAATTTGGGAGGCATCTGCCTGAGTCACTTCTGGATTTCATTTTGTACTTCTGGAGTTTAAAAATGCTTTATCCTTTTTTCCTAGGTAATGGAACCTGCATATCTTTATCAAAAGAACCTTCCTTGCTCTCTAGGCTGTCAAACTTGCGGCCCACAGGCCAGATGCGTCACACCCACGCCCAGTTTAGTGAAGGGGGAAAAAGTCATGATATGTCACATGACGACTCCATGACAACGCGAGTTTGACATCCCTGCTCTACAGGCATGATCACCTTCTCTACAACCTTGTTTTTTAAAAAGATTGGAATTAGCATGAAAGTTATCCAAAATGGTTGCATCCAGTGACGGATTCTTGAGGAGGGGATAAAACCACCATATCTTTAAGCAGCAGTAGGACCATCCCCTTTCTCAACAATGAATTCCCCTTTGCCAGGATCCAATCTCATGCAGTCATGCAGGTAACCATGATAGTCATGTATCCAGTGCACAGGTGACTAAGCTAATACTTCCTAGAACCTTATACCTCAGGACCAACAGGATCAAACTCATCCCAGATAACGAAATCAGATTGAGCCTCAATCATTTCCATGAGGATCTGCCTCAAGGCCTGAGTCAAGCTTGGAGTGAATCTAAGCAACTTTATCCAATAATAGATGCCCTGGAAATTCTTCAAAAAATGGACTATTTTTCCTGAAGAAATATCTCGATCTCATCCCTCCCCAGGAGGAAATAGGTCACTTTGAGCAAGTATGCTGGGTGACTTTCACTTCCGTTTCCCTCATCAAGCAAGTTACCCCAATCGTTAAGTAAGACATCATGTCATTGCAACTTGTGACTTTACTGCTGGCTTTTCCATTGCCTCTGTTTGTTGTCAGCTAGCCATACCCTTACTGGGATTCTAACCATCTTTGGGCATACCAGGGGTTGTAACACAAATACATACCTATTTCCCTGGCTCAGCTGATAAGGAGGAGAGCCTGTGGATTAGTGGCTAATACAACTGCCTAATATGTAATACAGCCCTGGTTCGAATCCCAGTAAGGGTATGGCTAGTTGATGAGAGCTAAATAGCTTGAAATAGATCTATACTAGTCTCCCTTTATTTATTTATCAGCACAAATACAACACACACACACACACACACACACACATGTATGTATGTATGTATGTATGTATGTATGTATGTATGTATGTATGTATTTGTGTTACAACCCCTGGTATGCCCAAATATGGGAGGAAGCTCACTACTCCCTCTTTCTGTCCTTCAGCTCATTACAGAAAACCATCCAGGCAGAAAACCATATTTTTATTTTTAATGTTGCCTTTTTTTTAATATTTGTATTTGTGCTGATAAATAAATAAAGGGAGACTAGTATAAATCTATTTCAAGCTATTTAGCTCTCATCAGCTAGCCATACCCTTACTGTACTTACTATATATATATATACAAACACAAATACACACACACACACACACACATGCATACATACATATCAATGTTATTAGACTTTTACAAAAGAAGGTTTTGTGGTACATTTTTTTTTACATATAGCATACTTAGCCCATTTTGGGAACACACAGTACTGTAAATTGTAGATTTAAAGAAGATTCGACCATAAGTAGAAGTATGATGAAAATTGCCAAGATGTTTCTTCTCTAGTAAAGATGTTGGAAGAGCAATATTAATTTCCATTTTTGACAAAGCATAAAATATGCATTTCTTCTAATACAGAATATGTGCCAAAAGTGGTTAAGATATCAGTGCCACAAGCAGTCTTCTATTTTTCACCAAAATCATAAATCAAAATATGTAGACAAGATACATCTTGCCAAATAGTTCTGGTCTAACATGAACCTGATACCAAAAAAAACCTATTAAACTTTTGCTATGACCAATGCATTTATCAAGACAAAATGGTAAAGCAAAGCGGATTGCAATCCAAGATGTTATATTCCTGAAGAAACATGATATTTAATGCTTCAAAGTTGGAAATTCTCAAAAATCTTGTTCTAGTTTGGTTAAACTAGATTTGTAAGATTGCATGTTCATCTGCAATTGATCTAAGCAATTCTGTGTGACAAACGTAGCTTTCCCCTTCCTTCCTTCCTTCCTTCCTTCCTTCCTTCCTTCCTTCCTTCCTTCTTTCTTTCTTTCTTTCTTTCCTTCCTTCCTTCCTTCCTTAAATAGCAGCTTTGAAAAATAAGAAATGGCTAAACTGATCTAAAATTGCTCACTTTAAAATTATGATATTAAAGATGCAGAAGCCATCTCAGAGAATATCTACTGAAGTCATCCAAGCTATTGATCTACCATTTCTGGAAAGTTCCCAAAACAACTGATATCTTGAGCTGAAGAAAAATGAAGCCCAGCTTTCGCTGTGCCCTGAAGCAACTGATTCTTATTCTTCTTATGGTAGCTGTTACCTATGTTTATGTTTATGTTTTATTTTAAAAACATCTGACCTTTCCTGAACTTCTCTCTGGCTGATTCCTCCATAAATATGTTCAATTGGAGACTGGAGTTAATTTTAATCTCCATCTCTTTGGGGGAAAGAATAGTTTGAAGCAGAGGTCTTCAAACTTGGCAACTTTAAGACTTGTGGACTTCAACTCCCAGAATTCTCCAGCCAGCAGAGCTTAAAGTCTTAAAGTTGCCAAGCTGGGGACCTCTGGTTTGAAGTGTCAAATGTCTTTTCAGGAACACAAAGGAAATTCTGGAGAATGGATCTATTCTCCAAAGGAACAGTGTGAATTTTCCCCATGAAGATTCATGGCAGAATTAATCATTTTGAATGAGGACAATTCTGCCTCTTGAAGCCTACCACAGAGTGTCTACCTGCCCTGGTCTTTCTGCCCTGAATGTGGGCTCCAGGCACTTAACTGCTTAACTTAGACCTCTCAAATGAAAAAAGGGGGAAAGTTCTCTTTTCACCTGCTACCCCTGATGGAAATTAATGCATAGTTTCCTTTGTGGTGCTTCTAGTCAAAGGTTCAGAAATATTTATGTCTACGGGAAAGTAGAAGTCACATTTCTCAGAGTAGCCCATTGTCTAGAACCAGATATTAATTCTTAAGATGTTCTCAGCCAATTAAGAATATGCTAAGTCAGGTGGTCTTTTTCAACTTTAAACAAGGCAGGGAAAACATACCTAAACTAGCAGTGTACATTAAAAAAAGGCAAAGGAGTCGCTGCAATTTTACTCCATTAGTTGCGGACTAGTTGCCGACAAGAGGCAGCAATGCTCATTTCTGTTTTAAGGCCATTGAGCCAGCACTGTCTGATGACATTTTCATGGTAATGTGGCCAACATGACGTTACAAAATACTATTACCTTCCCACCAGAGTGTACCTATTTATCTATTCCCATTTGTATTATTTCGAACTGCTAGGTTGCCAGGAGCTGAGACAAGGACGGGAACTCACCTGTCTCATGGCACTCAAGTCTCAAAGATGGGCTGCCAGGTTTCCAGCTGACAAGCCAGTGTTTTAACTGCTGAGCCACCATGCCACCCCTACAGTATCCATAGGAGCACCTTTTTTTTTTCTATGCAATAATATGGTTGTATGTGTGTACGTGTGCATCAGCGCTTACTCCTCCGGGATTGATCGGGGTAGGAATATATGTGTTGCCTCTCTGCATAAGTTTTGACTGTCCCCTCAAATTTCATCTATGTGGTTTCCTGTATATAAGTGTATTGGGAAGAGGAGTGGGTAGGTACAGTAGATAGGGGGCTGTTGTGGCCCAGCAGGCGCCGTTGCCACTGCCACCAGACTCCGAGAGTGAGGGTCCCTATGAGTCGGCTCAAGAGGAGGTGGGGGACCCTGGACAGGGTTCAGATGCTGAGCAGGGATCGGAGAGTCTGGTCGGCCACCAGGAGGCGCCTGAGGCATTGAGCAGGGGTGAGAGCCAGAGGGGGGGCTCCCAATGCCATGCCTTGGAGCAGCGGGGAGGAGTCATGAGAAAGTGAGTCAGAACTGAGCAGGGAGATCCTGGACGCTCGTTACCGCGGCGCCCATAGACGCAAGGAGCGTGGGCGTAATTATCGGCAATAAGAGCTCTCAGCTGCTGATCAGGAGGCTCCTCTCCAGGTTATAAAAAGGGTTGACTGTGCATACGCCTTTTGCAGCAGTCAACAGATGACTTATGCCAGAAGTTCTAGTCTGGAATTCTAGCAAGCTGGATAGCTGCTTTCATGTTTTGTTTTTGTGAGTTTTGTCTTGGTGGTTTACTGCCACGGAACCTTCTGTTTGTTTGTGCAATAAACCTTGTTCCCTTGTACTGTTCCGGAGTGTGTTCTGTGTGGGCAAAGGAGGAAGGGGGGTCAGAACAGGGGGCTATGGGTGAAAGGGGGAGCTTTTTTTCCTCTGAAGCCCCTGACTGATCCCTTGTCAATATCTTGTTTTACAACATTCCATCGGGTTGGAGAGAATAAAAATTAAGGACAAAAATACTTGAAAGTGTATGTCAGGAATGAAAGTTATGGACTTGTTTTGAAAGAAACCTTCCTGGTCTACTTCTTCCTGAAGTACAACTTAGAATGAAATATGGCCCTCAAAGGAAAGCCTCAAGAGACTACCATATTTAGTCTGTAAAATAAAAACTATTTAGGGAACATGACAAATTAAATGGCTTTTACCATTCAGAAGTTATTAATATTCCCATTTTACAATGTAAGAGCTGAGGCTGAATTATAATGACTTGCTCAAAAACAGACACTGCATTTATATAAGCCCAAAGATGCTGTTCCAGGTTTTTGGAATTATTTTATAATAAATTGGTTCTTCTTCACAATATTTTGGCTTCAAGCACAGGCCGAGATGCATCATAAGTTGTCAGGATGAGAAGGTTCACCCCAAACCTTGATCATGGCTTGGCTGGAAGGTTTGTGCTACAAACAAACTGCACAAAACTTAAAGCAAAGCAGTCTGGGACAGTTTGATCTCTGATTTCATTTTTCAAGTGCTTGGGTCTGGAAAACTTAAAATGTGGTTTAGTCCTTTCCCCCACAAATTACTCTTCTTGGCCTTGGTATATTGTGCTTACCAAGTTCATAGCATTTGTTAAAATATCATTTTGGCACTGTCTCTATAAAAGAGGAAACTACAGATCGTGATTGCCGGAAGTAAAAAGTGATGGTCGGAAACAAAATGAAAACTGTAATGTTAATCAGGGTATTTGTAACAATACAACATACATAGAACTGGGTTACAGGGTGGGAAAAAATAACCGTTGCACATTTACAGTTGTGCCATACTTGAAATACATCCTTTATAGGCCACATCCTTTCAGTTTGGAGAGCCAGGTTCTCCAATCGTCAAGGCACCAGGCTAGAAACCAGTCAATCTCTCAGCCCAACTGAACCAGTGGGGTTATTTTGGAGAAAGGAGGAGGAGGAAGGAGTATTAAGTATGCCGCCTAAAAGCAGGATACGAATAAATTAAATAAAAACAAATAATTCATGGGAAAGTAGAATCCTAGATCACATTCAAACAACACTACAGGAAATTAGGTCTGTCGTCTCATTGTTGGCTCTTTGGGAACTTTTTTTTTTTTTTTTGGACCAATTGGCCTTTAGTAAGATTTTCTTTTCTTTTTTTATAAATTTTATTTTGTTTGTACAAACTTCACATCTTTGCAACACATTGATTTTTTTTACCTATTTGTTGTGTCTGTTTTACCTGTACCAATAAATCTTTTATAACTATGACTTCATATATTTGTGCATTTACATTATTTCATACATTTTTTTCATTCTATATATAATATTCTATATGTTCTATGCATAGCAGTTTTTACTACATTTATGTCATTTTGTATATTATATAATATAACTATGACTTTATATATTTGTGCATTTACATTATTTCATACAATTTTTTTCATTCTATATGTAATATTCTATGTATTCTATGTGTAACAGTTTTTACTACATTTACGTCATTTCGTGTAATATTTATTTGCTACAGTCTATCTCATATTTCAATCTTTTAATCCTTTTCCAGTTTTGTAGTTGTCTATTGTTTTGTTGATCTTTCTTCCTTTCTTTTTTGCTTTCCTGCTTTTCCCCTCCTTTTCTCTAGCCAATTGTACAATAAATCCCATGCAGAGTAGTATTCAGATTCGTCTTTCTCTTTTAGTTCTTTTGTGAGCCTATCCATCTCTGCACATTCCAATATTTTTTTAATTACATTTTCTTCTTTTGGTATATAATTATTTTTCCAGTTCTGTGCGAATATAATTCTCGCTGCCATAACGATGTGTAAAATAAGGTATCTAGTATTTTTTTTCATAATTTCCTTTTATAATCCCTAATAAAAATAATTCAGGTTTTAGTGCAATTTGATGTGTAGTAATCTCCTCTAGCCAATCTTCTATTTTTTTCCAATACTTTTTCGCAGCTGTGCACGTCCACCACATATGGTAGTATGTTCCATGTAGCCCAACTATGAATTCACAGGACATGCTGGCAATGCTCTTTTATCAATCACATATCACACCAAAAGAAATAGCCATCACTTAAATACTTTTGAATGAAAACTCCAAAGAATATATGCTTTGAAATAAAAGACAGTGAAAATCTTACTACCAAGCAGATCTTTGTGAAAGTATGTTTTCATCACATTACAACCAAGACCAAATATCAAAATACACTGCGTGTTACCCCAATTCTAAGACTTCAAAAATCTTTCTATAGACATTGATGAAATAGTCTGTCATATGCAAGACCATAAACTAAGATGTATTAAATGTAAAGAAAAAGAATAGGTATTATAAAAACATGCATTATTTCAGCATTATCTTCTTAAAAAAACACTTGAGAGAACGAGAGAGTCTCCAAGGTTTGAAAATGTAAAAAATATTGGGAAACCAATGGAGCCTTCCCCCTTTTGCAGCTCCAGTACTGAAACTTTGTGAACTACACATGTTTATAGTATCAGCCTGCTAAATATTTTGTAAAGAATAACATTTCTGTAGAGTTGATTTAATAAAACTTAAATCACTTAGAAATCAATTGCCCTTAGCAATGAAAATTCTGTATCGGCTATATTTATCTAGCATATTAACATAGAATTACGGAGTTTTAAAGCAGTAAAAATATTTTCCTACCTATTGCAAATTAATACTTAAATTGGCTCTAATGGGATCATACTAGATGTTTTATTACCCAAATTGTTAATTGCTCCATCTGGAGAGTAACATGCTGTTTCCAAAGCATCTGAATTTCCAATTGCCCTGAGAACTTCAAGTAAGTGCCATATTTCTTCTGGTTTCTACAAAGGCTAATCATACAAAGCTGAGATTGTTTGATATGTCAGCTTATTTCATTTCACTTTACCAGAGCCAAACTAAACACTATCTTTACTCTCCTCAAGTTGAAATAGTGGCAACCAATGAAAGAAGAAGAAAAATAGTTTCACTCACTTAGTTCTGTACTTTGTATGAGTTCAGTTTTCTGCATGTTTTGCAGCAACATTGTTTGAAATTTTAAAAGACCAGCCCACTAAAGAAAATATCTTCTAAAAAAATACCTATTCTTAGAGAGAGAAAATTCTAATAAGAAAAATTAAGCTGGCAGTCATATAAATTCATAAAAGTTAAATAAATAAATAAATAAAGTAGTAGTTGTTGTTGTTGTTGTTGTTGTATGTTAACTGTTAGATACTTGCTCCAACTACAGTAGTTTCCACCAAGGTCTTCTGTTCCGGTGGGAACAGAGGTTTAATCCTATTGGTCGAAGGGTCTGACAGCTCCCTATAAAAGGGCTGCTGTCAGACTCAACCTTCGCTGGATTGTTCTCACTTGTTGTACTTAATAAAGAGCTGTTGTTACCATTAAGCCTGTGTGTGCCTATCCATTAACCAAACTAACACTGGCGATGAAGGTGGGATTGGAAGGCAACTAGGCGAACCAAAAAGAGCGTAGCAATCCAGCAAGTACATACAGCTCAGAGCTTCGAGCAGCCATTTTTGAATGGCAAACTCAAAATGCCCTCCAAACACAAAATGGTCATGCACACACCACCGACTCCATATGACCCAGTCACCAAGCACTGGGATTCATACATGCTATGATTTGACTGCTTCCTCGAGGCAAACGATCTCATGGGCCTTTCTGAAGGCCGCAAGAGGAACATGTTCCTCAGATACTATGGCCGGAAAGTGTTCAAGATGGTGAAAGACCTCTCTGAGCAGACACCGCTACAATCAGTCACTTGGTCCGTGCTTCAGCAGACGCTGAGGACCCATTATGCACCCAAGCCGTCCAAACACGTTCACTGGCATGAGTTTAACATCAGAAACCAAAAGGAGGAGTCAATTAACAAGTACATTGTTGTGCTCCTCAAGGCCGCAGCGTACTGCGAATTCCGAGAACTGGACGAGCTGATTCTGGACCACATAATTTGCAGCGTGCGGGACATTAACCTGCAGAGGAGTTTACTAGCTAAATCTAACATCACTCTGCAGATCGCACTGGATGAGGCCAGGGCTTCCGAATCAGCTGTCAAATCTACTGAGACTCTGCAGCGCCAAAGTGCTCCACAAGATACGCGAAAGAGTACACGTGTACATCGCGAGGCTGCAGAGCCTGACAGCTCAGAAGGCGAGGAGGTTGACAGCTGCCGCATGTGCAGTAGCCGCGCCGAGCTGGCGCGCAAATTCAAACCGCGTCTCCCACCTTGCACTACCTGCAGAGGAGACCCTGCCAGATCGGCTTGCCGTTTCCACAATGCAAGCTGCCAGTGCTGCGAGCAAAAGGGGCACATCGCCAAGGTGTGCCGGAATGAATTCCCTGCCACTACCTGGAAGGCTAGAAGCACACCAAACTGCCAACAGAGGCCCAGCCAAGGGGCCTGGCAGAAGCCCCCATGCCGCTCAGAGGGACACAATAGAGTCACCTACCATACGTCAATTGGCCAAGTCCGCACCAGGCAGCCAAAAAAGCTGAAGGTCACAGTCCTCATCGAGGACTCTCCATGTGAGATGGAGATTGACACCATACTATGGTCTACCCTAAAGCAGGCTATCCCTAGCCTAAAGAAGCAGCATCTTCGCACCTCTGACATCCACCTACGCGATTACCAGGGAAACCGGGTCCCCATTGTGGGCCAAGGCACCTTCCAGGTGAAGTTCAAGCAGTTCAGCAGGAAACTCCCAATGACAGTGATCAGCGGCAACCTGCAGAGCCTCCTAGGGCTAGATTGGTTCCAAGCCCTGGGCCTAGAGGTGACCAGTATCACTGCCTTGAAAGACGACGGCGCTGAAGCCATTTTTAAGGAGTTCGAGGACGTCTTCGACACCGGTCTGGGTAAGTATGCGGGTACTCCAATTTCCTTTAGTTTGGACCCCAATATAGCCCCAATAAGGCTAAAACCCAGGAGAGTACCTATTGCTCTCCGCTCCAAAATTGACAGGGAAATTGACAATCTCATAGGCCAGGGAATCCTAGAGCTGCTCGATCACGCACGCTGGGAGACTCCTATAGTGACACCTGTCAAATCTGATGGGTCTGTCTGCATCTGCGCGGACTACAAGTGCACAATAAATAAAGCTCTACAATAAAGCGCCTACCCTGTACCCATTGTACAGCACCTCCTTCATTCATTAGGCCCCGGAAAATTTTTCGCAAAATTGGACATGACTCAGGCATACCAACAATTGCCTGTAGATGCCACTATGGGAGAGGCCCAAACCATTGTGATGCACAGGGGTGAATTCAAATGTCACCGCCTGCAATTCAGCATTAGTATCACCCATGGGCTGTTCCAAAGCATCATGGAATGGCTTTTGCAGGGGATTCCAGGAGTCATCCCCTATTTCAATGACATCTTGGTATCAGCTGCAAACGAGGCGCAATGTTTAAAATGTGTACGAACAGTTTTGGCTCGAATTAGAGACAAAGGTCTCCGCCTCAAAAAAGCGAAATGCCAAATTCACATGCCAAGGGTTGAATTCTTAGGGTACTGAATCGACAGCTCTGGGATTCTTCTGACCACACAAAAAATCAAAGCAATTCAGGATGCCCCCACACCTCGCAATCAAACCGAGCTGCAGGCGTTCCTCGGGTTCCTTAATTTCTACAGTGTCTTTCTTAAACAGAAAGCCACCATTGCTGACCTGTACACCATCTCCTGGCTAAGAACGCGAAGTGGTCCTGGGGGAAAGCCAAGGCTGCCGCATTTGCCGCAGTAAAACAACTCCTGTCAGCAGATTCCTTCCTGATACAGTACAGCCAGCCCCTGAAGTTGGTGCTGACCTACGACGCTTCCCGGTTCGGCATCGGCACCATCCTCAGCCACTGCATGCCCAATGGAACCGAAGCCCCTATTGCATTTTACTCCAGGACCTTGTCCGCCGTAGAGCAGAACTACAGCCAGCTGGACCGTGAGGCTTTGGCTGCAGTGGCCGGAGTAAAGAGGTCCCATGAGTATCTATATGGCCGAGACTTCGAACTGGTTACGGACCACTGGTTACTGGCTGGGGACTGACCTACCCCAGTGTCATTATCATCCCACAGGACCAGATGGACCATTTTCCTAGCTGCCTACTCCTACTGCCTCATCCAATGACCAGGCTCCACTTTGGGGCACGCTGATGCTCTCAGCCGCTGCCCGCTGCCTGAACTTCTCACTGACCCTACACCCAAGACGCCAGTCCTCCTCATTGACTGCCTTGAGACTGTGCCTGTCTCGTCCAGTGACGTTCTCCATCACTCTGCAAAGGACTCCACCATCAAGCAAATTTTGAACTGGGTGTGGAGGGGGTGGCCCAAGGGGCATGTTGGGGCTGATTTCAAATGTATTTTGCCAAACGCGATGAGTTATTGGTTGTAAATGGATCTTTACTGTGGGGGGACCAGGTTGTGGTTCCACTCAAACTATGCATTGCAGTATTAGAGGCTTTACACCTAGGGCATCCTGGAATTGTCAGGATGAAGTCTTTGGCTAGAAGTTACATGTGGTGGCCTAACATGGACAGGGAGATTGAAGAATGGGTGGCTACCTGCATACTGTGCCAGGAATCCAGACCAGCTCTCCCAAAGGCACCCACTAAGGAGTGGGAGCGACCTCAAGCACCATGGTCTAGTGTGCACATTGACTTTGCTGGCCCAGTTCACAGCCAGACATTTCTCGTAGTTGTGGACACCTACTCGAAGTAGTTAGAGGTAGTCCTGATGACCTCCACTATGGCAGAAGCGGTCATCAAGGTGCTACAGAGACTTTTCTCCACGCACGGCCTGCCCGACATCTTGGTCTCTGACAATGGGCCCCAATTCACGGCCATGCAATTTGAGACCTTCCTAGCAGCTCAGGAAATCAGGCATGCCCTGGTCATGCCATTCCATCCGGCCTCCAATGGTCAGGCTCAGAGAATGGTAAGATCTGCAAAAGAGGCCCTCTCTAGGATGGACCTGGGAGATTGGCAAACACGGGTTGACCACTATTTGCTAATTCAGCACATCACACCCAGTGCCACTGCAGGGAGAAACCCCTCCGAGCTTCTCATGGGTCGCCAGCTACGGTCCCACTTAGACCGGCTACACCCAATTATTCTGCCTAATTGCCCTCAAACTCCACAAGCAAGATTCGGACATTTAGCATAGGGGATTCGGTATACGTCCATAACTACACCGGGGAAACTCTGTGGATTCCTGCCACAGTGAGAGACATCATCGGCCCTCGCTCTTACCTCCTAGAGCTTGAGGACGTTAGGAATTAGAGAAGGCATATTGACCAACTCTGTGGCTGCCTCTCCAACTCCACTCTTAGACAACCAGAGATAACTCCTGCACAAGTTAGCCAAAGCCCTACCCAAATGGAGCAAACACTCACTCCTTCCACGACCAGCTCAAGCCTGATGGTACCAGGAAACTTATCTGGTTATGTTGCAGGCCCGCAGCGAGCTCTGAGCGAACCTGCTCTAGAAGCTCCAGCAGCGGCCTGTGAAAGGTTCCAGGAGCTTCCACCAAGCAGAGCTGCAGAACAAACAGGTCCGTCCAACCTGTCCAAGGAAACCCCTCCTACTGAACTGCGCAGGTCAGGCAGAGCTACCCAAAAGCCTGCCTACCTGCGTGACTACGTAACAACTAGGATTGTTCCATCCAAGAGGGGAGGGGTGTTAGATACTTGTTCTAACTACAGTAGTTTCCACCAAGGTCTTCTGTTCCGGTGGGAACAGAGGTTTAATCCTATTGGTCGAAGGGTCTGACAGCTCCCTATAAAAGGGCTGCTGTCAGACTCAACCTTCGCTGGATTGTTCTCACATGTTGTACTTAATAAAGAGCTGTTGTTACCATTAAGCCTGTGTGTGCCTATCCATTACCCAATCTAACATTAACATAATTTGGCTAATGAGTTATAGAAATGTAAAGCTTGGATCACTTCTTAAGAGACCCAGCAATTCACATCAGTCCTGATGACAGATCAAGCATTTGGATTCTTGAGTTTAACTGATATGAAGAAGCCTGCAGCATGGGATTTCGTACTGATGCAAGCTGTTAGAATTATAGACAATTTTATGTAATCATTGAAACTGCTATTTCAATGGTGTATACTGCCATAACACCCTGGATATTGTTGTGGCCCGCAGCAGCCAGTGGAGCTGGCAGCAGATTTGGATAGTGAGGAGGTTGGGGAGGAACATGGGCCAATTCTGGAGTCTAGGGAATGTTCTGATGAGGGCTCTGTGTCAGAGGCAGAGAAGGGGCCAGAGCTGTAAGACAGTTATCAGCTCCCTTCAGAGTCATACATCAGTGAGGCAGACGAACAGCTGAAGCCTGTTCCCAGTGTGCACATGTGCAGAGTTGCCAGATGAAGGGAACAGCTAAAGAACAGGGGTCAACTTGGGAGTAGGGCCACAGGTGGACGATGAATGGCCCCTCCCAGACGAAATAAAAGAGGAGTGAAAGGGGAGTGGAGTTTACAGGAAGTTAGGTTGCTTAATTTGTTCGTGACTCTCCGAGACTCCTTGCCAAGTTTTGCAGATATCGGCCTGGGAGCTCTCCAAGCCAGATAAGGTCTGTGACTATAAATCCTCCCTTGAAAGACTTTGCTGGATGTGAATGAGCAGAATTCACAGTAAATTAATAAAGGGATTTTTTGCTTCATGCTCTTGGAAAGCCTAGGTCAGAACAGATACTTTTACAAACTAAGTTTGCAAACTAAGATGTTTTTTTGAGTCCACTGGCTTGATAAAATCCTGTTTAGTAAATTACTGTTCAGTAACCTTCTGTATATGGTGATGTGGTTATAAAAGGTCTGCTTTAGCATTAGCTTAGCAAGATAAAACACAGCACATAAAAGTTGCGCTGCAACTCTATATTCATTCTATGATAGAAGTGAGATAAAGTTTGTCAGATCCTTCACTTTCTTTCTGGCTGATCCTTATTTATCAGATATTAAATAAGTTGACCTTTTTTTTGCATCCTCTTCTGCTTCATCCAAATTGAAAGGTTTCATAGCACTGGGTCAAAGTGTTTGGGATTTTGCTATGAATTTAGTACTGGAGTTTTCTAACTTTATACATCTCAGTTGAGCAGTAGAGAATCTCAAAACTGACAGACCAATTACTATTGTGAAATCTCTTTTCTAGCCTGACTAGGCCAGTATGGAGCACTTGGGAACACCTTTCATGCTCTGAGCAAAATATTTTTGCAAGCAAAATATCTCTTTTTTTCAGTTGCTTTATTTTTCTCTTGCTGTATCTTGTCCACCTCCAAGGTCGTCTATCATGATCACATAAGGTTCTGTGGGCCACTTGATTACTTGCTGCATCATATTAATTTACTGCTCCTACGAATCTTAAGACTGCATCTGACAGAGAGGGGGGTAAACCCCATTTCCAATTAAAGTCAGCCCCTAAGTGACAATGATTGCCATATTTACAAATATTACAAAATGCAGCAAAACATATTTCCTTTTGACTCCTTGAAGTATAATACAATTCATTTTAGTGATGTTTAGACATTTATGTTGCCATTGAACCGTTTCTGTAGCTGGAGGGATATTTATTTACCAAGCATGTCACAAATGAAATTTAAAGGAAAGATTTGTTTGCACAAATACTGATCATCTTGATATTTTAATAGCCCCATGCAAATGTTCCTAACCTTGGAATATAAGGAAACTGTGAAAAGATGGTTGTGATTTGTATCGTTTCAAAAAGTACAACATTCCTGTATAAATAACCATTGCTTACAAATACCAACCCATAGATGAAGCTGATGAAAGATTTATTTGCATTAATATGCTTTCATTAAGTCCTGATAGAATAAAACTGTTGTGCAGCAATGTTTAAAAGCTTGATCACTCTGTATAAATGTATGTGTTCCTATAAATACATATAACCAAAATTATGCAAAACATTTATATGATTTTAACAGTGAAATACTATGGAGCATATCCCAACTACTGAGTCATAGACCAGATATTGCCTTAGATTCATATTTTGCACCATGCCATGACTTGTTTAATCATGTTTGTTACTGAATAAACCCCAACTGACCATAACTCAATTATTTATTTTATTTATTAAATTGATTATGGCTGTCAGTCAAATAAACCTTGGCTGCCTTACAGTATCTAAATATCCAATCAAAATAGTAAAACAGTTAAAATTTGATTTGTAGCCACAATAGTTCAGTTCATACAACATGCTAAACCAAACTTGCACTTGAAAATGATAACAAAGATGATTAGCAGGCTGGAGGCAAAACATATATGATAAATGTTTGCAGGAACTGGGTATGTCTAGACTAACAAAGAAAAACGGTCTTCCAATATTTGAGGGCTGTCACAGAGAAGATGGGTCAAGCAATTCTTCAAAGCACCTGAGGGAAGGACAAGAATCTCCGCTCCTTCCGTCAGAAACTTAAAACCCACCTGTTCCAGCTAGCCGGCTTGGCCTAATTCCACCTTTCCCACCTCAGTTTTATTTCTAAATTTTATGATTGGTTTTATGGTCTGTTTTTAACTTTTATAAATTCGTACAGGGGTTGTTAATCTTATTTTTAGCTATTTATACGATTGTTTGTATGGTTTTTAAATTTTATTCCTGTACACCGCCCCGAGTCCCTCCGGGGAGAGGGGGCGGTCTAGAAATCTAATAAATTATTATTAAATTATTAAGAAATAATAGATGGAAACTTATCAAGGAGAGAACCAACCTAGAATTAAGGAGAAATTTCCTAACAACAAGAACAACTAACCAGTGGAATGGCTTGTTTTCAGAAATTGTGGGCACTCCGTCACTGGAAGTTTTAAAGAAAGGTTTGGGCAGCCATTTGTCCAGAATGATACAGGGTCTCCTGCTTGAGCATGGGGCTTGACTAGAAGATCTGCAAGATTTCTTCCAATTCTGTTATTTTGTATTCTGGTGTTTTCTAGATCAGAATTTAGATTATGAATTGAACCTGGAAATCAGAAGATTGACCATGACTGGGAACAGAGGTAAAATAGACAATCAGTTTCAGGATGTTATCATTTCCTGCTGTCTCAGGGACTGCTAAAAACATTTTACCTCAGCCAGGGAAAAGGATCAAAATTGGCAATGCTGTGGCTGGTGGATCCATTACCTCTTCTGGCATAACCTGATGCTCTTCTAGAATGCCCTCTTCCTCTTGGTCTCCCTGTCCCACCCACCTTGTCCCAGAGTCAGAGTTCCAATCCAGGAAAACCACTGGTCATCGAAGTTGATGTGGTAAAGAAGAATGCAGAGATATACTGCATGCCTGGCCCATATGCCTGCCAGCTTAATTTGAAAAATCAGTAACAATTCTTCCCATTCTATATCCTTTCCAAATGGAAATTGAGGTTGGGGGTGGAGTCTCAAGTACCATCATCAACCAGTATTAGGTAACTTTCCCTGCATAAAGAAACCCAGGAAACAAGAGGAAGGCAGCCCATAACAGCCTACCCAAATTCCTCATTGCACATCTGCCATGAGAAAAGCTTAGCTTTATATCCTTTGGGTTGCTATATAAATAACTTTGTTTCAACAGATTGAGTGAATAAAAGAGACTGTGTGTGCACAGGGGAAAATAAATGTAATGTTAAGTATTAATTTTGACACATCTGAATTCCTTGTTTGTGTGTGTGCGTGAGAGTGTGTGTACTCACCCACCCACCCACATAGTGTTGAGAGTTCATGAGGACGGGAAGGAGGAAAAATACCCCATGAAGCTGAGTAGAACTTGTGGCTTGGACTCTCACTCTGAAGCACATAATAAAATGGGCTGTGTTAATAAAATGGGTTGTGACAGGCCATGGTGAGTGTGGTCTAACTGTGTGTATTTAATAAAAGGGTTTATAAATGTGGTAAAAATAAGGATTTACAAGTGCAAAGCAAGTTTGGGAGGATATTCTCTAAAGGTTTATGTATGTTAACTAGCCAGCCAGACGCAGAAGGCCTTTTCAGCTGGTAGCATTTGCATGCAACATGATGTAATGCGACTTTCATGAGGGTTACACTTCAACATGAAACCAGGGTTTACTTAACCAGTTACAAATCTTTCTGTTACTGGTAGTTCCAGAAAGGAGGCCAAAACTCCTCTCCACTGGGAAGAGATATGGGGCATAAACCAAATAATGTGACAAAGCTTGTTTCCACATTGGAAAACAAGATTAAGGAGCCTAAATGCAGTCTGCATATAGACTGCAGCACTGGGTGGGATATCTTCCTTACATTTTTCATATTATTTCAAAAAAATTTAGAACCTCTTCTATAGGTGTAGCCTGCTTTGTGGGAGTGGCTTGCCGGCCATGTGACTGGGTGGGCATGGCCTACTTGTAAAATGTGATGAAACTCACTTAACAACGCTCTTGCTTAGCTACCAAAATGTTGGCTCAGAAACCCTGGCATTTGAAGCATGCAAGTCTTAAAGCTGTCAAGTTACAAGACCCTTGCACCCCTAACCCTTCAGAAAAAAAAACCCCAGGGGTGTTCAAACTTGACAGCTTTAAGACTTGTGGACTTCAACTCCCAGAATTCCTCCTCTCGCTCTTCATCTTAATGATGTGTGGACGGGCGTGGGAGGGAGCTGGAACCGGTTCTAAATGGCACAGTAGATTTGTGCAACCTCTTCTATAGAAGAGGTTAGAACTGGCAGGAACCCACCCCTGGCTTCAGTGATTATTTTTATCTACCTTGTGAATGAAAATTTGGCTTACATAGAATGTACACTGAGAGCTTAGGCACCAGAGACAAATTCCTTGTGTGTCCAATCTCAATTGGTCAATAAAGAATATTCTCTTCTATGTAAGCCTTGAAAGACAAGCCAGTTTGGTGTGGTGGTTAAGGCACCAAGCTGGAAACTGGAAGACCCTAAATTATAATTCTGTCTTAAGTACAAAGCCAGCTATGAGACCATGGACCAGTCACTCTCTGTCATCCCTGGGAAGCATGCTGTTCCAGAGAGCAGATTTCTTTCCTACCTAACCACCCTCTCAATATATTGGTTTAACAAATTCCAACTTCGTTGGCCAGCTTAGTTAGGAAACGCTGCTTAGATAACCATGAAATGTGTATTTATGTAAGATTACTGATAAGAATATTTTCATTTCTGTTGGAATAGAGGAAGAGGTCTAGGGTAGATGGTTTGGACTTTGAATGAACAGATAAAAGTGGAGGCCTTGAAAGTATGCTGAGAAAGGTAGGACAGAGGAACACCAGTAATTCCACTAATCTAAAAGTAAATAAATTGCCCACTTTGTCTAATGCTGTGTAGTCAATTGGGTTCTTAAATTCTACTAATCCTTTATAAGGATCCTCATGAATGAATCTGGGAACCTTGATCAGATCATGAGGTGTACCACTGAATTACTTGATGGAACCCAGCAGAAATTTCCAACATTGGGAATGTTGAAGGAAGACAAGGCAAATTCTACCACAATCCCATAGAAACTCTACAGAATTTATATGAGTGGAAAGTTCACAAACAGGTAATGAAACATTTGCCACATCCTCTCAGACTCTACCACCAACTTCAGTCCTGTTGTCACAAAGAGTGACAGATAATCTTACTTTCCTGGGTTTAGAGGAGGTTATTTCACAGGCCTTTGTTCTTGGAACAAGAAACTACCAGAAATTGATAGGATCTTTCTAATTTTTGTTTATTCAAATTCAAGAAAATTTACAGTTTGCAAAGACTTGCAAGCTGAGTCTTGTAGATGCAATTAGAGTAATTGCTAATCCTCCAACAATCTGCCAGATCATCCCAAAGGTGCTTTTTCAAGAGGCAACTGGACTTTCTTGTTTTTCTTTGAAGATGTTTTGCTTCTCATCCAAGAAGTTTAATCAGTTCTGACTGAATGGTGGGGAATGGAAGGATTTATATTGCAGGCATTTGCATTCTTTTAAAGAGTTGTTGAGGCCACTTGGTCACCTGAGTAGTACAAATAAGTGTGGAGCCTTCTTGAAACTGCTGAAAGGACTGTGTTGTGGCACTTTCTGCAGGATATTTTCTGCCCTGTGTCCCTTCACTGTTGAACACAGGCACAGACTGTTGGGGATGAGTCTGTGTTGTCTGCATCTCAAACTGAAGCACAAATGGTTCCTGTACTCTGCAATTTTTTCTGGAAACCTGTACATACTCTCGCACCATTTGAAGGGTGTTCATCCCAAAGTGCATAGCTAAATGTCTATGGAGATTCTCAGTTATCCGTGTCATGGTTGTCCCAAAGGTATTTTCTCAAGAGGTAACTAGACTTCCTTGTTTATCTTGCTTCAAGCTACCTCTCTATCCCAAGTACTCATGGACAAGAAAATCAAGGGAGAAGGTTCGACCTACCAAGGCTCATTTTTATCAGCTACTGATGGAAAATTGGTATAGAAAGGCACAATTTAGTGGGGCAGAGGTCCAAATCCCTACTAATAAGGGGCTCTCAGATAATACCACATTTTAAATCTTTTTTGTAAGCAAGTTGTTCTGTCCCAAAGACTTCACAATGCCTTCAAACAATCCATGATCAATATGGTATAATCATTATCCAAGGACATTGTCAGTACTCAAGTCCACACAAGTCTAAGTTCAAGGTCCAGATCATAGAGCTGTAAGACATGGTCAGATCCAAGGAGTCAGCCTTTCAAATACAGTAAGGCTTGGAGAAAGCTAGAAAGAAAACTTGTCCCAGATGTGGTTCTAGAATTAAGGGTCTTAGTGTTAGCTCAGAAAGTGGACTACTTGAGGGAAATGAGCAATTAGACCATTAAATGATCATCCAGGATTTTTCCCAAGCAACTTCTTTCCCCTTCAGGTTTCTATTTGGCACCACTAGATATGTTCTTTTGAGCTAGTGGTTGAACTGCTATATCGGGATCCAAAGCCATCAATCAAAGTCCAGTGCTACAAGGACAAGTTGTGTTGTGAATATGATGACTTAATTTTCCTGATAGCAGGCCTTATGCATCATCTGGTGCATCTTCTTCTTCAATGAACAATCCTTTAGTGATTGTAATAAGGTATAGGCCTGCTATATCTAAGCTTCAAAGTCTAATTGATCATTGTGCTTGTTCAGAGTTTTGCAGCCATGTTGACTTTAATAATATGAGATTAGTTTATATATAATAAATGAATCCAACAAATCTGTGAAGTCATAATCTGCCTGGTTTCTACAAAAAATGGGAGAGGTCGTAATTTGTATCTTTTTTTCCAATTCAGTAAAAGATGTTTATCAACAGAAAGCCTGAATTTCCTAACACTGTACTGGAGTAGCTAGGGAATTCTTAGCCATTCTACCCAAGACCTTTTTCCCTTTAGCCCAGCAATGGCAAAAATAAAAGAGAAGATGACTTGGATATTCTTGCCCAAAACCAACAGTGCTATACAA
This sequence comes from Natrix helvetica, assembly GCF_964273705.1. Lineage (NCBI taxonomy): Eukaryota > Metazoa > Chordata > Lepidosauria > Squamata > Natricidae > Natrix > Natrix helvetica. The sequence continues at coordinate 306,394,424 of NC_138548.1, read as the reverse complement.
AATGCATCAAATCTTACACCAATCCTGAAGAATAAAGCATAGTTGTGTGATTATATAACCCTGCATGTGAGGAAAATTTTAACAAGAAAATCCATTGTTAAATCAATAAAGCAAAACATTTAGATATAAAAATAAGTATATTGGGAAAGAGAGAAGCAGAACAACAAAGGAATCCAACAATCCCATGCAGAATTCCAAATAAAATCAATACAATCAGCCTAATTTAATTTATAACTACTTGAAAAAGATTCAAGTTTGAGAGTCTGTTCAGATTTCAGAGAAAGTAGATTTTCTAGAGAGAGGTTTTCTAGGCCTCTTGTTTGGATATGGTTTTACTGTTGTATTTCCTCCTTTTTTAACACTATTTAACATTTTATAAAATATGGAGAACAGCTAAAAATCAGCTTTTGGAGAGATAGTAACAATTGATTTGTCCATCAAGCTAATTCCTCTATCTGTGATGTCATGGATTTAACTAGCTGAAAGGGTTCTTCAAAAGTCAGATCGCTCAGTATAAAGTAAAAATAAGTAGGTATTCTAAGTTGCTACCATGGCAATCCCCTCCCCCCCCCAAAAAACCACAAGTTTTTCATATTTGGTAATTGTATAATTTTCATATTTAGATTGATGTGGGGTTTTTAAATTAGATTTTTAAAATCCTTATTAAAAGTCACGTATATTCTTCCTTTCCTTTCTTCAGTTTCTCCTGAATCCCAGTGTATGCATTCAATTAATAGCTGTTGTCAATTAAAATTAAATTGTACTTATGCAGATTCTTAAGGCAATTCAAAAGTGATTATTTGGTTTCATTTCAGCCATAGTGAGAACATATTCTGAATCACATCTGTAGAAAATATATTATAAACAAACTAAATGCCTGTTCATTTTTCCTGAACAATGCAACATTCTTCTGATGTTTTCAATCATTCTTCAAACATGGTGTATGGGATGGGTGGTAGGGGGGGGGGACAATCTTTTTTCCCCCTATAAAATGGAAGGGGTTATTTTTTCTTCTAACCATATTACATGCAGAAAAAGGAAAATGAAATCATAGCAACTGTGGTATACATTAAATGACTCATGTGCAATTGAATTATATCCCACACATGAGGAAAATGGTCTCCGCTTCTATATATGAACCACAGCTCACAAAATACCAAATGTGGCCTCAGAATGTGTTCATCAATGTGTTCTTCATTACTATTACATATAGTGTTTTTACTGTAGCATAGTACTAACTTTGATACCTTTTTGGGGCTTGAGAATACAAGAAATAGACCAGTTAAGGTTCTGGCCTAGAAACTAGGAGAACATGGTTTCTAGTTCCACCTTACACAAGAAATACAGGCTGGGAGACTTTAGGCCAGTCACTCTCTCAGCCCAACTCACCTCACAGGGTTGTTATTGTTGTGGGGGAAAATAGAAGGAGGAAGGAATATGTATTCATTGCCTCAAGTTATTTATAAAAATAATAAAGGTGAGATAAAAATATCATTTCTATTTTATCCTGGAAGAAAGTGAAAAAGATGAAATGGTTCCTCAGATCTATGTACAGCAAATATGAAACAGTCTCACTGTTGTCCCGTGGCCCTAAAAAGTATGGCAAAGGTTTTGGACAGATTTTCAAGATTGCTAATATAGTGTGCAACAATAAAGCTGCACCTTAAAAGACCCGCAGTCTCTCTTTCTTGACCTGGCCTACCATGAAGATCTGACATTTTCTCCTTACACAGCAGTTTGGTAGATTGAATCTCATCAGGCTCAAGGTTGACTGAGCCTTCCATCCTTCCGAGGTGGGTAAAATGAGGACCCAGATTGTTGGGGGCAATATGCTAACTCTATAAAACTGCTTAGAGAGGGCTGTAAAGCACAGTGAAGTGGTATATATAAGCCTAAGTGCTATTGCTACTGGCCCATAGTGAGGTTAGAACTCACAGTCTCCTGGTTTCTAGCCTGATGCCTTTACCAAACTGGTTCTGGGTTTAACTGAAATGGTTGCCAGAAAACCAAAAAGCCAGTTAAGTAAGACATTCTATTGATTTCACTCACTTGGACCAAATTGGATATCACTAATCTAAATGAAAATTAGATTAAAAGAAGGGTTGTTCAAAATAGAGATGATTTCAAAAGCAAGTGACAAAAACGAAACTGTTATGATGCTTAACTGGGCCCATCCTGTCCTCCTAAGAGAATATTATGAGGTCTATGGTGATTTTTTTTCTGATGTTGCAATGGTTCCACAAAGTAAGAGGAAGATAATCGAATAGAGCTCATCTTCCTTACTGGTGAGGAATCCTGAGAATTGAAGTCCACGCATCTTAGTTGTCTAGGTTGAGAAACATTGTCCCAGAGGTTGAATCTCTCTCAGATCCTTCAAAAGTGACAAAGGACAGACAAAGGAATCCAACCAAGTTGCTGAAGGAAGGGAGGAACCATTCAAGCAGATTCTTTGTCATTCGTCTCATGTTTGCCAATGATCATTAGACACCTTGAGTATGAAAAGATAAACAGAGCCTTCTCTGTTACCACTGACCATGAAGATGTTCAACTTGATATAACTGATAATTCGTTCACTGAGATGCAAATAAACAAACTAAGATATGACTACAAGAAGAATTTTGCACAAAACACTGTCAAGTGAGAAGAAAATTTGGCACCACTATCCAAATAGAAGAAAACACTCCCATGAAGGAAAACTTTGATCGTCTAACTTACATTTTATAGTCTAGAATTTACACATAAGACAAATTTGTTTGGGAATTTAACATTCAGAATCTATCCGGGTACATAGTGCAGACTCTAGACAAAGTCCTTCACAAGTATGAACCTCATGCTAACCAGTTCAGTTAAAGGAGGGCTGAGACAGCGCATGTGTGGTTCCTATAAAAACATGCTCCCTCTTGTGATGAAAAGGAAAACCGAATAAACTGCAAAATACTCTGGGGAGGTGGGGACAGCACAGATGATTTCCACGTGATAGGAGTTTACCACATGTGGGTGTATTTAGAAGAATGAGTCACCATGGAAGAATTGCAGGAAAAAATGGAATATGCTTTTGCTACCACAGCACATGGCATTTTTGTTCCATTGCCAAAAAGACAATTCCCCATCCCACACCCCGGGTCTCTATATCCATCACCTTTTATAAGTAATGATCACAATTTTAAAATTAATGACAATAGAAAGAACTTAATAACTGGCACTTAGTTAAGTGCTTTCCAGCTGCATCACATGGCCTGCAGACTTAATGTGCTTTTTGTTGGCAGAAATTGCAAACAAGCGAAGAATATTTGCCTATTAAAGTGGGAAGAAATCGAATTTCCAAATCCTAATATGTTGCCTGATGCAAACCAGAGTCCTGTTTCACAATGAATTAGCTAGCAGTCGCTGAAACTTAACTTGTTTCCACATTGTTTTGTTTATATTGACTGCATTTATGATGCTTCAGAAGTTGCCAGTAAAATATTTATTTAGCAGTTAAAGTGTTCTGCAAATGATTTTGCTGTCTCTATAAAGTGAGATATTCTCAGCAATATCCTCAAATGGGAGAAAAAGCATGGCTGCTAAGGAAGTCCCATTCTGATCAATCTTCTCAAGTTGAAAATAAGAAAAAGGTAAAGGTTTCCCTGTCTGTCAGGTCCGATTCTAGGCCACGGTGCTCATCTCCGTTTCTTGGCTGAGGGAGCCAGCGTTATCCAAAGACACTTTCCATGGTCATGTGGCCAGCATGGCTACATACCAAAAGTGCATGAAATGCTGTTACCTTTCCTCTGAAGTGGTATCTATTAATCTACTCCAGTGACGTGCGGTGAGGTTTATGACTGGTGAGGCACTGACACAGTGCTGGGTTTCAAATATTTTTAGACTTGTGGACTTCAACTCCCAGAATTCCACAGCCAGGCATGCTCAGTTCCAATTTAAAACGACAGCATTTGTTTTTCTCCTTTGCTCCTTCTTTCTTTTTCTTCTCCTTCCCCTCCTTCCTCCCTCTCTCCCTTCCTCCCCCTCTCTCAAACACACACACACACACACACACACACAGAGAAGTTGGATTGGACTATCTCTCCTACCCCTTCTCTCTCTCACTCACTCTCAAACAAACCCCCCCACACACAAAAGTTGGATTGGATATCTTTTCCAGTGGCTTGAAAGCAGCTCCTCTGCCATCCCCCCCATTCCCCTGCTGCCTTTCCCAAACACCTCCACCATTGCAAATGCAGCCTGCTGTCTGGGTGGGAAATGCCTGGAACACAATAAAGCCCACCCACCACCTCCTGCTGGCAGGCTGGGGTGAGAGGAGAGGCAGAGAAGCCGGAGGGGAGCCGATCCGAGCCTTCCAAAAGAAAGAGGCTGGGGGGAAGTGTGTGTACTACAGCATGGCTCTTTGCCTGGCTTCCTGCCTCCTCCTGTGGTCTCCTCAGTGCTTGCTTGTGCTCTCCCTCCCAAAGTGTAGTTTGATTGCAGGTGGAGCCACATTGCCTTTTCAAACTTGTAATCAGTGAAGCTGGGCTAGATTTTTATATAGTTTTATCCAGCTGTGTGTGTGAGAGAGAGAAATGAATGGGGGCCTGGGGAGGAAGTCACTACACTTGGGGAGGGAGAGCACCAGTGAGGTTAAGCAGAGTCATCCACGGTGAGGGAGCAACTAGCTCAGCTTTTTCCTTTTACTTTTTTTTTTCATGATGAGAGTGGTGAGGCTGTGCCTCACTTGCCTCACCTGACTGCACGTCACTGATCTACTCACATTTACATGCTTTCAAGCTGCTAGTTGAGCAGGAGCAGGAACAAGAGCTCATCTAGTTGCATGGCACTCAGGTCTCAAACCTGGGCTGTCAACTTTCCGCTGAACCATTGTGCCCCCTTCAAATTGCAAATAGCCACTGTTTTATATCTGAAGTAGCAAGACTCTGTGTGTGTGTGTGTGTGTGTGTGTGTGTGTGTGTGATGCTATAATTAGAACTAAAGGGAACAAACACAAGCTTTGAAAAGGGATCCTGTAACAGTTTGGCAAAAGAAATCTTCTTCCTAAGGAAGTGTTGGTTAAGAAGGGTGCAGTAAAACCCTCTCTGAAGTAGAATTTGCAAATACAGAGCACCGAATCTAATGATGAAGGACCATAACTAGTGTGAGACAAGAGATTCTAATGGCAATAATACCAGTTCAGAGGCGAAAAAATTCGATCCAGAGCAGCATATGGAGAATACAAACACAAACCTTTTTTTCCCTATGGTGTATGCATGTGCATATATGCATATGACTTTGAGTCAGTTTTTTTCACTCTTGGTGACTGCCTGGACAAATCCTTATAATTTTCTTGGCAGGATTTTGGAAGTGATTAGCCATTGATTTCTGTTCTGACCCAGCCTTAGAAGAAGCAAGAAACAGACTCCTTGTCACAAAAAAATCCTCTTTATTTACCACTTGTGAATTAATTGCATTCACCCATCAAGTTGAGGCAATAGTCCCTCAAGAAGTTAACTTCAGTAACAGGCCTTATCAGTTCCTTGCAGTAATTGCAAGGCCATGAGCTCCCAGCCGAAAGGCTGCAAATTAAGTTCTGGCAAGCAGTCTTTGTGGCAGAAAACCCAATGAGCAAAATTTTCAGAAATACCAACTATTGTCTCCTACAACAACCACTCCCCTTTCCTTCTATTTACTCCCCAACCAGTGAGGGGCCATTCAGTGTCCATGTGTGCTTTGCTTCCTGCATCAACTCCTTGTCCTCTGTTGTTCCCCTATCCTAACTGCTCTGCGCATAAGTACATCTGGAATAGGCCCCAGGTGTTCTTCCTCCTCACTCATATCAGCCTCCAAAGGCAGCTGTCTCTCCTGTGGCTGGGAAATATCAGATGGCCTGACTCTATCCCTGCGTCTGATGCAGAGCATTCCTCAGAGCCTTCCCCAGGCTCCAGAACTGGCCCAAGTTCCTCCCCAACTTTTTCATCGTCCAAATCTGCCATCAGCTCTGCTGGCAGATGGCAGGCCACAACACTTTATTTCTAGGACTAAGAGACAGTGAATGGCCCAAGTCCTCCAGCTGTCTTTGTGCCTAAGATTGGATTTGAACTTAGGGTCTTCCATGCCTTAATCACTACTCCATAGTGGATCTTTTTTTTTCTAATAAAATTCTCCAATGTCAGGGAAATATGCAGTAATGGTATAGAAACATATTGTGACTTTGATGCAAAGTTTCCAGCAAAACATGTTAATGCAGGAAAACCACATAAATAAAATTTACTTCTGTACCACTAGGATCCTATCCATTTGTGCCAGTGGTTCATGCCACAGACTGTCAAAATGTCAGTTTCCCTAGCGACATCACATGTACAGGACAAGAATAATAGAATAATAGGCCATGAAAAAAGTGAATTAAGAGGTTGTGTGTTACTCTCTTGCCCCTGTCACCCAATATTTAATGTTGTTTGTTTATTTATTTTTAGTTTGGGTATCTGGAACACCTACCACAACTTCACTCTATGTATGTTAACAAAAATAGCTCTGGCATTGAGACCATACAGTCAAAAACTCAGCCACAGTATTGGTAAAATAAATGTGCCAAAAAATAATAATATTAATCACCTTAAATGGTAGCCTTGAAAATAACATTCATTAATTCATTGTTCATTAAAAGCATCATACCATATAAATAAATAATTACTTGAGTTTTCTTAACTCAGTGAATTAGTGTTATGACTGGCACAATTTGATCTTAATCTAGTTAAGTACATGACTTTACGTATTTAAATCATTAGAAGAATCTCCTGGTTCCCAGTGTTAAAAATAAACATAAAGTTAAGCTGAAATAGCGGTTGATCTTAAATAGCATTAGAATAGCAATTTATCTAAGTGATCCTTCTCCCTCCCCATCCTCCCCATCTAGTTATTCTTAGGTTCAGAAAACCAATTTATTTTTCTACAGATTGAAAAATGATTTAGTTTATTCCCAATCCAGTTCTGAACTAAAATATTTATTGTGTGTGTAACCATCTACTCAGGGAACCATGATACTCAGATCTTCCATCCTATAGAAAGTCCCTTTAGCTGTAACACACACACACACACACACACACACACACACTCACACACACACACACACTTTCTCTTACCTGATTTGCTACTCCAGTAACAGCAATTTGGGAAACAGAACCAGTCTAAGAATGGAAACATAGTCAAAAAGCCTACAGGCCTAGAAGAAGTAAACTACTTTCTCTGTAATTAAAATATTACGTACAGAAACTTTGGGGGTGGGAGTAATTTTTCATTGAAGCAAAACACTGAGATACTGACTCCCATATTTCCAAGCTAAAATAAGAAGTCAAACAGCATCCATTCCCTTAAACCTTACATCATCAATGCAACTATTTATATGACTTCATACAACTGTTTCTGTTACATACTTATTCTAACTAGAGTGGTTTCCACCAAGGTCCTCTGTTTCGGCGGGAACAGAAGTTTAATCCTATTGGTTGAAGGGTCTGACAGCTCCCTATAAAAGGGCTGCTGTCAGACTCAACCTTCGCTGGATTGTTCTCACTTGTACTTAATAAAGAGCTGTTGTTACCATTAAGCCTGTGTGTGCCTATCCATTACCCAATCTAACAGTTTCACTTGAATATTATATAGTTGATGGCTGGCAGTTAAATGGTTGAAATCCCCATCAAAAGGGCATTTCTGTGTGAAGTGAGGGAATGAAGGTGCTATTTCTAACCATCTATGATGACAGATTGCCATCAGCAGATAAATGCTACAGTCTGTTATTAAAATGTAATATACCCACAATATAATTAACTGAAGTCTTGTTTCTTACCAGACACATGATAGTGTTGGAAATGGGGAGAGAAAGTTTCATTTGTAGAAGTAACTTGGATTTGATGCATTTTAAAAAGAAGATAGAAGCCAGTCCTGATACAAGCAAGATCTTGTTTTGCCTACATCCCATTTCAACAGTAGAGGGCAAACAACAACAAACTACCCCATCCTTCCTATCCTTTGCCCAGATATTTTAAGAGTTTGATCTGTTTCCTTGCAGAGGTTACTTAGGCACAAACCTTCCTTGGCAAAATGTGTACATGAATAAAGATCTCCTAGAGGGAGCCCACAGTTTCTACCCAAGAAAAGCAGTGTCCTATTTCTATCATGCATATGACATGTGTCCCTTTTTATGGACTTCTAAGATTTTATAAAGCATGCTTTTAGCCATGCAGCTTTCCCACAAAGTCAATATAATCTAATAGAACCCCTCCTGAAGAGACTCTGTAGGACAGTCAGGGTCGTGTTGACCAAATGCCCATTAATAAAAAAAATATCACTGGGAAAAATGACTTACATAAACAACATGTCAGAGAAAGGAACCCTTATGGTTGTTATAGCAGAAAAAAACAGCTTTATGCGCTTTTAAAGTAAGGAAATATAGCCATGGGCCAAATTTCTCTGGTGTGAAATTGGTAGCCTCCAATTTGAGGCTTTCTGGTTTAAATGGAAGCTTTATTTTAAACTCCCCTACATGGATCTAATGCATACTCATATACCAACAATATATCTAACTGAAGTCTTATTTCTACCTGACACATGATCATGCTGGGAATGGAGACAAAGTTCTATTTATAGAAGTAACATGGATTTGATGTATTTAAAAAAAAATAGATTTAGTATCTTTGTAATTAATGAAGTCAATTTAATTCCCACTACAGTTTAGGAAGGAAGATGTCCAAATTATTGAAAGTTGCATCACTATATTTGGATTCTGACTTGATGATTCAGAAACAGGCATTTTCCCTAAACTGGTGCTCTCCAGTTGAACTCAATTTGAAGCCAGAATCAGCTTGGAGAAAATTGGAGTCTAGTAGACTGAACCTGCTAATACGTTGTCAGCATCTAAATGCTTTCTTGGGAAAAAATATTAGTAATGGACAAATTATTTTGCTTTTTTCCCCACCAGATGATGGCTTGATGAATAGAATTTGCTTAGAATTTATATTTAAAAACCAGGAGAATTTGAAGAAAATCCTCATAACTTGATTGTGATGTTCTCGCAGGTATAGAGAGGTGGGAAGTGAAAATGTACACATCTTTTGTACAATAATATGCCCAACATCAGCCATTTTCCTGGCTTTCTGTTTTATCAGACTTTTTTTAAATCCAGGGATGTCTTTAAGTTATGATCAAAAGATCAAGATAGAGTCATAATGATGAGACTGAAGCTATCTATTTCTTATGGACCTTGCATGTGCAAAACATATAAGTATAATCTTTATTGTCATTATACTTAAATACAACAAAATTGGTTTTAACCTCACTGGTGCAAAATTATAACAGAAACGAAAAAAGAAAGAAGTGCATGGAGTGATTGTGGTTGTATTTAAAAGTCTCACAGCCCAAGGATAGAAACTATCTTTAAACCTATATATTTTTAAACCTATATGCCGATATATATATAATTAAATAATTTTAAAAGAATAAAAATATAAACATTTTGAAAAACAAAATGAGACAAATAAAGAAATAAAGAAAAGGTGAAAGAAAAACATGCAAAGAAATAGAGAAAGAAAAGTTATAATGAAGCAGTTTTCAATCTTCTTAACAGCAGTTACATGTACTGTACATTTATATTTTACACTTCAAAAGTTCTCTTTTAAATTATAACATGATGTAAATTTCAATTTTTTCAGCCACACGTTTTCCCTTTGTTCTATCAGCATATTAGATCCAACATTCTACTATATATGATACTTAATAAACTTTTATTTTTGATTAAATTGTAAAATCTAATACAATGTTAAAGAATAGAAAGGAGCAAAAATGTCTATGGGGATTCTCAGCCATCCAGGTCATAGTTGTCTTGATTCCAAGCAACTGAACTTGTATTTCCTTGAGAAAGAAAAAGATGTTTCACTTCTTATCCAAGAAGCTTCATCAGTTCATCACAAGAGATGCAAAGCTTCTTTTTCTTCTTCCTCAAAGAAAAAACAGTCTAGTGATCTTTTAGAAAAGCACCTTTGAGAGTAAAACATGTAAAAAAGATAAAGAGAGAAACAAGGAACCAAAAGAAAAGAATATAATAAAGAGAAAAGAAATATGTAAAATAGTAACTTCCAACTTTCATTCAAATTTAATAAATCTTCACCACCAACACGTTCATGGTTTGTTCATACTTTAGTTTCGAATTCTGTCTTGTGCTGTTCAATTACAAAGGTCTTGTTAGATATCTTAAATCTTTCTCTTAACTCTGCATGCAAAAAACCATTGAGAACTAAATCCCACTGCAGTCAATTGGTTTTTATTTCATTTATATTCTCCATTCTTTTGTTGTAAGAATGTCACTAAATTAACTATCCCTCTTTGCCTGCTATTTCTTTTCTATAAACTGTTTCTTGTGCAAAGGCACATAAAGGCATTTTCAGGAACACTCTATGTTTAGTCATATTCTGCAGCACTAACAAATCCTTTAATTTTCCCTAATATTTCTATTCTTTCCAAAGGATTTTCCAGAATTATCACTCAATCATTTGCAAATGTCCTTAATTCATAGGTTTCCTTTTTCACTCTCACTCCAGGAATTATTTTATCTTGTCTTATGTTTCTTGAATACTTCCAAAGATGAATAACAATGGTGACAACGGGCATCCTTGTCTTGTCCCTTTCAGTATCTCTCAAACTTTTGTTAATTCTGTATTTATACCAGTAATTATCTGTGCCTTTTGCAAAGTATAAACTTAATAGAATTCTCACTAAAGTCCATTATCTTTCAAAATTTTAAACAAGAAAATCCAGTTCAAATTGTCGAAGGCTTTTCTTCATCTAGAAAGATCAATAGAGATTGTTTTTCTTTATATAATGTTTTATATATTCCACAATGTTCAATACGTTTCTAATGTTATCTTTTAAATGTTTTCTGTGTAAAAATGCATGTTGATCTTTATTCATGAAGACAAAGTCTTCTTTAGAAAATAAAATAAAGTCCTCTAAAAGTATTTTTATCATCTTGGAAAAACAGATGGATCTTTGATCACAGCATTGCCGCTACTTTCTTGACTTTTTTACTACATCCTGCAGATATCCCTAGCTAATCCCAAATGAAGATACCAGGATGATATTTTGGGCTTTTTTAAAAAAATGTTACTATTACTGCTCTACAAAAATCAATGGAGGCTTTTCCCTCTCCGGTCTTGTAAATCTCGAAGCACTTGTCTCTTCCTTTACTTCTACTTTCCAGAAAACTAGGAAGGATCGTCTCTAAGATGCTGATATACCTTTTGCATGCACTTCTTCCTCCAGTCTCATTCCCATATACCAGGAATGTCCAAAGTGCGGCCCGGGGGCCAAATGCGCCCCTTTTTCAAATTGCAAGCGGCCCGCAGCCTCTTCTCCCCACTGGAGTTATTTGTTTAGTCTTTCATAAAATACCGTATTTTTCGAAGTATAAAGATGCATCTTTTTCCCCTCAAAAAAGAGGCTAAAATCTGGGTGCACCTTATACACTGAATACAGCATTTTTTGCCTCCCAAAACTCTGCCCCCTTCACCAAAATGGCTGTGCATAGCCTTTAGGAGGTTTTCAGAGTGCTCCTGAGGACTGTGGAGGGCATAAATGAGCAAAAAACGGGCCGTTTTTTGCTCAACTTTGCCCCCCCCCACCCCCAGGAGCACTCTAGAAGCCTCTTAAGGGCTATTCATGCCCTTTAAAAAAAAGACCCGTTTTCACGAAAAATGGGCCGTTTTGGGGAGAGTGCAAAAACTTTTTTTTTAATTTGCCTCTTCAAAATCTTGGTGTGTCTTATAGTCCGAAAAATACGGTAGTTAATTTGCATTTAATGTTAAGGGTTCAAAGAATGTCAGGCTGAATGATCGGCCCCACACATTTTCACCTCACCAAATCTGGCCCTCCTTGCAAAACGTTTGGACACCCCTGCCATATACCATTATAACTAAAGCACAGGATTTATTTCATATAACATAGTCAAGTTCATTAAATGCTATTTGAATATCAATAATTCCCAATGTTGAGAGTTAAACGTATTTGTGGGTCTAGCTGAATAAAAATTCAAAAACTAGCAACTTAAAATTATCCAAATGAAGAAAGTATGAGACAAGACAAGCGGTTTCTTAGGACTCCAAGCCAGCCCAATTTTTCATCTTTATCCTACCCTGCTAAAGATTTATACATAGCCAGCATAACACTCACATTCCTAAGCATGCATTATTGGAGACTTGAGGAGTTATAATTCAGGAAAGGGGGCAATAGCCATTAAGCAGTCAATTAAATTGTGGGTCACTTGGGGATATACATTATGTAACTGAAAAAGAGAAGAGAGGTTCAGTAAAATTAGGACTCTAATGGAATGGCTCCCTGACTACTTACAACAGTACTATAGGCCCATGAAAGCCTATGGGACCATGTCTACAGCTCTGTCTAATGAATCAGCGTCAAGGATCGCTCATTCCACCCCCAACTCCTCGAGAATAAGGAATCACCATTGGCACTTTCCTTGACCAGTTTTGTTTACTTTTCCTTCTCTCTATTTTGGTGGAATTTGTACTGTATGAGGTGTTGGAGATTTTGAATATTTTTTAGATTTGGTGTATAGCCAGAATGGAAACCATTAGGAAAGAAATTAATTTTTCACATTAAATACCTATCGCTTCACATGTGCTTAGGATTCCACTGTAGAATACAGAAAAAAATTACAAATATTTATTTTACTTATCTTTAATATTTTCTGTTTTGTTTGGGGTTTTTTGCTAATATTGCAAATGTGTTTTCAATATATGTGAATGCTTGGGATGCCTTTAAATGGCCTAATTATAGAAGTCTGCAGCAAATACAATTATTTTAATGGAACTCAATAGCAATATTAAATATTGAGTAGAAGGACCTTGCCTCGGCATCTAAATTTCAATAATTTTCAATTTGCAGTATGGATATACAGTATATTACCCATATATTTTTGGAAAAGGTTTCATTCTGATTTAACGAAGGGAAACTTTCATGATGAATAATACTAGGTATCACTGGACAACACTTTTTTTCAAGTTTTGCTTCCTGAAAAAACTCTTGGTGATTATGAAAGATTTTTTCCAACTGAACACAAATATAATTTCAGAATGATTGCATCATGTAGGAATCTTGAGAAATATGAAATTAACTTTTAATGATTATAATGCAGTGGTGGGATTCATCCCACCACTGCTATAATGTATTTAAACACATAATGTTTTCAACATGCAGTTGAGTTCAATAGGGCTAAAAGTATTTTGTTGCTGATTTTCATTTGTACTCAGTGTCCCATGCATCTTGCTACGGTGTCCAACAATAGTCAACCAGCATTGATGTATTCCAGTTGCCCTGACACCCTTTTTCCATCACTGACTGAATTCAGATTTTCAGGAAAGAAGTCCAAGTATGAATGCAGAATATGAATCCTTGGTGACATTACACTAGGCCCAGGGTACCTGCGAGACCACCTACTGCCACCAGTAGCCTTCCACCGTCCAGTGCGATCCCACAGAGTTGGCTTCCTCAGGGTGCCGTCGGCCAGACAGTGTTGGCTAGTGACCCACAGGGGGAGAGCCTTCTCTGTGGGAGTGCCTTCCCTCTGGAATGAGCTGCCCCCGGAGCTTCGCATCATCCCCAATCTCCGGTCTTTCCGACGCACCCTAAAAAGTTGGCTTTTCCAGCAAGCCGGCCTGGCCTGTTAATTTGATCTAATTTTTAAAATGTTAATGTTATATTAATTTGGTTTGTTTCTTGGATTGTTTCTAATTTTCTTTTAAGTTTTGTAATATGTGTTTTTTAATGCTGTACGCCACCCTGAGTCCTTTGGGAGAAGGGCGGCATATAAATCCAATAAAACAAACAAACAAAACAAACAAACAAATCAACCAGATGAATGTATGTAGTGCTCTGTAGTTGCAATGAAAATTCTCAATGACATCCTTGAATCCTTTCCAGACCATTTTCACTGGCCCCACTAACAGATCTTTGAATCGCTTGTCATTGATGATGTATCTGATCTATGGACCAACAAAAATGCCTTCCTTAATCATGGCATCAGTTATTCTTGGAAACATCTGTCTCAAATAATGAAAACCTTCATCTTCCTTGTTTTTTGTGTTCCCAATTTTTTTCATCAGTTCACTTGTATGTGAAGTGGACTCAAAAATATCTTTTTTGGGTCACAAGTGATTCATAGGTCACATTTTTCTGCCCTGGAACCAAATTCTTCTGGAGTGGCCATTTCTTTTTAATATAATACAACTCTCTTGCATGGCTGTCCCATTCACATACATAACAACAGTACTTAGTATACCCAAGCAGCATTCCAAGAAGTAGTCACTACTTTTAGATCTCCACAGATATTTCATTTGGTGTACTTGATGTGTTTTAACAACATTTTTTTTTCATATGTTTCTTTTATGTGTGGAGCATAGTCAATAGTACTGAAGATGTATATTGTAAAAACAGATTTATATCACAACAGATTAAATTACAGGTTATTTTCATGATTAGCAGCCAAAAATCTATAAAATATAGCCAAAAGTGTTCAGGAAGCAAAATCTTTGTTGTCCAGTGTAATCATACAAACCTCTCTTTTTTACTTTTCATTCTGATTGGATTAGCACTAGAAATAGCATTCAATTGAACTTAGTTTCAGATAAAGACTGTAACCTTAATCCTGAAAAATAAAATCAGAAGGGTAGGACAGAAGGGTGGGATGCTTTCTTCATAACTGATGTATATTCCTTCTGATATATTTTGTTTCAGGTCTGCCCTCCAAGTTCTAAACGGTCCACACACTGTTGAGCTTCTGAGCCCAATGATTTTCTTCCATTTTGCTTAGAAGTCCCCATGATCTTTCTGCTGAGTGGATTTCAAGATCATTACCGTAAAGGCTTGTCCTGGGATCAGGAAATCTAGCAATATTGTATGTTTTAAAAACACTGAAATGCTTTGAAATGTTCTGTACAGTCAGTCCTCCCTTAATGATGGTAATTGGTAAACTCCATCATTAATTGACATGGTTGTAAGTTGAAAATCCACATGAACCTGCCACTTAGCAATGGCAGTTTTAGCAGGCTGAGTGCCGTCATTAAGTGAGGCCTTCATGTTGTGGAACTTGCAGCTTCTCATTTTACTTGTCAGAAGCTGGCAAGGAAAGTCACATCATAATCACATCACTGCAGGATGCAGAAATGTCATAATCTCAGGATGGACACAGGACACTGTTGCAAGTTCAAACAGTCACTGGATGAGTGTTTGTTAAATTAGGATGATCTGTATTAACTCTCTATGAACTGATATACTTCAGCAGTGTTGGGACTTCAGCTTCTAGTAATCCCAGCCATATACGCCCTCTATATATCAGGAAATTTTCCTCTTTTGGAATAAATCCAATGGTATTATTTGTCCAGATACTTCTACATGGCTCTTCATACTCTTTCAGAATAGAAAATAAAATATGCAAGAAAGGAAGAAAGCAGCATACATTTCACCTACTGTAGTTTTTCTCTCTCTCCTCTCTCATTCTTTCTCATTCTTTCCCTCCCTCTCTCTCTCCCCTCTACCTCACCCACTCTCTTTATTTTCCACCAAGTGGGTTTCTGCTTTATTATTGTTGGTATTTTTCCTTAGACAAAGAAGATAATTGTCTGCTTCCTCAGCCACACTATAATTTCATATCCAACAGGAAAAGGGGAAAAATCCATACCCACAAAAAAAACCTGAAGTTGAAATACCTTCCTTGAGGCTGGAGACTTTTTTTGTAACCTGAGATTAGAGGCAGAAGATAATTTTAATGAAAGCGAAAGATGTGGCATTCTCCCCAAATGTCTTTTTTCTTTCTCTCTAATGTTTCTGCCTCATAAATTGTGGGGTTTGAAGGAAGCACTCCAAAACCTGCCTTACCTTGGACAATAAACATGATTCCTGCCTCCCCTGGGGGAAATGACCCAGGAGTGATGTCAATTATCCTGATCTCCCTGCCAGAGAAAGTGATCTGCTTGTTTCAGGTCTCCGCCTAGGTGAATGAGTGGTTAATGGTGTGGACTGGAAATTTTGCTGCCTTGAAGGATTGGTCCTAAAGATATAGTATTCCTGGAAGAAAGCCCCATTTGTTGTGTATTTCAGGTGAAGTGGAAATTAAATAGGGAGGCAACTAACCAGTGTAGGCCTCTCTCAATAACTGCTGAATACTTCAATCTCTAACCTTTTGACACAGGAAGGAGGCCTTGCCAGTTCAAAAGATAGAAGATGCAGTTCTATGAGCTCAGGTGAAGCAGGAGTCTTTGACTACAAAAGTTCTTTCCCTTCCAGGCAGGCTGGAGTTGGGGAAAGGAAAGAGTTGGGGAATCCCTGAGCAGTTAAGAACAGGAAGGTTTGGGACTTTGCTTAATGAAACACAGGCTCAAATTATCCTACTTCAGATATGTTATGCAAAGACCTATCCCTCTGGAAAGGCTCTCATGCTAGGAAAGGTGCAAGGAAAGAGAAGATGACCAGTAGCAAGGTGGATAGACTTAGTTACAGAGCTGATGGAAGCAACATTGGAATACCTAATGATCAATTAACAACAGTCATGGGGGAAAAATATGTAGCCACTAAGAGTTGATCCCAACTTGATGGCACACAATCAATTAAAATGAAACAAGTGACACAGCAGACAAGCTGCAAAGGAATGGATCATCCTCATGAGTCAGATTAAAAATGTTGAAAGAAAGAAAGAAATTTCCACAACAGCCAAAGAAATGTGCAGTAAAAGTGATTTGAGTGCTGAAATCTAATAGACCTACTTCATGAATCTTTCAGCAGCTGCAGTGAATATTCAGCTGTGTTCATGGGAGAATTCCTTAATCACACTTTGAACAGGTTGGCATAGATGTTGCTCTTAGAAAAAGAAAATGTTGACATGTAATGAGAGCAGGTCTCAAAATCACACTTAAGAAGAAGGGAAAATATCTATGAAGCATTGGCATGCCTGGCCTAAAGATGCATATACTCTATAGGGTTCATTTGAGAGAGATCAAGTTGGACTGGGACTAACACATTCCTGATCTATTCAGTACGATTTTTTTAGTTTGTACAACATCTTCATCCTTAAAGTAGCCAAGATAACCTTACCCAACACATTCTGTGAAATCACACTTGGTTAGTTTGTAGTTTAATGTATGGGGCATACCCAGTTAAATTGTTCCCAAAAAATATCTGAATTCCAGATGAGAAAAAGAGGGTATTTTTTCAATATTTTAGATGATCCAGATTCAAATAGATAAGAGAAATATGCACCTTCAAAAGAGATTTATACAGGATGCTAGCATGTATAGGAAACAAATGATTTCCCACAATAAACTTTTATAAGAATTTAGCTGCACTTATCAAACCATGCTCTAGCTTAATGTTTTGTGCCAATGCAGCCAGTCTGGTCAGTTTATTTTTCTGTTTTGATAATCCAAAAAATTAAACTTATTCAATAAGCCATGATTCAGATAACCATGTCCAATGAACAGAACCTCAGACTGAATTCACACTAAAACCTACTCTATATATTAAATATTTTTACCCGGAGTATGACAAGAACATTTGAAAATGATCTTGCTAAGTAGGCAACTTCAAATTGCCTAAGAGGACTTTTCTCCAAATTAATAGGAAAATTCTTATTCTGCCCTCAACAGAAACACCGGCAACTTTCATAAAGTCTTTATAAAGATCAAAATTAGTTGATACAGGTGTGAGGAAGAGTAGAAGTTGTTCACCTTTAATATATTTATTGCGTGGGTCGACCAGAAGTTCTCCAGCTGGACAGAGAAGGGGCTCTGAAGAGTCTCACATGAACTCTATCTGACAATCCAATTCCGAGATCCTTTTTGGATCAGAACCTCCCTGGGGGGTGGGGGTGAAGAAGGGGAGGTGTCTCATCAGACCCAGAGGGAGTGCAACAGGTCCCTCGTAGATCAGAGATTTGCTCTCTGAATTGGAGTCGGGGCAGCAGCATAGCAACATGGCTGCACAAGAAGCTGACTTTCAGCCAAAGCAACTGAACAGGAGCGTGCAGGACGATATGAAAGCCCGGTAAGAAGATCTAATTAACCCACAGTCATAAATCAGAACTTGGAAAAGGCAAAAAACCTTGAGAGTATAAATAATATTAATGGACATATTTGGATTTTGGCAAAAAGAAAGAAAGAAGGCGAAAAATGGAGGGTTGAACCACTAGCCCAAAAAGAGCCATTTGCTTGAAATCTGGACAGAAATCTGGACAGAAAAGGAGAAAGTAGAGAAGTGACAAACCCACTCAAATACAAACTCTAAATTTGGTTTTGGATTTGAAAAGATTGTGTTTTTAAAAGAAACCAAATTAAAACATACTGAAGAGATTTGCTCCATTCAAATTTCTTCTAACTAACATATCTCAAGCAACTCCAATTAATGAGAGGTGGAATGTAACAAGAGAAAAAAATCAAGAAAAAAGCACTATTTTCTCATATAACCTAATCTTGCCTCTGCAGCTAATGGAATGCGAAACTCTGAGAAGGAAGATTTAATTAACCAATTGCCATAAATCAGAACTTGGAAAAGCAGGAGACAAAGAAAAACATACCGGAATTTGGCTGTATGCAAGTTTGTTCCAATTAAGATATTTTGAGCAACTATAACCAGTGAAAGGTGGAAGGTAACAAGGGGGAAAAAATAATAAAATCAAGAACTGGGAAATACAAAGGTTTTTTTTTCTCTGCAAAAGATCAAGATGGCTCCCGCTTATCTTCTTTTTCACATTAGCTGAATTATCTAAATTTAAGGTGGGCCAGAACTTTGAAATAAGAACTGTATAACTAACTGCAACTTTGGAACTGGACATTAAGAAAGAACAAAGGATCAAGATGGCTCCTGCCTTTCTTCCTCTCAATATCAACTGAACTAGCTAAATTTAAGGTGGACCAGAACTCTGAAATAAGAACTGTATAACTAACTGCAACTTTGGAACTGGACATTATGGAAAGGTGGGAATTTGAAGAACTAGGTGAAATTATAAAAAAAACATGCATAAATCATTAAAATCAAGTCTAAATAGAATTTTGAACTCAGGGAATCAGGAACTGAAGGAACAATGAAGGAAGAAGGGGGGAGGGATAATGAAGGGGTAAAAATGGTGGAAAATAAAAAGCAGATAAAAAACTTCATTGGGTTTGACAGTGGTATAGGGAAAATTAAAAAGGGGGGATGTGTCCCAACAAAAGGAAATAAAAAACAGACAAAAGAGGTTGACAGTGGCATAGGGAAAACTGTAGGGGGGGGGGGTTATGCCTCAACAAAGGGAAATACAAAAGATTTCATTGGGTTCGACAGTGGCTTGGAGAAAATTGAAGAGGGTAGACATGTCAAAACAAAGAAAAGGCAGAAGACAGGAATAGAGAAGTGGGACAAAAGACTTACTAGGGAAAAAAATCAGACAATTAGAAATTGTTATATGGGGAAATATAAAGCTGATATGTGGTTTACTCCTATACATGATAATAAAATTGAGTTGCTAACTGATTGAATATGATAAAGGTAAGATAATTAAATAAAGGTGAAAATATATGGAATATGGACAAATATGAAACTGTTATGGGGAGAATGTAAAGCAGAGGTATGTGATTCACTTTTATACTTGAAAATTAAGCGGAGTTGCTAATTGATTGAATATGACAATGGAAGGACAATTAAGTATAGGTTAAAATATATGAAATATGGACACATATAGAACTCCTAATATGAACAAAGTGAGATGTGTACCGCTTGTTATTCTATATAGTAGATTAAGGGAATTGTAATGAACATTGAACAGTAAGGATTGTTATTTAAAGACACTTAAGGGTAACCTAAGCCAAGATATGGAAAAATGGAGAGGTAACATGAAATATACCTACAATGGGAAATTATTGAGATTACAAAGACAGAATCACAAATTTGGGGCATGTAATGATGCATAATTATGTAAATATAATGATGAGAATAACTGGGAATTGTAACCAGGTCTACATCTCACCCAAAAATAGGCTGGGGAGGGGGGTGTTTAAAAATACTATTACTATATATGTATATTTCTTTTTTTTCTCTTTAAAAAAAAGAAAAAAGAAGATATATGTTAAAATTAAATATGTATATTGAAAAGGAATTATAAATACCATCAACTAAAAATGAAGCTCCCTCAGAGGCTGAAATACACCAAGTAAATGAGGTGAAAAGTGTGAAGTTGAGGAGAGGGGTAAGGGAAGAAGAGAGAGATAGGAGAGAGAGCAGGTGGGGAAGAGGAAGAGAGAAAGAAGGAGTGGAAAGGGGAGAGAGGAGAAGGAGAGAGGAAGGGGAAGTAGAGAAGACAAGGACAACAGAGGGAAGAAAGGAGGTAGGGAGGAGGAGGAGGAGAAAGGAAGAAGAAAGTAATGGATAAGGTACAAATATGGTGTATGGAAAGCAGAAGAGCCAATGATTGTTTTGGGGAGTTAATGGTAAGACAAATTGATGTAAACAGTTAATAATATAATACAATGTTGGTTATGTAATAATATACATGTGGCTTATATGTTATGAAAATGAAAAAATAAAAAACTTTATATATAAAAATATTTATTGTGGTAATAATAATAATAAAAACCCTCCGCCGTTGCCGGTCCCAAGCCCGGATGAGAAAGGAGGAGGGTAAAAACACGCCAACCCATACAATATGGTGAAAGAAACGACTAAAAATTCTATACCGCATCAGTTGGCGCCCGGGTTAACAAGGGCCGCGGAGGATGTTGAGGTCCCTGGGCATCCGTCGACAAGTGGGCTACAAGTGGACCAGCCAACAAAATGACAAAAGTATAGTGCAGATGAAAATCATGCCATAATGGCCTGTTATACAGAGCCCAAAAAAAAGAGGCTACTTAAAGCGAATGTATGATTTATGGAAACAATATCCAGATTTAAATGTTAGTGAACAATGACTAGCAGATCAAAGGCGATTTATTATTCGGAATAAAGTGTTTAGCGAAGTTGAACTTGAGGAAATTCAGGCAAATTGCAAAACAGAAAAAACAACATCACAAGAGGAATTAACTGACACGAAAGACACAACTAAAGAAATAGTAGTAGAACTCCCAGAGGAAGCTGTCAGAGAGGAAATAACAACACTACCACCAGAACCAGTTACCATTGAACCAACTGATGAACCAACTCAAAAACAAAAAGATCTGAAGGACAAGATAATGGAGCATTTTCTGGCTAGTGAGGAAATGCAACGTTTACCATCATTAAAAACTGTCCCTAAGAAAATTTTGGGTCCTATCATGAAAATGGTTAATGCAGTGCTTTCAACAATTGAATTGGGATCCATCTTGGAAACGAATCAGTTAATGTACAGTGCAGCTGTAATAGTCACTAATGAACTAGGCATTAAAATAAAAGCACCTAAGCACACAATGGAAAAAGCATCAAAGCCAAAGTGGAAAATCCGATTAGAACAAAAAGTCAAAAAATTAAGGGCAGATGCTAGCAATTTAAAGAACATGCATGAGCAACGGCTTAAAAACAACAAAATCATAGATCAGCTGATCAGAAGATATAGATTGGATATAAGAAACATCAATGAAGCTGTAGAGATTGTAAAACAGCAGATAACAGCAACAGCGAGAAAAATTGAGAGATATGAGGCACGAATCATCCAATACAAAAAAAAATCAACAATTTCGATCAGACCAACGGCGTTTTTATCAAAGTCTTAATGTGAATGGTGACACCAAAAGTGAAAAACCAGAAAAGCAGGCCACAGCTGAATTCTGGAAAGGTTTGTGGGAGAATGCAAAGGACTACAATAAGGAAGCAAAGTGGATACATGACTTTGAGAAAAGCATTGGTAACAAACAAATGCAAGTATTAGAAATAACAACTGCGATGGTCAAAAATCGAGTAAAAAAAGTAAAGAATTGGACATCACCTGGAAATGACCAATTATATGGTTTCTGGCTCAAATATCTGACCAGTTTACATGCAATATTGGCCAGGCAACTGAATGAAATTTTACAAAATGGTCAAATTGATGAATGGTTGACAACTGGAAAAACATACTTGATTCAGAAAGATGCAACTAAAGGAACAATACCTGAAAACTACAGACCAATAACATGCTTGCCAACAACCTTCAAATTACTCACAGGCATTATTGCAGATAATTTTATGGATTATTTGGAAACAAACAACATCTTGCCAGTAGAGCAAAAAGGCAATAAAAGAAGGAGCAGGGGTACAAAAGATCAGCTTCTGATTGATAAAATGATATTAGAAAATTGTAAGAAAAGAAAAATGAACTTGAATATGGTCTGTATTGATTATAAAAAGGCATTCGACTCATTACCACATAGTTGGATCATAAAATGCTTAGAAACAACTGGCATTAGCAAAAATATTACATCCTTCACTGAAAAGGCGATGAAACAATGGAGAACTGAGTTGGCAGTAGGAAATGAGAACTACGGAATGGTCAATATCAAGCGAGGAATTTTCCAGGGTGATTCACTTTCACCTCTTCTCTTCATCATCGTGATGATCCCGCTATCAGTAATCTTAAAAAAAATGAAATTAGGCTACCAAACAGCCAAAGAAACTGAAAAATTTTCGCATTTATTATATATGGATGATTTGAAACTCTATGGTGAGTCAGAAATAGAAATCCAATCACTGACAAACACAGTCCGAGTATTCAGCACCAATATTTCAATGCAGTTTGGCATGGAAAAATGTGCCACTGTATCCATAAAAAGGGGCAAAATCACTGCGTGTGAGGGAATTGAAATGCCCAATGGCCAATTAATTAAATGCAACAAAAATGAAGCCTACAAATACTTAGGCATTCTGCAGTTGGATAACATCAAACATGGAGAAGTAAAAACTATTGTCAGGAGAGAGTACACCAACAGAGTTAGGAAAATTTTGAAATCTAAATTAAATGGTGGAAATACAATCAAGGCCATAAATACCTGGGCAATACCAGTTATAAGATACACAGCTGGTATAGTTAACTGGACACAAGCTGATTTGGACATTTTGGACCGAAAAACCAGGAAACTAATGACAATGCACTACAGTTTACATCCACGCGGTGACACTGATAGATTATACCTGCCCCGAAAATCAGGTGGCAGAGGATTATTACAAGTGAAGCAAATAGTTGAAGAAGAAAAACATGCACTGACTGATTATTTAAAAGAAAGTCAAGAACATCTATTAATCGAAGTAAAGAACAAAAATCTACTGAAGGCCCAACAGATGAAACAAGAATACAGAAAAGATGTGATAAAATCAAGAATGGAGAGTTGGCAGAACAAAGCATTGCATGGTCAATTTCTGGAAAAAAATAAAAGATAAAGTGGACAGTGAAAAAACGTGGTTATGGTTAACAACAGGTACATTAAAGAAAAAAACAGAGTCACTAATCCTGGCTGCCCAAGAACAAGCTATCCGAACAAATGCCATTAAGGCCAAAATCGAAAAATCCTCTGATGATGCCAAATGCAGACTCTGCAAAGAAATTGATGAAACTGTTGACCACATACTCTGCTGCTGTAAAAAAATCGTGCAGACTGATTATAAATTGCGGCACAATTCAGTAGCACAAATGATCCACTGGAATTTGTGCCAAAATTATAATATTAAAACAACAACAAACTGTGGGAACATTAGCCTGAAAAAGTCACCGAAAATCAGATGGTCAAGATCCTATGGGATTTTCGTATACAAACGGACAAAATACTGGCGCATAACACACCAGACATCACACTGGTTGAGAAAAATAAGGTTACAATCATAGACATCGCAATACCAGGTGATAGCAGGATCAACGAGAAGGAACATGAAAAAATCGCGAAATACCAGGACCTAAAAATTGAAATTCAATAATTATGGCACAAACCAGCAGTGGTAATTCCAGTGGTAATCGGCACACTGGGAGCTATTCCAAAAGCACTGGAATTACATTTAAAAGAGTTAAAACTTGACAAAATCACCATCAGTCAAATGCAAAAAGCTACACTGCTTGGATCTGCACGTATATTACGAAAATACGTTACGACGTCCTAGGCCCCTGGGTGGGGCCCGACTAGTAATCAATGCCAAATCGGGCGAAACAACTGGCCCCTGTGATACAATTGAATAATAATAAAAAAAAAATAGTAGTTTACTAAACAGCTTTTAGAAAGACATCAAGTCATACAGAAGTTATTCTCAGCTGCATAGAGTTTTGTGAAACATAAAGCTTGCTCTTTTTATATGCTGCCTTTGCACAAGGATACTTTGTACCTGGGACTTTCGTTCCATTCTGATCAAGCTGCTCTGTTGTCATGATGGTTATTCACCCTTCCAAGACCTTACCAACTAGTTCTAGGGGATGCCAAATACTGTTTCCAACCCTGTTAGGTCTCAGTTTGGTATAATGATAAAAGGTACAAAGCTAAGAGTGGGGAGTGGGAAGATATGTACCTAAAGGGACATGTCCCTCAAACCTAGATCGAAGGCAAGAGTAAACCACTTTTGAAAATGTTGCCAAGAAAACTTGGAAATTCCAGGGATCCCTCATAGGCAGTGGGAATCAAGATTAATTTGACAATTAACAACAGTAAGAACAATTAAAGTGGAACCAACAGGCACTCAGATCTCTTGGTAATTGCTGCCTGTTTGGTTTCCACCAAAAGTATTTTGTACAAGCTTGATCTTTAACTGAATCACGATGATTAATTCAGTTAGCCCAATGAAATAACGAGAGCCAATTTGTTGTAATGGTTACGGCATCAGGCTAGAAACCCAGAGACTGTGTCTTCTAATCCATCTTGGACACAAAGACTTCTCTCTCTCTCTCAACTCTAGGAAAAAGGCAATGACAAACCACTTCTAAAAATCCTTACCAAAAACTTCAGGGACTTCTCCAGGCAGTCTCCAAGTATCAGACACAATTGAACAGAGGGGGGGGGGGGGGGATTGAATAGACCACATTGACTGAATTTGCACAAGTTACCAGGCAAAATGGGGGCTGCAGTTTGGTGTGCACTTCTGGTTTGCTCATACAATAGCAACCACATTTTATTTCTCCCTTTTGTCCTACAAAGGTCAGGAAATTTCAGTTTAAATTACAGCAGATTAAACAAATAATTTCCTTGGTGTGCTTTATGCAAGGCTGACTTTTTTATTTGGGGCACAAATCAATTTCAAAACTTCTTTTCTACGTATTTGAATATTGTGAAGTGAAATTACTCTTCTTGTCAGCAACTTTTCTCCTGTCATTCTATCTGCCCACCACCCTCCCACTCCACTGTTTAATTTTGAAGAATAGGTCCATAAAACGTATCAGAAGGTGATTCGGTTGCTTTCAATAAAAATATACAGTATTATGTGCTATACTATATTAATTACACATTATTACATGTTCCATAATTGTGTTAAACTAACTTTTCTGTTTTGAGCTGTTCCACCCATCAAGCCTCGTGCAAAACGTCTTCCTCCGAGGGCACATTTTGTTCAGAAATCCCCTTAGGACCATTGGCCATCACCTTTATATCAATTTGCCCCTTCCAAGTGCCAGGAATCAAATGTCACCCTTCTGTGGAAAGCAGGATTCCCCTCTACTTCCCTCGCAGCTTTAATGGCGCGGTTTCTCCCGGGCGGGAACTCCCCCCCCCCCCGGTTATTTCTCCCATCAAATGGCTCTGTTAAATAATAAATCGCCTTTAAGCATTTTTAATGTAGTAAATCAAAATAAAGAGTTCGGTAATCAAAACGGGAAACGCCAGAGATGTCCTTAGACAAAATCCATTTCCCGGATTAAAGAGCGAGCCTCAAACACGCCTTGGAGCAAGTGAATCCTAAATGTGAGGCTTCTGGCAGGAGAAAACAGGCGCGCTCGAGCCACCGTTTTGCCTGAGCCAATCCTGCTCTAGCTACAAGTACCAAGGACCTCTGGGCGGCCTCCTGGGTCTTAAGCCCTGGCCCTTGGGGCCATTGGCGTATTAAGGCTCACTGGTGCCCTAATAAGCACTGACAAATCTTGGTGCCTCCCCTTCCGTTGTACATACTGTACAAATCTTCATTGGGATTTTTTCTTTCTTTCTCAACTTTGTGGTGCCCCCTTTGAGCCTGGTGCCCTAAGCACGTGCTTAGTCTGCTTAATGGTTAATACGCCACTGCTTGGGGCTGATGGGAGACAATGCAGGCCTTTCCCAGCCTTAAGGCAGCGACTGCTGGTGCGGAAGAGTGTGGATCAGACCGTCGATCCGGCCGGCAGGGCACAGCTCTTCTGCAAGTTCAGCGGCTTCCTCTGCCCATACTTGGAGAAAAATCCGAGGTCAGGGCAGCAATTTTAACGAGGAAAACCACCTGGGGCGGACTGAGAGTCCTCGCCACGAAATCCGAGGGGTCCCAGTGTCCTCCGAAAGCTAAAAGAGAAAGGAGAGAGCCACACTCCAGGCCTAGCGCTCCGTTGCGGGTTCTCAAGTGACTTGTGCGCTTCCTCGGAGGACGCCGCTTAGCTGTGAGACGTCCAAGCTCTCTCGGGTCAGGGACAAATAGGTGTCCGGATGGATCGCGAAGCAAATTACTCTTTTTAAAAAGGCTCCAGGCTTAGACGGTCACCAAAGCGGCGTCTTTCCCCACAACTGGGATTCACCCAGCACCACCTCCTGTTAGTTTTCCAAAGACTTGCTTAGAAGAACCGAGAACCGGCTGCCTGCTAAGAGGGCTGTTGGAACGCGCCCCGCTTTTTTCCATTCTCTTCTCTCGCGTTCACACTGAGCCCTGAAATTCTAAATTCTCCACCCATGGGAAAGGTTACATTAAGTAGGCCTCCATGAATCTGGATGATCTCTAGATAGCAGCCAAGGGGATGTTTTTCTCTCCCCCCTTTGCTGCCCTCTGGTTACGGATTTATCCCACCCGGTACACGCCCTCGCCAGATCTGGGCGACCTCAGCCAACCTGCTTTGAAAGGCTCCTGTCTGAATAAAATTGTGGAAAGAGCGATTTGGGATCTGGATGGTCAGTAAAGCTTATGGATACATAAATGAGAACACTATGAAATGACGGGGGAATATACCCCCCGAATAAATAATAAGCCTCCGCGTTTAAGATTAAGGTGCAAATCCAAGCAATAATCGGGCCAGTCCCAGGCTAGGAGCTGATCTCCGCAGGCCTTCGAGTCCATTCCAAAGACAGCGTTAAGGACTGCGGCCCATTTCACACGTTCACTCCCCCGATAAATCTTCTTTGCTTTCAAGATAGGCTACTCCATCTTCTTTCAATAGGCAAACTGGGTTTAGGTATTGGAGACAGAGAGCCTGCAGAAAATTTCCGGAGAGCTTTGCTAGCTTCCCCCAAAAGCTCCCGGGCTGCTATTGGAAAGATTATTGGGGGTGGGAGTGGAATTGTGAGACCATCCGTCACATAGATTACCTGCAGCCAAGGATATTTTAAGCCCACCGATTTCAATGGGAGAATTTCCCGAGGGGGGATTTGTGCTATGCTCAAACTTCAGGAATGGGGGATACCGTCCTGTGGGAAAAAGTAAAAAGAGGTCCAATTGCTACTGATCTCCTCACATCATGTCATATGTCATGTCATGTATCATCCCCGGTTTGATCTAATGGCTAAACAAGCAGGCTAGAAACCGGGAGATTCTCTTTTTAGGCGTGAGAGCAGCGTGAATGATTTGGGGTTACTCTCTCACAGCCCATCCCACCTCATAGAGATACTGTTGTGGGAAAAATAGGAGGAAGGAGTATTGGGTATGCTTGTTGCCTTGAGATATTTATAAAAATAATAATAAAGGCGGGATAAAAGTTAATTAAAATCAAATTCGAGTCGGAATCAGAATGACTAACAACGCATTACATCCTCCGAATATGCTAGATTTCCACTCCCAAAACCTCCAGCTATCGTATTGAAGTCCAGCACTCCAGACTAGAGAAGTCTGGAGTAATAAAGGATAGCAAGGATAATACGAGGTGGGCGATAGGGAGGCATTTTGAACGTCTGCAGAAGAGAAGGAGGGAAACCGTGAGTTTTTTGTCTCTGTTATCCCGGCGTAATGAAGATTAGCGAGCTGGGGAGCTACAGCTGAGAAACACAACGAACCATGCCTCATTAAGGAAGTTAGAAGCAGAAACAAAATGCAGCCCCTCCGCGAAAGATACTATGGCCGACCTTCTTCCCCTTCTAGGCTCAAAGGCAAGAAGAGGTCACGAGAACCTCGAAGAGGCGCTATTCTCTGGTGTCTTATTTAGAGCAAACTCCGTTTACTGGGAGGGGGGAGCTTTTTGCCAAAGTACAACACCTAAAGTCTTCCTGAGGACTTACTTAGCACACTGAGAACTTTCGTTAGCTTAACAGAAAATATCTTCAGTTTTATATCGCGATAAATCCGCTGATCTCTGGCTTATCTTGGATACTACAAAATAGTTGGAAATAAGGATCCCCTCTTCCTATAGGATGAAAGGATCCTATATTCACGAAAGAAGTAAGCCTGGCCCCACCGCAATTTATACTTACTCTAGGAAAATGCAAGGTTTAGTTGCTTTTGTGTTTGTTTTATCGGTTAGGATTGCCTTGCCATAGTTCCTAAAAGACTCTAGGTGCCTTTCTCGGTTTTGCCCAGAGGGAGTTTGTTTCTTTGGTTTTTTAAAAGGTGGGGGTAGGTTTGTTGGAAGTAAGGCTCAGGATGATCCTTCCTCCGGCCCATTGGGAGTCACAAAAGGATCCGCCGGGCTCCAGTCTCTCCAAAAACGTAGCATTAGATTAGACCAAACCACAAAGAATCCAGAAGAAGAGAGAATGTTGAAAGCCACCCAGGCTGCCTTAAAATGGGAAATAGGATTCCCGCAGGCTTCAAATTAGGCTCTACAGGACTAGATAATAAAACGGCTTGAGGGCAGGAGTGCCTTAACTCTGCTCCTAGGAGCTGGAAAGAAGAAACCAAGCCCCACCCCATTTGTTAAATAAAAAAATACCCAGTTGCTGCCTACTTAGAATCATCCATCTGGATATAGAGATACACACTTCGAGCGGCCCTGCTAAAGTTTTAGAAGGGTTGCTAGTGAACGGATTCATACCTTCCGCTACATCATTAGTTAAACCTCTTGTCTACATTCAACTAACTTTATCCAATAGACCATGGCTAAATGGCTTTCCATCGTCTATGAACTCTGACCCTTGGCCGCGGTGTGCTCCACAGAACTTGATAGCAAAGCACAGGGACTGATTTTAACCGAATCCCCTTTTTCCAATCACTGTAAGCGAAGGTGACCAAAGCAAACGAAAGACTAAGCCCACGAATGTGGGAAGGCAACCGCTGACATTTATTGCAATGAAATGTCTTTCTGCGGAAGTTTCAGAACGCTCAAAGCTAATCTTTTTCGGAAAACAGATCACCTTTTATTCTCGAGCTGCTTGCCTTACTGATTTCAATCTGATGGCCTTGGGATTCTTTAGTCGGAAGTCAATCTCTTTTGTTTCAGGAAAAGAGAGAGTTCTCACGACGAATATTACTCTAAACACATTTATTTAAGAACGGGTTCTTGAACTCTTTATCAAACTTGTTTCTCAGTGAATTCAGAAGTGGTCCCTTCTTAAAAGATCGGGCGCTATGAGCTTTTACTCCTGTTTAGTGGCCTTTTGGGGTACTGAGCTCTCACGAGGTTTAGTTGTTCCGCTCAAGAAGCAGAAGGGAAAGATGGGTTCCCAAACCGGCGAGATGTCAGTCACTGATTTTCAGGGCGGAACTTTAAGGCGAGCAGGAATGGGGGAGAGAACAGAGATACCCCGGGTGAAGGCTGCCTGGATCCTGCTCCGTGATTGTTTCAGTGCTATGTTTTGCTGAATTGCACCTCCGTGGGTTTAATGAGAAAAGCCAAGTCTCCTAATAAGTGGAGCGCGCCTCCATGGTCCTCCTAGGCACGTCCCTGTGCTTTTCTTGGCAAGAAGGCAAAAACAGTTTCTCTCTCTCTCTCTCCCCTCTCTCTGTTGTTTTCCAGATTTTTTTTAAAAAAACCTCTGGTCTAGCTTAAAGCCCTAGAATTTCCTGAACGCCTCCCATTCAGATTCTAACCAGGCCCAGCTCTGAACCAATTCGGAGCAGCGCAAGCAACATTGATCTTAAGCAGGGTCTTTAAAGGAGAGAATAAATAAGGACACCAGATCAGAACTTTGGCCCGCGCGCCTTTCTTGAGCCAAAATTCCTTTCTCAACCGCTCAGCAGGCCTCTCGATTCTCGTTTTGCGATCGGGCTGGTTTCACTATACGAACTTCTTGCAGGCTTATCTCGGAGGAAAGTCTCCTAGATCGCAGCGGGGCCTCCTCTCAAGGAGGGCCGCGGAGGAAAGGGCGGCATTTTGCCCGATCCCAGCAAAAGAACGCACAACGCGCCTGAGCCCCATCGTTCATAAAATACTTTATTGAAATAAAAATCAATATATTCACGTTAATACAAACTGGTTGCAAATTGAGTTTGCCGAATAAGTTCGGAGATGCTCCCCGCTCCCTCCTCCTCTCTTAAGCAGCGCAGTGTCCGGCCACGGTCGAACCCCCAAGCCCCCTCAGAGGGAGCGGCTCTTCCTTAGGCGCACGCAGGGAGAGGGCGGAAGGGTTCAGATGCCTAGGAAATCCTACAACGGAATCAACTGGGAATCAGAGTCCACCCTCATCTCCAACCCCGGATTGTCCTCGTCTCCTTCCTCCGCGTGGTAACTTTCTTGAACGGCGGCAAAAGCGATTGCAAGACCCCTGCAACCGAGAGCTTTAGGGCCTCTTCCCCCCCCCCCCCAGCTGTCTACGCTCAAGGCAGGAGACCCCCGGGATGATGTTGCAAGCCGGCGAGGTCTCGTCGCTCAGTAAGGCGCGTGAGGCTGAGGTTCAGTCTTGACGGCCGAAGGTCACAGTCACCCTTCCGCGGGCCAAGCCGGGGTAGGTTCGGGCGCCTGCAGTCCAGCATCCGCAATCCGGGCGCCAGACCTTTGAGTCCGCGCTCCCTTATTACTCCTGGGTGACTTGGCAGGGAGAGCCGAGGTTTTCCGCATGCTGCTTCTCGGCTTCCCGGGCTCGCTCTTGCTCAGTCAATTGTTCGCTGGTGGGGATGGAGTTTTTTTTCGGGCGACCTTTGGGCTTGGTGGGAGACTCGAGGCCTCCGCCTTGCAAAACCTGTTAAAAAAAAACACACCCCACACTTAAAGGTCACAAAGGGTCTGACTTAGGTCAAATCCAAACAGCAATAGTTAACGCTGGGGAGCGAAGCTTGCGGGGGGCGGGCGGGGGGCGGCGGGGGCTGGCAAACGCAAAGTCACCCTCTTTCCCAATTAAAAGGTCTTGCTGCTTAGAACTGCGCAGCAGGCCGGTCAGCCTCCTGACCCCCTACCTCTGCCTCCGTGTCTTTGCGGAGAAGGTGACTAGGTACTGAACATGAGCTTGCAAGGCAAATACCCAACTGGTCAACCTCTACTCAGCAATACGCCTGGAGGTGGAGAAAAGCCTCTTTTGTTGCACTCATTTCCCCCCACCTCTCGCATGTCAGGAAATCAAAGGCGCCGTTTCTCGCCTCAGTCAAATTCACTTCCACGTGGATGTGATTAGAAACGGGAGGTAAATAAGCAATCGTTTCATCTGTGGCAAATGGGCCACAAGTGATTAATTTTAAACGAGGAAGAGCGTAGGTTACCTTGTATCAGTGGTGAAATTCAAATTTTTTTTACTACCGGTTCTGTGGCTATGGCTTGGTAGGCTGGCAGGAGAAGGATACTGCAAAATCTCCATTCCCTCCCCACTCCTGGGGCCAGCCAGAGGTGGTATTTGCCGGTTCTCTGAACTACTCAAAATTTCCACTAAGGGTTCTCCAGAACTTGTCAGAACCTGCTGAATTTCATCCCTGCGTTGTATTCAGGTTCGGGAGGTGCTGGTTAAAGAAGGTGGCAGCCTTTCCTCCTCCCGACTATTGCTTAGAAAATCAGTTTCTACTCTCTCTAAATGCTACGCAGCACTTTGAGGGAAGCAGGCCACACACCGCCTGTTACAGAGGTTGCCTTTCAAACCAGGGATTCTCTCTGAATAGAAAGAACCGCCGCTGCGTTAGTTGCAGACCCCTCTCACTCCTGCCAAAGAAGCTTTCCCCAACTGCTGCCCTTCAACAACGTTGGGCCACGATTCTTCGGATCCACAGCCGAAGCAGATAGAGTTGGTTGGAGATGGGATGAGATGTGGCTTTAATTGCTTGGTCAGATAATGTTGGATAAATTATAACGATCTTTGTGCACAACCCTATAAAGATAAAGGTAGAGATTCTCCTCACACATATGTGCTAGTCGTTCCCAACTCTAGGGGGCGGTGCTCATCTCCGTTTCTAAGCCGAAGAGCCAGCGCTGCTGTCCGAAGACGTCTTTGTAGTCATGTGGCCGGCATGAC
This sequence comes from Natrix helvetica, assembly GCF_964273705.1. Classification (NCBI taxonomy): domain Eukaryota; kingdom Metazoa; phylum Chordata; class Lepidosauria; order Squamata; family Natricidae; genus Natrix; species Natrix helvetica. The sequence continues at coordinate 306,361,995 of NC_138548.1, read as the reverse complement.
TAAACGCCGAAGGTGCACAGAACGCTCTTACCTTCCCATTAAAGGTGGTCCCTATTTTTCTACTTGCAATTTTTAATGTGCTTTCGAACTGCTAGGTTGGCAGAAGCTGGGACAAGTACCATTATGTGGTGCTAGGGATTCGAACGAACGACCTTTCTGATTGACAAGTTCAGCGTCTTAGCCACTGAGCCATGGCGTCCCTTTATTTATTATTATGTTATTTATTATTATAGGTTATTGCACAACCCTATACTTTTGGCCTAATCAAAAACGCCATTGAGTTATTTTTGCCTTAGGCGTACGTGACTCCCAGATAGCCCTTCTGGGAATCTCTAGAATAATCCGCCAGAATAATCCGCGTTTCCTAAATCTCCCCGTTTTGCGATTTGAGCACGTCGTGTCTTGGGCCCTTAATGTGGTGTGGGTATGAGGATATTGCTCATAAAACCAGAGCTCTCCTATTTTTGTGAGGGACTGCAACAGGCTTTCAGTCTTAGTCCTGTTAATTGCGACAAAGCCCTTGAGATGGAGAAAAATGGCCCTGCCATCATGCCTGATCGGTCGGCTAAATGTCTATGAAGATTCTCAATCGTCCAGATTTTGGTTGCCCCGAAAGTGCTTTTCAAAAGGCAACTGGACTTTCTTACTTTTTAACCTTGAGCTTCTCATCCAAGAAGCTTCTTCAGTTCGGTTCTTTTTTCTCCGTTTGCCTTCTGGAGAGCATCTTTGGGATGATCCTACTTATGGACTCCGCAGAAATCTAACTGCTGTAGCAGCACAGCCTTCCGTTGGGGGAAGCCTGGAGATCTGGGCCCAGCAAGTGAGAAGAAACCCTGCCTCTGTATTGTATTCCAGAACATATCCTCACGCAGTCAGCTTGTTTTTCCAATGTGAAATGTCTATACTGGTTGGGAATAATGGGAGTTGTGCCCCAAAGGAAGGAATCCCTGAGGAATGATTGAAGCCCTGGGTGTATTTTTCGAGAACATCCCTTTGACTGTAGGTTGTGTAAATAAGGGCTGGGTGAAATGTTCATAGTCTGAACATCAAAACAGCACACTTACTATTTTCTTCCACTTCATTCTTCTATTTTGGTACCAGGTTTTCACCTGCAATTGACTCAGGCCCAGGGATTCCGCCAGGTCTATCCTACAGGGAGGAGAAACATGCGTTGATTGTTGGTCCGCTCTGCTTGCCTCTCCCACACGGCCCGCTCTTAAGCGTCTGGCGCACTGAAGGCAGAGCACTGGGCTCTCCCTCCCGCCAAGAGCCCGAAAAGAAGCGCTGGGAGCAGCCCTGAGAGGCCGGCTGGCTTCCAGGAAAAGCACGACCCAGAACAGTGGAGCATAGGTTGCCGTTTGACAAGCAGCTCCCGGCCACGCTTCCTGCTCAGGGAGTGCTTGTCTGCTCCAGTTTAAGATCCCGTGTGTGTGTGTGTGTGTGAGAGAGAGAGAGAGAGAGAGAGTGAGAGAGAGGGGGGAGGGGGAGGGGGAACCGGGACAGACAGACAGACAGACCTTGGCTTTTGTTCACCTCTTTGAGAAACGTAAATCATCTTGCCCTCCCCGGCTCCACCAGCCCACCCACCTCCATGCGAGAGAAGGCCCGGCTTTCCAATTGAGATTCCCTTGTCGGAAGTGCGGACACACACACACACACACACACACACACACTTCCATGATACGCTACTGGATCACCGGCAGGCAGATAGGTCGCGTCCCGCTTCCCCCCTCCCAGATCATCCTCTTGCAGATCTGAAGGAATTTTCTTCTCGACGTAACCCCTTCCGCCATCTCTCTCTCCTGCGAGCTCGCACACCCCCATAGTAACCCCCCATGCCTCTCTTACACACACACCCTTGCGAGACTCTGACCTCCGTGGGATGCCCACCTGTCGGGCGTGGAGAGATACTTCTGCTTTTCGAAGCGCTTCTCCAGGCCCATCAGCTGCAGTTCGGTGAAAACCGTGCGGCTCCGACGGCCTTTCTTGGCTTTACCGCCCCCCTCGGGGGCTCCCGGCTCCAGCTTCCCGCGGAGGTGCAGCTCCAGCGGCAGGTGCGGGGACCCGGAACCGCCTTGAAGACTGGAGCCGGCCGCCAGTAACGCCGAGCTCAGACCTGAGCAGCCCAGCGGCGCCAACGGGAACTTGAAGACTGCCGCCTGCTCCGCCTTCAGCACCGCTGGAGAGGGAGAAAAGCAGAGAGACAGAGCGGGGGTGACACACTGGACAGACGCTGGGTAAAAATAGAAAAATCCCCACCTCATCCCCCTTCATCCCTAGAGCGGATGTGTGTGTGAGTGGGGAAGGCAAATAAAACTTTGAGAGGCTGGGGAAAAATGTAGCCTCTGCCCTGCTTCACTTCGGGAACGGCTGACTGTTCTCAACTATAAGATAGCTGCGATCCTGACTCCGCCTTTACCCGCCTCCAGTTTCTCCATGGGGCTCCCAAAAAGTCAGCCAAGGCCTGCGAGAAGGCAGATCAAGCCGCCTATGTTCTCTGGGACAGACCCCCATTCTCAGCCCTCAGCATTCACCCCAGGGGTCTGGCGGCACCTTAGAAACAAGCTAAAGGGGGCGGGGGGCGGGAGGGCCACGGCCTTCCTTCTGCAGGACGGCACCTTCTGGACAAGATGGACTAGGCAGCAGCCCAGTACATATGGAGGGCGCCTGTTGGGACAGATGGGTTTTTTTCAGTTAAGCTTGGTTTAGGGTTTGATTGACTACAGTAACGGTAACCTCCGGCCAGGTAAAAAGGGGTCCTATCCGATTTCAGCAGGACTGCCCGGTGGGTAGCATCCTCTTTGACCCCACAAGCATCTGATTGGCCCAAAAAGATTGGTCCAGAAGTTTAAGGACAGGCATTTCACGCCCGGTTGCACGCACGCGCATTCTCTCCCCCCTCCTCCCCCAGGTTTAAGGGCCACCCTGTAGGAAAGAAACTCAGGAACATCCAACCCTGCGGTGCCTTTCATGGCTCAATTTGGAGCCTTCTTATGCCCGGATGTCTTTTCCCCGTTACCCCAATCTCTATAAGTCTCACGGTGCTGGCCTATTTAACCCTTACTACTGAGGAAGGCTGATAACAGGTCGGGGAGGGGGCTTGTTCCAAAACTGTAAGCGCCACCACCTAAAAAGGACTCGGCTCTATTGGTTAAGAACAGGGTTTCTTTCTAAGGAATCGTTCTCGGCTCAAAAACGTGTTTATGGCAATCAAATCCCTGCGCCTTTTCTGTCGGCAATCAAAGTTAGAGGGATCCAGAAATGCGGGCAATGCAGCCCCGTTTAGGTTTGGGGTATACTGAAGGGCTCCGGGTTGAAGGCGAACGGAGCCCCCTTGCGAGCTCTTCGGGGATGGGGAGCGCTTTTTCTGGAACAGGAGTAGTAAGGACAGCGCAACCCGACGGATGATGCTTGACCGAAAATTTCGAAGGTCTAAAGCTGCGATCCAGGCCTCTTAGATGGAAGTTTTCCAAGGGAATCAGCAGAGTTACTTCAAGGGAGCCCTTCGGTCGTAAATCAAAAAGGGTGAATTTTCCATTGATTATGGACATTAATGATACCCTTCCAGGGTGGTAAATAAGCCCCTGTGACGTCAGGGGAGCCTAGTTATTTCCAGTATGGGATTTACTCTGTTTTTGTTGAGGTTTTAGGGTTTTGAAGCGAGTCTGCGAGGCATTAAGACGGTGGTCAATATTGGCTTCTTTAAAAATATTGTTTTATTAAGCTGCTCCCAGAAATCATGGGCTTTTTTCTTCGTCTTTCTTTTGGTCCAAAAAAACAACAGTTTGGTCTTTTGGAAAGTTAGCAAGCAAGCTTTTTTTTTTTTAAGGATCAAAATAATTTTCAAAAAATGCAACTAGTGCACTTTTTTTAATTATACAAAAATAAAATTAGGTTTTACCTAGTTTGGTAATGAAATTTCTGCAAGAAAACAACCAAGTTCAGGGAGCACAAAGGGGCCCACGACATTAAATTTCTACTTATCAGAATGTACTTTTTCATAATAATATGTGGAAATGGATGATCACATATTTTCTTTTATAGCTATATATGCAACATATAAGTCTCATCTTTAAAAAATGAAGGATAAATCCTTCTACTGTAAAAAAAAAAAACACACATACACACATTTAATAAATATATGACAATTATATAGTTCCAGTTCTGAAACTTTTCATCTGTTTCTTAAGAATAGCTTTCAATTCAATTATATAAGCAAATCTAGAAATAATCAGAGATGTACTGTAGTCTTTAGGTGAAATGAGAAATAAATTGCTTTTGGGTGTAGCAGGATATAAAAAGTAAATGTGTAAGAACCTGCAATTGTATAATTTTTCATTCAGTTGAGGTACAACTGAAAACATACAGATTTACTTCTCAATATTTTTCAATACTGCACACTAAAAGGGCTCAAATCTATATTATTGCATTAAATCATATTTCCTAATTTTGCGCCAACTACTACTATAACATAATAATATTCCAAATCCTTGGGAAGGACTTGATAGATGGATAAAAATGTCAAACCCAGTATAAACATCTGGATGACTAAGCAACTGACTATATTGGCACACTGGGAGCCATACCAAAAAAAAAAAAAAATATTGGGCAACACTTAGAAAATCTTTACACTGACAAAATTTCCATCAGTCAATTCCGTTCAATTCAATTTATTGCAGTTGTAAACCAGTACATCCATCAGTCAATTCCAAAAGGCTTGTATATATACATATACTAGCCGATACATAATGACATCCTGACATCCTCGGTTCTTGGGAAGAACTTGATGCTGTGAAGAACTATGAAGGCCAACACTAGCTAAATATTTGGCAGCTGTGACTTCACATTGTTGTGAACACATAACAGCCCTAATATTAATAACACAGGATCTATTCTCTGATTCGGTTCAGTTTTATGTGCATTTAAAACATACCTATTAAAATCCCTGGAATTTGGAACACAACCAGTCTGAACTCTTTTGTCCTATTACTTAGTGCCCAGTCTTCTCAGGCAAATTTATGCAGAAGCAAACCCTACATAACTGAACAAAATTTGAAGAATTTCCCCCCAAGACTTCATAGAAGGAAGAAGCCACGTTAGCTTCGGTATCTTGCCGAGCCAACAGTAACAAAAAGCAAGGACACAATAACTCAGAATCTTTTACATCTTTTGGAAGTCGGGAGGATAGATAGAGATAATGGAAACGTCCAATCAATGTCTAGTTTCTTTCTGTTTTTTTTAAAAAAAGGCAAATTCTGAGTGCTTATTGTTTCAAGGTCTGTTTGAAGGTCAGGAAGCCTCAAGGAAAGTCCAGCAAGAACTCTGTCTCCATCTTAGAAACATTAATTCCGGAATCCTAGTTCCCAAAGTTATTCCCTTCCTTATCCAGGCGAATTCCAATCCTAACTTCAGCCTTCTTGACCATACATCTTAAAGAACGGGCATAGCTTTAAATCATTTCGTGGAAATGCGTCCATTTTACTTCCTCTGAAGGCTTCTGAAAGACGATCCTCAAGTTGACAACAGTAAATTAGCAGAGATGTAAAACCTAGCAAAGATCCTGCCGGATTTGTTCCCGTGGCAAACCTGCTAATGTCTTGCTCTGGAATTTCCGTTCTGGATTCTCACCATTGATTAATCGATAAAGAGCTGGAGGATCTCCCTGTAGACCCAGAATCTTTTCTGCCTTCATTGCTGAAATCAGTTTACAGCCATTTTTCCTCCCAGGGTCGCATTCCTTGCCTCTGGCTGTCAACCCAATCCCTTCTTACCGTAACAGCAAACTTTAAGCAGGGCTGCTCTGCAAGGCAAGGGGCCTTGTCCTTAATATCCAATGCCGTTTGCTGTAATATAAAGACAGGATGGAGGACTGTTGCAAGAATTTTTACGCCATGGAGTAATAAGAGAAAAGAGCTCCTGCGTAAAAGCATATTTCCAAAGCGGGAATGCAGAGGCCCTCCAAAAACGCTTTCAAGAGACAGACCGTTTTTTAAAAAGCGCCTCCATCTATTCGTATCTCATTGGTAGGCCGGCGTATTTCAGGGAGAGGATATTTTCAAAAATGAAAAAGTAAGGCAGAAGAAGAGATCATCATCACTTCCTTACAATGACTACTCACTTTCACGTGTGGGGTTGTACAAAGAATGTCACTGGGCCAACCTTTTGGCGATCTGGCACTGTCCTCATGGATAGAACAGCAATATTAATGCTACACGTAATGGTAGTGAAGAAATGGCCTTTTTTTCTGAAGAGGCGTCGAGGTCTTCACCGGGGTTACAAAATGGGTTTCTTCACTACTCTCGATCTAAGCAAAATCCGGAGAAATCTCCTCCACTGCGCGCTCTTCCCTCTTCCCCCAGCAACCTAAAACCATCTCTTGTTGAGCAGCCCCCTCGAGACAGAGAGAGAGAGAGAAGGGGCAGGGGCCGATTCATGGCTGCTTCGGTGACATTCTCCAATTAGAACAAAGCAAAACCAGAGAACAAAGCGATTCCCCTGAATTGAGACTTGGACATCGACTACCATTGGATTTCGCGTTTTAAGCCTTGTGAAAAGAGCCTGGTTCCAGCCAAGGCTAGTCGATTTCAGCCGGCTCTGCAACGGCCCTTGTCTCTCGCTTGCGACTGACTTTGTCGCGGAGGTGTAAGCGTGCAGGATCCCGATTTAGAGAGAACCCATTGAAATCTACCCTCGCCGTGGTTCTCTGGTCGTAACTGAACGGAGGGTGGGAAAGATAGTAATTCTGTGGAATTATTGATGATGCATCTTAGGCCCAGACAAATGCAGCCTTGTGCTTTCCGGCTTCTCCTGGAGGTACAATTCACGGTTCGGACATCGGGGAGGAGGAGGTGACAAGGGGTTGAAAGGCAGGGAGACCCAGCTGAGAGCCTGGCACCTTAGCTTTTCCAAGGTACTAAGGAGATCCCAGATAGTGCTCTCTGTCTCTGTCTCTCTCTGTCTCTCTCTCTCTCTCTCTCTCTCTCTCTCTCTCTCTCTCTCTCTCTCTCTCTCTCTCTCTCTCTCTCTCTCTCTCTCTCTCTCTCTCTCTCTCTCTCTCTCTCTCTCTCTCTCTTCTTCTCTCCCTCTCGTCCAAGTCTCGATTGGGGCCACCGATCTCTTTTGAGAAAATGGCCCAGTTTGGGCTAAAGTCAGGGCCGCCTTCTGAGGATTCCTCCAGTTCTGGACAGGCCTCTTCTGCAGTAGTCTGGAACAGACCCGGAGCAGAGAGGCGGCCAAAGAGGTGTTCCCTGAAAAAGACCCGTCCAGAAGCTCACAGGCTTTCCAAAATGTGCAAATATGACTCACCTGTCCAAGCCTCCTCAGCTCTACCTATCCCAGCTGCTGCTCCAAACGCGCATTGGGGCAGGGACCCTCTTCACTCTGCTGGTCCAGATCGATCCTTAAAGTTGCACCTGAAGGAAATCTGGTGCAGCTTGGCTCAATCTGGCTGCTTTCCACTCCCCCAGCTGGGTTGGGGTCCTTGGACTCCCATAAGCTTTCACTATTTTTTTTTAAAAAAAAAAAACCTTTTCCCTGCAATCTTGGACAAAGATGTCAACTTGGACCCGACACTCTATCCGGAAAGTTTTAAGACAGGGACTAGAATGATTTTATGCAGGACCATCGATGCTGCCTTCTTCCCAACAGGACTAGCCCGAAGTCTAATTTTGAAGGCGGCGAGGGAGAGGCCGGGAAAGAGTTGAGATTTTCCATGGGCTTTGAATCAATGGGAAGGAAAATATTACTCTCTGAGGAAATAAGGCTGTCCTCGTTTAAACCCACAAAACGTATTTGTCACTCATTTTTAGAGAGAATTACTCTGTGCTTGCTGTCTGTTCCACCGCGGCAGGCAATCTAAACTAAAAACGGGGTATTACCGGGTCCTCCGTCCCAGCAGGGCACTAAAGAACCCCTTGTTTCCTCAAGCCCCACTTCGCAGCGGATTTTCAGGATCGCAGCTGCAGCCAGCTCTCCCAGTTGAGTCGGAGGGCTCCTGAAAAGAGGGCAGCTTCCGTCTCCAGTTGTAGAGAGGGTAAGCTCGGGGTGACAACCCAAAGGCAGGCTACATGGGGGGAGGGGGCAGGAGGGAGAAGGGAGCCGCAATTCCCTCTCCAGATCAATAGGAGGCAAATCAGTGATTTCAGGGCAGAGTGGGAGGGAAAACGGCGGGAGTGGGGGAGGGGGCGAATATTCTTTCCCCCGTGTCCTGTGAGCAGCCCCATCCTCGACCACGGATTGATTTCCGCTTTAGCCCCTCTCTCCAAGAAGACCTAGTCTTGGCCCACTCCCGTACGCATGGACACACACACAGGCGCGCGCGCGCACATACACAAACACGGGTCCATCAAGAGAGAGACCTCGCACAAGCGAAGAAAGACCTACCTAAGGGGTTGTGGTAGGGTCGGGTCGACAGTAGAGCCTTCACGCCAAATTTGAGCAGCTCCCCGGCTGGCGCCGCGCTCTTGGCGTCCGGGTGATCCGTCAGGATTTCCTCGATCATAAAGCTCCGATAGCGATGCGACCGGTGGTCAACGAAAGGATCTGCGGGGAAATAGTGGGCGGCGGCAGCGGCGGCGCCCAGATCCAAAGGGTGCTGCATTCCTCCTGTTTGGGAGAGTTCCCTTCCTTCCTTCCTTCCTTCCTTCCTTCCTTCCTTCCTTCCTTCCTTCCTTCCTTCCTTCCTTCCTTCCTTCCTTCCTTCCTTCTGCCAACTCGATTCCGCCACTCCAAACTCAGAACAGCCTCTCATCCGGCGCTTCGGCCGGGACCCTCAGAGGCCTCGGGCAGGCCGGGGCCATCCTCGCTGCTTGGAGGGCGCTAGTCCTTTTTGCGAATGCTCCGGGGATCTCCACCGACCCGCCTTGCCCAAGCTGGATTACGCCGCTGCTTCTGCTGCTTTGGCCTCGCCGCTGCTCTTCCACTCGTGTCAAGGCCAAGCCGGGAAGCCTGCAGCCTCGGCTTGCTCGAAGGCGCGGCCTCGGAGGAGCAGCTTCTTTCTCCACCCCAGCGCCACTTCGGACAACAGCCTATTATAAGAGTGACGCTGCTGGGAGCGCAGGGGGCTTGGGATGTCGACTCGGGGGGGGGGAGCGTGCGGCGAGGGGCGGGGAGTACCTAGCAAAGCGGTCTTGATCCGGCTCGAAACCAAGCGGATTGGTGGCTGGGCTGGCCGGCTGAAGCGCGCCCGCCCCCTTTCGCAACTCCATCTATGAAGGAAGTCCCGGGTCTGCCCTGCCTGCGGGCCAAGCGCCCCGGACAGTCTCGGAGAAAGAAAGGGAAGGGGAGATACAGTGGCGGATCCCGAGGAGCTGAAAGGGGGATGGCCAAGCCCCCGTTGCCAAGGCCGGAGATGAAAAGCGAGGAAAAAGAAAGGGAGCGATCCTGCCTTTCTCCCCCCCCCTCCCCCAAGGCATCTGCTGCCTGCTTAGTTTAGTCATTTTACAGGCTGTCTCTCAGGTTCCCAAAGTCCCAGATGCTAAAACCAACCCCAGCGCCTTGAACGCGTGTACGAATTTACAGGGGCATTTTACTCGGGTGCCCCTGAGGATGCGGTGCAGATTTATCTGGGCTTGCGTTTGGAAAGAGCGCTTTAAAACAAGATTACCTTTATAGTCTACAGCTCTCTCGCCCTGATGAAGTTAGTCCTTTCCTACCTTTACTGACCATCAAGGGAAGCTTCGTTTGTGAGCGATGAGATGTAAGACTATGAGGATTTTATTTTATTTTTATTTATATCCCGCCTTTATTGTTTTTACAAATACTGTAACTAACTGAACATATCCGACGCACCTTCTTCCTATTTTTCCCCACAACAACTCTGCAAAGTGGGAGAGGGAGGGACAGAGGGACGGAGTGTTCAAAGACACTCAGCTGGCTTCCATGGCTAAGGCGGGACTAGAACTCACATTCTACCTGTTCCTAGCCTAGGTGCCTTAACCACTGGACTTAACTGAGGATAACGAGAATGTTTTTGAATGCGGGGTGCTCCTTTGACAGTAAAAAGATCGCCCCCATGAATAATCCACGCTGAGTTTTGGTTCACCCATCCCCACCCCGGTTGGAATAGGATTCCAGAGTCAGAAGATGCGACTTTTGAAGACAAGTCATCCCTAACTAGCCTTGGGGAGCAGAAACCACCTCGCTTACAGTACAAACATTGTAGACCTCCTTGTATCTTGTAGGTTATTTGAGAATCAGTACCTAATAAAGCGTTCAGGATGGTCAACGCGATTATGTAAGATTACTTGAACGTTTTGTGACGTTCAAGAAGTTATAAGGCAGCAATCCAATACTCATCTGGGAATTAGTGCCATTCAACTAATTGGAGCTGAGTAAACTTACACTGTCCATCTTACTAACAACAAAATGAGTGCCCCAGCAAAATTAGACACTTCTATGCCTGTTTAACCAGAAGCATCCCCCGCTGGGTTGAAAGTATACAAAAGATTGAAAGCATTGAAGTAATTATGCTTTAAAAAAAACCCCTCTCCAGATACAACTGGGGGAAAAAAAGATTGCATTCCTCTCCTTCTTAGGAGTAGGTCGTTCTTTCCGCAGGAGTTTTCTGGGAAACCGTTTGGGAAACATCCATTAAATCGATGAAGGAGAATCAAGTATGGATTTACATAAAATTTTGATACGGAAATGTATTATTTTTAATCAGTTGTTACAATCTCTCTCCCTCCCTCCCTCCCTCCCGCCTAGAAAATATTTATCCCAGAGCCACCAAGCTTTTATGAACAGGGAACATTTAATACTAAGGGAATCGCTCCTTCGCAGCCCGTGCCCATGGTGTGTTAGGAGGAAAGAGAGCGAGCAGAAGACAAAGGCTGTGTTTCTGTCCAAATGTGGGTTAGTGTCTCCGCATGGGAAGCCCCCAGCATTTCGAGGTAGAGAAAAAAGGCAACTTAACTAAGAGACGACTTGACTTATCACAAACTGGCCAGTTTATTATTCCGGCAATGTTTAAGTTCAATGTATTAAGTTATGGCTACATTCAGCAATAATTCACCATTCAAGGATTTGGGCAGTTCTAGTCAGGTGTATCCAAGTCTTCATGCCCCTTGGATACTCGGGGAGTCGGATATCTGCTGGGCATGCATAGGATTGAAGGGGTCCTTACTGCTGGGGTTTCTTCAGGTAGCCGCGTTACTACTTCGGAAGCAGGAGCCTGAGGACTTCCCTGCTTAGGAACATGAAACGCATTGTCTGTCTCATCAAACTATTTTAAAGTCTTTTACCTTTGGTTGGTTTTGTCTATGCTAGAAATGGGATTTGCTTCCGAACGCTGCCCAATTCATTATGTTTTAATTTAATAGAATGCTTAGCCCACTCTATGATTAAAAACAATCCAAAACAATCCCAAAACAATACCCGAAGAAGCTTCTGAAATCAGCGCGAAACAATATCCAAGGAAAGCCCTCCCGATTGAAAGCAAAACAAAACCAACCCCAAACCTAAAGTTAACCGAAAGGCCAGGAAGAAATGTGTATGGAAAGGGAGCTATTTAAAAAAAAAAACAGAAAAAGAATAATCCGCGATCAAGATAATAAACTTGCTCTAAACATCAGAAAGGACGCCTCCTATTCTCACCCTATCCAAGAGTAAGGGAATCCTAGAAAAGGCAAACAGTTTGTTTGTTAACACGAGGTTGACAAATTCCTGGCTAGATTGGGCAGTGGAGCAGTCGTTTCCTTGCCGATAATCCTTCTGTATGGTACCGGGTTTAACGCCGTGCTGTTCCATGTGATCGGTCTGCACTATGGAGCGCCTGCCTTTTGGTAGGCAGAAATGTAAAAGCCGATCCAAGGTTCTGTGGGAGGTCAGCAAAAGGCATTATGGAAAAAATCACGTTCTCTGCTTTTGGCCTTTCTAAAGTATTATCCATCTGAAATTTCTCCCAGTTTCCATTTTCTTATACCCTATTTGTTTCCTCAATTTCTAAACTGGGTTGGAAATTCGCTCAACGTTCTTTTTCCCTACCCCGGATCTCCAATCGGGGGACTTCTGCTCAGGAAGTATTTGAAGAATGGAGAGACCCCCTTGGTAAGATTGGACTGGCCATGTGGCGTTTTTTTCTTAGGGCACCATTCTTTGACTCACTGGAGAAGAGCCTAATGCTGGGAAAGATTGAGGGCAAAAGAAGAAGGGGACGACAGAGAATGAGGTGGCAGGATGGAGTCACCGAAGCAGTAGGTGTGATCTTAAATGGACTCCAGAGGATGGAGGAAGACAGGAAGGCCTGGAGGAACATTGCCCATGGGGTCGCGATGGGTCAGACACGACTTCGCAACTAACAACAACAACAATCCTTTGAATATCAAAATCTATTCTGCTGACAATTGGAAGAGCCAAATCCGACGTTATTATTTAAAGTTGAGCGCTATCCAAATATTTGGATTGGGATTGGAACCACCAGGTTCCAAGGGGCAACAAGAGAGTAAGCAAACACTATTCAGAGCGTTGAAGTTCTGCTATAAAAATGACCAATATATCCTGCGCTCACTGTCCGGAGAACTCTGCCGGGATTCGCGCAATCCTACCGGGCAATCCGCTGCATGCCTAGCCAGCCTTCATTTGGCAGACATTATATATCAGATTGCGGACAAGATAGAAATGGCTTTCCGAAGACGCCGACCCTCTCCACTTCATTATGCTTCCCCAGAAGAAAAATGATTGCAGCCCAAGTCTTCCACTTAATTGTCTGCCAGATTCGGATCTCAGCGATCTGAAAGATTTGTGGTGGTCTCGCGATCATTTTTTTAGAAACCGGGGTGCTCAAACGTTTGGCAACCAGGCGCCTAGTTTTTCTAGTAAGTGGAATCACGCTTCGTGGAACTTTTCTAAAAATAACATAATGGAAAGAGTTTTTGGGTCACAACTATTCTCTCCACTAGCCCTCTCCCCCCGCCCCCAAATACAAGTTGGATCCGATTAAAACCGATGTGAGTAATCCGACCTCAATTCCTTTCTGTGTTATGCAATCTGCCCAATATAAGGCGGCGGCAATCCGTAATTGAGTGGCCTCTAATTTTATTCGACTGCGCACTCACCTGGGATGGTGAGAACTGTAGTTCATCACCTTTGGACATCGCTAGATATAGGGAGGGTCCATGTGATAAGAGTAGAAGGAAGCGGCCGTGAAGGTGAAGGAGCCAAACCTGATAGTGGATTCAGAACTGATAGTGGGGCAGGACACCCGATGGTATGTTTAAACTGGGAAATGGTGACTGCTCCCAGGGCTCCTAGGAAATTCCTAGAGCAGACTCGGTGTCTATTTGGTGTCACTTGCTGCTGTTTTACTGGATTTATTTCACAGAGCAAAGTGAGAAGGGATTACTAGGGTGTGCGAAGAGGCCAATCTGGAAAATGGATTCAATTTCTTTCAGATGATTTGTATTATAGTCATCCATATTATTATTTCCCAAATATTTTATATACTAAGTTCCTCTTTCTATTCCTTTATTTCAGAAGCAGCCTTTGGAAGCACCCTGGGAAATTCCAGATGAAGTTGCCATTTTATGTCATAGGTGTAACGATCCAATTATGGGGACATCACTTCTGACCACACAAGCCTGCCACAGTCCCCATCTTTCTTGACATGCTAAAAGGACAATAATCCTTTGATAATATTTAATCAAAGGGAAAAAATAGTTGACATGTCTGCAGTTTTGCAGTTGAGTTGGACTTAAATCAAGCCAAAGGCACCAAATAGCAAACTTTCCTCATGCTAAAGGTATCAAATTAATTTTGTTAGGAAAAGATCACATATCCTGAAAGCAAGAATTATAAAAGCCACAGGTCTTCCATGTCCCATTGGCTGCAGAAAAGTCATGTTTGACTGCCTCTATCTTTATTCTATTTATTTAAATTTAATCTGGCTCTATCTTTAAACTATGGTTTTTCCAGTTGCAAAGTATGGCTGTGGAAGTTGGACCATAAGAAAGGCTGAGTGCCAAAGAATTGAGGCCTTTGAACTATGGTGCTGGAGAAGACTCCTGCAAGTCCTTTGGTTCGGTCAGTCCTAGTGGAGCTCAACCTTGACTGCTCTTTAGAAGACCAGATCCTGAAGATGAAACTCAAATACTTTGGCCAACTAATGAGAAGGAAGGACTCACTGGAGAAGAGCCTAACGCTGGGAAAGATTGAGGGCAAAAGAAGAAGGGCATGGCAGAGAATGAGGTGGCTGGATGGAGTCACTTCAGCAGTAGGCATGAGCTTGAATGGACTCGAAGAATGGGAGAGGACAGGAAGGCCTGGAGGAATGTTATCCATAGGGTCGTGATTTCACAACTAACAACAACAATCTTTAATGTGGTGATGAGATCCAGACAAGTCATGTTATTAAATGTATTAAAGCATTTTGCAAATACAGCTTCCTCAATCATACTGCAGTCTAGATAATAATCTGCCAAGATGATGAAAATTAAAGAGTTCATTGTGATCACTCTGATCTAATTTGTTGTCCAACCAACAAAGACATGGCTCCTCTTCTGTCTGCTCCCCACTTCCACTTTATCTTGGCCAACCAACCCTACACCCAGGTAAAAATGATGACTGAGCAAGGATGGCTAAGTTGCACCAGCACCAAAGGAGAAAATGGTTCAACCTGGAACCAGCCATGAAAAATCCAACATGTTAGTTTTCTGGTTATATAATGGTTAAGGAAAAGGAAATTCATTACCCACATTTATTGTATCATGCAAATATTTCTGGAAGTGCGTAAGTCTGTATCACGCAACAAAAACATACTTTGTTACTTACATAGCCGCACAAAGACGACATTTTTAAGATGCTATAAATCGCTAGTGTGTTCACACAGATTCAGTCAACCAGGTTTATGTCTTTGAAAGCAAGATTAACATGAGACAGGAGAGTACCATTTGTAAAAGTGCAATTACACACATTTCTTCTCACAATTAATTCTCACTAATAGCCTAATATTTTTTATCGCTGCAAATTGTTGGGTCTTTTTCAGCTTTCAACTTTCCAGAGGGGTTACACTCCTACTTGCTGGCTGAGAAAGAAGTCCAAAACATCTGAACAAGCCTATTTAAGTGGAGATCCAATTCCTTTATTTCAAGCTGGCCTGTTAATAGAAAGCACTGGCTTGGGATCACAGGACTTCTCTGCCTGAAACAATCTAGACAAAAGTCCTTTCTAGAGTTTCTAGAGGAATTATATGGATTTAAAAATCAGCCATGCTTCAAAAACTGTTTGGAATTCCAATTTCTATTTTCTGGTTGAAATTACTCCCCGCTACTGATTACTGATCTCTCTGCAGGAAGGATTTAGTTGGGGCATGAGCTCCCCAGTCATCAAAACCCAGGTCAAAAATCCCTAAGTCAGGATGGAGTTACTTGGAAATGAACTCCTCTTGAATCCTCTGAAGGGAAATGGCAAAATAATGCTAACAAATCTCCACTTCTTGTTTGCTGTTTAATTGGAAGATGGTTTTCCTTCCCTGGTTTTTTTTTCCCAACATCTTTTTTTCCAAGAAAGGTGCAAAGAAGTCTTTTGTCTGGTACAAACCCTGCCCACCTGTCACATCCTGAATCAATGACATGAAAAGCAGACCTCCAAGAAACAGCCAGGAAAAGGAACAAGGCATTTTGCTTTGCTGCTTCTTCAGTGACAATGGCAGCCAGTGAAGTTTTAACTCACCTGTAAGAAAATGGCAAACTCAACTTTTCTGTGTGAGCAAATGTCATTGACCATGAAGGACAGTTTGGGAAAGAAGAACTGAGAATTCAAAACGAACGGTCAAGCCTCTTATAGAAAAGTTTGTTTAGAGGTTTGTCTGGGAAGGAAGCAGAAGACAACCATGTCAGACAAAGCATTTGAACAAATGGAACACACTGTACATGGAATGGCCCTGAAAAGGGGATTATATTGATGCTCTGTCTCCAAAAAAAGCTTGAAGCTTTTCCCTAGCTGGAAGAAATCCATCTGTAGCAAAGGGAGCTTAATTTTAAACACTTTGTGCTGGGGGGAAAGTTGGAGCATTCACCAAAGAAAGAGGAGTGTATAAAGGGGAAAGAAGATATTACTTGATACAGACTGGGTTCATCAGGGACTGGGTTCACCTACCATCCTTAACTGAGTTATTGAAAATGAAGTTTGAATCCTGAACAGTCCCGAACTTCACAGCTAGCCTTGGTGAACTTCCTGAGGCATCCATCAGGGGTCACAATATCAAAAGGTGAGTTGATATTCAAGCTGAGCTCACATGCTGGAAACTTCGCGGATGGGTCTGTCTAGCATACAGTTTTCCTGATACTCGTACCACTTTTTTAAAAAAAAAATTACACCGGTGTGGCTGGGAAGTTATATGATAGCAAGTAGTTGTTTTACAGCTTGTATTTTGCCATGTGCTTTTCTACAATAGGGTGTTTGCTATTGTGAGAAAAGGGGACATTTTAGTTGCACTCTACTATTGGAGAAATATTCAAGAGTATTTAGGGGAAGGGTGGGTGGGTGGTGGTAAAATTGTCCATCTACTGCCTGGCCAAAGAGTGAAACCTCCGATAATTGTAAGAAGACAAGGTGATTCACTGAACTACATTTACTTGCAAGGAAAGCTATTAAACTCCAATAAAATCAACTGAGGAGGATACTGCACAAAAGGAGAAGGCATAGGATGTAGTGTTAATCTGTGTAGAAATCATATATCTATTGCTGTTAAGTGTAAGAGTAAGAGGTTCAACACAATGTACCTTAACAGCACATATTTGCTTCCTTGGAAGAAAGTCTACTTGTGCAAGGTGGTGTTTTTAAGTCCCCATACATATACCCTCAGTGCCCACAATATGCTCAATAATCTTTCAAGACTGCATTCTTAATATACGTATATGTGTGTATATATGTGTGTGTGCATGCGTGTGTAGTATTGAATTTGAGGGACTGCTACAAAACTGCATAATAAACTAGTTATATTGAGGTGTTTATGGTGCATTGGCTTATTGTATTGTGTTGTTCCTTTTAATTAAATCTTAGGTACAAAGAAGGACATATGCAGAACTAAGCAGATGGGGAAAATACAACATACATTACAGTTCTCTTAAAATTTTATTATTAAATTATGCCATTCATAAGCAATTTATTTTCTGAAGCATTTGACAGATGCAATGAATAAATTATTGGCCCCAAACGGTAACATCTTTTGCATGCTGACAAGTTAATAAGCCCACAGCCTTATTCCCATGTAGGCTTCCATAGGTTCAAGTAGGGCAGGATTTAGGATATCCTTTTCTGTCAACTGTCAAGTAAGAACCTCAGATATTACATGTCATCTTTAATTTTGCTCTTTAGCCTTCTTTGGTAATAAATGAATATTCTACTTTGTTGTATAATTATTTCACTAGATCACAAATATCTAATTATAGATACTATTTTGCCTCGCTCAAGATTATTTATTTTACATTAAAATAGAATACCTCCTGGAAATAAAAAGAAACAATATGCTTGAGGGTAATTTTTTTTCTTTTTAAAGCAAAACAAAACCTGGGAGACTCGTTCTACAGTCCCATCTTTCACAACTCACCCTTCAGTTGGTAAGAAACTGGGAACTTTCTTCCTAGTGAATGTGTACAGGAAGACTTTTTAGACTATTCTCCTATTATAGGCACAGCCCAACAAGGCCAGTGTTAGTCCCTCCTTGAGCGGAAAGAAAACAGAGGCCTTTTAGCACTAGCAGTGCCTTAAAGAAAGACTTGGGGGTAAGGTTGCTTAGACTTGCTTGACTTGCACACTGGGGCTAGTAAGGCCACGCTTAGCCGTGTCGGTTTTGGCAAAAGGGCACGGTGGAAATGTGTTCTCTTCCTTCCCCCATGACAGCAAGGCAAATCAAATTAGTCACTTTCCAGGGAGCCCAGAGGGCGAGAGAAAAACTGCCTTCCGAAGTCATTCGAGGAACTTGAGAACGACACTACTGGAAAGAAGAAGGCTTAGCTCAAAGCTGCCAAAACAGACTCTTTTCTTATGGGGTCTTCTCGGAATGGCGGTGGGGGGGGGGACCTTGGGTTGCAAAAGCGCCTCCAGCGCGCCGTTCCAGACTCTTTAAGTCTTCACTCCAAACTCCATCTGGAGGCAATTTGAGAGCCACCGTCCGTGCTCCTTTCATGGCATTCTGGACTTGACCGGACTGTCCTCCGCCTCCCAACAAGGACATTTGCCATTCAAAAGACAAAGCCAGGACTGAATCCGAAGCGATCTCGAGAAGATCTGGGCGAGTTTTCCCGTCTTCCCGGGGGTGGAGAGAAAGAGAAAGACGCCGAGCGGGAAGGATCATTCTCTCTTATGGGAAAATGGGGTGTTCTCCTGTAGCCCCTCGGCCGGTTCCCTCCAGCTGCTGACACCCGAAGAACACAGAACAACCCCGCCGGCACCTTCGAGGGATTCCCTCCGCCCTTCGGTTTTCTCCAAATTACTTCCCAAAACAATCGGAAGGGGAGATCGCCGTTTCCCAGCCCCACCTTTGCAAGATGCGAAGGCCGCGCCGCCGCCGCCTCGGCCCCCTTCTTCACCTCGGTGTCTGGAGCGAGGACTTGAGAGCCGCCCTTTGCCCGAGCAGCGTTGCGGAAGGAAGGACCCACAACGCTTCCGCGCAAAGGCGCTGGGATCGCGGGTCCGTCCGGAGACATCCCAGGTCCCACTCGGCTCCTTTTTTCTCGGCCTCTGGACGAGCAAACCGGCCAGCAGCGCCTCTGGGCCGATGCGCGATAAGGAGCCCTCGAACCCAAGAGGCGCTTCTCTCGCTTCCGGAAAAGGAAGAGCGAGCTGCCCGCGGAGCAACTGAGGCAACGCGAGCGTCGCCGATCCTGCTCCGGTGGATTTGGCTGCGGGTTTTGCGCGTGGGGCGAGTTTCTTCTGCTCTGATTTCAGAAGCCCGTTTCAAGCCTTGAGTCCTGCTGCGCGGCTGCTCCGCTGACCTCATGGAAAGAAATCACCCGTGTCGAATACTTTTGAAAAGTCTGCGACCTTTTGAAAAAAAACCCAACCCTCATTAAATTCTATATTTCATATTTCTAACTTGCTGGGACATTGGCCTCATAATCCTTCTGCGGGCGCGAAGGGGAGTCGCTTATAATGATGAGGTTCATTATACCTGATGAGAAGGAAAGACTCACTGGAGAAGGGCCTAATGCTGGGAAAGATTGAGGAGGGCAAAAGAAGAAGGGGACGGCAGAGAATGAGGTGGCTGGGTGGAGTAACTGAAGCAGTCGGCGTGAGTTTAAATGGACTCCAGAGGATAGTAGAGGACAGGAAGACCTGAAGGAATGTTCTCCATGGGGTCAGGAAGCAGCCTGTATCCTCAATGAAAAGAGGCGATCCAAGCCCGTGGCGATCGCCCTGCAGCGCCTCAGTCCTAGGCAGTCCTGGACAAAGCTAACAAGACCCTGGACCATTTTTTGTGGACTTTAATCTTTTTAGCCGATTTCAACGATCGATAGCTGAATTCCGCACAAGTTCAGTCCGTGACACTTTCCCCTGGTAAACGGGAGCGGAACCGCAGTTCGCAGCTGCCTTGCCTTGGCTTGCAGACGGCCTTCGCAATTTCATTGGTCTTAAAATACACGTTATTTTCACTCCATCCCCCTTTATCTCTGAACTAGAGAGAATCCTCTCTTACCACAAGGATCCTTGGCTTTCAGAAAAGAAATGAGTCAGGTCTTTGAAGCTGGAGAGGGCTTTCCTTTTGCCAGTTGGTTGCTAAGGGACCCCAGAGAGCAAGGGCTAAAAATCAAAGCCTGTAATGCTGTCACTCACTTTCCCACCTGTAACCCAGAAGGATTATCTGCAGTTGCTTGGCTGCTTTACAGGGTAAAGTATTGAGCCTCAAAAGCAGCAGAGCTTGGGGAACATACAGACGCTTAGGAGATAATATAAGAACTAATATAAAAGGGTTTATTTACAATAAACCTTCCTGTTCATAATGCCATAACCCGAAGTTGTACATAAGATCCATCGTTAAATCAGAACAAAAATCCATAACGCCTTTAAAGGATTTTAAGCTTGTAGCAATTTTATATAGTTTCATTTGATCTAATAAAAGTGTTACATCTCCACAGATTCAAATAAAACGGCAATCCCATACATTTAGCAGGAGTGAGTCTAATTGATAGATTTAACAGTCTGCCGGTCCCAAAATGACTTCAGGGCACTGAAATATTTTTTTTTTACTATATTAGGCTAAAAGAGCTCATGAAGTTGTTCCCAAACAACTTTGAAGTCAGGAAAGAGACTTTACAGAACCTATATGGAGTGCCTCTTCCAGTATACCAAAAATATACAAACCCCTTAATTTTATGTAAAGGGTCTAAATCGGAAATCAAATGAAGTGTGTTGAATTTCTGATATCTATGCAGGAATTCACGTTTTAAATAAAATGTGCAGCTGGGAAATAATTCCAGAATGAAAACTTTAAAGGTGATATAGGATTGGAAAGGCTGAATTGAAATCATCATCCTCCATCACTATAAAAGTCGTTAGCCGAGAGCTATTCTAATAGGCCATTTCCTCGTGACCCATTTACAGGATTTTCTGGTGTTTCAAGTGATTTAAAGACTTGCAGTTTTATCCTGTTGGCAGAGTGATTGAGATATGATGGTGATGATGAAGAAAAAAGATGCTATGAGTTTTCCTTACATTTAGGTGCTCAGCCTTCAAAGAAGCAGGAAAACATACCCAAATGTGAAATTGGTGACCTTATGACCGATTCATATCCTGCCTATATTGATTCTGTTTGCAATCACTGCACTGTCCTGATATTCTGCTAAATAATTGGAAAACAAAAACCTAAAAAAAATCTTGTATATCATAAGGCTGTCCTTGAAAGATACTGGAATAAAGGGTGAAATACTGTTTTTAATATTAAGACTAAAATGTCTGAAGTCTTTCCCACTAAGGGCATGGGATGAAGCTCAGGTAATGTGGCATACAGAGACACAGCAGGAAAAGGGTGCTGCGGGGGCAGGTCCCAGGCTTTATGAGTGGAGTATGCAGGGTGATATAGAGGATGCCTATATGCTGTCCCTTTCTGGTCTCCTTGAAAGAATAGTTGTATGCTCTAGAACTGAAAGGAATAATACAATTACTACATAAAAGCATTACACAAAGCCATGCTTTGTAAATTAGCTTATGTCTGGTTGAGTTTCTCAATCACACTAATCATAAACCCTGGAATATAACTAGAGGTTACTGCAATGTATACATTCAACTATTATAGATATAGTGACATTAGAAGCTGCAACTGTATGCAACACTGGATGATATTATCCATAAATCAATTGCTTATCTAATATGTAAAAGTCCCCAGACTACTAACTCCATGCTCACAGTCCTTGACAAATCTTTTAGTCTTCTTCAACCTGGTCATTTATAGATTCGTCAATAGCAGAATTCCAACATTTCCCAGCTTGATAGAATTCTGCAAAATGGTTACACAAATTCTCTGGAGATCTGATGCATTTGTGTTGTGCTAATTAATCCTTGAATCCTGCCACTTGCTTCCAGATTACCCTAATGGCTTTAGCCATTTATCCTGAAATTCTTTATGTTAAACTATGTTTGGCCACTTAGATCTGCAGATACAAGTGCACCATTATGTGAATGAGGAACCGGTCCAGCTCTTAGATTTGGTAGGAAAGGCCTTGCTTTCTAGCATACAAGAGAGGGATTTCTCCCGCATTGCTCTCGGGTTACAAAACATGCTCCTTTGGGAATGGGTGGTCAGACATTTTATCAGTAAACCTCTTCATCCAGGATTCTAAGTACTACAGAATTTTAAGGGATGTTTTATTGGTAACTTGTAGATCTGTTTTAAACTTTTTACATTCTGCATTTTAAAAAATAAGTTAGACACCTTAAGTACTCACTAGTGAGTATGATTCCATAAACACGTAAGCAAGCAAGTAAGTAAGTAAAATTGTCCTTGAAACAAATACTATAGCAGTATGAAACATTAAAGATTTTAATTAGGGCAAATCTTCCCCAATCTGGAACCCTACAAATGTATAGGATTTATAGGATGTAGGACTGCTGAAATTTAAGGCCCAAAACTGGGGAAGCCTGAATTTAAGTAATAAAGGACAATGCAAACAAAGAAAGGGAAGGAAAACAGAGGGTTATTCTTTCCCTATTTCTTTCTAGCACTACCTATTTCGGCATTCTCCAATCTTAACAGTTTTGAAATGTATTTAGATTGCCACTCCCAAAATTCTTAACCTCAAACTACTGAGGAATTCTTTACGGCAAAGATGATTAGTTCTTTGCCTCTTTCTGAGGCAACCTAATCCACATAGTTGTTGCAATTTAATAAAAATTATTCTGATCAAAATCTGTTTTTACTCAGAAATTTGATTGACATTTAAGTTATATTCCACAATACTCCTCCCCTTCCTATAGGATTCAGTGACATTTTCGACAATCAGGGTATAATTTAAGATATGACTCAAATCTATCACCTGTGTCTTTTGCTTGTGTTTTGCAATTTGTAAGGGGAACTGAATAAGGAATCAAGTGAAAAGGCCTTTCCTTCACCCATTAGTAATCATAGCGATGAAAGAGTGACAAGGAACGTCTGCTCACAGATCAGATCTGGACTAGCAGTCCTTCTCACCCAAGCTGTCAACGTCTTGTTTAAGGCCAAATTGTCCTCCCAGCAACTGGCAAGGGAAGTCAACTTAATTTGTGCTACATCTCCAAGATGCTCAGGGCCCTTTGAAGCAGTGGTTTCAAAATACTGCATGCATGAAAGAAATGCCCTTCCTTTCTATGAACTCTTCCCTCCCCAGCTCTAATATAATCTAATCTAATCATGCAGTGATTAAGCAAACAATTATCAGACAACAAGAAACATGATGTGAGTACGAGATTCTATCTATCTATCTATCTATCTATCTATCTATCTATCTATCTATCTATCTATCATTATATAGCCTTCATTATTTCTACAAGCAACGTAGGGTGGTGAACATTTCCAACATATTCAATACACCTTTTGCATCCTATTTTCTCCTTACAGCAACCCTGTAATGTGATTTGGCCTGAGAGAGAGAGTGACTGGCCCAAAGTAACCCAGCTGGCTTTCATGGCTAAGGTGGGATTTGAACACACAGTCTCCTGTTCAATATGCATAGAATAGAGTTAATATTCAGTGAGATATGAGATATAGTGAGCCGCAGATATTCTTGTCCTTCCTGAACAAGTATAATCTTTTTTAAAAGCCCCTGAAACTGATGATCATCATTCTCTAAGGTACTTCCTTTCAGAGAAGACAGTGTTTTTGCTGTGTCAAAACTTTGTCAACAGGATTCCTTATGCTTCATAATCACTTCTGAATTAACCATTAAGCAAAATCAGCACAAGCTTAGTGCCCCCAGGGAAGGGGTTAGATTATGTTATCTAGTCCCCTCCTCCCTAGTTAGCATGCCCTAAATTCTTCCACTGTCACTGGGCTTTATTCATTTTTTGTCATCATACTTATCTGCCATGTTCAACTTTAACTTTTAAATATTTGGCATAGAGAAGTGACTAAAGCTTAAAAATTTGGTTTGAATGATTTTTAAAACTGAAAAGTATGCTCTTAAGATCATGTAATTTTAGTAAATATAATATCCATCTTTTTTAAATCTTATTATCTATAGGAGGGTAACTAAAACTATTTTCAATAAATTTTTGGATCTGCATTTTCCCATATATTGTAACATTTTTATTGAAGCTACATGAAAAAGCATGGAGAATTTTTTTTTCTGTTGTCCCACTTACAAGTAAAGAATTGGATAATATATTGCTTGTTTATTGTTAAATAAAAGCAAGATTTTAAGAAATTTACATTTGATGTAATTGTGGAGCCTGGCCTAGAAGAAAACTGAATTTTTAATTTCTTATTTCACTTTCAGCAGTTGTTGAGCCACGATGTAGTGCCACTTAAGCAATGGAAGGGCCAAAAGGCACCATTGCTGGGCTGTGATTAAGACATCAATTGGCGTCCATTTTAAAATAAGATTACTAATATGGATGGCAAAGAAAATAGGGCATCTTTAGGCAAATTTAGATGCTTTACAGAAGAGAAAATAATTATCCTTTTTAGAGTACAACCAACCATGAACATATTGACACAGTGTTTTAAACAAAAAAGAGTGATTTATTTGGGTATTGCTTACTAAAGTTTTGACATTATGGTGGGTTTATCTAAATCAAGGTTTATGACTTAGTTTAGGATGCAGAGAATGGCAAGGGCAATGCTTAAAAGGGTGCAGAGCTAGGAGTCAATTGTTATTTCAGGAGTAGAAAAATAGGAACCACCTTTGGTGGGAAGGTAATAGCATATTAGTGACCACGGGGACCAGGGGTGGGATTCAAAATTTTTTTACTACTGGTCTGTGGGCATGGCTTGATGGGTATGGCAGAGGAAGGATACTGCAAAATCCCCATTTCCTCCCGATCAGGGAAGTCAAGAGGCAGAGAATAGATGGGGGCAGGGCCAGTAAGAGGTAGTATTTACCAGTTCTCTGAACTACTCAAAATTTCTACTACTGGTTCTCCAGAACTGGGCAGAACCTGCTGAATACCACCTCTGACAGAGACGCCTTCGGACAGTGCTGGCTCTTCGGCTTTGAAATGGAGATGAATACCGCTCTCTAGAGTCGGGAATATGTGCAAGGGAAACCTTTATCTTTACCTTTTTATGAGCCACTAGGTAGGACAGTCAGGCAGAAGATTAGAAGAGTACATCCACGAACACTAATAAGCAGTCCGAAGACATGATTAAAACTCTTAATCTCATCACATAGGAAACATGACCAGATGAGCTAATTCTACTTTATTGTAATTCTACATTATCAGATTCTTGCAAGTCTGAAAGTTTGAATCTCCTGCCCTCTCCCCTTATAGCCTTATCAATTAAGGGTGGGTTCTTTCTCAAGTTTCTTTCTCTCTTAAGCAACAGTGGTCTCCTGCCTCTCTCATTCACTGGGTACATTTTTTCACTCACCCCTAAGTTCATTCCCACATACCATTACACACAGATGGATGACGGCACTGATGATGTTACCTAGTCAGGTGATGAAAATATCTGCAAGCAAACCATCAAGCTCAGAAAGCACCAGGGACTCTACTCTTCTTCTGCTGCTGTTGCTACATTGTACCTAGAAAGGGAAACTCAATCACTCATCTCCAGTTGACTCTCATTTAGGGAAATCACCAAATGTCATGGAACATGTGATATTACCGTCTAGGTTGCACAAAGCATCTGCATTCCTGAAGGCATAATTCAGAGTTGAGTAATATGTTTTAACTTCACGGTTGAGCAAAATTTAATCAGCACTTGAACGTGTATCACTTTTTCTCCCCTAAAATGATTTTTCTTCAAGCATCTGGCCCTAGCAGACACTTGGAATATGCTGTGATTTTTAAAAATGTGCTATGAGATCACATACTTGGCATCCACATAAGCTACATCATGCTGTTCTGAACATTTTCTCACCTTTACACCACCATCATTTTTCCAGAACCTTTAATGAGAGGTTCTTCCAAATATTTCCTTATAAATGGTATAAACAAAAGAGGTACAAAACTACTCATGTCTGCAAGATTTAATTCTGGATACTGATATGTATATCTGAATATCTGTAAGTATGTATGTATGTATATCTGGATATCTGGATACTGAAATATACATACATACATACATACATACATACATACATACATACATACATACATATATTTCAGTATCCAGAATTAAATATATACATACATATATATATAATGAATGCCGTCTATCTGTGATGGCTTTGTATCATCTTTTATTATCATCTGCCTTCTGCTTTCACACCAGGCTCCTGCCTTAATAAAACACAGTGAACTCTCAAGAATTAAGAAGAAGACAAGGAAGGAAACAAGCCCTTGTTCTTGATTGTTGGAGTGGTCATATCTGTTGCTAAGGCTATGTTGCTTGTGGATCCAAATTCAGTTCTAATAATCTGGTTACCATCAGAATTCCACATGAAATGTCCTGCTGAGGACAAATTAATGCCATAAAATTCACTATAAGATTTCTTATATTGATATAAGCTTCACCTGTTTTAATTTTAATTGGTGGAAGAAATTATTTGTTTTCTGAGTTTAAAAAGAGAAAATATGATATGTAAAAACTAACATAATAATCTAAACAAAGAAAATTTCAATAACCATATGAGGGAAAATAAAACGTATTATGTGACATTGTAGCATTCGAGACCCACGAAGTAATAGTCTGAATAGCTTTACCATTGACCAGGAACAAATTGTTCATTGTACATGATCCATCAAGTTTGTGGCTTGATAAACGTTCTGGATTTGAAAACATTTCCGAATGCAATAAATTTCCGATGAGAAGTTAGAATCCAAACATTCTGAAAGGACGTCCTCCAAAAATCTTTGTAGCAAGACAGAGCCACCAACAAATTTGCCATAGTAGCAGAGTTTCCAGACAGAATAATAACTTCATCTTCCAACCACGATTTGGGGATGGGGGTGGGGGAGTGAATTTCTCCATTATAATCTCAGGATCATCAGATACCAGCATTTCAGTGAAGGCATTCCCCACATTTGCAGTTTCTATCTCCTGCAATATAGCCCCACATCTTTTTCATGGATCATGACACCCTTTCTCAATGTATTCAAAGTTTTCTGTGTTCCCTATGGGAGATGGTACCCAGGGATAAGTTCTTCCATAAAGAACAGTAATATGGAGAATGAAACACTCTGTTTTCTCTATCCTGCAATGGACTTTGATTCTAGAATTCCTGAACCAGCCTGGTCAAAGATGAATCCCGACAGCTGAAATTCATGGATCTTAAAGGAAAGTTGTCTTTCTTCTAGTTAAAATCACTGTTACTGAGGTTATGGTTGAAGAAGTACAGGTAGTCCTCTAGTTACGACCACAATTGAGCTCAACATTACTGATGCTAAGTGAAACATTTGTCAAGTGAGTTTTGTCCCATTTTTTGACCTTTCTTGCTACAGTTATTAAGTGAATCACTGCAGTTATTAAGTTAGCAACATGGTTGTTAAGGGAATCTGGCTTCCCCATTGACTTGACTTGTCAGAAATTCGCAAAAGCCGATCACATGATTATGGGACACTGCAATCATCGTAAATGTGAACCAGCTGCCATGCTAAATTGTAATCTTTTTTAAAAAATTATTTTTAATATACATTTATATCATCTTTGCAACATTTCTACATCTTTTAAATATCCATTATTTTTCTTTTATCTATACATATATATACCTTATACATCTATATCCATATCTATATAAAATATAAAGATATTTTACGTATCTCTTTTCTCTATTGGTTCCATACAATACATCTTATATATACATTTGATTCTCTTATATTTCTTATTTCGTACTATTTTTATATACAATTTTTCTTATATTTTTCCCCCTCTTGTTATATATTTATTTTCTGGTCTCTTGATCTTTTTTCCTCCCTTTATTGCTTTCCTATTTTTTACCTCTTTCCTCTAGCCATTTGTACCATAGATTCCATTCTAAGTAGTACTCAGATTCCTCTTTGTCTTTTAGTTCTTTTGTGAGTCTGTCCATTTCGGCACACTCCAATACTTTTTTTATCATGTTTTCTTCTGTTGGCGTATATTTGTTTTTCCAGTTCTGTGCGTATGTGATTCTTGCTGCAGTGATTATATGTAGTATTAGGTATTAGGTAATCCCTATAATTATTCCAAATAAGAATAGTTCCAGTTTTAATTCTATTGTTTGTGTAATAATCTCTTTGAGCCAGTTTTTGTATTTTTGTCCAGTATTTTTTTGCAGATGCACACGTCCACCACATGTGATAAAAAGTTATGTGTGCTTAGTTACATTTCCAGCACGCTAGTGAACATTCTGGAAACATTCTTGCTATTCTTGCTGGTGGTAAGTGCCATCTGTAGAACATTTTGTATAAGTTTTCCCTGTATGCCATTGCCATTTCCATGCTAAATTTTAATCATGTGAACATGGAGATGCTGCAATGGATGTAAATGGGAAAAATGGTCATAAGTCCTTTTTTTCAATGCCATTGTAACTTTGAATGGTTACTAAATGAACTATTGTGAGTCGAGGACTACCTATTATTGTCAAATATCTGTTTCACCCATTTAACATGGCATATTGTATTCCAAAGATGTTATCCTTCAAAAGCCAGTGTGTTCTGCCAACATCAATTCCTTAACATTGTTTCCATATACAAAATATATTTCCACTCCTATATGCTGATTTATTTCCACTCCAATATGTTAATTTGCTATTGTTAATGTCTTGTGCCAATCAGAAGTCATGTGTGATGTTTATATCAATGTATGAATTCCTACTGGGAACTATGCAAAACCCTTCATGATATTAATATGTTATCCGCAAATGCATGACAATCAAACTGAAAAACAAACATATGAGAAAAGAATGAATTGCTCAAGAGGAAAAAATAAGTTTTGGTTGAAAGTAACTGATGAGTTCCTCAGAAAGAGAGGGGCAAGAAATGTGAAGATCAAAAGGCTCTGTATGAATAAACCTGCTGGGAGAAATGAAGATTTGTAAGGAAAGGGTGCTTGGCATATATTAGACTTACGGTAACTATACATTTTAATTGTCATATTTAATTTCTTTTACTTACTATTTCTTACTCCCTTTCTACACTTTGCATAATGACATTGTTTAAAACCAAAATGAGTAGCCTGATGCGCAAGTAATATATGCTAACAGATCAATTAGTAAGATTGTCTCAAGATACACAGTAACTATTTATTTAATTTATCCAATTTACATAGCTGCTCATCTCACACAAGCTAACAGCGGGCAGTGTGTAATTTATTTATTCATTTGATTTTTACAGCTGTCTATCTCTACAAGTGACTATGAAACATACTGTCCCAAAACAGATTACTAACAAGATCTGTTAGGGACAGAAAGCACCAGGGAGGTAAAGACTATAAAATGTTCCACTCCATGATGGCTCTAATTACAAATGACAGGAGAGACCTTTCTCCTGAACTCAGAGAGTCATTTGTAATCCAGAAGCAGCAACCACATTGGCTTTGAGTGACTGATTGAACTGGAATACAGGGGAGTTCCTGTGTTTTGTCACTATTATTTTATTTATTATTGTTGGTTTCTTCAATGGTTTCTTGTTTTCCTTATTGACATCATTTCTGAACTTGTTTTAAGACAATGAAACATTTACTATCCTGTAATCCCTTAATTTGGGGTAGAATTGGGGTGACTGGATGAAGCTGAGTGTTTACTTAACTCATTTGTTTAATTACAGTTTAAACCAGACTAGAAAATGGTAACAATAATAACATAGAAGTATTATGTATGTTCTAATCAGCCTAAAGGCCTTGGTAGCCTAGTATTCAGCTGCTGCTAGGGCTAAAAGTATTGTTATTTCCTCCTACAACTAGTATTTTAAATCTGGATTTGAATCTCTCTTTGTAGTAGTGATGTTCGCTGATCATTAGATATGCACACAATCTGAAGACTAAAATATCAAGGTGCTAAATGAGCACTTTCTACTTAGTTTAACATCATAGAACCAAACCTAGCTGGCATCAGGAAAGTACAATATTACATTTCTGTTCAGTTCAGAAATTTTTCTAGGCTCTATGCAAACTAATCTTCATAGCTTTTATAATGTACAGATCACGAACCATAACAAGATGGAGGATTTCTAAATATCTAATAATCACATAATTATTTGTATACATTGAAAATGCATACACAACCATGAAGGTGCTAATGGGATGGTGAAGCAAAGAAAAGCATTGCAGAACAAATAAAACAAAACAAGAAAATTGCTTTTCTGTTCTGTTGTTTGCAAGCAGACTTCTAGAGAAAACTTTTACAGGACTCCAAACTATGAGCACTGCTACAAGACTACAGACATATAGCCTGCCTGATTTCTCTTCATAGACAAGATCTCCCTCTGCTGGTTTTGGGACGTAACTACGCCAGAGTCATTGAAGGAATGCTACTTACACCACGAAATTTGTGAATAGCATTTTGCAGATTTTCTCCAGAACATTTACTTTTTTTAAGCAGCATTAAAGATGCCCAAGTATACTGATTTATATTTTAAATACACTGTTAAATTTCACTTCTGAAATGGCTTAAACGGAAAACAATCCAGCCAATGGAGCAAATGGAGATTGGACAATAACTTGTCTGAAATGCCATAGGGTTTGTGCTTGAGCAGGGGGTTGGACTAGAAGACCTCTAAGATCCCTTACAACTTCTTATTCTGCTAAATGGCTTAAATATATTCCCTGTGGTAAATGTATGAGCTTAACTCTGGCAGCGTTTTTGTATTCTATTGTTATTTATAGTGGTTGTATGAAGTCTAGAGTATGTGCATGTGCTACTCCATCTCTGCTTCCAGATCAATTTTATTTACAGTGTCATTCTTTATAAAATATTATTACCTTAATTCATAAAATAAAAGTGCCAGAGGAAAAGCAAGTGAGGGGGAAACTAAGGAGAGGTAACTTCAGGAGGTGTAACATAAAATTCTTTGAAAATTAGTGAAAGGATAGAACAGTATAAGAAAAACTGTCTTAGACACAGTCTCCTAGGAAATTTTGTTGCCATTAAAATTTAATTAAATTTCTTTAAATAAATGATACTCCAAGGAAATGGTGCAGAGACACCTATTGGAAGCAGCAGGAATTATACCTCAGTAACATGAAAATAAACTTTAAAACAAAACAAAATTATGCTAAAGATTCTCAATTTTATATATAATCCGAATATTCTTGCAGATGAGTTATATTCACCTTAGCAGCACTTTTTAATTATCTGTACCAAATAATGTTTAGCTGGAATTGTTCAAAACACATTTCCAGAATGATTGTAGTTTAGGAATTTTAAATGCGCTTATGCACCTGGACCAAACTTTGAAATCAAGAGGTATTTAAACTGAATATAGTGCCAATCTGCAACTTTAGGCAATGCACACTCCTCTTTCAATAATTTATAAAAAAAAATTCAATAAGCTGATTTAATACATTAACACTGTACTAACGTATGACTTCCAATCCCACTCCTGCAATTTTTAATTTGAGTTATCCTGAAGTGTAAAAATATCATAAAAATAAAAGTCAAAATTATAGTTCAGCTCCAGCATTTCAAAGCATCTCTTGCAGCCATTAATAATGACAGTATTTGAATAAAAATGGAACCAACATATTCTTGACATCATATCAATGAGAGTAATTGGGTGTGAAAATAACCTTGGGAGGCAGGAGGGGGGAGGAGCCACAGTCCAGACAATGGCCTCACAAGGGATAGCTCAACCCACTGAAACCTGGGTAAAGTACCTACTAGTTCCTGGAAAGTAAAGACAGATAAGGAGTGAAGCGCTTTCAGAGATGCAAGGTTCAATTACTATGCCTTATAATAAAGTTAATGTTAACATTCATACCTTGGGTTTCTTGTCTGGACTACCTCAAAGGAATGGTATTGGGGAGGGGTGTCACATAAACATTTTCTAATTCAAATAGGGGCTTTTGGATTTGATAACTTACATTCCATAGATAATCAGAAGATACTGAAGTATATCCAGCAATAAAACTCAAAGTCAGAAGAATTAAGCCCCTCCCCCTCGATTTCACATAGTGGTCATAATTTGAATAAAGAAAATCCCATTGTTTAACCTTAATTGATTAAAATATCTGTAAGGTATTTGCATGGAAATGTCTCTAAATATATACATTTGGGTCCTGACGTAAATAATAGCTTTTCCTCAAATTAATTAGAATTTCTAATTGCCAGAAGTGAAGCCTGACTCAAAGGCTCAAAAACTAAAATAACAGCACTTCTCCTCCCCCCTCCAAAAAAAACTCCACAAAGAAATCCTGAGATACAGTTTGATTAACATCCATAAAGAATGTTTCTTCAGAATAATTCTGAGACATTAAAGAAACCTGAACAAATAAAGGCCCAAGGCTCCTCCAAGTGTTACACATTTCTAAAGATTAACTATAGCCTATAGGAATTATATGAGATTTATCCAATTAATATAGTAATTAATTATAATAATAATTTTGACATAAAAGAGCATTAATAATCATCACCAAGATGTTAAGATATCATCATAGAATAACAATTGGTGTTTGATTGCAGCTACCTTTACACCCATAATATTCTTTGGTTGCCTAATGAGGTAGGCCAACAGTTCCTGTATGAAATTAAACATAAGAAGCGATATTCATTTTTATATAACAAAAGTATATGATATCATCAAAAGAGTAAAAGAAAGAAAGAAATAGAAATGGGCCGGTCTCATAGCAAGAAGAACTGATGGCAGGTGGACCAAGGCAGTCATAGAATGGATCCCACTTGATAAAAAGCATCCACGAAAGAGACCTAAGACGTATCAACATCGGTAAGCATTGTGAACCCAATTGGCAAAAGAAAGCTCAGGACCATATTGGTTAGAAACATGCAGAAGAGGCCTTCATCCAGCAGCCAATAGACAATGAGTAAAATGATAATGATGATGATGATTTATATTATAATAAATATAAATATGTATGTATGTATGTATAATCTGTCTTCAGGATAGACTACTTCAATTTTTATCCACAATAGCTCTGTCATGTTAGAACAACTAATTTCATTTCTAATAAACTTGGCAGAAGGATTAGAATACTACATGTTATTTCAATTAATAAAAAAATGGTATACATATTTAACTAAAACTTATTCCCAAAATTTCCACTGTATCATATCAAAGGCTTTTTGCATCCAGTGAGACCATCACTGCCAATTTCAGTTAATGTAATGTAATTTAATTTAATTTAATTATGTGGATACTAGTTATGTATGAAATTACTGGTAATTAATACTTACTGCGTACATGCATCTTTTAAGGATAAAATGGTTATTTGCAAGCATGACATTTTATACACTTCCTGCCTTTTAATATTATCTGAATTAAACGAAAAGAGCATAGCTAATTTACAGCAATTATTAAATATAAACTGCAGGGGATATGTTGTTCAGAAATATTACCAAGAGATAAGATGGTATTTATCATAAAATTCTATGTGTACATTGCACTTGATGAGATGCTTTCATGTATAAAGGAATGCCCAAAATATTGTTTTTCTATTTACATTGCTTTTCGCAAATACAATAAAGCTTTTTATGATTTCTGACATTTTGACTGCTCTTCATTATTTCAGAAAAAACAAGGCATGTTACATAGAGATATCTATGTTATTTCATACAGTAATACTTAAGGAGAAATTTTCTGACAGTGAGATCAACCAATGGAACAGCTTGCCTTCATAGGTTTTAGGAGCTTCATCACTGGAAGCTTTCAAGAAGAGACTTGCCTGCCATTTGTCAGAAATGGATAGGGTCTCCTACTTGAACAGGGGGTTGGACTAGATGACCTATAAGGTCCCTTCCAACTCTGTTATTCTATTGTATTCATTTGTTTTTCAAGCTATCAGAAAAATAAAAATTGTGACCAGGAGAGGGCTATAGAATCTATAGAATAGCAATGCAATGCAAATCAAATGGTGTTTCTCCTGCTATACTGTTGAAATGATAAAACATTACTGTACATTTAAACTACTTCTACAATAGATAAAAATGTTACTTTATTGCATGTTTATACCTCATATCTCTCCATGAAGCTCAGGAAATATTACAGACACTAGTAAACAACAACAGCAACAACTCATCTTGAAAATATTCCAGTCCTCTTGTGATAAGGAGAACTGGAATTTAAATGTATACATCACTAAGTATCAAGGTTTACAACCTACAACATCTTCATATGTTTGCTATACCAATATTAATAATGAAACACTAGAAATACCAGCTATTTCCGTCAAAAAATTCCTAAGCATTTCCTGAATAAGATCTGGTCATTTTTATCAGCTGGTCAGTCAGTCAATGATTCTATTTGTGGGCTTCCCAAACAAAACTACTTACTTATTATGAAAGAAAATGCTAGATAAGACTAATCTGATCTAGACTGACTCTTCCTGAGTTAGCTGGATTGGCAAGAAGTAATAGGGATTGTAATTCAATAATACCTGTGCAGCCATAATCTCCCTATTTCTGAACTTCAAGCACTATTAATCTGGCTCCAATATCTCCCTACACCTTTACTCAGGGCAATCAATAGAGTACAGGTAGTCTTTGACTTAAAAACACTACCTGGACGAGAATTTCTGTTGTTAAGCAAGACAGATGCTAAGTGGGATCACTAAGTGAATCCACCTTCCCTTACTGACATTGATTGCCAGAATCTGGCTGGGGAAGTTACAAATGGCAATCCAGTGTCCTGAGAATGCTACAACTATCATAAATACATGCCAAGTCCCCAAATCCTGACCACGTAAGTGTGGAGATGATTACTTCTGCTTTGATTTTGGCTTTGACTTTTCCATAAACTAGAGAAGATATAGGTTATGTTTCCAGCTTCACTTTCACTCGTGCGACATGTACCACTACCTACTATTGATAAGGATGGAACTAGACAATTCTCCATGCATTTGGTAATACAGGTAGTCCTCGACTTACAACAGTTCATTTGGTGACCGTTCAAACTAACAACTGCACTGAATAGGTGACTTATGACCATTTTTTCACACTTATGACCTTGGCAACATCCCCATGGTCATGTGACTTATATTTGGATGTTTGAAAACCGACTCACATTTCTGATGGTTGCAGTGTCATGCGATCCCCTTTTGCGACCTTCTGACAAGCAAAGTCAATAAGGAAGGCAGATTCACTTAACAACCATGTTCCTAATTTAACAACTGCAGTGATTCAGTTAACAAACGTATAAAGAAAAGCCATAAAATGGTGCAAAATTAACTCAACAAATTTCTCACTTAGCAATATCACTTTTGGACTCTATTGTGGTTTGGAACTGAAAGACTACCTGTACACTACAAATGAAAGCAAATGAAAGCAAATGAAAGCAAATATTAGTTTTATCTGAAGTATCATCCTGCTAGTATGTGCAACCTCGGCTCTCTAACCTAAAGATCCCCCTTTGTTGCTTAAATCCCATCAGCTAGGAGATACATGTAGTTTATAATTATCAATTAATTATATATTAATTATCTGTCATATTGCATACAAAATGTATCCCCAGAAGGAAATCCAAACAATAAGTAAAATTAATAGTAGAAGTATAAATAGTAAAATTGACTAATCCCAAATCATTTGCCTGTAAACATGCAGCTGAAAGGTAGGGATGCTAGCTATCTGAATCTCAGAGAGCTCTACTAGAGCTAGTTGTGTATGGCTGAAACTAAACAGGGAATCATTAGTACCATGTTTGTATCATTTTAGGATGAATATTCAGCAAATGTTTTTTCCCCAAAGCTAATCTCTTCTCCCACGAGAAATTACTTATTGACAATGGATGCTGGTATAGTATTTTTCTAAGGTTCTGAAAGAATGGTGAAGTCTGGAGTATTCGTTGCAGGTATTCAGCAATGTTATGAACTGTTGAGAGAAATGTCATGTACATATTAATAAATTAAAGGGTGACTATAATTGCTTTGTCTCAAAACACTTATGGGCATTCAGAACATTCAAATAGCAGTTCTGGGAAATATGAATTCTGCTTTAGAATGAGTATACTGATACGGTAAGAACTACAAGAAGAAGTTGCTTAGAAGGTTCATATACTTAAAATGTAGAACATTAGAGTTTTACTGTATTTATAACACACCTCTGTATTTTCTTTGTTTAAGAATAATTTAGAATGACATTTAAGTGAATGTGCAAGTAAGTTATACAGAGACAATGGCTTCATGCAGCTACCCACGTCTGTAAAGCTGCTGAGTGAAAACATAATTAGCTGTTGACCGTGTTGCCTTGCAACATGAAATAGAAATTAAATGTAGCAGCTTGAGTCTCACACTGGTAGATTGTTTGGCATTTACCTTTGATGGAGCAAATTAGGACAAACGATTTGTTTTTAGATAAAAGCAGCAGTTTTTCATTCCCCATGTTTGCAGATGAATATCTAAATTCAATGTTTTTAACCCAATCAGTTAAGAAACAACCCCCTCCAAGATGGCACCCCCCAAATGAATTGGAGCACACTTCCCAATATAACCTTTGCCCTTGTTGGCTGAAAATCCCAAAAGTTACAATGGCGACACATCTGAAAGGCTGTTTTAGAGTTTTATTTATATCCTACCTTTATTATTTTTATAAATAACTCAAGGGAGCAAACATTATTAATACTCTTTCCTCCTCCTATTTTCCTCACAATAATCAGTCTGTGAGGTGAGTTGAGCTGACAGAGAGTGACTGGCCTAAAGTCGCCTAGTGGCTTTCATGCCTAAGGCCGCACTAGAACTCACAGTCTCCTGGTTTTTAGGCCAACACCTTAAACCAGGGGTGTCCAAACTTGGGAACTTTAAGACTTGTGGACTTCAACTCCCAGAATTCCCCAGCCAGCATGGCTGGCTGGGGAATTCTGGGAGTTGAAGTCCACAAGTCTTAAAGTTCCCAAGTTTGGACACCCCTGCCTTAAACCATGAGGCTAAACTGATTTCCAAAGCTAGTTATACATTTATAGGTTATAAAGATATGCTTACATATCCCGGTAGTTTATTCCCAAAAATGTTCCCATTTCAATATTAACATGCCAAGTATTTCCCATGTGTTGATTATATTATAAGATCCAGTCTGGTGTGTAGTGGTTAAGGTGTGGCCTAGTAACTACCAGGGGGCAGTAATTAGGTGGCAGTGATTTTAGGCCTTCCTCCGGCATGAAAGCCAGTTGACTGGCTTTGGGCCTGTTTTTCAGCCCAGCCCACCTCACAGGGTGGTTGTCGTGGGGGGGGGGGGGAGGAAGCAGGAATATTAGGCATTTTTGCCACCTACAATTACACATAAAAAGGTGGGATAAAAGAATATAATAAATAATAAATATACACAGCATTATATAGAAATCCTCTGCAAAGGTTGCTTTTAGAACAGTGTGTTTTGAGGAATGCTGGGAGTTGAAGTCCATACATCTCTTAATGTTGAGAAACACTGTCCCAATGTTATTTCCGTTATTTCCTCTACTTCCTTACTTTTTAGAATAATATGCACACTTTTTTCAACCACTCTTGCAAAAGAAAAATAATAGCGTGTGCATGCGCTTACACACACACACACACACACACACACACAGAGAGAGCTTTCTCAGCATAGAAGAAGAGAACAAGTGCTGTATCTGCTGACGAGCCTCCTCTTTGTCCCATTGTCACAGTCAAGACAGCAATTGTGTAATGTGTTCTGTGTAAACAGGGCAAGAAACAAAGCTGCCTCTGGGAATTTCCGACTGTGTTCCATTAGCCAAAGAACAAAGGTAAAACAACTTCCCATAATAGGCACAATTGAAAGAGGGAACGATGAAACATGTGACTTTTTTCCTTACTAGAACTAGAATGAAGGAGTTTATGGTTCTGTAAAGAGAGACAGTAGCCCTCTCTTAACAAACGGTCACTTGGAGGAATCAAAAATAGGTATTTACGACCCGGATTTAAAGTTCTTACAGCGATCCCCCTCATGTAATCATTTTTTGGATGCTTGGTAACTGGCCTGACTGGGAATAGTCACCTGGGTGGGTACAAAATTA
The DNA here is from genome assembly GCF_964273705.1 of Natrix helvetica. Taxonomy (NCBI): domain Eukaryota; kingdom Metazoa; phylum Chordata; class Lepidosauria; order Squamata; family Natricidae; genus Natrix; species Natrix helvetica. The sequence continues at coordinate 306,324,336 of NC_138548.1, read as the reverse complement.
CCTTAAGTGGTTAGGAAGACAAATGATAATACTAACCCTAGTCCCCCTCCTAATAAATATTTATTTTATTTATTTAGTTTATCAAACATGAACAAAATAATAAGTATAAGTATAAACATGGACATTATTGAAGACTGAGCTGGTAGAAGAGACGTGGAACGGTTCAGGTAAGTAGAACAGCTTTTATTTAACAGAAACAGCTAGCAGGTAACTATATACAGAGTTCAGCACCTTGCCCTGCTTGACAGCTATTTATACACGAGCTGTCAGGCAGGGCAACCAATAGGAACAGTAGAAACAGCCCGCACTCAGCCAGCCACACCTTAGCCAATCAGGCGCGGCTCAGCAGGAGCCGGCTATCATTCGTAAGTCAAGGACTTGTGGCCGGTCGTAAGTCGAGGACTTACACTAGGACTTAAAACTCCTCCCCCCCCCCAGCGGGCATGCATGCACGGTAATTGCGCAGGCATACTCGCTGTCAGGCCTGTAGTTATGTTTCTTTTAGGATCTTTGGCCTGCCACACTTTCTAATATTTTCCTATGCTGTTTCATTAGTGTAGTAGTTGGGAGTGGGGGATAGAAAGGAATAGAATTGTGGAATGTTTTGTTGTCATTCTTTCTAGAAGCTCAAGGTCATCTTTTGTCTCCACACCTCGACGCCTGACTGGAAGCAGAGGGGTGTAGATGCCAGCGTGGAAGAAAAGGATTGGACCATGTGATGGATTTATGGGAGTGGGCATAAGTTTATGAACTTTCAACTGGGTGGAATTCCAGGAAGAAAATCAGAGTTGGAATTCCACAGATGTGCTAACATGCCTCTATGATTAAATTGGAACTTTAAGGATGATTCTGCCTTGGTCTCTGATTGATTTCATGCATGGTATTTAGAACGCTGACACTCGCTTAGATAGGTGGGGCAGTGCCGGATCTGCCCAGAACATCGCAGTTGCACGGGAGCAGCCAGCGAGGCAGGTTGTCCCCATTGTAGCTCCTTTCCAATGGGAATGGAGCTCCGGGTGACGTCATCAGGGCCCACCAACGGAGAATGAATCCTCAAATCAGGTAGGTGGAATAGTGGCGGCGCAGCGGATTGAGGAGGTGTTAGGCCAGGCTGCCAGGAGGCGATGGCTGGGTAAGAGAGGCCTGATTGGAAGAAGGCCTCGGTGGAATGGTGCGGAAGAGGTGTCGCAATGGATTGAGGTGGTGTTTGGGTAGGCTGCCAGGAGGTAGTGGACGGGCAGGAGAGGCCTGATTGGGAGAAGGCCTCGGTGAGTAGGCGTTGCCTTAGTTGATCCACGGAAGGCCGCCACTGTAAGAACAGGGACCCGTTATTTTGGTGATGGTGGCAGGCACCCACCTTGAATCCCCTGAGAAATTCCTGGGAAAGACAAGGTCCCCCTCTCCGAAATGGTGTGGAGGAACCCCCAGGTCGCAAGGCTGCAAGGCATTATAAAGTGGGTGCAGCCTGTCTAGAGTGGTTCGCAGGCGGCAGCCCATTAGCAGCTCTGCCAGCTTTTGTTAGACAGGGGACATGGAGAGGAATGTTGGCTGAGGAGATAAGCCACCACCTTGTCTGACCAATCTCCATGGTCCATTCGCCCCAATGCCTCTTTGGCCAAGCGGACAGCACGTTCCGCTCGGCCATTGCAAGCAGGGTGGTAGGGGGCTGTTGGGGCATGGCGGATCCCTTGCCCCGTCAGAAAGTCCTGGAAAGCCAGGGCAGTGAATTGAGGGCCATTGTTGGTCACGACTGTGTCCAGCAACCCATGAATCGCGAACAGACGCCGCAACGCCCGAATGATGGACTCCGCAGTGGTAGATGCCATGTGCAGGAGTTCACCCAATGTGAGCATGCATCCATGACCACCAGGAAATTCTGACCATGGAAGGGGTTCGCGAAGTCCAAATGGACCCTTGACCAGGGTCCTCTAGGAAGCTCTCAGTCCCTAATGGGAACTGTTGGAGGTGCGGGGCGGGACTGTTGGCAGGGTGTGCAGCGGCCGACCCAAGTAGCTATTTCCTCATCCATTTTGGGCCACCAGACATAGCTGTGAGCCAAAGCTTTCATGCGAGCTATGCTTGGGTGGCACTGATGGAGGCGGTCTAGTACCTGGTGGTGCAAGGTGGGAGGAATAATTACCCTGTCACCCCAAAGCAAGCACCTGCTGTGGCAGGAGAGCTCCAGCTGGCGGGTCTTGAAAGGGCGGAAGTGGTTGGCAACCCTGCCCAAAGACCACCCCTTCTGTACCCAAGTGAATACCTGAGACAGTACGGAGTCACCGAGGGAGTGGGCTGCCATATCTGACGAAGACAGGGGTAGGTCCAAAGCAGCAATGGACAGGATAGAGGAAGATGGGATGGGTGCAGGTTCGGTGACAGGAAGCGGGCAGCGGCTGAGGGCCTCGGCATGCCCCATATGCTTGCCTGGATGGTACTGCAGCATATATGAATACGCTGCAAGGAACTCCGTCCAGCGAGACACGCGGGGAGAGAGGATGGGTGAGGTCAGACAGTCAGCAGCCCAAGGAGAGGCTTGTGGTCGGTGAACAAGGTGAAATGCCATCCGTAAAGATAGTCGTGGAACTTTTTAATCCCAGACACAGCAGCCAGTGCCTCCTTGCTGATCTGGCTGTAATTCCTCTCAGCAGAGGAGAATGTCCGGGAATAAAAATCTATAGGGGGATTCGGAACCATTTGGGAGGACATGACTCAGAACCACCCCCACACTGAAAGGGGAGCCATCACATGCTACCGTCAGCAGTAGCTTGTCACTATATTGGACTAAGACAGCCGCTGACATAAGCATGGCTTTGACAGCTGCGAACATGTGCTTTGCGGTTGCTCCAGCACCAGACCACTGATCGGTCAAACAACTGATGAAGCAGCTTGGCTAGTGATGCAAAAATGGTGCATAGAAATTCAGGGAGCCGAAGAACACCTGCAGCTCCACCTTGGAGGTAGAAGTGGGGGCGTTCCTCATGGCTTCCAGTTTGGAGAGGGTGGGATGGATGCCCTGGGCGTCCAGAAGGAAGCCCAGGAATTCCACTTGCGGCACAGTGAAGGAGTATTTGCTGCGCTTTAATTTTAAGCCCGTGCCCCTAAAATGGTTGAGGACCTTCCAAAGAACTTCAATGAGCGCTGATCGACTGCAGGCAGCGATCAGGACGTCATCGAAGTAGGGAACCACACCAGGGAGCCCAGGGAGCAAACGCTCCATGAGGCTCTGGAAGATCCCCGGGGCAAGGGAGATGCCAAATTGTAAACGGTGGCAGCGTAAAGTGCCCCGGTGGGTGACTTTCTGGGCAGCGGCAGCCTCATCATCCACCGGGAGCTGCTGATAGGCTTGGCCCATATCCAGTTTCACAAATATGCAGCCCTGCCCCAAAGAGTGGAGCAGGTGCTGCACAACCAGAACTGGATATGGATTTGCCTGGAGGGCAAGGTTGATGGTTGACTTAAAGTCAGTGCAGATGCTGATAGAGCCATCAGCCTTAATGGGAACCACTATGGGGGGTCTCCCATTTGGAGAGGTCGACTGGCTCCAGGACCACTTGCGCCAACAATTTGTCAAGCTTCACATCAACCTTGGCCCTCAAGGCAAAGGGTACTCTGAGAGCCTTAAGCCATATGGGGGCGACCTGGGGGTCTAAGTTGAGGGAGATTGGGGAACCTCTATATTCACCTAACTTCCCGTCGAAGACGTCAGCGAACTCGGAGATGACGTCCTCAATAGTAGGTGCCATGGCGGATGTTTGACGCACCCCAAGAATGACAAGCCAAGTGAGGGGAACCAGTCCAGGCCCAACAGGGCCGGCAGGGGCTTCTCAACCACTAGGATGAGGAGTTTCCCATGGAAGTCCCCATAATCTACCCAAACCTCATAACTGCCCAGGGTTGGAATTTGAGTCCCCTGGTAGTCCTTAAGGGTTGTATCAGCAGGCTTCAGCTGGTTCCAAGAGATAGACGGGCACATCTTAGAGAGGGTACCCCAGGAGAGGAGGGAACGGGAGGACCCCAAGTCCACCTCCATGATGCAGGGAGTCCCTTCAACCACCAAGGAGACCAGTGACGTGCAGTCAGGTGAGGCAAGTGAGGCACAGCCTCACCACTCTCATCATGAAAAAAAAAAAGTAAAAGGAAAAAGCTGAGCTAGTTGCTGCCTCACCGTGGATGACTCTGCTTAACTGTTAAAAAAAGCTGGAAAAGGTACGTGTGGGTTGGAGGGAGGGGGAGGAATTCAAACTTCATCCTCCTGGTGCTGTGCAGGGCTTTGGGCAAAGGCTGGAGGGAAGGACCCTGGCTCGCTTGTGCTCTCCCTCCCCAAGAGTAGTTTGATTGCAGGCAGAGCCACGTTGTGGGGCCGGTGTGTGTGCTACAGCATGGCTCTTTGCCTGGCTTCATGCCTCCTCCTGTGGTCTCCTCACTGGTGCTCTCCCTCCCCAAGTGTAGTGACTTCCTCCCCAGGCCCCCATTCATTTCTCTCTCTCACACACACAGCTGGATAAAACTATATAAAAATCTAGCCCAGCTTCACTGATTACAAGTTTGAAAAGGCAACGTGGCTCCGCCTGCAATCAAACTACACTTGGGGAGGGAGAGCACAAGCGAGCACTGAGGAGACCACAGGAGGAGGCAGGAAGCCAGGCAAAGAGCCATGCTGTAGTACACACACTTCCCCCCAGCCTCTTTCTTTTGGAAGGCTCGGATCGGCTCCCCTCCGGCTTCTCTGCCTCTCCTCTCACCCCAGTCTGCCAGCAGGAGGTGGTGGGTGGGCTTTATTGTGTTCCAGGCAATTCCCACCCAGACAGCAGGCTGCATTTGCAATGGTAGAGGTGTTTGGGAAAGGCAGCAGGGGAATGGGGGGGATGGCAGAGGAGCTGCTTTCAAGCCACTGGAAAAGATATCCAATCCAACTTTTGTGTGTGGGGGGGTTTGTTTGAGAGTGAGTGAGAGAGGGAAGGGGTAGGAGAGATAGTCCAATCCAACTTCTCTGTGTGTGTGTGTGTGTGTGTGTGTTTGAGAGAGGGGGAGGAAGGGAGAAAGGGAGGAAGGAGGGGAAGGAGAAGAAAAAGAAAAAGAAAGAAGGAGCAAAGGAGAAAAACAAATGCTGTCGCTTTAAATTGGAACTGAGCATGCCTGGCTGTGGAATTCTGGGAGTTGAAGTCCACAAGTCTAAAAATATTTGAAACCCAGCACTGTGTCAGTGCCTCACCAGTCATAAACCTCACCGCACGTCACTGAAGGAGACCATGATCTCATGTCAGCTGAAGCCTTGCTGACCGATGCGGCAGGGCCCTTCAGCTGTTGATGGTATAACAGTCAATATCTCTGGGACTGCTGCCGGCATTGCTGGCGGGCAGGCAGTGGTCGGTAGTTGGGTTGAGGCACCGGGGACAAAACAGCACAGCAGACATGGGTGAGGTGGCCCTTCTTATTGCAGCGGCGACAGGTGGCTGCTTTAAAGGGGCAAGCTATGTGGGCGTGATTGCCGCTGGAACCAATGCAGCCAGCTGCCAGGGAACTGGCAGCAGCAGGTGGTTGTAGTCTTCTCGGTTGTGCCTGGAGGCGGTCGACCTGGTCCTCATCGAGGTTGTCTAAGGGTGCCAATTCGTCAATGAGGAAAGTTCTTTGAGGGGGTGCGATCAACTGCTGGCACCATTGGATCTCGGCCGTAGACCTATCTGACAGCTCAGTGGCTCTGGCTTCGTCCACCACCTGCTGTAAGGTAATATTGGCTCGGGCTAGCAATCTCCACTTGAGGCGGACATCGTGGACTCCACAAACAAATTGTTCAACCAGGGAGTCATCCAAGTCGATGAACTTGCACTGGATGGCCGCAGTTCGGAGAGACTGTAAGAATTGGCTTACAGTCTCAGAGTCTTTTTGAACACACTGACGGAAAGCATAGTGGCGGGCTATGCAAGAGGGCATTGGAGCATAGTGGTTTTTAAGCTTGACAATCAACGTGTTCCAATTCAATTCGTGGACTGGCAGGGGTGAGGCTAGAGCCCTAGCAGTATTAAACATCTCAGGTCCAGACGAACTGAGGAAAAAACTGCACTTTCGGTCATCAGGTAGCTGGTGATTATTATTACAATAAGGAAACACTGGAATCGTTCAAGGAAACCGGCCCATGATTCATGTGGTGAGACAAAAGGTGCAAATTGAGGAAGCGAAGCCATAGCAATCAGTAGCGCTGACGTAAAAACTTTTTTTTTGCTTGAAGAGAAGAGGAATTAATTGTTTCCCTTCTCCTTTAGCCGTTCTAGCGGGGAACCTTCAGCATCCCACTTTCGTCACCAGTATTGAAGACTGAGCTGATAGAAGAGACACGGAACGGCTGAGGTAAGTAGAACAGCTTTTATTTAACAGAACCAGCTAATAGGTAACTATATACAGAGTTCAGCACCTCGCCCTGCTTGACAGCTATTTATACACGAGCTGTCAAGCAGGGCGACCCATAGGATCGGTGGAAACAGCCTGCGCTAGCCAGCCGCACCTTAGCCAATCAGGTGCGGCTCAACAGGAGCCGGCTGTCATTTGTAAGTCGAGGGCTTGCAGCCGGTCGTAAGTCGAGGACTTAGGACCTGTCACAAGTCAAGGACTTACACTAGAACTTAACAGACATGAACACAGGAAATGGGTACGAATAAATGGAGACAAAAAGAAAGGGATGGTAGGCACAATGGTGCGCTTATGCACGGCCCTTACAGACCTCTTAGGAATGAGGTGAGGTCCACGGTAGACAGTTTAAGGTTAAAGTTATGGGGGTTTGAGGATGTAACAACAGAGGCATTGACCACTCTGTTGCTGAAGTCATATTTTCTGCAATTGAGTTTGGAACGGTTTACCTTGAGTTTGTATCTATTGTTTGCCCGTGTATTATTACTGAAGTAGGCATTGACAGGTAGGACTTTGTAGCAGATAATTTTGTGTACTATCCTTAGGTCATACTAAATACTAAATAGTTAGTATTGGAGTTTGTCCAAATAGCAGCAAAAATCCCTGTCCTGCATGAAGGAAACCAAATTCTCCATCTGATGAAGAGTTATAACACTGAGATAATGATATGAGTTACATTCATAAAATGGCTGCTGTAGTTTATTCTTCAGCATGTTTGCAACCAATAATTTTCTATTATCCTACACCCAGGAGAACACTACTCAAATGACTGGAGCTTATATATTCTTTCCATAAAGGTTTATTCCTTAACTTGGGACCTAAGTAAATTATAGACTCTGATATATGTAAAACATGAAATAGTGGGATGTTTTGTTTTGTTGTTGTTGTTGTTTTGAAAAAGAAAACATTATCTTAAGGCAACATCAGTTTTGGAATTGATAAATAATGGTTTGGAACCACCAATCCGCTCTTTTTGCTTATCTCACAATCCACAACATTTCCTGAGTCATTCAAACCAGCATTTCCAAACAGTCATTCAGTTTTAGATACTTCCTTAGAGCCTTCAGGGCAAATTGTACCCTTAAGGAGAATTTATATTCAGGTATCAACAAAGAATGAATTAAGCAGCCCAGCTTCTATTGCAATAGGTGTCCAGCCAAGCTCCCCTCGTCTCAAAAAGGACTTGCTTAGTGCTTGGTGTCAGGCTTCACACCAGGAGTCTGCAGTAAATCAGAATTGTCCAGGCTCTTAACCTTCTATACAGATTTGGTCCAAGACTCTAAGGAAATAACTCAGATAGATTATGATCTTAATTGTAGAATGAAACCTTAAATACAAGATTTAATTGCCCATTTGAAGCACAAAGGAGCCAGAGCTTTACATATATCTAGGATATAGAGATTAAACCATAGGCTTTTTTGTTCTGGTGATGTGAGTCTCCTGTTGGCCTAGGAAGGCAGTTTGTTTATTCATATTGTGGGGGTGTTTCTCTATTTCGATGGCTTCCATAATTATTCTCTTGTTGAGATGATCTGTTTTATCTCCAAAACAGAACAGAGGTTAATCTCCAAAACAGAACAGTGTTCTGTTTTATCTCCAAAACAGAACAGAGGTTAATCTCCAAAACAGAACACCTCAACAAGAGAATAATTATGGAAGCCATCGAAATAGAGAAACACCCCCACAATATGAATAAACGTGATGATACCTCCCGCCTACCAAACATCTGGAAACCAGCCCTAGCCAACAAACGAACACCACCCACCACCCAAGCCATTACAATACAAAAATACAATGCACATACAGCCAGCACCAATCAGCACCAATCTACCAATCATGATACAACCACACAACCAATTACTCCACTTACTGAAACAAAGCCAGCACCCCATCCCCTCCCACCAAGATTTATAGAAAGACGGCAGCTCCATTCCCATTTTAAGCCCAAGCTTGAAGATGGCAGGTGAGATCCTGCCGAAACGTTGCAAAGACAATCTCAATCTTACACGGGAAAAGACCCGAATACAAGAAAACCAGCATACATACATACATACATACATACATACATACATACATACATACGTGTGTGTGTGTGTGTGTGTGTGTGTGTATTTGTGTTACAACCCCTGGTATGCCTAAATATGGGAGGAAGATCACTACTCCCTCTTTCAACCAGGGGTTGTAACACAAATACATACCTATTTCCCTGGCTCAACTGATAAGGAGGCGAGCCTGTGGCTTAGTGGCTAAGACTCCTGCCTAAGATATAATACAGCCCAGGTTCAAATCCCAGTAAGGGTATGGCTAGCTGATGAGAGCTAATTAGCTCGAAATAGATCTATACTAGTCTCCCTTTATTTATTTATCAGTACAAATACAACATATACATATACATATACATACACACACACACACACACACACACACACACACACACACACATATATATATATATATATATATATATATATATAATGTTGTATTTGTACTGATAAATAAATAAAGGGAGACTAGTATAGATCTATTTCGATTTAATTAGCTCTCATCAGCTAATTAGCTCTCATCAGCTAGCCATACCCTTACTGGGATTTGGCTAGCTGATGAGAGCTAATTAGCTCGAAATAGATCTATACTAGTCTCCCTTTATTTATTTATCAGTACAAATACAACACAAATATAAAAAGGCAACATTAAAAATAAAAATATGGTTTTCTGCCTGCATGGTCTTCTGTGATGAGCCGAAGGACAGAAAGAGGGAGTAGTGACCTTCCTCCCATATTTAGGCATACCAGGGGTTGTAACACAAATACATATATATATCCTGTCCTATACTGAATTAATGTGCACTAAAATTGGTTTATATAGGTATTATCAAGCATACTCTAGCCACAGATTTTCCTCTTTACAAATGGGCTGCAATCTGGGTCACCCTTCCCAACATAGATTTTTCAATAAAATGCATCCTTCCTTATCATCCATGCTTGGGTCTTATTAGAATACTATATAATATTTTGTTAGTATATGTGGCTAGGCCCAGAATTGTTAGTATTCAGAAACACTTGCAAGTGATAAAGAAAGCACTGTTCTGTTCTGATGTCTTCTGCAGATTAGCATTGCACTGCAACAATGGTGTAATTCAGAATTCTACATTTTCTGTTGAACTCAGAAATCCAGAAGGACTAGTATAATGATGATGATGAATGGACCATGCATCCACTCTTTTGTCCTGATTGTTTTTCTACCATGAACAAAAATAGAGGCCTCTTGGAATGGAAAAGGGGGGAAATGTTTCCCCTGCTTTGGTCTATTGAAAATATTGAATGCTTTTCTGCGTGGTCTTAAATAGTGATTTTATCAGTACAAAGAACTTGCAGAAAATGTAAGAAATTCGTTGCTAAATGTTTTAACTTAATTTTTTATTGAAATATTTTCCAAGGCAACTTAAAATAGTCCAAAACTTTGATGTTGAGTTTATAATCCACGAAGAGAAAATAACAGACTAAAAGTGTCATAAAGAAAAGGTGGACTGAACATAGTTTTAAGAGGCCTTTCCTTTGTTTTTGTTTTTATTTGGGTGGAAAGAATGCATCCAACCTCCAGTAGATGTTTACTTCTGGCCATGGTGGGAAGAAACTGTTTATGCCTCATTCCTACGATCTGTGGACAAGTGAGCAGCCAGCAGTTCCTTTTCTGCTATTGGCTGGACCCAGCTTATTTTCTTGTGCAATGCAAATGCAACTTGCTAATGTTCTTAATCAGACTTGCTATAGCAAACTGTTTCTCACAGTCTTCAACGTTTTCAGGAAATTCAAATGACACTGAACGATAGCAGCTCTTACCTGCACCCAACACTCAAAATACATCACTCATTGATTACTGGGATTTAATCTGTGTGAAAAGATTACCATCTCTCTCACGCAAATCTCTAGAGACCATGGTTTCTCGGTGTGTGAATTTCAACTTCCATGTTGCATGGTGGCAAGTCCACATATATCCAGATTGTCAAGTTTGAGAAACACTGGAGATATAGAACCCAGACAACACACTACTAAATGACAAAGGGGAGAAGAGGGAGGAAAATAGAAAAGAATCAATATATAAGTATATGTTCAAGAATGAGACATAGATAAAAAAAAAATAGGTAGGATATGATAGTGAGGAAAAGGGAATGGCATATGATTAGTATAAAATTATATCCGGGCTTGCGGGAGTATCACCCTGAAAATACACCAATTGAGAGATGAAAAGACATACCATAACAACAGAAAAGGAAAGGAAGAGAGGAGGAGAGAAGAGAGGGAAGGAGAGGGAAGGAAGAAAGAGGAAAGGAGAGGAAAACTGGAAGGGATAGAAAGAGGAGGGAGGGGAGGGAGGGGAAGAAGAGAGGAGTAGGGGAGAGGCAAGAGAAGAATGGAAGAGAAAGGAGAGGAGGAAAGAAGAAAATAGAGAAGAGAGGGACAGAGAATAGAAAGAAAAAGTAGGGTGGTGATAACACAAAATAGGTGTATGGGATGGTAAACAAAGCAACCCAGAAAGTATATTTAAACTTTTTATATAGAAAAACAAATACACAAAAGTGATAAACATAAATATGAATTATAACTATGTGAATGTATACCTGTAACGGTATGTGAGAGATTAAAAATAAATAAAAAATAAAAAAGTTTGAGAAACAGTTTCACCACTTTGAAAACCGCTTCACTCTTTCCACTCATTTCGCCAGGTCTGTCCTCCTCTTGCTTTTATTATTGTACTGTTTGAAATCACTAGATTTCCTTCCATAGCAATAGGTGTAAAAGCCTAACTGGATTTATATCTTTGAGTGATATTGGAATAGGAATGAATTTATCTCCTTTGTGGACTGGGAATGAAGGCACCATTAGAGAGTCATGGCAGAGCAAAAAAAAATGTTGCTATGGTACATTCATGATGTGCTAGGAAGGGGCAACTAGTAAAACAGCAAATCATGATCTGTATCTTCTGGTTGTGATGACATCTCGCAATCCTCTTAAGACAGTCAGTTTAGTACAGTGATTAAGGCACCAGGCTAGAAACCAGGAGATTGTGAGTTCAGGTTCCATCTTAGGCACAAGTTGTCTAAGGTGACCTTGGACCAGCTATTCTCTCTCAACCTAGGAAGCCGATAAAAGCAAACTACTGAAATTTTGCCAAGATAACTTCAGGGACTTGTCCAGGTGGTTGAAAGAAGTCAGCACTGACTGGAAGGCATCCTCCTTCCCCAAAGTCCTACCAGCTGGTGTTCTTCAGAGGGGCTGGTTGCTGGGTATCAGGCAATAAGGACAAAAGGGGCAGTGCGGGTGAGGGAGGGCAAATATTTAGATGTTAAGTCCCAGCCTTCAACTGGAAATTTTTCACTGCAAAGGTTGAATATAAAGGAGCGTTCAGTCTACTCTACACCCAAAACGGAAAGGCTAACAGCCGTGACTTTGTGCAGCATAACACAGTCCAGGCCCTTGGAAGAGCATCTCAGTGAAGGTTTTCACATTTCCCGCCACAAGACCAGGCCCGCAAAGGCGGCTTCCCGCGCCACGCAGGCGCGCTGGCAGCTCCTTCCCTTCCCCGGCCGCCGATGCCTTTCCTTCGCCGCGGCCGCCCATCTCCTCCCCTCCTGCGGGCCTTCTCCAATGCCGGTCTGGGCCGGCGCCGGGAGGAGGTGCAGGAGCGCCTGATGGGGTTCTCCGGGCGCCGGCCCTGATCAGGTGGGTTCGCCGGTGAGTTTGATGTCGCGTGTCGGTCTTCCTCGGCGGCGGCTCGCATCTCGCAGTTGTTCCAAGCTGGTTTTCACCGAGGCTCAGCCCCCTCGGTGCTGGGGTTTGCTAGGGCCCTGTGGCCTCTCTTCACTCCCCGCCCCCGATATTCCCTGCCTGCCTCTGGGCCAGCTCTCGAATTGGTCCTCCTCCTCATTATTATTTTTTTTACAAGTGAAGATAGTCTGTGTGGATGTCTTAAGTGCTCATCTTCTCAACACTTGAGCATTCTATATTGTCTTCTTCATTTCCTGCTACTCCAAATAGAAGCAAACAGGTGTGTGTGTGTGTATGTATAAATATATACATATGTATTTGTGTTACAACCCGAAATAGATCTATACTAGTCTCCCTTTATTTATTTATCAGTACAAATACAACACAAATATATACATATTATATACATATAAATATATACATAATATATACATATAAATAAAGATACCCCTCAGTGCTTGATAGCTGTTAGCTTCATTTGAACTGCTGTTGGAAATCTGTGTTCAGATTTTTTTTTACTCTTTTCAAAGCATTCAATGTTAAATATTCCAATTGTACAGGGTGGGTTTTTTTTTTACAATTTGCTTTTGGCTGTTTCCAGGCAGTAATATTATATTTCCTCTTGCAGAAATACCATAACTTTGGTATTTGTTCTTCCAACATTAAGTATTCTAAAGTCCCATTATTGACTTTTATGTGAGACAAACATCCATTTTATATTCCCATTGAGGTAAGTTAAAAATAATGGCGCTGAACCAATCACATGTTATTTTTTGAAAATTTCATTTACATATTAAAATCTTTTAAAAAATCTTAAGAGGCCAGAACTGACCAGAATGTTCACTGAACTTTTTTCCAGATTTTTCCTGTGCAATATAAGATTTAATTTCTCCCTTTCATTTAGTGGCTCAGAAAAGCTGACCATGTAGGAAAACACATAATAATGAAACTATTCTTAAGATTTTTACTGCCTAAAATAAAAAGATTGATCCATCCTTTTTTTTAATACTACATTTTACTTCGAGTAATTTACCTCCTTATATGGGATGCAAAGAAATGCCCCTGTTCCACCTCATTAAAAAAAGCTGTGAGTGCAAATTGTGACAATTCATCTAATTCATTGGTACTTGCATAATCCCATTGGTGGAATTAAGCAGTATTAAAATATTGTGAAGTTCAAAGAATTATATATGTCTTGAGATAGGAGTGTATTTCTTCAATGATGTGGTTTTGTCATTATTTCATAATAAAATGTTTCATCCTTACTTTGCACTTAAATATATGATCTGTTTTATACATAAATATTTTCATTTGTGAGGTTTGGTGATTTTTGGATGGCATTATTGTTTGTTTTAATAAAAATTTTATTGGTTTTTCAACATTTATAGGGAAAAGGGTAAATGGACAGGTATACAAATTTTGGCAGTTGCAAAATGTGGCAGGCGTCCCTCCCTCCATACTCATAGTATACATTTATATATAATGCGCTGGAATATAATTGATTACAATCAGCATATTAGTTCTATTACTAAATTCAATCAGATTAGACATTACAGTATAAAATCCAGATATAATTCCATTATCACTTTCGGTCAGTTTATAATAATATGATTTTCTTGTTTATTTTTGTGATCTGAGTCTTCTTGCTATTGCCCCATCTCCCTCCACTGGCAGAGCTCTGGCCCCTCCCATGTCCTGTGTGTCCGTTGTAGTGTCTTGTGTTTTTTCTAGGAGTGTTTTATTTTTTTCCATAAAGGCCTGCGCCTCTATGGGTGAGTTGATTCTGATTCTTGTCTCCTCCCAGAATATCAGCATACCTTCAGGCATCAACCATCTAAACCACACCCCTTTCTGGTATAATTTATTCGCTAATTGCGAATAATTCTTCCTTTTTTCTCTAATCTTCTTAGGGATCTGCTTCAGAATGGTTATCTCCATATCATGGTATGTCAATGCTTGCCCCCTCTGTACACCCAGAATTTCATCTCTTGTGCTTTTTCTAAGAAATTTAATGTGAACCTCCCTAGGTACATTGTGTGTTCTAGCATAAGCTGAGTTCACTCTATAAACCAGGTCTATATCCCACCCCATCTGTTGTTTTTCTTTGTGTGTGTAGTCAGCCAGGATGTTTGTCATGATGTCCTTTATGTTTTCCCCATCTTCTTCTATAACATTTTGAAATCTAAGGTAATAGGACATTCTCTCAAATTCTATTTTCATCTGTTGGATGTCAAGATCTTTGTTCCCTTTCTGCACAGCTTCTACCCCCCCCCCCTCACCTCCTCCACTTCCCCTTCCACAAGATTCAGTCTTTGTGAGTTCTTATATATTTGGGCTTGATTTTCTTTAATTTCATCTTTCATTTCCCTTAGCTGTTTCTTAATTTCCTCCTGGCCCTGTAAAATTTGTTGAAGCATTTGTTGAAAGTCCATCTCTGTAGTCTTAGGTTGCATCAGTTCTGATATCTTTGACTGTGTGGCTGGACTGGATGTTGCGGATGTTGGAGCAGAAGTGGCAAAGCCAGGTTTTCCAGGAGGTGGTCTTTTAGATGCCATCCTTTATAACGTTAGAAGTTCAGTCCATATATAAGATAGACAGTTAGAAAAGAAGGGTAGCCAGGTGAGTCTCGGGAGCAGAAGAGCCAGGCAGAAGAGAGTCTCTCTAATAAATCTGGCAGTAGATAGAAAATTTCCCCTAGGAAGTTTAAAAAATACCAATCCACAAGAGATTCCTCTGGGAGACACGGAGACAAAGACCGGAAGCCTGAATTTTAAAGGTGGAGTCAGGTTTCACAGTTCATAAAGACAACGGAAGTGTGCCATCTTGCCCTGCCAGTTTTGGGCACAGAGGCATAACAAAGTTTTAAAAAGTTCCAAAAGTCCTCAAATCACAGTAATATGTAGAAATAAGTTGAAGAGAAAATCATCTCAGCCTGGGTGAGGCTTCATTCGTTGGCTCTCCCCCCTCCTCCTTCCCCGGGGGCTGAGAGCAGAATTGTTCCTCGCCGCTTGTCCAAGGGGGGGGGGAACCCCCCTCCCTCCAGCCGCGCCTCCAAAATGCTCCGAAAGTAAAAATCTTTTTAAAAAGCTGAATAGTTCTTCATGCAAAGTAGGGAATGAAGAGAGAAGCAACCTCACCGCCCTGCAGCCGCTTCCTTCTATTGTTGCATTCTCCAGTCGGCTTATAGCGAGGCGCGAGGCGCAGAAACGCGAAGCGCCCTCCGGGCTTGCTCCCCGGTGCCTTGGGCGCGCGAGAGACCTCCCGCCGGCCGCCGCCGCTGCAGGAGTCCTCTGCGATGCCGCCCCTCCGGCAGGACCCCTCTGTGGGGTGTCCTGTGCCCCCCAAGGAGTGGGGAAGCCCACCGGGAAGCCGGAGCGGGCAAAGAGCTGCCCGCCGCCGCCGCCGGCGGAACTGGAACTCCGACATTATTGTTTATATTACCAATTTTTTGGAGTTTATTAAAACTGATTCAAATTACAGGGTGTGTGTATACTACATTTATAAAAACTGCCCTTGAATTCTTCATTTTTAATGTTATTTTACACATATTACCATTTTCTGCATTAACAAATAATAAAAGGTGATAGACTAGATAGCATACTGATGACAGAAAAATATTTTTTTTCTTTTGTACTGTTGTTTTGATGCTTAGTTTATTAGAGAGAAACTTGTTTTAGCAGCTTTGCATTGTTGCCTATAAAAACTGGGTGCCAAACCTGTGGGGTAATTGGTCTCAGGATAGTATGTACAATTAAACCAAGCACTTTCAATTGCTTTTGAAGCAATATTTTCATCTTCTTTCTCAACGGTAACTCTCTTGTGGTAATTGTATGTGTTAGATAACAAGAGAATATATAAACAAATGAGGCACTATTTAAGTATTCCTGCGTAAAGAATGCACAACTTAATTCAGAAACACATTATAAACAAAACGGCCAGAATTGCAGTTTATTTCTCTATGTAGTTAATTTTCCCATGTTGGCATCTAGCCTATGTTAGTTAAAAATTATTACTGTTCTGTTCCCTTATGGTTAATACAAAACACATTGATTATTCAGGCAATATTATACATAAGCATCTTTAAAGTTACCATAAGTTTCAGGGTTAGACATGTTAAAAAATGATTAAAACAATACATTTCAGCATTAAAAGTATCAGAAAAATGTAATATGCAAAAGTAAATAGTGCAATGCTTAATCTCCAAAAATCTAAAACTAATATACCTATAATAAGCATAGTAAGGTGCCGATGGGGGAGACTAAATAGAATTTAAAAATCCTTATCGGATATCAGAATCCAGCAAATTAAGAGCTGTCAAAAACTTTCTATGAATGACATTGCATTTTTCGAGGATGGTACTATGCCCACTTTGAGCAGCCATTTGCCAATGTGAGTATGCAACAACACTGCAAAAATTATAGTTCCATGAATGCTTTATTCTTAAAAATAGCACTTTCAATGGACCGTAGAAGCAAATCAGGAATCAGTAAAGATAGCACAGTAACAGCACCATATGCTTGGACATTTTCAGTAAATACCAAGTGTTGACTGCTTCTGATTCAAAAGAAGAAAGCTGCTTCAGAATACACAGAGACATGCATTCAACTTCAATCTGCTTCCTTTTAAAGCAAGTTCATTTTTTCTGATATTGCCCTGCTGTGGATGACCATGTGATCCTGTGAATAGATGCAGCTGCTTTAAGGAACTGCAGAAAGGTAGTATGTTTGCACACCTGTCAGTTCTGAAGGACTTCGTTATATTTGTGTCTGAAATGCTCAGCTCCAGTTAGTATTGCAAGTAACAACCACTTGTTCAGCATCTGGTTGAATTACAGTGGTGCTCATATGAGTTCTACTTATGAATCGGTCTTTGAAATAATGGCTGTTCCAGCATTCCTGTAGCATCCATGTGATTGTTATTTGAGCACTTTGAAACTGGCTTGCATTTACGACAATTGCATTGTTCCATAGTAGGTAGTCACTATTTGTGAACTTTCCTGCCAGATTCCCACAAATTTCCAACACTTGGCAGTGGCCACCCCAAGCCCTATCACACTCATGCCACTGATCAATGTCTCCTTGTGCACCATTCACCACCTGGGAGCAGCCACTTACCTGCCCACTTACCAGTCATCTGGGACTTGGAATTTCCTGCTAAATTCTCCACTGACTTTTATTGTTGAAAACCAGAAGGAGTTGGGAGGACAGTCTCACTTAACAACCCTTGTTTAACAACAGCAATGGGAACTGCTGCTATTGTCACTAAGCAATGTACTCAGGTGATATCTGGCTTTGCAACCATGTTGCTTTGCAATGGAAATGCTAGTCCCAGTTACATAGTTAACCAAAGAGTACCTGTATTGTCCCGGCGTTTTGTACTAACAGAAATATGGCATGGATGGCAACCGACTAAAACTCAACCCTTCCAAGACGGAGTGGCTGTGGCTTCCGGCCTCCCGGTTCAACCAGGTGCTTCCATCTCTGGCCATCGGGGGCGTCCAACTAGCCCCCATGGAACAGGTGCGCAATTTGGGCGTCCTCCTGGATGCCCGGCTGTCCATGGACAACCATGTAACAGCCGTGGCAAGGGGGGCGTTCCATCAGGTTCGCCTGATGCGCCAATTGCGCCCCTTATTGGACCGGGATGCCCTACGCACAGTCACCCATGCGCTAGTGACGTCTCGCCTGGATTACTGCAATGCTCTCTACATGGGGCTTCCCTTGAGATGCACTCGGAGACTACAGTTGGTCCAGAACGCGGCCGCGCGGGTGATTATGGGGAGGACTAGATACTCCCCTGTAACACCTCTCCTGCACGAGCTGCACTGGCTGCCTGTGGTCTACCGAGTGCGTTTCAAGGTTTTGATTATGATCTTTAAAGCGCTCCATGGCACAGGGCCTAGTTATATGCAGGATCGCATCCTGCCCCACACATCCCTACGACCAATTCGCGCACACAGAGAGGGACTTCTCCGGGTGCCGTCCGCCAAACAGTGTCGGGGGGCGACACCCAGGAGCAGAGCCTTCTCTGTGATGGGCCCAGCCCTGTGGAATGACCTCCCCCGTGACATCAGGATTACTTCCGATCTCCGCTCCTTCCGTGTACAGCTGAAGACCCACCTCTTTCAATTATCTGGCCTGGCTCAATCGCAATCGTAATTTTCCCATTCCTCCAAACTGTTTTAAATTGTTTTTAAATATTAATTTTTATTGGGTTTTTACAATTGGGGTATTTTAAAGTTGATTTTTAACTGTCTATTGATGTAATTTGTTTCCTCCTCCGTGTATGTATGTAGGTATGTTGCGTATGTATGTACGTTTGGTGTTGTTATATATTTTTTATGTTTTATGCTCCATTGTACGCCGCCCCGAGTCCTACCTGGAAAGGGAGCGGCTAATAAATCCAAATTTATTATTTATTATTATTATATTATATCTGGACTGTCTTCAAGAGCAACAACTCATAAGTCATTTTTAAATGACTTATTTGCATGATATTGTTCCAAATCAGTAAAATGGGATGTTTTTGTAATACTTTCCATGCTTTGTGGCTGAATTCATGGGTATTTTCTCTCATGTGGTAGAGTACCTATTAATATTTACTTATTTCCAGAACAATAGAATCATAGGACTAGAAGCAACCTTGGAGACTTTCAAATTTGTCAGGGATTGAATAAGGACTCCTGCCTTGCCCTAGGCATGAGTCCTTATTCCATCCCTGACAAATTGTTGTTCAATTTTTTCTTGAGAACCTCCACTGATGGCTTGTGATATTTTTAAAACATGGCTATTCATACATTAAAAAGAAAGATACAGTGTTTGGATATCGGAATAGTAATTAAAGCCAATTTTTTAGTGTACATCAAGTAATGTACTAATTGTTAGTAATAATTGTTTGATTTTGCCTTGTGTGAATGGCATTCCCACTGGTCCTTGAATCCCTGAGAGACAAGCCATCTTCTGCTGCAGATCATGCAGTGATGATCGGAGATATCGATACACATTCAATCTACTTGAGAATGAATAGAAACCTGAATGAATAGAAACTGAATGAATAGAAAATGAAATTTTATTTTAAGTGAAGATAAGATTGTACTGTATCTCTCCCTTACCTAATTCATACTTACATAGAGTGTCTGTGAATAGAACCAGCTATTGCATTCGTATTGTTCTTATGCAAAAATATCTATTGAAGAGGTAAAAAAGATAATCCCTCAATTCAAGCTCAGATCCTGAAAAATATACTCATCCACGCTGTTTCCTTGGCAACAATATTGAAGTGGTTTGACATTATTGTACTACTATTACTACTACCTTTTATCCTGTTAATTATTCTGCTCTGGTATTTCCATACGGTCCCACTGAGCTCTCCCTAGGTTTGCCTAATGTGAAATGGCTAGATGGGACTAAGATCGGCAAGACTATTCTCATTTTCTCAAATCATTTACCGATGATGTCACCAGATCTGGCTCTGGAGTGAAGGTCAACGTGTAAAACTGCAAATATTAGTAACAAAGAAAATGACACTAAAATAAAAGCAGGGTAGGAAACCTTTTAGTGACCAAAGGCTTTTGACAGGTCAAAAGTAACAGTGAGAAAGATAATGAAGAATGGATGGAGATGTGTTCATATATGTGATCAGAGCCAAGATTTTATGCTTCTTTTTTTACATTTTAAAAATGTAGTTTTAGGAAAAGTAGAAGATTGTTTTGCACTTTTAAATGCGCTCACTACAATGAGCCAAAGCCGTACCTTTATTAGAAACTCAAAGAGTTTTTGCCTAGTAGTCAGAGACAAATCGTTAGTTGATGCAATATTTTTAGACTTAATTAGATTGCAGAATTAGGCCCCATACATACAATAGCTGCCTAGAAATTAATGTTTGCATAATTAGAATAAATACTTTTCTCTAAAATTCTGTGAATTTAAATTACCATATTCTAGTGGAATTACATCATAATGAATACAGTGACTCATACATTGTCAGTAATGTAAAATGGACAATCATCAGAACAAGCACATTTGTTGCTAAAATACAATTTCATTTCAGCTTATAGACTGCTCTACATGCAATTTACTGGGGGGGAGGTTTGAGTTCTGATACAGTGTCCAAAATTACAGTATTTTTCAGAGTTTAAGATGCATCTCCCCCCCCCCCCCAAAAAGAAGGTGAAAATCTGGGTTCTACACTGAATATAGCATTTTTGGCCTCCCGAAACCCTGCTTTGAGCATTCCGTTTTTCGCAAAAATGGATGCGCAGTGGGTTTGGGTGGCCTGCAAAGTGCTCCTGGAGGCTGGGGAGGGAAAAATGATTGAAAACAGGCCCATTTTTCACAAAAACGGGGGTATTTTTTCCCTCCCCACCTCCCAGGAGCACTCTGCAGCCTTCCAAACTCTTTGCACCCCTCGTTTTTTGCAAGAAATTGGACTGTTTTTGCCAGAAACATGCCATTTTTTGCTCGTTTTTGCACTCCCCAGCCCCCAGGAGCACTCTACAAGCCTCCCAAACCCTCTGCACGCCCCCCTTTTTTTTTTGCAAAAAACAGGCCTGTTTTTGCCCCCTTCCCGAGCCCCCAGGAGCACTTTGCAGGCCTCTCAAACTCTGTATGCCCCATTTGTCATAAAAAACTGGGCATGCAGAGGGTTTGGGAGGCCTGCAGAGTGCTCCTGGGGGCTGGACTGGGCAAACCCCCCTTTAAAAAAAATGTCCTGTTCAAAATCTTGGTGCGTCTTATAGTCCGAAAAACACGGTATTTACTTTATCAGGTTTTGGCAGCTGCATTTATTTTATCCTTTTATTCATTTCAATTACTATATTTACTTTAATTAGATTAAGATATTTAGGTTATATTTTGTCAGACAAGAGAAGAGTATGTTGGGGTTACTACTTTCATGCTCCCTTACCATTGGCCATGTAGTCTACAGCAGATAAGAGTTATTAAAGATTTGTTTTTTCTTTCTAAATAATGAACATTTCAGAAAGAATGTTAATATAGCAGAAGTAAATTGAATGCACTTGCATTCAGTCTATTGAACTGAATAGAAACAGTGGATTGTATTGTAAATCTGGATCTAGATAGGCAGTCATAAAATCATGCAAAATATAAATTAAAAATGAATGATATTTTTATAAATATATTAGAAATGAATATATATGTACTTGAATAATATTTACATTAGATAAATATATATAGGATGGCAACTGTTAATGGCTATGACACTTTATACTTTTTCTCCTTTTCTGTTGCATTTTTAAAGTTTGAAAGCAGTTTTTATGCATAGTTTTATGTGTATTCGCATTATATTAACTTTGTGTTTATTTTTTTCATTTTCTATTTTTTAAAGCAATAAAATTAATTTTTCATAAAGGTATGCTTATTATATATTTATAATTAATATCATATTATTAAACTTGGCAATTTAAAATCAATTGGATTTCAAAATAGTAAAAATGTTGCATTATGATTTTTCTTTAAAAGTGATATTAATCACTTAATAACCTTGGGTTATTCTCTTTTTATTTGTTAGCTATGTTTTTATCTCATAACTTGACATTTTCAAGGTTTAATTTATAATGGACAAAATAAATACAAAATAATATGTAATACCATAAAATGAGAAGAATAGAAAATAAAATTGAATGCAGTTTCAATCTAGATAAATATTAGTATTGTATTTTGTACTTACTAGGCAGCACAGCACAATAAACTAAGCTGTTAATGACTCTTCCAAGATTATCTTTATAAATCCAATTAAGCACAGCAAAAACTGCAGTGCTCCTTTAGTAACCTTATGGTGCAAGCAGATCCTCTATCATGGTTTAGTTTTTGTGATTAAGCAGAACTGAGCGTAATGGAAGAGTCCACCATTACTAGTTCTTTTTCCTGGGTTACAGGTAAGTGAGGCAACGTGAAATTATTGTGCATTGCTTCTTAAAATTCATTTGAAGTAAGGTTAGGGTGTAAAATTCTGTGTAAAATTAGGATTTATGAAAAGTGCAGATATAAAAGAACTGTAATCAATTTGTTGAAAAATAGGCAAGTTATAAAAGAAAAATATAGGTGTAGTTATTGAATCCATATACAAACTGGTGATTCTAATAAAATTGGAAAAAGTGAAAATATTTTTATTTTGTGAAGCAATTTTAATGTACAATTCCTTAATCTTCCATTATGGTTTTTAATGTTCATTTTTAGATGAAAACGTGTTCAGCTTACTGCAAAATTTCTGAACATTGTTATGCTAGGGCAGGGGTGTCCAAACTTTTTGCAAGGAGGGCCAGATTTGGTGAGGTGAAAATTTGTGGGGCCAACCATTCAGCCTGACATTCTTTAAATCATTAACATTAATGTGTGGTGAAGGAAAAAACACCAGCCGGCGGGGATGAGTGAGTGGCTGAGCTGGTGGGGAGAAGAGGCTGCGGGCCACTCGAAATTTGAAAACAGGCCGCGATTGGCCTTCCGGCCGGACTTTAGACATGCCTCTGCTAGGATATGATAGTATTCTGGCAATTTGATTATATATTGCTAATTAATATTTTTGCTTTTAAATATAAGCCATTTCCAAATGCTGAATAATATAACTTTATACTTTTTGATATATTGTAAGCCATGATGACAGTGTTACCATTAAGTTTAATAAATAAGTAAAATCTATGATTAAAACAGATAAAGAATGCCTTTTAGTAAGGAAAGGGATTTTCTTGGATGTTGGAATACTTTTTACTTATGTTATTTTAAAATATTGTTCTGGGTTTGTCTGGCATCTTAGAAGAAAGAATTTTTATTTTTCCAAAGATACATACTTTATATATGCCAACATTCATAGTGTAAATCTGTGGACTTTAATGCATACATTACAGTACTGAATGCTGTAGTTTTCTCTGCTACTTCTCTATATCAAAATTTCTGCCTGGAATACAGTGACTCGGGTTTGAAGTAATGGCTGTTACCAAGGGAAATATAACACTTCAAGTTCAAATGCCACTTTATACCAGTGGTAGGTTTCAATTTTTTTTGGAAACTCTTATGTAGGTGTGGCCTGCTTTGTGGGAGTGGCTTGCCGGCCATGTGACTGGGTGAGAGTGGCTTACCGGCCATGTGACCGGGTGGGTGTGGCTTGGTAGTCATGTGACAGGATGGGAGTGGCTTGGCAGTCATGTGACCGGGTGGGAGTGGCCAAGAAAATGTCGCTGAATTCTTTGCCCCAATGGATGATCTACAAAAAGATATAAAAAAGGAAATTTATTATTTTGTGTACTTACTACTTAAATAAGATTAAAATAAGTACACAAAACAATAAAAGAGCTACTTACAGAAGGAAGATGACTGTCCTTGCCAGTCTTCAATATCACTGACTCCAATGAATGGCCTGCACAAAGAAGAGACACAGAAATGAACTCTTTCATTGCATGCACTGCATTAGGATGAAACCAGCACACAAAATAATAGAAAAGGAAGATTACTGTCCTTTTGTGTGTTGAAGTCACCCACTGACCTCCTTGCTCCAATGAATGGCCTGCACAAAGAGATACAGAAAGGAAGACTTTAATTGCTTGCATTACTATATTAAGGATGAAACAAGCACACAAAGCAATAAAACAGCTACTTACATAGGAAAGATGACTGTCCTAGCAGTCATACTCTGTTGCCTCTTCATCCTGCTAAATAATACGAACTGCAGAAGAAATAAAACAACATTGGACTCAATTGTGGTTGTAAGCTGAGGACGACACTACAGGTAACAGAAGGGAGCTCTATTTTTACCCAACAATGTATAGTCTTTTCAGGAAGGATGTCCCCCAACAAACAGGAAAGATATAATTTTTCATCTAAGAAGTTAGATCAAGAATGAATGTCATAGGTAGATTCACAGAGCAATACAGATTTCTTTTTCCGAAATTTATTCCTCAGTTCAAAAAACAGGAATAAATGAATTAGGTTCAGTATTTAGGGCAGACCAAGTAGCTATTCAAGAGTCATGGTTAGAAGCAATGGTAAAGCAAGATATAGATTTAAAACCAGTAATATTTTGTTGGGCATTTCAAAGAGAATACAATACATATTTAATTTTACACATGTTAACAGCTGATGGAATTGTGTTTGCACAATGGAAAAACAAAGATATGAAAATGAATAAATATTAGAATGTGCAGGAATGAATAAATTGACAATTAAAATCAAGAAGGTTTCGAATACTTTTTCATGTGAGATTTGTTTTATCAATTGCTAACTAACAGAAACAGAAATTAGAAATCTAAAAGTATGAAAGAAAACACCAATTATGTAAGGAAAGGTCACTAAAATGTATAAGGAAATATTATTAGTACTTGATGATTATTAATGTGTAGATAAGTGTGGGACGTTACACACCCCCACAAACAAACTATGACAATGCCAGGAAAACACCAAAAAATAACAATTTCCCCCAAAAGACTGCAGATGAAACCAGTTTTTCCCCTAACCCTAAGGACAGGAAAGACAAAGCCACTGGAATAAAAAACATCAAGGCATTGTGTAAAATTATAAAAGACAGTGCCAGGAAGCTCACAGAACCAGGAACCACAATTACCTAAACAACCAGGTATCACACAGAAATACACAAAAGCTGGCAAAGCTGCCTTGCACCAACCTGGCCTGCCCATAGAAAAGCAGCCACTTTGAGACACATAAACCATGCACCAACCTGCACACTTAAAAGCAACATATTGCATCACAAATAAAACATTTGCAAAAAGGAACATTTCTTGTAATAAACACATTCTATAAACAATAAATAAATAAAAATTCCCTAAAAATAATTTAAAAGAAAGATATTCTATAAATAAAAAATCCTTAAAAACCATTTAAAATACTCCATACACAATGATTTAAAATGAAACCATTTTAAAGTATTCCACACACAATAATCTAAAATAAAACCAGTTAAAAGTATTCGACACACAATAATTGAAGGCCTTCCCTCGCGAAAGTCGTGAGCTGGCGTATGCTAGCCTCCTACCGCCCCCCCTCGCAGTTAGTTGCTTACCTGAGGGAAGCAGCAAGCTGCTGGAAGGCGAAGCGAAATGAAGGGAGGACCCGATCAGCAAGCGCGATGCGACAGCTGCTTGGGATGTTGGCTGTTGGCGCCGTGCGTTTAAATGGGTGTTAGAGGCGGGCAGGTCGACTCCAGCCCGCTCACTGATTGGCTGGACTCCAGCCAATCAGTGAGCAGAGGGCTGGGCTAGTTTAGTACAGATGGGCGGGTGAGCGAGCAAGCTGCGACGGAACGGTCGGGGTGAGCGAGCGACAGGATTGGGGCAGGCATTCCGGAACTTACTTCCAGGTCCACCGGTGGAATTTCTTCTAACCGGTATGGTAGATTTGACGAACCTCTTCTACTGAACCAGTTAGAACCGGCAGGAACCCACTTCTGCTTTATACCATTATTCAATGACCTTTGGTGCAGCATTAAGTAGTGACAGTTCTAAATTCACTTCAAGAACTAATTGGAGTACTTTACATGGTATAACTTTCCACTTGTTATATATTAGATGCTACTATTGTATATTTATCTGTTTTTTCTATTGATCACAACTTAAGGATTTATGCTGTGAATGTCCTTGCAAGTACTATATATTTTGTTAGACTATGATGCTTTTCAGTGACTGTCAGATACCTAAATGCAAAATATTTTCTGAAAAGGTCCATTCATAGAGAATCTTCCCAGAGCAACATAAAGTCTTCAAAAAGAAAAGAAAAACAGTTTTATTTATTTAAGGTATTTTATTAGATTTAGATACTTGCCATCTCTAAAGCAAATGAGTGGCTCACAATATAAAACAACAATATAAAAATACACAATAATGCACAAATAAAAAATACACCAATAATGTAAAATCTTGCTTGCTTCCTTTTTTTAATAATTGTATGGCTATGAACTGCAGTAGTTCCTTTGATTTTCTTTGGTTGGGGAGTTGAAGTTGGCTGTGTTTTCATTCCTTGATGGACTCAGATAAGATTGTGGAATAATTTTGCTGTATTATTGATTCAGTTAATATGGTATACTGAGCAATATATTACTCTTTATGTAACATATTTTTACACTTTAAAAGCTTTATTCCATTTAAATCTGTATTAAATATCTAGTGCTTTTTTTCTCCTGATAACTTCCTTTCCCAGCCCCTCACAAAATCAAGTTGGGAACAAAGTTGTGAGCATTCCTGAGAAGAGATATATCATTCCTGTTATAAAGTTAACATAGGTGGTAGCTAATTCAATTCAGGATCAGATTTTAACTTGATTTCAGTAGGAGAAAGCACAAGCATTTATTTAAAAGTTAAAATTGAAAGCTTTTGAGTTTTACCATGGATGAAAAAAATGTCTTGAGAATTGAACTAGCAAAACCAAAGCATTTCTGAATGGCTAATCTTCCCTCCCTAATTGACTATTGTTAATTATCCCCCATTACCATTGACAAAAATTCATGACAACCCCATTGATTATTCACTGTTTTAATCTGCACCCTCAGTTATTACTTGTATTCAGTATGTAACTGAATCATGTTCCTTTTCTCTTTGTTCCTTTAAAATTCAAGCCTTGACATTAGGTGGCATGCAGAATTTAAAGAGAGAGAAAACCTGTCACAGAACTACCTCTGTAATTCCTTTGTAGTTTCTTAATTATCCAGTCTTCATTTTGTGGGTGCATGCAGAAAGAGAGACAGAGAAAGAAAGAGAGAGATTCAAAACCAATATACTGCTTAAAATATATTGTTAAAAAAGCACAGTAATTTTTTTTCTATACGTAACATTCCTTATGTCCTGTTTTGAATGTTAGAATTATATGTAAGTACTTTTTAAAAATCTGAGCCTTATATGTAAGTACTTTTTAAAAACCTGAGCCACATGTCAAGCTTCAGTATTAAAACCATAAGGGTTTATATGTTGACACCATAATAAAATATAATGTAATCCTCTTTTATAAGTATCATATAAGCTCTTAATAACCACCTGTTAATCCCAAAATCTTTTTCTTTCTTTCTTGTATTATTTTGGATTTTTAGTATACATATACACACTGACTCTCTTTCCTTATGCCAGTGAAATAATACCATTGAGTCTTAAAAAGAAGCTTCAGCTACTGCGTCCTACTGTATTGGTCTATAGTAAAACTTTCTTGATTATATCTTTGTTTTTGCAATCTGGACTAAGCCAGTCTGGGAAAGTATGGGATCTTTCCCCATGGTCCATGGCAGGTTTAATATCAGGTATTAATGGGTATCTGCCAAGAGCCACTTATTATTGTGAAGCAGGAGTGCTCTGTAGCTTGTTCTTTGTTGTTACTATTTGGTCACCTGCCCTTATTGACTTTGTAAACAATGATAAACAATGAAAAATACACACACCCTTCATTTGCTTAGGTCAGTGGTGGGTTGCAGGCGATACGCCCCGGTACGGGCGTAGCGGAGCCAGTCCAGAGCACCGGATACTGTTCTGGTACGGTGCTCCGGAGGGCCCACCCACCCGTCTGAGCTCCTTACTGGTGTTTTAAGGCTTATGCGCAAGGCGCATACAGCACCTGTGCGATGCTCCGCTGAGCAGCTGGAGCATCGCGGAAACTCACGGAGGCGCTAAGACACATGCGCGCACTGCATGCATCCATGTGGATGCCGCCGGGCCCGTTCCAATCGTACCGGTTGGAATGGGATCCTGAACCCACTACTGGCATATCCTGCAATATTCTAAGCCTAGGAAAGGGATGAAGAGAATGTGGCCTGTTTATTGTATGTGGTCCACCAACATCTTTGAACATTTGAACTAAGCTTTTACACTGTTCTGTTGAATTCAGATATGTAAGTCTATTTCAGTTAATTCATAATTCTGATTCATAGTGGACCCAGTATTTTATCTTGATTTTTAAAAGCTTGTCAATTGCTTATGATTGGAGCAATTCATAAACAGCTACTGAACCATTCTGAGTTATGTCTTATATTTGTAATTCACTTTGTTAAAAAGAATAGAACTGATTTTTTCTTAAATAGATGAGGATAAAAAAAGGAAATATGATTAACAAAGAACTGAGATTAAAATTCTTGATGATTTAGGCTCTGCAAGAATCTCCCCCTCCCCCCCCGAAACCTCCTAAATACTATTTGAGAACTGTACATTTACTTAGGTATGTTAAATCTGTTAATGATTGTCTGGTCAATAAAGCCAAACCTAGTGTTTAGAAAAAATAAAATAAATGAAAGAGTAGTGCAAGGAATATAGTACTGGATACTGAAAATAAGTTTAAAAAATCTGTTAAAGTGATGCCCATAATATTAACATCATAGGTTTTTTTTAAGATAAAAGAAAACAGTTATTACAAACAAATTCTACCACTGAGTATATCCCATTACTCAGTCTTACTAAAGATAGAAGCATTATAATAAAATATCTATAGAATAGTACAGTAGATGGATAGCAAACTATAATTTTCGAATGCAAATCTTTTTATACATTAATACTATGATTCTAAATATAATACTTTACAGGAGAAGAATTCATAAAAGTCTATAGAATAGGTACTAGGATTAACTGGGATTAAATTAATTAAATGATGAAATAACAATATTCCTGTACTTTTTTCATAATACTATGTTTATTATTAATTAATATTTTATGTATGGTGAAATCTTTAATGGACTAATGGGGTTGTTGATTACTTCCAACTGCCCATTAAAGTACATCATTACAGAGAATTACCTCAAATTTTGGTGACATCATTTGCCACCACTTCTGTTTCAAAATTAGTTTACATTTGACAGCATGGACTATGTTTATTGTGTGAGACGTATTCATTATGTTGGTGAGATGTGCACCAGAAATCTGCTTCGGAGTATCAAAGTTTATTAAGTGTTAACCTGTCAAATCAAGGTTTTGCTGTTCTGTCTTCGCATAAATATATAGTCAAAGCAATATACAACAGGAATTAAATACATGCAAATCAATAACTATTAAAAAGATATTAAAGCTGTGGGATTGCTCTGGAGGATGAGGAAGACTCTGGAGGGTGTTTGGAGTCAGAGCAGGAACTAGAGAGGCCTGTTGGCCACCAGGTGGCATCTGAGGAAGCAGTGAGGAGGAACAGAGGGAGGTTGAACCTGATGTGTGTATGCGTAGAATTGATAGGAGAAAGGAACAGCTGTGGAGAAGACGTCATAGAAGGAAGTAAGGACAGCTGGCTAAGGGTGTGGCCCCTCCCAAAGAGTTTATAGGTGGAGCGACGGGAGGGGAATCTGCAGGAAACAACAGTCCATTATACGAGTTGTTGCGGAAGCATTCTGTAAATTTAATCTTGGTTTCTTGAAGACAACTTTCTAGGCTCCTAGCCAAGGGGTGGCTTTATCTATGTAATTAGTCGTGGCAGACAGCCAAGCCCATGTCTGCATGTTCATTGGAATCACGGGACAGAACAGGTAGTCGCAAGTCATGATGGTCTCAATCTTACAATATTTTCCATGGCAGTCATTAAGTGAATAACTTAGCAACAACAAACCATACATTGTTTGTTATGGACCAATTTTTGTTGGAAGCCGAAAGTAAACCATCATAAATTGTGGTGACTGTGGAGCACTGCAAACCTTAATTGAAAGAGTGATAAGTTGAGGACTGTATTCTTGAGCAGCTTTTTTGTATTTTTAAAGTCAGATGAAAATTCTGCAGATTCTTTATGGTTAGTCTCATGTCTAATGTGTAGCTAGTATTGTGCTCTAAATACATTAAACTGATAAACATTTAAATAATAAAGGCATAATACATACATACATACATGCATACACATACGCACATATATTTAAATAATGAAAGCAAAGTTAATTTTCTAGATCAGAATGACTCAGGAAGTATAATTGGAACAGTGAAATATCATAGTTGGGCATATCCTTCCTGCTGCTAGAACATTGAGCAATAAAGTTGAATCTTTCAGCTCAAAACTGGCTCTTTTAGGTGGTCATGATTCCTTCTAGAGTATGTCAAATCCTCCTCTAAAAGACAAGTCCTTATTGGCTTAAAGAACTTAAACAGCAACAGCCTTTCTGGATTCATTTTTGTCATATTCACTTTTATCCACAAAGTTGACTCCAAACAGTGTTAAAGATTCTGTTTCTTGAAATTAGATGAAGATATCATTATTGCTGAACTTAATCTGCATTTTAGAAGCATTGCTGTCCCAAATAGATTATTTTACTGAGCATCTCCATTCATCCTTTAAGTAACAGAGAATAAAATTATGAACTAGCAACCCTGGAGCTGGACACTTGTTGCCCAGATTCATCTTCTGGGCGAGACCTGATAGAAAGAACAGAACCAGATGCACTTGACTATCCTGACCACAAAGCCCTATTTTGTAAGGGGTTTTAGAAGGAAACAATGATTCACAACAGGGAATTTCTCTTCACCTTTAAAGGGGTGAAGAGAAACAGACAGCCTTCTCTCCCTATAGATATCTCGTAGCTGGTATTGACCAGAAAACTCTACTACAGTAGTTTCAGATCCTGAAAAAAGCTCAATTGACTTGGATCCTGCCAATTAGTATCTTTCAGATATGATCTTCTTAGGAAATGACTTTAATCAGCATAAGGGGAAGAAAAAATTCCATTTCATCCATGCTTCTAAGATTACAGATCATTTTTGTAGAAAACCAGGGTGACAATCTTGAAGGAAAGAGGCAAGAACTGTTATATAAATAAAGAGCAATGAAATATTCCTTAAGTTGTGTAAACAAGATAGTATTTGGAAAAATCAAACAAGCTTCTCCCTGAGTTTCTTATCTGTGAGAGCAGTTAGAGGTGCATGTTGCCTAGATAAATGTAATTGATCTGATTAGCCATCAGCTAATGATCCAAAGACATATGGCCTCATTATCTCTGCAGGAGAATTAGGAGCATAACCTGAAATAACATGCCACATGTCTTGAGTAAAAACAATCTGAAAAAAAATTAACCAATTGTTGACATGAACATCTTCCTAATAAGTATTGTTTATAATTTACAATACAGTTTAAGCAATTGCCTTTTTGCTCTGTTCAGGAAAAGAAATGTTTTTAATAATGATAAAGAAAACATCCTAAGAATCAGATTATTCATTAATATACATGTGTAACATTTTTCACATTCTGTAAGCATAAAGGACTTCTCTGTGCTCTGGAAAATTAAGTGGGAATTGGATTGGTATACAGTATTCCATAGAAGGTAGGAAACTGACTAAATTATGAATGGCATGGTTATCTTCGTTAAGAATGCATGCAGCTCAACTTCGCCAAAAACTATGAGTGGGTTCCTCACCCACATAAGAGAAGTAAAAACTATCATGTAACTCCTAAATACCCTAACTACTTTGCATCGTCGAATGCAACCCTCTTCAACTAGAAATATTATCAATCTCTAATTAATTTGTTTATAATTCATATTTAAGGCCATCTAGAATATTCCATTATTTTGGAATTTTAATAATGTTCAGTAGAATATTTTGCCCCATGCTTGGTCTTTTTTTATTAATGTAGAACTCAAACTTGAAAACTACAAGTAGTCCTTGTTTAGCAACTACTAGTATTATGACAGTGATAAAAAAATAACTTTATGACTAGTCCTCACATTCTCCATGATGGGGAGCGGGAGATGCTACGATCGGGCTATCATCAATTCTAATTGGTCCATAGACTGAGAGTAAGTGTTGCAGCCATGCCTCTACTCCTTTTGCCCAGTTCCTCTCAGTCTATGGTCCAATTAGGCTGATACCTCATTTTCTCTAGTGCAAATTATTGAAATCTCTCTTTTATATCAAGTTAGGTTACTAAATTCTACAATTGGCTTCTACTATTCAAAAATTTCAATTCAACTAAATTAGCGTGAAGAGGAGGAAGGAGCGTTTACCTCATTTTCCCCTGAGGGGCGCTGGGTTGCCAGTTCGGCGGGCAGATCTGGTAGCCACAATGGAGAGAATTGGCTTGAAGCTCAGTGCAGCTGGCTGGAGTTAAAACTAAACTGAATGCTCGCACTGCCGCAGTCCAGTGCTCAGGAAGGCCGTTATCAAGCAGAGACTTGGGGGCGAGTCAGCCAGCCACCGCTCCGCATCGTGCAGATCGCCTGAGCTGCAATTAGCACCGAGGGGGTTTTCGGACATCGGCCACCATTGCTGGGCGCTCTGAGAAAGAGTTGACAAAGACAATTGAGCGCACGTGACTGGCGCCATTCTTCAGGGCCATTCCTGGCCAGTGTTGTGTGATTTGGGTGGCCAATTTGGGAACGTTCTGTGGCAGCAAGGACCTACTTAAAACAAGGCTTGCCGCCAATTTATTTGCTGGAATGCCAAGCGGCCATTTTGGGGATGACTACGCAGCGGCCATTTTCTTTGCCATGAGGCTGACAAATTTAAACGGACCCTCTTTTTTATTGCAGATTCACAACTCCCATTGCCATCCCCCTTACTGTGAACTACAGTGCCGGGAATACTTTTCACCATTGAATTTCATTTTATTAGATAGTGCCCAATGTTCAAGTTTGTCAAGATCCTTCTGTATCTTAAGCCTGTCTTCTGGAGAGTTGGCTATTCCTGCCAGCTTGGTGTTATCTGCAAATTTGATGAGTTTCCCATTTATTCCCTCATCCAAATCATTGATGAAGATGTTGAAGAGTACTGGGCCTAAAACAGAGCCTTGGGGTACTCCACTGCATACTTCCCTCCATGTAGATGCAGTTCCATTGAGGACTACACATTGAGTGCGGTTGGTCAGCCAGTTATGATGCTGTCTAACCCACATTCTTCTATTTTATCTAGTAGTAGGTTATGGTCTACCTTATCAGATGCCTTACTGAAGTCCAATTGGACTATATCAACGGCATTCTTCTGGTCCACTAATTTTTTTGGGGGGGGTTTTTTGTCCTTTTAGAGTTATATCTATTTTAAATCTGTAAGTCTACCATGGATTAATATTTTTTTTTATTTTTTTTTCCAAAACAAGATTTTTATTGGTTTTACAAAAAATAATCGGGAAAAGGGATGGTGGATAGGTTACAAATTTTGACAGCTACATTATGCAGGAAATGCCCCCCCCCCATTCTCATAATTTTCATTTATTAATACATTA
This sequence comes from Natrix helvetica, assembly GCF_964273705.1. Classification (NCBI taxonomy): domain Eukaryota; kingdom Metazoa; phylum Chordata; class Lepidosauria; order Squamata; family Natricidae; genus Natrix; species Natrix helvetica. Next base: position 306,291,062 of record NC_138548.1, on the reverse strand, counting down.
AGTTGTTACTACTTAGCAATAATTTGTCAGCATATTTTAACATTTTGTCTTCAAAAGATTTCAATCATTTTATATCAAACAGATTTTCTAGCTCATTTTTGTGATCTAAGTTTTCTCAGTGTTGCCTCTTCTCCCCCCACCAGCAAGGCTCCAGCACCTCCCGTGTCCTGTGTAGTGTCATCGGATTTATCCAGGAGGACTTTGTTTTTTTCCATGAAGGCCTCAGCTTCCATAGTTGTGTTGATTCTAACTCTAGTGTCCTCCCAGAATATTAGCATACCTTCTGGCATAAGCCATCGAAACCACACCCCTTTCTGGTATAATTTCTTCGCTAGAAGCGAATATTTTTTTCTTTTATCTCTAACTTTCTTTGGGATTTGTTTCAAGATGGCTATTTCTCTATCCTTGTATTTTAATACTTGCCCCCTTTATGCACTCAGAATCTCATCTCTTGTAGTCTTTCTGAGAAATTTGATGTGGATCTGGTCCACTAATTTTGTCACTTTGTCAAAGAATGCAATAAGATCCTTCCTAAAATTAATACTCCCTTTCATTGGGGGCAGGAGGTAGTATTACCCAACTTCTGTCCGGCTCCTTCCACACAAGGGAGCATCTCTGGCATAGGCTGGATGTCTGTAGGGCTCTGCAGATTTACCTCAGATGAATGGCCTCGTTTTGAAGGTCAGAGGAGTTGATGGTGGCCTTCCAACCAGCTACGCAAGGTGCTAGAGTAACTCTGAAGACAATAGGTAGATGGTTGAGGAAGGCTATCTCCTTGGCCTATGGAGCCAAGGGCAAGGTTCCACCTCAGGGTATTACCACACATTTTACTTGCAGTGCAGCCACCACGGTGGCATGGGCGACTAGAGCACCATTTTAAGATATCTGTAGGGCTGCATCTTGGACATCCCCTACGTCTTTTATTCGACACTACAGACTAGACGCTTATGCGTCAGCTGAAGTGTCCTTTGGACATAGAATGTTGCAGCAGGTAGTGGCTCCTACAGCCACTATGGATTCATAATTTCTTCCCCACCCTATGGACGGTAGCTTGGGTACGTCCCGATGGTAGCACCTCCCGCTGCCCATCATGGAGAACGAACGTTGGTACTTACCTGAATGTTGATTCTAATGATGGGGACGGGAGGTGCTACCTCCTACCCTATTAGTCGTAGCAGCCTGTCCTGGGAGGGGGTACCCTTGTGAATTCTATTACAGATCATTACTCCATGCGACCTCAAGGAACTGCAAGGAACAACCTCCTCCCAATTTGGTCACTAAATGAGGACTACCTGCATGAAATGGAACATACAAAATGCTATTTAACTGTAGCAGCCTTTCAGTACCAAATATTGTCTTATTATATTTTGGAATAAATGCTATCCGGATGGATAGATAGATGGATAGATAGAATATATCACAGTAAAGAAGTCATGATCACATTAGAGAGCAAACATAAAATATCACTTTGTTAAAAGTTACATTGGCAATCAAAATACATATTGAAGTTGGTTTATTGAATATTACATGAATAGTGAGGTTTCAATTCCAATGCTTGTTTTAACTTAGCACTTTTGAATCAATCCATTAGCAATGTATTGATGTTTTGTAATACTTTACACTATATAAACTGAATGTTGTGCATTCAGTCAACTGGAGACCTCCTCAGTACTAGAACTGAGAGTTTAAGAGAGAAAATTCCCTTTGGAATGTGAAGTAAATTCCTTAAAAAAAAATAAGAAAAGGACAACCATGAACTACTATTGCCTACTCTAACTTACTTTAGCTGCATAAGTTCATAAGAGCCTCAAGCTTCTTTGGCTTAGATAAATAGTTTTATTAAGAATTATATCTATATGAATTAATAGCTTCTGCTTCAGTTAAAAGCTAACATAACAATGAAGAATATTACAACACTCTTAATATTACAATGAACTCAATGAAACAGTACTCTAGGTAGAAAAATGGAGCAGAAAAATCTTTCCTCAAATGATGAAATGTACTAATCAAAGAAATAAACCAAATATCTATAAATTCAAGCCAAACAAAACTGTCTAGTTTTTACTTAACATATAATTAGTTTATAGAATTTACCAAATAAATTGTGATACATTTAAAATTGGATTAAATATATCCAGAAGAAATGAGACTTATTGTTAACTAGTATTCATGACAACATAAAACCTAGGAAGTAAAAAATAAGCTGGTGGTACCTATATAGTGAAATGAGTTTTTAGTATGTAGACACATTTTGAAATGAAATATTTTTAATTAAAAGACAGATTGAAACAATCCAGTCTTCGAAACTCAATTAATCTTGTAGGCACTTATTATTTAAGTTAGAGCCAAAAAATCTTTACAGCTAACTTCGTGTTTGAGAAAATCAAATGGATACTAAAATCTTGGATTTCTTTATTATGTTCTATAATCCAAGGAAGAAATTGTTTTAAAGAAACAGATAAATTCTGTAAATATATTTAAATAAGGCTAGAATTGTATTTTTAGACTAAGGTGCGGATGTAATTCTTGACTGCTACAGTTGCTGAAAAGTACAATTAATATTATTGCTCTTTGTGCATTTAATGTTTTCCATTCTGTCACATTAAACACTGCAATATGTCAGTGACTTTGGTGAGATTATAGGTGGCACATCTAAATCTGGGAGCAAGTAAAGAATTTAGCACAGTTGCATCTATTATTGAAAGCAGTTGAGACATCTCAGGCTTTTTTCTTCTTCTCCCCTACTGAAACTTCCTTGCTCTGAAGGAAAATGAAAGTATATGAAAAATACTATCCTTCTTCCTCGTATTATTCACAGGACTGAATGCAAAGTCACCCAGCATTTTCAAACTTATTGTTCTGAAAGTTTCTAATAGCTTAGAAGTACAGATAGTCATCAGTTAATGCTGCTTTTTCAGTAAACATTCAAAGTTATGACAGTGCTGAACAAGTGGTGATTACAACTAGTTTAGGAAGTTTCATCTAGCATACCCATGATCATGTGATCACCACTTGGGCACCAACTGGCTTGCCCTTACAATGGTTGCTGAACCCATAGTCACATGATTATGATTTGCATCCAGAACACAGATGGGTTTTTTTCCCATCCTGTCCTTGTCTGGAGAGATTTAAAATAGCTGGTCTGCTCACCTGTTCTTTATTCTCTGTTGTGGTCCCCTTTTGCAGAGAGGTTTTCGGTTCTCTTTTCTTCCCTTGGAAGTCCATTTTTGTATTCACTTCCCATTCATTCAGAATCCATTCATTTCGACTCTTTCTCTTTTAACACATATATTTTTTTAGTACTGCGTTCATATCTTCTAGCAGAATAATTGTTTTCTCTGAATTAGATTTATCAAAGCATTACAATTTATTCCAGAACTCATCTTTAGCTCTTACATTATCACAATTTGCTGCAGTGGGGGTTGCAGGCGGTACTCCCCGATACAGGCGTACCAGAGCCTGCCCGGAGCACCAGGTACCGTTCCGATAAGATGCTCCGGAGGGCTCACCCGCCCATGCTCCTTACCTGTCTTTTAAAGCCTTCGGCGCTTATGCACATGGCACGTACAGCACCTGCGCAATGCTCCGCCAAGCAGCAGGAGCGTCACGGAGGCTTGCGGAGGCATCGCTGGAAGATAAGACGCATGCGCACACTGCGTGCATTCATGTGGAGGATGCCGGGCCCCGTTGCAACCGTACCCGTTGCAACGGGATCCAGAACCCAGCACTGATTTGCTGACTAAATGTAACTTTTACTGGATTCTTTCCTTCATTTTTTCAAACTTTAATTTTATTCTTTCATTTCCTGCCATATACATGTCCATCAACACCATTCCACAAGATAAGACTTCCTTCAATTGGATCTATTGTTTCTCTACAAATATACAACAATTCTGTTAATTTTATTTTATTTGTTAATCTTGTTTACCATTTATTTCTCTTACATCCCATTGGTCAATCAAGGCTCTCATGTTGTTTAATAATATAAATAGCGTAACATTTTTAGCAGTAAACTCTAAAGTAAAGGCATGTCAGCAGTTAAGATACTTACAAGCTGCTTAAATATATTCAACTAAAAATCCAGATCAGTTGAATCTGATCTGTAGGGCTGACACACACATGCACATACATAGAAAAACACGTGCTTACTGTTAAATTTTTGTTCCTACAGGTACTGCAATGGCTGCTGTAGTCTTATTGCAAAATGAGGCACCTTATTGTTCTCTGATAACCAGCAGCACAACCATGAATACAGGTAATTACTTTTTTAGTAAATTAAAATTAACAGATAGAACCAGTTGTGGATAATAATAGGGATGAGATATTGAATTTATCTAAACTCTGAATGTAGAGCTGAAGCAGATTGTTTCAAGTAGATTTTATAGTTCCATCAGTTGAAATAGGATTCAGGTAAAGAATCAAATAAAAGCCATAAACAGATTTTATGAATAATGTGTCACTACTAAACCGTGCCAAAATTGCTACAACCTTTCACCTTTGTTTTAGGATTCATGGGAGGAAGGTAATGGAATCAAGTGGTAAGTCTATAGTGGAAGCATTATTTCTAAGCATGTAACAGCTTATGCAATACAACTCCTGTCGTTTTTTTATCTTCATAATTCAGTTTTCTATGAAGGTATTGCAAATCATAATTCCTATTTTTATTCTTCCTGAAGAAAAATATTCCCTACAAGATGAATAAACGGTTTCATCAAATGTAGTCTGCCAATGTTCATGCCAAATGAAGCCTGGTGTACTGGCTCCCTGCTTTGTCTTGCATGGATAAAACTGTTTATGTAAGACAAGACAGTGAGCTAGGTCTCACTAATTTGCCCTACATGAAACTGGCTAAACTGCTTCATGTGTTCCTCCATTGGGTAAAACAAAGGACAACTGAAGGACCACAGCTCTTGTAGATGGTCCAAAGTTGACAATGGAAATGGAGTAGTGAATGGCCATAATTTTACAACTAATTTGAATGTTTTTGTTTGTTGTAATGCCATGTAGAGCAGGCCAGACCTACACTACTTAAGAAGTGAAAGGGCCACATTGATAAAATTAAAAATAATTATGGGCCACAAAGGAACAGATTGCATGCCAGTCAATTGTTTGGCAAATATCTCATGTAAAATATCTTTCACTTCTGCTTATATTATCTCTTAATTGCACCATGTTCTGTTCAATTTACTTAATCAGTCTGTTTTCTGACTATTAAAACGTTATTATTTTAGTTGTATGTGAGAAAGAAAGAAAAAAAACCTAATGTGATGACATCACAGTTTTCCCAATAAATTTCTTAGCTATTTAGCTTCTTGGTTTTTTTTGCTTCATATATTTTTAAACTTGATATCAGGTTGGAAAATGAGCAACTGCGTCAGAAGGAATAGTAAAATAATTCTATGTATTAAAAGGTTAATACTGACAATAGAGAACAAATATTCATTGTTACAAATTGTAATTCTGATTCATCTCTTTGGCAGAAGCTTTTAAGCTCATTGAAGATTTTTACAAGTAATATAATCTCTTTGTATTCACACAGATTTCCTATGACAGCTAAAAATTAAATTGGAGAACTAAGGATAATCTCTGCTTATACGTGTTCCCTTGTCTCATGCTTAGTTTAACAAAATAATCATGATTTTAAAATTCATTTAAACCAAATTTGTTTCTTTGCTAGTCCAAATATAGTAGGAATTTCACATTTATTATTTATTTCATGCAATACATCCTTTCTTTGCGTAATCAAGAATAAATTATTCTGCTTGTTTAGGTTTATTGCTTCATATTCTTTGCAGAAAATGACCAGTAATTGTCATCTCATTAAAATTATTATCTAACTCCCACATGGTAATTTTGTGGAATGTTATGGTACAATACAATAGCAGAGTTTGAAGGGACCTTGGAGGTCTTCTAGTCCAACCTGCTGCCTAGGCAGGAAACCCTATACCCTTTCAGACAAATGGCTATCCAACATCTTCTTAAAGACTTCCAGTGTTGGGGTATTCACTTCTGGAGGCAAGCTGTTCCACTGATTAATTGTTCTAACTGTCAGGAAGTTTCTCCTCAGTTCTAATGCATGAAAACAATACCTTTCATTTTTAGCAGATTTTTTTTTATTTTTTTCCCTTCTACAACACATTACAGTCATTATATCAACATTGTTATATCATTATAATATCTGTACATGTATATAACGTTTCTCTTCTATATTTACACACCTTTATACACAATTCTATATATATTTATATATATTGTTTTTCGGCTTAATTAGTTTTCTTGTTTTGCAGCCATTTGTACCAATTGTTCCAAATTTCATAATATTCTGACTCATCTTTATCTTTTAATTTCAGTGTTAATTTATCCATCTCTGCACAATCCAAAGTTTTTTCCCCCACTAATTCGTCCGAGGGGGCATTATTTTGTCTCCAGCATTGGGCAAATGCTATTCTAGCTGTAGTTAGCAGATGTGTTAATATGTATTTAATTTCTTTGTATATTTCCCTTTGATTATTCCCAGCAGAAAGATTTCGGGTTTGTATTTTATCTGTTCCCCTGTAATTTCTTGCACCTATTTCCAGATTTTTGTCCAATATTTTTGTGTTTCTGGGCAGATCTACCATATGTGATAAAAAGTCACTTGTACTTTTTTACACTTCCAGCAGGTCGGCTTCATGTTTGGGTACATTTTAGCCAATCTTGTTGGTGGTAAATGCCAACGATAAAACATTTTGTACGTATTTTCTTTAAGTGCTGCTGATTGTGTTAGTTTATAATTTGTGTTCCAAATTCTTTCCCAATCCACTAGATCTATGTTGTAACCAAAGTTTTTGGCCCACGCTGTCATGCAACCTTTAACTTTTTCTTCTTCTAATGTTACTTCTAATAAATATTTGTACATTTTCATTATGAGTTTATTTTCTGGGCCAATTAAAATTTTATCTATTTGTTGTAATTCTGTGTATATTCCATATTTTTTTGCATCTTTTTTGTATCTCGATTGTAGTTGGAGATATGGCCACCAATCTATATTTATATTTTGCTCCTTTCATTCTTGATTTGTTTTCAAATTCCCTTGGCTGTCTAAAATTTCACTATATCTAACCATTTTCGATAGATCTAGCGTATTGGGATGTGTCATGGCTTCCATAGTGGAAAGCCATGTCGGTATTTTCATGTAATATTTTTCTCTAATTTTATTGCAGACCTGTATCAGTGCATCTCTAATATAGTGTCTATGAAAGTATTTTTGTTTCTTTTTACCCTCTTCCCATAGGAAAAAATGCCATCCCGTTTGCAAATCGTGACCCTCTAATGTTAGTATTCTTTTATGTTTTAAATTTATCCAATCCCTGATCCATGATAGTGCTGCTGCTTTGTAATAAAGCTCCCAGTCAGGGAGTCCCATACCACCTCTGCTTCTGTCATCCTGTAGAGCTTTCAACTTTATCCTGGCTTTCTTCCCTTGCCATATAAATTTTAATATAATCTTATTCAATTCGGTAAAAAAAGATTTCCCTAATTTTATGGGGATTGTTTGAAATAAGTATAATAGTAGTACATTCATTTTTATTGTTGCTATTTTCCCTAATAATGATAGTTGTAGTTTCCCCCATAATTCTAGATCTTTTTTTATTTGTTGCACTAATTTTGTATAATTATTTTCTTTTATAGTTGAGCACTTTGCAGTTAACCATATTCCAAGATATTTAACTTTCTTTGTCACTTGCAGTCCTATTATTCTTTCTAATTCTTTATTTTGTTCTTCCTTCAAAATTGTAGTTATCATTTTAGTCTTTTCTCTATTAATGTTTAACCATGCTACATCTCCATATTTTCGTAATTCTCGCATTAAGCTATTTCCTGTTTCTAGTGGGTCTTCTATAATGAATACCAAATCATCTGCAAAGGCCTGGATTTTATACTCCTCTTTTAAAATTTTAGTTCCTCTTATCTCCGAATTTTATCTAATTCTTATTAAAAGACTTTCAAGTGTCAGGATAAAGAGCAGAGGTGATAATGGGCAACCCTGCCTTACTCCTTTCATTATTTTAAAGGTCTCTGAACTTTCCCCATTTAATAGTATATTTGCCCTTTGGGTGGAGTATATCGTTTTTATTAATCTTTCAAATTGGTCCCCTAATTTCATATTCTTAATTTGTTGTATCATGAATTCCCAATTTAAATTGTCAAATGCCTTCTGTGTATCCAGAAAGACGAGTCCCACTTGTTTCTCTGGATGTACCTCATAGTACTCTTAAAATATTTGCTATTATTCTAGTATTATTCCTGATTTGTCTTGTTGGGAGAAATCCATTTTGGTCTGGATGTATATAGTCATTTAATAGTTTTTTCAATCTTTCCGCTATTATAAAAATACCTTTTATTTTTGGTTATGGATTAAATTAATAGGTTGAATGCCAGCTAAAATTCATATTGTATTCATTACAAATACTAAATGAAACAAAATGAAATGGGAGTGAAGATGTGAATTTCTAAGTGATATTAATAACAAAATCACATGGCACTATAAAAATTGCCAGATTAGCATGGTGGTGTCATAGACTTAAAAGGACCAATATTTTTAATAATTTTGATTCATACTAACATGAACTAATAGGTTCTGTAGCTTTTGAAGTGAACTGCTTATTTATGGAGCATTAGCTGTGGTACAAATGTCTTCATTTTATACCATACAAACATTATGTTAATATCTGATCCAAGACATTTTATTGTCTGTTGTAAAAACTCCAAATAATGTCTGTCATGTTTAAGTGGCAATCTGATTCCAGACTAGTCTTTTTTTTAGAGGAATAAAAAAATAATTAAGTTACAGTATGATCTAATCCACTTATGTTGTTCTTTAAGCATTACTGCCTCTGATATTTATGTTTTCTGTACACCCTCAATAAATTGTGCTTTCATACAGTTTGGAACCTCTTCATAGCAGAGTCCCTATAAATTAGGAGCAGACCATTCTGTGTCTGCCCCGAGTCTTCTATTTATAGTTTTCTATGAAAAATCCTTTTAAGCTGCAGTCTACAATTAGAACAACTGTACGGTATATATTTATCTATTTTGCCACTGAATATTTTACATGACTGCTGAAACCCAAAAAGGGATTTTTTACATTTTCTTTTTCCTTTTTTTTTTTTTAAAAAAGCTTGATTCTATTTATAACGTGAGAGATTGATTTGTCTCCCAAAGGAGTAGGCTAATTTCCTTTGCCATATGTTTCAATAAATAAGGCTAGAAGGCAGTGCTATAGAATTTATTTTTCCTTTTTTCCTTTTGACTTTATTTTTGTCATTTACTTATATAGATGCTATGTGAGTCCTATGTATCTTACACTGCAGGATTAGGGGAGGGGGAGGACGACAGGTAAAATCACCTGCCCACTCACCCAGGAGATAGATGGTGGAGGTGAGAACTACCAAACTACTTCACTAAGTCAGGAGGTAGAGATAGAGCATGGAGAACCCAAGGAGTCTTACAAAGAGAACTTGGGGATTTTAACCCTCTGAGTTCAACCCAATTCTGCCATTACAATTGTGAATAATGCCATAATTCCTGTTCAACCCAGGCGTTTGTGAGCTAATATCTCAAAGGTTCTGAACCTTTAAAATCCTGGTCTATAAAGGTTAATCACAACTTTCCAGCCCTTTATACTTTGTACTTAAATGCATTAAATCTGCTTATTGAGTAGGCTCATTGCAATTAGTAGGTGGGGCAGTTATAATATATGATAGAACCTTGTAAAGATTGAATTTTGCAATATCTATTCTGATTCTTAATAGTTTGTTCCACATTGATGTTCTGACAGGAGCACATTATTTGGGGTATTCTTTAACTTATGGATCAGGTTTTAGATAAGGAAAAAAATCAACACTCAATTTCTAGTTGACAGCATGATTACATTTCTAGAAATAACTGATATAGTTTCACATTTTAAAACTTGGGTAGTATGTAATATTTGTCATTGAAGTATACTTAAAAGATCAGTTTCTTCAGAAGAGTGGCAGTAGTTTTTAAAGAATATAGGCAGAAATTGAAGTGAAATCATAAGACTATTATTCCGTGAAGTGTATAATTTTAAATAGCACATTTTAGTTGTAGGTCTTTTTGCATGGTGGTCTATGTAACCTAGAAACAATACCTAGGCATTCTTTTTGGTATTAAGTTCTGGATATTGACAGAACTACTTTGTTTACTTTGCTGCTCCATCAACCAGCAATAATTTATTCTGTTACATATCTGTTTATTTATTCTGTTACGTAAGACAGCAGAAATACTGCTTGTGTATTGCATTTTGTTACTGCTGATTAAATATATGTGAATGATTGACTGGGTAGTCTTTCAAACCCTATTCTGTCTTTGTAAACTCTTAATGCTAGTGCTAAAAGCAAAAGGTATGAGAATTGCTTTGCTTACAAAATAAGCTCATGACACAATTTGAGGAGGAGAAAAGTTTGTTCAGTTATAAATGTTTCTGCTTTTCATTTTACAGTCATGACTAAGTTGCTTTTGCCTATATTTACATCTTTATTAACTTGAGATTACTTGAAGGATGCAAAGTTCTAAGAGGTCTTCTGAAGAATAGGCTATATCTTGTGATGCTAAATTCAGTTCTTCAAATTCCAGGATTCATTTCTCTTCATAGAAAATATTTTCAGAATTCCTGGTCCAGTTCAGAATTACCTGCTTTGAGCGATTCTAATTCTCATCAGTAGTAGAACAATTTGTTCCGCAAAAAAATAAGAAAAATAAATGTATATAGAATTGAGTTGCCAAAAGGCGTAGCTGCCATCAGTGAGTTCATTGTTCGTTTCTATGGAGACAGCAGCCTATTCTGAATGGCTGTTAGATCTTACCGAAAGATGCATGTCTCTGTATAAGTTCAGTACTGAGCAAGTAAGCTTTCTCATTCAGCTTCATCCTCTGGCATATCTTTAGTGCAGCAAATAGTGGGTGACCATGCAAGGATCACCCAGGAGGCGCTTGGCAGTGAATCTTTTTAGCAAGTTTTTTCAGGGCCGGAGACATTCTTCTTCTGATCCTCTCCTCCGAGTGCTTCAGAGGCGACGGAGCTCAGTTGTAGAGGTCCTCTCGACTTCTACACATAGGGTTATGGTGGCTATTTCCTCTGTAAGCCCTGAAGAGCTGAATGCTGCTTTCCATGAAAGAAGAAGTAAAGTATTGGCATTTTTATCATTCTGATCTTTTTTTATAACTAATCATTTTAAGTTGATCGCATCACTTAATTAATAAAATAGTACTGTATCACTTTTAAGCTTACTGTTCTTATGAGTTTGTTTATAATATGAACAAAGATAACAGCTGTTATTAAATGTTTCTAGATCATGAGATGATCCTTCCCATATTAAGGAAATACTACATAAACAGACATCAAGAAAGAAAAGTCTTATTTCTTTACAAATGTTATTTTTGGGTTTAGTTTACCTTTTTATGTTCGTTTTTCAGAATTGATTTTTGTTGGAAAGTTTTATTTTGTCTTGCCATTGGGTTACAGGACGATCTAGACGTCCAACTGCAAAATATACAAAAGTTGGAGAACGCCTTCGTCATGTTATCCCTGGTCATATGCAGTGTTCTATGGCATGTGGTGGACGTGCTTGCAAATATGAAAACCCAGCTCGGTGGAGTGAGCAAGAACAGGCTGTTAAAGGATTATATTCCTCCTGGTAATGTACAGTATTCATTCCTGATACATTTTTTAAAAATGTTACTTTTAAATATCTTATGAAGCAGTTCGTAACTCTGTTGAACTAATTTCCAAAAAAATATGCTTAGTATTAAATTATACATTCAGTGAAAGAAAACAGTTTGATAAAGATTTAGGCAATAAGTATTTCAGAAATGCTGGACAGTTTATATATAATGTCTGTGTGTCCATTAGCTTAATGCTTGAAACATTTATATGCTAAAACTGTTGGCTAGATTCAAACAAAGGTCAATTGTTTTCATCTAAGCATTAATCATACTGAATGCATTCTTCTGATGTCAACAGAAACTAAATTCAACCTAATCCAATATGTTTTAAGCTGAAACATGGATTTCATTATGGATATCTTTATTACAGACTTAAATGTAACTAAGATTCAAATGTACTGATCAGGTAATTGAACTGAAATGTCAAATTAAAAAACCCAAATGAATATAATGAAAGCATTGTCACGATGTGTGGGATCATTTTATAAACTTTTTAAAAGATCACTCTGAAGAAAAAAATGTTTTATACATAGATAAAAAACTAGAGTGATGTTAGCTCTGTTTTTATTATCACCATATCTTGGCATCTTATTAGCATTCTGCTATGTAAGTATTTTATTAAACAAAGATCCAAAGCATTTCATGGTTTGAAAGCACAACATATAAAATGTTATGATTAATTTGCTAAAACAATTAAACATGAGAAATGCCTGAGACATATTTTTACTCCTATTTTTTGTCTTCTTCCCTCATCTCTTCAGGGTAACAGATAACATACTGGCTATGTCTCGACCCTCCACAGATCTTATTGGAAAATATAATATTATTGAACAGTTCCAAAGGTAAACAAAATTGGTAACAAATTACTAAAGTTCTTATGAGAATGAAGCTCATCTCCCCCCACCCTTCCCTGCATTGCTCAGATCATTTGTAGCATTTTATTCTGAAATAAGAATAATAACATGGGATGCGGGTGGAAAAGATTCTGAAAGGACGCATTGTTCAATAATGCATCATCTTTTTCTTTGCCTAAGATGTGACATAAAAACAGTAATTAACCTTCAGCGTCCCGGGGAACATGCTAGCTGTGGGAATCCACTGGAACAAGAAAGTGGTTTCACCTATCTTCCTGAAGCCTTCATGGAGGCGGGAAGTAAGTTTGCTCCTGCTGCTGCTGTTCCTGGTTAATTATAAAGTGTGTTGCTTGCAGGCTGTTTCTGCCACCTACTTCTAAAGTTAAAAGCAGTGAGTTGAGGAATGTTTATTGATGAAAAAAATAACATACAATAAGATACAACTAATGAGGATGTAGAAAAAGAGAGGGCGGCTATCATAAATGACTTGAGCATCCATGGAATTGACAGCTAAATTATGAAAGTTGCACCTGGCAACTACTAGCAATTATTCACCAAAACATTACACAGATTACACAGGACAATAGGCATATATTCACTGGCAGTAATTCTGTGTGTGTGTGTGTGTGTGTGTGTGTGTGTGTGTGTGTGTGTGTGTTACAGATACATATCTATCTACTTAATTAGCATCTCTTTCACAAAAAGTGTTCTCCACACTGTCCAAACAAATAGTTGTGTTTGACTACTTTGAAAATGATGTAATTAATTGAGGAATACTGAGTGTGTATTTTTATATACTATCTTAAGTGCATGTACACAGAGAGAGACATTCCCCCTTCATTGTAGGTTTTATAAGCCAGTTTCTAAAGGAAAAATCCTGCTGAATTTAGACTGGATTGGAAAAAATTAAATTTAAATGAACATTCCACAATGTGGGAAGATAATTCATTCTCCTCTACTGCAGATCTTAGGAATGTCATTAGGATATATCTGTGGGTGCACGGTTTTCTAATTATAATGTTCTAAATATCTTTTTCTAGTTTATTTTTATAACTTTGGATGGAAGGACTATGGTGTAGCATCTCTCACTACTATCCTCGATATGGTAAAAGTGATGACTTTTGCCTTACAGGAAGGGCGAGTAGCTATTCATTGTCATGCGGGACTTGGCAGAACAGGTACAAATATGCAACAACTAGTTTAATTAAAATGTATTTTTCTAAAATTCAATATTGAACTTTATGCATTGTACGGTATGCATTGCAAAGTCTGCACAAATTGCAGATAGTGCTCAACTTACAACCATGTATTTAGTGACCATTCAAAGTTATGATGCCACTGAAAAAAGTGACTTATGACCATTTTTCACATGACCGTTGCAGCAACCCCATGGTCCTGTGATCAAAATTCAGATGCTTGGCAGCTAGCATGTGTTTATGATGGTTACAGTGTCCCGGGGTCATATGGTCACCGTTGCTGACCTTCTGACAAGTACAGGGGGAACCAGGTTCACTTAACAACCATGTTATAATTTAACAATTGCAAATATTCATTTAACAACCCTGGCAAGAAAGGTCATAAAATGGGGCAAAACTCCCCATTTTAGTAACTATCTTGCTTAGCAATGGAAATTTTGTGCTCAATCCTGGTTGTAGGTCAAGGGCTACCTGTATTTGCTTGCTGGCCTTTCTTGGGTTTTTTTCTTTGAAAGTGGCCCATTCCTCTCAACTGCTTTTTGAGTTCAAAGAAGAAATTGAGAATTAATCATAAGAGCATATATAAACATTTAAGAGAAATCCTAGTTTTCAACTGTATTTCCCTTGTCATTATTTCAAAAGAAAACAGAACTTTGGAGTAGAGAATTTAGCTACTTTAAAAATATGATTCAAAGGAATAGGAATCCTTTAATGCCCTTAAATAGAAATGCAAACTATGAATGCCTTCTCTCTCTCCGGATACCTACCATTTGGAAATACTTGTTTGGCTATTTATTTTTAATAATTTTCTCACTTCCACTTCTGAAGCAGAGAAAACATTTGCAGGAAAGCTTAACAGCCTTCTTTGACCTTATTTTCTCAGCAAATAAAATGTTACGCTTCAAAACTCTTTTCCCATCTGTGATCTCTGATTTTGTGTGCAATTTATTCATAAAATCAGCTGGTTTAATGTACAAGTTTCAATATATAATGTATGTTTATATAGTGTTCATGTTTAATTTTTAAAATACTTTAAGTAGTGTGTGTGTGTGTGTAGAAGTATAAACACATACATCTAGAGAGAGAGAGAAAGTATGTAATCTTAAGTCTTATAGTTGATGATAATTTATACACTGATAGATAACCGTTTGCTGTGATGTAAAGAGCATCTATGTGTTGTTTTCTGAGTTTATTGTTTTATTTTAGACTTTACTGAACTTGGGAGATTGATCTATTTTTATGTATCACTTTCTAGGTGTCTTAATAGCTTGTTACTTGGTTTTTGCAACAAGAATGACTGCAGACCAAGCAATCCTTTTTGTAAGAGCAAAAAGGCCTAATTCTATTCAGACTAGAGGACAGTTGTTGTGCGTAAGGGAGTTTTCACAGTTCTTAATTCCGCTCAGAAATGTTTTTGCCACCTGTGAGCCCAAAGCACATGCAGTGACTCTTTCCCAATACTTGATCAGGCAGCGGCATTTGTTGCATGGATATGAAAGCAGACATCTCAAGTATGTGCCAAAACTTATCCATCTTGTTTGCAAATTGCTCTTGGATTTGGTTGAAAACCGACAGGTGATAGAAGAATTAATAGATATGCCAGACCTGTCAGCTGAAATTGAGGAGACCGTTTCTCAGTTAGCTTCTACGGAGCTTGATAAGGAGTTAAGAAGACAAGACAGTAGTACTTCAGAGCCATTCTCTCTCTCAGGATCAAATCCTCTTCATCCCAGGGAACACGATTGTGATCCTCTTTGCAAATCGAGGACTGCTGATTACTTTTTGTCTCTTAGCCGTTCCAAAAGGCGCCTTAGCTATAGTGAATCAGATTTAAGAAAAGCTGCATTTATCGCTGAGCAAGGAGAAACACTATGGTCAGTGCCTGTACAAGTGCCACTCTGCAACAAATCTAACCCGCCAAGCAAGGTGGACGAATGCCAGCCTCTTCATATTGAGCTAAACCAAGAAGTCTTAATTCGTAACACATTTACTTTCTCAACTCAGGGAAAATTTAATCCAGGAAAAAATGAAGAAGACTCTTCTGCCTGCCATAAATCTAGACATACAAAAAGAGTACTGCGTAGTAAAACCTTTTCTTCGGGCCTTGCATATCATCAGAATGAAAAAGAGGAGGATGAGGAAGAAGAAGATGAGGAGCTAAAAGCACTGAACTATAATTTTCTGAGAAAGGATATTTATGGTAGACGAATATCATCTGAAGATTCAGACTCTTCTAAAGCAGAAAATGAGACATATGATATCAGAGATCTTTCGGACGCAATCCCCCATATCATTGTGCAATCAGAATTAACTCAAGAAGCACGAAGAATTTTGGCAGCCAAAGCTCTGGCAAGTCTGAATGAATTTATGGAAGCAGAAGAAGTGAAGTCTAAAGTAGAAATGTGGCAGGTATTTCATTTTGTAATATTTTCAGTAATATTGTCAGAGATGTGTACATTAGATAAACATGGAAAGAGTGTTCCTTGTTAGGAGTAGTTGAGATCTTCTATTTCCTAAGCTTCAGGGGTGGGAAGTAAACAGCCAGCCATCTTTTGTGTGTGTGTGTGTGTGTGTGTGTGTGTTTGTGTTTGTGTTTTCCTTTCAAATAGGAACTAGGGAGTGCAGCCTAAAATTAAAACTGACACGAAGGAACCAAATATTCTGCACTTTCTCTCCTCCAACTTTTTAAATAAATGCAATGTAAATTAAAGGTAAAACTGAACTTTGTGATGCAAACAGTTTTTCCTTAAATGCCACTGTGGGGACAATGTATGTATATGGGAAAGAGTTGGGAAAATGTTCTGCATTACCCTTCTTTGTCTCCTGATTATCTTCTATAAAAGCCTGGAGAATGGAAAGATTAGGATATAGACTTGGCACTAGAGCATGAACAATTTTACAGGGAATGTTGCAGGGAGGGAGACACTAACTGCATTCTTGAAAGACTCCCACTGGCATTTTTGCTGTCTAAAGAAAACAAAAAGAAACTCTTTTGCTTGGAGTGATTTACTTTCTGGGGAAGCATTTGCTATATGATACTAAGACATTTGCTCTACATTAAGAAAGGGTTAAGCATTAATTCTCTTGACAGAAAACAGAAACTCCCTCTTTCTATAGTTCCATTTTCTTGGCACACAGATTGGGAATACATAAACCACACTTCAGGTGTTGGCTTATGATCTCAATCACCTGAAGGAAGGTAAGGCTCCTGACACTGTCAGTAAACTAGAGCAGTGTTTTTCAACCTTTTTTGGGCAAAGGCACACTTGTTTCATGAAAAAAATCACGAGGCACACCACCATTAGAAAATGTTAAAAAATTTAACTCTGTGCCTATATTGACTATATATAAAGTAATTCTCTTGAATAGGAATCAAATAAACACAAAGAAAGTATTTTATAATTACTTTATTATGAAATAGTAAGTAAACAGAAATATGAAAAATTATAAAATACTTCATTCAGTGCGCAACCTGGGCCTGTTTGGCTGAACACAAAGCTGATATTCTGGCGTGGGGGGGGTGCGGTTTGCCTGGGGCTGGGCTCACCTGCTTATTGGCCGCCCAGCTCCGGCGGGGGCTCCGGGCCGCTCGACCGCCGCTGGCTCCCTCCACCGCCACGGAGCAGCACCGCCCCCAGCCCCCGCGGGGCGCTCCAGCCCACAGCGAAGGCGTCCTCAGGCGCGGTCGCGGGCCTACCTCGGCTTACCGGAGCTCCGTCCGCAGCAGCCCCCGCGGTGGTGGCAGCCCAGCCTCCGGATCCCGCCTCCCGTCGTCAGCCCCGCAAGCCTCTTGCCCGGGCGAGAAGGCGGAGGCACTTGGCCGTGGTCCCTCCCTGCCCCTCCCGCCGCCCTGACGCCCCCCTCTCCCCGCTGCTGCTGGATCGCTCCCCTGTGCCAAGATGGCCAGGCAGGCTGGGGGGGGAGGCCGCGGCATGCTGGGATTCGTAGTTTCCCCGGTGGCTTCCCTCTTCCCTTCAAGATTTTCCCACGGCACACCAGGCAACATCTCGCGGCACACTAGTGTGCCGTGGAACAGTGGTTGAAAAACACTGAACTAGAGACTGTCTGAAGCAAGACGCCTGTAATGTATAGGGTTTCTAATGTATTAGAACAAACATGGAGAACAATCAGGCATACAACAGTTGTTGTCTTCAGAATTCCTTTTTTCGGGCAGACAAATGTCTGAATAGTGACAGAGATTGGGCAGGTGAAAAGCTAGTAAACATTACCCTACTCTGTCATAGTTATGATGTTATAGAAGAAAGTGCTTCCCGAAGTTGTTTTTGCCAAGAAATAATGCAGTTCTGTCTTAAAATCATGAATGTAAATGCAATTAATAGAATATTTATTTAAATGGTTTTTTTTTCCTTTTGTTAGAAAGAACTGAATACTCAAAATGGAGCCTGGGATAAAATATATGCTGAGAGGGATCCTTTTATTCTCAGTAATTTGATGTGGTCTTGGATAGAGCAACTTAAAGAACCTCTTCTAACCAAAAATGATGTTGATGTGTTAGCAAAAAATAACACAGATTTTCAAGAAGCATTCAAATTACTAGAAAAGGTAAATAACATATGTATCTGTTCACATTCCTTGGTCAACAAAAGATTCTTGGTGCTTTCATGAAAACAATGAAAGCAACTGCGCCATTCCAACATATGCTGTTAACCTGGAAGCTCTTCTCCTTTTGCACATGTGATGAGTGTTGTGACTTATGCAAAAAGTGGCAGGTTTGCATTGTGATGTTGATGTTTCTTTTGTCAGCCCAGATGAAGCAGCTTTCGTATTTTCCCTGCTTCTTTACAGTATGTGAAAAATGAGTGATTTATTCATGTGTTTGTGTCTGTTTATCAGCCTGGCTTTCAGTGGCAGAAATGAGCTGCATTGAATAAAAGTACAATGTATACTTGCTTTAACAAACATTTAAAACCAATTGAAATATAGCAGCAATTGAATGCCCTGTTGCAGAATGAATGGGAAGTAATTTATTCTGCTGATTAAATTTTTAATAGATCTACAGTGAGGTCTTCTATTTTAGATAACTGGTATTTGTTTCTAAGTTGTATCTTTCTCATTATGTTAGTGACACCTCTGGTTAATAAAATCATTCATTATCATATGTTTCTTCAAAGGTAGTTTTGACATCTCTTTCAAGGCATTTTTGTGCAGAAAAAATGAAAATAGATTTGTTCTTAATTTTGTATGAATGATGAACGAGCATTTATATTTATTTCTTTGACTTAATGTTTTCTTTGACCTTTATTTCCGGAATATGATAGATTGAGAAGTAGTTGGTCTAGTGGTTATGGCCCTGGAGTAGGAATGGGAAAATCTAAATTAAATCCTGATTTATGCACAGAAGCCAGCAATACAATACAATACAATAGTAGAGTTGGAAGGGACCTTGGAGGTCTTCTAGTCCAACCCCCTGCCTAGGCAGGAAACCCTATACCGTTTCAGACAAATGGCTATCCAACATCTTCTTAAAGACTTCCAGTGTTGGGGCATTCACAACTTCTGCAGGCAAGCTGTTCCACTGATTAATTGTTCTAACTGTCAGGAAGTTTCTCCTCAGTTCTAAGTTGCTTCTCTCCTTGATTAGTTTCCACCCATTGCTTCTTGTTCTACCCTCAGGTGCCTTGGAGAATAGTTTGACTCCCTCTTCTTTGTGGCAACCCCTGAGATATTGGAACAATGCTATCATGTCTCCCCTAGTCCTTCTTTCTCTTAAGCTAAACATATGCTAAGCAATATGACTTTGGGCCTGTCCTTCTTCTTTCTCTTAAGCTAAACATATGCTAAGCAATATGACTTTGGGCCTGTCCTCTGTCAACTCTAGGAAGAAGACATGGTATACCACTTACAAAACTTTATAGACTTTCCATGTGATTGCCAGGAATCAAATCTGATTTGAAGGCAAAGTAGAGGGTGGAGAAGGGACATGGAAGCCATCTAGATGATCTTGGGCTGGTCATAATCTCTTTCTATGATGGATGGATGGGGTAGGACAGGACAGGACAGGATAGATATAGCTATATTGATATGAATGTAGGAAGTCCTCATTTAGTGATTGCCTTGTATTCAGTTACGATGGTGATTAAAAATTACCATTGTAATTTTTTACAATCAATTTGTAAAATTTAAAAATTTGTTTTTTACAAATTTTGGGGGGAAAAAACGAACCAGTTTTTTACAACCAACTTTCACATTTCCGACCATCACAGCAAAATGATAGTTGAAGTAAGATCATAGTCATAGTTTCACTTAGACATTTAATGAACAAATTGCTGGTCCCAAGTATTGTTGCTAAAGGTCTACCTGTATGAGACATATTAGGAGAACTCATTACTGCATATTCTATGTCTACTATACGTCATTTTGTTTGTACTGTTAGCTAAAATTGTAGGAGGTATGGGGCTGGAAAAACGGAACAATTCTTGTCTAATTTATTAGGTGGCAATACTATTGGGGCACTTTTAGAAGAAAAGTTACTTTTTGCTTATTGCAAGATTTTTCTGTGATCAGATTATATTTTAAAATATTGAGGGATTGCCCACTAAACCGAGATTTTCAATAGCAGTGTTTTGGAGAAGGCTCATAGTAACAGTAACATATAAAAAGGGTGCCTCTTTTTGTATGCTCCCAAATGGTAGCTTTCTCTTCCTTCAGCAAAGGAGTTAAAAAGCATTTCTTTAAATCAGGGGTGTCCAAACTTGGGAACTTTAAGACTTGTGGACTTCAACTCCCAGAACTCCCCAGCCAGCTGGCTGGGGAATTCTGGGAGTTGAAGTCCACAAGTCTTAAAGTTCCCAAGTTTGGACACCCCTGATTTAAATGATTCATTTTAAGCTTCTAGTAATAGATTACCAGTGTCCTTTAATTATCTTACTGATTTGAAATCATAATATCTTGATGACATTTGTGGAAAGGAGTTATATACATTTTAACAAATTTAAGTAAATACATTTCCTGCTAGTGACAATTCAATATCAGGTATGCCTAAATGAACAGAATTACATTCTCCAAACTTGCTAACTTTTTGTGAATGGAAGGGCTCTTGTGAATCAAGATCAGGCGGAAGAGGTGATATGATTCTTTCTCTTCAGACCTTCTTTCCTGGTCGACTCTCTTCCCTCACATTTTCAAATGGTAATTGGAATCAGGAGTTCTCCCCTTACATTTTTCATCCAATGATAGCTGTAAATCACAGCTTGCATCTAAAGGGTCATCTCCAAAGGACTTCCGTCTTGCTTAACTTGGGTTGAATTGTATCCTATTTGTTTTCAGAGTTGCTCTCTAATAATACCTAATAGTACCCAATTTATGCTTCCTCAGGGAAAATATCACACCATACTGTGTATCTTAAACTGTGTGGTGAATTTGCAGAAAATACCAACAGATGTGGAAGAGCTGCTTCTTAATCGTGCCATTAAAGCATTCACCAAGGCAAGTAGCATATTTTTTGGCCTTTTGTTATAAATACATCAGCGGCTGCTGATCAGCCTACAGTGCTTTCCATAATCCTGATAATAAAGTATTCCAACAGATATTTCTTGCCAGGAACTTGAATTGTCTCCTTGTACTGAGATTTATAAGTGGTTCCTTGTCTATTTAAATCCATGGAATAATGAGAATGCAGCTTCCTATGGAGTTTACCTTATAGCTTATTAATTATAGCAATTTATGTAAAACTTTGAGTAATGGAATTATTGAATCTTGGATCATTTTCAGTCTGAGGACAGGTTTATGAGAAGAGGAAAAAACTGTATGATTTGATCTTCCACATTGCGGGCCATTGCCTTAATATCTGAAACATTTGTAAACAGTGTACAAAGTATAGACAAACATTTCTGGACACATTGCATTTGGGCTCTTGCATTTACCTCAACAAAACATATCAGTGACTATAGTTCAACACAATCCTGTATAAACATTCTTTCTAATACACTGGATTGTCAATTTCATTTTTCCTTATTTTTATTTATCTATCGTCTGTTACAATATGTTGAACTTTGTTTGCAAAGTTATTTTTGCAACCAATTTCCATGCATTTTTGTAAATTACTACATATTTTTAAATATTTCCCTCTACAATTTTTAGGCAGCTTTGTATACACATGGCAAAGTGCCTTGCAAAATTTGAAAAAATGCAGATATTGAAAGATTAAATTCCAGTTTGGGTATTAATTCGGAAATACAAGCAAAACATACTTTACCTCTATTTTGGACATATGCACCAACAATCTCTCTCACATCTACAGTCATGATTTATTTAGAGAGAAGAGAGGTGGCCATCTGTTTTTTGTCAGTAAACCTGGGACTGGGCTAAAGCTTGAAGAGACAGATTGGTGTAGTGCCGTGATGGCGAACCTATGGCACGCGTGCCACAGGTGGCACGCGGAGCCATTTCTTAGGGCACGCGAGGGGTTGCCCTGTCAGCTCCAGTGCGCATGCGCACTAGCCAGCTGACTTTCGCCTTCATTTTTGGCCATTTTTCGCCCGCCTCCGGAGGGCAAAAAACAACCCAACACAGAAACCGGAACTTCGGGAACGGACTTCCAGTTTGCATGTTGGGATGTGCTTTGCAACAGCCATGGGGCCGGAGGGAGTTTGCTCAGGAGCGATGCCGGCAGGGTCAGAGGGAGGCGTAGCCCAAGCTCTCTGGGATGAGTAAACAAGTGTGGGGAGGCGAAGGGGAGATAGAAGAGAGAGAGCTGGGCAGGAGCCAAAGGAGGGGTAAAGCGGCAGCCGAGGGGGCGAGGAGATCCCGGCTTGCACACAGGAGCAAGCACCTTTAAGCTTGCAGCTTTCTCAGTGCTGTTGCAAACCACGGCGGCCCCGATGCCCAGCACCTTCCATCCACAGCAGCTGCACCCCGCCGCCTTTGGAGACAACTGCTTTTCTTGGTGGGGTAGCTTGTGAAACCCCCCCCCCTCTGCTGGGTCAAGAGCAGCTGACTTGTGAGAGTGCCGTTTCTCGCCATCATTTGCAGGGCTAAAAAGCTGCATGAAACAGTCTCTCCCACCCCGGATCACCTGTCTCTTTAATTCACGCCTCTTTGTCTCCCCCTGAAATGACCTCATCCTCAGTAGAAAGCAATTGGGAAAGATTTGTGTGTGTTTTGGGCTGGGGGAAATAAGGTAAGGAGGAAGAACAGAGGCTTCTCGGCTCGCTCTCACCTCCCGGATAGTAGAGGTTCCTGAGTTGGGATGCCCTGCCTTTTCCTCCCTGAACTGGTGCTGGAGGGTGGGAATCTGATGTCTGTCCGGAGGCTGATGAGCCCAGGAGCAGCACGTCCATGAAGCCCAGCTGGGCGGAGGGACACAGAGTCGGGAGCCAAGCAAAAATGCCTCCGTTCTTCCTCCTTGTCTTATTCTCACCCACCCACCCACCGTCTCTCTCTCTCTATCTCTCACTCACACACACAGAAAAATCCTTTCCCAATTGCTTTGTCCCGCTCCGGCACTTTAGGCAAAGAGGTGCGATTTAAAGAGACAGGCGAGCTGGAGTGGGGGGGGGGGAAGGAAGCAGCAATCGCCCCGGCACATATTCCTCCTCGCCCATCGTGGCTGCCAGGGCTTCTCCTTCATAATGGGCTGCAAGAGGAGGAGGGAACCCCATCTCCCCCATTGGGAACTCTGCCAGAAAAGCCATCCGGGAGGCGAGAGTGAGCACGCACACTCCCTCCCTTTTTCTCAAGTCCACGGAGGGAGATTTCCTTCAGAATCAAAACGGCTGGTGGGGCACCTCAGCGCAGCGCTGCTCCTTCCATGGACTTGAGGGGAAAGAAAGCCCCCTTTCCCCCTTCTCAAATTGCAGTATGCCTGGAGAGAGAGGCAGGGAGGGAGGAAGAGCATATGCCACCTCCAATTAGTTATCCAAGCTCAGTTTCCTGCTGCCAAGGCCAGCGCTCTGAAGGCGGCAGGGTGCAGCAGGTCCTGCCGGTGTGAGTGGAAGGTGCTGGAAGCCTCCGGAGGGCCTGCATGGGGGCGTTTTCACCCTCCCCAGGCTCCTAGAAATCCTCTGGAGCCTGAGAAGGGTGAAAAAACGGGACCATCACTAACAAAAGTAAGGGGGGGCGGGGGTCGCACGCGCATGCCCAGGGGTGGTAGTTACATGCACATGTGCATGGGGGTCTGCACGCATAGGATTATGGGTTTGGCACGCATGGCCATGACCCCCCTGCCCTCCCCCCCTTTTTGGCACGCGATGCCAAAAAGATTCGCCATCACTGGTGTAGTGGTTAAGGTGCTGGCCTAGAAATCAGGAGTTCTAGTCCTACCTTAGACATGAAAGTCATACGGATGACCTTGGGCTAGTCCATCTCTTAGCCTGATCCACCTCACAGGACTTTTGTTGAGGGAAAAATAGGAATAATGAGTATTAGGTATGTTCATTCCTTGGAGTATTTATAAAGTAATAAGCATAAATATATAAGTATAAGTATAATCTTTATTGTCATTGTACTTAAATACAACGAAATTGGTTTTAACTTCACTGGTGCAAAATTATAACAGAAACGAAAAAAGAAAGAAAAAAAAACCTAGCGTGTGCATGGAGTGATTGTGGTTGTATTTAAAAGTCTCACAGCCCAAGGATAGACACTATCTTTAAACCTGTTTGTTCGGCTGGCTATACTTTGTGTCTTCTGCCTGATGGTAGAAGTTCAAAGAGACACTGACCAGGGTGTGAATCATCTCTGAATATCTTCCTTACTCTGCTAAAGCAGCGAGATCTGGCGATGTCATCCAGTGATGTCAGAGGGCAACCAATGGTTTTTTGTGCCGAATTGATCGCTCTCTCTAGTGCCTTCCTGTCCGGAGCTATTAAACCAGCATACCATACTGTAACGCAATATGTGAGGACACTTTCTATGGTGGACCGATAGAAAGAGGTCATCAGCCGTTGTTCCACCTGATTTTTTCGCAGGACTCTAAGGAAATGAAGTCTCTGTTGGGCCTTTCCAATCACCAGAGACGTGTTGTTTTTCCAGGTGAGATCTTGACTAATAAGCACTCCCAAGAATTTAAAAGAGGAAACCCTCTCCACACAGCCCCCCTCGATATACATTGGGGCAGGTTCCTCTCTGTGCTTACGGAAATCTAGCACCATCTCCTTTGTCTTACTAGTATTTAGATATAAGTTGTTTCTTGAGCACCATGTGGATACCTTCTGGACTTCTTCCCTGTATGCTGATTCATCCCCTCCAGTTATGAGACCCAGAACTATTGTGTAGTCTGCAAACTTTATTATGATGTTGCATGGATCAGAGGATATGTAGTCATTTGTATCCAGTGGGTACAGGTATGGGCTGAGCACACAACCTTTACTGAGGACCCAACCCTTACTGTTTGTGGACGATCCGTCAGGAAGTCTTTGATCCATTCATAAGGGAGGGGAGGGAAATTCAGGTCAGTCAACTTTTCAATGAGAATTCCTGGTAAAATGGTGTTAAAGGCCGAGCTATAGTCTATAAAAAGCATTCTGATATAATTCCCAGATTTCTCAAGGTGGCTCAATGCAATATGTAGAGCAGTGGCGATGGCATCCCCTGTCGACCTGTTGCTTCTATAAGCAAACTGGTGTTGATAAAAATTTGGTGGAAGACAGGACCTGGGGTGTCGTAGGACCAGTCTCTCAAAGCACTTCATCACTATAGACGTCAGTGCAATGGATCTATAGTCATTCAAGCTTTTTATGGCTGCTTTCTTCGCAACTGGGATACTTGTGGCTGCTTTCAAGCATGATGGGACTCTAGCCTGTTGCAGGGAGAGGCTAAAAATCCTTGTCAGGACCCCTGTTAATTGGTTAGCACAGGTTTTTATCACTTTCCCCAACACCCCGTCTGGACCTGCAGCTTTGTTGGGTTTTACAGCCTTCAGCTCAGCTCTCACTTGATGTTCATCCAGGGTGAGTGGCTGGAGGTCAGAGGGCCTTTGGGCTAGAGCCACAGAGACTGATCTTTTGACCTCAAAGCGGGTGAAGAAGCTATTTAGCTCCTCTACTAGCAGGGCATTAGCATTGGCTATTTTTTTCGTATTGCCCTTATAGTTGGTTAGGTGTTGTAGCCCCTGCCACACCTGTCTTGAGTCATTATCTTCTAGATACTTCTCTACTTTTTGTTTGTATTTCTGTTTAGCCGCCTCTTCTCAAGTTTGCCCTGGCTTCATTGTATTTGTCTTCGTTTCCTGCCTTGAAGATGGAGTTTCGGGCTCTCAGAAGTGATTGTACCTCTGCTGACATCCAGGGTTTATGATTATTGTAAACTCTGATGTGCTTATTCACTGTTACATTGTCTGTGCGTGTTTTAATGTATGAGAGTACAGTGTCGGTGAATTCTTGCAGCTCCAAATGTTCAAATATACTCCACTTGGTAGTCTAAAAGCAGTCCTGTAACTGGCAGAGTGCTCCCTCCGGCCGGATTTTGACAGTTTTCAAGACTGGCCGTATCCTTTTCCTAAGGGGGATATACTTTGGGCACAGTAGCAGAGAGATGTGGTCAGACGTACCCAGATGGGAGAAGGGGATTGCTCTATATGCCTGTATTATTATTATTATTATTATTATTATTATTATTATTATTATTATTATTATTATTATTATTATTATTATTATTATTATTATTATTATTAATTCACATTTCTAAACCGCCCCCTCTCCCAAAAAGGGACTCGGGGCGGTGTACAGTCCACAATAAATCACAGATAAAATACAAATATAAATAGGGCTATAAATATATGTATGTATGTATGTGGAGGAGGTTAAAATTAAGAGTCCTGTACAGAAGAATAAATAAATATGAGGCTAAAAGCCCTAAAAACAATTAAAACTAAAACATTACCCTTAAAATAACCAGATGAGAATATACTACCAGGAGTTCATAGATGTAACATTTATAATCATGCCAGGCCAGCTAGTCGGAACAGGTGAGTCTTCAATTTTTGACGGAAGGAGCGGAAGTCCGAGGTGGTTCTAATGTCGGGGGGGAGGTCATTCCAGAGGGTTGGGCCCATCACAGAGAAGGCTCTACTCCTCGGCGCCGCCCGCTGGCATTGCCTAGTGGACGGCACCTGGAGAAGGCCCTCTCTGTGAGAGCGGATTGGCCGCAGGGATGTATATGGGAGGATGCGATCCCGCAAGTAACTAGGTCCTGAGCCATGGAGCGCTTTAAAGATAGTAATCAGGACCTTGAAACGCACCCGAAAAACCACAGGTAGCCAGTGCAGCTCGCGCATGAGCGGTGTTACGTGGGAGTATCTAGACCTCCCCATGATAACCCGCGCGGCCGCGTTCTGGACTAGCTGCAGTCTCCGGGCGCGTCCCAAGGGAAGCCCCATGTAGAGAGCATTACAGTAATCTAGGCGAGACGTCACCAGCGCATGAGTGACTGTGCGTAGGGCATCTCGGTCCAGTAGGGGGCGCAATTGGCGCACCAGGCGAACCTGGTGGAACGCCCCCCTTGCCACGGCTGCCACATGGTCATCCATTGACAGCCGGGCATCTAGGAGGACGCCCAAATTGCGCGCCCGTTCCACAGGGGGCAGTAGCTCGTCCCCTATGGCCAGCGATGGAGTCAGCTGGCTGAACCGAGGTGCCGGAAGCCACAGCCACTCAGTCTTGGAGGGGTTGAGTTTGAGTCTGTTGTCCCCCATCCAGACCCCGACGGCTTCCAGACACCGGGACATCACTGCAACAGCCTCGTTGGGGTGGTTTGGGGTTGAAATGTACAGCTGCGTATCATCAGCGTACAGATGGTATTCAACCCCAAAACCACGGATGATCTCGCCCAGCAGCTTCACGTATGCATTGAACAGAAGGGGCGAGAGAACCGACCCCTGCGGCACCCCACAAGAGAGTGGCCTCGGGGTCGATCTCTGCCCCCCTGTCAACACATATTGCATCCGGTCGGAGAGGTAAGAGTCGAACCACCGTAACACGGTGCCTCCGACTCCCATCCCCTCCAGCCGGCGCAGAAGGATACCATGGTCGATGGTATCAAAAGCCGCTGAGAGATCTAATAGGACCAGGATAGAGGAACAACCTCTATCTCTGGCCCTCCAGAGATCATCAACCAACGCGACCAAGGCTGTCTCAGTGCTGTGCCCGGGTCGGAAGCCGGACTGGCGTGGGTCTAGATAATCGGATTCATCGAGGTGACGCGGAAACTGCTGCGCCACCACATTCTCAACAACCTTCGCCAAAAAAGGGAGGTTGGAGACTGGACGATAATTAGCTAGCTCCATTTGGTCGAGTGAAGGCCTCTTGAGTAAGGGCCTCACCACCGCCTCTTTCAAGACGGTAGGTAAGGATCCCTCACCCAACGAGGCGTTCACCAGGCCCAGAAGCCAGCCTCGTGTCACCTCCCAGGATGCCAGTACCAGCCAGGAGGGACACGGGTCCAATGAACATGTGGTGGGTCGCAGCCTTCCACGCAACCTGTCTAAATCCTCGGGGGCAACAGAGTCAAACTCCTCCCAGAGTGGACTCACAAGACTCACTGCTGACGGACCGTCCAGACCACTGGAGGGGGCCCATCCGCTCCGGATCTGAGCGACTTTGTTCTGCAGATATTCTCCAAACTCCTCTGCTCTACCCTGTAAGGGTGCCCCCCGCGTCTCTTGCACCAAGAGGGAGCGGGTGACCCTAAACAGGGCGGCAGGGCGGTTATCCGCAGACGCAATAAGAGTGGCACAATGTCTACGTTTGGCCGCTCTCAATGCCACAAGGTAAGTCCGTAAATAGGCTCTTACCTGTGTTCGGTCAGACTCGGAGCGTGAGGACCTCCACCTGCTCTCTAGACGTCTCCTCTGGCGCTTCATCACCCTCAGCTCCTCGGTATACCAGGGAGCCCGGGTGGGTCGCTGCCGTAGGAGAGATCGCAAAGGCGCAACCCGGTCCAAGGCCCCAGCCGTCGCCCTATTCCAGGCGGCCACTAGGTCCTCCGACCGAGCGCGGGTCAGGGCTACAGGTAGCGGCCCAATCTTCGACTGGAACCTATCAGGTTCCATCAGATGCTTGGGGCGGTACCAGCTTGGACAAACTGGTTCCGCCTCCTCGCAGTGGGGGGTAGCGCCAGGGAAGTCTAGCCGGAGACATGAGTGATCTGACCATGACAGGGGAGTAATGTCTAAGTCCCCTATTCCCAGATCACTCGTCCACTGCTCAGATACAAAAACAAGGTCCAGTGTGTGGCCACCTTCATGTGTGGGGCCCTGAATTAGTTGGGTCAGGCCCATGGCTGTCATGGAAGCCATGAACTCCCGAGCCACCTCGGATGCTGCTCCCGTCGACGGCAGGTTGAAATCCCCCATAACCAAAAGTTTGGGGATCTCCACCGCCGTCTCCGAGATCAGTTCGAGGAGCTCGGGCAGGGCTGCTGACGTATAGCAAGGAGCCAAGTATACAATCAGCAGACCCCACTGCCTCCCTGGGCCCCATTTCACACCAAGTGACTCACACCCGGGTATCTGAGAAACAGTGAACTCCCTCGGCTCTAGACCATCCCGTATAACCACCGCCACCCCTCCACCCTTACCCAGGGCCCGGGGCTGATGAAATGCATGGAAACCTGGTGGGCACATTTCCACGAGGGGCAAACCACCCTCGTGACCCAACCAGGTCTCTGTTATTCCTGCAAGGTCCAGCTCCCCCTCAGAGATCAACTCATTAATGAGGGGGGCCTTGTTGGTCACGGACCTTGCATTGCAAAGCATCAGCCGCAGGCCCTGTCTCTGTAGATCCCGACCACCTAGGTTGCGGGGGTTGGTACAAACGACCGGGCGTAGCCAGCAGCCACGGTCTCCCAACCGACCTTGTGATCTTCTCTTGTCCTCGCATCCCCCCCTCCCCGCGACCGTTGTAATAAAACAACCCTCTACTGGAATAGTTTGTTCCCTCTCCCCCCCCACTCTGCTCACTTCCCTCCTGGACTCACCTGTTCGTGTGGCACTGGCTTCCCTCCTGGCCTGGTTATCCCCCCCCTTCCCAGAACCCCCTAAAAACAGTATAAAACATTTTGCTAAAAAGCCCCTCAGCTTCCTCTTCTTCCACCTCTCGGGGTTCACGAACCCGTCATCAAGGCTGGCCCTTGAGAGAGCTAAGGGCCATACCTGCGACAGAGGGGCCTCCCGCAGGCGAAGCAGGTCTGTCCTCGAGTAAATTGGTAGGTTGTTGACCATCCCGATAGGGTAGGGGTGCAGATGATATAAAAGTTAATAGTTAAAAACCAGTGGGCTAGAGTCTCAATGGAGGGCGGAGGGTTTTTCAATGTCCAGGTGGTACTTAGAACTTGGAGAGAAAAGGGGGGGGGGGGAGAGCAAGCCATGATTGAATATCCCAGATGGTGAGGGGAAAGGCAAAGGTGGTAAATGGAAAATGTAGGCACAGGATAGGTGATAGTTCCATTCATCTGTTTCATGGTGTATGTGGCCCCCCCCCCGATGGATGGGGGGGGGGACATTCTTGGCCCAGCTGCTAGGCTCCCAGGTCTTAAGTTTGAGTACATATGGTCTAGAGTATTCTTACTTTTGGTGGTAGACTGCACAAACTTAGGGAGAACAGACTTTAGACTGGCTTGATTAAAATTCCCAGCCACGATAAAAAGCACCCTCATGGTAAGTTTGCTGCTGCCTTTCAATGGCATCATGTAACTTAGCGTTGCGCTAACATTTGCATCAGGTGGAATATAGACAGCAGTGATAACTGTAACAGAAATCTCTCTAGGCAGGTAAAATGGCCGACAAATGACAGCTAAGAATTTCACATCTGCAGAACAGTGAGTATAAGCAACTCTACTGTTAGTACACCAGTTATTATAATAAAGGCAACATTCAAATAAATAATACAATAAAAAGTTTCATCTTTCTCAGCAGTATGTTTCACTTCTGGGAAAAATTATTAATGGTGGCTATAAGTTGTTTGTATAGAGTCCAAAGTTTCATTGAGCTGAAAGAATTTTTATTATCTCACTCTATCACATCCAGGTTGTCTTTCTATAAATGGAATCTGAAGAAAGAATAGCACTGGAAGGAAATTCATATGTGTACTTCAGTCATCATTACTTTTTATTTTGATATAACACAGATTTTTTTTTATTTTTTTTTCACATGACAAGAGTCAGAATAGATTTATTTAAAATATACAAAATTGTAGAACTAACACATTTTTCCTTATGTACAGAAACCAATTGCTTCTGCTTAGTTGTAAGAAAAAAACAAAGTGCAATATATGTTTCATTAACATTTGCTTTGATAAAGCATAGAATAGCTGAAAGAAAAAAAGCAACTTACTAGAACTTTGAATAATTAATTCAGAAATATTTGTAGCTGAGATTGCAGATTTAGGCAGAGGTTTGTCCTCTTGAGTTTGCTGCTTGGCTCCTGGATGTTTCATTACCAAACTAGGTAACATCTTTAGTGGGGTTTTGGATGAAGTGTCCTGGGTTCAGGACAAGAAGACTGATTGAGTCACAAGACTGATTGAATCACAGAGTAAAAACACAAGACCTATATAAGCAAACAAGACACTTCACTCAAAACCCGCTGAAGATGTTAGCTAGTTTGGTAATGAAACTTCCGGGAGCCAAGCAGCCAGCAAGCTCAGAAGACAAACCTCTGCATAAAACCCTGATGTTTCTTATGTTTTGTAAGATAACTTTATGTTTGTTTTCAGCAGATGAACTATGATTCTGAAAGTGGATCACAGGTTTACAGCATTTTAAAGAATGTTTTCAAACAGATACTGGAACACCAAAGACAATATACCAGTGAAGAAACGGGAAAGCTTTTATGAAGTTTACATTTCTATGCTACAATTTTTTGTAGTGCTGAAATATTACCTTTCATTCGTATGCCTTGGTTTGCATTAATAAAATTTCTGTTAATGTTGTTTATTAAATATCAGAAGGTTGCTTTCCTATATATGTATGTACATTGTTATTTAATAACTTGCCATTTTTTGTGATTGTAATGTGGCATTTTGGTTTTGAAGATTACATTAAAATGCTATACAGTTTTTCAGCGATAAGTTATTGGTTGGATCAAGGAGAAAAATCCCTTTGTTTCAAAGTAGATAAGGTGATCCTCGCTAATTCCTCTTCTCCCATATGTCACCAAGAATATGTTCAGGAGGGTTAGGGACAGAAGAATGGAGCTCCATGACCAGTAGAGTTGGCAACTGTTGTTGGATGGGGAATCAGCCTAGATTGCTTTTCATTCACCTTTTTCCCCAAACAGGGATGATCTCAGCAGCACTTTGTTAGGCTCTGTTCCCATTGGCTGAATGAAAGCTACATTCAACCTGCTATTTTTCACATTGGATTGTTGCCATAATTCACTGCCATAATCTGCTTGTTTATTAGTTAAATATTTGTGTATTAAAACTTTTAAGCCTAAATGTTGTTTACATTAGTGGTATTATGTTTTATTTTGTGATTAGTAAACATTGTCTGATACAAATGACTGTTGTACAGCTAAATGACTTTTTCTTGGTAGCCATAAAAGAATTGATTTTAATGCCAAAATAAATTTGTAGCAAAAAAATATAAAGATGACTTAAAATATGAAAATAGACTACTGCCAGCTCATAAATGGTTTTGAGAAAGTTGAAACTTTCTATTTTTAAAAAATAAAATACTGTAAATCTGAAAAATGAGATGTGTATTACAGGAGCTCATTTTAAAAAAAACGAATAAAGGAAATATTTACAGTAAAAAATGTTCCTGGCTGTTGATAAATCAGGGTTTCTTCATGGTTATTGACATTCTTGATTTAGCTTTTCATTCTAGTTTTATCTTAACCCAGATAACTAAATGAGTTTAAATACATTCAAAATGCAATTTTGGAATTCAACATTATGCAAACACAACTAGTAGAACAAAGTGAAACTAGAGTCTTGGACTTTAAGAGAGCTAATTTCAATAAACTTAGAGAGAGCTTGGGAAAAATTCCATGGATGAGAATCCTCAAGGGGAAAACAACCCAAGAAGCTTGGGAAATGTTGAAAAATGAGATTACAAAAGCCCAGTCTAGCACAATACCAATGAAGAAGAAAAATAACAGCTCCCAAAAGAAACCAGCATGGCTGCATAAAGAAAACTCTGACAAATTGAAAGACAAAAAAGATAAGTACAAAAAGTGGAAAGGGGGGGGGGGACATAACTAAGGCAGAATATCAGCAAATAGCCTGAGCATGTAAAGATGAAGTGAGGAAAGCTAAGGCTCACAATAAAGAAAGGCTTGCCACAAAAGTAAAAAATAACAAAAAAAGCTTCTTCCAACATGTTAAAAACAAGAAAAGAGTTAAGGAAACAATTGCTCCATTGCTGGGAGAAAGTGGCAAGAAGGTGACAAGCAACAGGGAGAAAGCAGAACTACCGTATTTATCGGCGTATAACACGCACTTTCCCCCCCGAAAAATAGGGGGCAAATGATGTATGCGTGTTATACGCCGATACTGTTTTTACAGTAGCCTGAGGCTGCCTCAGCCTCAAGCACACGTGACCCCATTACCCCGCCTTCCTGAGCGCGCTTCGCCGGTTTGCGTTCTGCGATCCCCAACAGCAGCTGCTTTTCTGTGTGCCTGCCGTTTAAAACATCCGGCTATCTATCTAAACGCCAGGCACACAGAAAAGCAGCTGCTGTTGGGGCGAAGCGCTCCGCGATCCTTTTCTGTGTGCCTGGCGTTTAGATAGATAGCCGGATGTTTTAAACGCCAGGCGCACAGAAAAGCAGCTGCTTTTGGGGCGAAGCGCTCCGCGATCCTTTTCTGTGTGCCTGGCGTTTAGGACATCCGGCTATCTATCTAAACGCCAGGCACACAGAAAAGGATCGCGGAGCGCTTCGCCCCAACAGCAGCTGCTTTTCTGTGTGCCTGGCGTTTGGGGTGAAGCGCTCCGCGATCCTTTTCTGTGTGCCTGACGTTTAGATAGATAGCCGGATGTTTTAAACGCCAGGCACTCAGAAAAGGATCGCGGAGCGCTACTCAGTGGGGTGTGGGCGAGAGGAGGAGAGACTGGATGAATATTCTCTCCTCTCCCCGGACACCCGACTAAAACGCTTTCTTTCGCCCGTGGAAGAGCTCATGCGGGCGAAAGGAAGCGCTTTAGACAGCGGGGTGTGGGCGAGAGTTTGCAGACTCGCGAGAGTTTGCTGTCTGAGGCAAAAGAACTTGTACCCGTCAGGTACAAGTAAAGTAGTGAAGTAAACTGGAGTGGGGTTTTGTGTACGGCGTAACAACTTAACGGATTAACAACTTACGGTATTAACAGATAAAATATATGGTAATTATAAAATAATTATACAAAGTGCTAACATGCTAATTCCCATATGTGCAAAAACTGGTGATACAATAGTGCCAGCATGCTGGATCCAATATGTGCAAGTAGATGGATCCTTAAATAAATAAATAATTAAATCTGCTGGGGGGGGAGGGCAAAGAAATACGGTACTGTTTGACAGGGGGATGGGATCTAAGAGACACACAGGACCCCATCCCTGCAAAGGATCACACAGGATCCAGCGCTGCACATCATCAATCATAGGTAGCGTGTGTATGTGAAGCTGACGTTTGGGAAATGCCTCACTACTTATGATTGGCGTTGTGCAGAATGTAAATTTACACACCCCTGATACTACCTTACTCTTTTTTTAAATTTAAACTTAGGTAAAAAGTATACCACTGCAGTGTGACTCATCCTGACACTCTGACGCTGAAAAAAACTGCATTCATAACCGTACTTACGGTATTTCTCTACTACTGGTATCCCTAATGGATTTAAAACAAAAGCGTGGAGCATATACAGCTGCTTTCAAGTTGAAGGTTGTGGAATATGCCAAGCAACATGGAAATAGGGCTGCAGCAAGGCATTTTGGAGAGCCACCAACAGAATGCACAATACGAGAGTGGCGAAAAATGGAAGAAAAACTCAAGACCTTATCAAAAACAAAATGCAATTTTCGCAGCGGTATTGCTAAATGGCCAAAATTAGAAGAACAGGTGAAGGAATTTGTACTTAATCATAGAAAAGCTGGTATTGCTTTATCAACAAAAATGATCATTATTCAAGCAGTGAAAATCAGCAAAGAGTTGCAAATACATGATTTCAAAGGAACAGCATCATGGTGCCAAAGATTCATGAAGAGGCATGAGCTTCGGATGCGAACAAGAACCAGGATTGCCCAGCGTATGCCAGATGATTATGAAGAGAAGATAATAAATTTTCATAACTTTATTATCAAACAAAGGAAAAGACAAAATTTTGAATTTGGTCAAATAGGCAACATGGATGAAGTACCACTCACCTTCGATGTTCCTTCAAACAAAACTGTGGAAGCAAGAGGTGCCAAGACAGTAACAATTAAAACTTCAGGGCATGAAAAAAATCATTATACCGTGGTCCTTGCTGTCACTGCAGATGGAAACAAGCTGCCACCATTGGTCATTTTTAAAAGGAAAACTTTGCCTAAGGAGAAAATTCCAAGTGGCATACAGGTGCATGTTCATCCCAAAGGTTGGATGGATGAAGAAGGCATGAAGCTTTGGATTAGAAATGTGTGGGAGAAGCGCCCAGGTGCTTTGTTAAAGAAGCCATCCTTGTTAGTACTGGACTCATTCAGATCTCATCTTACAGAACCAACAAAGAGAAAATTTCAAATGTGCAAAACAAAAATAACAGTCATTCCAGGAGGACTTACATCACAATTGCAGCCATTGGATGTTTGCATTAACAAGCCCTTCAAAGCCTTAATGCGTGAAGAATGGAATAAATACATGTGTGATAAAAACCAACATGAAGTTACGAATTCTGGGCGAATGAAAAGACCTGGCATTTCAAAAATTTGTCAGTGGATAAAGACTTCGTGGGACGCAGTTAAAGAAGATATTGTTATCAAATCTTTTAAGAAATGTGGCATAAGTAATGCTTTGGATGGTGAAGAAGATGAGCTGATTTATGAAGATAGTAGCAGTGAAAGCAGCAGTGTTCATTGCGATTTTGAAGATAGCAGTGAAGATGAAGAGTTTCTTGGTTTCCCAGATAGCGATTTCTGAGTAAACTTTTGTAAAAACAGAATATCCAAGTTTCTTTGTTAAAACAGTTGCTTTTACTGTCCTTTTACATTATTTACCTTATAAGTGGTAATAATATTAATTTTAAAAAGTTCTGAGCTACCCTTATTTTGCTTCAAAGTTCTTTATTTGAAATTTAATTTTTTTTCCTGAAATTTCCCTCTTAAAATGAAGGTGCATGTTATACGCCTGTGCGTGTTATATGCCGATAAATACGGTATTTAACTCATGTTTTGCATCTGTCTTTACACAAAGGGATAAAACAGCACCACAAAATTCAGATTAGGAACACAAGTTGAAATAGGGAAGAAAATGGTAAGTGAGCATCTGTCTACCCTAGACAAGTTCAAATCACCAGGACCGGATGGATTATACCCCAGGGTTCTGAAGGAACTGGCAGACGAGATCTCAGAACCACTGAACTATATCTTTCAGAGATCCTGGAGCACCGGGGAACTACCATAGGACTGGAAAAGAGCTGATGTGGTTCCCATCTTCAAAAAAGGGAAAAAAACAGATCCAGGAAACTACAGACCAATCAGCCTGACCTCAATACCAGGAAAGATTCTGGAAAAGATAATCAAGCAACGAATTAGCAAACATCTAGAAGCAAACAAAGTAATAGCCAAAAGCCAACATGGGTTTGTCAAAAACAGATCATGCCAGACTAATCTTACTGCATTCTTTGACAAAGTGACAAAATTAGTGGACCAGAGGAATGCTGTTGATATAGTTCATTGGACTTCAGTAAGGCATTTGATAAGGTAGACCATAACCTACTACT
This sequence comes from Natrix helvetica, assembly GCF_964273705.1. NCBI lineage: Eukaryota > Metazoa > Chordata > Lepidosauria > Squamata > Natricidae > Natrix > Natrix helvetica. Next base: position 306,254,437 of record NC_138548.1, on the reverse strand, counting down.
AGATAAAGTAGAAGAATGTGGGTTAGACAGCATCACCACCAGATGGATTCATAACTGGCTGACCAACCGCACAACGTGTAGTCCTCAATGGAACTGCATCTACATGGAGGGCGGTATGCAGTGGAGTACCCCAAGGCTCCGTTTTGGGCCCAGTACTCTTCAACATCTTCATCAATGATTTGGATAAGGGAATAAATGGGGAACTCATCAAATTTGCAGATGACACCAAGCTAGCAGGAATAGCCAACACTCCAGAAGATAGGCTAAAGATACAGAAGGATCTTGACAAACTTGAACATTGGGCACTATCTAATAAAATGAAATTCAATGGTGAAAAGAGTAAGGTTCTACATTTAGGCAACAAAAACGAAATGCACAGATACAGGTGGTACCTTGCTCAACAGTAGTAACTGTGAAAGGGATCTTGGAGTCCTAGTGGACAACCATTTAAATATGAGCCAGCAGTGTGCAGCAGCTGCCAAAAAAGCCAACACAGTTCTAGGCTGCATCAACAGAGGGATAGAATCAAGATCACGTGAAGTGTTAATACCACTTTATAATGCCTTGGTAAGGCCACACTTGGAATACTGCATTCAGTTTTGGTCACCACGATGTAGAAAAGATGTGGAGGCTCTAGAAAGAGTGCAGAGAAGAGCAACAAAGATGATTAGGGGACTGGAGATGAAAACATATGAAGAACGGTTACAGGAACTGGGTATGTCTAGTTTAATAGAAAGAAGGACTAGAGGAGACATGATAGCAGTATTCAAATATCTTAGGGGTTGCCACAAAGAAGAGGGAGTCAAACAATTTTCCAAGGCACCTGAGGGTAGAACAAGAAGCAATGGGTGGAAACTAATCAAGGGCAGAAGCAACTTAGAACTGAGGAGAAATTTCCTGACAGTTAGAACAATTAATCAGTGGAACAGCTTGCCTCCAGAAGTTGTGAACGCCCCAACACTGGAAGTCTTTAAGAAGATGTTGGATAGCTATTTGTCTGAAACGGTATAGGGCTTCCTGCCTAGGCAGGGGGTTGGACTAGAAGACGTCCAAGGTCCCTTCCAACTCTGCTATTGTTGTATTATTGTATTATTGTATAAAAATATCTAAGGTGTTTCTTTGTTACCGTGTTTCCCCGAAAATACAACCTGTCATGAAACTAAAGCCTTGCCACATTTTTCACATGGGCAAAAATATAAGCCCATCCCCGAAAATAAAGCCTCTGGACAATCCGGCCCCTCCTGGCTCGGCAAACCACTGCTCGCTTTGGAAGGTGGACAGATGCTGCTCTGGGAGTATGCTCTATGGTTGTACGATCTGCAGCCCACAACTATAGAGCGTACTTCCAGAGCGGCATCCGTCCTCCGTGCTTTGAAAAAAAACCTCAAGCGGCCAGCGGCGCCAGCAGCGGAGATGCCCTTTGCACGAGCTGGGAGAAGAAAAGCCACTGCGCAACCCCCCTCTCCAGCCATGCAAAGCCCCATTCACTCACCTAGGGGCATTCCGAAGGCACCGAGCCGCGGGAGGCGGAGGGCGGCGAACGGGGGCTCACCTTGCTTGGTGCCTTCTGGGTACTGCTAGGTCGGTCAGCGGCGCTGTACCCGGCTGGAAAGGGGGGGTTGCCGGGCGGCTGCTTGCGAGCTTGGTCACCTCATGGCTGCTGTGTTGCTGCTGTGACAGTGCAACACAACCATTCGACCCTGAGGCTGTGCCCGGCTCTTCGGGAACGCAGTCGCAAGGGAGCAGCCGCCCGGCAACCCAAAAATAATAAGCCCTTCCCTTTAATAAGCCCAAGGCCATATTTCGTGGGTCAAAAAAATATAAGACTCTGTAGTATTTTCGGGGAAACACGGTACTTATACAGTATCAGTACAAAATTGATTTACCAAAAATAGAAGATCATTTGCTATCTAAAAATGCTTGGCCAGTATTTTGCACGGCACTAATATAAAATATCCTGTTAGAAGCAGGATTGATAACAAGATCCTTGATTTAAAAAAATACAATGGGAAGCTTCCTGTGTAGGTATCCCTTCAAGAACATCTTGGCTTCTATTATGAGTATCAATTGTTAATACAATTATTGAGTTTAGAAATCTGAAAGGGACATGGAATTATTTTTGCCAACTAGAGTGCAGAATCTCTACAGGCAACTAGAAAAATTAGAAGATAAACTTTCATATTATTATTATTATTATTGCCTTTCCCACAAATCTTGCTTCTGTTCGCATAAGAATTGGTCCCTTCCAACCCTTCCTGTTAATAGCGCTGATATATAACTGCACCTCTGGATGTGGAATGTAAGTCCATTGACTATTTTAAAAAAAATACTTAACTGGATGTTAATAGTGAAAAGAGGATAAAAGCCATTTTTGTCAATCAGATATTACAGGCTTTATCAGACCCATAGCAGCCATATTCGCTTCTGTTGTAGTAGTATTAGTAAGAGTTGTATTACATACATAAGAGATGAATCAGACTGATTATCCATCTACTCAGGCATCTTGTGCTATTCGAAGAATAACTCTATGTCTTCTGGATACTCCAAAGCAGGAAAGATGGTAATAGTCCTTTTTCATTGTTAATCTAGTAATTCTCAAACATGTCATTTATGATTGTGTAAGTAGCCATCAAATCTAGTAGCCCTTGATATGCCAATACTCTATCCATTTCTGTAGTCTCCTTTGAAAATCATTCAAATTGTTGCCCATCTCCACATTTCCATGCAGCAAATTCAGTTTTATTATCTTTTTACATAATCCTTAATCTCACATTTAATTTAATGGTTACTTAAGTTTTAATTTATGACAGGGAAAAACTATCCTTATTTAGGTTTTTCATTTCATGCGAATGAATTTTAAATACTTTCTCTTGTTCCAAACTAAAGAAGCCTCAGACACTGCAGTCCATTCTTGCATAATAGCTACATCTATTGCCTCATCAATTTGATTGCTCTGCTTTTGTACTTTCTTCCAGTACAGAAGGATAGGCAGAAATTACATAATACTTCAAGCACTTACTGTAACCACTCAGTGAAATCTATTCATCTGCAATTAAAGGAAATAGTTTTTCTGATGTCAGTAACACAGTTCCTTTGATGTGCAATTGTCATATTGGGAAGCATGCTAGACATCAGCTTTAAATGTAAGATAAAACCACTTTAAACAATTCATGTGATATGCAGATTTTGAAAGGGGAAAGGCACTCACACTCAGATGCTGAATATAAGCTAACATCCTTCAACACTGATCGTGCTCTCTGGAATTGTGAGCAATTATAGTTCAGCAATATCTGGAGGGAGCAAGTTCTGCATTAATTAATTGATTAATCCATCAACCCACTGCTTAGTTGAACTACTTACTATTTGCTCTTTCTAACAGGAAATTTCAAATTCTCCTGTAAGGCAGAACAATGGGTTATATCTTCCAGAATTAGCAATCATTACAATGGAACAATGGATGTTAAATTAATGATGGTTACAGTAATACAAGTCTCATTGAGTTCAGTGGTTCTGTTTACTGAAGAAAAATCTAGTTCCAAGTCATTGTAAAACCTTTAGTTATGTAACTCTTATTATACAATTTATCTAATATACAAATTTAAATCACATTTTCATGATATAAAAATGAACATTTTAAGAATTCATTAGATGTTGCTTCTATAAAAACTGAGGTGTCACTGTTGGCTTATGTTGCTATGGAGTTACTGTGAGAAGTGAGTCATAGAGTGACATTCTAGAATGTAACTGTAAATGTAGCTAGAAAAGAACGTTACAGTTGGTCCTTACCTGTTTGATTTCAGGAATATTATGGAGGCTTTGGTGCAGGTGCTGTCGTGTCCAGTGTGCTTAGAAATGTTCACTCCCCCAGTGCTGGTCCTCTCTTGCGCACATAATTTCTGCAAAAAATGCCTGGAAAAGATTCTCATCCTCCAAAATTGTAGCCATGTCAATGGGCATTTCTGTTGTCCTATGTGCAGAAAAGTAAGTAGTATCTCATACTGCTATTACTATATCGTGTTACTTTTCCAAACAAACTTGTTCTGATATTACTCAATGAATAAACTCCAAGAAATATGCTTTGTCCAAGAGAACAACCAATTACCAAGAAAACTATCTGTGGAAAATGAAACATGAGGCCACAAATCATGGGAAAAGTATTGACCAAAAACCAGTTAGAATCCAATGTCCTAACTAGTGGAAATGAAGAAAGGCCTCATTATGAAACTATACTTTGATATGGTGAAATGAAAAAAAAAAAGTACTTTCCATTGTGATAAAGCCAATTATGCAAAATCTGGATAGAACAAAATGCCCTATTGGAGTGAAAATGATGCAATAATTCACTACAATTTTAAGTTGGAGAGCACATCTTTAGGAAAATATCATAAAATGCCTTTTTTAATGAGCCATACTTATTCATGCAGGTAGTCCTCAACTTATGATCATAATAGAGGGTGCCTGTTATATTAATTGAGGTATTTCCCACCCTGCTGAGTCACCATAGGCTTTGGAGTTGTTTCCTTTCTACATGGATTGCACCCCCTCAACCACTCCCCAATCTTTGCTTGGCAAACTTACCTTTTTTTGTAGATCACCTTTGAGAAAAAGTAGCCGATCTGCCATACGGTCTTCCTACTCAAAGGCCACATGGTGCCACATTGGAATCGGGCACCATTTTGGAAATGGGACAATTTTTGTGATCTGAGAATTGCAGCCGTTCCCAAAATTGTGCCCACTTTTAGGACAGCACCACATGGCCTTCCTATATGGAGACTGCAGGGCAGCCTGTTCTCTTCCTGAAGTTGCTTTAGCAGATCACCTTTGGGAGCAACTAGGGCCTTCCTATACAGTACAGTGGGAAGAGAAGCAGGGCAGGAAGCAAGCTCAAACGGTACAGAAGCAGGTCCAAGGCCTGCAGGGACCCTGCAGAACAGGATGGTTTGGAGGAGAAATAGATGGAGGGGGCATTGCAGCATATATGTGGCTAGATGTAGATGACCAAGAACCTGAATTTTGTTCATGATTGTGGGGGCACTGCAAAAATTGTAACTTCAAGTAAAGGTCGTAAGTCCCTTTGTTCAGCACTGCCGTAATTTTGAATGAACAGTTGTAAGACAAAGACTATCTGGAGTTTAGAATGCATGGCCGCAAACATGCATTCCACAGAAGACAAGCTGGGTTTTAAAGATTTGTTTGCTAAAAGAATTTGAGCATAAAGCAGGTACTAAAAAAAGTCTGTACAATGGCTTTGTTTCAGATTGTGCACTTGAGAGGAGGAGGACTCATTGGCTTGCCAAGGAATATCCTAGTGGAGAATGTTCTTGAAAAATTTAAGTATGAGCTTGAAAGTTTTCATGCCAGAGAACAAGACCGTTTGTCTCAAATATGTGAAGAGCATGGAGAAATCATGAATTTGGTATAAAACAATATTTCTGTCAGTAACATAATTTATACATACATACATATGTTGTTTCTTGGAGGAATGTTCATTTTAAAGTCTACAGTTCACACCTGCCCTCCTAACTGCTTCAAGCATAACTCAAATGTAATGGAATTTTATAGCCATTCGGAGTCATCTTGAGATGAGAGATGGGTGACAAATATATTTAATAATAACCATACAAATTATCTAAAGGTAAAGGTTTCCCCTATCCAGTTGTGTAGGGGTGATGATGCTAATCTTTGTTTCTTAGCCGAGGGAGCCAACCTTGTCTAAAGGTATTTTTGCAGTTATACATCCAGCATAACATCACACCACAGTGCAGAGTATGCAGTGAAACACTGAACGTTGTTACCTTCCTAACAAAATAGTACCTGTTTTTCTAATCACATTTTCATGCTTTTGAACTGCTAGGTGGGCAGGAGCTGGGAAAAGAACAGGCTCTCCCCCCATTGTGCAGAGCTCAGGTCTCAAACATGGACTGTCATCTTTTCAGCTCACAAACTCAGCTTCTTAATCACTGAGCTACACACACACACACACACACACACACACACACACACACACCTATACTTTATCTAGGCTGATTAAAATTCTAAGGGATGAATAAAGGGTATGTTCAACACATGCCATGAAGTGCTTCATGTGATTACCGATTTCTAAAGAAATGTCTCATCTTAACCAATCTTAATAGAATATTCGATAAGCCGTGATCTGCTGCATCATCTTTTCAAAGATGTTTCCTTATGAAACAGAGAAATAGAATGGCCATAGGCAGACAAAAATTAGAGAGAGCCAGAGCAGCTTCCAACATCCTGTTGGCTTCCCCACTGATGTTCCTTGACGGGAGCTGGCACAGAGAATTAGAAATCTTCCTTCCTTTCTTCCTTCCTCTCCGCCTTCCTCCTCCCTCCCAAAAGCGGGCAGCCCAGGCCACACAATGTGATGACCCCCAAATCTTTCAAATGGGAGTAGATAATAGGTACCACTTTGGTGGGAAGGTAACTGCTCCATGATGGCATGCTGACCACATGACCATGGAGATGTCTACGGACAGCACTAGCTCAATGTCCTTGAGCTCCCTGTAGTCAGCAATGACTAGAGGAATAAAATCCGCTGGGATTCCTCTTTTTTTTTAACTGCTTGTTATGTTTCCGGTGACAAATAGTACTTTCACTTTATAGCAAGGAAGTGTGACAAACTTGTGGCCCTGCCGATTTTGCTGAATTAGGTACTGTACATGTCTCACTATTGAATAGAGTGGCTGAGGTCTGGATAGGAATTGCATTTCAGATTGGCTCTACCCTACTTTAGAAGCTCCAGATTTCTTACAGTACCATAACTAAAATAAGCTTTTCATTCACCCTGAGGGCATGCTGTAAACAACAAAGAGATTTTGAAAACCTGAAATCATTTGTAGTGATTTGAAGTTTTAGAGTTAGGGATGGTAGCAGAGGTGGGTTGCTGCCAGTTCAGCCCAGATTGGGCGAACCAGTACTGGTGGTGGCGGGAGGCTCCACCCACCTGCCCAGATGCTTAGGTGCATACACAGAAGTATCGTGCGATTGCCCGAGCGATCACACGCACACAAGCAAACTGGTAGTAAAACAAATAACAACCCACCACTGGATGGTAGCCCTAATCTAGCCCTGGATGAAAAAACACCAACAGCAGCAAATATTGTATTGTACTCTAGGGCTATGACACCAGGAAATAACTTAACAATGTCTTTTCATCCAGGTATGTCTCATTGATGATAAACCAATATGTGCCATTTGCAAGCTCTTTGGAGACCATGAATCCCATACTGTAGCAAAAATTGGTGAAGTGTATGCAGAGAGGAAAAAGAGTTTCATCAAAGGTTTAGATTGGGCATTCCAACAGTCTGAATGTGCTGAACAGGCAAGGAAGGTACAGTCCAAGAAACCTGATTCCTTCATTTTGTGACGTGAGAATTTTTATTTCAGTGCTTTTATTTCATGATTTCAAAAATCAGATCACATGACCAGACTTGATTTTATGACCATGCCTACCTTGGTTGCTATGTGAATCACATGATTGTTAAGCAAATCTGGCTTCCGACACACACTTTGCTTCATGAAGCCAGTTTTGAAAGTCTTGATCACATGACTGCGGACCACTGCAACCATCCTGCATGTGATCTGATTGCCAAGTGCCCGAACCATGATTACTTGACCACGGTGGGTGCTGTAACAGTGTAACCTAAGGACAGATTATAACTGACTTTGTTCAGCACTGTTATAACTCCAAACCATCATTAAGTCAAGGATTACATATAAGAACCAGAGTAAAATGCATTTACAGGAAGTAAATTATATGGTTAGGTAAAACTTAGCACCTAGCTAATTACATCCTACCAGGAGGAGAATCAAATACTATGGGCTGTGTATATATGCGTGTGTGTATTCGTGTGCACACTTGGGGGAAAAGGCATAGAGAGGTATCTTGAAAGTAGCAATCAAAAGACAAGTCACAGTGATAGGCAAAGAGGTGGCACAGTGTAAATCTTTAACTTTCCATCTAAACCTGCTGATTCCCCATTGTGTCAGAAGGCGCCGGAATCAATGCTGTTGGATTTAAACATCCAGCAATTAAGAGAGAAGTAAGGAAAAGAAACTAGAGGTTGAAGCTGTCATCAGTATGATTCCATTATATTAGTTCTTAAATATGTTTGGTTGTATTACTATATTAAACCCATTTGAATGTCACTTTTGGCATTGAAACAACCTTTGAGAAAATTAGTTGCATCACATTGCCATAGACTTCAAAATATCCCATATGAAACTAGAACTGATGAGCATTCAGAGAGCCTGGAAAAAAGTTGCTAGAGCAAAAAAAGCAAAAGCAAAAGCCGTAAAAGTGACAATTTGTCTCGGGATGGTTGAGGATTCCACTCTGGTGAGAGAGAGATTGGACTAGAAGGCCTCCAAGATCTTTTCCAGCCCAATAATTATGCTACAGTGCTATTTTATACGTGTTGATTCTCCCTTCCCCTCTTGGGCAGCAAGCCAGCACCTTAGGTGAGCTCATTTTCAGGGAGTTTATTAGTATAGAAGCATAAACAGCCTTGGTATAATGTGTTTTAACTTTTGTTCTGGTGATTTTTGTTGTTTTTAAGTAGAAGATAGCCTCCAAGAGTTGCACACTTAGTTAGCAGCCGTGTAAATTAAATGAAAAGTTCAATCTATCAACCAATGGACAATATTAAAGTTATTAGAACGCAGTTCAGTGTCTGCTATAAAAGAAAAGGACAATATTTTAAGTGTAGAGAGGTGTAAAGTTTTCTGGGGTGAAACTTTTTTTGGGAGCAAAGCCCAGATGAGCCAAGTCTCTTTTTACAGATTGTCCTCAACTCACAATCACAACTGAACCCAAAATTGGTTGCTAAGCGGGACATTTGAAAGTAAATTTTACCCCATTTTATGAATTTTCTTGCCACGGTTGTTAATTGAATCACCGTAGTTGTTAATTTAGTATCATGGTTATTAAGTGAATCTGACTTCCCCAATAATTTTACTCGTCAGAAGGTTTCAAAAGGGATCACATGACGCTAGGACGCTACAACCATCATAAATATAGTTGTACAGTAGTACCAAGCATTTTAATTTTGATCATATGATCATGTCGAGGCTCTAATGGTCATTAAGTGTGAAAAATGATCATAAGTCATTTTTTAAACTGCCGTTATAACTTTGAACAGTCACTTAAACGAACTATTGTAAGTTGAGGACTACTTGTAGTTTGGGGTTATGGAAAAACTATGAGCGTATATCCACCTCTGCTTCTGCCAGTAGAGTCATAGTAGTTCAACTTCATATGTTTTTATCTTGGCTCATATGGTAAAGAATATTTCTTAAAAAAAATTTCTTACTATTATGGGCTTTGAAATAGGACATAATAACGGTATCATAAAATTTTGCCAGTATTAGTCAGCTTTGTATATTAGAATGGCAGTCACATTGTCATTCAATTATGTCACGTTCGAGGTGACTTCCAATAGTCAAAATATATGAAGCCCTTAGTTGAAAGTTAGAATTCCTCTGATGTGGTGCGTTTCATGATGTGTGATTTTATGCAGAAAACATTTGAACAAACTATCTACAATATCAGAGCGGCAATATCTTTGTAATTTTGTCACCAAAGGTATTTATCAATCATTGTTTTGATTGTCCAAATTGAACAAGTATTCAGAATTCTCTTTTAAACATTTACATTGCTCTAAATAGTTTTTTTTTTTGACTGTTTCTAAGCTCTTATGCATTATACTTTGACAGGAAGTTGAAATAAAGATCAACGAACTTGCATATACCAATACTGGTGTCAAGGTTATGATTGAAGCTGTAGGGAAAAGCCTAATTAAAGGTATCAGATGCAGAATGGCTGAGCTGAAAGGAGAGTTATGCAAGGATTATTCTACAAAACTAGAAAAGCTGCAGCTCTTAGCAAATGATCTCCAAATCCCCACACACCTTTATCATCAAATGAAAGCCTTTTTGGAACAGCATACCACTTCAGTGTGTTTTCTTCAAGAAGACAAAATATTTAGAAGCAAGATAGAGAAACTTACAGAAGGAAAGCGTGTGCAACATGATACAAATGGCTGTCATATTTCTATTGGGAAATATTTCAAGGATTTGATCAAAGGCATCAGCATTAATAATTATATCTCCTGTAATTCTGATGAAGCTCTTGCAAGTTCCAGTGAGCGCCCTGAAGCATTCAAGCTGGAATGTCCTGCATTTTCTTTCTCTGGTGGATTTCCTGATGAATATTTCTGCCAAGAGGTACTCGATTTTTTCCAGAAATCAAGTGAAATGAAGCAAGAGCCTAATCAACACATTTCCCACAGTGAAGGAAATAACACACCACGTAAAATCGACCTCTCACTAGAAGCAGAATGAGTATTAAGCAAAGTTATGATGTAATGTGCTTTAGAAAAGAATACTATATTTATATTCCACATTCAAATGAGTTAAAAACTAACAGCAAAATGTCAATGTACTGGCTGTTCAGTGCTAATTCCGAAGTAAAATATTTATAAATTCAACAATACAGTATGCTATTTGATATACTATACACCAGCCGGTGTTAATTATCACTTTCAGATTAGAAAGTCATTTTGAAAGGCTGGGGGGAAAAAAGAAATGCAAAATCAGACGATAGCAACAAATAAAGAGGATTCCTGATGGTTTAAAGAAGGGTTATGGAACTATTGGCTTTTTGCAGGTTTTGTTATTTGAGTTCTCTGCTAAATATGTGACTGAATTTCTAAAAATCTTAGTTCTCTGCAACTCTGGATTACAATGTTTATATAATATAGGTGACAGATCTACTACCCAGATTCCTCATAGATCAGTTTAAGGAAAGTAAGAATTACTTTGCAACTCTACACAACGTTGAACTGAGTCTAAGATTCTATTTGGTCTAACTCTGAATACCTTCAGTGCTAAGTAGAAAATGAAAGTCTGCTTTGATCACTGTGCACTTCATGTCCAATATTCCATTATCATCACAGAACAATTAAAACCTCCCCATGCCATGTATCACCTTTAGCAATAATTGTGGATCGCCAGTTCATAATTCCAAATAAGCCAGTTTTCCCTCAACTTTGCTTATCTCTAGTCAACATTAGCATTCTAGTTCTTAACAATTTGGAACAAGGGAGGATCTGCATTGCTTAAATTAAAACACGTTTCAGTGAAGCAGATTAAAAGGCTGATGAAAGGGAAGTTAATTATTTGCAAGATGTACAGGTTGATATGAACGCCGCTCTCCTGTAATGACTGTTCCACATGGCCTTTGTTACCCATAATTTATAGCACTGGAACCACAGAACTGTTTCTAAACATGAAATAACCATTGGAAAATGGCTCTGTATTCTTATATTTCAAAACAGAGTTGGCAATACTCTTGTCGTGTCAGTACAACCTATATGCTACTTAGTTCATAGGATGGGGGCTTGCAAGGAAGATTCTTCTAGTTTATGCAGTCTTGCTTGCCTAGTACACCATAAACACATGGCATAGTGGACAAATGTGTCGGTATTGATTCCTCTAATAAATCCTGGAAGAAAAATTAGGAATATTGTCTGTAGAGACAAAAAGATGATTGCAAAGCTTGTAATTAAAGAGAGTAAGGAACGGTAAAGTTTAAGAGGCAGATAAAATTCAAAACTATTTTGATGGACGCAAATTAGTGAAAAGGGCTGAGTAAGTCTGTGGGAGAATGAATGGTATTAAAAGCGATGAAATGATTCAGGATGAAAATGAAGAGAAAGAAATATTAGGAATATTGGAGATTTGTATGGGATTGATATGTTAATCAGTGGAACTGAAAAAAATGCTACAAATGATCAATGATTACTGCCTTAGATTTTATCATTTCAACTTGACATGCAGGACATGTCAATAACCAGAGCATTAGGATAATCTGTAAGTTAGGATAAAAATATTTTATTTTTTAAAATTACTTTAACAGTGTAATTTAAATTACCACATGGACAGAAAAGGACTCATTAGTAGCTATACAGTCAGTAAAAATCTATATTAGTGGAGATTAGAAGAAATTAACACAAAGAAAAAAAGAGGTGGAAACTACCTAAACAAAGAAAAATGTTTAATATTCGACCCTTAAGCTAAAAATTAAACCCAGACCATATGGAAACATACTGCTTCAAATTCATATTTTTAGAAGATAAATATTGTAAAGAAAGTTTTTATAAGGACTCTAGCACAGATAATGAATTCATGTTCTGAATTCATTCCTCGGTGTCAGGGGAATAAGTTTCTTTCCATTTACAATATGTAAAATTATCAGCTTTGCTGAACTCAATGCTTAGTAGAGCCAAAACTTTTCATTAAATGACAAATTCATTTTGTTCATGATACAATGAATGCAATTTTTTAAAGTCCTATGTCAACTTTGTGAAAAACAAAAGTCATTATTTTTCTCTTTCAATTCATTCATTTCTAAAATGGGAATCAAACCCTTATTGGACTCTCAATGACATAAGACGTTTAATATACTTTCATTGATAGTTACAAGAAAAATACTAAAAATTATTAATGAAGCATGTTAGATACTTGTTCTAACTACAGTGGTTTCCACCAAGGTCCTCTGTTCCGGCGGGAACAGAGGTTTCATCCTATTGGTCGAAGGGTCTGACAGCTCCCTATAAAAGGGCTGCTGTCAGACTCAACCTTGCTGGATTGTTCTCACTTGCTGTATTGAATAAAGTGCTGTTGTTACCGTTAAAGCCTGTGTGTGCCTATCCATTACCCAATCTAACACTGGTGACGAAGGCGGGATTGGAAGGCAACTAGGCGAACCAAAAAGAGTGTAGCAATCCAGCAAGTACATCCAGCCCGGAGTTCAGCACAGCTTTGAGCAGCCATTTTTGAGCAGCAGATTCCAAAACGCTCTCAGAACACAAAATGGCCATGCACGCCCCACCGACTCCGTATGACCCATTCACCGAGGACTGGGACTCATATATGCTACGATTTGACTTCTTCCTTGAGGCAAATGACCTCATGGGCCTTTCTGAAGGCCGCAAAAAGAACATGTTCCTCGGATACTGTGGCCGGGAAGTGTTTGAGATGGCTAAAGACCTCTCTGAGCTGACACAACTGCAATCAGTCGCCTGGTCCATGCTCCAGCAAATACCGAGGGCCCATTATGCCCCCAAGTTGTCCAAGCACGTTCGCCGGCATGAGTTTAACATCAGGAACCAGAAATAGGGCAAGTCAATTAATGAGTACGTTGAAGCGCTGCGTAAGGCTGCAGCAGCATACTGCAAATTCTGAGACATGGATGAGCTGATTCTGTACCGCATAATTTGCGGCGTGCAGGACATTACCTTATAGAGAAGGTTACTTGCTAAATCTAACCTCACTCTGCAGATCGCCTTGAACGAGGCCAGGGAGTCTGAATCAGCCATCAAATCGACTGAGACTCTGCGGCGCCAAAACATTCCACAAAACGCGCAGAAGAATAGACGCGTACATCGCGAGGCTGGAGAGCCCGAGAGCTCAGAAGACGAGGAAGATGACAGCTGCCGCATGCGAGTAGCCGTATCCAGGCTGTGTGCAAATTCAAACCGCATCTCCTGCCTTGCGCTAGCTGCAGAGACCATGCCAGATCGGCTTGCCGTTTCCGCGATGCAACCTGCTAGTGCTGCGAGCGAAAGGGGCACATCACCAAGGTGTGCCAGAGCGAATTCCCTGCCACTGCCTGGCAGCCTAGAAGTGCACCAAACCACCAACAGAGGCCCAACCAAGGGGCCTGGCAGAAGCCACCACGGCACTCAGAGGGTGACAATTAGAGTCACCTACCACACGTCAATCGGCCAAGTCTGCACCAGGCGGCCCAAAAAGCTGAAAGTCACAGTCCACATCGAGGACTCTCCATGTGAGATGGAGATGACACCGGGTCATCACTGACCATCATGCCATGGTCTACCCTAAAGCAGGCTATCCCTAGCCTAAAGAAGCAGGATCTTCGCACCCCTGACATCCGCCTATGCAATTACCAGGGAAACTGGGTCCCCATCGCGGGCCAAGGCATCTTCCAGGTGAAGTTCAAGCAGTTCAGCGGTAAACTCCCAGTGACAGTGGTCAGCGGCAACCTGCAGAGCCTCCTAGGGCTAGATTGGTTCCAAGCCCTGGGCTTAGAAGTGACTGGTATCAATGCCTTGAAAGGCGCTGAAGCCATCTTTAAGGAGTTCGAGGACATCTTCGGCACCAGTCTGGGTAAGTATGTGGGGACTCCAATTTCCTTTAGTTTGGACCCCAACATAGCCCCAATAAGGCTAAAACTCAGGAGAGTACCTTTTGCTCTCCGCCCCAAAATTGACAGGGAAGTTGACAAGCTCATAGGCCAGGGAATCCTAGAGCCGGTTGATCACGTACGCTGGGAGACCCCTATAGTGACACCTGTCAAATCTGATGGGTCTGTCCGCATCTGCGTGGACTACAAGTGCACAATAAATAAAGCTCTATAATAAAGCGCCTACCCTGTACCCATTGTACAGCACCTCCTTCATTCATTAGGCCCCGGAAAATATTTTGCCAAATTGTACATGTCGCAGGCATACAAACAATTGCCTTAGATGGTGGTATGGTGGAGGCCCAAACCATTGTGACACACAGGGGTGCATTCAAATGTCATTGCCTGGTATTCGGCGTTACTATCGCTCCTGGACTGTTCCAAAGCATCATGGAACGGCTTTTGCAGAGGATTCCAGGAGTCGTCCCCTATTTTGACGACATCTTGGTATCGGCTGTAAATAAGACACAACTTTTGAAATGTGTACAAACAGTTTTGGCTCAAATTAGAGACAAAGGCCTCCGTCTCAAAAAGGAGAAATGCCAAATTAACGTGCCAAGGGTTGAATTCCTAGGGTACCTAATTGATGGTTCTGAGATTCATCCGACCACACAAAAAATTAAAGCTATTCAGGACGCCCCCACACCTCACAATCAAACCGAGCTGCAGGCGTTCCTCAGGCTCCTTAATTTCTACAGTGCCTTTCTTAAACAGAAATCCACTGTTGCTGAGCCCTTACACTGTCTCCTGGCTAAGAATGCGAAGTGGTCCTGGGGCAAAGCCGAGGCTGCCGCATTTGCCACGGTAAAACGACTCCTGTCAGCAGACACCTTTCTAGTACAACCAGACCCTGCCGTTGGTGCTGACCTGTGACGCTTCCCCGTTCGGCGTTGGCGCCATCCTCAGCCACCGCATGCCCAATGGAACTGAAGCCCCTATTGCATTTTACTCCAGAACCTTGTCTGCCGCAGAGCAGAACTACAGCCAGCTCGACCATGAGGCTTTGGCTGCACTGACCAGAATAAAGAGGTTCCATGAGTATCTATAAGGCCGGGACTTTGAACTGGTTATGGACCACAACCATTGTTGGGCTTACTGGCTGGGGACCAACCTACTCCAGTGTCATACCAGGTGAACCATCTTCTTAGCTGCCTACTCCTACCGCCTCATCCACCGACCAGGTTCCACTTTGGGGCACGCTGACACGTTAAGCCGCTGCCCGCTGCCAGAACTTCTCGTTGACCCTACCCCCAAGACGCCAGTCCTCCTCATTGACTGACTTGAGACTGGGCCTGTCTCATCCAGTGACGCTGCCCGTCACTCTGCAAAGGACTCCATCATCAAGCAAATTTTGAACTGAGTGTGGAGGGGGTGGTCCAAGGGGCCTGTTGGGGTTGATTTCAAAATGTATTTTACCAAACGTGATCAGTTATCGGTTGTTAATGGCTGTTTACTGTGGGGGGACTGGGTCGTTGTTCCACCCAAACTGCACATTGCAATATTAGAGGCTTTACACGTAGGGAATCCTGGAATTGTCAGGATGAAGTCTTTGGCTAGGAGTTATGTGTGGTGGCCTAACACGGACAGGGAGATCGAAGAATGGGTGGCTACCTGCACACCGTGCCAGGAGTCCAGACCAGCTCCCCCAGAGGCACCCGCTGAGGAGTGGGAGCGACCTCAAGCACCCTGGTCTAGGGTGCACATTGACTTTGCTGGCCCAGTTCATGGCCAGACATTTCTCACAGTTGTGGACGCCTACTCAAAATGGTTAGAGGTAGTCCTGATGACCTCCACTACGGCAGAAGCGGTCATCAAGGTGCTACG
This sequence comes from Natrix helvetica, assembly GCF_964273705.1. Lineage (NCBI taxonomy): Eukaryota > Metazoa > Chordata > Lepidosauria > Squamata > Natricidae > Natrix > Natrix helvetica. Next base: position 306,238,326 of record NC_138548.1, on the reverse strand, counting down.
GAGACTTTTCTCCATGCACAGCCTGCCCGACATCTTGGTCTCTGACAACGGGCCCCAATTCACAGCCATACAATGACCTTCCTAGCAGCTCAGGGAATCAGGCATGCCCTGGTCGTGCCATTCCATCCGGCTTCCAATGGTCAGGCGGAGAGAATGGTGAGATCTGCAAAAGAAGCCCTCTCTAGGATGGGTCTGGGAGATTGGCAAACACGGGTTGACCACTATTTGCTAATTCAGCACATCACACCCAGTGCCACTACAGGGAGAAGCCCTCCGAGCTTCTCATGGGTTGCTGGCTATGGTCCCACTTAGACTGGCTACACCCCAATTAGTCTGCCTCATTGCCCCCAGACTCCATAAGCAAGATTCGAACATTTAGCATAGGGGATTCGGTATACCCCCACAACTATGCTGGGGGAACTCTGTGGATTCCTGCCAGTAAGAATTCATATTAAATCCTACTTAGTGGTGATAAAAGCGGCAAAACTGCAACATTTTTCCGCTCTTATCGCGTCCGCAGATAACTGCCCAGCCACCCTGTTTAGGGTGACCCTTTCCTTACTTAACCAAGGAACTGGGAAAGACCCCTTGCAGGGCTGAAGAATTTGTTCAGTATCTGCAGGATAAAATCGCTCAGATCCGGACAGGCTTGGACTCTGACTGGGTAGATTCGGGCGAGTCGACGGGGATGAATCTTGTGGAGACAATCTGGGATGAGTTTGACCCTGTGACCCACGAGGGCATGGACATGATTATGGGGAGACTCAGTGCTGCCACTTGTGTGCTGGACCCGTGTCCCTCTTGGTTAGGTTCGGTTTCCCGGGAAGTGACACGAGGCTGGCTCCAGGCAATTACCAATGCTTCATTGAGAGAAGGGGTCTTTCCCACTGCCTTGAAGGAGGCGGTGGTGAGGCCCCTCCTTAAGAAGCCTTCCCTGGACCCAGCTTCCTTAGCCAACTATCGTCCGGTCTCCAACCTTCGCTTTGTAGCAAAGGTTGTCGAGCGTGTAGTAGCACGTCAGCTTCCCCAGTACCTGGATGAAGCTGTCTACCTGGATCCATTTCAGTCAGGTTTCAGGCCCGGGTACAGCATGGAGACGGCATTGGTCGCGTTGGTCAATGATCTCTGGCGGGCCTGGGACAGGGGCTGCTCCTCTGTCCTGGTCCTATTAGACCTCTCGGCGGCTTTTGATACCATCAACCATGGTATCCTACTGCGACGACTCGGGGGGTTGGGACTGGGGGGCACCGTTTTACGGTGGTTCTCCTCCTACCTGTCAGATCGGTCGCAGTTCGTGTTGACTGGAGGGCAGGGACCGACCCCAAGGCACGTTACTTGTGGGTGCCCCAGGGGTCAGTTCTCTCATCGCTCCTGTTCAACATATGTATGAAACCGCTGGGTGAGATCATCTGTGGTTTTGGGGTACGGTATCATCAATATGCTGATGATACCCAACTTTTCATCTCTACCCCAAACCACCCAAACTATGCCGTTGACGTGATGTCCCGATGCCTGGAGGCTGTGCGGATCTGGATGGGGAGGAACAGGCTCAAGCTCAATCCCTCCAAGGCTGAGTGGCTGTGGTTTCCGTAATCCCGATTTGTGCATCTTGTTCCATCTTTGATGATAGGGGGAGAAATTTTAGGCCCCTCAGAGAGGGCCCGCAATCTGGGAGTCCTCCTGGACATGCAGCTTAGTTTAGAAGAACACCTGACGGCCGTGACCAGGGGGGGCTTTTACCAGGTTCACCTGGTACATCAGTTGCGCCCCTTCCTGGATCGGGATGCTCTATGCACAGTCACTCATGCCCTCGTCCTTTCTTGCCTGGATTACGGCAACGCTCTCTACATGGGGCTGCCCTTGAAGAGCACCCGGAGGCTTCAGCTGGTCCAGAATGCGGCCGCGCGGGTTATCATGGGAGGTGCTGCCATGTTACACCCCTTTTAGGCGGCCTGCACTGGTTGCCGGGTGCAATTCAAGGTACTAATTATGACCTTTAAAGCACTCCATGGCTTAGGCCCAGGGTACCTGCGAGACCACCTACTGCCACCAGTAGCCTCCCACCATCCAGTGCGATCCTACAGAATTGGCCTTCTCAGGGTGCCGTCGGCCAGACAGTGTCGGCTAGCGACCACCAGGGGGAGAGCCTTCTTTGTGGGAGCGCCTTCCCTCTCGAATGAGCTGCCCTCAGAGCTTCGCATAATCCCTGACCTCTGGTCATTCCGACGCGCCCCCAAAAGTTGGCTTTTCCAGCAAGCCGGCCTAGTCTGTTAATTTTATCTAATTTTAAAAATGTTAAGTGTTATATTAATTCGATTTGTTTCTTGAATTGTTTCTAATTTTCTTTTAAGTTTTGTAATATATGTTTTTCAATGCTGTACACCGCCCTGAGACCTTTGGGAGACCAATAAAACAAACAAACAAACAAACAAACAAACAAACAAACAGTGATAGGCATCACCGGACCTCACTCTTACCTCCTAGAGCTCGAAGAAGGCATATTGACCAACTCCATGGCCGCCTCTCCAATTCCACTCTGAGACAACCAGTGGTAACTCCTGCACGAGTTAGCCAAAGCCCTACCCAAACGGAGCAAACACTCACTCCTTCTATAGCCAGCTCAAGCCCGAGGGTACCGGGAAACTTATCTGGTTATGTTGCAGGCTTGCAGCGAGCTCCGAGCGAACTGGCTCTAGAAGCTCCAGCCGTGGCCTGTGAAAGGTTCTAGGAGCTTCCACCAAGCGGAGCTGTGGAGCAAACAGGTCCATCTGACCTGTCCAAGGAAACCCCTCCTACTGAACTGTGCAGGTCAGGCAGAGCAACCCAAAAGTCCACCTACCTGCGTGACTACAAAACAAGTTGGATTGTTCCATCCAAGAGGGGAGGGGTGTTAGATACTTGTTCTAACTACAGTGGTTTCCATCAAGGTGCTCTGTTCTGACAGGAACAGAGATTTAATCTTATTGGTCGAAGGGTCTGACAGCTCCCTATAAAAGGGCTGCTGTCAGACTCAACCTTCGCTGGATTGTTCTCACTTGTTGTATTGAATAAAGAGCTGTTGTTACCGTTAAAGCCTGTTTGTGCCTATCCATTACCCAATCTAACAAAGCATTTAACAGATCTGTGATTTGAATGAGAAAACTTTGGATCAAGGTTCATATTTCTTACTAAGATACATGTGGGACAAATGTTCTTTCTCAGTTTCAGATGCTGAGTAGTAAAATTGTAGCAACTGGTTGCCTATCTCAAAAATTATTAGATAAATGATTGTCCATGACATTACTTATCAATTTACTTGATCTTTGAGTAAATGTGATACAATCTGCTTTTGTACGGCAAACAACTATTTGAAAAATGCAGTCTAAGTAATTTTTTAAAAGAATGTTTATTTATTTTATCCTATTGATATTTCACTATATAAGATACAGAACAAGATTGTTATATACAATAAAAATAGAAATCTATTATTGGATAGTGACGAATTGACATTCCCTCTTGAGTCAGCTTCCATCAATCAAAATGCAGATTCAAACTAATGCAGTCAGAGAACAAAAGCGTTCCATTTTAAAATAGTTAACTATGGGATTTTTACAAGTAATTTCTTATCTTATTGTTGCAACAGGAAAATATTTATGCAGATTCTATAATTTCACAGCCGAAATATAAAATAGTTTAAGTAGAATCTGCACATACTTTATTCATAACGATTATATAGCTGTTCAACTTTTACCAAACGGCTTCCCATCAAGGCTTATGTCAACTCTGAATCGAACCTGGTTATCTTTTGCTGCTTCATAGTTGCCACGTAGTCTAAGGCAGGGGGGAAGTAGGTGGACTGTCTCATAGGCAAAACAACAAGCCTACCCATGGGAACCAAGGTCATCTCAGCAGATGGCAGTTGAAGGAGAGGAGTGACCAGGGAACCCATCGACTGTTTTAATTGGACAATGTGACTTGGGACACTTGGGGAGGGAAATGGCTACTCTTTTAAGTATGCTATTAACGCGGGAAACTTCAGAGTTGGTTTTCATTAGCCGTGCCAATATGATGCATCCAATAAACATGTTTTTTGAGCGACCTGCCTTGGAGTTCTGATTTTTTGGGTGCGTTACTGGGAATGCTGATAGCATAAATACTTAAACAAGCATAAAACCATATTAAAATTATTAAAACAATAAACATTTACACATGGTTTCTGATCATACCTGGCACCTTATCCTATCCCAGTGCTTGACAGAAAAGCCAAGTCTTCAGTGCTTTTTAGAAAGCTAGAGGGTAGACACCTTTCAAACTTCAGGAGGCAGAGCATTTCATAGGGCAGGGGCTGCCACCAGGGGTGGGTTTCAAAAAATTTTACTACCTATTTTGTGGGGGCATGGCCAGGCTACCATTACTATCAGTCTTGTCCAGTACGCCAGATTTTCACTACCTCTTCTAGCATACAGTACTGGGAGGAACCCACCTCTGGCTGCCACCAAAAAGACACACTTCCTTGATCGCAGAAAGAGTGGCAATGTTTCAGGGAAGGAACGAAGAGAATGCTTTAGTGAAAGGCAATCTCACAAATAACCTGGCTCTATGCTATATAGGGATTTAAAGGCACCTTGACCAGCACCTTGACTTGCACCTGTAAGGAAGGAAACGAAGCTAGTGCACTTCTCACAACAGAGATGTTACATGGCTATACCTGTTCTGACCTAGGCTTCCTTATACAGTAAAAAGCACACACTTAGTCCCCAAAACCTTCCTTTTATATCAAAGGCTGTGAATTATGTTCATTCACAGCCATAATGAGTCCCAAATAGTTGTAAAGAATCCTACAGTAGGCTGCCAAAGTCCTTCGGGATAAGGCTGATAAGCACCCACCTTTATTTTCCTTGAAATGCTGCCAAAGTCTTAATTGGCAATTATCTTGGCAAGGCCACACGGAGCAAAGAGTCAAAACAGAGCTTCAGAAGGTAAACTGACCAGCATGAAACAAATTGCTTCCTGCAAAAGCTCACATGCCTTTGCTCTTCTGTATGTCCTATGAGAGGGGCCAATCACCTCCAAGCCTTACTCCCAAGTTGTCCCTTCTGTCTTAGCTGCTCTTGCCTTCTGGCAGCTCTGCGCATGCGAGCACTGGGAACAGGGGGAGCCTGTTCCTCTGCTTCACTGCTGTCCAACTTTGGTGGCTCCGGAGGCAGCATATAACTCCCAGATGGCTCTGGCCTCTCTGCCTCTGATGCAAATCCCTCATCTGAGCCTTCCCCAGACGCCAGGACTGGTCCATGTTCCTCCCCAACCTCCTCTCTGTCCGACTCTGCTGCCAGCTCTGCAGGCTGCCGGCAGACAACAACAAACCTAGGGACACTTGTCACTATGTATGCCTCTACATTCTGGACTAGTTGAAGCTTTAATAGTAGCGCATTGCAGTAATGCAAACAGGAGATGAACAAGGCATGAGTGACTATCAGCAAGGTCTCCCGGCCCAAGAAAGGACACCATTGGTTCACCCAAAATATCTGTGCAAAGGCCTCCCTAGTCAGAGCTGCCACTTGCTCCTTGAGCAAAAGTCACGATTCCAGGAGGACTACCAAAGTGTGCATTGGTTCAATCTGGGAAAGTTCCACCCCATCTAAAAATAGAATATATCCGAGTCTTGGGAGTGGAGAGCAAAAACCGAAGAGCCGATCTGTCTTGCCAGGGTTGGGCCCAAGCTGGTTGCTTTCCATTCAGATCCTTACAGCCTGCAGGCATCTGGCCAGCATCCTCACAACATTACTGTCTGGCTAGGGATAGAGATAATTGGGTATCATTAGGATATTGATCATACCAGACCCCATACTGACAGATGATCTCCCCTAGTTTTCTCAGGTAGATGTTAAAAAGGAGAAGCAAAAGGCTCCTATTAACACCAACTGGAATCAGATGCTGAGGAAGGATAAAAACTAATATAACATAGTGCCTCTCAGCCCCTGAAGCTGGTTCAAAAGGATACCATGATTTATGGTACTGAAAGCTACTGAGAAATTCAGGAGGTTAGAATGGCTGTGCCACCCCATCCTGATCCCTTCAAAGGTCAAAGTGTGACTAAGGCTGTTTCAGTGCTGGGCCCTGGCCTAACCCAGATTAAAATGAGTTCAGATAATCTGCTTCATCTACAGCCCTTGATACCTTTGTGCTAACCACCTTCTCAATAATCTTTCCTGAAAAGGGAAAATTGGAGACTGGAAGAATGTTTTCTAATACTGTGGAGTTCAAGAATGGCTTCTTAAGCAGGGGGTATACCAATGCCTCCTTCAGGGCAGTAGTACCACCCCTTTCAACAAAGAGGCATTAATCACCGCCTGGACCCTTACTGGGAGTACAATGAAAATAAGACTTGGCTCCAAGTTGCTATACCATACAAATAATTATGAAACTGATATTACAATGCAAAAAGTCTAGTACTTCAACTGAAATGGATGATCAGTATTTAAACAGTGTAAGGCTAAAGTGTTATTCATTCTTATCTCCTATGACTCTTTTAAAAATGACTGTGCCCAACATTAGAAGTAAAAAAATTTTTTTGAAGAGATTTGTAAGAATTCATTCTCATATATACAGTATATGAAAGTGGAACGCAGGCTCCCTCTTGTGATAATAAATAGAACTGAAATTTCATGATCTTTTAGAAACCATTTAGAGAAAATGTTTGATTCATTTCTATGTAACAATATATGAGCAAATGATAAAATCCCACTTCCTCAGCCAACACAATTATTTATACATTTGTACCAATCTCAATAGCAATTCTATTTTCCCTGAAATAGGAAATTCATTAGAGAAACACCATTGACTGAGTGAAAAAAAAGGGACAGGAACAAGAGGATATCACCTTAAATTATTTCATGAGCTAGCATGATTACTTTCAGTAAACAGCTCCAACCATGGTGTTGCTCAATGTTTAGCTTATTTAAACAATTCCTGGTAGGTAAATTTAATGACCAAATGATATGGGTCACTGAGCCCTCATAAGAGTTTTATTGCTTCCGCTTGCTTTACTTATTTATTGATTGATTGTCTTTGTTATTTTTATACCAAGTACCTTCTCCCCATTTTCCCCACAACATCTTATGAAGTGGGTTGGACTGAGAGAGAATCCAATCAACTTTCATGCCTAAAGTGGAATTAGAACTCAGTCTCCTGCTTTCTATACAATGTTAATATTACCTTTTTCAGATTGGCTACTGTGTTTATCTGAAAAATGCAGATATTTTCTGCATATTTATAAGACATGCTATAATAGGCTCTTTTAATAATTCTCCTTTTGTACACATTTTATGGCATAGTCTGTTTTCTCCAGTCCTGGAGCTTTTTTTAATTCTGTTTCTAATATATGCTCTATTCCTGACCATGTATTAATAACAGAGTTGGAAGATTCTTAGACTACAACATTCCCTGTAGATTGTTTTATAGAAATTATCAACCAAACAGCTTAATGTCATCTCAATATCCCAATAAACAATTAGACTCACCCCCCCCCCCAATCTATATATATTCAAAGAGAGAAGCTGAAGACTAAGAGAGAAACCGAGGACAAAAAAAGAGGAAGAACACATAATGAGGATGGTGCTCCCTTTAAAAAGAAGTTTAAAGTAGGGAAGTAAAACTAACAGCTTCTATTCCCCCATGTGAACTTCTGCTTTTTAAAAAAAAATCTTTTGAAGAATGACTGCTTTCTTGGGATCTCATGTAAGGAAGAGGCAATCGCTGCAGATAAAATATCACATGCTTTGCATACGTAAACTTGTAACAGAAAGAAGCATGTATCATTTCAGTGTTTCTCTGTTGAAAAGAAGCAATGGAACTGTTTAAGCTTTAAAGTCATGTGCTTTGAACTTTTTTTTTTACAACCAACAGTGAGCCCACAAATACAGAACATAAGGCATTGCACATACTGTGTCTATTAGGAAACAGCCCTTGTGCAGCCTAAAGTTCCCTGAATCTGCTATACAGAAATTAATTATTGTGTGGGTGTAAATTATGCAGTATATTTTTTTGAAGATTAAATTTAAATTAGCACTTCGGTAAAGAGAAAATGACTTCTACGTTAAATCTGCTCCCACAAGATACTTATATGCAAATTGCACAGTTATAGCAGTAAGAAAGCTGCAATCACAGATGAAGCAGCATCGTGATTTTTTCTTTCTTTCGTGTAGTCATAGATGACTTGAAGGCACCTAATCCATCCAAAAATCCACCCTAGACATCTACACCGCAAAGCGATTTTCCCAGATTGCCGTCCAAGTGTATCACCAGTACCATATTGGCCTTTTATTACGCCCCTTTAAAAGAAAACTGTCAGTTTGCGCGCAGAAGCGTCTGACCCAATTCCAAACGCGCTTCCATCAAATTCCACAGAACTCGGATGTCTTGGAAGGTTCCATTTTCCTAGTTTCCATTTTCCGCATGCCCGAGAGGTTGCCATGCCGTGTTATCACGCTGCAGCAAAAGTAATGGGAGCTGCAGTCCTATACATATCTACCTGAGAGCAAGCCTAACTGAACCCTGAGAATTACCTGAACAATCAGAATATTATCTGAACTTGTACGCTTGTATTTTACTACCTGATTATTGAATTAGTTTTCTGCCGTAGTGGCTTTCCGATCAGGAAGGCGATCCGAAAACCATTTTTTTACAAGGGATCTCAATGCGATTTGCAAATAGGATCGTGAAGGGCGGGTCCTAATTTAGGGGTTTTTTTGTGGGGGGTGCTGGATGGAAGAGCACAGATGTTATTTCCGCGAATGCTGGCATCGAACCTCGCAGGATTCACTTCTGACTCATCTTCAAGGAAGGATGGAGTGATTATATTACGGCGAGATGCTCAACCTCCCCGCCCCCGCCCCGTCAATGGGAAGACATTCTCCCGCCTTGGAAAAAAAAGAGAGATGAATCGAGGTCCGCAGCATTCAAGCCCCAACCAGGTAAGGAAGCCAGCTGCCGCCACAGGAGCGCTCATCTTGCCCAATCAGAACTCGTGATCTATCAAAAGGGCGGGGCTATCCCGACTCTACGCCAATGGTCGCATCCAAACGCGGCAACGGACGGATGGCTTGCCCGCCTTTTTAACTCGCCACACGGACGGAAGGCGGAGCTTTCTTAGGCGCTTTGGGGAGGGGGTGGGAACGTCATCCGTTTTTTTTCCCGTGATCCAACGCTGTGAAAGGCGGTAGCGCTGCTGCAGTAGCGCCGCCGCCGCCGCTACCGAAGGCGACTCCATCCGGGTCCTGGATGGTGCTGTGGAGACGGAATCACCGTATTACAGGTAACGGTCGTGTGATCGCGAGCAAGGAAGGGGAGAGGCGGGATCAGCGAAATAAGATGTTGGCCTGTTCGCACGGGAGCGGGATTGTTTCGCTCGCGCGGGAGAACGGCTTTAGGCCTTCAGGCGATCTTTCTGCTACTTCTGAGGCGATGGACAGGAGGGAGAAAAAGGGCGAAGTTTCCCCGCTCCCTTCCTCCCGCCCTTTCTTCCTGCCCGCTTTCGCCCTGCATCCTTTCTTCCCCTTCGCCCCCCCTCCCTCTCCTTGCCGCGCCTTCCCTGACAAACCTGAAGATCCGAGAAGCGCCGCCCACTCGGCGGCGACCGATTGGTCTCCGCGCTGTAGTCCTCCTCGCGATTGGCCAGAGATGCCTCTCCTAGGTGGGCGCGTCACTTCCCGTAGCAGTTCGAGATGGGCAAGGGAGACCTTGGCTGCCGGGGAGGGATGAGGAGGGAAAGGGGGTGGGGCGCGAGATGATGCTGCGGCGGGGACTCCCAAGCACGATGGGCAAGCCCCGCCCCGTCTCTCGAGACGCTCGCTTCCCGCCTATTGCCGGCCGAGCGCTGTCGCAGCTGCCTTCTCGCCGCGCGCCTTCTCGGCCCCCTCCCCCCCTGGCTCGAGCACCGGACCACGAGAGCACCGAGGGGGTGGGCGGGAGAGCGAGCGCGAGAGATGAGAGAGGGGAAGGCCTACTGCTGGACGGCGGGGACTCCCGATGGCCCGAAGCCTCTCGGGCCGGAGCGGGGCCAAAAAGAAAAAGAAAGAGGTGGGGGCTGCTTCTTGGCAAGCGGCTTTGCTACCACGAGGCGCGCCGCCCTCTCCTTCCCGCGCGGTCTTTCTCTTCCGATGGGAGAATAATTATCCTGTACACGCTGGCTTGGAGAGTCCGGTTCCTTTCCTTAGAGGGAGGCTTGCTTTTGTGTGTGTGTGTGTGTTTGCGGAGGGGGGGGGGACAGCTGGAGATTCAGGATCTCCCGAGGGATCTGGCAATCAAATCTTTAGCGCCTCTTTAGCTGGTTTGTTCAGCCCGTCTCGGGTTGGAAAACTTAAGTGGTTTGAATTTGAAGCGGTGTGGTAACTTCGTCAGAGACAGGGGGAGGATTTTTCACCCCCTTTTCATTTTGTGGCGCTCCTTATTTAAGCACCCGCTATTTTAATCGGCCGATCGTGTTGGGACTCGTTGGAGATACGAGAGCCAGAATGGATTTTGAGTGTCGGTTTTTTTTCCCTTGCTAATTTGGTAATTATTCTTTTTGGATACGGTTTCACCTCCAATTCAAACATTGAGCCATTATACTCCGGGAGTAGTGTTTTCTGAATGGGATGCTGGTTATCCTTTTCAGCTGCCCTTTCTGTATCTTCCTTTGGGTTGGAAGTAAAAGTTGCAAAACAAAATATCCTCTACCTAGTGAAATTTCATTACGTGGGATGACCCTGGTATTACTTACTTGAAAGCTGACAAGGTGTATCTATTTATGTACAGCTGGGAAAGGAAGAGCATTGTTCTTGGATGGGATTGACTATCTCTGAAAGGAAAATGCTTCAAAACTATGTATTTAAGCATTTTCTTTTGCCACTCTGGATTTTGGTCCTGTCAAGTTAAACTTAACTTTTCAAACTGACAGTATAGTGTCTTAATTTGAAATGATGAGGGAATATAGATTTTTTTTTCCTTTTTCCAGATATAAACCTAAGATGAGGTATTTAAGAAATTTTCCTGCATATGTAGTGTCTCCAAATTAATTATATTAGTAATTGGTTCAAAAAGCAACTCTTAACATTCTTTGAAAACTGTTATAACGAATATTAAAATAGAAACATATTGGTAATATAGATTAGTTTCATATAAATGCTATAGCAATAAAATTCTGTACTGCTAAAATAAAGTAACAAACCATGGAATAGACTGATTTGCTTTTACCTTAAGTTAAGCCAGTCAGACTTCCAAAAAGATTCCTTATTTGTATACAAGGAGGGTAGAACTGTTGACAGCTTTATTTCTAAGTCAGAACTTTCAAGAGTTTGAATGTGAGAAATATGTTAATGGTAGTCTGAGATTCATGGAATATAGATCATTCAGTTGACATAGCAATTTTCAATGCAAACTTTTGGCTCTTTAAATTTTAAAATACGCATTTTTGAGTAAGGATTTACTAAACAGCAGTTTGAAAGGGATTTGGTTTCATTTTACTTAGAGTAAATTAGTATATATGTCAAGCTTAGTTCAGGCAACTGTCAAATATGGGTGCTGTTTTTGGTGTGTTTGATCTTTTCCTAAACTTATAAAAGATTAAAGCACTTTCAAAATAACCAAATGGTGGATGCCTTTTCATTGTTTGCTACAAATGCTGAGTGATTACTGCTGCCAATAAACCTCAAGTGCAGGTGTTGGTGGGGAGAATTAACATTTTGTCTTGAAAGTGAAGCTAGCACATTGATGGGTTAGTGCTTCATTGAAATGTATTAATTTCAAGTAACTTGATGGATTAATTCAAATAACGACATGAAATCTGATTTACAAATTTATTAAATCAAATTATTGAATACAAAAAAAGTTATTTTGGGGGAATAAGTTATCATTTGTTCCTCTTCAGTTTTATATTTGTTCTCAGAAGAAGCAATTGAATAGTTACCTTAGATCAAATATTTTATAAGCTTCTCAGGAGCTGTTAGATTTGAAAAATAACTATATGTATTTTTAAAAAATTATATGCATCACAGACAAAGCAAATGTATTACAAAGCATATGTAATACATTCAATTAATTCCCAATGTACTAAAGCATAAGCCGTACCTTTAACATAGTAAATTTATTAAATCTTTAGATAAATTTACCAGAATATTGCAAGGGCAACTTGTCACATGGATTCTAATACCTACTCACAGGAGTGTAAGCTTTATTCAACTGTTTTGATTATCCCACTCAAATATAGTAAACAAAGTCTAGATTTATTATAGGGCCCTATGGTTTTAAACAATGGATATGTCATAGTTATCAGTGGATATATTTGGGATTCAAGTTTGACCCCTATATTTACTGTCATGTTAATTCATTCTCACCTAATTTGTACTTGTCTTGTTTCTTACTTAGTTTTGGATCAATTATCTGTTAGAGATAGAGAAAAAAGACCCTATGTCTATAATTCATTCACAATTTCCAAAATTTGAATGTTACTATCTACCAGAGCAATTTTCATAATAACAAATGCATCAAAACATTATTTACAACCTGCATTTTATTTCAATATAAAGAATAGTATTGGTTTCCTGCCCCATTAGTGTATTATAACATCTGGCATTTCTTACTGCTGAAATTACAGTTGCATGCTTTTATTTATTTAGGATGGTTTTCATTAACTTTCCTTCCTTCCTTTTAGGTCTGAAAGTGGAATAGAATGAGGAACACGATATAATAGTTGCTTTCCATCAGTATTTGAACTCAACTTAATTTCTTCATCCAGAGAAGTTCCACAGACTGAATTATTTGGATACTGAACTAGAAAGAACGGCTTTGAAATACCATAGATAATTAAACAATCGGAGAGATGTTTTAGCATCCTTTAAAAAAAGACATTGCCATCTGTTAAATGAAGATACTGCTCTGTGGGATGAGGTAGTAGGTTGTATAGTTTTAGGGTCATACCCACCACTGGGAGATAACTATACAGTCTACTGTCTTTCCTAAGGAAGCAGATAGTCATCAGCAACATTAGTCTGATTTTATTCTGAAATGGCTTGCAGCCGTAGATAACGTACATAATTGAACATTATTTCAAGGAAGCAAGAAAGTAAGCAACAGGGAACTTGCACTGGTGCCATATTTAATAGCATTTAAAGTTGGCTAACGGTATAGGAGACTTGAGAGTGAAATAATTCATGCAAAATCCAAAAAATATTTTGTGTTCAAGTTACTTTTGACCAGTTTTGGCAGTATTTCCCTATTCCTAGTACCTGTTTTCCATAATTCAAAGGGCCTTTAAGGGGGGACATATGAACCCAAAAGTTTCCTGCTACATTTTTAGAATCAAATTCAAAGGAATATTCTGTGAACAAATTTACTTTCTAAATATGTTTCTCTTATCAGGTTGAGGTAGTAGATTGTATAGTTGTAGGGTAGTTATTTTGCCCTCTTCAGGAGATAACTATACAATCTATTGCCTTCCCTGAGGAGTAAAAATTCTACAGTATATTTAATGGATTATTTGCAGCTTGGTTTAAAATAAATTACAATTTTTGTTTTTACCGGCAAACTGTACATGAGATTGTAAGAATCATTTTGCTTTTGTCTACTGAAAGAGATACCTGTTGAGGATGGAGTATATTATGTTTGCATATTAGCTCATGGTCTTACTGAATGTCTATTTCAAAAATACATTCTAGTGAAAATAAACTGTACTTTAAGAAAGTAACCATTGTTTTGCTTCAAATGGACGGGGGATATGCTTATGTATATACTAATCATTTGATAGGATGTCAAAATATTTAACACTTAAGGATGTTTCCTGTTTACCACAAATGAACAATGGTAATGAACCTGCATGTGTTTTATACTGCATAATCTTTAAAGATGTGCATAACTTTTCACAATGACTTTTTTTTTTTAGAAGAATGAAGAAATGGTGGGGTTCCTAGGAAGAGGTAGTAGGTTGCATAGTTTTAGGGCAGTGGTTTTGCCTGTAAGGAGTTAACTATACAACCTGCTGCCTTTCTTAGGGCTTTAATATCACAACAGGATCATAGTTGGTCGAATTACATGTTCCTAATGTAAGTTATTCTATAATATAAATTTGCAAGATTAACCATTACTTTTTTGTCCCTTGAATAAAATAAACCAAGTAATGCAGAGGTTCCTTAAACTACCTTGATGAAATCTTCTTTCCCCTTTGCCAGAATAATTTAGGAACACCCTCCCCCCCGCCGCATATTGGGGAGAAGTATGGTTGTGATTTCATTTTAAGTCTAGTACTACTCTTGTATGTATGCATTTTCATAATAAAATAGAAATTCAGTTTTGAGAAGGATTGTGTTTCTTATGTATTGTTGCATTCTAATTTCTTTTCTGGTTTTATCTTCTAAATATGTCTTCATATTTCAATAAAGCCTCTGTATAGTTTAGAATAGATTAATTGTTGGTATGCCTAAGCAACTATGTTCTATGTAAAGGAGATTGAGCTTTTACCTACAAATCAGCAGAGTAACTCTCCTAAAATTGTATAGAATTGTGTTGGAGACGAATCAAATTCTCCTACTCTAGAAGAAAAAGAATCCCAAATTTTGTTTCTCCTAATTTATTCGTCTGGGAAAGACAATTGGACAGATACCTTGAAATGTTGTCAACTGCTTCATTCTAAGCCTTCCTCTTCTGGTTCAGTCTGACTCATGATTCCCAGTGCAGAATATAAATATACAAACAGAACACAAAATAACAGAAACACAAGAAAGCATCCCTTTTCAAGCTCCACAGCTGGTAAACTCAAGGGACAAGAACCAAGCAAATTTCAGAAAGCAATTAAAAATAACATTAAGGTGGGGGTGTCAAACTCAAGGACCGCGGGCCTGATCTGGCCTGCAGGGTGCTTAAATCTGGCCCACCAGGCCAACCTGGAAATAGCAAAGGACTGGCCCACAGTGCCTCTGGAAGGCCACATGCAGCTCCCCATGCCCCGTTTTTCCCTTCAGAGTGCTGCAGGAGACCATCCAGGCAGAAAACTGGCTGCCCCATTTTGGCCGGCATAGTGCTGCAGGTGTCTGTCACATCCCACCTACTTCTGGCTGGCCCGTGGAGAACTACAATACTGATCAGGCCCTTGAAGAAATCTAGTTTGACACCACTGATCTAGTTCATAATTGGCGATTCCTGTGAAATTAATTTTGAAATAACACATTTTTCACGCAGTCAACAAGTTACCTGCTTATTTATAATGACCATATTTAGTCTGAAGTTTTGTTTTCCACAATGCACAAAAAGTTGGAGAATATAATTTGTACATTCAGATATTATTTTTAGAAAGTAGTCTTTATGAATGGAAAAATAGAAAAACAAGCATATGTAAACAGAATCTAAAATTATATACACACACATATAAGATACATTTAATAAAGCTAAACAAAGCTCTTGTGGTCTTTTTCAAGCCAAGTGGGATTTAGTCAAATTGGTTATTGAAAAGGTAATCTATCACTTCAGTCAATTAGTTGCAGTGGTTTCAATCATGCTTCTATTATCATTTGAGTTGGACAACTTGGTGGAAAATGTTTAGAGTGAAACAAGTGGGTGGAACTCTTACAGATGAAAGGAATATGCTCTTAAAATGTCTTTGCCATCAATTCCAGCCACTATTCCAACAATGCTGACATCATCGCATGTCACTGATCTGAAGCCACTATGTGAATGAAATGTTTGTGTTAGTACTTGGTTAAATAACAAGTCACATTGAAACAATTCAATATGCAAAATACAATAAATCAAACGAACAGGTTTTACATGGAATATAATATTTTGTTTCAATTCTTGTGATTATGAAAAAAAAATTGTTAAAAATATACAGAGATTACTTGACATATTAAGGCTGTTCTTAACTTGTTAGTACTTGGATAATTTGGTGAATAGGTATCACTATAAAGAAAAGAAAAGCAGCTCTGCTTTTGAGATATACAATAAGAAATTAAACATTTTTAATCTGCCTTTTAAAGAAAACACCATGGTTAATTATCAGCAAATCAGGTTAAAATATTCTCTAAATAATCAGCCTGAAAGGGTCAGGTGAGGGTTGAAAGCTGAATAAGGAAACTTTCAACCTGCATGCAACAACTTGGGAAGAGATGGTGGAATTTCTCTGCAGAATACACAAAAGACTTCTCTGCTACATCTTAAATAGACAAGTTCAGACAGGAGAAACTGTTATCCGGGAGTCCTGAACAAGATAAACTGCCAATGGGTGCTCTACTATAATCACATTAGAAAAATACTAAATGAAATGTTAACACTGGCACTAGGCCAGCAATGGCGCACCTTTTTTGGCTCGCGTGCCATAAGTGGGGGGAGCGCAGGGGGTCATGTGTGGGCTTGCCGCACCCATAATGCAATGCGTGACCCCCAGTGCACATGCGCACACTATAGGCGCTCCCCCCCATTTTTACATGCTTTTTTCGCCCTTCCCAGGCTCCAGAGGCATTATAGGAGCCTGGAGAGGGTGAAAACAGCCTCCCCTCCCCCCGGACGCCCTCCAGAGGCGTCAGGGAAGCCTCCAGATGGTCCCTGAAGCCTTCGGAGCGCTCAAAACGATCCTGGCCAGCTGACAGGGCAGCACCTCATGTGCCCTGACAAATTGCTACGCGTGCCATAGGTTCGCCATCACTGCACTAGGCCGTTAAAATGCCAACAAACGATAAAAACATTTTTTAAAAGATGAGACTTACCTTGACCATCTGTGAGATCCTCCCAATAAATGATAGCAACTTGTCAACAAAGAGGAGTTATTTTTCCAGTAGTATACACGGAGTGAAAGGTCCATGGAAGATGTCACGACATGAAAAGGATCCTGAAATAGGATGGAATGGCAAAATGTTGTTTAGTTAAATATACCTAATACCTATGCAGATCAGAAAGTAACAACTACTCAGGGTTTGTTTGTTTTTTTGAAAAATAATAGACTAAAATGTTTGTAAATAAGGAAGAGTCACCATACCACCCAAATAGATGTAATAATTTTATGATGATCCTTGAAAGCCATCAATACAGTCCCGCTCAGAGAGTATACTGTCAGTTCTGGTCCAGCTGTTATAAGAAGGGTTTGTTTGCCAAATCCTTTCATACTTGTCATCTGCTGTTGGGCTGGTAGTGTGAAGCTTGCAACCTGTTTAGCTTTTGCATAAAAAGAACATGACACTCATTCTTGTGCACATAAATGATTGAAAGTTGTACTCTATTTTACCCAATACTTCTTTGACAACATTGATTAGGAATTCTGAGAATTGCAATCCTGATACTGTCAAAGATTATCAAAGATGGGAAGACAGTTTCATTTGATAGCATTATTTTATTACTATTTTATTTATATCCTGTCTTTATTACTTTTATAAATAACTCAAGGCAGTGAATGTATCCAACAGTACTCTTTTCCCCACAACAAAAAATCTGTGAAGAGAGGGACAGGCCCAAAGTCACCGAGTCTTTTGGCATAGCATGAGCAATGGGATTTCCTCGTTCCTCCAGAGACATCTTGATGGCTAACACCCATCAGAGCGATGGGGTATAGGTCTGCATGGACAGCCCATACTACCAGCTGGGTCTGTATCATAGTCATTTAGATAATCATTAGTGAGCAAATCTAAGCTTATCTTAACTGAAAGCAATAAAAGCAATAAAAATAGAAAGAAAAAGAAAAGGCTTAACCAAGACAAGAAAGTCTGGTAAAGAATAAATACATTTTATTTATTTTATTTAATAAATTTGTTTGCTGCCCATCTCACTTCAAGGTAACTGGGCAGTTTATAACAAATTGCAAGGCATCAGAATCTATATTATCAATCATTTAGGTAATTCAACCAACCAATTATCTGTCATAGTTCTTTTACTTTTTTCTCCATTCCAACTCTCATATGCTCTAGATTACTAACTATTGATTTAGAATCTATATTAGCAATCATCTAGGCAATTTAACCAACCAAAATCCGCTGTTGTTCTTTTACCTTTTTGTCCAACTAGCTTATGTTCTAGATTACCAACTAATTTTTTGTACACATTCCAGGAGACTTTGTGGTAGCAAGCAGAGTATAAGTATTATAAATAACAAAGAATGAATACTCAAAAGGAATTAAAGTCTCTAGATTTGCTACAGAACATCGAATAGAATAAATCATTTTAGAAGATTATGCAATCTAAGAAAGCATTATTCCCCTAAAAGCTGTCAGAAAGGATTTTTCCAAAAGAATATTGTTCAGGGATTAGAAATGGCACCTGAATGTTTGGCATAAATGATTTAAAAGAATGATTGCCATTTCATAATGTTTTCCAGATTATTATCAAATAGAAGTTAAAGATAATAATGTAAAATTACTGATTGAGCAATATATCTGTCGAGGGCAAGCAAATATGTATAGAAAAGCTATATTGTCAGTAAAAAGCTACTATTTGGATATATTTAGTTTTAATAATGTTACTGCCTGACAATAGATTGTATATTTTTTTCCATTATGGTCCAGCACATTTTAAATATCCAATGGCACATCTAAAATTACACAACAATTTGAAGAAGCCTACCTGTTACATTCTTTTTGTATTTAGACTTCTCAATTACTAGATCAAAGCTATCAATGTGAGACATCTCATTTTTGTGCAAAATGGCAATTCTCGCTGACTCAGCTGGTAACCAGCACATCACCTGACAATGATTTGTAATAGGTAAAGGACTAGATAGCATCAAATCATCATCTTCTGGCTGAGTTGCATAATATGTGTTAAACACCTGACACGCAAAAAGAAAATAATACCAATAAGTTGGAATCCAAAAATTTAATTTATACTTTTTAGAAATATCAGTATAACTTTGAAACTTGTGTGAAAAATATAAGTCAATATATTAAAAGTTCTATCTCAACTAAGGACCTTGATTTATATCAGTATGTACTGTCTACGCATGAGAAAAAGAACTGGGGGTGTCTCCATTCAGCTCTAGCCAGCATGAGCAGTGGGAATTATGGTTCAAATACTTGGGAAAGCACCTGGTTACCAGCATCTGGTTTACATTGCTTGGCAGCAACTTTCCAAGAAATCCTTTCTTAACCTCTAAAATGCTGGAGTTGAGCCTCTGATCTGCATGTAATCCATGGCTTCTATTACATGACTTCTCTTAATTGCAAAGCTCCATTCTGCATCATACATGATTTTTGAAACATGTTCCAAAATTCAAATCTTACCAATAAACTTAGAAGTACAGTTCTTTGAACCTAGGTTACTATCTACAGATGAAACTTTGACATTCAAGATCTGCTATAGGCAGATTACAAAATCATTAGAAAAATCCAAACATAATAATTCTCCTTAGTTTTCTTTAGCAACTGGCTAAAGAAAGACAAAGAATAACAATAGAGGAAATACAAATGCTTATTTTATTTACTCATTTAATAAGTCAGAGCCAAAACTCTGGGTGCAATTCAATGTAACACAAAACAGTAAAACCATAATTTTGCCACTGTAACTGTCCTCAGTTCTTATTAGCCGAGATTAATTTTGTGACTGCATTTCACAAATGTTTTCCTAGAAAGAACAGGTGGGTAGAAGCAGTAGCGATCAGATTCAGAATGTTGATAATGTGAAGGAAACCTAGAATTTAAATATTACAGTGGTTCCAAAATCCACCAAGACTGCTTCATGTCTGAAAGATCATAGAATCAAAAGAACATAACAGTTGCAAATGACTTTGTAAGTCATCAAGCCTGACCCAATGCAGAAATCCATTATGTAGTAACCCTGAAAAATGTGAAGAAATGGCTGCTTCCTCCCTCCCACCCGAGTTGAATCTCTTTAACTATTAAGGCATTTTCCTTTTTGACCACTTGAATTCTATTTCCTTGCAATTCTTAACACTCTTGCTTTTTGCCTAGCCTTCTGAAACAATTATGAACAATTATGAACAATTATGAATGCCACTAGGTCTCAACAGACACATTTAATAGTAATAGAAACCATACCTTTGGTGAAAAAGCACTATTGCTGGGACAAACAAGTATCCATTGCCCATCTGGTGAACACAAAGACAACTGTGTACCACAGTTCTGAAACAATTTTTTGTATAAAATTTGGCTTAGATCAGTTGCTGCCAAGGTATGAATTGAACCTTCTTCAGTACCCACCTAAACCAAAGAAGGGAAAAAGCATGTAAAATACCCGGAACTTCTGAGATGCTAATTACTTCATAAAAATTCAAAATAATAGAATGGGGATGAGGAAAAACTATACTATGGAAGTCAGCATCTGTAATAATTGCTAAGCTAATTTCATCAACTCTATAAAGCCTTGAATGCCAAACACTGAACTACAAATAATGCGTTTCTCATAGCTGACAAACAGAGTAACGTTTGAGCTTCCTTGCTAAAGTTTCTTTCCATATCGAGAAGAATCTGGCATCTCCAAAACTTCCTGCATTGAGAAAGAAACAATCCCATTCCTCCAAGCAACTATGGAGAATACAGGATGATCACTTTTGCCATTTAGGGAGGGGGGGGGGAAACCCAGGTTTTAAGAAGGGAGATGTGGGAGTTCCAAACAATGGGAAACTCCCCATGCTTCATGAGGAAATGCTGCTAAACTATGAAGTAAGAAAAAGGCTCAACTTCCCAAACTCCATGGATGCCCCAAGGTGTTATGAGCACACTAAGGGTCAGTCTATTTCAGACTCACACAGCTGCCACAGGTAAACAGGCTACTTTAAAATGTCCTAGTTTGTAAGTATTTGGCAATCAGAAGAAAGCTTCCGTGAGGATCAACTCATTTACTGTGCTACTTACCATTAAGAATGGATTGTTCTTTATTGTGTAGGCTACCATACAGCATGATGTGGATGACACTGAAAACGTTGAGAGCTCTTCCCCTGTAGTCCCATGCCAGAGTTTGATTGTCCCCTGAGTGTCTGCTGTAGCTGCCAGGTTAAATGCAGGAAATGTGATAATATTTACTAGTGGGAATTCCTGTTGGGGACTAGACCAAATCTGTTTACCCTGATAAAAGCAAAAAAAGAAAAATGAAAATTCATTCTGTTTGATATTTTTTTTTAAAAAAAACCACCTTCCTGTTAGTGCAATTATGTACCATGCATTCTTTTCAATCTGAAATACTTTTCCATGAAAAGATATCTAGTTTCTGTTCCGATACAGAAAGTTTGGGGAAAAAAACTATATTTTAAATTGGTGTGTGTGTGTGGGGAGAAATCTCAACCCCAAATAACGTTGCTTTTATCTTGTTGAAACTTGTTCACTTTATTTATTTCTCTATTAGATCATGATAATGAGTCAGACTTTTCCATTGTATTTCAAAGTCCTGAGCTGTGGCCAAAAATTCCTAAAATAATTTAGTTCATTTCACATAAAATAACAACTTCCTTTGGACCACAGTTGTGATGTCTGTGCCCCCCAAAAACATTAAATCTGAGAATTTAAAAATGGCATTGTTGTGAAAACAGTCTTGGGGGGAAAAGAGTCTAAACATACAGAGTTATAATACTTTATTTTCTTTCATGTGATACAGTTGTTGTCTGCATCAGGTATGTCTTCATAGGCTGTTTCTCATGTACTGCATTCTTGAAGAAACAGCAAATTGTTTATATAGCTCACATTGCTTCTTCAAAATAACATTCCACTTTGAGAGCTTTATTGGAATGTTATTTAATGCTGTTTCTTGAATGTGTTAAATAGAGTGGGTCAGCTTTCTCCTACTTGCATCTTAACACTATTATGAAAGAACTTCATACAACTTATCCTTTCACCCGGATCTTGCGAGTCCTTTCTACCTCTTCATTTGGATCGAACAATTCCCTTGAGAATAAAATTTCAATTTAGGGGAAAAAATGGAGGTCACATGGTGCCATGTCTGGACTGTATGATGTATGGGGTAAAACAGTGAGGTCCAACTTTGCTGGATGGCTGATGGCTGATGAGGTCTTTGGCTGGCTGATGAGGTGTCAGTTTTAATATTCCAACAAAAAATATTTAATGTTTCTGGAGTCTGCTTAACTGTTTCAAAGTTTTGAATGTTATAGCATAGCACTGAATTGATAGTGGTGCCAGGTTCCAGGAAAACCATGTGAATAACACTACCCAAGTCCTCAAAAATTGTAACCATGAGTTTTCCTGCCAAAGTCAGAGTTTTGACTTTAAAAAAAAAAAGCAAGTCAAATTTAGTGATGACATTTCCTTGGCGGGTGTGTCATTTCTAGGACACAATAATGATCCTGAGTGTCATCAACTGTCACAATGCTCCGAAGAAAGTCATCTTTATTCTCACAGCATGACAACATTGTTGGCAAAGTTCAACTCTTGACATTCACATCTCTTACATCGACATACAAAGGATGCATCTTGCACAAACCTTGCAATGTGGAAGAGCAGCAACAATATGACCTATGAAAAGCTTGACATAAACTTCCCTTTGATCTGCTATCAGCCTTTCTTACCAGAAACTCAACAGTTGTCACAGATCATTTGCCTTGCTCTTAATAACAAAATTCAGTTTTGCCTCATTCACTATTTTTAGATTTTTGACCAAGCAATGCACAACACTCCTTTTACCACCATTATCCCCATAAACAAATCTATATTCAGGGTGAAATTCAATTCAAGGGGTTCCTTTGGAAATCAAACATTTAATCGTGTATATCGTTTAAGTGCATTGATGAGTACTCACTGTAGAATTCTGTTTCATGAACAATACTAATAGAACCTTTAATCACAATAACTTCCTACCAACTGAAATAAAAGATTTATAGGTAGTTCTCACTTTATGAATATCATTGGGACTCTAACTTTCATTGATAAGCGACATAATTGTTAGGTAAGTCACATCTGATTTTACAATCATTTTTTTTGTCATAGTCATTAAGCAAACCACAGTTTTTAAATAAATCTGCAGTCATTAAGTGAATCTGGATTCCCACATTGACTTTGTTTGTCAGAAGCTAGCTGAGAACATTGAAGATGGTGATCACATGGTTCTTTTTGTCTACAGAAGTTAAGGAACTGAACAGTATGCATACTACAGATACAAAAATGTTTCCTTTTATTCTAGAATATTCTTATAAGCTATAAAACAATTGTAAATGCCATCTCTTCTGAGATCTCTGAGATTCTGCCCAAGAGCATCCATTTCTACAAGAGCCATCTTCTGGTCCACCCAGCCCAATATTTTTTTCTTTTAGGATTTATGCTTGTTTACTATGATTGATGTAACTTTATCTTTTATTTCATAGCACTGATCATTTGCATCTCACTATATAAAACTGAATAAAGTGTCTTATATTTTCTTTTCTTCTATCTTTTCTTTTGTTTATCTTTAGAAGCTGGTTTGCTTCTAAAGCAGGGGTGGGGGAAAAATGGGCCAAATTCTCTATTCACATTATTCTAGATTACGGGGCCAGGAGATGGAACTATAAAAATCATTTCTGTATTTGCTTTTTGACCTTTCAATCATCAGAAAGGAAGCACGTTATGGGTCAGGGGTAGACACCAGATGAGCCACCCCTGAAAGATAGGTGGTAGCAACAGGAAATTATCGAGCCACTACCCCAAAACAGGAAATGGGACAAGGGTGTGAGGATGCAGAGCTTCCTTGGAAAAGGAGGTTTCAGACCTCCAACTTTCAAACAAAAGGCTCAATAATATGTATCAATGTTTTTTAAAAGTTTTTATGTACAGCATTTTTTTAAAGTCTTTATGTATTTATTCAATTTGATACCACCTGACTCCAAATGACTTTGTCAGCTCACAATACACAAAAACAATACTGAATAAAAACAATACAATAGAGATAAAATCAAACACAATTAGATACAAAGAAAAAGATAAAACATCCCAGCATCAACTAACATCCAACAAAGGAGTCAACAGCTACTCTAGCCCAAGGCCTGGTAAAGAGCCAGGTCTTTATGGCTCTTCTCTGCAAGTCTTTGAAGTGATTTACTCCATATGCTCCTTTTTCTTACCTCTTGGACATTCCATGCCTTCACTGTGCCATCAGAAGATACAGAACATATAATGGAATTTACTTTTCCTGTTGCAAACATATGTTCATTCTCGGATAGATAAGCCACTTCATGTATCACTCCTGCAGCAACACAACATATCTTTGTTTAAATGCAAAGTATTTGGAGGCTTGATTATCTTCTAGTTAAATGGCTCCAGAAGAAGAAACAGTTTCCTTCTGAAAGCTAAACTATCAATCCCATGGTATTTTCACTTTGCATAATACACTGTAAATTTACAGCTAACTATAAGCATTAGCAGTTGGATCAGCTCTACAATTTTGGATCACATATGAGTAGAAAATTTTGGATCATAAACTTAGAGAATGTTTGCAATTTAGCTGTTGGACTGGTGTGCAATGGTGGAATTGCACCCACCAATGCAATTGATTTTTCTTCCTTCACTCACTCAACTTCCCAAATAGAAAATTGATCCCAAGCCCTGCTAGGTCATTCCAGCCATGGTAGAAGGCATTTTGGGGGATGATTTCATTAGGCTTTTTGAGCCAAGAAATGTTTGCATTCAGAGACCATGACAGCAATGGAGGAGCTGAATTAGATTTTGAGAAATTATATAGGTTTCTACACTTGTATGAATGTATGAGGATAGATGCATGGATAGATGGTTATGGATTCAACAATTTTCCAGAAAACTGATTTAAAATTCCACGGAGGCCCAAAATCTAGGATTGGCAAGCTACTGATTGGGAAAATATTTGATAACTGTGGATATACCAGGTACATTTTGTCAGACTACGACTTCTTGTTTTCTAAAAATGCACACACAGAGTTTTATAGGACCCTGTGCTCTTCCATTACTGCAGAAATTTAAGTTCTCATTTTTCTGAATACAAATCATATATATAGCTACAGTATAATGCAAGTTGAGAATTAGAAATGATTTCAATATATTTTTCTTCTAAAATATTACTTTGGTGGTGTACCACATTTCTCATACCATTGTGTCCTCTTATAGCTTTACATGTATAATCAACAGAAGGCTGTCCTGATGTCATCTTAGATTCAAGATTTGAGCGATGAAGATAGTACTTTTTCCAAGAGTGGATTCCTGGGATCACAGAGATATTGCAGAAAGCCCACCTTTTTAGACACATATTTCTATAAATATAAACAATTGCACTATTACTGTGAAATTTAAATTGCTTTCTCTAAATCTGCTTTGGTAAATAGCAATTCTAATTTTTTAACAACTCTCTCCTGTAAATATGATTTCTTAGATTAAAAAGAATGTTGGAAAGTTTATTTTAATGTCATTTCTCAATACTTCAAATCTCAATTAGTAATAAGAATATTAAAATACTGTAAATATTAAGAACAACGAAGTATCATGAACCTAATAGTTACTAATTATAGAGCAATCAACTACATTTCTTAATAATCAGTGGAATATACAAATATGCATGTATTTACAATAGGCACATGTAATTATTTAAACATTTAATATTCTTCTGAAGCTTTACAATCATAAGGTTGATGCACAACAATAAAATGTTAATGACACATTTAAGGAAATAAAAATAGCAAATATAAGCTGATTCAAGAACTAAAATGAAATTGACATTTCGGATAAAATGAGTATTTCTTTGAACAAGACAGTCTTTATCAAATTCTGAAATGCTGTTAAATAGAAGACCAAGGTGACCTTTTTCTTTTTGGCGTCATCTGTATCTGTTAAACGGAAGGCTCCTCAAATGGTGGTCCTGTATTTGTATTATATGAAATATAATTATCTCCTTGATGCAACTGGTTCAGCTTCCCTATCTAGACGTCACCATGGAATTCCCAGGCAGTGAAAGACCAATTAGGCCTGCCTAGTCTCAGCAGGTGGCAGCACCTGGCTAGCCTTTCTTATGAAAGAGAACTTTTAAGGCTTAGTAAGCAAAAAGGTATGATTATACTACTTCCATGGCATTTACCAGATACAGCTATTAACTGACTTTTAAGAGTGCACAGAGATTTTCTCAGACTGGAAGCCTACCAGTCTAGCATTTTGTTGATAATAGAAACCAACTGAGCACTTCTCTTGAGCCTGCAGATCTGAGCAATAAAAATCCAGGCAAGTATAAGACGGTCTTTTTGCTGGTCTGAACTTTTGCAGCTGAGCTCTAGTGACCCTACCTCAAGGAAACCCACAAACAGGATGTGGCAAAAAATAACAATTCACCCTTCCACCTAACAACCAGGAATAAATTCTTGGGAAGAAGTGTATCTTCATCCGGCAATCTATATCCACCAACATCCATTCTCGGGGTGAAACCCAGACCTTCCTACCATTTCTTGTGCTGCTCTCACCTCCAGAGAAAGGTGGTCTCTGCTGCTTCGTTCCATGCCTAAAATAGGAAGGAAAGGAATGGCAGGTTTCAGAAGCAGCTTCTTAAGATTCACTGGACCAAAATATAGAATTCACAGCTTGCACCAACTATGATTTTCAGGGGTGGGCTGCTGTGGGTTCGCAGTTCGAGAGAACCTCTAACTAAGATTCTGTGCAGTTCGAAGAACCTCCAAATCCCACTCCTGGCTGCCCCCCCCTCTCCCAGGAGTCCTCCATGTGGCCTGTTTTCGATGCAGGTAAGTGCAGGGCGCGCATGGAGGCTCAGGGAGGATGAAAAACAGGCCTACTAGAAGTTTGGGAAATGGGCCCATTTCCAGCCTCCAGAGGGCTTCCGGAGACTGGGGAGGCTGTTTTTGCTCTCCTGGAGGCCTGAGGAAAGCCTCCGGAGCCTGGGAAAGGCAAAAATGCCCCCCTCCCTGCTGTGGTGCAGGAGCCTGACTAGGCCACACTCACCCAGCAACCGAGCAGAGAACCCCTTGCTAAATTTTTTGAAGCCCATCTCTGATTTTATTTAACCTGATAGAGTAAGCCGTAATGACAGGCTCGTGCTTAATATTGAACTGCAATTCGTGGAATGCCTACTAAGTACAATAGCTGAACCAACCACAATGCTTGGGTTCATGCCACACACTGAACTCCAAACATGCCTAACATACTGTGCCAACCCAGTCCCTCTGATTAGTTTATACTGGTAGTTGTGTGAGCTATAAACCCAAATGACATTGGATAAATCATGGTTTAGTATGTCATGCAAGTAAATCCATTAGCTATGGCTTAGTAAACTCAATCAGTGCTTGAGAAATTGCAAGATAACCTCATACTGTATTTACTCAAGGATCCTAGTCCATTTTACCCAATATGCACCTAATAAAATAGAATAGAATTCTTTATTGGCCAAGTGTGATTAGACACACAAGCAATTGAGTGCATAAGCTCTCAATGTACATACTACAACAATAGTGATAGATCATTAACATAGTCGTTGAAAAATACATTCATCATAAAACATTAAATAGGACAATTCCCAGGAAGATGCTACTTTAGAGAGGAACAAGAAAATCTTTACTGAATTTCACCCTTAAAGAGTCCTACAAGTGGCATAAGCTCAAGGTGGTAAAACTATTCCTGACATCAGGTCAACTAGGGCCAAATGCTTTATTGCCTATGTAAAGCTCCGAAGCCCTCAAGATAAGAAAATATAGAGGACAAACATGTCTCCAAAGTGAGAAGTAGAGCCCAAGGCTGAAGCACCCCAACTGGATCCAGCATGTAACCCATTAAAAATAGGATATGCCGTGACAGCCAGCCGAGTTCCTTAGAAAGGGCGAGACTTCCGGCTCCTTTCTCCCTCTCTTCTGCACGATGCGTTGGGCGCGTCGCGACGGCGCCCTTAAAGGCTTTTGCGATGCAGAGAAGATCGCGGTGTCTTCTCCCCTATATTAAAACTATTCGAAACTCCCTTTCATTTTCCTTTGAAAATTTTAATGCCCGTTTGGGACGTTTTCCCTCCCGCCTTGAGAAGGCAACAGCAGTCTTGTTGGCAAATGAACGGATTGTACGAAGGGAAGGATCGAAGTTAGAGCGATCTATACTAGCCACCCGATCCGTGCGTTGCAAATCTCACGCCCAACAGTCAAGAGGGGATTTAGGCAGCTATAATAGCAGGTTGGGAAAACTGGTACTATATTGTGCACGACTGGACCACCGCGGTGTATCAGCCAAGTACGCACTATGCTGCGGGGTCTGCACTAGGCAACGGGTGTACCTTATTCACTTGAGCTGCTCTGAGCAGATCCGGCACTTCCAGGTACGAGAAGAGATGGATTGTGCAATCCAAAGTCAGCGACTCGGCGCTCATGGTGCTTTCAGGCGTCCTCACAACCAACATACGGAGACGTTTCACTTTTTTCCACGCCCCAGCCGAAGGCAGCGCTGGAGCACTTCGTCGAGGCGGGATTACACTTTCGGATTCCCCCGTGACTTGCCTTTGAGCTGCCCGTCAAGAATCAGAGCGGGAAACTTAAAATATTGTGTGCACCGAGGGGATGCTGAGGAGTACTGATATGCTCAGTTACTGTATATACTCATTTAATAGTTCTTTTCAGGGAATGGATCACTTTTACAGGAACATATTTCTAATACCTAAATAAACATCAACTGCATTTATTGTAAAAATAAACCATCATTCTCCTGGAACTCTCCAAACATTTGGAAACTCCCACAATTTCAGACAATGCGGCCTGGGAAAATACAACTGCAATGCATCTAGAACTTATCCAGATTGAAGAATGCTACATTATCATCTTTCCTAGTAATTTTTGTTAAAAAAAAATTGATGGATCATATTTCTTTATTGAAAATATATAGTCTATCAAGTTTTTCTTAACTGAAAATCAATCCCACAGCAAACTGGCTAAGGGGAGAGGAAAAGAGACTTTAGCTGTGCTTTTGAACATAACAATGAGACGATGGTTCACACAGTGGGCTAACTCAGAGTTTAATTATGATTTTATTATAATTTGCTGGGATCAAGCAATATGCTAGGCATAATATATACAAGTTTTGAAACTCTTTGGCTCTTCAACTCTGTTGTACAGTACCGCTATCCATCATCACCCAACACTAGAATAGAATAGAATTCTTTATTGGCCAAGTGTGATTGGACACACAAGGGATTTGTCTTTGGTGCATTTGCTCTCAGTGTACATAAAAGAAAAGATACATTCGTCAAGAATCATAAGGTACAGCATTTAATGATAGTCATAGGGTACAAATAAGCAATCAGGAAACAATCAATATGAATAGAAATTGTAAGGATACAAGCAACAACGTTACAGTCCTGCAGTCATAAGTGGGAGGAGATGGGTGATAGGAACGATGAGAAGACTAATAGTAATAGTAATGCAGCCTTAGTGAATAGTTTGACAGTGGTGAGGGAATTATTTGTTTAGCAGAGTGATGGCGTTTGAGAAAAAAAAAACTGTTCTTGTGTCTAACTGTCTTGGTGTGCAGTGCTCTATAGCGTCGTTTTGAGGGTAGGAGTTGAAACTATTTATGTCCAGGATGTGAGGGGTCTAAAAATATTTTCACCGCCCCCTTTTTGACTTGTGCAGTGTACAGGTACCTTAGCTTTCATTTGTTTCCAGTTTAAACCAATGGAGAACCATGGTATATAAGCTTTATTGTATTTTGAATAATATGTAGATGGGTGAGATCATGTCACTAGACTAGTTTTAATCAGTCATTGCCACATTCCAGGGGAGGTGGTCCTATTTTCATGAGAAACAATTAAGTTTATAAGGTATGATTGCTATTCATCAGTCAGTCTGCATGTTCTTAGTATATTCTCCCAGTCACTACTAATAAGGACAACTTATTTTGCTAGGTGGTAGGGCAGCTCCATAAATTAAGATAGCACATAATTAATATAAAAACAAACGTAAGCCCCATAAATAATATAAAATAAGTTGATATAATAAACGTTGAGTCACACTTTGCAATGTTTCCTAACCTGGGCAACTTTGAGATGCAACTTCAGTTCCCAGAATTCTTAGCAATGGCCATGCTGGCTGGGGAATTCTGGCACTGAAGTCCATAGATCTTAAAGCTGCCGAGATTGAGAAACAATGCTCTACAGCAGGACAGGCTGTGAGGAATAGATCTTGCTTTTGCTTCTCTAGCGAGAGCAAATCCCCACCCTGTCCAAGCTCTTTTTAGACCGACGCTTAGAAATTCTTGCAAACGTTCATACTACCCAGGCTCTTCGCTCAGGTAGCCTATCGTGCAACTGCAAGAAGCTGTATCTGCCTGTTTGCCGCCCGTGCTGCAACTTTTGCAATCGGCAGGAGGATGCATCCGGTGTCCCCCCCCCCCCCGCCACTATGTAAATATTCTGAGCAGAAGTTGGTGTTTTTCAAAGAGATCGGCTTTATTGTCATTCACACAATCCCTGACCTCATCTGTTGAATTGCTGCAGGGGAGAAGTGGAAGCATCAACCCTTAAAAACAAAGCACGAGAGTCCTGAATACTGTCACAGAATCAAAAATATCCTGCATATTGTTGCAGATTCCGAGGTGCGTGCCTTCGAAATGATGCTATAAGGCTCCTGCCTTGGGCAGCGGGTTGGACTAGATGACCTTCAAGGTCTCTTCCAGCCCTATGAATCTGTGTTCTGTGCTTTCCCACAGCCGGTAACGAGGACACAGATGGGAAGCGGAAATGTTTTTTCAGAGCCAGGCCAACCACCAGCCCACAATTCCTCCCCTTCCGTCGGGCTTCCTCGTAGGCGATCCTGATTTTTTCCGGTTCCCTTCTTTTTGCGACTCCTCGTGGCTCGTTGGTAAAACGTGCAGGCACGCTGGGAAATGTAGTTTGCGTTAAGTAAAACGTGCAGGCACTCTGGGAAATGTAGTTTGCGTTAAGTTAGAACGAGAGAGGCTGCGCCCGGCTAGATTTCTGCTCCGATCTATGTTTAGAAAGTAACGGGCGTAACCTCCAAAGGAAACCACGCCCTCATCCTTAGCAACAAGGCGTGGACAGAAAAGAGGCATCTGCTGAGAGATTGATTGTTGATTTACAATAGCTTCATTAGTTACCTTTCTTAGTGACTTAATACGAGTTTTCTTTTCTTTTATTGTTGGTGAGAAGTATGGGGAGGACCCTGTTGGCTGTGTTTGCAGGACGCTCTGAACCATGACAACCACACAGAGATTTTCTCAATGATGATCTGTCCCCTAAGCTGGCCTTTCAGGTGTCCTTACTGGTGCATTCATTACCGCTGTAACTGAGTCCATCCTCTTAACTGCTGGAGGTCCTCTTCCCTTCCCTTCCACCTTTCCCAGCACTGGAGCCTTCTCCAGAGAACCAGGGCTTTACATAAGGTGGCCAAAATAGGATAATTTGAGCCTGGTCATATGTGCTTCAGGTGAGAAGTCTGAATTTATTCATTCAATAATGCATTGATTTGATATCTTGGTATTCTCGGGAATAGTTAATGTGTGGTTGAGGGCATTTTGCAAGCTTGTGAGATTCTCTGCAAAACTGATGAGTGAAAAGAGCCTAGGAAGGGAATTTTTAATGTATAACAACTCTGGGATACATTGATTGGAGAAAGTGTGATTGGCCTTAAGTCACCCTGTGGGTTTCCACAGCAGAAGGTGCACTTGTTCCTGGACCTTTCCACTTCTTAGCCAAGGTCTGAACCACTCCATTACAATTTTCTAAGAGGTGTGTTTGTTTATTTCTAATGCAGATTTGTAAGGCCGCCTAATTCATCATAGACAATGGATGGCATATAATTAAAAACCAGCAAAAAACCTAAAAAAACAAACACAATAAACCTAGAAAATAAAATTAAATATAATCGGGAAAACCACATACCACATGCATAGACAGCCTTGTTCCGTTCAGTTATAGATATTTGTTGTACAGATTGACTAAATTTTGAATCCAAGGCAAATGAGGTTAGAAAGGTAGAAAGACTATATTGAATACAGAACACAGAGTTGAAAGAAATTTTGGAGGTCATTAGTCCAACCCCCCTGCCCAAGCAGAAGAATGGCTGCCCGATTTCATCTTTAAAAGCTCCAGTGTTGAAACACCCATAATTTCCGAAGGCAAGCTGTTCCACTGATTAATTGTTCTCACTGTCAGGAAATTTCTCCTTAGTTCTAGGTTGGATCTCTGATAAGTTTCCATCTGTAACTTCATGTATTGTCCTTAAGTGCTTTGGGGAATAGGTTGACCCCTTCTCTTTGTGACAGCCTCTCAAACATTGGAAGACTGCTATCCTAGTCTTCATTAAACTAGCCACACCCAGTTTCTGAAACCATGTTTTATCCCCCAGGCCAGAGGTGATATCCAGCAGGTTCTAACCAGTTCTGGAGAACCGGTAGCAGAAATTTTGAGCAGTTTGGAGAACCGGTAAATACCACCTCTGACTGGCCCCACCTCCATCTTTTCTCTGCCTCCTGAGTCCCAGCTGATCAGTAGAGAATAGGGATTTTGCAGTATCCTTCCGCTGCTATGCCCACCAAGCCATGCCCACCAAGCCATGTCATGCCCACAGAACTGGTAGTAAAAAATTTTGAATCCCACCTCTGCCCCAGGCCACTTGAAACCTTTTACAAATAGCATGATAGACAATACAGAATACTCAGAAACCAGCTCCACTAGAAAGTTAAATGTGATAGGTAATAGACCACTTGTCCAATGGGAATGTACCAGATCCAGGTCAAGTGGATCTGTTCCAGGAGAAGAGACGTTTTAACTGGTAACAGATTTATGTTAACACTATGGAACAAATGTGAGTTGTCTAAACTCTACAAAAATTATCCCCCCTCTCTCTCACACAAACAAATTCCCACACACATTTCCCCTCACACCCACACAAACAAACCAAAGAAAGCAGATGCATGAGAATTGCACATTACTGATCTTTCTCACATAGCTTCCCTAGATCAGTCAGCCAGTACTTTCCACAAATGCAGAAAAGGGAGAAAATAGGATCAAAGGCTGTTTTTACTTATCTTATTTATAAGAAGTGTATTTCTTAGAGTCTGGTTAATTAATAGCTGTAGCTATTAACTGTAATAGATCATAATTCATAATAAAGACATTACTATCAATAATAATGTTACTTTTTGCTTCATCTAAATAAGATTATACAATTCAAATTAATGGATTTTGGAGGGAAAGAAGGATGGAAATATATATTTGTGCCTTCAAGTCAGCATTGATAGCTGGTGACTGCCTGGACAAGCTACCACATTTTTCTCAGCAGCATTTTCAGAAGTGATTTGCCATTGCTTTCTACCTAAGGCTGAGAAGAAGTGATCAGCTCAAACTGGCTTCGTGCCTAAGGTAGGACTAGAACCCATGGTCCCTCGGTTCCTAGTCTGATGCCTTAACCACTATATCAAACTGGCTCTCAAAGGTGGAAAATAATGTGTCAATGTCTTCTTATAAACACTGATGTGACTTCTTCATTTGCCAGCTGAGAAAATTGCCCTAATGGCCACCTTCAACAAAGATCATAGTGAATCAAAATGGATTTTAGTGCTACTAAATGTTTAAAATTAACTGCCTCAATTGGCTTAAGATGGTGATACCAACCTTCTCTCCAGATAACGAATTCTACTAAATTTAGTAAGACTTTTAAAAATAAAAATATAAAGGCTTGCATTATAAAGCTTGCAGATCTACTCAATATATTACACATTTCAATCTGTGTTATTTTTCCTTTTATGTAATGCTGTGCTGTGAAACTGGAACAGAACACAAGTCTATACATTTTTATCACAATCCTTCTTGTATTTAGTCATTCTCTGTGCTGCTTAAGGAAAATCTGAATTATATTTTATCTAACTCAGTTTGATGTAGTTCAGTTTGTGTGAGAAGAAGTTCTTGGTGTTATAATGTTTCCTTAAAGAACTACAATCCCCCGTACCTATTTTAGTGCTTATTATGCGTTTCTAAGTCAGTGCGAGACAATAATAAATGAGGCAAATTACATGTCAGGATGTGTTAGTGATAACTGTTTTCCACTAGAAACAGAAACAGTGAAATTTTCCAGCACAACAGCAATACTATTTTCCCCTCGCCTTCCTCTGTGGGCCAACAATAAATTCTGCCTCATGCTGACCACTGGCTTAGTTCCTGAAAATACCCAGTGATCTAATAACATCCTATTAGCAGCTCTTGAAATGACCTAGACACCCAAAAGGGGTTGGTTGACCTAGGGGAGGCCTAACCTTTAACTTAATCTTTTCTTGTCTCTGTGTCCAAAAACGATTTGCATGTATGGCTTGAGTCTGACCCAGAAATTATTACAGGGTGTAGGATATTTTGTGCAAATAAGGAAGGGCAGGGTCCACAAGATGAATCATTAAAACATCAATTATCCTAAGGAAAAACCTTTATGGGTGGATGTACAATGATAACTGGCTTTCCAAGGTAAAAAGCATGTTCTGTTAACTACCCAGTGCTATTAGACAACCAAAATAAAATATACCTTAGATATTGATGAAAGAGCATTTAAAACCAGACTTGTAGAGCACATCTTTTAGCAGCAATCAGGACACATGAGTGAAAATAATTTTAGGACCTTATACAGAAAATAAATGAAAACAAAAACACTTCTTACAGTGTCAGGAAATAAGATTTTATAATAGTTTAACTTTTGGCAAAGCAAGGCAGTTGAAATTCCTGAATGTGCGTGGTTTTAAATAAGGTAAAATCCTAAGGATGGCTTCTCTCTTTTCAGCTCCCTCTGAAACTATTTTCAGGAGAAATCTAGTACAGACCCTTTGGAATGCATTTCAGTTTTCTGAATCCAAATGGGTCTTAAGTTGAAATTTTCAAAAAACAGGAAAAAACAACCATAGGTAAACAAATGTTATGGAGCCCTAGGAAAATTTAAAATATTTAGCTTCTTTTGAGAAAGGTAATTTGAGAAAGGTAGTAGAGAGAAATAGGGTAAATATAGTAAATTGCCTACTGCTGACATTATTCTATTGCGTACTGCTGACATGATTCTATCCTGTTTTTTAAATTATGCTATACATAATACATTCTGGCTTATCTTCCATATTCTACATGGAATAAAAGGCATATTATTTGTTTCAACCCAATTTCAAGCCTGTTATTACTTATTTCATTTATGTTGGGAACTCAAGAGGAAGATGAGACCCAGTTTGGTATTGTGGTTAACACACCAGATTACAAAGTGGGAGTCTGTGAGTTCTAGTCCCACTTTAGGAACAAAGACAGCTGGGTCCTTTTGGACTAGGCTTATTGCAAGTCTTAGAAAGGAGTTAATGGCAAACCTTTTCTGGAACACCTTGTAAGTAAAAATGCAGAGACTAGTACAGGCAATCAAAGAGAAATGAAATACAATTGAATGGGAATGTGGGGGAAAGATGATACTATAGTTTTGTTGGGTGGGTGGGGGGTGTTTCCAGGGGCTTTAGATGTCATCCACAAAGGTATCCTTCTGGAACAGTATGAGATAGATTTAAGACATACTCTTTTATACTTCTTCAAGAGGAAGTTTCAGAAGTTAATGCTGGGAAACTTTTGATTGATATCATGATCTTTGGCTTTTTATATTCCTCAAGGTTATGTTCTGTCCTCATTTCCGCGTTGACCCTGCAACCCTAAGAGGTTAATATAAAAAACCCAAAACCCTTGCAGCCCTTGCTGTTAAAATGTTGCCCATTTTTAAGAGCAAAAGACACTTTTCATTTTGAATGTCTTAGGTATGAACATATTTTTTTTTAAAAAAAACCATTCTTTTCCCCAATAGTCTGTTTTCATTCTTTTAGTACTTCCATTCCTTAATTCCATGTAATGGTATACAACATGTACAGTATGTCTGTAAATTGTTGTATGTATGTATGTATGTATGTATGTATGTATGTATGTATGTATGTATGCTTGCTTCCTTTAAAAGTGATGCTCCCACAGCATCCTCCCCTGATCTCTAATAATGGAATACAGGGTAGGCCTTGGGACAATTGTAGTTTAGGCTGGCTGCTACTATGACATCTGGATTAATGTTTCTCAACTTTGATTCCTTTAAGCTGTATGGACTTCAACTCCCAGAATTCCCCAGCCAATATGAATTGTGAGAATTGAAGTCCATACAGCTTAAACTTTTGCAAGGTTGCAAAACACTGCTCTAGAATGTTGCCTCATGGTGTCTCACAGTATGATATATGCAACTATGAGATCTGATTTCTTTACAGTACAAATCAAAACTGTAGGTATTATTTGTGATACTGCAAGAAGGTGGAACACTTGTGATCATCTTCATGTTACTGAATTATCCCTCACAGAATCTTTCACCATTAGTCATGCTGCCTGAGGTACTAAGGAGTTTAGTCAGCATCATCTGAAAAACTGCTTGTTTCAAACCATTCTTTATCATCTATAAAATTAATTATTTAAAGAATTTATTTTAAGAAACTTCTTCCTGATCCTCCCTTGAAAATTGACCCCAAACAATAAGAGCAGCCAGCAACAGCAATTGCATCCACAATGTTTAAAAGGTATTGCCTTCTTGCTGTGGAAAAAGATCTTACATGAGTGATCACCAGATACTGTATATGAAATACCTAATACAAGTATGACATCTTGGGATACTGATATCTGGTGAATCTTCCTTGCTTTCTTCAAATGTGAACATTTTCTGAACCACAAAGGGACATGTCAGTACTTGGCTTTTTTTTTTAATATGGCATTAGGTTGACAGCGTTCACAATGATAGGTGTGATGCTTTCCTTTCATTTTCTTCTAAATTATTGTTTGGAAATAGGGCTTTTGAAAAAAACAGATGCAAACTAAATCTCCACACAAGTAACCCTTGGCATAAACAAACATTAGTTTTAGAGTTTTGTCCAGAATTTCAAAAGACATACTTTGATGAATCAGTGAAGCTTCCATCTATTACAGCAAGATTCTCAATTATCTTACATCATGGCCCATGTTTAATTATACAAAAAAAAATCTCTACAGTATTCTTTATATAACAGGTATTCTGAATGCTAACTTATAGTGGATATAAATGTATAACATATAAGCTCTACAATTCAGTTGAAAAACAAACTGAAATCTTTTAAGGGAAAAATAACAGTAAAAATGTAAAATAACATGGTTACAAAAGTGTGCACACACACTTATAACTAGGAATCAGAGGTGGGTTCCTACCGGTTTGGACTGGTTCGGCCGAGTATGTAGTAACTCAGCCTGCCACGCCCCCGAACTAGTTCTATTGGTGACGCCATAGGTACTGGTATCTTGGTTTTTGCTTCTGTGCATGCGCAGAAGCATTTTTTTTACTACTGCACATCAAGCGTGCGCGCACCCGAAGCACGTCCCAGAGCGAACCAGCAGTAGCAGAAGCCGGAACCCACCCCTGCTAGGTATGTGTGCAAAATTAACCACTCACATTCTAATTGATGTTAAATAGTAGTCAGTACACACCTCAATTATACTGATTCTAATAGAGCCCATTTAAAGTTCAGCTCTTCTAGTAGGATTTTTCTGACATTTACTCACTTGCCTCATATAGCAAAAGTCATGGTCTGCAAAGAGCTTATATAGCATCAAAATGATCTCATTATTGGAAGGTATCAGTGAGGAGAAGGGTTACAATTTTTTCCCCAAGGCATTACATATACCATGGAACATGGTGAAGACAGTCATTAACAACTGGAGAAATAATGCCATAACAATGACATTAACCAAGAACTGGATGTCCCTCCAAAATTGATGAAAAAACTGGAAGAAAACTGGTTTGAGAGGCTACCAAGAGGCCTACAGTAACATTAAAAGAGCTGCACGAATTTCTGGCAAGTATTGATTGTGATATATGGCAACAGTCTTCTGTATTTTTCATATGTTTGGGTTGTAGGGTAGGGCTGCAAGACAAGCCTTTTCTTACAAAGAAAAGCATTCCAACCTGGTTACATTTCGCAAAAACCTACATCAAGCCTGACAAAAGCACATGGGAAAATGTGCTATGATCTGATGAGACCAAGTTGAACTTTTTGGTCATAATTCCCAAAAGTATGTTTGGTGCAAACGTAATACTATGCATCACCAAGAGTACATTATATCCATAGTGAAGCATAATGGTGGCAACATTATGCTTTGGGGATGCTTTTTTACAGCCAGAACTGGGGCTTTAGTCAAAGGAGAGGAAATTATAAACAGTTCTCAATATCACTAAATTTTGGAAGAAAACCTTCAGGCCTCTGCCAAACTGCTGAAGATGAGCTTTCAATAAGACAGCGGCCCAAAGCATACCTCCAAATCAACAAAAGAATGGCTTCCCCAGAAGAAGATAAGAGTTTTGGAAGGGCCAACCAGAGCCCAGTCCTGAATCCAATTGAAAATCCAACGGAGTGACTTGAAAAGGGTTGTGCATAGGAGATGCCCTCACAATCTGATAGATTTAGAGCACTTTTGCAAAGAAGAGTGGGCAAAGATTCCCAAGGCAAGATGTACAAAGCTGATAGGCTACTACCCCAAAAGACTGGATGCATGGATAAAATCAAAATGTGCTTCAGCAAAGTTTTATTTTAAGGTATGCACACCTATGCAATCGTATTATTGTATTTTTCTTTTATTATACCCACCAATGTTTTAGCTTGTTTTTTGAATTGAATTTTACAGCTTATATGTTATATTAAAGATGGAGAAAAATTCCAAAGTGATTTATCTTGATCTGATTTTTTTTACACCTCAAAAACCTGGCATTTTAACAGGGGTGTGTAGATGTTCTATATCCACCCTAGGTATATCCATGCTGATTGTATTGGGTAGTGATGGGCTGATTCTGCAGGAACATGTTGCTATCCTTGTACAATAAGACAGAAATAACTTGAAAAGGAAATGAGATCAAAGGTGAGCCTTTCACCCATTTTTAATTTGTTTTCTGTGGGGATGATATCAGCACATAAAAAATAGTCCGATGGAGTTAAAAAAAAAACCCTGCAAAAATATGTGTGCAGCAGAAGGATTTTTTTTAACCTTCAGAAATTGAACTTACTTTCTTTTAAAATAAATTATGTACTGTATTACTTTAAATAACATTTCATTTTTTTTTATAGCCCTATGTTTATTTCCTGGCCCTGAAGCTAGTTGCTTTTTGTTTCTGTAACACATGAGAGAAAACAAACAAACAAACAAACTGGTCCAAAAGCTAAAATCTGGTATTCTTTTAAGATGGACTATGTTGCACGTGACATCCCTGAGAAATCTTGAAATATAAGGATCTTTTGCAACTTTATAAAACTGAAAAAAGGTAGAAAGCCTAATTAGGAGGCATTTCTTTTGGAATCTGACTATTCTGTGGACAATGCTAACCACAGAAATAAGGAAGAGGGCTTAAAGGAAGAATTAAAATATTTAGCTAAACAAAATATAGCTTCCAAGATACTTGGGTTATTGCTGTTCTAAGTACTGTTAACTGTATTGGCATTTAACTTTAACAGGAGCAAAACTAAAAAAAATTAAAAAATACTGTAATCTTGCTATTGCTATTTTAACAATTATAGGGCACTCGTGTTGAGGCACAGTGTCATGTCCATCAAAATCGGCCATTAGAAATGACCAAGTTTGCTTCCTTCTGGTATTTGTCCATATTTTTGCATTCTAGATATACCAGCTCTGGATCTATAGATGGAAGAAGAATAGATCCTGATACATACTATAGATATGGATAAAAAGCATATATATATTTTTTTGTAATTGTAATTGAAGATTATCTTTTGTTGAAATGGAAGGCAGAAGGATGGATTGTGCCAACTAAAATGTCTCTTCAGCTGTACAGTACAAGAAGTTATAATAAGACCAAAATGGAATAGCATCATTTATTTCACCTTACAAACAAAAGAGATTGCACTAGGATCAGAGTCCAGAGAAATTTATGTCAAATTAATATTTTCATTAGTGAATGTAAAACTTACTGCTTTAAAAGATAGATGTTACTTTAGCATATATCAGCAATGGCGATCCTTTTTTGGCTCGTGTGCCATAAGTGGGGGAGCACAGGAGGGTCGTGTGCGGGCGTGCCGCACCCATAATGCAATGTATGACCCCCCAGTGCACATGCGCGCACTACAGCTTTCCCCCCCATTTTTACATGCTTTTTCCGCATTTCCAGAGGCTTTTTAGGAGCCTGGGGAGGGCGAAAACAGCCTCCCCCGCCCCCCAGATGCCCTCCGGAGCTTCAGGGACCGTTAGGAGGCTTCCCTAACGCCTTCGGAGCGCTCAAAATGACCCTCCGAGCAAACCGGAAGTTACTTCTGGTTTGCTCGGAGAGTCGTTTTGAGTGCTCCAAAGGCTTCAGGGACCGTCAGGAGGAAGCGCCTCGTGTGCCCTGACAAATGGATCCGCATGCCACCTGTGGCACGCGTACCATAGGTTCACCATCACTGGCATATATCATCCCATATTCAACAAATAAGTAAGAAGATGCCAATAAAACACAGACACACACGCGAACACACAGAGTAGATATAATTTGAGAGATGGAAAATTATTGTGGTTGAACTTGGCAACTAAGTGATCATTCCCCTTAATGTTATGACTCATCTATACACCCTTTGACTTCATCTTACCCTTTGATTACTAGTCATTGCCATTTTTTCCATTAACTATTATTTCCTCTGCTCATGGGATAAAATATTATTCTGATCGATTCTCTTCTGAGTCATATTGGTATGTTAGGAGATAGCTTTCACTGTTGCTTTCAAAATATATGGAGTTTCCAAATTTGACTTTTGTGACTGCTGTTTAACAAAATATTGGAAATTATAAGCTTTGTAAGACTTGCAAGAAGGATCTCTGTTAATAAGTTTATACATTTTCTAGATCCATCCAATTCTAGTACTAATATACTGTAACAGTAATGAGAACAGAGGTTATGTTGCTTAGATATTGGGTGATACTAGAAGATGCTGTAAGTCATTAGAGTCCTTAGTTCTCAGTGGTGTCACAGTGGCCCAGATAGAGCTGGTGTACAATTTGGAAATATTCCTTGACCTGTTTAAGGCACAGGTGCAACCATGACAAGGAGGGCCTTTGCAGAAATTTGTCTTGAACACTAATTGTACCCTTCCCTGGATTGGGAGACATTGTTCATGATCATGACAACGTCCTGGTCACCTACCACATGGATTATTACAGTGCGCTTGAAAACCACTTGGAAGCTGCAATGTTGGCAGTTACAGGAACACCTCAGTATGCCCCAACTCCATGAGCCGCACAGGCTCCCAATTCACTTCTGGATGCAATTGAAGGTTTTGATTATCACCTATAATGCCCTCAATGGTACAGAGCCAAGTTATTTCTGAGACCATCTGTATCTCTTTGCCCATCCCACTAGATTTCACAGGATAGACATGCTTTGGGTTCCATTAAAATGCCATCTGGTGGGACCCAGGAAATATGTGTTCTCTGTTGCATTGCCTGATCTTTGGAATGCTATTGCCCCTGAGATTCACTTGACCCCTCAACACTGATGGCATTTTATAAATCTTTGAAGGCTTGGATATTTCCTCCTATATGGAATCTAGAAGTTCAGTGATCCCATCAAATGTGTGGTGGAAGGAGGAGAGAGGAAGGGGCCATTGACTAATCAGGAAACCAGAAGCTGGGAATGGTTATTCAAAATATTTGGCTCACGGAGAATTTCCCATGTCTTCATATTCTTCTACATAGTTCTTTCTACTTCATTCTTGCTATATTCCCGCTATAATTATCTCCATGCACAGTTCTAAAAGTTCTGGTCTTTTGTGTAACTTCTTATCAGGATTTTTTCCAACTGTCCTGTTACAGTCATATACCTTCTCCTTTTTTGATTCGTGTTTATTCATCTGGGATGTATGTTTACCGTTGCAAAATACAAATTAGCTGAAATAACTATCAACATTCAATGAAAAAAGATAATGTGTATTTTAATGTTGACATTTTCAAAAAGTGAAAAGAGTCAATGTTATTAAACAAAGGATGATGCGAGAAAAATATTAATTTGCTGGCATTTGAATTAATTTATTATTTTGCTTGCTTCAGCAAGTTCAATATGTCTGTGGATTCAAACCCTGGTTAAAATTTGTGACGTGAAGTTCTGAATTGAAACATTTGCAGGAAAAGTCAACCAAAAATTAAAATCAATATGGCAAGACCTGACTTGAACAGAAACACTGCTGGATAATCAGATTGGCATAATTCACAACTTCTAGGTTTAGACAGTATCAATTTTTATTGCATTGTTTGTGTATTCTCCTTTTCTGTATTCATATGTAGGACTGAATTGCATATCTGAGTATGTGTTTATTCAAGCCAAGTTCACGAAGCAGTCCATAATTCATGTAAATATAGAAAGGTAAGGCTTCTATTCAGATTTCTTCTCTTGGCACTTGGTCAGCAGAAGTACCTGCCTCTCTCCCCTCCCCCCCAGGCAGTAATCTAACTTCTCCAAACCTCTAAGTCTATCCAGAGACTGAGAGCAATGCATAATTAGTTTGGAACTGGAAGTACCTACCTGAGATTACTTCAGTCTGGTTAGAAATAATATTAAACTGTTCTCCAGTTAAATATGTTTGCTTTCAGTCTTGGGATAAGAACAAACAGAGCTTCTGGCTCTTTCCCCAGAAGATACCATTTCTGATATCATTTTTAAAATGTCAACAATTTTGTGGAATGCTTGTTTTGGTATATAACAAGCCATGATCTAAATTGTCTGAGTTTGGGTTCTAGAACTGTAGAGGCATGTAATCCAATAATTGTGTTGATTATGCTCTTTCATATGGGTGAAAAACAGGGAAAGGAGATAGTTCAAACATTCAGCAACATTGGTCATAGCCTCCCAAATCCCTTCACTGGAAAAAAAAAGGCTTTCAATTTTAAGGAGGTGTTTTGACAACAAAAAAGAAACTGTATGATTAGCTTGATAAAAGGGAAGGCCATTGATGGGAGGTACGCCTAGGATCTAGTTACAGAATGAAGTTTTAAAAACATTCTCTCTTGAATTCAAACTGCAAGTGTCCAGTGCTCCTGAAGGATTTTTTCTTTTTCTTTTTGGGGGGTGGGTTGGTTGGTTGGCTATGTTGTTGCTGTTGCTTGAATCACTTTTCATACATATGAAAAAGAAGACGTTAATAACGCTGCCCAGTGCCAGCCATTGTCTGGGAAGTCATTGTGCAAATTTCCTTGTTTGGTTCTACCAATGGATTTGCATCTTTACACTAACAACAGCGAAGAATCCCTGCTAAAAGAGGGGAACAAACTATTTTGTTAGCTATGTTTTAGGATTTGAGTTGCAATTTATTAGGACTGAAGTGTCTCCCAACTCAATCCAAGCATATCATCCTGACCTTGTAGCGCATTAAATGGTTACATAGCCTCACCTCAAAGGCAACCCTGATAGAGAATTAACAATAGGGATACAAATGTGGAAACAAATGATAAATGACTTTTGGGTGTAGCTTTGGCTGGCTATCTTTGTTCAGGAGAAGATTATTGCTGCTAAATAAAGAGATGGAAAGTCAGTCTTGGAGAAGCCTATGGTGACCATGCATATATGCAAGAAATGTCCCTGTCCTTGCAACATATCTCCTTTTCCACTAAAAAAAAACACTTACAAAATAAGCAAGTGAAGTTTGCTGCTAATATTGCTGATAGTACACTTTATTTATTTCAGAGTCCTTGGAGAACTATCTTCTCATTATTAACTAGATTTTAAAATACTTTTGCCTGCAAATGTTACACTGCAGTAAATCAGTACACTAAAGCCACAATGGACTTCTAATAAATCCCAATGAGTTTAATAGTAAAGCAAATTTCTACGAGTAGCGGTGGGACTTAATATTACTTGGTTTGGTTTGGTTTGATTTTATTGGACTTATATGCCGCCCTTCTCCCAGAGGACTCAGGGCGGTGTACAACATAAAAAAAACATGACAAAAGTTAAAAAAGATTAAATAGGAAATCCAATAACCTTCAATTGACAATTTACATCAAATTTAGGATTAAATTAAAATTGATAATTTAAAATTAATAATTTATTCTATTCAGGCCAGGCCGGCTTGTTGAAAAAGCCAACTTTTTAGGGCGCGCCGGAAGAACCGGAGGTCGGGGTTATGC
This sequence comes from Natrix helvetica, assembly GCF_964273705.1. Classification (NCBI taxonomy): domain Eukaryota; kingdom Metazoa; phylum Chordata; class Lepidosauria; order Squamata; family Natricidae; genus Natrix; species Natrix helvetica. The sequence continues at coordinate 306,194,301 of NC_138548.1, read as the reverse complement.
AAAGCTCCGGGGGCAGCTCATTCCAAAGGGAAGGCGCTCCCACAGAGAAGGCTCTCCCCCTGGGGGTCGCCAGCCAACACTGCCTGGCGGACGACACCCTGAGGAGGCCAACTCTGTGGGATCGTACTGGACGGAAGGAGGCTACCAGTGGCAGTAGGTGGTCTTGCAAGTACCCTGGGTCTAAGCCATCGAGCGCTTTAAAGATCATAATTAACACCTTGAATTGCACCCGGAAAACAACCAGCAACCAGTGCAGGCTGCCTAAAAGGGGGGGTAACATGGGAGCACCTAGGTACCCCCATGACCACCCGAGCGGCAGCATTCTGGACCAGCTGGAGTCTCCGGGTGCTCTTCAAGGGCAGCCCCATGTAGAGTAGTCCAGGTGAGAAAGGACGAGGGCGTTAGTGACTGTGCACAGGGCATCCCGATCCAGGAAGGGGCGCAACTGGTGTACCAGGAGAACCTTAGCTTTGGTCACACCCAATGGGCTTTACACAATTTGGTTACTGGTAGTTGCTGGTGGAGACTGTTTCCCCCCCCCCCATTATTTCCATTTATGAGTTCTAGATTATGATTTCAGAGACACTCAACTCGGTATTCAATATTTTAATATTAAGTCTTTGGATCGACAGGCCATGTATCTGGTAAAAGTCCCCTTGAAATGAGCTTGTATTGTTGAAGGGTTGCAGTTCAGTAGCATAGCAAAGGCTATACAAATGTGTCTGAACAACCCTTTTTATGGGTTTTTATGTTCTTATGGTTCTTATGGCACCTGAAGGCCAGACAAGGAATAATGGATGGAAACTGAACAAGGAGAGATTCAACCTGGAAATAAGGAGAAATTTTCTGACAGTGAGAACAATCAACCAATGGAACAGACGTTGCCTTCGGAGGTTGTGGGAGCTTCATCACTGAAAGCTTTCAAGAAGAGATGGACTGCCATCTCTCAAAAATGGTGTAGGGTCTGCTTGGGCGGGAGTTGGACTAGATGACCTACAAGGTCCCTTCCAACCAGTGGTGCAATTCAGTTGATACTATCTGGTTCAGGCGAACAGGTAGTGGTGGCGATGTCATTATGTCTCATTTTTGATGCTCTGTGCATACGGGGAAGGTCCGTGCATGCGTGCTCACATTTGCAAACTGGTAGCGAAGGTAAATTTATTTCACCCCTGCTTCCAAGTCTGTTAATCTGTATCTATATACTTGGAAAAAGTTCTCTCTGAAACTTTGCATGTCTTTTTTAGTTATTCCAGACAACACAGGCTTAGAGACGGCAAGTCTGTTGGTTTCTCAAGGCAGCTCCAAGCATAAAATGATCAACGGAGCACCTATAGTCATTTTTATTTATGAGACAAGCATATTTGATTGGTTGATTGACTGCTTATGGGCTACCAAGCTGGCATTAATTCTTAACAATCACATAGATTTTCTTCATTTGCCCCTCAGTGTTAGGTTTTCCAATGATGTTCTAGTCCCTACTGTAACTGGATCCATCTGTTCTGCTGTTAGTTCTCGTTGTCTTCTATTTCCTTCCACGTTTCCCATCATGAGATCCCCCCCCCCCCCGAGAGCTAAGTCTCTGCATAATGAGGAACAGATCTGAATAATTTCTGAAGTGTTGATACTATTTTAGGACTTCGACACCCAGAAGTGACTGTAGTATTAGTCTTGATGGGAGTGAGACTACTGGACTTGCTTGTGCACTTTGAAAACAGACTACTAAACTACATGGATTAGGAGTTCCTTCCTAGGAGGGTACAGTTTATATTTTTTATATTAAAATATATAATTTCCCAGGTTTGAAAACAACACTTCAGACAATTTTAAAAGTATTATTTTAATAGGTTTGCAACATCATGTTCATTGCAACTTTTTCCACCCACTCTTATATTTACACACTTTGTCCTTGCATCATGAATATTACTCTTCTTATTCCAAATATTATTTTGGGTTTGGTGAAACTACATTTTTAGTCTGGTCTCCTATTTGGGAGAAATACAAAAGAAATCAACAGGAACCAAAGAAATAACCAGGTGTTTGTTAATTACATAATATTGACGGATAAAAGAACAACGTTGCACAGAATTCACGTTCAAACTGTCCAATCTGAATAAAGGGGCCACATCAATGTCCTTTCAATGCACCTTTATCAAAGGTCATCTCATCGATTCATCTTTAATTCCACTAGATGGCGTATTTACAAAAACAAAACAAAGAAATCATTTCTCCGAATTATCTCAACAAACTTTAGAGCGCATCTTCTATGCTTTGAAAGTGTGTTGTTTATTTTAATATCACGTTGTGATTGTTTTTAAAAAAATTGATCACTGGTTTGAAGGCAAAGGATTCCCCATCCCCCCCCCCCCCCCGCAAACTACCAAAATGTGATTGGAGGTATAGACTGAAATAAACGTGGTAACAGGCAGGCAAGAAGAGAATAAGTAAGTACTTGGCGAGTAGTTTATACACTAGAGGTTTAGAGACTTAAAGCGACAGTCAGTCACCGGCAAAATTTCTGCAGCCAGGATGAACACTGCAAGGCAAAGGGTTCTAAACTGGAAAAGAACCCAACTTTCCTCGTCTCACAGCCTGGACCGGCGGAGAAGACGGGAGCGGAGGACCTGCAGCTTATACACGCGTGTTTTGCGGACGCGGACTTCTGCAGTTGTAAGAGCTCATATTCGAAAGAAGAATGGAATTCTAAGCATTCGCCAAGTGCTGCTTTTGTCCTGACTCTGTCAAACCCGCCGAAACTTTCATTCTGGTTGACCTGTTTGTTCACCCGACACGAGAGCAGTTCTCGTGGACCGAGGCTATTTCTGTTCTGTCTCCCCCACCCTTTCAAAACCATTTACTCCACCGCACCCCGCCCGGTTGTTCCCATGCGTCCCTTCTTCGTGTGCGATAAGGGAATCTGCCTCCGAATGGAATCATCCCCGGAGCAGCGTCCCACGCTTAGCATCATATAAAAGGTTTCTCCGGCGCGGTCTCTCCGGAGCGCAGGGCGGGAAAGCGGAGCAATAGAGGGGTGGGGGAGGCAGCTCCGGCGCTTAAGACCAGAGGGCAGATATTCAAAAGAAAAAAGCGACCCCCTCATCCCGGCCGAGCCAAGAGGGAGGGGACCCAAAGTCAATGGGAATGGGGGGGAGGGGCTGGCGGCCTCAGTGGGGCTCCAAGCTTAAAGGTGGGTCCAGAGACATCTTAGGTCTTGCTTCCTTCCCCAGCGCTTCACCGAAGGGGAAACGCCGGAGGGGATTCGACACGCTCAAGCAGCAGCGCCACGATCTGCACCTGCGTGACACCCGGCCCACGGCAGCTCTTTGGCTCTCAGGGCCACAAAGAATCCCGCGCGGGATACCGGACTGACTGCAGTTGTGAGCGCCGGTAGGGAGGGGGGAGAAATCCATCAGTCAGAGAGTTACCTAGACAAAACCAGGGAAGCAGTGAAGGTCTTTTGCTTTGAGTGCTGCTGTCCGAGCGGTCTGGCAGCAGCGGCAGATAGGCGGTGGCTGATTAAGGCTAACTGGTGTCCTAAGCACTGACAAATCTTGGTCCCCCCCCCCACCTCGATTGTACATACTGTACAAATTTCACTTTTTCTTTCTTTCTCAACTTTGTGGTGTCCCCCTTTGGTCCTGATGCCCTAAGGACGTGCTTAGTCCGTTTAATGGTTAATACAACACTGCAGATAAGACCTTAAAGCAGGGGACCCCAAACTTGGCCACTTTAAGACTTGTGGACTTCAACTCCCAGAATTCTCCAGCCGCTGGAGAATTCTGGGAGTTGAAGTCCACAAGTCTTAAAGTGTCCAAGTTTGAAGACCTCCTGACCTAAAGGGTCCCGAGAGTCAGGCTTTCGGCACCAGCGCCGAACAAAACTGACTTCAAACTTCCTAAGGTTGCATTTCGCGGCGCTGCCGCTGATGCCACCTCCCTCCCTCCTCCCCTCCCCTCCCCGCCCTTTAGTGAGGAGGTACGGTGCGTATTGCGGGCGTGTATGGGGTGAAACCGAAGCAAAGCAAGAGATAGGCGCTGCCAAGTTAGGCACAGGCTTCAGCCATCCAAGAGGAACCCCTGCAAACTTCAGGCTTCCAGGTGCTTCGCGCGCAGAAGGTGGTGGTTGTTTTTCCCCCTGCAGGGCGCGCGCGCGCTCCTAGGCAGGTAGAAGCCGCGGGTCCACCGCCAGGGAAAGGCGCGCTCCTCTCCTCCCCCCGCACCCCCAAGGCGTGAGAAAATCGGTCAGGTTTTGGGACAGTTTCAGAAACAGGAGAGAGGGATGGAGGGAGCAGGGAGAGACGCCAACCTGAACCGACAGAAGAGAGTGGAGCTGGATAAAGGGAAGCTCGCCGTCAGAATCAGAAGCCAAGAAAAACTGGGTCTCGCTTAGAGGAGGCGGCGGAGGCGGAGGCTGGAGGTCAAGACTGGCTCCCGTTGCGGGGCGAAGGAAGTGAGGCTCGATCAGAGACACCGAATCCTGTTTAGGAGTTAGAGAACTGTTTCTCGAATGCCCCCCCTTTTTTTGCTGCAGGAACTCAAGAGCAAGAAAAAAACGAAGCCACTTTCCCCAGGATCCTTGATTGTGATGGCTTTGGGGGCAAGGCGAGAGGAGAAGGCGAACAGGTGATCCAGTGCGCGGTTTCTTTATCCCGCTTCCAACGCTCGCCCCCACCCCAAACCAGTCGACTCCTTTCCCTTCCCATCACCCCCACCACCCCACCCGGGCTGGACAACTCCCTCCTTTGGAGAACACGCCCCGGTATGCTGAAGGAGAGAGAAAAGCGTTCGAGACACTAAAGGCTGAACCTGCGGGGAAAATTCTCTCGAGTTGCTGCTGCCGCCGTCGCCGCCAAAGGGAGAGAGAAAGACCTTTCCATCCTTTCCCCGCGCGCGCGCGAGCGAGCGAGCTTTCCAGGGCTACGTGTGACAGGCATACAAATCCGGGATCGAGAGGGAGCGAAGAGAGAGACCCAGTGGAGGGCGATGGTGATTGCCTCTTGGGATTTACAAACACACACCGCTCGCTCCGGGTGGCTCCGAGCGCAGGAGGGCTGGACTGTTTTGTCTGAGCTACTTTGACCTGGCGTTGCACTGTCTGAGGCACCGAGGAATCCACCAGGGCGCAAGAGAGCGTGCAGGGGGGCAGGCGTTATTATCACTATCCTTGTTGTTTTAAATACACTTACAAAAAAAAAAGACATAACTTTCTCATGTTGATCTGAAAACCAACGACGATCGAGGAATATGAACAGGAAAACCAGGCGCTGGATATTCCACATCTTTATGAGCCTAGGGATTGCCTATATCAAAATAGGGTAAGTCTCTTCTCTCTCTCCTTCCCTCCCTCCCTCTTTCTCCCTCTCTCTTCCTCTCCCTCTCTTTCTCTCTCCCTCTCTCTTTCTCTCCCTCCATCCCCCCTCTCTCTTTCGCTCTCCCCACCCCCCATTTTTAAAGGCAAACACGCTGCGGTGGCTCAACCTGTCCAGACCTGTGCTAGCATTTAACTCGGGGGGGGGGGGGAGTCTGAAAGGATTCTCTCCCCGTCTCTCGGTCGCTCGCTCGCTCCAGGGTGAGGCGACTATTTTTGCTGCTCTCGTCCCCAGCGAAATTCTAAATGTGCGTCAGCCCTGGGGAAAGGCGAAAGTCCTTGCCTGGCCAGACGAGAGACATGACCAGAATGGCAATGAGCGCCAGGCCAGGGGAAACAGGCGATTTAGGGCAGGATCCGCGGACTTTGGTCCTTTTTACCCTTTCTCGGTGTTATCGGCCTGGCCAATGGGGGGCCTGGACTGACTCCTGCCTTTGGTAGCCAGAAAAGGAACTGGGCAGCGCTCTGAGCCTGGCCACTGACTCCGCGTTATCTCACGTTATCTCTAAGTTTCAGAACTGAACCCGCATCCCCGAGCCGAACTATTTCTGTGCGAAGATCGCTCAAGCTGAAACCCCGCGCAGATTCTTTGGGCTCGTTCAGCACTCCACGGGGAGCTGCGGGATCTCGGGACCCACTTTGATTCTTTTTGCCACCGGCGGCGGCGGGTTGAACAGTTCCACCTCAGCGCGCTTCCAACTGCGCGCACAAAAGTAACCTGGTTACCTGTAACCAGCTCCCAGTCATTTCAGAGGCTTCCGTTTGTAACTTCGCCGCGCCCAGGTTACTTGCGTTCTTCCCATTCAAAGAACCCGGCTACCAAGTGCCGCGGAAAGAAAACACCCCGCCGAAGGAGTTCACGGCCAGGGTTAGGGAAGAGCCCCCCCCCCCGCTTTGGGACCGTCGGAACAAATCCTGTTGGGAAAGCCAGCCCGCCAAGGGGCGCCTACTACTCGCCCCGCTGGCCAGGCTTGGGATCATCTGCCAGGTGCGTGGGAGGAGACCTACTGCTTGCGGGGGAGGGGGGGTTAGGAAGGGAAAGGCTGTGGAATTCCTACGCGCCGATGTTTGGAAGGGGGTTAGAAGCAGAATCCTTACTACCCCCCCTCCCTACAGTCTATGCCTAGATGGGTTGCTAGTTGTCTTAAATGTAAAGGGAGGCCAGGGGGATGGTCACGCATTGGCACCTCTCTCTTCCTCTCCCTTCTCAATCCTGTAAACAGGACCCAATCCTGTAAGCCCCCTTCTTCCCACTAGCGTCTTTCAAATACTCTGGGCTACCATTTCTCCCCAGTTCCCAGTCGCGATTCGTTGCATCTGAAGGGCCCCCGGTTGGGGAAGTCCGGAATAAGAGAGAGAGAGAGAGCGAGAGAGAGAGAGCACCCCCACCCACCCACCCGCCGCACGAGGAGATTGGGAGAGAGAAGGGAGGCGAGGCTCTCCTCCCTGTTAAATTGACCCAGCTCCTTTTTTCAGTGCCGTAGTCCGGAGGGACAGCGGACGCCGGCAGACGAAGCAGCGCTGGGCTGGCGTTCTTGGCTGCGGGGGGGCTGGTGGAACAAAAATGATGCTTCTGGCCCTGCTCGAGTAGGTGCCTGATGGTTTTAGGGAACACTTGTTACCGAGGGCGCCGGAGAACAAAACGGGGGGGAGGGAGGGAGGGAGGACCGGTTCAGTGCCCCCTTACCGATTTCTACGAGGGTGGGAGTGGGGGTGGTTAGAAATTCCCCCCGCCCTTTCCCCCACCCTTAGGCTTGCTGAAAGCTTTGCTCTCTAGACAATCGGTGGAATAAGCGGCTGTCGAGGCTTGATGGGCAGATGAGCCGCTCGGAGGGCTTAAGCGGCATCCGGGCGGGCTTTGATGTTGAGAAACCTGCCACTTCCAGTTCGTACCGAGGGGCGCCCCAAAAGAAGAAGCCTTTTAGAGAATCGATTGATCCCGACTCGGATGAGAGGATTCATGATCGCTCTTCTCCCTCCTTCCCTCCCTCTCCTTTTCTTCTTAGGGGTCTTTCTTCGGTCGTGGCTTTGGGAGCCAGTATCATCTGTAACAAAATCCCGGGATTGGCTCCAAGGCAGAGGGCTATCTGTCAGAGCAGACCCGATGCCATCATCGTGATCGGGGAAGGTTCCCAAATGGGAATCAACGAGTGTCAATTCCAGTTTCGCAATGGCCGGTGGAACTGCTCCGCCTTGGGAGAGAGGACCGTCTTTGGAAAAGAGCTGAAAGTGGGTATGTTACCTCCTCCTTATAAGCTGTTCCAGGGGTGAGCCTGAAATCCGCTCAAAGAAGAGTCACTAGCTGGGGAAATCATGGAGCAGATCAACTGTTTGGGGAAGTTACTTTCAGGGGTAGTTCCAAAACCTGGCTTAAAGCTTGCTTTTCTTTGCAAACATATACAAGGCGTGGCCTTTAGAAAAGTTGCCATTGGGACTTCACTTCCAAGCTTCCCTTAAAAAAAAAGTCCCCCCCCCAACTTTAAAACTTCAAAAAAGTTTTAAGAGTCCAAGATAAGTTGTGTCCAACTTATCTGTAAGGCTGCAGCTGACACTCTCAATGTGTGGCCCTCCAGATGCTGCTGAACTACTGCTGATATTAAGTCTAGTATCTATCACTTAACCATTTTGATTGGAAATGTCAGGAATGATAATAGAGCAGCATCTGGAGAACTGATTACAGGTTCCCCACTCTTAACCCAAGGGAATAGATCTCCCTCATCCCTGGTATCTCCAAATAAATATGGTTAGGATTGAAATGATGCTATTAATTTGCTTTTGGCTCAGGTTTGCACATTTTGGGGGGATCAATTTTGTGTCCATGATGCACTTAGAGAGAAAGCCGTTAAAGTATCACTGACAAAATTCAAGCTGTGCGTGCTTTACAATCACATCACCAACCAGTTTCTAATAATAATGAAAGATACAGTCGTTCTCTGTATGAAAATGCCATGTAAACTTGGCACATTGAATGTATCAGAACTTTTCATAGTCTTTGTGTGAGACATATAAACATCCTTCCAGCTAGTGGACATTTCAAATTTGCAGTCCAGAATCATAAAATGCAGGAAGGGAGTTGGGGTGAGGAATGGTGTAAATATCATGTGTGAAAATAATCTGAAACTCTTGATCAGCCAAAATAGTTTTTTTTAATACTCTTTAATTAATTTGTGATAGAATCAGATTTTAATGAAATAGTAGATGACAGTATTGATCTTTAATTAAGTTGCCTATTACATAGTGGTTTAATTGTCGATACATATTTAAGAACAGTCCTATACCTCTGAAAATATCACTTTGCTTTTTCTCTTTTCTAAAAGATTGCTTACTTATTCTTGTTGTTTGACTTGGAAGTCTTTGAAGTAGATATCTGCCACTTGTGTCCAAAAAACTTTTCATTCAAGGAGGCTGATTCCTGAACCATATCAGCAGCCTAGGTCCATCAGTAAGAATTATTTAGAGCTAGGGGTGTTCCATGCTGAATAAGGAGTGATTACATTTGCAAATGTCAAACATTTATTTGATATCCAATTCAGCAAAATTCTGAAAGTTTCACAATAGATAACATTTGAATAAACAGGAAGGTCCCAACTATAGGTGAACATTGAAATTTGAGGACCTGTATGTGTTTGTAATCAATAAATACCAATAGTTATACTGTATAGTCTTCTATATGAAATAGTCGAGCTCTTTCAAAAACTAAGTGCACTTTTTTGTATACAAATGTGAACTAGTTTGGGACACAGGACAAATGTTCTTAAACAGATGTTCTTTGAATATATTTGATTATTAGGCTGCTATACCCATGATTTCCACCTAGGTGGATCAAATATAGTGGCCATTTAAGATGGGAAGGTATTTGAAAGGTACAATGTTAGGGAAGGGGCTATCTGGTGCTCCTAACTAGGATGTATTTGTTTTTCATTTTTTTCATTATTATACAACTGAAAGTTTAACTTTAGGAAATCAATGGATATATTTCAACACTGGTGTATGGCTATCTTTGGAGAAATGTTTCTATCTGTATTGACTTGCAGCCAGTGAGTCTTGAATTCCACCAAAATGCATCTACAGGTTGTCCTTGACTTATGACCACAATAAATCAGAATTTTTTGTTGCTAAGTAAGGTGGTTTTTAAGTGAGTTGCACTCAATTTTATGACCTTCAGCGAATTACTATAGTTTTAAAGTGAATCACACAATCATTAAGCCCATCAACTTTCCCCTGTTGACTTTGCTTGTTGGAAGCTGGGTGGGAAGGTCACCGATGCGATCGCATGACCCTGGAATGCTGCAGCCTTCATAAATACATGAACTTTTTTTTTGATACCATTGTGACTTCAAATAGTCACTAAATGAATGGTTATAAGTTGAGGATTATGTGCACTTCATTTACTATTAACTTATTTACTGAAAAGTAGTAGTCTATTGGGTTATAGTCAGTGGTGAAATTCATTTTGTTTTACTACTGGTTCTGTGGGCGTGGCTTGGTGGGAGTGGCAGGGGAAGGATACTGCAAAATCTCAATTCCCTCCCCACTCCTGGGGAAGGATACTGCAACATCTCCATTCCCTCCACACTCTTTGGGAAAGGATATTGCAAAATCTCAATTCCCTCCCCACTCCTGGGGAAGGATACTGCAACATCTCCATTCCCTCCACACTCCTTGGGAAAGGATATTGCAAAATCTCCATTCCCTCCCCACTCCTGGGGAAGGATACTGCAACATCTCCATTCCCTCCACACTCCTTGGGGAAGGATATTGCAAAGTCTCCATTCCCTCCACACTCCTGGGGAAGGATGCTGCAACATCTCCATTCCCTCCACACTCCTTGGGGAAGGATATTGCAAAATCTCCATTCCCTCCCCACTCCTGGGGGAAGGATACTGCAACATCTCCATTCCCTCCACACTCTTTGGGAAAGGATACTGCAAAATCTCCATTCCCTCCCCACTCCTGGGGGAAGGATACTGCAAAATCTCCATTCCCTCCCCACTCCTGGGGAAGGATACTGCAACATCTCCATTCCCTCCACACTCTTTGGGAAAGGATATTGCAAAATCTCCATTCCTTCCCCACTCCTGGGGAAGGATACTGCAAAATCTCCATTCCCTCCACACTCCTTGGGGAAGGATACTGCAAAATCTCCATTCCCGCCACACTTTGGGGCCAGCCAGGTATTTGCTGGTTCTCCAAACTACTCAAAATTTCTGCTACTGGTTCTCCAGAACCTGTCAGAACCTGCTGCATTTCTCCCCTCGTTATAGTCCTATATACCTGCAAGAAATAATTCTATACTTTTATGCCTCTGAGTAGATAGCATGGATGCTACTCGTGCTAGTGCCCCCTTTAAAGGAAGAATGTAGGTTTAAAAATCATAGCTGAAATAATTGCAGATTTTCCTTAGTACTTCCATTGCAGTCATTGACAACTATTGCCAATGATTATTTTTTCATGTAACAAAGCTCCCTTTTGAGTACACCTGAGGTAAGAAATTCCTTGAGAGCATCTTCATTCTTTTCTCTTTAGATGTGAGGTGTATTTGTTTGCTGTCCATGATTTCAGCCACTTTTTCACTCATGAATAATCAGGTGGATGCATTGACTTTCTTTATTTGATAATTTAGCCTCCTCCCATCAATTTAGCATATGAGAAACATAATTATACAATGACTTCATTTTAAATGTGATGAAGCCGCAATTCAGTCATTCCATGGTTTGTAGCAACAAAAGATTCCTTACATGTTACTTTCAACTGACAACAAGACATGCTAAGGGCATGGCTCCAAACATGTAATCGTATGATGCTTTTCATCCTTTATTCACAGCTGTTATTTCTAACAGATATGACATGCTTGCATCTATGTCCTCAGATTTAAGTATTCTTGGAAAGAAGCCAGTCAAAGTTCAAAGATGATTTGGGAGAAAGAACATTGACAGAGTCCTATAGTAGCCTAGGGGGCACAATAAAAAGGCAACACTAAAGGAAGGTGTGCCTAAGATGCATGTTGCTTTGATTTGCTGGAAGAACTGATCCAGACCCATTTAGTCTTCATTACTTAGTCGTAAGTATCTCACCAATACTTAGATGTGCATTAAAGGCATTACAGTACTGTGAACGGTGTATGTTCCTTATATGCTGAAACTATTGTACTAAGGACAGCCTAAAAAAATACTTTGGCAAGTTTACCTTAAATAGATGTATGAATACTCCAAATTGCAACAGAAGTTTAAGACCTTCCTGATTTCTGAAGTCATGCTTTATCTTTCAAGTAGATAGTTCCAGGTTCAACAATATAGCATTTCTGCTATAACTCCTCAGAAGAGTTACACTCATTAAAATATTTTAAAAATATCTTCATGTATCTGTCTTGTGATTTAGGAGCTCAGATTGACAGCCTTGTATATGTATGTATATATATATATGTCACAATTATATTTTTTATGGTTAACATATATATTTGCATCCTAGAAAATACTGCTAGAGTGAAAGGTGAAAGGCTTGGAGTTTGTTAGGAACTAGAAGCTATTGGGATTAGTGTGAACATTATCACCTACTTGACCAACTCTCAGCTATAAGTGAAAGGAAGTCCCTTGTCGCCCTTTGAAGAACTTGGAACTACAGAATAATGCAAATATTTCCAATTTATTAAGGTTATAGCATAACCATGTGGCTGCTGTAACATCTCTGAAGATTTGGAGAAACACAACCTAATTCTTAAGCAACACCACCTCAAGAGAAATAAACAGGCTTGTATTCTTTATAGGAACCAATCTTTCATTCCTATCAGGTCGGTTCCCAAGTTTTTATTCCTTTTACATCTTTCTTAAGCATTCATACAGTTGAAAATTAGCCTAAGATCACTGTGATTCTGACTCTTTGCTGCCTTGTCGTGAGATTGTCCCAGGATTTTGTGGATGTACAGTACATTCGTCATAACCTCATTCCTAGCATAATGCATAATCTGGCATCTTTAGTTGCCTGATTTGTTCAGTTTTCACTAAATGTGAGTTACCTCCTGCTTAGGGAGCATAAAATGGCTATTAGGGATCCATACGGGCCCTAACCCCTCAGGCTAGAAAAGTATAACCTCTAATTAGCAGTTAATTAAAGATAAAAAAAAATCTTTCCTTGACAGCAAATTTTAAAAGAGCTTCCAAAGATATCAGTGGAAAGTGCCTAAAGCACGAAGGGTTGTTGAAGGATGGGATGTTGTTCATTCTTAATGCAGCATCCCTTTGAAAAAAAAATCTGCTCACCTGCACTATATTGTATTATTGAGTAAAAAGAGCTATAGGTACATCCATGATGTACAATCACAATGAAGATTAGAATCTCAGTTGCTAAGCAAGTTGGCTGCTACATGAGTTGTGCCTAATTTTTGCTATGGTTTTAAAGCAAATCACTGTAGTAAGTGAATGAAATGGTCATTGAAATGAATCCAATTTTCCACATTGCTTATAGGAAATCAGCGGGGGAGATTGTAAATGGTGATCACATGATACCGGGATGCTGTAACTATCATAAATACATGCCAGTTGTTAAGTGCCTGAATTTTGATCATGTGACCATGTGGAATGGATACTATGACAGTCATAAATGCAAGACTGGGTGTCATTTTTCAGTGCCACTGTAACTTTGAATACTCACTAAATAAATCATTGTAAGTTGAGGACTACCTATATTTGAATTTTGGCCTATGTATGTGTGTGATTTAAATAATCACAGTAGAGAATCTTCAAATACATCTTCTGACTATTTCAAAGACAATCCTTTGCATCTTGCTACATTTCCTTGCCCCAAAATATGTTTTCCAAGTGGACTTATTAAAAAAAAACCAAAAGATACAAAAAACAGAAACTGGTAATCTTCCAAGCTTGGTCTCTATTTTTGGATGGGTTTTCTGAGTTTTTGAACATTAAAAAACATTTTCCTCATCTCTGATGCCTGCAGATGAAACCCATTTTGGTTAGAAACGGGAGTATATGAGGCAGCTGGACTTGCTTCAAGGAAGCTTCTTATGATGTGGAAGGAACCAAGTTGAGCGAGAAGTGTCACTTGACAGTTTTTTCCAGTGGTTGACATGTGCAGAAGCCTCTGTCAGCCACCGGAACCAAAGATGAGGCCTGACAGCAATCTGAAAGGAATCAACATGGCTGCAGATTTATAAGTATGTATCAATATGTCTTGACTGGCCAAACAGCTCCAAAGGGGTTCTTCATGCATTGAAATAAAGCTTCCTTAACTGCCTTACAAAATCCTAATACACAGACTGGAAAAAGTAGAACAATGGGAGGAACATTATGAGTTATGTAAGTCTATCTCAATAATCTAGGTTTTTTAATGTTCATTTTGTGAGTCAGGGTCAGAGGAGAAAAGTGTACCTTGCAGAATTACCCAATAGAATAGAATAGAATAGAATAGAATTCTTTATTGGCCAAGTGTGATTGGACACACAAGGAATTTGCCTTTGGTGTATATGCTCTTAGTGTACATAAAAAGACAAGATGCTGTTAGTCAATCCTCGATTGGGCTGAGACTGATGGATGAGGTAGTGCAAGGAGCTGAAGGTAATTGCAGGAGCAGTGCAATTATCGAGTGAAGAACTTTGTGATATACTTAAAGTATTCTATGTGATATACCTATAACACTACAAGGTATGTTTCTCCTGACCTCTTCCCCTCACCCTTCCTAAATAAAGGTTTCACCTTCTCAAGCTAGGCAATTGGCATTCAACTGCTCAAAAGTTTGACTGAGCAGCTAGGGCACACAAATCTAGTAAGATATACAAATGTGGCCTTCGTAAACTCTTTTCCAAATGTACCATTTATTTTTCAATGAATACACCTGGAATGTAGAGAATACAGTTGAATGGGAACGGTGGACAGTTCTATATTTTCAAAACAAATTAAGTTCCTACCCAATACATATAGATTATATTCTTGTTCCTTGATTTATCTTTTGACTGATCAGAAATACCTCAGGACTAGTGTCAGACATTCTTGTGTAACTTGATCAGCATCTTAGAAATCAACCATTAACTAAAGATGCAATTAACTGACTTTATGACCAGATATTTTATTATTAAATGTGCAATTCAGACTGTAATCTGCTGTTCCATGAAGACATCTTGATTCAAGAGAATTTTTGAAGTTTAAAATTCAAATATTATATAAAGTATTTTGTGTTAGCTGATGAAGAAAATAGCTAATCAAAATTATGGAAATAAAGTGAGTTTTAAACTATAATGGATTAGTGGAAACTAATCAAGGAGAGAAGAACTTAGAACTGAGGAGAAACTTCCTGACAGTTAGAACAATTAATCAGTGGAACAGCTTGCCTCCAGAAGTTATGAATGCCCCAACACTAGAAGTCTTTAAGAAGATGTTGGATAGCCATCTGTCTGAAACGGTATAGGGTTTCCTGCCTAGGCAGGAGGTTGGACTAGAGGGCCTCCAAGGTCCCTTCCAACTCTACTATTGTATTATAGCCAAATATATCCATTTTTCTCCATCCATGTGCAAAAGCTGCTCTCCGTAGAGTCTAGTATGGTCTCTTGGAAGGCTCCTAAACTTTTCAAAATGCTTGAAGGGTTGCAGATCAGTTGCAGAGTCCTGTTTTGTTTATTGGACAAATCCCAGGTTTAATTTATATCCTAACTGGTTGTGGTTGGAAAGGATTCCAGTCTTTAATTCTATGCACAGCAGACATAGACACTGCTAATATTAATAGACAAATGCTTTTTGGTTCAGTGGAGGTACTTTTCAAGTTTCTAGTATTTTCTGAACAAATCATGTGCTTAACTGTATGCATGTATAGTGCTTTGTGGCTTTGCCCATCACTGAAAAATAGCTGTGGATGTTCATAACCGGATATTAGACTAACCCAAAAGCCCATTTAATAAATAAAAAGAACCAGGCAAATCTAGCTATCTTTAAGCTTGAGGATTGATCGTTCTGTTACAAATAAAAAGATCCAAAGGGGGAAAAAAAGTCTGTGGGAATTTTGCTTCTACTCCTCATTGAGGATGATTGAGTTAGATTTATAAATGATTCCATGGTTTTCAGGGCACCCAAAACACCCCAAAACTGGCTTCCCAATGAAAAGTGCAGTGGGAGGATTGAAATCCTGCCTCCTTTTACATGCATGTAGTGTGTTTGACACATGTTAAAAGGGGGTGAAGCTTCAACTGCTTGTTGTGTTCTCCCTTTTGAAGCCAGTGACCCTTACTTTGGATGCCTCTGATGCCTTTAAAAACTCTTTTAAAGATAAAGAAAGATATTTCTTTAAAGACAGAAATGCAAGATTAAAATCTATTCCAATTAATTATAAACCACACTGATGAAATTCTAAATTAATTTATTTTATAATGACATGCTTTCAGCAGAATATTATATGATAACCTATTAGCATTTGATGGATATTGTTAACCAACAATTATTCTAATAACCAATGTTATTAGAATAATTAAGGGTCATATACCTACAGTAAGTTATTAAGGAAAGTTTAATTACCATTGAAATTCATCATACCGTTCACTATTTGGGTTCGATTTACAAAGTAAATTGCAATTCCTGATTGATATGAAAATCACTACTTATATCTAGACACAGTCAACACTGACTCACTGAGTGCAATGAATGAGTAAAATGGGTTATACTGTAGCCCAGTACTGATAATAACATACAGAATAAAACTTATCTTGCCCCATTGCACTAGATTTCAGCATCTGTATCATGTAGTGTAATTTAAAAGCATCTATTCTATATCATGTAGCATATTTGTAAAACATAATTCACCCTAGGAACTCTTTGCACTAGGAATGCCAATCTCTGTCTTAAAATAAATAACAATGTAACAGATTGTAGCACCAGTTAGATTAAATCAAATGGATACACATAATATCCCAATATCCTGTTTGGTATACTTGCAATAGCATGGTCAAGGACACTCTCAAAATTTAGATATTCACAAATCTGCATGAATGAATGTAAAAATGATAGGTTCTTGGGGTATAACAATTTAAATGGCTCCAGTTTCATCAATTACTTTATTCTTAATAAGATGTGTACATGTGATGAATGTACTGAGACAGCACCTGACATATCAATGTGAAGCTTGCCATAAGAGAAAGCATAAAATCACCCTAGAACAATCTTCACCAGTCAACTAAGGTGGATGGACAGTCAGTATTCCCAATGTTTATTTTCAGTCATTGTTATATTAAACCGTATTCATTTAAGAAATCATTGATGATTATCTTTACAATTACAGCAAAAAATTCTGAAAAACTGAACTTAGTTATCTGGGCACTCTGCACGATTATTATTTTCTTCTCTGGGATAAGATTGAGAAATATACTTGTAACAATTTTGAATTAGAATTTTACCAAGCTACATTTCCCAGGAATATGGGAACCAAGACAGTATGTGTAAAAGTATTTACAGTACTGAATATCTGCATTCCCAATTACATTAGGTCAATGTCACTTTTTTTCGATAGACCAGTAATGCTCTTTTTTTAGTAGAGGAATTTTTAAAATGATTATTACCAATCCCTACTTGAGATAATCTTTGTCTTCTTGTTAACTTCTTGTCTCAGTGCAGTTTGACTGCATTTTATATTAACACTTTTAACTACAAAAGTAAGGTCCATTAATCAAAGACATAAGTTGTTGGTGTTTAATTTGAAGACAAAGGAGAAGTCTGAAAAATATTAGAAAAAAGCTGACAGGGAGCAATCCCTCTTAGAAATCATTTAGTATGAAGCTGACCACAGAACCCATTATAAGAAGTCAGGTGGGATAATAAAGAACACAAAACACTCTAGAAAACCTGTTTGGCAATGTACAGAAATAGACTTGTACCATTAAGGTGAAATACAAGAGTTTAAAACATTTGTATGTACTGAGGTTATCTATCAGGACATTTTTTATTAATATAATAAAAGATGGCGGGTAAATATATCACCGTTATCAGTTTAAATTCCCCAACTTTCCATCCAAAAGCACTCAATAGAAATAACACTTAGACTTACATACTGCTTCGCGTGCTTTTACAGCCCTCTCTAATAATGACCACAATTATGATTGGAACTTCCATTGCTAAACAAGGTATTTGTAAAAGTGAGTTGCGCCCAATTTTACAACCTATTTTGCTGCAGTCATTAAGAAAATCACATGTTTGTGAAACAAATCTGGCTTTTCCCATTGACAGCCAGCTCAGAAAGTCAGAAATGGTGATCATGTGACCCACATTGAAATCATCACAAATACATGCCAGCTGCCAAAGTTTGATCATGTGACAGTAGGGATGCTGCAATGGTTGCAAGAGTGAGACCCAGTTGTAAGTCACTTTTTTCATCTCTGTTGTAACTTTGAATGGTCACTAAACAAATGATTGCAATTCAAGGACTACCATATTGGGTTATTGGAGTTCACTTAATGGTTTGAATGCAGACAGTTCAGTGCACTGATGATGTCATGTAGGTTGGTAATGAAAGGTCTGCAGGAAACCAATGAAGCTCAGAGAATATGAAGAACCCAACAGGGAAATATTTGTAGAAAAAAATATTATTTTAGCAAGATTGCTTGTAAATCTAAATAGACTAAGGTAAATTGCAAAGAAATACACATTTTAGTGGAATGTGTGTTTTTTATAAAAAACCATCAATTTCAGTGAACACGATAGATTTACAAAAACAAGAAACAGAGGAAAAAACAAACTTTACTAAAGAACTAAAGCATTTAATATACATGTTACCTGACTGCTTTTCCTTTCTGACTTGTAATACCTGCACAGAGAATAATGAAGTAATGACTGTCAGGAAATAAATATAAGTTTACTTTGATTTCAACAAGAACAAGATAGGCATGTAAATAATTTGTATATGTGACATAAGGGAAAAGGTATATTTGTGGGGGTTTTGTTTTGGCATCCAAAAAAGTTTTCTTTTTAAAAACACACACCAAAAAACAGAAGCCAATTTGGAAATTTGGCAGAGAGTATCTAAAAATTAACATGATACTTTTTGCCAAAGAGTCAATCTTCTAGGCAGTGACTGTCATAGGCAGATAAAAACATTGCCCCAAGGTCACTTTTACAGGAATTTTCATTTCATACCTGCCTTCAAATGTATCTTGTGAGTACATGTTTTAGAGAAACAAAGGATTGCATTACCTGCATTAGACGAGTTAGGTTCTCTAATGCTGATTAAAGTTCTGCTAAGAGTTTTCTCCAAAAGAAAACACAATTGCACAAAATGTATTCTGATGTCCTAATGGCACAGATAAGTTGAATAGTATCCTTCAGAAGCCATATATCAAGTCAGGATGATTTTGTAATTAAATAGTGACTTTTCTGTGAAAAAGAAGACTTAAAATGAAGTGAGCAGTAATATAGCACATCTGCTCTACAATTTTTGCCCATATTGTTCTTCCTGCCGGTTATTTCAAAATAGTGATGTTGGGTGAGTATTATGAGACTTGTAGTTAATCCAGTACTTCCTATGCAGTTACTCCTCGATTTACAACCACAATTTGTTAAGTGAATGTTGTGCCATTTTATGACCTTTGTTGCCACAGTCATTAAGTGAATTGCTGTAGTAATTAAGTTAGTAACACAGTTGTTAAGTGAATCTGATTTTCCCATTGAATTTGCTCGTCAGAAAGTTGCAAAAGGTGATCACTAGAACACTACATCCGTCATAACCATGAACCAGCTGCCAAGCCTCTGAATCTTGAACGGCCAGGTGAAAAATGGTCACAAGTCCCCTTTTTTCAGTGCTGTTGCACCTTGGAACAGTCACTAAATGAACTATTGTAGGTCGAGGGCTACTATAACCGTACTCAGCAGCTCTACTGAGTTGAATTGGGCCAATTCCCTTTTAAGTATGAATGTAATGAATGGATTTACTGTAAGCATATAGAACGCTGTGCTAGGTTCTGCCAGACATTTATTTTACGCTGTTCTTCTTTCTGCATCATGATGAAACGGGCAAAAATCTCATTCATGCATTCCAGTGTATAAAGCTGCATTGCTGACATATTTAAAAGGCAGTGGTCTTTCTTTTGGAGCTATTTTTCAACTTGATACCTTGAGTCTCAGAACAGGCTCCCCACCCCCATGCAGTCCAGGGAGATCCAGGAAATGTGGGAGGTGTTCTGCACCTTGCAAGCTTTGACTGTTTATCAAGAGAAATGGGCCTTTGCTATTATTTTTTAGGCCACCATTTTTCATTGCACAGGTTTTGTTTAATGGCCATATCTATGCCCGGTAATGGAATTGAAGGAGGTAGATTTAGATAGTTTGGGAAAAGATGGTTTCTCATCTTCAATTTGCTGTTTATGAATTACGACTTCTATAGAGATGTGAAATAATGTAGTTGATGGCACATAATTGGCAAGCTCTGCTGTACTTTCCATCTTTATATTTTCACAATCATTGTATAATTCAGCACATGTCTCTTCAGATAACTCCCTCCCTGACTCTTGACCTTAAATAGCAGAAAATGTAACATATGTTTTACAGAGAGACAAATACAAATTTGTCTTTTTTTATTTTCCAGAATACCTAATTTATGACACAGCTGGTTTGATAGTATAAAGTATTTTCAAGTCTCCAAGTCTCTATGCATATTTACCCAAGTAGTTTGGCTGTATTACTATTTACCATCTTCCTCCTCCTCCTCGTCCTCCTCCACCTCTTTTGCATGTATACCAAGAGCCTCTGTACTGGAGACAACTTCTTTGTGTGTCTAATTACACTTGGGCAAATAAAGTATTCATTGTGTTACATGGCATAACCCTTCTCATTTTGTTTTCTTAAATAGTTTAACCTTCTTTACTTTCTGCAACTAGTTGAACATAGATCTATTAAAATTGTGATTCATTGAAAAATGAAGACATTGTCCCTATCCCTATTGCTTCTATATTTTATCTTTTCTTAACTGATTTTAAACAGTTGTGATCTTCCTCATCAAAACTTTGCATATCTTCAGATTTCTATGGTACCACAAAGTCAGCCATACTCCTATTTTGGATGCTTGCCTCACACCTCCAAATCCTCTAGAGTCCTTTATATTATCTCTGGAAGCTAATTTGGAAAGCAAGTAAAATTGGATATGGACTATCAAGTTGAATCTCAAGACAAACAGACTAGAAGAGCATTAGGCAAACAAACTGAGAGTAGTCATGTTTCCTTTTAAAGATAAGGTAGCATTTCTAAAAAAAAAAAATGAAATCCTGGATTTTATTTGAAAATAGAGGACATACATTTTATTTAATGATAAAAACTGTTTAGGAGTGCATGGATCAACTGTTAAATAAACTGCCATTCAACAAATTAACTAGAGTTCCAAAAAGATAGTCTCAAAAATTATCCAGTGATTTGAAAAAATTATCCAGAACTGTCAGGAATCTTTCTAGTAATTGCCAAAAGCCAGCCATTTTAATGTCTCTTGTTCCTGAAGAAGATAAAAGTTGCAGCACTTCTAAATCACTATCTATTCATTTCAAAGTGTCTGTTGATTCTTTCCAAATAGGGTTTCAGTCTTACAATTTACAATTCCACTGAAATGTACAATATCCCATCACATGAAGGAATCTTTCTACTCTACATTTTGAACATGATATGAACTTCCACATATTTCTATTGGTTCTTTGGCCTCTAGAATTAGTGAAATCTTTAATTTAAGTTTCCAGTGAACGTTAAATTGCATTGTTTGATTGATGTAGGGTTTTCATGCTCCCTGAAAAGTCTTCAAGTTTTGCAGGTAACCCTATAAACCTATGGAAACAGCGCAACCTCTTCTTTAAATGTTATTAATTTATTGGAGCCTATTATTGTAATTTAGCTTTTTGTGCTAAGTTAAATGCCTATGGAGATTCTCAGTCATCCATGCCATGGGTGTCCCAAAGCTGCTTTTTCAAAAGCCAACTGGACGTTTGTTTTTCCTTGAAGATGTTTCACTTCTCATCCAAGAAGCTTCTTTACTATAGTTCTTCTTTGTGCTGAATTAGTCTTTTTTTCTCCCTCCCTCCCCCTCTCCCTCCCTTCTCACTTCTTTTATTGTGTTGATTCACAATCAAAACATATATTCCAAGGAAGATGTATACGGAATTTGGATTACAGGTAGTCCTTAAATTATTACCATAATGCAGCCTGCCCATTATGGTGGTAGTGGGATTTAGCCAGTTTGCACCTATTTAGGAGAACTAGTTGTTAACTTTCTAAGCAGTTCGGAGAACTGGTTGTTGGAAGAAATCTTTTTTTTTCACTTTACAGGGCTAATCCTATAAAGAAGGCAGAAAGGAAACATTCTGGTGTTGTTTCTAGCCTAATTTTTATTGCCCTGCTTACAGAAATTGCCTCTATGGTTAACCCTTTTTACATTGTAACAGCTAAGGTGAAGCGCCCATTGACCTGAGTGATGTTGAGTTGGCCACGGCAACATGGCCACATGACCACCAAGCCATGCCTAACCAGTTGGTCATTAGGGCAGAGAACCGGTTGTTAAATTATTTGAATCCCACCATTGGTTGTGATGGTCATGTGAGCAAACTGATTTTACAATCTTCTTTGCAGTGGTTGTAAAGCAAATGACACAGTTGTAAAGTGAATGTCACGGTTGTTGAACAAATTCTAATAGTTGTTACATGTGCCCAGGATTCACTATGGGCTGGTTTTGCCGAAAACTGTGCGTAAATCTGGTTTTCAGCAAAGCCATCATAAAACATGATAATGTGACCATGGGACACTGTAAAATGCCATATATGTAGCCTAGTTTCTGAGCACTTGAAGTGCAGTCACATGACTGCAGAGAGGGCGGAGCTGCCAGACCTTCAAATCCAGATTGTAAATATCCCCCCAGGTAGGGCCTTTGTTGCTTGTGGACTGAGGGATTAACTGTTTTGTCTTTCAATACTAACAATTTCATATTCACCATTTTAAAAGCTTGATGCAGAGTTGCATCAATGCTAAAGGGATTTGTATCTGAGGAGATACTCATTATTGAAATTTAACAAATTGGTAATTAGTTGCATTGCTCCCATTTCTGCTATCTCCCGATAGTGTCTTTTAGATCGCAGCTTTGGAACTCCTGCTGTATGAATTATGTCGTTTCTCTTCAACATAAGCACAATGTTTAAATATTTTATCTGTGCACTGCCTTGCAGAGCAGAGCGTTCAGATAAAATGGTATATAAACTTTTTAATAACAAGTGAAACAGCTAGGGTGAAAGTGATAATTTCTCTAAGAAAAGGAAGTTAACAGAAGAAATTCCTTAAAAGTGATATTTGTTTGATTTGCAGTAGAATGCAGCAAATGCAGCAAATCATTCCACTGCAATCATTCTGACCATTACTTTGACTGATTATGTGCCATCACATTATCCACTTTTTTAACATTCTTTAAAATAAATTAATCACACGTTTGAATAAATATGATAACTTCAGGTAATTGTGACTGCATTTAGATCCTTCCTTTTTGAGACTGATCAGTAGGGCAGTCCTTCTGAATAAAAATGCCCAGAGGAAGTGGTGGGTTCCTACCAGTTCGGACCAGTTCAGCTGAACCAGTAGTAGCTTGGTGGCCTGGGTCACTGGAACTGGCAGTCCCAGGCCTGCCACACCCCTGAATTGGTTCTCCTGATGGTGCCGTAGGTGCTGCCATCTTGTTTTTTGCTTCTGTGCATGCGCAGAGCAATTTTAGTTGTACTGAGCAAACCGGCAGTAGTCTCTTCCAGAACCCACCCCCGCCTAGAGGTATAAATTTGCAAATGGAAATAAGTTGTATTTCAATATTATTTCAATATTGTTTCAAACAATGTTACAAAGATTTTGCATGGTGCATAATTCTTCTCAGTGGTGAAGCCCTCTCTTTTTAGATATAATTTTTGTGAATTATACCCCCACAAATCAGTTCACACATCTGGAGAAAATAAGAAACATAATTACAAATGTAAATATCACAAAAGAAGCCAAAAGCCCATGTGGGTTGGTAACCTAAAGCTCTATAGATGTTTTGAAGTTTTGAATCAGACAATCCATAGCAATTGTCCTTGCTTGCTGAGAATTTTCAACCAAGAGATCCAATGTGAAGGTCCTCAGCGGCCATCCTGAATAAACTCACAAGCAGAGCCTAAACACAATAATTGTCTCTTATTTTGCCAGTTAGCAAAACATATTAATGACCTGTAATCACAACTTCATGTGACAAGAAATTTCTAATTTTGTTCTTTGCAGTATACATTATATTGTATGTAACATAAAGAATTGTGGTGTTGTTTTTTTTGTGGTCCTGGATCTACTGCTACCTGGTATGTTTGGGATGTTTCGTAGAAGAAGCAACTAATATTAAAAATTGGAATCGCATTTTCCAGCTATTCCACCTCAGGGATAGATATTTTTCTTGAAAGGAAAAAAAAAAAGACAGACTGGTGGGAAAGCACAGGAGGGTACCAAAGAAAGATGGTATTAGACTATCTAGCCTCCCCATAAAATGTTGAGAAGGAGGCAGGCAATGGCATGATAAAAACCTTGGCCAGGAGCATCCCTAGTCATCAGCAAGATTTGTAATTATTCTTGGAGCTATTTCTTGAACAAGGGTTTTTTTTTCCCCTCTGAAAGCAGTATTATTTGATTTATGCTTCATGCTGTCTAAAATAGCTTAGGGTGGGAATTTCTTATACATAATTTCCTTTGGTACATTTATCATTTTTGTGTTCAATTGTTAACTGGATATAGTTTTTTAAAAAAGGGTGGTAGCTTTTGTTTATTTTTGCTAAGTGATTGGTATGGGCAATGTTTTCTTCAGCAAAATTTCTAACACTGGAACCTCTGCCTTCCTTCCTACTCTCTCCTTTACCTGAAAAGATGGATCTTTCTTATTTTCAGAGTTAAAAAAATATTTCTAAAAACAATAACCATACACTGTTGGATACAACAGCCACTTAAAATTAGAAACCTGGGTTTTTAAGAAATTAGCCTGTTTTCTACTTATTTTAAGGAAGAAATGCTTTGATGTTATAGCTCATGTGTCATCAGTAAAAACCACAAGAGTTTTCAGATTTAATGAAGGATGGGTATGATTTCTAATCAATATCGTACCAAGCTTTTTATAACTCTGAGATGGCAAATTGCTTTGGATCCTTACCCAATATGTCCTTGTTTCTGTCCTTTAAAACTGGACAGTTTTCATGAGCAAATCTAAATTTAAACAGGAGGATAAGAAAGAAGATTCAAGAGAGGGAGAGCTGTTTAACCCACTAAGGGGTAGGCAACTTACACTTTATGTTTTGGACTAGAGTTCAATAAGCCCTTGTCATTGAATATGTTGTCCATGGCTGAAAGGTGTTGACATTGAAAGCTTTTAGAGAGGACCAGGCTGTCTTAGACTTAGACTTATATACCGCTTCATAGTCCTTTTTACAGCCCTCTGTAAGCAGTTTACAGAGTCAGCCTATTGCCCCCAACAATCTGAATCCTCATTTTACCAACCTTGGAAGGATGGAAGGCTGAGTCAACTTTGAGCCAGTGAGGATCGAACCCCTGACAGTCAGCAGAATTAGCCTGCAATACTGCTTTCTAACCACTGCACCATCTACATTGGTTTAAAGGCAACCTAATTAACAATGAGGCCAATTATACATTTGTAAGTATTGTATGATTTTTTTCAGAATGTTGTAAATAGTAATTACACGTTTGAAAGTATTGTATGATTTTTTTCAGAATATTGTAAGTATTCATAAGCAATGCAGCTCATGAGAGTCAATATTGAAAAGCTGTTTTAGAGATACCAGAGTGCAAACATTGCTCCAATCAGGGCTTTAATTCTTTAAGGCTGCCATGTCTCCTCCAAGAGCTGAGTGGCAACTTCAGAAAACTTCTTCGAGAGTAGCTTTCTATGAAGGACAACTGCATGGTCTCTGGAAAAAGTGCAGTAAAGAATTTTGGGCGTACAATATGTTATATATTGGTCTTCTTTGCGCTGAAGTACCTTTTTCCTAGCTGAATCTGAAAGGCTCCATAGGCTCCATTAGAGACCAAATGTCAAAGAAGGAATTTGAAACAAACAATTGGGCAAAACTAGCATCTTATTATACTCCCCTGTCAGGCCTGCAGCGATCTTTTCTTTTGGATCTTTAGCCTGCCACACTTTTTATTATTCTACTATGCATTTTCTATTGTGGGAAAATGGGAGGGGTGATTGTATGGAGTTAGGTGCTATGTAGCCATAACAAAATTCTTTCTAGAAAGCCAAGGTCATCCTTTGTCTTTGCACCTGACCGGAACTGGATGGGTGGAACTGCCAGCATGGCAGTGGGAGATTGACCTTGTGATGGACTTGTGGGTGTGGGGGCAAGATCTTGAACTTTCAACTGGGTGGGGGAAAACTGGGAAGCTTTCAGATTCGGGTTTTCCCAGATGTGCCAACATGGCTCTCTTAATAAATTGGAACTTTGAGCAATACTTTGCCTTGGATTCTGATTTACTTTTGGATGCTATTTGGAACCCTGACACCCTGCTGAATTTATGAATCTGAAATCTGAAAGCTCTTAATGGAAACTTATTCCAGATTATGCAGTGGTGGGATTCAAATAATTTAACAACCAGGTCTCTGCCCTAATGGTTTCTTCCAACAACCAGTTCACCAAACTGCTCAGAAAGTTAAGAACCAGTTGTCCTAAGTGGTGCAAACTGGCTGAATCCTACCACTGAGATTATGTCTATTTCATATGTGGTAGTCATTGATATGCAAACAAATAAGGGCACACAGTTTTCCTTTCTCATATGATTTTATACTAAAACTGATTCTGTTAGAGGACACTTTGTTCTCCTTTTTTGGACAGGCCTTGGTATCTTATACCAGTGGTCCCCAACTTTGAGGCTTGGTGGCCCGGCTGGGGAGGAGACAATGGAATTGGGCTGCATGAGCGGTGCGCCTGTGGCAGGGGTGGGTTCCTGCCAGTTCTAACCTCTTCTATAGAAAAGGTTCCACAAATCTACAGTGCCGTTTAGAACCGGTTCCAGCTCCCTCCCCCCACCTGTCCGCACATCATCAAGATGAAGAGCGAGAGGAGGAATTCTGGGAGTTGAAGTCCACAAGTATTAAAGCTGTCAAGTTTGAACACCCCTGGGTTTTTTTTCTTAAGGGGTAGGGGTGCAAGGATCTTGTAACTTGACAGCTTTAAGACTTGCGTGCTTCAAATGCCAGACTTTCTGAGCCAACATTTTGGTTGCTAAGCATGAGCGTTGTTAAGTGAGTTTCACCACATTTTACAAGTTGGCCATGCCCACCCAGTCACATGACTGCCAAGCCACTCCCACCCGGTCACATGGCTGGCAAGCCACTCCCACCCGGTCACATGGCCGGCAAGCCACTCCCACCTAGTCACATGGCCAGCAAGCCACTCCCACAAAGCAAGCCACACCTACAGAAGAGGTTCTAAAAATTTTTGAAACCCACCACTGGCCTGTGCATGTGTTCATGTAGCCCTTGTGTGAGTGGTGGCGCACATCTGTGGCTTGAGTTGCACAAGTGGTGGGGTGGGGTGCTCATGCATGAGTGCCTGCCAGCCTGCTGCTTGTGCAAGTTGAACAGTGCACGCATGCGCACACTCAGCCCAGTCACTCACTTAGTCCTACCCCACACATCCCTATGGCCAATCCGCTCTCACAGAGAGGGACTCCTCCGGGTACCTTCCGCTAAGCAATGCGGGCGGGTGGTGCCCAGGAGTAGGGCCTTCTCTGTGATGGGCCCAACCCTCTGGAACGACCTCCCTCCCGATATTAGAACTACGGTTGATCTCCGCTCCTTCCGTAAGAAACTCAAGACCCACTTGTTCAAACTAGCTGGCCTGGCTCAATTGTAACCGAAAGCAGTAATATAGTAGAATTGAATCCTGACCTTCCTGGATGGCATTTTAAATTTTTAAATTTTGGGGTTTTAAATTGGTTTTAACTGGGACTTTTTTAATTATCGTCAAATAGTTTGGTTTTGTACGGACTGTGTGTTTAAGTTGGTTTTGTCTGGTTTTGCGTGTTGCTTTGTTATTCATTTTGTATATTTATTGTCTGTACACCGCCCCGAGTCCCTTTGGGGAGAGGGGGCGGTATATAAGCTAAATAAACTAAACTAATAGTCCAATTCCAAGTAGACGATGGCCTGGTAGTGGACGATGGCCTGGGAATTGAGGACCCTTGTCTTATATTGCAGTGTTATGACTAGAGAGCAACCTTCAAAGTAATTTCAGATGAGGTAGCCAGTATTAAGACAAATTAAGCCTAAATACAAACTGTCTCAAAGTAAAGGAAAAAACAAGATTTTTCAATATAATAAATTGATTTGATTTGTTGTTTCAGATTAGTGTTGAAAACTGTCTTGAACTGGATTCTCAAATCTATTCAGCCAGTTAGTTTACTAAAAGCCATCTCTACACATGGGCAGAAGTGTCTGAATCATCCAGATCAATTGGGAACTGTGTGATTAGATTTGAGTTCCTCATCTGAGAAGATTTGACTTGACTTGTTTTCAAAGAGAAACTCTGAAAGGAATTTTTTCCCCTCAGCCCTCATATTGTGCAATTAGAGAGATAAGAATCTTAAAGCAAGATACATTCATTGATACACTAGATGAAACAACTCTACACCAACTGGGGCATAGATCATAGGTCATAATTCCAAAGGACTGAATGGTAACATTGAAATTGGTCACGTGTTCATGAAAGGCCCTTGCAAATAAAGCTCTATTCATGTATTACAGAGATTGGTGAAAATAGGAACAAAACCACCCCTCCTTCTGTGCCGACATACATAATCGTTCATTACTATTCTTTAATTAACCCACATCCCTCTTAACTTCAGGTCTCACTTCATGCTATATTTGATAGGAGGTAGCCAGAAATACTTACTCACAAAGGTAAGGAGCTTTCTCTTTCTTACTGCAGATATAAAACAAGATAAAACTTTTGGTAACCAAATTGGACTATATGAGGCAACAGAAGAACTGAAGTCATGACCCGAGATGGAAAACAATAAAGAGAATATTTAGGTCAGATAAGGTCAGATAAGGTTAATAGAGTAGTCATATCATCAGTAGATAATTGGGTAGATTTAATTCTTTACCCATGCCTATATGCTCCAAGGTAAATTCTATTGTGTTCAGTCAAGTGCCTTCTAAGATAATTGAGTGCACCATGGAATCAAATATACTTTTTAAAATAGCAGAAATATTGTTAAAACCCATCTGAAACTAGCCCTTATCCATTGGAGGGGACAGCGAGAAATATAAAAAGATAATGGGGAAAATAAATTTGAAATTATTGTTTCCCTTGAGGTTTGTCTACTGATCTATCTGTCCACCTGTCCACCTATTTATGATGGCTACAAGTTGTCCTATATATTTATTTGAGGATTGAACCAAGCTATAGTTATATTTTCATCAAATGATACCTTAAAAAAAGATTGTGAGTGATAACAACATACTCAATTTTGCACAAGTACTGGGAAAATTGCCAAACTATTAATTCCTCAATCCAATAAAATAGTAAAATGCAAGCCACCCCACCCTCTCCAAAAAAAAAAAAAAAAAGGAAAAAGAAACCAGAGAAATCTGGGTTGATTCATATAGCATAGATACATTTCATGACATCTATGCTAAAGAAAAACTTAGGAATTTGTTTTCAGCACTCACATTACACAATGCTCTCAGATCTTCCACACAAACACCTGCTATTGGTAATCCAAATCTTTTTCTCAACTTTTAAAATTTAGGCAGGAGTGGAACCATTTCGCTGATCAACTGCAAATCTTTTAAGAATTTAATTGCAGATTTTCCTCACGCCTACCCTATCCTTAGCAATCTATCTATATTGTCATGATAAGGGGATTTTGGTTGTGAAAAACCAGTCAGAATGACAATATGGAACATGGATAAGATTTCTGGCCAGCACTGGCTGAAAATCTTTGGATAGGTAAGAAGATGCAAATTAGGGACTCTCTCCTCACACACACAAAATAATTTTAGAAAATAAATGAAAAAGAGTATAAATAAAGGAAGAAAACTGGCCTTTCAGAGTTGAAGTTCAGGACATTGGTGGGAAGATTCCTGATTTTTATTAAATTGTGTTGACCCATAACAACTAAACATATAGATAGACAGTCTTCAAACTTTGTAGACAGACAAGAAAAATTAAGGATTCCTAGTTTTATTTTTAAAGGATACATTTCAATCGCCTTCTGAAAATTATGTTTTCCCAAATAGCACAATATTGATATTTATTGTTGTTGTTATGAATGAGTTAACATGTAACAACTCCATGTAGATGGTAAGATGTTCATCTTCTCCTAAATCATGTGCAAAGTCTGTGAAACATCCTCCTGAGATGAAATATGCCAATAAAAATGCATACATACAGCTTGTTCCCTTAGTCTAATCTAAATCATACTTAAATTATGCTTATGTCAGAGATACTCCTTGGATAGTTTTACGTTTCTTAGGAATTTAAGAAGTCTAAAAGCACAACATTCTTCTATCTACACATGCAATAAAAACTAAACATAAAAAAGAATATGATAAACCCACTAAGGTATCTCTTAACAGATTTTATTGATGTCAAGCTTGAATCCATTACGCTGCCAGTTATCTGTGGCAAATAATAACGAAACAAATATTCTTAGTAACCAAACCTTTTAGAGGCCAGAATTAATATATAGATCACCCATGGAGAACAATTCTGCTGAGAATAAAGAATGTGATTTCCAACATGATACCTTCCAGAGTTATGGGAATTGAAAGACCCAGAATTCCCAGCCACAAGGAACACCAAATGAATTCCATGGGGCTTAATATCTATCTATCTATCTATCTATCTATCTATCTATCTATCTATCTATCTATCTATCTATCTATCTATCTATCTATCTATCATCTCCCCCCCCCCCCTCTCTCTCTCTCTCTCTCTCTCTCTCCTTAATTGGGCAAGGACAGGCAATGACCCCTGACAACTGGCCTTTTTGCAGCCTGTTGCCTAAAAACACAGAGGAACAGGTCACCCATTCATGGAATTTGCAGAAGACTCCCCAGATTCTAAAATCTATGTGGTGTTTAATGCAGTCTAAAAAGCCATAGTTCTTTGTGTTAATAGATACTTATAGATACTAGCACTTGTGTAGTTCAACAACTATTCAGAAAAAGTGCTTTTACTATAAATACAGGGAGTCCTCGACTTACAACAGTTCATTTAGTTTCAAAGTTACAAAAGCATGAAAAAAGTGACATGACCGTTTTCCACAGTTACAACCTGTTGTAGCATTCCGCATGATCATGTGATCAAAATTCAGATGCTAGGCATCGAGCTCATACTTATGATCATTGCAGCCTACCAGGGTCATGTGATTACTTTTTGCAAGTAATTGTTCTCGACAAGCAAAGTCAATGGGGAAGCCAGATTCACTTAACAACCAGGTTACTAATTTATCAACTGCAGTGATTCACTTAACAACTGTGACGAATAATATCGTAAAATGGGGCAAAACTCACTTAACAAATTCCCACTTAACAACATACATTTGGGTCTCAATTGTGGTAGTAAGTTGAGAGAGTATCCTTACAATATGCATGCCTGTACTTTGAAGATGTCGTTTTCCAATCACTGTATTTGTATCAGTTACAGCAAGTAACTAGTAAGTGTAATAAAGCTTGTGTATTGCTTCTGCATTTCTGTCAGATGATATTCCTATTATTATGCTGAGTCTAAAACCACCCTGTACATTGTTAAGTCACATGGTGAAACATTTCTCTGATCTAAAGGGTTCCAACTGAGTATTTAAAAAACTCATTGAACTACAGGTTGCAATCTGAAAAAAGCAACCTTGCTTTGTATTATGAAGTATTTACTATTTTGCCATTTTTGGGAAATGCTAAAAAATATGCTGTCTCTACTAAAGCATGATTCTTTGGGGTGTGTCTGAGCATCAACAAAAGAAGAGTGCTGGGATATGACAAGAAATGCTTATGGCTGCAAATTTAAAGCATGTATAATAATAGCCTTGCAGCCTTTTCATTGCATAGACTTGCACACTGCGTTTTTATTGTTATCGCTGTTTTGCTCTTCTTCTTCCAAATAGTCTATCTTTTTCTGAGACATGTAATCCTTATTTCAGGTAGTAGAGAAGCAGCGTTCACCTATGCCATCATTGCTGCTGGAGTAGCCCATGCCATCACTGCTGCCTGCACCCAGGGGAACCTGAGCAATTGTGGTTGTGACAAGGAAAAGCAAGGACAGTATCACAAAGACGAAGGATGGAAATGGGGAGGATGCTCTGCAGACATCCGATATGGAATAGGATTCTCCAAAGTGTTTGTGGATGCAAGGGAGATTAAGCAAAATGCAAGGACTCTCATGAATTTGCACAACAATGAGGCTGGGCGGAAGGTAGGCACCTTTTCTAAGCTCCTAATGTGGCTGAGCAAATTATTTTGTATTATGTATGTGCATGTGCTATGAAGGTAATGTCACTTCCCATTTAACAAGGATGTGAATTTGCATATCAATGGAATGGACTTTCAGGAAACTATTTGTACAATGGTTGATATATCACAATAATAAAGCAGGAAGCAACAAGAAGAAAAACATTCATAATGAAATAATATTTTAACATTAACCATGCATGTAGCTCAGCGATCTGATTTTTTTCCTTTACTTATGACTTATTTATTATTCATCAAGTAATGAGTGTGTCATATGTGTAAGATGGTAAGATAAAAAGTTAGTACCAAACTGTTGCTTTTAAATCATAATTATGTTTGGAACAACTCAATGCAGGGAATAGATCTCAGGGTTAAAATGTACTTTTCTCATTCTGTATGAAAAACTGTAAAATTGGCAAGATGGGACTAAAAAAATGATTATATATATAAAAAATAATTTATTTTTACAAATTTAGAATCCCCAGAATAATTTCATAATTTGATGTTTGGTCAGAAATTTTCATTTCTGACACATGATCTGTTAGCACTAGCACTTAGACTTATATATACCACTTTACAGTGCTTTACAGCCCTCTCTAAGCTGTTTACAGACTGAGCATATTGTCCCCAACAATCTGGGTCCTCATTTTACTGACCTTGAAAGGATGGAAGGCTGAGTCAGCTTTGAGCTGGTGAGGTTCGAACCCCTGGCAGCTGGCTGAGTTAGCCTGCAATTTTGCATTCTAACTACTGCAACACCACAGCTCCTGTTTCTTGGAAGCATGGCAGTAATGCCTCCAACACAGAGCCCTTGTCCCAGCCTTCCCTAGACTCCAAGACTGGCCCAATCTCCTCACTGTCCAACTCTGCTGCCAGCTCTGCAGACTGCTGATGGACCACAACACACACTAGCATACAAATCAGGGTTGAAATTCGGCAGGTTCTGGAGAACCAGTAACAGAAATTTTGAGTAGTTTGGAGAACCTGCAAATACACCTCGGCTGGCACCAGAGTGGGGTGGGAATGGAGATTTTGCAGTATCCTTCCCCTGCCACGCCCATCAAGCCATGCCCACAGAACTGGTAGTAAAAAAAATTGAATTTCACCACTGATTCAAATATGTAAACTGTAATGCAAAAGTGGC
The DNA here is from genome assembly GCF_964273705.1 of Natrix helvetica. Lineage (NCBI taxonomy): Eukaryota > Metazoa > Chordata > Lepidosauria > Squamata > Natricidae > Natrix > Natrix helvetica. The sequence goes on along the minus strand of NC_138548.1, from coordinate 306,161,327 downwards.
TGGTAGATACATACTTTTGCAATATAGTGTACTTAAATTGCATTTAATACTAACAGTCAACAACTTTCACTTTGTAGAATGCATTACTAGGGAAAATCGCATGTGTGCTATCTTTGGCCCTATAATATTTTCCCCACAAATTTAAAGGATGTTTAATGGGCAGATACTTATATATTTGCCCAATGTGGAGTGATTGTATTGATTTTGGGATTATTGGCAATTTCTTGTTTCTATAATCCAGCACAAGACTGGTTAACATTATTAAAGAAATCCAGACGAGCTCATTTATGTAAATACTAATAACTTTGATGCTTATTTCAGCTATTTAAATGAAGGTTCACAAAATATAAACATTGGTGAAATGGCATTTTTAAATGTAGAATTTACTTAACACATAATAAAATATTTAATATAAAAATCAGATCAAATTGCTATACCATTTGACTTTTTTCTCCAAAGTATTTGATTTGGAATATAATTACATGCCAAAGAGTTCTTTTGTTGTTAAGGCATACCATAGTTATCACTGAGATATGAAGAATTGCTTATTAGAATACTCTACAATCAAATTCCATTAGTGCAGTTTTAATATAATTACATTAATCATTATTTGGTGATGATTGTTAATTAGTGATTTCCATTTCAGTACAATGCATAGTTTACTCATTTGAGGATGCTGGGATATCTTTACTCATTTGAGGATAATGATATCTTAACCATCTCTTTCCTAATCCATTAGTTAAAATAGTGAGGAGAAGAAAGTATTTGATGAACAGAAAATGGCCAAGCAATTATTATATGAAGGTCATCATATGACACAATTCATTAGCCTGTCTCTCTCCTCCCCCCCCCCCATATTTCAATTGGATAATCTAGTTTGAATATTTTTGATGAAATATCATCGGTTGATGTGCGGTTCTTCTGATTATTAGATTACAAGGTGGTGAAAGGGAATGTGTGAGAAATATTCTGTATTTAAATGGTCAATAGTTTCTCAGGGAATATCCTTTCTTTCAGAGTTCTTTTCTTGCTACATTCCATTAAGAGCAATATTAACAATAACAACATTTTCTGAGTTAATTATGCCATCTACTCCTTTATTGTGCATAGTACAATAATCTAGGAAGAACTTTATCAGATCAGTTCAAGGAATTTATTGTACTTTATCCTTGTTTAGTGCCCACTAGTTGTCATTATAAAACTCAAAGAAGGATATGAAGGCAACATCTTCTTGTTCTTTGCCAGTTATCCAGAGCTACTCAATCTACTGATTTTTCCAGTATAAAGAAGAACTATGGTTGATTGTGATCTACCAACATTCAGCATTGAAGGATGTTATACACTAGTCTTTTGACTTCAGTAATCTGAACTTCAACAGAATTAACTACTCACCTAAAAGCCAGAAATCAATTAGATTAAACATGTATCCAGTGCAGGGGTGGGTTCTGACCAGAGTTACTGCTGGTTTGCTCTTGTGTGCGCGTGGGCTGAATGTGTGTTGTGCACTCATGCACAGTTCAATGGAAATTGTTCCGCGCATGCACAGAACAATAAAAAAAGAGATGGCGGTGGTGATGGCCGCAACTGGGGAACCGGCTTGGAGGCGTGTCCAACGTGGGTCACTGCCGTTTCTGTGAACCAGGTCAGCATACCACTACTGGTTTAGCCGAACTGGGCCGAACCGATAGGAGCCCACCTCTGATCCAGTGGTTTAGCCAGCTAAAGTTGATCCTGTACAAAAAAAAGTATTATGGATAGGGCCCTTTTAAAGATCTATGATCATTATCACAACATTAAGATACATAATTAACATTTCTTCTCTTTATCACGATCCTGCATCTGGTATATAATGTGGTGTGTAATCTAAACCCAACTCATTGTCAGTATTGATAAATACACAATCTGAGCAGATGGAACATTGAGACATTATAATTTTAAAAATACAATGGGATTTGATAAATGCACATACCTTGCAATAAGTCCTATCTTTTTGTAGAAAAGAATAAACTTAAAATATTAAACCATCTGTAGACATATTCCTGGCTGAAGTAACATGAGCTGCTTTTGATTTGCTTGGCCATGGTAGCTTTGATACGGACATCAGTTTTGGGTTTTATTGATGTCCCCATCCTCTGTATTCTTTTGGTTGTCATGTGGGCACCCCATCATCTGTGAATCTTAAATATGAACCATAGAACACACCCATAACTTGTCTTTAAGTATATTTTTGTGCAATTCAATAGATACTTCCCATGTCCTTGCTGTCTTTGTACTTTTGCCATACAATATGTTTAAACTGTTAAAACTGAAATATTCACCAACACAATATTTTTCTAGCTCTCAGAAGGAGATCTTTGAATACTTCTGCACGCTGCCTCATTTTGGCTACTGGCACCTTAGTTACTGTGGCAATAAAGCAGCAAGTTGTGAGCTAAATCAGTTCCAGTGCAGATCTCAGCCACAAGGTGGCTGCTTGAAAATCACTTTGTGGTTAAGAAAAGCCTTGGCTTTTATCAAAGTCAACTTCCTTTTTAATCAAGGTCTTGGGAGAATAGCAGAAGTAGTGTGTTATTTAATGGATACGCTAGACAAAACAGAAGAGTATTTTCAAGCAGGAATTTTACAGAATACGAGCATGTGTAGGAAAGAGTCAAAGCTTTTTCAAGGAAGAACATTTGGTTACAACGATAAAGAAAGTGTACTCTTTCTCTCACTTGTTTTCTCTTTTGTGACCTTGAAATTCAATGAATAGAATTTTGCATCAGCATTACATCATATTACACATAACACCACATTATGAGTCATTGTGATAAATTATGACCCAGGCTGCATTAGAAGACTCCTGTAACCAAGGACTTATCAAGGTGGTTTTTTATTTGATATGCCTCTTCATTGCAGACTTAGGTGAGCTGACTTAGTAATCTTATCATGTCATGTGCTGGGAGCACTTTGTATTTCTTTCAGTGCTTGAATTGAAACCTGAGGCATCAAACAGTTGAAAGCAAATACAACAAAGAACAATGCAATGTGCAGTTATCAAAGATGAGGTCATAACGTACAATAGGAATACACAGAGGTACGCATTTATTCTAAAGAAGATTTAAAAAAATGAAGAACAATTGAACTATCCACAGTTTTAAAAGTGTTATGTGGCGATGAACAATTTTGGATACTGGTAACTGAGTTATAATGAGGTCGTTACGCCATGTAGCATTCTTACTGTTAGTGGCTTTCTAGGATTGAATTTGGATTCTTTACAGCCATGCCTAGAGGCCTGAGGGACTGAACCAGATACCCATTCTGTGCACATGTTTTGCCCCAAAGCCACAGTCCTTCCCCTACCTTTTGTGTCAATTTTTTCTCTCCAGTAAGGCATACAAATCTAAGAAATGATATACATACATATATATATATATCCCTGACAACTCTTACTTTGAGAAATGTCCCTTCTTTCAACAAATTCAGTCCAAATACCTGCCAACTGATTATTATCTTCAGTTTACAATCTGAGGGTGTTTTGTAAAATAGGTTACGTGAATGTAGGCTCTAAAGAAATGGACCCAGGCTTTTATCATCTTTGACTACATAAACTTTAGTAGCAGAAGAATGAGTTAATGTGGAAAGAAAAATAAACCACGAGATAAATCTAATGTTTCAATACATGGCCAAACTTTCAAGGAATCTCCTCACAGGCTTTCAAATGATCAATAACTTATGCATTTACATGTTGTACTCCTAAATCTGAATAATGTTATTGGTTTCACAGATACCTAGCCTAGCTTTTTAAAAAATACCAATAAGCTTTTTCTTTCCTGTCATTGCAACATTTCAACATACCAGGGCTGTCTATGTGTCTCTTTGTATGTGAACAACATCAAAATGGCAGATGCAACTGGACAATGGAATGATCTGATCTTTTAATGGATGTATCATGCATGTTAAAAAGTGGCTGGGCTTTTATCACCCAGTTAACAGCTGCATTTAAATGTAATTGCCCTCCTCCATGGACACCCTGAATAGTATTGATGATGGGAGTTTTTAATTGTTGTCTTAGTCTTCTCTTTAGAGTCTTAATTCTGATTTCTAACACAAATTGCTTGAGAGGGCCATAAGCTGCCATTTTAACTATGGAAAAAAAAAGTAATTGTAAACAAGGAGTGGTTGAACAAAGGACACATGCTAGCAAAGCATGGCCTCCATGCTAGAATAGGTTCATGGAGATAGCACCACAAAGGGAAACTTCCCTCCTCCACTCTTGACGTGCCAGTCTGGCCTTTAAGTCAGGTATCTTTGAAGAGGGAAATCTGCTGTACTAGTATGGAAACCAAAAATATGTGTTGTAGCAGTCTGCTATCTCAAGTCATGCCAGCAGAAAAAGCTTTAAATGCCCTCATATGTTTGGAACGTTTGAAAATTGCCATAGACTCCAGGAAGTCTAGAAGAACATCCTCCTATTGAATAATTAAAAAAATGATGGAGGTTGCTCAGATACCTCTGGAATCAAGTGATATTATGGTATCAGCCACAAAGCCACCTAGGCCTTGAAGCTCAGGTGTTAATCATGCCATTTAAAAGCCATTTTCTGACTTTGCTGTTGTTTAACATTGCTGATCTTTGCTTTCAAGCCTTCAAGTGTTTGGCCACTATCCAACAGAGCGAGGTGTTTGTGTGTGGGAGAACTGCTTGTACAGCTAGATGCTGATTTGAAATATTCCATGCAGCCTTTTGTATTACTGAAGGCACAAGCCTAAGGTTGAAGATGCTCTTGGGTGTAGTGTAGCTATTACTCTACCATACTTATACCTTTCTGACCTTTGTGATTTTAAAAGATGCTACACAAAGAAGGAATTCTAATGTCATGTTTTTATTAAACAATCCAAATCTTACATGCATCCTTGCTTCCAATCTGTTTTATTTAAAAGTTAATCCCATTGATTATAGTAAAAATTGTTTCTACGTGTGTATTGAGAAGACATCTTTACAATGCAGAAGGGGTAATTCAGGGTCCATAAGATAATTGTGGGTCTATGACACCCTTATAATATATTTTCAGCTCCTGTCATTGTGCTTGATGGCCTTGTTTGCTGCCAGAATTGGCACCAAGGTATATATCACAACCTCTCCCATTATTGTATCCTGCAGCTGGAAAGAGTATGGATTATAATACTTGTACATATTACAAAGGGCAGAAAAGTTTGCCATTTGTTTTTCTGACTCTGAATCAACCTTGATCTGGTCAGGATTGAACTTCCTGGCAGTCGGCAGAATTAGCCTGCAATGCCACATTCTAACCACTGTGCCAACAAGTACCTATGTCTCTACATCCTATGTCTCTAATTAACTTCCATTGGAATGTTGTTTCACTAGCTTATCTATTTTGATCAAAATGAATTTGAAACATTTGACTCTTCTTGACTCTTCTTTTCCTTTTGATAATAATGGTGAAATGGCAAACAACAATTCTTCATATCAAGCCTTATTGTTCTTTAGTTGCCATTAGCAAAAGGGTTAGTAATAAGTGAGGATTCAAAGGCAGCAAGACAGTTTAGCATTGGTGGTGTTCAAAGATAAGATTGGGAATACATAGTTTTAATTGTAAAAAGCAAGTTAAAGCAAACCAAGTTTAAATACTAGTTAATAAAAGGGCTACCTTTGAAAGCTTCCTGGAAAAGTTGCTATATCAGTGTTGTATGAAATTCTATATATTCATAGATACAAACATGCATACATTCCTAGAATCTGAATGTTTATTTTGGAATAAAATGAGACCAAATTCCTACTTAAAATATTTAACTTCCAATTTCCACTTTATAGATTAAAAAATAATAAAATATAATTTTATTTGTTCTGTTTGATTTGATTTATCAAATTGACTCAGATAAACAATTTAGAGGAATAGCAAACATTCTCACAATAAATTGTCAACTTATTCCCAGTGACTTATGCCTCCATCATCTCGTTTGAAAAGAGACTGTAGATGGAGCAGTGTCTAGTTTTTGGGATTCTAGTTGCTCTCTGAGCTTGGTTCCTTTCTTGTAGATATTTCATTGCCCAATTACATGATATCATCAGTTCTTGAAGGAAGTTTGGTTTGCTCTCTGTTTCTAGGCAGCTGACTTGCCCTGTCAGTGTTGGTGGCAGAGTTTTTGTTAGTTCCTCAATTCAGCTATTTACTGTTTGTTTCTCTGAGTAGGTAATTCCTTGATTGGGTCCTTGAATCATAGAATCACAGAGTTAGAAGAGATCTTGGAAGTGTTCTAGTACAACCCCCTGCTCAAGGCAAAAGTCCTTATATACCATCCAGAATAAATGGTTGTCCAATCTTTTCTTGAAAGCCTCCTACAATGCAGTAACCACAACTTTAGGAGGTAAACTATTCCATTGATTAATTATTCTCACTGTCAGCAAATCTCTCCTTATTTTGAGATTGGATCTCTCCCTCTGATGAATTTCTGCTCATTGCATCTTGACCTGCCCTCAGGTAATATGGAAAATAAACTGATGCTCTCTTCCCTATGACAGCCCTTCAAGTATTTTAAGATTTCTATCTTGTCTTCCCTAAGCTTTCCTTTTGTTAGGATAAACATACCTAGTTCTCTTAGCCATTAATCATACAATTTACATTCCAAATTTGTTGTTCTTCTTTGCACATTGTTGGAAATCTGGGCAGCAGTAACCCAGAAAGCCTCTTAGAGTAGCTTGCAGCATATAAGAAAGATATGACAGAGAAAGAAAAAAATGGGAAAAGAAAGATGTTAATCTGATTGTTTATCTGGTTAATCTGGATATTTGTCTGGTACTTATCTGGGTACAGGTTGATGGAGAGGATGTATTCTGATCTTTTACTTCTTAGGTATTTTACTTCTTAGGTATTTTATTGTTTCTTTTGAATGGTGTGCAATTGTATGTAAAGCAATAACACCAGACAAACAATGAAGCAGAAAACAATTCCCTAATCAAGGAACTACCAAGGAGAAAAACATCTCCTCACCAACACTGGCAGGATAAGCTACTATATATAAAGTGTATAAACACTTAAACAGGGAGTGAACTTCACGCTCACTAGTATTGTTTATGTTACCTAGTCAGATAAAAAAACATCTGCAAGCAAAGAAGCTCAGAGAGTATTAAGGACTCCACTTTCTCGATTGCTATATACTTTAATACAGTTTTGCCTCCAAATCAACACTAAACTATTTGTTATTGCTGGAGAAGACAACAAATAGGCAAACCCACTAATGGTCCAGATGTGTCATTTAATCTTTCCTCCTTTCAGTAGGGATAGTGAATTCCTTGAATTTAAGGCAGAATTTCTGGATCAGCATAGAAAAAACAAAACTTCTGATGAGACTACTTTGAGGTGGCAAGAGATGCCAAGGGTTTCTTTGTCTATGTTACAAAAAAATCTAAGCAGGAAACTACAACATCCCATCCTTTAAAGGTGCAGATGTCAAGTGACTAGGATTAAAACAGACTGGCATAGCAGGGAATCCAGTGCACTGATCTCCTTCTCAGGTTCTTTTCTCTTCTTCTTCTCGAAGCAGATGATGTCAAAGAAATGAAGTTGGGCAAATATTGGACTATAAGATATTAACACAAATTAAATGGATAAGAATTTGGTATTTGACACCGAGATGTTCATTCTGGTGGAGTCTTTGCAGATTGGCATTTTATGGAACTCATATCCCCAAATAAGCTAACATCATAGATTAATTTTTGCAGGACTTGGTACAACCCACTCCATTAGTGTGGGGGTGGGCAAAAGGATTCATTATTGCTTTCTCCAATTCCACAACAGATCAATTTGGTAATGCTTAGTGTAAAAAGCCTGCAGCTTTCTTACAAGTGGCATCTTTGTTTCTTGTCTTTTGCTTTCTGTGCTTTGGAAAATAAGTTGACCTCTTTGTGACAATCCCTCAAATATGGGAATACTACTATCATGTCATTCCTAGTCCTTCTTTTCTCTAGACTAGCCATACCCAGATCCTGCAACCATTCTTCATATATTTTAATTTCCAACCTTTTAATCATCCTAGATGGAACCATGTCCTACTCCACTGCTTACTTCCCTCCATGTAGATGTAGTACCATTAAGAACTACTCATTGAGTATGGTTTGTTAGCCAGTTACAAATCCATCTGGTGGTGATGCTGTTTATAAGGAGAATTTATATTTGACTTCAGTCATTTTATGAATGAGGTCATTTCCCAGATATCTTGTATTTGATCAACACCCTAATAACATGTTGGTCTGAAATAAGAGTACTTTTCTGATATTTAGTTCAATCAATTAGTACAAGATTTTCTTCCAGTCTTCTCCAGACTGGAAGCAGTCTGATCTTTTAAATGCCTATTTAACGCAGCTTTTTCAGGAAAAAGGAGGGTCCAGCGTATAATAAATCTGGTTATTGGCCTTTTTCTAATCCAGCAAGTCAATTTTGTCATTTCAGTTAATTTTATCATCTTTACCAGCCATTCCTCCATTATGGGCATTTCAGAGTCTTTCCATTTTTATGCATATCATAATCTTGCAGCAGTCATTATATGTAAAAAGCCATATTCCATAACTTTTTTCTAGTTATCTATCCATTACTGTAGTCCCAACAAGAAGAGTTTTGGTTTCAATTGAATATTCAAAATATTTTTAAAATTCTTTGTATCCCTTTATGAATTTGAACCCAAAATTTTCTGACATTTTGCAAGTTCACTAGGTATAATAAAATGATCCTTTATGTTTTCCACATTTCCAATATCAATTTGAAGTACCTTTATACATTCTAGATAATTTTTCTGGAGTTGTGTATCAAAGATGCATCATTATACAAACATTCTCTTTTATATTATAATGTAAAATTCAGTCTGTTCAGTGAGACATTTTCCCATTTTATCATATTCTTTTGAAATTTCAACAAAAATGTATATATTTAGCAATTATATGTTCTTTGTACGTAATTCAATTTCAAATTCTGTCTTGTGCTGTTTAATTCCAAATAACCTGCTATCTATCTTAAATCTTTCTCTTAACTATGTTTACAAAAGCCATGAAAATGAAATCCCTCTGCGGTCAATTGACCTCCTAATTGCATCTCATATTCTCCATGCTCTTGTTTAACAATTCTCAATAGATTAATTACCTTTCTTTGCCTGCTCTTTTTTTGTATAAAATGCCTCTTGTGCTGAGACCCACGCAGGCTTTTTCAAATACAATCTTTCTTTAAAAGTTTTTTTCCATAATTATCAGCAAATCATCAGCAAAAATTCATAAATTATATTTTGCTTTTAATCCTCATTCAACATCTTTCTAATTTTACAAGCAGTATAGCAACATTCGACTACCTTCAGGGAGATTGAATCATACTGATCTGATAACAGCACATAATTATAAAAAACTTGTGCATATGCAAATACAGAATAGGGACCTTGGAGGTTTTCTACTCCAACCCTCTGCCCATGCAGGAGACCCTATACCCATTCCAAACAAATGAATGTCCAGTCTCTTTTATAAAGCCTCCATGATGGGACACCCTCAATTTCTGAAAGTAAGCCATTCCCAGGGGGTGGGCTGCTGTGGGTTCTCACGGGTTTGGGTGATCCTCTAGATAAGGATCTACCCAGTCCGGCGAACCCACAAATCCTACCCTATCCACCCTGCCCTGCAACTCCCACCCTGCTCCTCCCAGGAGTCTCCATGAGGCCCATTTGGGATGCTCGGTAAGTGCAGGGCCCTTGCGGAGGCTCTGGGAGGGTGAAAAACAGGCCTCCCGAAAGGTCTGGAACAGGCTCGTTTCCTGCCTCCAGAGGGCATCCCAGAGCCTGAGGAAGGCTGTTTTCGCCCTCCCGGAAGCTTGAGGAAAGCCTCTGGAGCCTGGGGAGGGCGAAAATGTGCAGGAGGCTGACTAGGCCACACCCACCATGGCATGCCCACCCAGCAACCTGGCAGAGAACCCATTGCTAAAATTTTTGAAGCCCACCCCCGGCCATTCCATTGGTTAATTGTTCTCACTGTCAGGGAACTTTTTCTTAGTTCTAGGTTATATCTCTCTACAATAAGTTTCCATCTGTTATTTCTTGTCTTGCCCTCAGGTGCTTTGGAGAATAAGTTGATCCCCTCTTCTCTGTAATAGTGCCTCAAATATTGGAAGAGTACTATCATGTCACCCCTAGACCTTTTCTTTGTTAGACTAGACATATCCAATTCCTGCAATTATTCTTCATACTTTTTAGCCTCCAGCCCTCTTCATCATCTTTGTTACTCTTCTCTGCACTCTTTCTACAGTCTCAACATCTTTTTTGTATTGTGGTGATCAGAACTGGATACAGTATTTCAAGTGCAATCTTACTAAGGCAGTATAGAGTGGCACTAATACTTCACGCAATCTTGATACTATTCTTCTTTTGATGCAGCCTAGGACTGCGTTGGCTTTTTTTTGGGGGGGGGGGGGCAGCTGGAGTACCCTGCTGACTCATGATGAGAAGTCCTGAAATTTGGAGACTTTACATCTGGCTTTGTCTGATTTCCCATGCCAGTCCTATCTGACTTACAGCTTTTTAGGTGTAATCACAATTGCCTGTCATTACACCTAAAAAGCTGACAGAGATAGCAGTATTAAGATGGCTAAAAAGCTGACAGAGGTAGCACAAATTACAATGGTGATTTTGGCATTGGGTCAGGATGCAGTTTCGTATTCCAGGAGATGGAGTTGAAACTATTACAGAAAAGATTAATAAAGATAGGAAGCTGCCATTTCAGATACCTCAAAGAATACATTTCTTACTGAGATTGTCCTAGACCTAGATGTTAGCCAGAATGCATGGGACTTGCTCTAGTACCAAGTAAAAAGAAGAAGTTCTGATCTGGTTTGGAATAAACAGAATTGGGACCACTAGAAGACTCATTGTCTGAGCAGTGTGGAGAGGCAAATACATCTATGGAATATGCAGAGGGAAGAAAAGCAGAAGAAAGAATAAGTCTGGGTGGAATGTTTTAAGAACCACTTCTGAAGTTCAGAAGACGTTGTCTAAGGAACATTAGTTGATTTAGGAATGACCTTCAAATCAAAATACTTGTATATACAGTGAGAACTAAGAATTAACTTTTCTGAACCCAATAGAAACTTACACTATTAAGAGTTCCCATATAGCAAATATTATATAATTATGGCCAAGTTTCAATGAAGTTAAAAGCACTTATTTTCCTTTTAGAAAAATCACATTTTAAACACTGAAATCTCTTAATCTACCTTACATTAGGGAGGTCTCTTGACAGCAGGGCACCTCTACAATTTTCATAGAAATTGTTCACTAAGAAACAGAGACGAATTTATCGTGTTTAAACACATTTCAGAACCAACAGTTACAGGAACTCTCTGGTTTAATTACATGGAGCTTAGCTCCAAAACCACTGCTACTGTTTTTCAGAAACTGGGCAAAATATTCCACTCAAAAGCATTTAAACTATCTGAACATTTAATTCCATTCTATAAAAAAGTTAAAAGGTTATGGTGACATGTGGAGTTTTAAAGGTATGCAGTTGCTTTCATGAAGCTTTGAGCCAAGTATCTTTTTGAAATGCTTCAAGGAAGATGCTTCCCTTCAGTTCACCTATGATACTGAGGCAATATACACATACAGGTAGTCCTTGATTTATGGCCTTTCATTTAGTGACCATTTGAAATCACATTGGCACTATAAAAATTGACTTACAAATAGTCCTCACGTTTATTGTTTGTTTGTTTGTTTTATTGGATTTATATGCCGCCCTTCTCCCAAATGACTCAGGGCAGTACAACATTAAAAAACACATATCACAAAAGTTAAAAGGGAATTAGATAAATATCCAAAATAACAAACCCAATTAATATGACAATAACATTAAAAAAATTAGATACTTGGCATATTTTGCAACATTTGCAGTGTCCTGGAATCATGTTATCTCCATCTTCCTAACCAGCTTCCAACAAGCAAAGTCAATGGGAGAAGCCAGATTCTCTTAATGACTGTGTGGTTCACTTACCAACTGCAGTAATTTAGTTAACAACTGTGGCAAAATAGGTCGTAAAATCAGGTGCAACAATTGCCTTGCTTAGCAAGAAAAATTCTAGTTCCAATTGTGGTTGAAAGTCAAAGGCTCCCTGTAATCAGTATAGTTCAACTCTGCCATAATGTTTTGGGAACACAGAGTACCATAATATACTGAGACTGAGATGCTAGTTAAAGTAGAGCTCCTCACAAAATTAGTAAAAGCGCTCTAAATTCCATATTCATTAGAGACATTGGAAAAGGGGCAACTCACATTAGATTTGGATCCTGGGTCAAATCAATTCGTCTCTGATTTTTCCTAAGTTAAACTTCGCTATTTCACAAGAAAAGAAATTTGTGCCTGATCCAAATCTTATTGTCAGTGCATATCTCTATCAGCGATATACATTTACAGAATGTGTGTCTAAAATGTTTCTATCAAAACTCCAAAAAAAGGAAAGGAAAACTGAGGTTGGGAGCTAGTGAAATTGGGAGGAAATATCAGAATGAATTAGACAGGATTTGTTCCATCTGGCATCAATATACAATCCGGAGAACAGCAAGCTCAACATATGTCACGAGACTTTTTAGCTATTGATCCTCTGCAGTAGCTTACTCAGCTCTTTCAAATGGAGCTGTTGATTCCCTCTGTAGTCATGTCTCTGTCTATCCAGGGGCTGAATTGGAACTTGGACACTGTAAAAGTGTAGTCTACTTTCATCAAAGCCACAAGCTTAATCACAGTACAGAAGTATGAGATTTTAAAATGAACGCAGATTAGCTTATTGCCCTTGTCACCTTTTGAGCATGTGCGAATGGAAAGGTGAAGGATGTCTCAAAGCATAATTTATAACATTAGAATGTGATTAAAATAATATGCACTATGGTGTACATAAAGGAAATCATAATACTTAGAATAGCAGCATTAAATGGTTGCTCTCCCAAACTAAAACCTTTTTTTTACATCTCAAGATATGTTTGGTGCTTCTGAGCATGCAACCTATTCAATGGAGAGTAAACTGGAAATCTTATTTAAGTATCCTTATTTAAATTGCCTATAGATACTAGACTAGACTCTATGTGCAGGGTTTTCTTGTGATAGACCCTACTTTAGCCTTCCTACAATGCTCTGTTTTCAGGCTGTACATATTTCAAAAATGATTCGGAAGGACCTTCGAATTTAGAGTTTCTCTCTAAATTCTAAGGGAGTTCCTCTCTAAATTCTTAAGGGAACCAGTTTTTTTTAAAAAAAAACTTCCTAATGATAGGGCTGCCTGAATGTGTAATAGAGATACATTTTTGTTTCTTGCCAAAACCTTGGAAACTTATTTATTAATGATACATAAAATGATTGTGATAGGTAAGAAATTGGGCCAGATGTGACACCATAGCAAATCAATCAGTAAATCAACATTAAAAGAATAGTGATGTTTAGCACAATGTAAGTAACATTTTATTTTGGAACTTCATAAAAATTAGAAATTGGAAAATAAAGGATGAAAATAAATGTAGAAACTGAAAATAATGGCATTTCTGGGTATAACATGAGATTACAGTTAAAGATGTATATTCCAACTTTGTTTCCACGCAATTTTCACTGTGTTCTGTTCAGTATGATGGAAGACAACAACTGGACATATACAGTATTGATTATTCTTAGGAAAAAGAAAAACTGACTAATTTGGGACTGGAATATTGTAAAAAAAACTCTCTGAAACATTCTATTCCAGGGGTGTCAAACTCGATTTGAGGGTCACATCAGGGTTGTAGTTGACCTTGGGGGGGGGGGGCAGAGGGGCATTGCCAGGGTGCACATGGCCAGGGTGGGCGTAAACAGCTTGACATCACTCATGTTGGGGGCACCAAGCACTCTGCTAGTGAAAACAGATTTCCGAACTCCATTTTCAGCTGCGATGGCCTCCTGCAACCCTTTGCCAGCAAAAATGGAGCTTGGGAGGACCAAGGGTGGCCCACCTGAACTCCGTTTTCACTGGCAGAGGCACCACGGGCCGGTCCTTTGCTGTTTCCAGGGCGGCTCCATGGGCCAGATCTAAGCACCCCATGGACCGCATCTGGCTCCCGGGTCTTGTGTTTGACATTCCTGTTCTAATCCATCTCTGGAACATACTGAAACTCTTCTAGTCTATGTGTTTCAAAGTGCTTTGGTGGCAAAATATCTTCTGGATTAGAAACAGTTTGAGATGTTCCTAACAGTGAGAACAATTAATCAGTGGAACAGCTTGCCTCTAGAAGTTGTGAATGCCCCAACACTGGAAGTCTTTAAGAAGATGTTGGATAGCCATTTGTCTGAAACGGTATAAGGTTTCCTGCCTAGGCAGGAGGTTGGACTAGAAGACCTCCAAGGTCCCTTCCAACTCTGCTATTGTATTGTATTGTATTGTATTGTATTGTATTGTATTGTATTGTATTGTATTGTATGTCTTGAAGATAGGGACAAGTAAGCCTGGAATTCCTCAACTCACTTTCTCTTTAGGGGATTTACTTCAAAAATTGCTGAGCCTTTTTCAAAATGCCTTGATCTAGTAGAGATTGGGATGGTTTGGAGAAAGGGTGTGAATGGAATGTTCTGAAGTTCTTCAGAACTTTTGATTTCTAAATTGTTGAGCTTTTCACCACACTATTTGCTGTTTTTTTAATTTTTTTTTGTTTGCAAAAATATAGAATATTTATTGGCATTTAGCCATTTGAACCAAATTGAGAGTCAGTGTATTGTAATGGGTTACTTGGGCTGGGAACACTCAGATTCAAGTCCCACGATATCTGACTTCGGACCAGTCAGTTTCACTCGGCTCAACTTAGCTCACAGTTGTTTTATATACATAAATGGTTGCAATGGATGCAATGGTTCTCCTACTCCAAAATGGAATGTATATCTATCTGTAAGAACATTCACTATGGTTAGCTTTGTCAAATGTATTTTCATACTCAATTTATTTCCCATGTATTGAACTTGCTGAAAATAATATATTTTTAAAGAATAAGCAGGCTGATTTTGTTTTAATATATGGAACAAATTCTGTTAAAAATATCTCAGAGTTGCAATACTTTTTTTTTGAACAGAACAATTTGCAAGGAGTTAAAATACAATTGAGCTAAATTTGCAATACCTCACAACCCGAGAACACAAACCATAACACAACTGCTAGTATCGTGTGCCTGGCTTTTTAAAACATGTTCATTTTTATCATTGAAATCATCATGTAGATGGTGTAAAAACAGAAGTGTGGATAATTATGCTGGATTGTGAGTTCTTCAATAACTTAATTCTGCCTCCAAATCGTCCGCCCTCCTTTATTTCAAACATCATGTCTTCTTTTCTTTTCACTCCAGATCCTTGAAGATAACATGAAGTTGGAGTGCAAGTGCCATGGAGTGTCAGGATCATGCACTACTAAAACATGCTGGACAACTCTTCCTAAATTCAGGGAGCTGGGCTATATCCTTAAGGAGAAATACAATGAAGCTGTTCAGGTTGAACCCGTGCGGGCAAGCCGTAATAAGCGTCCCACTTTTCTGAAGATAAAGAAACCGCTCTCGTATCGTAAACCGATGGATACAGACTTAGTCTACATAGAGAAATCACCCAACTACTGTGAAGAGGATCCTGTGACTGGCAGTGTGGGTACACAGGGCAGAATGTGCAACAAAACAGCCCAGCAAACCAACGGTTGTGACCTGATGTGTTGTGGACGAGGTTATAATACTCATCAATATTCCAGAGTCTGGCAGTGCAACTGCAAATTTCACTGGTGCTGTTACGTCAAATGTAACACATGCAGTGAACGAACAGAAGTCTACACCTGTAAATGAAAGCGTGGCTTTGGCAGGGGAACCTTAAAGCCTTGGAGTACACACCTTTTTTTTTGCACATAAGCTCAGTGTATCTAAATAATACTGTAGCAAAGGCCCAAATGATTTCCAAAAGAAAATCCAATAAAATAATCCCATTTCCTCTCCCCCCTTTTAACAGTGTTTATGTGGATATTGGTCAAAGACTTTTGGGAATAGCCCAAACACTACGCCCAGATCTTTAAAAGGAATCCAGAAACAAACGATTTGCCTAATGCAAACTATATAAAAATGAAATAAATTGGAGAAGTACTCAATCTGGGCCATCCAAACATTACGGACTGCCTTAACATTGTGGGACAAAATGAATTTCCTTGGAGGAGGCATTCATGAGGCCAGATGAAAATGAACAAAAGACCATGCAACGTGCCTAAAGTGTGATCTGAGAAAAAAAGTCATATTTTAAGAGGGGCTTTGTCCACAATCGGGCGACAATGCACCTGTGTGAATTTCCATTGAAAGAGTGTGAATTATGCAGTTGTAGGGATTTCTATATTTGTGAAAAACTTTTGTTGGTTGTTCCTTGTTGGTTGTTCCTTGTATTCCCATTCTTCAGCCTGTGCTAATGCAAGTAGACCAATGGGTGCTTCCCCTATAAACACTGGTTTAGCTGCTTTTCTGCTCTGCTGCTGATTTTAGCACAGTGTGTTGGGAAATCTCAGCATAATAATTATAGCAATATTTAATCACTTTTGCAGATAAAACTAATATTAATTTATTTAATTAAAAACTCTCTACCACCATTTTTTTTTGGAAGCATTCTGCAATTAAAGTAGATAGCTTGCTTTTTTGTGGAATCATTTTTGTAGATTCGGTAGAGGGGAAACCCCTTGAGGTGTATATATTATTGTTTACTTAGGTATTTCTACTAGTTGCAAATGCAGGATAGTTTCTGCAGGTATTAAGTACAAAAGCAGGCATCTTTTATAATTTTGGGCTGTATGCTGCTAGTTGTCTGGAATCTCAAATTGCTATTCACTCCGCTATATATCACAGTACAGAATTTTTCCATTTTTTTAAAAAAAGGATCATTTCAAAAAATCCAGTTGGAAATAACACATGACCTATAAATGCAAAACGCCAGACAAGTTTCCACCTTTAGAAAATGAACCATGGGATAAAAGAATATATTTTGTAAGAGACTATTTTTATATGAATATTTTATTTATACTATATCTGCTTGTAAAATTCTGTAACCTGTAATTTTTCTCAAAACAGGCACACCATTTGTAATTCATAGGCTATTTAACAATTAAGGCCAGTTACTTCCTTGACATAAAAAGTAACAAGCTGGTGTATATACAAAATACAAAATGAATTTTCTCTCCGGATGTATGTACAAAGTGGCTGTAGTCCCTGTAGTTCAATTTGCAGAATATGCAGAACAAGAACAGAGTATGTAGCATCAGTTTTGTTACAAGGCTTGAATTGATGGTTGGAATTAACTGGATGCTCCTTTATCCCATTCAAAAAGAGAGAGAGAGAAAAAAATCTGAATTAGCTTCCCAGATGCGTCAGTCATTAAACTGTGGCATTATGACTAGCAAATGTGCTGTGTGTGCTGTCAGTTAAACCTCTATATTGTGCTACTGTCAAATTTGATTTTATCAGGGTAAGACTGTGGGCGATGACTATAAAAACTACCATGACACACATCATCTGATTCCCATAGATAAGGCAAAAAGCTTACGGGTTTTGTCCAACTGGTTTTTGGCATTTCCCTTACTCTTCTCTTCCCCGGCCTCCCAAATATTCTCAAGTCATATTTAGAAAAGCTTTCAATTACCCATCCATTTCTCCCACCCACTTGCTTTTTTTTGTACTGTTTGGTTTTTACACTTTGGCATTTCCTTTCTTATCCCTGAGATTTTCTAGTGCAATTATGCTCAATTAAATAGTTTGCTTTTGTGGCATCATTGTGATCATTCTGCCAGGATCCATTAGCATTTGATCCCCAAGTTTATAATTTATTAGTATTTCTGTCTCTCTGGCAAACTGATACCAAAATAAAACCAACTTCCACATTATCACCACACAGCAGACAAACTAGATGTTTTTGTCTTCTTTTTTTTGAGTATTTAACAACAGGATGCGCAAGAAACATATCAAAGGAATTTTTTTTTTAAAAGAGGGAGAGAATCTGTTCTATATATTTGCAGTGATATAAACTCTTCTGCTAATGTAGTTTTGTGCAATCACAGAGGGAAAAACAATAACATTGGGGGGCACCCTTCTGATTTTAGAGACCCAGAGAATAGAATGCCTGAGAGGACATCTTTGTTTGTACCTGGATCAGTGGTGGGTTTCAAAATTTTTTAGAACCTCATCTGTAGGTGTGGCCTGCTTTGTGGGAGTCGCTTGTCAGCCATGTGACTGGGTGGGCATGGCCAACTTGTAAAATGTGGTGAAACTCACTTAATAACGCTCTTGCTTAGCAACCAAAACGTTGGCTCAGGAACTCTGGCATTGAAGTGGGAAAGTCTTAAAGATGTCAAGTTACAAGACCCTTGCACCCCTAACCCTTTAGAAAAAAAAAACCCAGGGATGTTCAAACTTGACAGCTTTAAGACTTGTGGACTTCAACTCCCAGAATTCCTCCTCTCGCTCTTCATCTTGATGATGTGCGGACGGGCGGGGGGAGGGAGCTGGAACCGGTTCTAAACGTCACTGTAGATTTGTGGAACCTCTTCTATAGAAGAGGTTAGAACTGGCAGGAACCCAGCCCTGACCTGGATGGACCATTCATTTTCTTTTGTGGAAGGAAAATTTCTTAATTTCTTAAACCATGTAAAATGCCATTGTGCTAAACTCTAAACTGTTCCTGAACATTGCTTTCCAAAAGTGGCCCAGGTAAGGCTCTTTATATCCCATTTTGACATATCCAAAAGACAGGATTTTGGAACTGAGGTAAAATTTTAAAAGGAATTGCATACAGATAGTTGTATCCGACCTTTCTGCATTTAAAGCAAGGCAAATACCTCAACCCATTATTCCAATTACACAGGTAAGTTTAATTAAAATAAACTTCTAAATAATGCTCCAGAACTGAAATGGTCAACTTACCAAGTTGGGAGGTCAGTCTGTTCTATAAACTGTTAACAAATTATGAATCTAGTAGTTTATTTAGAGGCACTGAATAAAATAATGAACTTCAACATTAACTGAAAATCAGCACAAAGCAAGTCATTTACAGGCCAATGTGAAACAGACCATTTCTAGACATAGTTTCCTTGACATTTTAAAATCTGCTAAACAACAGAAATTGCATTTTATGATACAGATAATATACTATGTAAATCAGGGTAGAAATCATACAATTTAATTTTATTGCATGTAAGCTTGCTGGTCAAGTTAAACTTGACTATTACTCTCAAAGGAGCAGTGCCATTCACCATTTAAAACTCCATGGAACATAAAATTTGCCAAATGCAGCTACTCTTATTAAGGTGTTAAAATGCAAAGATAAGAGTCCCTCAGAGACAGAAGGCCTATTCTTTTCAGAATATTATCATTATCACTGAATAAAGCATGGAACCGTCATAAAGAAATGAGAAATGGAAATTCTCTTTTCCCTTTGTGCTTGTCCTTCTCTTCTCCTCCTCCTTCTCCTTCTCTTTCTCCTCCTCCCTCATTTTCATCTTCCTATAGTCTGGCTGCTATTCTGTCTGCTGCAGATCATCAGCATTAAAACTTTACTGAAATTCTTTGAAGTTATGCTGGACAAGATTATGGGGGAAAGAATTCCAAAATTAAAGCACCACAGCTAAAAAATAATTTTACAGGAGAGACTTGGGCACTGAGAAATGTCTTCAGTAAGGATTCTAATAGTTATGTGGAAGAAGGGTGATCCTTAGTGTTTCAAACATTCTTAAGTCTTTAAATGAAACTCCAAGACCTTAATTGGAATTTGGCAACTGACCATTGCAGCCAGTGCACTGTTTTAAAATGATTTATTTATTCCCCACTAGCTTGATCCATTTTAAGCTGCCCCATTTTGAATTAACTGTAATTTACAAAAGTGTACCTCAAACATACACAAAACCCTACAAATGTAAATGGAACATTAGCAAGATGCCTATTATTGTAGCGAAACATTCCCGCCTAGAAAAAGGCTAAAATTAAAATCTAAGCATGATCACTAAAGTCAGTTGAACTCCCAAATCTGAACTCCTATGCTGGTCCATGAGCATAATAAATATTTGGATTTGAGTTTCTGAATTATGACCTTTAAGAGGAAGTGAAACTCCATCCAGAAAGGCACATACTATTAGTCCTACAGGAGAGCAATGTATTTTCAACTGCATTTCTGATATGAATTTAATCTCTGTATTTGTCTTCATTCTGTCTAATATTGATTAAAAGCTCTAGTTTAATTTTTTCACAGTTTCATTGGAATCTGATAAAATACTGATGGTGCCCAGTTCCATATCTGTGGTAAATGTATATTTCACCCACTGGCTCCATATAGATTTAATGTTAAAATGACAGAATGAAGAAAGTCTTAAAAAGTACCACATAAATGTTTGTTCAACACCATCATTTTTGTATATATTTGAACAGCCATCCCAATAGGAGTAGAATACCTGGGAGTACTATGATCCAACTGTGAATTTATATTTCCACTACTCCAAAAGGATGTTGGGGATGGTTTTAATGACAACCACCATCATCATTAGCATCTCCTCCACCACCACGTTTCCCCTGAGATGGTCACAGAGGCTCCATCTTACCCATTATGGTTTAATGTTCCAAACAGAGCTGTGATGATATATAGAATTATCCAGTTTTCTTTAAATGGAAAGTCAGTGCCACTCTTTCCAGGAAAGATCAGTAAAAGCCTTTTCATAAACATAAGAATAATGTCACATCTTATATAAGTCTATTGATCAAATCAACACAATATAGAAGAAACTCAACATACAAACTATTTTATTTCTGTAATTTTCTTACTGCTATTGCAAACT